>NC_086357.1:19310042-20761292 GCF_036324505.1 Eleginops maclovinus | reverse complement strand
CGCGCAGCTTACCAGACTTTGTCCCTCCTGAGAAGACAACTGAACCGATGAGAGTTGTGGATCACCCCGTCGGTGACTCATGTTTGTGAATTAGTTGTCACCAGCAGAGTGCATTGTTTATTTAGTTTCCAAACAAATGACTTGACATGGGCAGAAATTCCTGAATCCTGGATGTAGACTCCACTCAAAAAAAGCTCCTCACTCACATATGTCCTTGACTGTGATGGCTCTCGTACACGCTGTCCAGCAGAGAAGTAGCTTTTTTTTCCCTCCAGGAGCGCGATTGAAAGCGCGTCCTCTCTCTGCGCGCAGAGCTCTGTGTGTGAGGCTCTGCTGCGAGGTGTGAGACTCTCTCTCTCTCTCTCTGCACTCCCTCCCTTGCTGCCTCTCGTTCTGCACACACTGCAGCTCTGCACACACACAAAAAGCACTTTGTGTTTGTGTTGCGCTGGAGTTTTCGTAATGGTCTTATTGTAAGAGTGACGTCACCAGGTGTTACTTTCTTGAGAAAAACTGAACAATTGAGTGCAGAGAAACCCCAAGTCTCTATCTCTCTCAAATTAAAATTCAAAGTAGCTTTATTTGCACGAATGGTACACTACCGTTGTTGCTAAAGCCAGATCATCAACCTTAATCTCAACCTTAATATATGATATGAAACAGGATGCACATTTTATAATCTCATCACATCTTATTACATGGGTTTTAATTGCAAAAGTCTACGTAAAATAGTTTCTGCAACACATTTAGTCAATTCATTACATGTTACTGTCTTTATCTGGTGTGTGTGTGTGTGTGTGTGTGTGTGTGTGTGTGTGTGTGTGTGTGTGTGTGTGTGTGTGTGTGTGTGTGTGTGTGTGTGTGTGTGTGTGTGAAAGCAGCAGCCTCTTAGCCATGCACATATCTCACAAGCCTTATCTCATGTCCAGTGGTTAAATTCTCCTCATTCTGTCCCCCAGCGGCTTGTTGACAACATAAAGTGTTCAAATTGGATCGTGTGTGTGCTTAGCAGTTAATTATTTTGGCATTCTACAATTTTTAATTTGAGAAGACACGCATTTAGCTGTCCATATTTGTTATCTGAACATTGGACGCTGATGGGATGTTGATCTCCACCTCTGTCTTTGCTGCCAACAATGTGAACAAGAAAAGCAGTTAAAGGTAGATTTTGTGTTAAGGTGGCAGATGCATAAAGAAGTTGCCATCACAACCATAGATTTTCCATGCCATCATGTTTCTATAAATATCAGAAATATGAATGATCATGAATATTATTCAAAGAGATCCAAATATTCTTGCAAAAAAGCCTATTACTGATTACGATACAACCAATTGATTACAATATAGATGCTTTAAAAGCCTAGTTTCTTTAAGGGTCAAACAGAGGTCGTTCATTCAAAACATAATTAGGGCCAATTAGACCACTTTTCCCCTGTTTTTCTAAGATATTAATGACAACCTAGACATACTGTGAAACAGTATGTCTAGGTCGGCTTCCTCTATCTTATCCTTTTATAAATACAGCAGCTAAAGCTTATAAATTAACACGTTATACCATGTTTATTCCATTACAAAATGAAATAAACCCCAATCAAACATAAACTAAACATAAACCAAGTCAAATACTGTCCTATCTGGACTCTTCTCTTAGATGTTGGAGATGGATTCACAGTGTTGTTAAATTATAATTGGGGGAGGAAATAATAGAAAAACCAAAATTCAGCCTCCCAAAATTGTATTTACGTTTTACCTCTTTGATTTCAAATGCAACAATCTGAGAAGAAAAAAAAGGACTCAATTATTACATTCAAACAGTGGACATCCACTCAAGGAGTGAACACAATTTAACGTGGTTTGGCTTCATATATAGAGTTGAATCTAAAATCATTATGGACAAGTCAGAATTCTTTACCTTTTTTCTACAGGACAACAGTTTGAGCTAAAGATACGGAACCTAAAGATATTTGCCAAGATGGAAAATGTTGAACTGTCATTCCAGAGGATACATGGTTTGTATATTCAGCTAAATCATTGGACAGACGGTATGAAAAACATATTAATTGTGAAAACATTACCAATGAAAACTGTACAGCTTATCAGAGCTGCTGTGATCAGGCATGGTTTTCTCCAGTCTGATCATTGATTATTGAAGGAAAGATCCACCGAGTACAGAGCAGCAGGGAGGAAAATGAGCCAATTTGATTAGTGTCGCTTTCTGCTGGCCTGCCTGCTCCCTCTGTCATGGGTTTGCCGTCTAAATGGTCCTACTAGATCGTGTTTGCTGATACCTGCCTCAGATCAGAATCATTGATGTAACTTTCCTCTCTCTCTGCTACCAACGGTGTGTTCTTCCAGACATGCTGTTCTGTGGATCCCTGTGCATCTGTGTGCATACGTGTGTACGTTTATACAGTTGTGTCAGAGTGACATGCTATTTGGAGGCCCTGAGCTATACTTTTATGTGGTACATCTGTGTTATATATCTCAGCAGGGATGTTCCCTGCCTTTGTGACTCATGATCGTGTGTGCGCTGTGTGTGAGCTATGTCTTTATTTTTTAATAAGGGGGCAGTGTCGGCTGTCAACTGAAAGACAGCCGGTCTGATCCCCAACCTAAAGGGAAAGAGCCACCTGTGCCATCAGTTGTTCGTCACCTTTGCTTCACACCAATTACATCACATACGCCATCCCTAGACTCAATACTGACATGTTAAAGCTAGAGTTTCCTTTGTCCCTTTCTCTTCCTCCATGTGTAGCTATAACTTCTCTTTCCTTTCCCTTCCTCACTGTGGCTCAGCTTGGTCGTAAATCCTGTCCCCTCTTGCTAAAATGTCTTTCAGGCTGTAAGTCTTACTCCATCCGACCAACTCCATCATTTTAATGTAATTGAACCAAGATTATGATCCTCTATCAGTCACCCAGACTGCCTTTATAGTGGCTGGTCTGTTTGTTTTTAGTTTTGCCTATAAGGCTTCAGTGTCGCTATAAAGAAAACTGACTTGAAATTGGTCCAATTAAGTTTGGAATTACTTTGCTACAAGCAAAAGCCTTGCATTTAAATGTTAATGAAAGTACAAAAGTATGAGCAGCGAACTAAGAAAAAAAATACAAGTACACATTTTGCAGCCTGGAACATTTTAGAACAAAGCATATTATAACTGAGTTTTAATTTAAGGTTTGATAATAAAATATTTTGAGTAACACTGTGCATTTATAGCTGCCAGTTTTGCAGTATCAGTAGTTTTAGTACACCCCTTGCTTCTGTACTCTATATTGAAGTAAATGTGTTCACGTGGTGGAAGTCTCGGCCCTTAACACACACTCACAAACACATTTGCATCCCTTCACACAAACATTTTCTCTTATCTCCATCACTAATCCTCATTCCCACACATTCATATACACACACACACACACACACACACACAAACACGTGAGAACAAAATGGTAGTGTGGCACAACTGCTGTTTTTCTTCCATGGTTTCATAAGTAAATTACCTCATTACATGAGTTAAAAACAGCCTGGCCTGAGGGATGCTTATTTTTTATGGGTGAATGTATAGAGCAAAAAAACATGAATGTAGACTAAGCTCCAGACAAAGAACGACATATGTGTGTTAGTTTTATAGTACATCTATGTAGTAGTTACAGAATACAGGATTTATTCTACCGTACAATATTTAGTTTACATTCTGTATTATCTATACTATCTTTCATTTTTCTATAAATATCTTTTTAACGTCTTACTTTACACCATTATGACTATTGCAATAATTTCTTGCACTTTTTAATGTATTTTCTTGTTGAGTTAAGTGTATTGTATGCTGAATTGAAAGATTTGAATTGCCACAACTATGCTGTGGCTATTGTGCATGTTGCAATAAAGCATACAGCAATAAAGCATCTTAATAAAAAGTCAGACACAACGATCAAATAGAGTGCACTTCCCCCGAGCAGAGCATAGTGCTAACTCGCTCTTGACAGACAGCTCCAGTAACAGGACCCTACTCACTCCCTCTGACTCATTCCCGGCCTCGTGCCTCATCACCAGGCCCGAACTCAGCCCTGGGCTCTGATGAGTCTGCCACCGGAGGCCTGTCTACGGAGTTCTAGAACCAACTCGGCCTCCTAGATCTGATGGGAGAACATATCTTTGGGAAAAGGGTGGTGGGGCAAGTTTCAAAGATTCAAAGGCTTTATTGTCACGTGCACAGTAGATACAGTGCAGATATGGCAAAGAAAATCTTAAGTCTCAGGCTCCTCCAGCAATGCAACATAGATATATATAAGACATAAAACGGAAAAAGAAATTTAAAACGGAATAAAATAGTGCAAGAAGAAGCAGAGTAGTATAAAAGTAGAGCAAGCTTATCTTGAAACACCAATGTGCAAGTAATGCAGATGAAGTGAACTACTATACATTTTTTTTAAAAATATGATAAGCTAAATGTTGCAGAGAATGCTGTGAGTGAAAAAGTAAACGCAGGAGTCTATATACATGTATATATATATGTCTTTAGTTTGTCACTATGGCAAGAACCAGCCTCCAGCAGCCTAAATTTATATGACATGAGCACTAGAAAGCAAAGAGCAACAGGAGCGAGTAAACAATCCTCCAATCGACCCTCTGATGCAAGGCTGACCCCTGCAGGATAGGAGGGGACATACTGTGTGGCTGGCATCATCTTACTGTGAGTGTGCCATGCCCAAGATGTTTATTGGCAGAGTGTTAATGTGTCAAGTTGAAGCCAAGAAATTATGCTATAGGGCCAATTAACTGAAACACACTGGACAAAAAAACACTCTACTGCTCTGTCAATCTTTGATGATTAATGGCAGCCATGTCCTCTGTGTTTCTGAGTTTGTGTTCCTGCTGTGTTGTGTGCCAAACCTGTGTTTGTTGTCCAGGGACAGACTGGCAGTGTTCGTCACAGGCCATCAGGCTCGGTTTCTGTCACTCACACCCAAACGTCATCCACCTTCCATTTTCCATCTCAAGGCTAACGTTCACATGAGAAGAGTAAAACACGTCTGCCAGACATCAAATCTGAGCAGCCTGTTGGCCTCCAAAGCAAACCTTAGACATCCATCAGGTGACATTTCACTTCCCTGCAACAGAATCTGCAGACTAACGCAAATCGAAGTGATCTCTCTTTACGTCCCCAATGGCCTTCACCGACTTAACACTCAAATTTAACACATCACTCAATGTCTATTTTTCAGGTTGAGCTTTCGATTGAAATATTTACCAAACAAAATAGTTGTATTTCAACACAAACGCCACATATATTTAGAAAAAGTGTACATTCATTTATATGCTGAGTGGCCAGGGCTAGTTTTTTAGTTTGATCTACAAACTTGCAACATTTGGGCGATAGAAGAACAAATGCAACTGCTCTTCTTCTCAAATATAAGCCAATAAAAATATGTATAATTACTGTGTTTCGATTCAGTTATAGTTTCAGTTTCACTTTATCCACTTAACCCGGACCCAACACCCAGCAGCACAGAGCCACCTACGCTCTACACTTAGGATAGATTTACATCTCAGTTGCAAATTAAAATGATTCACTGCCCAGAGTCAATTGCATCCTTGTCAATTAAGAAGAGTAAACAAAGCCAGGCAGCAATAAAAATGTCCTTCCTGTGGCAGATGGGATGTAAGATGAGCGATATAAATGTAATCTGATGTACCTGAATGCTAAAACATTATTGTAATATTTCATAAATAGCCAATCTCTATTACAATGCCTGGTCCACAGGTTGGATGCAGGCCTGGCTGCCTTGCTCAGCTGTGCCATCAGAGCCACTATCTGACTGTGTGATTGCATAACCTGTAAAGACCTGCTCAATAATGCATAGTCAGACTAGACATGGGCAGCCTGACGGAAAACCTTACCTCAACAACTTGCTTTGTTCAGCCTGGACCCTCCAGAGACAGAGCCAATAGGAATTATAAAAAATGGGACAACGTTTATCTAATATTATCTAATTGGGCCCTAAACATTAACCATAAACCATTGCATGGGCCAACCTTTGGCCTTGAGCCAGGCTCATATGAAACCTTTGAACAGCACCTTAACAGCGGGTCTAATGTGTTTGTTTTTGTGTGATTTAGTATGTGTGTTTGTGCCTGTGAAGTACAATTCCCACTTTGAGTCTTGCTGAGTGAAATGGAAACTAATATCAGGAAAGGCAAAACATCCTGTTACATAAACCTTTTTCAGTATACAAAGGCCCTAAAAGAGAAGTGAGAAATCATATTCTGTGATTATTATTATGTCAGTTGCCTAATCTCATGGTTTAAGGATAGATGGGGAAAAAAGTATTGCCAGAATCATTTTTGAGGTTCATAAGTTCTCCATAAATACTAAACAACAACGTAACAACGTCTTTATATTAATTTACACAGCATTTTCCCGGACGAGAAGCTGAATGCTTAAAGTCCCATTGAGAGCATGGGGTAGTGGTTTTACTTCAGCCTCTTGTGGACAAAATGAGTATAAAACCTATAACAACTACAGAAAGGTCTTCATGGATCGAAAGCAAATGAAAGAAACTAGAAATCTAATCCTGGGTCAAACTGACATTGTAGCTCTGAGATGCACTGCCTTGTGTGAACCTGTGTGTCACTGCTGTTTGAAACGAAGGTCAGCAGCTGCCAGTTACTTTAAGTCCCTCCTCCTTCAGGAAGAAACATGCATCTACTTCCTACATATTATTCCTGCAACTGAAAACTAAACAGCAAGCATGGCAACTCTCCTTCGCAGACTGTTAGTGCCCGGGTGTTCATCGAGGCGATGCCTGGGAGTGATTCTGCGGGAAATGCACTGCCGGACTTCCACTCTGAATCCCCGGGACGGACCGCGACTGCTGGCCGGTAGCAGTTTCCCTCTGACGGCGTACAGTCGCACTCAAAGCCGCTGGCAGCACACAACTGCTCCAGATCCTCCAGAGGTGGAATTACATCGGTTAGAGGGGGAAGATAATGGTAGGGACACACTTACATGTGATTCAACATTGTTCAAAGGAACACGGATAGACTCTCCTTCCTGTAAATGTACAGTTTGACAGGCACCTCTCAGTCACTCACCTGATACCTCAGTGTACTGTATCTCATGTAGGACGATGCTGTAACTGTATACTGGATTTAAACACGCTATATTAGCACACGACCTGATAATTATGGGATGTTGTAATGGGAACGTGAAGTAGGAGATACTACAGATTATTCTCTTTACAGATATGTCCATCAGTGCGTATATTGCTCTTTTTTCTGAGCTTTAATCTGCATTCAGAAAAGAACCTTTATTGGGAATGTTGTTACAATATGGAAGTCCACGCTTGCCAAGTTGATAAATATATCCATTACAGTGTATGCAAAATGATAAAATAAATAGTTTCAAAGTCAGTTTTCAATCAGGGATGCAATAAAAAAGTGTTATATTTTTAATATACTGACTTTTTTCTATGTAAATTGTCAGAAAACAATGAACAAATACCAGTTAAACCATCTTTTTGTGTTGTTTCATTTTAATTAATGAACAGGCCAATGTTTTTACGAATTTAATAACTATTAAGTTATAATGTAATGTTTCTTTTTCCATCCACCTTTCTCTCTCTCCTTTTGCTCTCTCCTCTCAGGGATTGTGGAGGTGTTGATGTGCCGACACAAGGCAAGAAACGCACTGGGCTATGTGTTTGTTTCACAGGTGAGCTAATCTCTACCACCACACACACACAAACACACACAGACAGACACACACTGACTGAGACACTGTGTTTCCTGTGTGTACAGATGAGGGGGCTGGTGTACAAGCTGTCTGATGACTCCACAGTCCGTGCGGTTATCTTCAGGAGTTTAGTTCCAGGTGTTTTCTGTGCAGGTAAGTGTTGTTGCTGAAACCTGGCATGGCTCTGTATTTTTGATCAAAGCTTTTCCTAATGACATCTGTACGTTATGATAGGGGCAGACCTGAAGGAGAGAGCTAAGATGAACAACGCTATGTCTGATAACTTTGTTCACATCCTACGATCCCTCATGACTCAGATTGGTAAGAAAGTGAGCAGTTGATTCCCAAATAGCAAAGCCCCTGAGAGTGCAGATTAGTCTATGCATATGTTAACCCTCCTCTGTCCTCACAGCATCATTGCCCATGCCCACCATCGCAGCGATGGACGGTGTTGCCCTTGGCGGTGGGCTGGAGATGGCCTTGGCCTGTGACCTTCGCACTGCTGGTGAGTAACCTCTAAAACTTCTTCTTCCCTATCAACTCTGAACTGGCCAAGTATGAGCATCATGCTTTTGTATATTTAATATTCCTCTTTTCTTCCTTCAGGTGATGTTAATTGTGTATAAAAGGGGATGGCAAGTTGTCTCCACAGCTGTCACCAGAACAGTCATGTCAGATCAGTGGTTGGGTCTCAGCAGGATGTATGAAGATAGCATCCATCAAGGGACATTTTTGACAACTCCCTCATAGTATCCCACAGTGTAGAATACAGAACAAGTTCTCAACCAGCTCTATTGTTGAATTGTAAAATACTGGATAATTGTACCTCTTTAGGTCTTTTATTATCAATTAAAATGAAACAAATTGCTTCAAGTTATTTCATCTTCACATAAAGGGTCAAGAAATAAGTTTCTATCCCCTAACATTTCAAAGCACCTTTTTATTGTTATTTTTCAACCAGAGTCAGGTCAAGGTCAGGTAAAGTCATATATATTTTGCCTTCCTTTTTTTTGTAATTAGATCATGACTTTAAACTCAATTTGGAGAAACACTTAAAATCAGATTTTCCCAACTCATACTTAATTTTTAGGATATGTGTATAAAATGATGAAGACATACAAAATGTTCCATCCATCAAATGATTGACTATCTTAAATCTACATCAGGAAATAGAAGGTTCAAACTCCACAGCGGTCAAGCTAAAAACCAGTCTGTAGTTGTTGCTTATCTCCCAGTGTTAATGATTTGCTGTTGAGTTGAGCCAGGGGACTAATGATAACCAGTGAGGCCTGGCACATATGCCCAGCTGTTCATGGAGCTGAAAACATGTGAATGGTTAAATTAGTCCTAGCAGCTCTGTGATTGGCTGAGCGCTGACGGGCTAGGTGAGCAGGTGTTTGCGTCTGTTGCTCTGACAGATGCATCAGTCAGACTTTACGCCCTCCACAGCTTAATGGCACTCCGCAGCTCAGACCTTCAACTGTCCTCTGTGTGTGTGTGTTTGTGTTTCAGCACATTCGGCACAGATGGGTCTGATTGAGACGACACGAGGGCTGCTCCCAGGGGCGGGTAAGATTAACAGAGGTCACAAAAAAGACCTTGCAAAGTAAGAAAAGTAGAGGCAAAGCAGCTGGGAGAATTTGACCTTGAGGTGTTTTGTCCTGCAGGGGGCAGCCAGCGGCTGCCAAGGATGGTCGGCATGACTCTGGCCAAAGAGCTCATCTTCACAGGTGGTGTTACAGAAACGCTGACATGTTGCTGTAGACAACAGGATGCTCATCTGTCAGCGAGGGCTTTGTTTATCACACACTCTCTCTGTCTGTATGTTGTCAGGTAAGCGTGTGGGAGGGCAGACAGCTCTGGAGATGGGGCTGGTAAACAGGTCTGTGGAACAGAACGAGACGGGAGACGCTGCCCACAGAGAGGCACTCAGCCTGGCCAGAGAGATACTGCCCCAGGTTAGAGAACAACACACGTTTTCTCACTCTGCTCCTGATGCCTCCCTTCCCTTCAGTGTGTGTTTTCCTCTCATAGATGGAGACCTAATTGCTTCTTGTTCACAGTTTGACTGGGGTTAAAAAATACAATAAGAATAGAGCCTTTATTGGAAATTCTGTAACTACATGGACGTCCAAGTTAATAATATACAGTATTTACTGACTTTTTTTTCTCAAAAATGAGATACATCATTATGAAATAGTAAAAAATGTCAGTCAATCACATGTTCTTCTAAATTCTTTAATACGTTGCGTTTGTTGTTTTGTTTTAGCTGATAAATTACATTTTTCACTATGCTACTGATGCATCCCTCCTTCAGACCGGGACCTGCTCACTTACCTCTTCCTCTCTTTCCCACCAGCCATGTCTTCTTCATATTTTCATTCGGTCTTCACTCTTTCCTTGTGTATTCTTCCCATCATGTGTTCCCTCTCTCTCTCCAGGCCTCTGTCGTTCCATATTTCTTTCACTCCAGTTCAGATGCCCGCAGTTGGCAGGGCCAGAGTGGCATTCAAGAGTAGAAATAGACCACAAATAGCATCACAGACACACACGCAGCATGGATTCAGTGATTGACAGGGGTTTGCATTGAATGAAAGTGAGGTAGCACAGAGGAGATAATGAGCCGTATGAGCCCAAGGTCTCTTCTCTTCTCAGTGTTCATGTGGCTTCCTGAGAAAAAACCCTCCATTATTTTTATAAATCAAGGGAAGAAGCTTCTACAGTCCACTGCTTAAATGGTTGGAGTCCTTACAGTTTGATCTGAGTGCTTTTTAAAAGGCTACTCCACAGGTTCTGCAAAAATAAGATCTTCAGTTTAAGTGCCTTGTATGAGCCAAGCTACCAAAAAGCTGAATCCTACATTTCCCAAACTGTCACTTTCATTTTCTTTCATCATAAACACCACATTCTTTAAAACTCCTCAATTTGGAATTTAAGCTTTCTGTTAGAAATGTGACTTGTTTGTATGAATTCCATTTTTTTTTACTGCAGGCATTGCATTATGAAATGTTAATGGTGACAGCTAAACAGTATGGTGCTTTACTGATACCATTAGCATCTAATTCTTGGTGTTTTGTTGCTCAGGGTCCTATCGCTGTGCGGCTGGCGAAAGAGGCAATGGATAGAGGCATTGAGGTACATTATGATTCATGGATTTTATAGTCTTTCTGCTTCAGTGATGGTACTGAACTGAGTCTTTCTTTCCCAGGTGGACATCAATTCAGCAATGGTAATAGAAAGGATGTGTTATGCTCGGGTAAGTCTTCTTTTTTGTTTAATTACAAAAATACTTACTTCAGACGTGGCTGACCGCAATTATCTTTTCCCGATTCATTTCCAGTACAAGCAGTACATATTATAGTAGTATGTACTGCTTATAAAAGCTGAACTGAAACCCATCTCTGTTCAGCTTTGATGCTCACTCTGATGCATTTGGGAAAGCCTCTGAGGCTGCAACAAATTATCTTTATTATCAATAAACCCGCAGATCATGTTGGTCTATAAAATGTCAGAAATTAGTGTAAAATTGTAAAAATCCCTGTTTATTACAAGGTGATGCCTTTTTAGATGGTTTGTTCTGTCAGTCCAAAACCTAAACATATTAAATGTAATGTTATCTAAAACTGAAAATTGGGAAATGTCAAAGTTTGGGAAGCTTTTCCTGTCATTTTTGAAGAAAAAAAATAAAATCTTTAGACGATTAATCAATTATCCACAGATTTTTTTCTGTCAGATTATCTCCACACTGTTGTCCTGCTGTAACCCTCAATCTCTGTTTTCAGGTCATCCCCACCCGGGACAGAAAAGAGGGAATGGATGCATTCATTGAAAAGAGACCCCCGCGGTACACTGGGGAATAAACTCTTTGCACATATTGAAATGTCTCTCTCCGTCACTCAGCACTACTTCATGTCTGATAGACAATTAATGCCCATTGATTTTGTGTGTGCATCCCAGACAGTATCAATACATTAGATAAGGTCAACATTGGCAGCAAGTGTTGATTTTTTCCGAGTCATGAGTGACTAAGGGAGATGTAGAAAAAGTAGTTTTATTCTGTTTATTCACCCGTATTTCGATATTTGTTTGTCACATTTTATCCAAAATAAAAAGAATCATCTCCAGTTTATGGGAATGTACATTCTTTATTTCCAAACTTGAAAACGAGACTCTCAGCAGCAGCATGGCACAGTCACAGCAGACATACCACATCAGGACTTTTTGTATCTTTCATCTGAATGAAACTCTTATGAAAAATGAAACTGGCCTTCATTCAATGTGATGTTCGGAGGCCACAATCAAACACATCCGGAGTAACCGAAAATAGATTCTGTGTCATCTGTCCTTGTTAAAGATGATGCGATTAGCGAGCTCACACATCAACTGATTTACAGAAAACAATAAGGCCATAATTCACTGAGCAGATGAGGTGATGTTTGTTTTGCTGACAGATGTTTTAGAGTACCATTAGCTGCCCAATATATTATTTTTATTACCATTAACATTAATTATTTATATCAATCTTGAAACCCGTCTCTTATTTCTGCTGAAGCCAAATTCAACTCCGCCTCAGAAATGTTGTGTCAGGGGTTTGGCATAACTTTGCATAAGCAATAATTTGCAAACAGAAAAGTCGGTGTCCAATGCGATTTTAATGATCAATTTATCAGCCATTTATTTCCTAGAAGAACCGTTCAATTCTTTAGACAATTTCCATTTTTTTCAGGTTTTTATAGAACAAAGTCTGAGGTTATTTAAGGCGTAGTGTTTGTTTCCCTTCTGGGGTTTATTTTATAAAATGTACGTGCGCCTGGGATGTGCAGTCTTTAAATGTAAAGTTATTACATTCCAACTCCCAAAGATAGTTTGATAATAAGATACAAAATGGAGAAAAGCAGACGTCTCAACTTTTTCCTGCTTTTTTTCTGCCAGATTTGTATGCAATCACTTAAAATAGGAATTTTGTCTAAATGGTTGCCGATTATTTTTCTATCAATCGACACATCATTGCAGCTCTGATGGAGAGTAATGATGGGACCTTAATGAGAACAAAGAGCTTGTCTAGACAGCAGAAGGGCTAAAATGGCATTCTGGAGGAAAGTCATTTCAGAACAGAAAAACATGAAGATTAGCGATAACTCTCCCAGACTTTTCCTTATTTGTTTTCTTTGTTCTTAAACATCATTCTCAGATAAACACAGCCTGGAACATTCAGTATAATAATTTCCATGCAACCAATTCAACCTCTCCTGAACAAACGATTACCATTTCTCTCATTTTCTATTATGTACAAATTAAATACACTCTTTAAGATGCAGCTAGTTGTCCAGATGTACTGTACATACACACATGCTCGCACTGAAGTGCTGTCTGTTTTTAACACGCAATGGAAAGCACAGTCAACATATCGATATACAGTGGGGCAAAAAAGTATTTAGTCAGCCACCAATTGTGCAAGTTCTCCCATTTAAAAAGATGAGAGATGCCTGTAATTTTTATCATAGGTATACCTCAACTATGAGAGACAAAATGAGAAAAAAAATCCAGGAAATCACATTGTAGGATTTTTAATGAATTAATTGGTGAATTCCTCGGTAAAATAAGTATTTGGTCACCTACAAACAAGCAAGATTTCTGGCTCTTACAGACCTGTAACTTCTTCTTTAAGAGGCTCCTCTGTCCTCCACCCGTTACCTGTATTAATGGCACCTTTTTGAACTCGTTATCAGTATAAAAGACACCTGTCCACAACCTCAAACAGTCATACTCCAAACTCCACTATGGCCAAGACCAAAGAGCTGTCAAAGGAGACCAGAGACAAAATTGTAGACCTGCACCAGGCTGGGAAAACTGAATCTGCAATAGGTAAGCAGCTTGGTGTGAAGAAATCAACTGTGGGAGCAATTATTAGAAAATGGAAGACATACAAGACCACTGCTAATCTCCCTCGATCTGGGGCTCCACGCAAGATCTCACCCCGTGGGGTCAAAATGATCACAAGAACGGTGAGCAAAAATCCCAGAACCACACGGGGGGACCTAGTGAATGACCTGCAGAGAGCTGGGACCAAAGTAACAGAGGCTACCATCAGTAACACACTAAGCCGCCAGGGACTTAAATCCTGCAGTTCCAGACGTGTCCCCCTGCTTAAGCCAGTACATGTCCAGGCCCGTCTGACGTTTGCTAGAGGGCATTTGGATGATCCAGAAGAGGATTGGGAGAATGTCATATGGTCAGATGAAACCAAAATAGAACTTTTTGGTAAAAACTCAACTCGTCGTGTTTGGAGGAGAAAGAATGCAGAGTTGCATCCAAAGAACAGCATACCTACTGTGAAGCATGGGGGTGGAAACATCATGCTTTGGGGCTGTTTTTCTGCAAAGGGACCAAGGACGACTGATCCGTGTAAAGGAAAGAATGAATGGGGCCATGTATCGTGAGATTTTGAGTGAAAACCTCCTTCCATCAGCAAGGGCACTGAAGATGAAGCATGGCTGGGTCTTTCAGCATGACCATGATCCCAAACACACCGCCAGGTCAACGAAGGAGTGGCTTCGTAAGAAGCATTTCAAGGTCCTGGAGTGGCCTAGCCAGTCTCCAGATCTCAACCCCATAGAAAATCTTCGGAGGGAGTTGAAAGTCCGTGTTGCCCAGCGACAGCCCCAAAACATCACTGCTTTAGAGGAGATCTGCATGGAGGAATGGGCCAAAATACCAGCAACAGTGTGTGAAACCTTGTGAAGACTTACAGAAAACGTTTGACCTCTGTCATTGCCAACAAAGGGTATATAACAAAGTATTGAGATGAACTTTTGTTATTGACCAAATACTTATTTTCCACAATAATTTGAAATTTAATTCTTTAAAAATCCTACAATGTGATTTCCTGGATTTTTTTTCTCATTCTGTCTCTCATAGTTGAGGTATAGCTATGATAAAAATTACAGGCCTCTCTCATCTTTTTAAATGGGAGAACTTGCACAATTGGTGGCTGACTAAATACTTTTTTGCCCCACTGTATACAGCAGTTTCTCAAAAGAAAAGACAACAGCCTGGTCAATACACTTCCATCATGACTATACTGACCACATTAATATTGCCATTTGTGGCCAGAGAGGATACCCTCGTTAGCAAACATAACGATGGTATCATTTTGACACATGTACATTTCACCCTGGGTCTTCTGATTTACAGCACGCCTGGTTTGCAACTGGTACGTCTGATTTAGGAGCTGCCAAATGCTTAGGAAAAACATAAACTGGAGCTTCTTCAAGAGATACAATTTCTTTATAATTTAGGTTAAGTTTGGAACTTTGAACCCATTGAAAACACTTTAGGCAAGTGTCCTGTCACATTGAATCAAATGCATTAGCTGATGAAAAACTAAATAACGAAGTGAGCAACAGCAGTACTGAGGACCTGGAGGCGCTGGGTTTCAGTGAACGCAGCACTGCTATAAACAAACAACCAGGCATTCCTAAAATGAACAGTACCAGCATTCAGACAAACTCCAGCATGCTTGAGCTCACAGCAGGGCCATGCGTATATGTAATGAGCTAAAACGACCGACTCAGACAACCAGGGCCTTCAGTAATGTACAGGAGCTGGAGGGTGTTACCCTCAGCCGAGCTTTTAGGGGTTTAAACTCAAACTGTACACGAGCACTGAACGTTTTTTTGGTATTATATTCATCATGGTTCAAAATGAACAGCGAGCACAGACAGAAACCTCAGGATGAGATTTAAGCTTTACTGGCCAATAGTTTTCATAATTCTGTTTATAGTCACGAGTTTAACACACACAGAAATTGTTTTGTTTTGAGACAAATACAGAATCAACAGAAAATAAATAATGTGTGTGTGTGTGTGAAAATAATTGCCTAGCGTTTGTCCTTTAGTGTTTCCTTTCTCTGGATTCTTGATAAAGTGTGTTTGTGCTTGGGATATGCACACAGGCATACACGATTCCTCTCATGGGACCCAGCTTATATCCAGAACTTGGTCAGAGAGCCTCATTTTCTGAAAGACAAAATAAAAAGAATGATAAACCTCCACCGTTTGTATGAGTGATCTGGCGGGCGGAGGTTGGTGTGAGTGTCTTACCTTTGTGAGGTTACTGTGGTGGCGGGTGGCGACTGGTGTGCGTCTGAACAGGCTGTCCGGTGCGCGCTCTGTGGCGCTGCAGGCTCTCCAGAATGCTCTTAGCCAACAGTTGGACATCTTTGTGGGTCTGTGGGTGTGTGTGCACGAGCTCCAGCTGCTGCAGGCCGCCCTCCTCCAACAACATGCTGCAGTAGCGAGCGGCTGCAGACACACGGGGTGAAAATATAATGAAATCCTTAAGCTATGCGGGGAATAGGTTACTGCCTGAACAGTTGTCACTATTTTATTTGTGAATGAACTAATGTATTAGACCAGAAGAACAATAGGATCTGTTTTTGTGTCTGTCTTACCATTCTTGCTGCAGACATGCTGCATGGCCCAGGCCGCCCACAGCTGGACCCCGGGGGTGTGAAAGCACTCCAGAAGGGGAAAGAAGGGGTTAAATGACCTAAGGAAAGGAAAACAATGAGAATATATTTAGTACTTGCTCTATATAGCATGATTATGTTTAGGCTATAGATTGTTTAAGAAAACTATGTTTTCAGACAACAATTAAAAAGTATAACGCTCTAAATGAAGAAGTAAAAACAGACTGGATGAAACCTTCTCCTTTCAGCCATACTTTTAAATGGATGTATTAGTATTGTATGAAATATAAACTTGAGCAGGCTGTATATAAGTTATACATTTCTAGTTCTTTTTAAATTTATTATGACTGTAGAGAAGCTGCATCTCACCTGTAAGCCACCATTTCACACTCAGGCGCGGGCCACTTCATGATGACATTATGCTGGAGAGACACGAAAATGCAAAAGAGTCAAACAAACGATTCAAAATAACTGCAGTATTTATTTAGAGTAGTTTTGCTGATTCCTACCAGCTGCTCCAGCAGAGAAGACCGGAGCTCGGGACTGAGCGTCCAGGTTTCCTTTCCTCGTGATGTCAGATGTGCGAGGATGCCCGCGGCGAAGTAGCTGACCTCCACCTCAGAGCTGTGCAGCAGTTTGCTGATGTGGTCCAAGAAGCTCTGCACCATCAGCTCAACGTGCAGCTCCCCCACCTCGGCTATGTTGTTCTACACAACAAATGGGGAAAAGCAATAATGATGTTATAACATTGTTAATTAATTAAGCCTTCAAGGGTCATAAAAACAGTACACTCACCAGCAGGCCGAGAACCTTCTGCTGAATAGAGGACTCATTGGGGAAGGACTGCAGAGGGAGGGGGTGAGAGGGAGGTAGGGGAACAAAACAACAGTGAGTCGATTCCCCCGAAGGCATATAGGCTGCTACACAACAACATGTGATTAATTAGCATGATAATCTGCTCTCAGTCTCTCTTAAGGTACTGGATTTTTACATGTTGATATTTCTATGTACCTCTAAAACTTTAATGAACAGGTCCAGGCCCTGGTTCTCAATAAAATGGCGGCAGGTTGTTGGTGATTCATCCGTGAGGTTCCAGAGAGCGCTCAGTGTGAATTTGAGGGTGGCATCCACCACGGCCTGAGTTGCCTTCTGACGCACAATGTGGAGCAGTTGCTGCAGGGCAGGATGGGAGCATTATTAGCAACGAAATGTGAATATTTAAGTAAATGAGTAAAGGCGGAAGAGAACAGAGCAGAAAACCTTACCTTCACTATGAACAGCTCTGCTCCCAGCTGGGCTGTCTGCTCTGTGGACAACTAGGAAAAGCAAACGTCAAGGAGTTTAATAATAACTCTATAATTGTGTATTCAATTAATTAATAACAGCACAACACAACATATACCTTAGCAGCCAGTATGGAAATGATAGCCACAGCCATCCTCTGCATGTTCTGGTCCTCATGGTTGCAGAGCCACTGCATCACAAGCTTGGCAGCTTCAAACCTTGCAAAGAACAAGAGGAAGATATCTTATTAACATAAGATATGTTTTATTTCATTACAAGTTTAAGATATTACTTATTGCTTAACTGACACACATTTGCTGTTTATTGAATACATGTATTATTTATAGTACATGATAACTGTATGTTAAAATGAAATGAAATGTTAAAGTAAGAGGAGTTTTTCTCACCTGTTGAATGGAACCTCCTGCAAAATGCGGTCACTGCACAGAGACAGCAGGCAATTCTTCTGGAGCTGAAGATAGAGAAACCAAAACAGACATCAGACCCAAAACCTGAACAAGTTGAAAGATATTGGGTAAGAATGAAGGCCGATACAGTTGTATATAGATTTAGATCTTGGTGTTTTGTCCAACGTTGATGGGAACTGGTGACATGTCGCACAAACATATCTCATGGCGAGAATGTCCTGTCTTTGTGAACCGAATCAGGTTCAACAAACTGCAGGCATAAAGCTACCTGTTGGTGGTTGGGGAACGTCCTCATGGCCTCCAGCAGAAGCTGAGTGACGATGCTCAGCAGTCGCACCGGCATTCCTGCTGCCAGATCCTGCTTCGTCAGGTTGAACACACAGGCACTGGCTGCCAGCTGGACATTCAGAGTGGCAGGGTGATTCTTCATCCCCAAAACCACCAGCTAGAGAAAAACAAGAGAATATGAAGTTTAGTGATGAGGAAAATGATAATGGGGTGTAAGGCTTAGACCTTATACTCTCTACGCGGAAACTCATCACATACAAATTATTTGGTTTAGATTTGACATTGTATCTTAAGGACGACAAAAAATATACTGTGGTAATGCACTGTCTTACAGAAAAGGCAAGAGATAGAATGACCCCTTGGGGTTGTATGCCTCGTACCATGTTTTAGTTTACAAGTCTGTTCAAAATCTGCAACATTTCCCTTTAATTACGAAGTACAATAATGTGCGTTCACCTTAAGGATGTCAGGCCTGGGTTTCTCCATCACATGGGTCAGGCTGAACAGATGAAACAGAGCTTCTCTCACAAAACCTTCCCTCTCACTGTAGCGCCGCAGGGCCTCACAGATCTGGGTCTCGTAGGCTTCTCCTGTTACCTGTTTCCACACAAAAGTTTACTTTAGCAAACCAGATTTTTTGCCCAATGGTTTCAAAAATATTTCACACTGTACTCTACCTTAAGATTTCCATCTCCAGAGAGGAACTCAGAAAATCCAGCATCTGTGGCCAGAAGTCCCACAAAGGTCATCCCTGGTCTCTCCTCAATAAATGCCTTGACAGCTGCATCGGTCACCTGCAAGTTAACATTTGTTAAGAAATGACCACCATTCTCTACAATCTAAATGAGATACTCATAGATAAATACACACACACACACACACACACACACACACACACACACACACACACACACACACACACACACACACACACACACACACACACACACACACACACACACACACACACACACACACACACACACACACACACACACACACACCTGTTTCCTCCCTGACACATCCAGGGAAACAAGAGCAGGCAGGATCCCTGGCTGTCCAAGCAGTTGTCGAGCCACATCAGAGGTGAACTGCTTATCATCACTGATGTCCAGGTGCTGCACAAACACAAACAATAGTGTTGCCATTGCGATTCATCCGGATTATCATCAAAATATGATTAAAAATCATATATGCATTACGGTCTCCCTGCATAAATGAAGGCTAATTAATATTTCAAAAAATAGCCAAATTGTTAAGAGTCTGACAAAACAATAATTCATAAACAGGTTTAAATGTAGACACGGTGCAAAATTCAGCTTCCTCCTTCCACTAACCTGCAATACATTCAACTGGCCGATGACTCCCAGCATCTGAGCAGTGCTCATCTCCAGCCTCTTCAGCTGGTGCAGTGTCAGTGAGCGCAGCCGCTCCTTCAGGCCCAGCAGAGGGGTCAGGTTGGTCACTGATGTGTTGGAGAGATCGAGGCTCTCCAGCCGAGGCAGGGAACACACGTCCACAAGCCCAGAGTCATAGAAGTCTACATTGGCAAGAGAAAGGGAGCGGAGGGCTGGGAGGGAGCTGAAGCGGTACCGACTGGGTTCCTCCAGAGACGACATGGTAAGACCTGTTAGGACAAGTCGCTGGAGGGACTCCTGCAGGATGATTGAGAGGGGGAAAGCAAAACCGTAAGGGAACATTATTTTAATAAGAAGGAAGTAAAGGCTGGTTTGACAACATGTCTTTTTTTTCTCACAAGTTGATATTTTCTCACTTTACCTGACAGAATTTGTTGGTGGCCAGTCCTTGAAGAATATCAGGAATAGTGAGGTCTGCATTAACCCTGGCAGCATCCAGCTCCAGCAGTCTGTGAGGGCAGAGGGCTTTCTGAAAAGCCTCAGCAGAGATACGCGCTGTACGGATGCAGGCTCGTCTCAGCCGCAGGTATTCACAGTTACGAAATACCCCCGCTGTGCTGTCATTCAACAGACCTGTAGTGGAAAGAACTCAGGTTAAGTTTAATCTTTGGTTTGAAGACCACAGTGATTAGGCTGAGGTGACAACATAACAAAAGGTTTTTACATTTTTGTGTTATTAAGAGTGTGAAAATAAGATATGAATATTTACTGTAGTGGTTTGGTTGGTTTAGAATTTACCAACTCTATTTGTTTGTTTAGAGGGGAGTGTCTCTATGAGTCTTTTCCTATTTACATGACACAGTAAGAATACATTTCAAATGGTTTTATGTTCTAAGCAATGCTGTTTAGGTCATTAGGTCAAATGTTGGATCTATGTTTTACTAGGGGCAACACAAGGTTAGCACTGATATGTCACTTTGAATTCTTATATCATGAGACACACAAGTCTTGGGAACATATTGATGAACCCCCCTTAAAATGTCCAGGTTTACCTTCAGTGGCCATCTTGGCCAGCAGCTGGTCGGCTAGCTCCTGAGGGAAGAGGACAGCCTCTCTGAAGCACAGGGAGCCATCAGGGCGCTTCACACAGAAACATTCCAGGTTTTGGCTTACATGAGTCAGGCACAGATCTGTCAGAGCCGGCGGGGAAGCCTCATCCTGAAACATGAAGGGGCTTGTTGATGCAGACGCATTGAAATAAAATCAAAATAGCACTTTTCAAACAAAAAGGTAACTCAAAGTGCTTTACAATCCAAACAATGATAATACAACAAAAAATCATCTCCTCCTTCCCAGGTATAACCAGAGTAACACATAGCTTTGTGACTAGAACGAAGACTTAATACCAATGCAAAGAAGATCGAAGAGTGAAGAAAAGTCAGGAACAAAATAATTAAATGTAATTAATGATATCAAATGTGTAGTAGTAGTGACTGTACAATAAAACCGAAAGCTCAACAGGACCTACCGTGTTCAGGAAACTATAGGCCATGGCTTTAAAAACTCTAATATATTAGCTTATAAGACCGACTGGTGTCTTTCCACGACGGGAAAAATAAAGTAGTGCAATCAAACTGCAGCGCTTTTATCCGTCTTAGTTTTTAGTGTTTGACTGCATGAGAGCCTGAAGATATCCTAACACTGTTGACAAAATACAACCGTAACTATGGAAAGAGAGCCCAGACGATCGTTAGCGGAGAACCAGCTAGCTAGCTAACTTGTTGTCGCCTCCTTTTTGGAAAATCGCTCTCCGTACAAAGATGTCGAAAGCTGTCTGCAGTGACGGAATTCATGTTAAAAAATTGACTTTCCACTGTTGCGGCTGAAGCTCTAAATTAAAGACTCAAAATGGCAATATGGTTTTGACAGCCGGTAGTTAGGTCTATTTTTGACTAGAAGATCGGTAAACAAAAGGTCAGTGCTCTGGAAGTACATTAGCGAAGGGGCAGGACTACGGAAGCCCGTTGGGTTTCAGCGTTATTATAGAACCAGGAAGAGATCACCCGGAGATCGAGAGACACGCATGGTCATGTTTTTCTGTTGTTTTCAATAGAAAACAGTACAAATTATTCCAGCACAATTTCATAAGGATATTGTGGTTAACTGTAATCAACTCTATTGCAGTTTTTGTTTTTTAAGTATACGCTTGTGTAACACAGCTCAGTAACTCATTCATCAAGGTCACTAGTAACAGCGGCGTGGATGTAGTGGGAGATAAACCCTAATCAGCCAATGCGATTATAGTAAGGTTTAAAACAAACGTGTGCGAAAATATGGCTGGACTTATAAACTTTGAAGATGAGAATGAGGTGAAGGAGTTTTTGGACAATTTGGGAGTGGAGTACAGCTTTCAATGCTATAAAGAAAAGGATCCTGAAGGTAAAATTGTCTTGCGCCATTTAGATTAATGGTGCTGTTTGTGTCAGTCATATAGGTATTAAGTCTTGGCTAAAAGAGAAACAACATCTTTTCAACGACTAAAACCTCTGTAGACATCTGTATTAAGTTATTTTTGTGTTTGGTATTTCTTGGTGTATGTTCTGGATTGATTTGCGGATGTTTTCTTTTCTTGTTTTCGTATTACATTTGGTAAAAAATCCACTAGGGCAGGTGTTATAATAAACAAAGACACTGGACACCAGCTAGAGATTGAAATGTAATGTTTGATATGTTTAAGTGATGTTAGACTCATCATTAATCTTTTTTCCATGTTCTTTGAAGGGTGCCAAAGGCTTGCAGACTACATGGAAGGTGTGAAGAAAAACTATGAATCTACAGCACAGGTGCTCAAACTAAACTGTGAAACAAATGGACACCCGGAAAGCTGCTATAAACTAGGGGCTTACCATGTCACAGGCAAAGGTAAAGCAGCAATGTGGCTAATTGTTACCTTATTTGACCCTGTTTGATGTTCGTGGTGTGTAACACACTTTTTATGTATGGGACTATTACTATGGCATTAAGTATTCAATAAATGAACTATGAAGCTTTAATTGAAGTTGCTTTTGCTTGCATTACTTATAATTGAGTCATTTAAAAGTATGTCTTCTTTTATTAAAGAGAGGGATTTGTATTTTACCCTACAGGTGGAGTGACCAAGTGTCTGAAGACAGCCTACTCCTGCTTTTTGCGCTCTTGCAATGCCAATGGAAAGAGGTCTATAGATGCTTGCCATAACGTTGGTCTGTTAGCCCATGATGGACGAGTCAGTGAAGAAGGACCCGACCTTACTGTAGCTCGGCAGTACTACGAGAAGGCCTGCACTGGCGGCTATGCTGCTTCCTGCTTCAACCTCAGTGCTATGTTCATTGAGGGCAATACCAAAGGATTTCCAACAGATATGAAGCAAGCTTTGAATTACTCTAACAGAGCTTGTGAGCTGGGACATGTGTGGGGTTGCGCCAATGCAAGTCGTATGTACAAACTTGGGCATGGGACTGAGAAGGATGACAAGAAAGCAGAGGAGCTTAAGAATCGAGCAAAGGATCTGCATGGTGCAGAGAAGGAAAGGCAACTCAAGTTTGGGGAATGATTATGACACTTTATATTTATCTTTGTTTTGTTTTGACTATATCTGTGGTTTTCAGTCAGGTTGATTATTTTAGAGAAGTAGGTGTGCAAAACATGCTTAAAGACAGGACATAATATGTTGTTTTAAAAAAGATGAATGTGTTTGCATCATTTACAGAGTGTAGAAAGTAACAACCAGAGGGAGTATTTACCTGACTTTTAGAAATGGTAGTTTTTCAGCCAAATGTAAAAGTTGTGTAAATGATTAAGCAATAAAATAAACTGGATTTATACACCATAGTTGATTATTTATATTGATTTAGAGAATAGAGAATATGAAAACAGGGAAACCTTCTTTTTGATTATAAATTAGTAACCGGAGGGATGGTTTCACTATCACTGGTAGGCACACCGGCGGTCAGACCACAAGAGGGAGTCAAAATCCAAGACATGAACTTTGCGCCCTTTTTTGAAATCTCAAAGGGCGCTTTATCCTAAAGACCCTACAATAGGCACCGGGTATGCTACTACCATCTGTCAACATTTGAACCAACACCAAATCATAAACCTGTAGAGAATGCAGACGCTGACATAAGTGTGTGTCTCTGTAAAGAACTTTAACTAAGCCGATGTGTGTTGATGATGGGCGGACTGCTCAGCTAGCTCCGCCCGTTACCATCTCCTCAGCCCTCATTCAAAACAGAACACAGCTGTTGCGAGGCGCAGCGTCGTGTCCTGGTCGTTAGGCTAAAATCTGTTAGCTGCTGTCTGCTGCTCTGCGTTTCTGATGTACCCACTGGAATACCGGAAGAACAAGAAACAAAAGGACGTACTACGGTGAGTTATAGAACAGTAAGAGTGAAAGTTTTGTATAGACATCATTTAGAAAATCCCCCCAACCGTCGAGGTGGTTAGCTAACGTAACGTTAAGCCCCACCAACGGTTTGGATGTGTTTGTTTTTATATGCAGGATGCTCCGTTATCAAAGTACATCCATTAAGAGGCGGGGACAAGGAGATGCGAGAGAAAATATAAAAGGTTTTTTGTAATGCTGACTTTCTGTTGCAGGGTGCAGAGGTTTATTTTAGCCACCTATTTATTTTTTTCTTGTCCACCCACGTGAAGGCACCGTCGCCCCACCACACTCCGAGAGGCAGCAGCCAAGGAGTTTGATATAATGCTAATAATAAATCATGCGCTCCCCTACCACGCTAAGTCAGCTAACGAATCAAGCTAGCCGGAATTAAAGCATGCTAATGTTGAAACATCTGAGAAAACAGTGATGAGAGTCAGTGAGTTCGCAATATGTGATTTCCCCCCCTGTGCAGTCTTACTTTGTTTACTTAAGTCGCTGCACAGTTCGTTTTATTGTAGGGGAGACGAGGGGGCTTTATCTTCTGTTTGTGCTGTTAGCCGAACAACCATACCTACTGCAGAAGCTCTGCTCTGGATAGCTCATTGGCGGTGAACCCCTGCACAGTTCCCCTCCGGGGAGTGCTTTGGGTGTGGCGTGGGTTCACCCACGAACAATGCTGTGCTCGGCCACAGCCTATCTTGTTTTAGCAAAAGCGTGTGTCGGTTTAAGAATGAGCACTTAGGATCCGTCGTGAGGGTATTATGACTAAGGTAACTGAATGGCCAACAGTTCCTTACTTCGACTCCGTGATAATAGAATTAAATTAATAAAGCTGTGGGACCATAAGCTAGATAGGTTCCTCCAAAGTTCAGCTGGTGGGTGTTTTTCTCAAGTAAAGCACCTGTATGTATTCTCAAAAACCATCAGCATCAGCAAGCTGTCTTACATTTGTCTGATTACTGCTATCCTGTATTAATGTAATCAAATGTGTTGATACAAATTATCAGGATGGATGAGTGAACATTTATCAACCTCATGTATATCAGCTGAGATGAAAGCATGTTGCCCATTAATGTCATGAATCTGTGACTATGGTGGTTTTATAGCAGTGGTCAGTGTAGGTTATTCTGTCTGTATTGCTTAAACTTTGTTACTTGTCTGTCTTGTTCTCCTCAATGTGTGCAATCATGAATATCCACAGATATGTTCATGTGCTGGGAGCAAACACACACTTGAGTGGACAAGCTGTATTAACTGTCAAGCTGAATGATTATTAATCTGAATTCACATCTTTTTGACTATTCGGATGCCTTTTTTTCTTTAACAAAGCCTCCCTCTTCTCAAACTCCCCATCTAACACACTCTTTGTTAATGTCCTGTGTGACGTTTGTGTTGCTTGCCCTGCGCTTCCCATTTTAAAGGACTCCAAGGAATGTTCCATATCGATATTTAGTATGGTTGTGTGGAGCTGCTGTTCTCAACACTTAACATATGACCCAGAGGTTACTGGTTCAGACTCATGACTGGCATGCCTTTACAGTGCTGTGGCCTGGTGCCCCGAAGACCGAAACAATCTAATTGGGTGTCAGCAGTTTTTTACAACACTAATATAGATGCAGAATCTATTAATTCTATAAATTCATAATTGCTGTCACGCTAGTTTTAAAAGCATTGTTTGATTGAATGGTGAGATAAAACTTGTTTAGACCTAACGGGGGGGATGAAATCTTATTATTTCCAAATGCAGGAGGAATTAATTCCTCCATATGTCAAAAAAGGAATCTGAATAAAATTCCTTTTGGGTTTGACATTTTTTAAGGACTTTCACCAGTGAAAGTTACACCAACATGACAGCGTTTAGTGAGTTCAAAGTGTACGTCTGAAACGCTTACTGAAGAAGGGCTTAGGTTTTAATCCAATTGAATATGGTAGAGTCAGTATTGTATCCAGCATGGAGATTTGCACCCTTTGTCCTAAGCAGCACAAGTCCCATTTGTACACATTTAGCAAATGCTGCATTGCATTATCATTGTGTGTTTTGGGGGTTATTCTATTTTATCTATGTAAACAAGAAGCTTCACGTTGCATATCTGTTGCTTGCCAATAGAAACTGTGTGAGTTCCCAGAGGATACGCCGAAGCACCCTTGAGTTAGAGTGCTGTTCTTAATTTCGGTTACATAACTTTGGTGTTGCACGTTATTATCTTTGGCTATGGGTTTGCATGGATGTAATCCAACAGCCCTTAATTGAAACATTTGATCTTGCTGCAATGGGAGGGAGAAACCCATTTGGTGGTTACCTTCAAAGATGCAATAACAGGTTTCCAATCTTTATTATTTTACCTGCTTGGGTAAGACTTCCCTCAACGTCATTTCACTTTCTAGAAACTACATCTACATACCACCTCCACCTTCTGTGCAGTGCTAATCCCATGGATGCCTGATGTACACAGGCCCATCTGGTCAGCAGTGTGGTATGGCTGCTCTGTCCAAGGCCTGCAAATGTGATTAGTTGGAGATTACATCTGTTTGTGTGAAATGAAACTCCCCTTTCAGAATCAGAGCCGTGTGTTTACAAGAGAAAGGGATAAAACATTGTAGGGCTTTTGTGTCATCAAGTTCAATCTGTGGTCTTTCTCAGGTTATGTTTCTCAGCCCTGCATTGCATCATGTTCACCACACAGTTTATATGAACAGTTCCTAGATGAGTCCGTTGCAATTTATACTGTTTACTGCATCTTGCCGTTTGATATCCCTTCTGAGTGAGTAAGCAGTCATTTGCTCTCCTTCTGAGTGCTATACATATTCTAAAGGCGCTATGGGATCAAGCGTCTTCTCTGCGTGGCCTCCAACCAGTGCGGTTTCTCAGTTGCCAGGGTAACTTTATGCCTGTGTCTGGCACAGATGGAACTGCAAAGTCACACGTCGTCACAATTTTTACTCAGATTCCTTCCCAGCCTTGGCTCTGTCACTACAAATACAAAGCTAGTTATCTGTGTTCACTTTCTGCTCTGGTTTTCATGTCAACTCCACAAAGTTGTCCAACTTCTCTGTTGCTATTAGGAGTAATATGAAAGGTCTCTCTGCTTGACAAGTTGTTTTGGAACACTGATAATGATATTGTGTGTTTTGATAAATACTTTTTATATATGAGGTGTTTCTAATGTTGCTGGCAGTTGGGTGAAGTGGGTGTTGTAGATGTGAGCTTGGCTCACACCTGACTAGCTGACTGTGCGTAGGTGTGAGAAGGCAGATAAAAGACCAGGATAATCCATGTCCTGCCTTTCACTACTGCATGAAAGGCAGACACTGACTGAGTACATTGAGCAATGGTTTTTTTTGGGGGGTGTAAACAGCATTTGAGGAAGTATTGCAAAACTGCCTCTTCTTATTGTTGTGAGTACAGTTGCCATGTGGTTCCTGCTGTGTTGTAATCACAGCCCTTGTTTAGGAGAAGTTGAGGCCAACAGAGAAGCCGGACACAGATAATGTAAATGCAGAGCCATACACAGAGGGTTCGCTCATGACTTTGGCCTGAATCTCTCTCACACAGACAGACACACACCCTGCTAAATGCACGCCACAATAGGCTGAGCGGCAGCAGGAGGCCCTGAGCTTTGAGAACATTTTAGCCTGAACTTAACCACTGATGGGAGTGGCTCCCACATGAAGGGCTACACCAGCAAGTGGACAACTTTGTCTCCCATTCCCCTCTCTAGTTCCTATTCTTCTCCTTTGTGCTACTTCATTCTCAGTTTCTTTTTCATGTAGCTTGTCGTGAGTGGGATCTAACGCTATTTTAGTCCTCACTTATCAGCCTAAGATTCAGTCTGTGTGGGCAATTTAAGTATTAGGCCTAGGCAATATGCCTCACAATGCTCTGACATAGGGCTGCGTACCTAAACGTAACATCAGGTACAGGTACCGGTACAGAGGTTTAGGTACAGGTCCGGACCTATCTAGCGTGACGAATGGCCCGCTAACAGCGGCCCCCCCCCCCTAGCGGGGCCAGTTATAGCCCTAGAGTGGGAGATAAGCTGCTGGCAAACTCCCTTGCTGCCAAAACTTCCCGCCTGAAAGATCTGTTGCGTATTAGTTACGCTGTCCCTAAGTGTCACTTTGGTCACGTTTGGTGTCACATGAGGCCATGAGGTTAGGAGATGAAAACTAAAACATTTTAATTTGGCCCATGTTTTATCTCAGAATTCTACTACATTCTTAGCTTAACAAAACAAAAACTTGCCCTTAATGTTGAACATGGACGCAATGATCGTTCCATACTCATGTGGAGTTGTCTCAATCTTGTGATGACGACGTAAATGTTTTGCTATGTTAGACGTTCCACCGCTGCACTGAATGGTGGCATTACAGAGGTTGCACCTTGCGTTCTGGCCCCCTGAAAGCTTTGTTACGTGATCCCAGACCTTACTGGTCTTCCCACGTGGCATGACAAACAAATTCACTCCGCGCAGTCTGCGGCCTTTAACTAACGCGGCAAAATTACAAAAAAGCAACAAAGTCTTTTTGACCAATCAGAACGCTGGATCAGCCAAGCTCTCGCAATGTCCGGTGAGACTGTGGCGAGAGGATCTCAAATCAAAGATGGCTCTGATTTCAAGTTTCAGCGTGGCATTTTACGTCTTTTCCAGTGCTAAATGTTCGTCTTTGTGGTAGGATTTACGCATCTTCAGTCACAAAATAACCCTATACTTGGTGTAAGTTTATATTGGTACAGTACCGGTACTTCAGGATCCGGTATTTTGGACATGTGCCGAATCGATTTTCACAGTACAGTACCCAGCCCTACTCTGACATATATACAGTGGGGAGAACAAGTATTTGATACACTGCCGATTTTGCAGGTTTTCCCACTTACAAAGCATGTAGAGGTCTGTAATTTTTTATCATAGGTACACTTCAACTGTGAGTGACAGAATTAAAAAAAAATCCAGAAAATCAAATTGTATGATTTTTAAGTAATTAATTTGCATTTTATTGCATGAGATAAGTATTTGATCACCTACCAACTAGTAAGAATTCCGGCTCTCACAGACCTGTTAGTTTTTCTTTAAGAAGCCCTCCTGTTCTCCACTCATTGCCTGTATTAACTTGACCTATTTGAACTCGTTACCTGTATAAAAGACACCTGTCAACACACTCAATCAAACAGACTCCAACCTCTACACAATGGCCAAGACCAGAGAGCTGTGTAAGGACATCAGGGATCAAACTGTACACCTGCACAAGGCTGGGATGGGCTACAGGACAAGGCAAGCAGCTTGGTGAGAAGGAAACAATTGTTGGCGCAATTATTAGAAAATGGAAGAAGTTCAAGATGACGGTCAATCTCCCTCGGTCTGGGGCTTCTAGATGATCCAGAGGAGGAATGGGATAAGGTCATGTGGTCTGATGAGACAAAAATAGAGCTTTTTGGTCTAAAATCCACTTGTTTGGAGGAAGAAGAAGGATGAGTACAACCCCCCAAGAACACCATCCCAACCGCGAAGCATTGAGGTGGAAACATCATTCTTTGGGGATGCTTTTTTGCAAAGGGGACAGGACGACTGCACCGTATTGAGGGGAGGATGGATGGGGCCATGCATCGCGAGATCTCGGCCAACAACCTCCTTCCCTCAGTAAGAGCATTGAAGATGGGTCGTGGCTGGGTCTTCCAGCATAGGGCTGAACGATTTAGGAAAATAATCTAATTGCGATTTTTTCCCCTCAATATTGCAATTGTGATTTAATATGCGATTATTTTTTCTTCCTCTTCTCATGTATTTTTTAACAAACACAAGCAATAAATCAATCGTGATTACAATCGTGAACCTCGTGAGGTAGCAACAGTAGCGAGGTATGTTCTGCACAATAGCTGACGTTGCGCAGCATCTTCCTTTTTAAAGCCAAAATAATTCCACACAACTGACGTGCCGCCCCTCTTTGGTACCAACCTTCCAGCCGTACACTCTTCTGATGAGCCTGAGGCCATTGTGCAACAGGTTCAAGCGCAGCGTTGACTTCTTTCCCTGCCTGCTCGGCTTCGCTCGTCTCGGCCAGATCACGTGACCAGTCAAATCGCAGCCTTTGCGGTTGGAAAATGACGACCCGAAACACACAGCCAGGGCAACTAAGGAGTGGCTCCGTAAGAGGCATCTCAAGGTCCTGGAGTGGCCTAGCCAGTCTCCAGATCTGAACCCAATAGAAAATCTTTGGAGGGAGCTGAAAGTCTGTATTGCCCAGTGACAGCCCTGAAACCTGAAGGATCTGGAGAAGATCTATATGGAGGAGTGGGCCAAAATCCCCGCTGCAGTGTGTGCAAACCTGGTCAAGAACTACAGGAAACGTCTGATCTCTGTAATTGCAAACAAAGGTTTCTGTACCAAATATTAAGTTCTGTTTTTCTGATGTATCAAATACTTATGTCATGCAATAAAATGCATTTTTGTTTTAGATTCTGTCCACAGTTAAAGAGTACCTATGATAAAAATTACAGACTTCTACATGCTTTGTAAGTGGGAAAACCTGCAAAATTGGCAGTGTATCAAATACTCCCCACTGTATACATTTACCAGCCCACAAGCCTCTACTTCCTTCTTTCTCCCTCCCTCCCTTTTTTTTGTCCTCTAGGGACTTTTCTAAATATGTCTCATTTGAGATCACTGGTGCAAATACGGTAAAAAAAACAAAACTTCTGAAATGCTTTTGTAGGTTTTTCCCCTCATAAGACACAAGGTGTAAATTAATCTTTATGTTATTTCAGTAAAAACCTGACCTATCACTCAAAAATTATTGAGGTTGTACACCAAGCCGCCCTACTTACTGATCGTATGAATCAAAAGGCAAATCACCTATGACCTCATCCGTCATAATTGCCCTTTAATCTGGCTGCCAACTTCCATTTCTTGCCCAGCCTGTTGGTGTTGGTCCTTGTTAAAAGGACAGCTGGAATCTGGATTAGATAAAGCTCTAGCTGCTTGTACTGCGGATATTTAATTGTCACAACATTTCTGGATATGCGTGGGTGGTAGCTAACCAGCTTTGGCTCAACAAACTAATGAGATACTATAGGGTAACATTTCAATTGAATACAGCAGTAGGCTGTAGTCAAACATTTTGGGGAAACTCCAGGGCTTCCCTTCCTGCCTGATTTTGGTCCATCTCATGTGACTGTGTTTTCTTATTAAAGTACAGCTCATGAGGAAATTCTTGTTTTAAGCTTCTCCGAATGTGACCTATTATGTTTTGTCAGTTATAATTTATCAGATGGAAACCCCAGTGCTTGACCAAGGAAAGTCCCAGGTGTCAAATGATAGTGAACTGTGTTGTAGAAATCACGATCCCCAAACACAGTGTTCTTCTTAAATTATTTCAATATTTCAGTTATGCAAACTTGAATCCCTGCCTGAGTTGTATCACACACTACCTCTGACTGTTAACAGATCTTACCAAAAATAGAAAGATGACTTTGTATTGAGAAGGTTGTGTTTGTCAACTTTTCTCAAACTCCTGCTTGTCCAACGCATGGATGGTTTTCTTTCATTGCTATTTATCTCTGTGGATGTGAATCCACGTATATTTATGTCCATTATTTCTCTCTATTTTATTGAAAAGTCAACATAAGCTTGGATAACCCAGCTAATGTGTGTTATCCAGGGTTGGTGAGTCAGGTTGTATTCGTTTAAGGTCACGGGGTTAGGGGTTAAAGGTGAGTTTAGGGACAGGACTATAGGAATAGAGCCAAGCCTTAAAGGCATGCAGAATGTCCACTATTAGGGTCTCGTTCCACCTGACACTTTCAGGCTGGTCTTTTGCCTCCTGTGTCATGTGGCTCTGCATATCTGGAACATTCTCACCAGAGGAAGTATTATTTAAGGAACAAATGCAGAGCATGAAGTAAGGCAGGATGAGGTCAGTTTTAGATTGGAATTGAAAACAATGGGGTTCCTTCATGGATATAAACAGGGTGGACAAAATATTAGGAATATCTCTTAGTTTCAAGCAAGGCTGTGGATTTGACACCAAACAATCATCATCTATCCCGCCATGTCTCATAGACTTTTACTTGTATGTCCGTTGGCTCAGGTGTTTTGAGTTATATGGAGGTCAGGACGAATTGGGGAGGTTTTCTTCTACAAAAACAGCAGTTGTGCACAAACGGATAGACGCCGCTCCCTTCCACTTCCCCTTCATATTGTCCTAATCCACCAGTCTGTATTGGAGACAAGACGTGTTCCAAAACCACAGCCTGATCCATCTTCCTAATCCCTGAGTGTTTTGGCTTTGGAGTCTAACGGAGAGCTGAGCGTTGGTTATCTCATGGAAACTTTTGAACCTGTACCCGAACCCTGCCAGAAACAATAGATCAGATACAGAAAAACATCACTCCACCTTGTGTTCCTTCTCTCTCCTTTTGCTATTACTTTCATTTGCTGAGCTCCAACATTTTCTGTGTTCCTTGAATACACTGTGGGCTTTTTGGTTATTTAGATCGCCTTGTACAAATGCAAAGTCTCATCCTGCGCCCCTGTTCTGCTTTTATCTCCATTTCAATCATCCTGTAGCTCTTTAATGACTGAATAGGGATGATTCAGCGTGTCTTAGGAAGATGTCTTTCTCCGTGTCATCTCTCAAAGAATCCTTTTAGTTTTGTTTGACTGAGACAACCTGTTTCCTGTCTCCTTTGTCAGGTTTCCCACAGGTCGAGTCTTGACAGGCAGACAGAGACTTGTACTCACATGCCTACAGTTACACACTTTACATCACCAACTGTCAAACCGGGTGTTAATCCATTTCATTCATGGCATTTTTGTGTAATTGAAAATGGCTTCTGACTTTATATGAGTACAAAGACACTCTTATGCTTATTCCAGACAGAAGTTACTGAGTTAGCACAGACCAGGAGGAAATGTGTTTTAATCCAAGTATTGTACAAATCTTGAATGCAATATCATTTCAGAGTATGGCAAGACAAGAAAAAAATGCTGTGTGTATTTTCTCAAAAAGACAAAAACTATTCTGTTACATGTCTACATATTATGGACTCTATACAACTGTTATGGATTCATTTGTTTCCTTGTTTTTGCCTGCTTTTCAGTTTGTTTTTAATGTTGCTGTAAAGGATATTTGCAATTTTTATGAAGATTTTAAATGTATTTTTTTATATTTTATGTGCAAATTCAACATGCCCATTCTGCAAAACCAAATGAAAAGCAAACTCCTTCCCAACTGTAACCATAATAACTGAATTATCCAAGCTTAAGGCGTAAAAGAGACTGACACCTGACAAAAGTACCTAGAAAAACTTGATGACAGAATACATTCGAGTTGTTGAGATTTTAATGGCAGAGTTTAACCTGAAAGTTTGCTTTGCTCTCATAGTTAAAATCTGACTGAAGCTGGGAGGGTTGAGAGGATTTGGGAAGAGAAGAGGGAGGACGACTTTGCCGCTGGAAACAATGTCTTTTGTATTTTTAGTCAATAGATGGATGTTTAGTAGCACATGCATCCTGCCTGCGCTTGTCCTCTGAAAGCCGAACAGAGGCCGAACCAGTAGTGTAACCACTCTGGTACATGTTGCGTGTCTGTGTGTGAGTGTAGCCCCTGGCCATGTGGCTCTGTGGGAGAGGAGGGTCAGAAAAAGGGGTGTGAGGGGCTCATTCAGGGAGAGAGGGCACGAGGGGGAGGGGAGCAGTGCAGGCGTTGAAGAGATACAGCTGTTTCTCCGGTCTCAGCTGTTGCTCCTCTTCCATTAGATGCAGTTTCCCCCTCTCTCTCAAACACACACACACACACACCCTGACTGGAAGAAGCACACAGTGTAACATTGTTCTGCCTTGCGAGAAGGATAAAAGAATCAATCTTTCATAGCTGCTATCAGATGGGAATAATGAGTCCTCGCCATATTAGTGAGTGAGAGAGACAGTCATGGCCAAAGTAGGCAAAGTCTGTCTCTGTGTTCATCACGTTGGGTTGTTGTTTCGCCTTTCCTCTATTTGGCAATGCCCCTCTGTTTCCTTCTCATGAGGTTCGAAGGATCCAGTTTTATTTTCTTAAAGAATGGTGTAACCTTTTCAACTCTTACTTCCATTGTAGCTGTCTTGTGTTCTCCCTTGACCTCTGTGTGTGTGGGGGTGTCATGTTTTATTCCCCCATTCGACCTCTGACCTAGTGAACTGTCAGACCAAACAACTGTGTGGGTAGTCCTTTTCTTGTATGAACCTCGGCCAATGTCTGGAGAATCAGGTCCAGACATCGTCCCGGTTTCACCTTTTACTTATGATTCACGTGTCAGAAAGATTCAGACTTTCTGGAAATACTCTTAATGTGAGGGATATCTTACAGGATGTAGGAAATTATGCGGTTTACACCAAGGCTCTTGCCGTGCCTTGAATTACTCTGGCAATTTTGACGTCTGTTCTAACATACAGAGGTTCAAAAAACTCTAGTAAGACCTCTTCGTTGACATCTTCATGTCTATGACTTATTTTTCACCATTGGATGTTTGTTTTCATCTTGTTTACACCGACCGCAGTAAAAGAAGAAGGCAATCTAATTGACCGCATTTAAATACAACTTTTCATTCTTTGCGACCCCTCAATGGACTTCACACACATTTATGCAGAAGCTGCCGTATGCCAGGAATTCTCCGGACAAAGAGCGCTCTATTCAAACGGGCCAAATCGGACACACCACTGCCTTTGTAGTTTGTCAGTTTATGGTCCACATTTATTTCACCCTCACACACAAATGTTTGACCAGCTTTGTGTGACAGTATGAATGTGGTTTTGGCACAACTTCCTGGTCCAATGCTGCGTTTGAAGTTGGCACACTTATTGGTCCCGTTTTTCTCCCTCAGCTTTCCCTCGGGCAGGGCTCTTTTTGTGTTTTTGATTGTAATTGGCGTTTTATCAGGCCCTGGAGACAGGGCAATGGCATGTTAGAGGAAGTCATGCATACAGCAGTGTGTGTGCGTGCGCATTGTGTGAGCAAGCGTTAAGCCGTTTGGGAGGCATGTTATCAGTCTTGCTCAGTTAAGCAGGTTCAAAGTGACCTGAGTTCTGGATCCAAACTAATCTCATAACTAAATACTCAAGAGTTTAGCTCAACAATATCATCTACAGAGCTTTCTTGGCTGCTAACGTTTCCCCCCTCTTTCTCTCCCTGAAAACTTGGCAGTCTACACTTCATATTCATACATATGATGAAAGACTAACAATAGCTTGCCTGCAGTGTGTTTACCTTTTTAAAGACACCACAGAGTCTGATTTCAGTATTGGCTGGTTCACTGCTCTTTTGGGTCAAGTATGTGAGCAGAAGAGGCCTACATCAAAGAGCACGGAATAACTTGTTGGAGGAGCATGAGCTCATTGTGATATAGAGGGTAGATTTCCCTGTTTTTATCTGGGAATGGCTGACTTGATGTATTGTACTGAAGGAAAATCAGATAGTAAAGCAGGATTAGAAGCACTCAGTCTGTTTTCTTTCAGTGGGTCTGCTGTTATTTTCTCTTATCTCATTCTACCTCATGAAACTTAGCCTTGAAGTATTATAAATCAAGTCAAGTTTGGCTGCAAGGATAACCTTGGACCGAAGAGCACACATTCCTCCCACAGGATGGCTACAACATGTGATCAAATGAAATCTAATAAATGTCTGTTGCAGAAACATCGAGGCTGGATGACCGTTTGGCTGATGGGAGCAGGCTTATTCAGCCAGCAGCTTGCCCATTAGTTTTCTACCATAGTCCGTTTCCTGTGCCATGATGTTCAGAGGTTGTTCTTTCTAAATAAGAGCGTATTGTTGTCCCGTGTCTGTAGGAGTTTGTGTGTGTGTGTGTTTGCTCTCCTATAATCTTATGGTTTGTCATGTTGCAGCATGCCATGTCTCTTAAGTCTGTGTCTCACTCAAAAGCCCCCAAGGGCCGATCTGGAACTCGGTCCTTGGAAATGCTTCCTGACTGTCTTTGTGGTACCATAAATGTGAAGGCGGAAGAAACATGTTTTGAGTGGCAGATATGGAGATGAGGTTATTTGTTTTTTAAGTGTGACTCACAAACCCTTATAACATGACGAAAATCTATGGAGACATTATTTATGGTTATGATGTAAGTTTGTTTCGGGACTCAAATAGGAGATCTGGCGAGCGTTAACGCCTGACTTGCAGTGTTGTTCTCAGATATAATTATAAAGCAGTTGATAAAACTGCAACATGAATATTGAAAATATTTAAATGCGGTAATTAACTTCAGCTAAGCCAGCATGGAATAAAACTAAACATTTACAGTTTCTTATTAAGTTATTGTAATCACTGTTTGGGCCATCATGGTTATTGTACAAAAATCTAATAGCAGTACTTAGACATTGTAAAATGTTTTAAATGCAGTGCCAAAGCTCATTGGGTCAATGGAGCCCTGGACTGAAAGGGAAGCAACCCTTGTATTTTTGGATCGTCATGCCATGTCTCCTTTATATCAACCTTAGTTAACAGGTGATGGATGTCAGGCCATTAAAAGCACAAATAACCGAAACTAACATGCCTGTTATAGTAAATTGTGACATTGCCCAGCCCCAGTGACCTAGAAGCTGGATAGTTCTACAGTTTGGTGTTATTAACCAGTGTATTCAAACTAAATGACCCTTTTCCCATTATAATCACTTCATTTGATGTTGGACAGGGGCAAGTTGTAGCAGACTGAGGCCAAGAGACAAATAAGAAAGGAAGAAATATATGGTTTTTTTTGTCATGTCATTAAGGCCAATATCGTTTTAACGTTTATCTCCTGCTTATGCAATTCATACGGGAGTCTGTTTTCTTGTCCATAACATCATTTGTCTGCATATCTATCGTACTGTGTCCCTTTTTTTTGCCTGAATTGTTGTTTGCTCTGTCTCCATGAGGATGTTTTACTGCGGTGGGTTAGACTTGTGCCATGTCCTCTGAGACTCATACAGGAAGACATAGAGATCTTATCAGTTTCCTCTAAACATTATGGCTCTGACTGACTGCTCTGTTGCTCCGTATTGTTAGCCTGCCCTTTCCTTGTTAATAGTCCGTGCAGGGAATGACCACAGACAGCAGTCCTGCTGCCAGCTCCGCACTTCCTCCACTTCCTCTCCCCCCTCCGCCTTTCCCTTTCTTCTCCCCGACTCATCTCTCACCGCGCTCGGGTCGCCTGGTCTTCAGTGGTAAAGTTGAACTTGGGCTGGGCTGCCTGCCTGCTCCCATTCGGTCTACAAATCAGGCTGAAGTCAGCACGCGCAGACATGGACTCCCCAACTGTACGCCAGTGCTCTGCCCACACACTCTGCTGCTCTGGGCCCTGCCACATGCCACTACTTTACAAGCTTGGCACCAAATCCTCTCTTAGGTTGATTTGATGGCTAACCAGATACCCTTATCAAGATCAGTCGGCCCTTGTATTGGCTCTGAATTATTGAATTTGCTTCTAGCTTCAGGCTGGGCGATTGAAGGAAGGCGTTATGTAGGTCTGTGAGAGCACATACCAAGTGTGTCCGTGTCACTGGGGGATGTGCCAGGAGAGAGACCGAAGCAGGGCCTGAACAGCCTGTCTGTACAGCCTGAGCTCTAATTATCAACTCGGAGAGCTGAAGGGATCGAGGGAGAATGGAAGAATGAGGGTGAGAGAGAGAGAGAGAGAGGCGCAAGTGTATCTAAAAAAAGCCTAATCACACCCCACGGTGCAAGCTGCTGCCATGGCACCGATTTAGAACTAGTGGAATTTCACAAACAGGGTATACAGATCTAACTTCACTAGTGTGTGCGCTTGTGTCTCCTTGGTATTCATCATGGCTGCTGTATGTCTTGGGAGAAAAATAATCAGCTGACGATGTCATCCAGTTGACCTGGTGACCGATTATCCGTCCAAATGGTTTTGTGTCCCTTGTCAAAAATGAAGTCGTCATTTTATATCCCATGACTACTATGTGGCAGTGTTAACCGCATGGTTGTTCAAAAAAGGAAACTTGATAAAGGACATGACATTTCATTTATAAAGAAAATCAGGTTAAGGAAAAGACAGAGGAAGGCTTTTTAAAGAATGTTTCTGAAGACTATCTTGTGATGAGCAGTGCTAGAATTTGTCCTGCGCTCGGTGTTCCTGATCTTTGCCCCCGTTAGTACTCGCTCTTCTCATTTCGTACTGATGCCTACTGGTCAATGCCAGCAAACACAAAACCACAAGTAAAAACACAACAAAGAAGAATGTAGATTGGATTCAGAATGTTGAAAAGCAAAGAACAGAAGACTCAGACTTGGAAGAAACTTTATTGACTTTAACTGGTCTACTATTTTGTAATCGATTGATTGTTAATTGCAGGATGTGCTGGGATTTTCTGTTTTTATATCACACTAAAGGGATTTTTTTGGGGTGGGATTTTGGATTGATTAAAGAAATCTTCTTGGACTTCATAGACCAATTGCTTAACCGAGACATAATAGGCAGATTATTCAATATTGACATGCAAAGGATATTTATTACTCGTACCATAATAAGTAATCTAATATGTGCTGTGGCTGGTTAAAATGATGATCACCGAAGAGGAAAATCCATTTTGCCTAGTGTTCATTTTAGTTCAGACAAGTGGATTCAATTGTCAATGTAGATACCAAGAGCATTATCAGCTATTCATCAATTTTCTTACTAAGCACCATACTACATTCATGATGGTATGGACATTTTGCTGCTGTGATTTTGAGCAACACTGCACTTTTAAATGAATATATTTTCTAAGGTTCAAAGTAAGATAATTGTCTTCAAATTGTACTGTGCTGCATCTCATGCATTTTAACACCCTCTTTGCCCTTTTACCCCTAAGATGATGCTTATTTCCAGTCACAGACGGGCTTAAATATTCATGAACTGATGACAGTATGTCAGAGGGTAGAGCACAGATGCTTCAGTGTCAGGGTAGTGAGAGTCTGTGTGGTGTCACTGGGTTCATTGCCTATTGATTTTGCAAAAACACCATTACTGTAAAATTTTATGACACCATTAAATTGGTTTCATCTTGGCATTATGCTGCTGCCATTATGATGCTACCGCGATAAAATCTGCATGCTTTTTGTCTGAACGGTTTAGCGCATTTGGAAAATAGAGATCGCTTCACTTCCTGTTGTGTGTGTTTTTTTTCTGTGTTGATTGTTTCATTCGACAAGCAACGGGGCTCCAGAGTGGGGTGTTAGCTGTGTTAGCAAACCATGTGATCCCCAATAATAATAAACCTGTTCAGTGTGTGACAGTTAAAATGATAAAACACCAAGTTCTAGGATAGTTCGACTACCTTGGGCAAATACAAAAAGAATGAAACATGTTTATTATAAGCAGTTTTTTTTGTGTGTGTTTTTGCTCTACCTTTTCTGATGTTGCACTCTGTGAAGCTATTTCTACGCTTACTGGTCCACACTTCCATGCCTCTGTCACCTTATCGACCTCCATCGAGGATCTGAACACGGACGGCATGTTAAGTGATGGTGTGAAGGGGCTGTTGGTCATGTTCCCCCGACTGCAACACGCGGCCACACACCATTGTCTCTCCACAGGCAGTTCCACTAGCCTCTGCCTGAACAGCGGACCTGCTGAGTGAAAGCAGTGTTTATCGAACTGCTGTGACATGCAGCAACATGCCGTGTCCCTGTGTGTATGTGAAGGTTATTAGAGAGTGTGTGTGATCAATCCAGCACCTCCTCGCTCCAGATCAATAGTGGTCAAAGGGGGAGGCTTGACTAGAGCCCGGGGAAAGACAGAACCTCGACCTTATGTTTGCTGCTGTAGCAATACTGAACATCACTCACTAACTCTGGGGATTAACTGGCACTGCAAAAGTTATAAACACAGTTGGAAATAAGGCTTTTGTGATCTTATAAAGTGGAAATAAGGCTCTTATAAATTTGAAAAATAAGGCTTTTGTGATCTTATAAAGTTGGTAAAAGGGGTGATATTCTTGTCTTCGCAGTGTCTTCTTTTATGTCATGCAGCTACTACAATATTGTGCAAAGATAATTTGCCGGTAAGATAACTGCTTTAACTTTGAAGGTCCCAGCTCTAGCAGCCTTGTGTGTGTACTGTGTGTGTTCTGTGTCTACTAAAGATATAAAGAAGAAGGCACAGCGTAATGGGCTGTCAGACTCCTCACTGCTCAGCTCAACACACTGACCTACTTCTGTTCCCTGACTTTGGTGCATCTGCGGCATGCATTTAAAATGCATCAAGCATGTGTCAGTACAGTGCATGCATTATACAGACGGTGACAGAGAGGATGTGCTCTACATTTACATTTAAAGTGGCAGACCTTAAAATGTCCGCCCTGGTTGATTGTACCATACTGCTGGTAGCAGCACATGCAGTTTAACCCTACAGGTTCCGGATTACTGGGGCAGAGAAACAAACTAGTGTTTTTAATGAAGATCTCATGCAACAAATGGCCTTTTTTATCGTTCTGTAGGCAACCATGATTCGATTTAGTGCTGCATACGGCATGAGTGTGAACATCATACATACAAAGAGTTGGTTATTTCCTGTAGAACCTGGAGGTGTGCGGCCTGTCACCGCCAGCTGCCATCTTCTAGCTAGCTCACTGTGGCCTCTCCTTTGTCTTGTTCCGTCTTGCAATATTTTAAACAGATCTTCTATCAAAAAAAGTCCCAAAGAGACTGATGACTATTTCCTTATAGGTGTCACCTTGTGTTGCGCCAGTTAAACACTCTAAATTTCAACCTCCAGCGGTAGCAAATGTTCTATTTGTATTAACTTCATACAGCATTTCTTCTTCAAATGTTGCCAAAGACACCCAGTTTGTCATACTGCAAATATTTGAATATTGCTGTACTTTCACACACTTTCAAAACTTGTACGTATAAATATCATTAATATGAGGTCTTCACGTCCTGCTGTGAGCATGAGAGGAGCTGGGTATTTGTGGTGCGCTCTCATGCAGTGGGAGCAGATTGAGAGGCGAGGCTCACAGGACTGCTAAGTGTCAAAGACGGGCCTGCAGTGCTGCACAGTGACATGCAGAGTGTTCAAAGCTGTGAAAGTCACACAGCACTCTGCTGAAGCTGAACGTTAGACACATCTCACATGTCTGATCCTTTATTGACAGTCTGACGTCCTGTGACCCTTCCCTGAACATTCCTACAGGTCCCTCCTTCACACACGCTAATCTTTTGCATTTTGTGCCTATGTGTTAGCTCGTGCCTCGTGTTTGGACTGAGGATGAGTCGAGGGTAAACATGTAAACACATACAACAGTAAATAGGATTTGGAGCAGCCTGGTGCTTTGAATGCCAGGTTTTATAGTGTTTTGCGCTATAAAACGCCATCTGTGGTGCAGTGCCACAGTTTTGTCATGGCTACCTCAGATTATAAATTATGAACATTATATTATACATCTTTCATCAAAAGATGGCAGGGAGGAAGAGACCACTGCTGTCACCGATGTTGGTGAGGTGAATGCTAATGGGAGACTTCAGTTTATTAACACCAACAAATTCATGTACATGTTGAATACTCCAGGAGGATGTTAGGACGAGGATGTTGATTTTTGATCATTTACTAACACGAGATGGTATTTAACTTTATGGTTTGAAGTGAGTCTTTTTTCGATTGTATCGGTAAGGTAGTATATTAGAGCTTTAGCATTTATCAAATAATCTGCGTATTATATTCTTTATTAGTAATTAATGCCCATTATAATGTCTTTGAGGGAACATGTCAGACCAAAAGTCCAAAACCCCACAAGATTTAATTGAGTGATATATTAAAACAATAAATGTAAAAAATTCAATAAAAAATGTTTAATTTCTAAGAAGTTGGCGCTATTTTTCTGCTTGTAAAATTAATTGAACAGCTTCACATGAGAAGAAATAAACGCAACAAATAAGTAGCTGAAATAAGAGCCTGTGTTGTATTTTTGCTTGAAAATCACTTAGTGTTATACCAGTTATTGAAAATAAGTATGAATGAATGAATAGATTTTTGGGCCGTGTGTGCGCACTATTATTGTTCCCTCTGAACAACAACACTGTCATGCAGTGAACACTCGAGCTTTGTTCACCTTTTATTGTTGAGCAGAGGTGATGGAGACCTGCTTTCATGGCACTGGATAATGTAAAGGAATGTAAAGGGTCGGTGCGGGATGAAGAATATGTTGTCACATGCACAAATACGCCAGCATTGTGCGTGATGACACACAGAAACACTTGCTGATGCTCGTTGTGCCCTTTAGTAACATGGCTGGTTAGGCTGCCCTGCACCTGTACCTGCAGTCTGATGTGAATGTCAAAAGTCTGATAACACAAATAGAGGGAGGGAGGGGGAGCCGACTTCTCTGTGCAGTGCAATGACTCACATTTAGCCTAACATTGACACATCATCTGAGACCACTTGAGTCATTCCCCTTTCTGTCACTCTTCCTCTGTTATTCTCGCCCTCCTTCTCTAAACTCTGTCATGTGCAGTCGTATGCCGCCATCCCATTGAAACACCTTCACTTTATCGCCGTTCGTTTGTTAACCCTTCAGCTGGTCATATAAACATTCCCCACACTTGAACCTCAGCAAGTGAAGCATGAGGACACAACCACATGGAATTATGTCACCAAACACAACATGTGTCGGCTCAGCTCACTGTCACCGGTGCGCGGATGCTGCCAAAAGCAGAAAAGGCCGAGCTCTTACATCAGGAGCTTTGGCTAGTGAGGATTGGGTAGGTAGGGCAGTGACTCAGAAGGAGGGGGTTGCTGTCTCTCTCTGTTTTTCAAGTAGCATAGCTGGAGGTGTGGGCGTCGTAAGAAACTGAAGTTCAGAGAAAGAAACTGGTCCAGGGTGGTTGGGAGGGGGCACACTGAAGCAGACGAGCAGAGACAGGCTGTTGCCAGGGGGTGTTAACACTGCGGAAGGTATAGAAAAATCAACACTTTAGCTAGGTGACATGACACTTAGACTTTAGTGTGGGGAAAAATATGTTATTTCCTACAGCACCCCATGGGTTGCTCTGGGATGGTGTTTACTTGGCAAGATGTGATCTGTGAAAGAATGCATAGGCTTAAGTCAGCAGAGGTTTAAAGTTTACCTTGGTGAGTGGAAATACTAATCCGCTGTTTGTTCTGTGTGTGAGCTTTGTACCCTTACCAAGCATGATGACAACCTGGAGGGGATGACAAGATCTTAGTCCTTACCTGATGGCTAAAGGCCAACTGCGGTCTGCCAACATGCAGCATTTGTCTTCAGAGTCCCACACAGGCTTTCATCTCCTAGAGAAGTGAGACACCTACTGGTTAATGTGAGCACTGTCACATGAGATGTGTTGGAGGCAGAGAGCCTGATGGGATTTACCCTTCATTGGCTGATTTTGTATTTCCTGGGGTTCAGACAAGTAGCTTCTGAAATTCTGACATTTTATAAACCAAATAAATGAAAGATAATTAAATAAAATTACAACTAACTCTCAAATTAATCAACAATGAAAGTAATTGCTGCTGCAGCCATAGTCATGTCTTGAGTTGTTGTGTTTAATTTTAATTATGTGTTGCAGGGGCAATTTATTTTTCAGATGCAATCTTAATGTTATTATGGTATTTAGGTGACCAATAATGCCAAGTAATTATGAAGAAAATTATATTATACCACCTCTAGCTTTTGGCATTGCATTTAAGATTCCATTTGTCAAGGAAGATTTACTGATGATCAGTTTGTTGTTATGGTTACTTCTGTCAATCTGCCACCTTTTTATTTCTCCTGACGAGAGCTCATGCTGCATGTTGTTAAACTGATCAGCATCGAATCGCTACTGGAGTTTTGGCTGTGTGCATTCCTCATTTGTGTGGGTTTTCCTCATGTTCAGAAGACTCATCTTTATTTCTGTCTCTTTTATGCTCTTCCCTTTCACACAGACAGCAGGAGCCAGCCTCAGAGAAAGACAGGACTCAATAGACAAAAGCAGCAATAAAGAACAACAGGCTAACATCACATCCAACATTATGCGCATCTGACACACAACTGGTAAGTAAGGCCTTTGGAAGAATAGCTTGTTTTCAGAGGTCTGACGGCAGTAAATGTGTGTCTGTGGGCTTGCGGGGGGGCACACTAACTGTTTTTACTCTCTTGTAATGCGATCACAGTCGCACACATCGTGGTTAAGTGAGCAAAGATGACTGCACTTTGCTGATTACCACCCTGCTGTTTTTTGTTTCAGTCTGTTTATTGATTTGCCAGCAGTATTATAGAGACCCATTTTTGTGAAACTTGTTCAAGAGTGTAGCTGTGGCCAAGGAAGATACGGTTACATTTTGGAGCGAGTCCTAATCAAGGGGCAGACCCACATTATTTTTCAATCACTGTGTGGAAATGACTTTGGCAGAGGGCTGTGCTTCCTGAGAGCACCTCGACACAAATGTCTATAATAAGAGACTACGGGATCTGGGTATTTCTGTATGTTAGAGTGACGTGAGACATATTCACAGGTGACAATAGATTGTGTTCTTTATGACCTTTATTTTAACTCGATAAAAGATAGTTGTGTTGGACTCTTGCCCATCTTATAGTGTGTTCACATGATCACAGAATTGACACTAGTTTAAAAACATGTGCTGTGAGTGTTTTTGTGTTTACCTGTAGACAAAACCCCCAAGTGATAGTTGACATCATAGCCCAGAGGCACCCCAATCAAACAACAAGACATGCATTGGTATTAGAGCAGGAAGTAAGGTAATTACAGACGTATGACTTGATAAACGGACAGACTCCGACTTGTAAATACAGACTGGCTATTGCTTCCTGTGTATTCTCTGATGTCAAACAATCGGAGGGAAGTCGACATGATGTAGTGCTGTTTGCTCTGGGCTTAGCAGAGGCATCTGGGGAAAGCAGCTAATGGCTCACACACACACACACACACACACACACACACACACACACACACACACACACACACACACACACACACACACACACACACACACACACACACAGAGGCCTGCATTGTCAAGCACAAAAGAGATGCCTTTGCTGGCCTAGTAGCTTCTTATTTCTCCCTTCTGTCTCCTTGTGTGCCTTTGGCCAAGGATTCTCTTTGAAGTGTTTTCAGTCATCCTTTGGCCAAGGATTCTCTTTGAAGTGTTTTCAGTCATGGCTAGAGAAAACTATTCAGAAATATAAAGAATCCATGACTGATCATTTTTTTGTTATCAGCAAGACAATGGAAATGTATGTTGTGCATAATTTAAAATCAGTGTTCATGCTGAAGCTACAAAAGGTTTGTCAGATTAAAAAAATATAGCTGCAATATTGAGACTTGATTTAATCATTTAAGTTATTATCAACAAAACAAACAGCTTTGAATACTAATCTCTTTTCGATATTTGGTAATGTCACCAAATGCCATCACGTGTAACATTTTAGATTACAGTAGCTTGTGTTGTGTGATTGTTATTCACCTTCAGAGAGTTGCTAGGTTCTTTGTATGAAACTGGCATAAATAACATACATACAGGGCGTACGTTTTCAGAAACTCTGGATTGGCTAATCAACACTCAAGTTTAGGGAAGAACAAAATTACAATAAGTAACCGAGACATGTGAATAAACGTGGTTTTCTAACGATTCCATCGACTACATCAGTACTGAAAATCCATGAAATTAAATTGGGATGAAAATCTTCTCTCTAGTAGCCAGTCGAAGAAAAGACAAAGGAATATTTCCTGTGTTGAGATCGATCTGCAGAGTCTGTAGAGTGACTGCAGGTCATGCTCCAGTGTCAGGTGTACGCTGTTCAGTGTTGGGACTTGTACTGACAGCTGCTCTTTTCAAACTCCTTTCCCAGAGGATCTCTTCCTAATGGTCAGCCTAAGCTCCCTCTGTCTTGTCCTCTGTCGTGTGTAGTAAGCGACAGGCTGTGAAAGTGTACGTCCATATGGCCTTCACAGGCCTGCTGGGACGACTGTCAACACTTTCATCGCCATCTCAAGTTCAGCCGTGCCTATTTTTCTCAGTAGTTGACCTTTGATGTCTTTTCACCATGATATGATCCTGAGAATCCTCCTGTATTAGCCAGTAGGTGGAGCTGCTGTTTCAAGCTGAGTGATTTGAGGTGATAATTGACCAGATGAGTTGCAAAATGTAATCACTCAGTGTGCTATATGTGTTTCCAGAGGGCCGGGCGGGCTTTGCTGCAGCTGAGGATGATGAATGGTCTTGTTCACTTGAGCTAGATGGTGTGGGAATGATGGACCTCCCTAATGGCCAGTCAATCATCACCACCACCGCTGCATCAGTCTCTGAGGTGAGGCCACGCCCACTCACCACACCTCCATCTACTCTTTTCACAATTTATCCCTGGCATGCTTCTTCTAGACTTTTTCAACTCAGAATTCTAATCTTCCAATATTGAGTGACAGGATGTAGCATATTTTCAATGGCTGAGATATAATATTAACATTATTTTCTTCAGATGACACATTTAACAGCTGTGCTATTACATCATGTTGTGGTTTTAAGCCTCTTATGCCTTACATCTCTCTTCTGCTCGATACTTGTCTCAAACAGCAGAGCCATCACTCCTCTCACCTCACAATGTGTGTGTTTGTGTTTTCTAGAAGAGCAGCAGCTCAGAGTCTCTCAGCGATAAGGGTTCCTCAGACCTAAAGAAGAGTTTCGATGCTGTTGTGTTCGATGTATTGAAGGTCACCCCCGAAGAATATGCAGTAAGTGAACTGTGTCTGCCTGCCCCTGTCTGGTAAATCAAAATATTCTATGGGTATGTTGGAAAACGAAATGTTCTGTAAGCACAAATGTGATGTTCTGACTTGAGACAGGAGGAGATGGGGTGATGGAGGAGGAAATGGGGTCAGAGTTTGGATCATTAATAACTGATGATGTTTGGCAGTGCCAAGCAGGCTCTGATGGATTTCCTCTGGCTGCCTCTACACACACTTTCCATGGCATGGACAAACAGAAGTAGCAATTCTGTTGCATTGACCTTAGCTTTTTGAGAAATGTATTGTTGCTCAGGATTGTCATATAATAAATAAATAAAAAGCATGTTCCCTATGTCTCTCTGATCCTGTATCAATGCTTTTATTCCATTGGTATGCCCTGTTCAACCACAAGAGGGCACTCTTTATCTTCTTTATCTAATATTGTCTTTATTTTACACATTTCAATGCTATATCAAGGCATTTAAAGGTTCAATAAGCAAAATACCATTGCCTCTTTTACCTGCTTGTCGGGAAGTAAACCTCTCTAGCAAAAGATGTGTTGAACTGTTACAGACACTCTTAAAAGGATCCTTACAGCTCATTGAATTAACGCTTTATTCCTCCTGAAAAGGGATATTGTCTTGTATACTTGCATGCCATTGTGGTTCCATGGAATAAAACAAGATGAATTATTGTTTGATTTACCAGGATAATCTAAGATGACTTGTTGTTGGTGCCCCATAGAAAGGAAAACAAACAATGGCTATATTCTCATTCTCAACAGAGAAGGAGTCATGTTGTTTGGTATTCTTTGTGCACCACACTGAACATGAACCAGAGGAAGCAAAGGGGATAGTTGTTGGAGGAGATCAGAAGGAAAATAATAGATAAGCATCCAAAGAACTGTAGCCAACATCCCAGGGTGTTGTCGCAGGAGGAAAATCAAGCCAAGGTTGACCAGAAGGATAGTGCGAAAGGTAGAATAAAAAAGCAAGATTACCTGCCAAACAGATGCAAGCCGACCTCCAAGGTCAGGGTACGTCAGTTTCTGTTGTGTTTTTGGGCGTCCAAGAGAGAAGACCCAGAAGGACTCCAATTTTGAAAGAAAAGCTTTGAAAAGCCTGCTTGGAATTTGCGAAAAAATGCATATTAACAATCCACAAGCCTTCTAGGAGAATTTACTAGATGTTAAATGAACTACGATGAAACATGAAGGAGGCTCGGTTTCATTTCGGGGCTGCTTAGTTACGCTGGGCAGTTAGTACCTTGAAATTGTTCAGGGCACAACAAAATCTTAAGTCTATCGAAGCATCTCGAGGAAAATGAACTGCGTACTGTAGGAAAGCTGTTTTCAGCCACAGATAATGGATAATGACCAGCCGAGACCTGAATGCAGCTAATGACACCAAAGAAAGGATTAAAGAACAGTGGACTATTCTGGAAGGGCTAGACTAGTCTGGAGAATCTTCAGAATAGCAGGTGTTTCTTGAAGAGTGGGCCCCACAGATTAAGGGTCTATAATTTTTTTCCCATACCATTTTAACTTGTATTATTTTAAACTATAATGTGGAAGTCTGATGTTATGTTAGATATAGAGTAAACAATGGCAAATTGCATTCTTTTTTGTCAGTTTGACCCAATTTGAACAGCGCAAGTCTAACAACGGTTGTGTTTTTTCCCCACCAGGGCCAGATTACACTCATGGATGCTCCGGTGTTCAAAGCCATCCAGCCAGAGGTGAGCTGCACTCGGATCTGTGCTGTGGTGTTGACAGCTTTAGTTGTGACATGTAGTGCGAAAAATCAACTCATTTTGAGCTTGAGGTGTGACATTTCTAAAACTGCATCTGCACGTCTGAAACACATTTCCTAACATCTCAAATGATGCAGCAGTGACACACAAAACAGATGCTAATTAGTCAATTACAGATAAGTTGATCATTTACATAATTGCTTTTTTATGTATATTTAGGAATGTATTCCCTTCCCCTGTTATCTGCTGCCTGTCCATCTTTCTCTTTTCTTTCTCTCAAAATCTCCACACGGTCGATCGTCCTGTGGCACGCTGTGCGAGGAGCAGCTGTGATCAGTGCTTCCACAAAATGCCAGTTATCATAATTATGCAGTGGCATCTTGTTGCACACCTGGTCTTACGCTTCAGTGAGGTGCTTTGTAATTTCGTGCTTTTTTGGATTGTTGGGCCTTCCTGACAGCTGTCATGGATAACCTGTGTTTAGGGTTGGCCACTGTGGGCTTATAACAGCAGCATGCAGACCACATCCTAATGCGGTGTACAGTGTGACTCCAGCTATTGCACATGTTCAACACGTCTTGTCTCAGCTAACAGCGCACAAACACACTCCCCTGGCATGATATTATTCCCAGACCCGGAGTTTGATTTAATTTAGATAACAATGTAATTGTGTGCCGTGACCTTTTTGGATTCTCGTAAAAAGTGTGTTGTGTCTGAGTCATGGAAAAGACTACAGATTAGTCCCCGAGTAGCTTTCATCATGGCTCGGGTTAGAAGTAAAGCTGTTTCCTCACCCAGAGGGAAGTCATTGACGTCTTCTGGACCGCACAGGGCCAAGTTTACAGAGAGGCGACTGTTGGCTTATAAATGCAAACGTGCTCCTGTGCTCAGTCTGGTTTGACCGCCTGAGTGGGTTTTATAAGCATAATGAAAATGTGTCCATGCATTTCAGTCCATTGTAGCAATTTGGAAATGAAGGTGAATGTTTAAAGGGTCAGGGGTTTTACATATTGCTTCAAGCTGGTAAGATCTTTTTGAGGTGTGTGTGTGTGTGTGTGTTGGGGAGGGAGTCACTGGTCTGTTTGAGGGGCAGCTGACAGAGATGAAAGCTGCAGTCTGGAGGGAGAGAAGGAGGTGAGTGCTGAGTATACAGAGTGACCCCACAGCCTCCTGGCAGGAACAGAGTGAACCAGAGGTGCTTTTCCTGCTCTCACGGTGATTTTGTCTCGAAGCACTGGCTGAAAAAAGATACAAGGCTATGACCGAATATAAACTCAACGAGAGTTTCCATTGCTGTCAGTCTCCTCGCCCTCTTCAGACGCATAATGAGGAAAGCAGGTGTGTGTGTGTGTGTGTGTGTGTGTTGATTCACTAGGATCCCTGCTTGAATAGGAAAGTATTAAATTACATGGATCTGTGAGTTGTGCAATAATAATGTTTTTACTGACTTGCAGCCCATTCTTGCCTTTTTAAATAAGAATCTACAGACAAATTATGGTTTGCAATAGATTTGAGACGGTATCTGACATAAATTGAGGTTAAAAAGACATTATCCTAGAGAATAGTAGACGAAAGACAAGGTTAGTTTCCATGATTTAATATGTACACATTTTTGACTGATGTATATTAAGTGAGTCCTCGTGTTCTTTTCAAGGTTTCAAGTTGACATATTTAGACTTCTTCTATGATATACAAATCAAAATGTCTATAAGTTCCAAGTATGCTGGTCTGTGGTCGCACGAATCACATCTCTTTGACTTCTTTTACAACAGAGTAACTGTAGATTAACTAAGCTTGATCTTTAGTCTTTCTTTTGAAAAGTGCAAATATTGTTGTCTTCAGGCCTAACATGCTTTCTAACAGCAGTCTGTCATGTTCGGTTCGACTGGTCTTATATTACCGTATTTGAAAGACTAAAACCAATTGAAGTAGTCAGTACAGTTATTATGGAAATGACTGCAATGAACATAATAAACTAGCTATGACCTGGGGTCTGTTTTAAAGATTACATATTTTTCCCTCTCCATAAACGCATAACTGCCTTTTTTTTATATAAAATGTATTGGACTGAGAAAGAGAGCCCCACAGAGAGAGATTGAGTGTCCAAACACTGTTTTGTGCACTCAGGTTCACAGCATTTTTACATGTGTGTATGACGCACAGACAGACTTTCTGGCATGAGCTGGAAAAATTACCCCAGACAGGATTGCAGTACAACACAGGATCTCATTAACTCAAGTGTTTCAGCGCTGACATGGAGCAGATGTGTGGAGAGCAGCCTGACAGGGCTAGCCAAAAAACTCTCTGGACGAGGAAGAAAAGATAAGCATCCGTCACAATAGCAATAACGGTGTGAGGACATGGTGTGAAATCTGGCCAACACCTCGGGGAAAGAGTCAATATGTGCTATTCTCTCTTGTTCCCACCCGTGGATATATAAAGTAGGGGGAACGTTATTGATGATAACAGGATTGGCCAGTATTTCTTAAATGCTCTTTGATATCTACAAAGCTTCAAGAGAGCCAGGTTCAAAATCGTAAAGCTTGAACTCATGCCACTCTGACACATCAGACAGCAAAGGAGCTAAACTCATATGCTTTTAATAATAGGTTCAAGTGACAGCTCATAAGACATTACCATGCATGAAAGCTGCTCTAATGCACTTCCTACAAGTAATGGACCACTTAATACTTGTGGTTCTTGCTGTGACCAGAAAAAGTACAAAAAGATATCAGAGGAAGAGCTGTTGAGGGCAACATGGACAGACTCTTGTGTATAATTGATGAGAACACATGAAGTTATTTTCCGACAGTAAAATAATCTAAAGTGCAGAGCAGACTGATGTTTTATCTACAACCCTCCTCTGAATTGCTGATATTTTCTTTGGCTGTTTGTTTGCAATTGACATGCCATTGAAATGACAAGGCGGATCATAGAGAGGAGGAGGAGAAAAGATTCAAGGGAGTATCAAAATCTTCTCATCCAAATTTACGAGGCCGTGGTTACTGATGGGTTTTAACAACCCAATTGATTTTGGTTTTAATCGACAGTGAACTGGACAGCTATTGAAGATGGATCAGCTGACAAGAGACATGTAGACATTAAAATGATGTGCAAGTGAAAAGAAGATGTTGGACCTTTCCTCCCTTCCTTCGTCTCTCTGTTTTCTCTCCCAGAAGACCTTTTATAATTTTATAATCAGACCGCACTGATGTTTATGAAATACAGTTTGGGAAGGAAAGAGATTGAGTGATGTAGATAACTTAAAGAGGGGGGGGTTGCCTGCCTTTTTGTTTTAAACGCACAGTCATGACAACAGCCAAGTTAGTAATTTAGTGGCTTTGGCTGGAAAGCTTCAGCTCTCGGGGAATAGCTATCGAATTGCATTCTACGTACTGCTGGGAAGTATGTCAGTTCCTCTCACGTCTGAACACACAGCATAAAGATCCTCCGAACAGATTGAAAGTCTCATGTGAGACGATGATGACTTGTAGTTGGAGGCAGGTAACGTTTCATATACTCAGCCTTGTCTCGCTTGCGGGCTTAATGTTTTCCAGTACTGATCGTGAGATGAAACACATTTGCTGAAGTACTGCGTTTTTATAACCGTACATTGAATGTTGAACGCCGTTTTCCGCACGCCCTGTATTCTGCACATGTTGTTTTGTGGAGGAGGGTTGGACAATAGTTGCAGGACAACAAACACAGAAGGGAATCCCACCCACACCAGAGCCTGTCAGCATGATGGTTAATACACATTCATCATGCTGAACGGTGAAGAAAATAATGTTTTGGCAGTAAAGAGAGACAGAGAATGAGCCACAGGGAAAAGTTTTTCCTTTGTAGAGTGGATTTTGTCCAAAACACTGAGAATCAATTTTCAGAAATGTGTCGATGGAATACTTTTCCAAGGCATTGGAAGAAATCATCAAAACACCTTTAATAACATTTGAGATGTAATCATGTGTACTGTCTTCCTTTATAAAATACCAGTAATTATTATGATGAAATCTTATTGCCATCTAGAAGATTAACAATGAAATCTTCATAAAAGAACATGCTATGTCTGGTCTCACTTGCCATGAAAGAATGCCTGTACTGCCATAAGAATAATGGGGTACAAGTACATGTACTAAAAGACCTCCTGGAAAAGTAATTCTTTCCATGGTGTGCAAACGGTTATGGAGGCTTGTGCTCGCTTGTAGGTCCCTGCCAAGGTCTATAGTTTAAAACTGTCTGAGAGAATAATGCATTTTACTTCTTCTCCTTTCTTTGTTCCTTTTATTTAATGTTCTGCTTTGCTGCCTTTTCTTTCTTACTTTCTGAATACAACGGATGGTAACAGGTTAACCTGTAGACTAGTAACTTTGGCACAACATCAGTTTAGGCTTCCCCTGTTTTGAAGTACAGAACAGAAAGAGTATTTTTGATTTTCCACTGTATATCTCGACCATCCCCTTTCTTTTTGCAGCAAACCTAATTTCTTGTTCTCTCTTCCTCCCTTCTTCTTCATCTTCTTCCACCCTGTTCCTATTAGTCCTTCATGTCTTGGCCTGTGGCCTCTCCCTCATACTTCCTGGGATCCCAACACTTCAGTTTTCCATTTACAATGAAGAGAAAAAACGACAAAAGGAATCTCTGTGGTATCTTACATGAGGTCATAGCAATTTGTGGCTTAGCCACAGCTGGTTATCTTATTCAGCCTGTGCCATGTTTATGTAATACTGCTCACAGTGTGGTTGTAAAACACAGTAGACTCAACTCAAAGCTGAGTAAATAGTTATGGAAATCTAAATGTAATTTACGGGTTGTTTTGGATTAGGCAACGTTTTGCTTTGTTTGATACTTGGATATGAATATTCAAGATGGAAACTTTCCATGGGGACTAAAGAGAAATAACAGGAATAAAATGAAAATAAAATGTAATATAATTATACAAACAAATCATTTACCTTTATGAGCATATCGTATCCACTTATTTATTTATTAAGTTTGCCGCATTGTAAGTTTGTTGAATTACAAGTGAATTAAAGGAAAAGTGTCCTTTTTGCGCTGACAATTTTATGGTGTGCAAACTTGGTGTTTAATGTGAACAACTAACAATAAATAACAAATGGACATTGAACAAAGTTAAACTCATTAATTAGCATGCTCAATCAGACGACACCTCGCATGATAACGGCTAACAATCACAAACTAGCAGAAGACCCCTACAAGCTATACACTTTGTATCCTGCTTTAGTTTACTATGTACTGGCCAACAGAAATAATCTACCTTCAAATCTATTCTCTCATGTAATGTGTAGTCTCAGACAGTGCTGCAGTTTGGTCTGCACATGGAGAATGCACTGTGAATGCAGAGGGTTCAATTTGACTGAATTCCTTTTTAATGGCAGGCAGTGAATTAATGTGTGTGATGGAAAAATACTCTGCTGAGTTCAGTTCATGGTTTCAATTTAATAGGCATAGTCATAGCTATAGCGTGCCATAATAAATAGTAGTTAAGGTTTATTTACGCCCTAAGTTAGCTCACTATTCAATGGTATGATTTTTCTATTGAAATTGTGCAGAATTCCTGAGCTTAGCATCATTAAGACATCTTCAGAATTTATTCAAAATTTCAAGACATTTCCAGAGCCTTTGCCCTAATGTTAGCTATATATGTGCCCAAACAGTGCAGGTAAAGACAGTTTCTAGCAGCGCCACAGTGCTGAGCTTTAATGAAAATGCTGCTGTGCCAGACCAGCATGTGGAAATGACGGCTGGCTGTGGCTTGGCGGCGCAGGCTTCTCTAAACTGTGCTCTTTTTTCTGCAGCCTTAAAAAGTCTCTCTTTACCAAAGCAGCCTCGTCAAAGCCTTTCTCTCAAGTCTCGACTTTTGTCAGATAAATGTTTAAATGTAACTTGAGTGTGAAATAGCACTATAAATGTGCAGGGAAAATAAAGGAAATAAACTCTATATGTTTCTGGAGAGGCTGTGGATCATTGCAGGCCTGCTGTTCAAACACACACGAGGCACTGGCATCGGTTGTTACACAACAGCGGAAGAACAATAGAGCGTGAATTACTTCAAACCTGGCGTGATGGGCAGATGGAGGGGAGGGTTAGTTTAGAAGACAGTCCCAGGTGGTCCAGGATTGAAGGATTATGTAGGTTGTTGAAATGTTGTGGTGAGGAAGACGTAGGACGATCTGTGCACCGCCTACCTGGGTGGTCAGGTGGTGGTCCGAGCTGCCAGGCACACAAACACATCCACCTCACACTGACTATGGAGCGTCCTTGTTTTAGAATCATCACCAACTTTGTGTGTGTTGGACAGAAGAGTGATGACAGGAAGAGGGAAAGCGCTTATATAAAAAGGACAGACGTTAAATAAACGATGGGCTCTCCCCGATGAGACGGGATAGTGTCTCCTGCCCTCTGATTTAGCTCCAACCTGTGACAGGGACAAGATGCTCCGACTCTCAGGAGGCTCCTCACAGGCTTGGAAAAGTTTTGCGGGGGATGCTGTTAGGTCTTCTACAATGTTGTCTTTTATAGTCCTATAGTCCCTTTAACTCTTCCCCACTCTCATTTTTCCTCTCCTCATCCTTACTCAGGCAACATAGTCCCCCAAGGCATAACCTCCCCACGCATGAACGTCTGCTTTTAACATCTGTATTTGATATGTTGCCTTTTTTTTCACCCCCGCCGGCTGCCTCTAACAGCTCAGACGCTCACCCCTGAGTGAGCATGAACTCTCTCTGCAAGGAGCCTTCCCGATGTGGCCCGGGTCACAGAGTTGTGAGCGGTTAGCTGGAAGTTATGTGGGGGAGCTGCAGCCTGATGCGGCTCTTCATATTTGTAGCCCAAGTGGGCCGGGCTGGCAGGGGTTAAGAGGAGAGCTTGCACAACATTTTTCCAACTGTTACGTCAGTGTCCCAGGCCCCCGGACAGCCAGTCGTGGCCAAAGAGGGTCTGGGTTCCCCTTGCTGTGTCTGTGTGGTCTCTGTTTTTAACTCAGCTGCAGGGCAATATTACTTATTGCTATTTGTGTGTTGTTCAACTTTTCCAAATCCATGCCCTTTCTCTTCTTAAAAAGCCGTGAAATTAAATTTCTGTCTGCACTACTGCTCCTACAGCTGCCTCCACAGCTGCTGTTATCTATTGCTAATACACGTGCAGAAACAATTCATTAAATAATAAATATCATATGATTACACAATAATGTTTAGACTGAAGAAATCAAACTACTACATTTTAAATGCGACAATTGGCAACTCTTCTGTTCTTGTCGTTAGTTTTAGCTTTTTGACATCACTCGTCTTTTATTAAAGTTTGCTGTTTTTTATTAATTTTATTTTCTTTAATTTATTTGGATCTATACTGTACCAACGGTAGTTTTCACTGTTCATTCTTTGGCTAAATAACCCCTGTGTTCATGGCGTGCATTAGCCTCTTCCTGCATGGAAAATATTAAATTACATTAAGTTTTGGGTGTGCCAGGGCATGACTAAATGGGGCAGGGTTTCCATTAATATTACTATTTACAGTAGTGGTTTTACTTACTTCAATGTTAGCTAAAAAACTCCACAATGACAAAAAAGTAAGTGAGCAGCTTGGTTGAACATTGGAGTACGTAAAATCAATATCACCAAGTGTTCCTACCCAGCTTCTCATGTTTGTTTTTGCGTTCATCCATCAATCTGTCTGAGCCTTCACTGGATCACATTCTTATTTTTTCTTCCTCCTCATCTGCTTTCCTCTACTATCATATCCTGCTCTCGTCTTGCCTTCCCACTGAGTGACCTCGGCTCTAACATGACTGTTTAGTCCATTCAGTAAAATGTTGGCATATGCAAAAATATACTTTGGGCTCAGTGCATACAGTAAATGTTTCCCTTTTTGTTTGTGTATTTTCAGGAGCTGTCAAGCTGCGGCTGGAACAAGAAGGAGAAGCACATCTCTGCTCCAAATGTTGTGGCCTTTACTCGCAGGTTCAACCAGGTGAGATGCATTCAGCTTTGTCACTTCAAGTATGACCTCAATCGATACTACTTTTTTGATTTACAACTCTTACAAAGGGCTTCACAAACTCACAGAAATTTCAATATGGGACTGATAAAAGATCTAGATCAATTAAAAGAAAAATTCAAAAGGTGGTAACTAAGGTCTCCGCCCATAAAAGGAGAAAGAAAATAGTCCCTGTACCAATTTTAAAGATTTATGAGCCTTGGTCTTCGAGGAATGGAGAGCTTACAGCTCGTCTTTCCATCGTGTCTTCTGTCCATCCTTCAAGTACTAAATCAGTTCCCCAGCTCTCTGAGAGGTGGTGTTTTCGAAGCGCTGCTTTCCATGGCAGTGCCCAATAATCATCATAACAATAATGTGTTTGTCCCTGCTTGTCATGTGTTCATAAATAGCCCCCAGATGAAAGGGGTCAGATGGTAGTTTGTTTTGTCTCCAGCTTGTCCTTGGCTCTGGCACTCATTAAGTTATTAACGCACTTCTGCATGTTGGCGCAGCATGTGTGGAAACATAACCAAATGTATGCATCAGTGGGTATGACATGCCCCCCCAGCGCCCTGTAAAATCATCAACAGGAAGTTGTGGGTAATGATGTAAGGGGCAACGATGCCCTTTAATTCCCTTCCACTATTATTGCCAGGCTCCTTTCAGACTCACTTCCATGGCCTCCAGTATAAATATGAGATGATCTAACAAGAATGTGTAGCTGTGGAAACTTCCCTATGTAAAGCAGATCCCAAACTGTGATTCAAGATGTTAGCTGCACACATTTCAGCTGCTTGGGAGACAAGGAAAAGGAGCTTTTTTAAATAATGTGACTTGGATCAGGAGAGCAGAGAGTCCCAGAGTGCTCCTTAGAAAGAGCTGAAGCCTAATTCTCCTCTTCCTTAAGTCCAGCCAGTGGAGCAGAAAACTGGGCCGTCTATCTAACAGGCGGCAAAGGGAGACTAGTTCAGCCCATTATGATCAATGAGTAATCTGTCTCATTGAGTTTTGTGCAGAGAAATCATCAACTTGCATACAGTAGTCAAAAAGCAAATGTTTATATTCAGAGATAATTACAGGAGTTGAATAGAATTAGTGATGATTATAACCAAAACAGATTATATTCTAACCAGAAGGGAAAGAAGAAATCACAGCAGTGTATATTCAACAGACAGTCAGAAATACGAGTAAACCTTAATTGTTTTCTTCATCGTTATACATTTCCCAAATAACAGCACTGCGTGAATGGCATAATATTTGCATGTAAAGTTGAATGGCAGTAACAACAACGCCACTGGAAGAGCGCTGACATCTGCCAAGGTCAATGCTACTTCATTTCTGAAGATGGATAGTAATTCTTCCAACTTGGTTGTAATATGGAAACCACATAGACATTCAAAAGAAGGGTCGTTATACGCCTATGTTACACCTCAGCTTTCAAGTATTTGTTTTTCAACGAAGCACATAAAAAAAATAATATGCAAATCACGAGACGTGTAGCAAATTGTGCAGACTTTCAGAGTCACGTGAATCTGCCTAGTGGGGGTATTTATTTTTTTCAATCATACCAACACCTTACACATGCAGCACAAATGTACAACACAGCGTTGTTGACAAAAGTGACATTTGAGTGTGTCTATCGGACCCCTGATGTGATCTGCTTCCAAAGTTAAATGGTCCTTCATTGACCCAGCCAATGGTTTTTCTGTAATCCTGCTGGAAGTCCAACAGACAAATTGAAGCAACAACATAACCTTGTTGGTGCAGGGTATTGAATATGCTGTCAGATAACGGTAAAGGAGTGATATGACTCCACTCAAAAAGTATCAGCTGTGATTACAATTCTCCACCTTTCTCGAGCGAAGTGGCTTCTTAACGCAGGTCAGTTGCCTCAAGTCTGCCCGTCGTCCCTGTCTTTGGCATGATCTTCAACTCCTTCCATCTCTTCCTCCCACCAGGACATTAAACGGGTTGATCCACAGCTATGAGCTCTGTGACGGGGTCTGTATGCTTCTGCTTTTTTATGATTATTGAAGCGCCGGGGCTTCTCAGCTCCATCTGGAGGCCCTGATAGACTCATAAACACAGCCCCTGCAAATACATGGTCTTTTCTTCAGGACATAAAGTGAGTTCAAGACAAACCCCCTTATCCCCAAATCCCTCGCTCAGACCCACATACAGACTGGTGAGTGCACTTGCGTAGAGTCCTGCCATCCTCGGTGATCTCATTGCTGTTTAGATTTGGAGGCCAAGGCTGTCGAGGACACAGGCTCTGTAATAAGACCCATGGGAAAGCGATTTGGACAGACATGCTTTGTCCAGATTGACCTTGCATATCAAGTGAGACCGCTGAGGAAACTAAATGTGAAACTGCAGCATGTTTTGCTTCCAGATTGGAATCACATTTTACAGTCAATGGAAACTCCTGTCTACTGTACACTGAAGGTAGAAGGAAGATGTGACAACACTTGAGTTTTTATTTTCTCAAGAGAACCGCTTTTCAACATGAGGTCACTGGCTCAAGGCAAAAGATATCAACTTAAGTTAACGCCAATGCAAGTTAGGGACCACCGTCTATGTGTTCTCTGTCCGTTTTCATCACTCCCTCATCTTTTTGTATAGACGTCTAATGAAAAGGCGATAATGAAACCCATATGGCTATGTTTCCTGGTGATACAGTACCTGCAGGGAATGAGCGTCTGTGACATGTGTTTATAAAGAGAGATGGAGAGAGACTCTTAAGTAGGTTGATGAATTTATCTCCTCACTCCTCTCTCCTAGAACAAAAACAAATCGAGGGGCTTTATTCCACGAAAAAAGGGACAAATCCAGCTATGGGTACACAAAAAACATTTTTGAGGAACGGGTCTTTCAACATTAATTTGACCATTAATCAAGTCTTTAATTGAGATGAATTGTTTTTTGTTATAGTTGCACTGAATGAATATGCTGGTGGTAAACTTTGAGGTTTTGCTTGTAGTTTGTTTATGTAAAATGATTTGTTTGATAGAGACACTTTTATATTGTAATTAATGTATTAATTTTATTCTTTGTGTACTTGCCCAGGGACTGCGGATGGAATAAGCTAATAGCTAAATCTGCCATACGTAATTCCCTTTTTTCAGATGATCATTGCTTGGTTCTAATTTAATAAAAATGTTCGATAATTTAATAAATGGTTCTCAGATCAACAATGAAGAAAACCATGGTGAAGCATACACAAACATACCCTTATTTATCGAAACACACAGAAGAAACACCTAGTAGTCTTCGGCATGAATGGAGGGGAGTCTATTAAACAAGCGCATAGTACAATCCAACAGTAGTGAAGAATGAGTGTTGAGAGAAGAATTGAGAGATAAGTCTTTGTGACAAATAAAAATAAAGATGGTAAGTGAGGGATGGCCTTATCAGAACACAATGTGCAGACAGATGTGTGCTTTGAAGGGCCTCAGAGCCCTGCAGCCATGAAGCTAACTTCCCTTCCCGTTAACTCCTCTCTTCCCTCAGTCTTCTCCTTTTCCGTCTTCCCAATCCCCCTCTCTCCAGGGCTTTAACACTGATTGATTCACTGACTTATCCTTGTGTTTGTGTGTGTGTGCGTGTATAATCAGAACTTTGGCTTTACCAGCATTCCCCCAAAGAGACAGATTTCCGAAATCACTCTCTGCCTGGCCAAGTGCTATAAACGTGCACACACACACACACACACACACACACACACACACACACACACACACACTCTTCTCTCGGTTGACGGATTAGGAGTTATGGTGTGTATCTGTTGTGTAATCAGTTGGAATCAGTTGGATTTTCCTCTGAAGCTCTTGTTTTTCCTCAAGATCTAATTTATAATCTAATCTAATGGAGCGTTCCCCTTAGCAGCCGACCCGCGCTCTCCTGCCCCGCTTTGTCCTGGTATCAGCCCAGAGTTGTCATGACAGTCTGCAGGCCTTGGCTCCAGACTCAAAGATTGAGATTTAACAAGGCAGAACAGCCTGTCTTTCTTTGTAAACACCTTGAGTCATTATTGTGCTTTGGAGAAGGAAACGCATGAGAAATAAAGTTTCTGCATCATCAGTTCTGCAGCATCCTAGGTCGTTTTTTTTTCCTCTGAGTTTTTAAGAGTAGCTTGGTGTTGTAATCTCTAATCTCTGTTTGTGTGCATTTTCTTTAGACGAGTTTCTGGGTGGTACGTGAGATCCTCCATGCGCAGACGTTGAAGATCAGGGCTGAGGTGCTGAGTCTGTATATTCGCACTGCCAAGGTACACACATCCACGCTTAGCTTGACATTGTTGTTCTACCCTCAGTGATGTTTGTATTTTAAACCCAACTCAATATGCGCTCTTTGTACTTGAACTTTTCACAGAAACTTTGTGACATGAACAACCTACATGCGGTCATGGCTGTGGTGTCAGCGTTACAAAGTGCCCCCATCTTCAGGCTTACCAAAACATGGGCGGTGAGTATATTTGCCTTAGTTTGAAAGAGAGTCTGGTTTATTAGTAGAGGGCTGTTAATAAACGGGGATGTCGCGTAGATCTGCACAAAAACACTGGAAAGATAAACAAACTCTAATGAAAACTAGCACAGAAGTGACATCACACGATGAATGGCAGAGTTCAGGAAAATGAAATAAATGAACGCCACTGTTTATAATATTTAAACCTTGAAATCACCCCTGTTTATGGGATGCAATGAGAATCTGATAATCCTCCACCCAGGAGAACTTGAGGTTTTCAGAGTGATGGCTGTGTCCTTTTCTGTCTTATCTTATTGCTGTCAATCGTTTCGTGAACTACCCAGAACCTCCATACAGTATCTGGAGCAGGAAGATCTTGAACAAAGTATTTTTTAGTATTCATTTTTCGTGCAGGAATTGATGTGGAAAAGCATGTAAGGAATAACCCATCCATCCCAGTGTTTTTAATGAAAGATCTGACATAATGGGATGATGATGCTCTGATGTAATGCTGAAACTGTCTTATACCCGGCTCCACAAAACCACAGGAGATTCCCTTTAGCCTGTAGGGAAATGCTGTTGCTAGCCAGGACATAGCTTCGAGAAGACAGAGGGCACGCACACATACACACACAAACTGGTCTCTATAGGTATCATTAGTACTTTCTGCTGTTGGCACAACCGTTAAACTTCCCGTGTCAGTAGATAACCCTTACTGTGGTCTGATGATTTACCACTCTCTCATAGCTCAGTACTCTGAAGTTCAATCCTCTTGCAGGATATACACTTCCTATCTGTAGCTGTTACAAATGGACTAACAGACACACACACAAGCATGCAGCTGTGTCTATTTAAAAAGCTGCAAGCACTGTGGCAAGTTCATTAAAACATGCAGCTGGTTTGAGAGTAATGCTTTTATTCTGCTGAATGTGACCGCATGTATAGACTCTCAATAATACATATACATTATAGCTGTGTGTTTCTGTTGAGCGCTCCTCAACTCATTACACTTTTTCTGTGCCCCTTTAGTTACTCAGTCGGAAGGACAAGGCAACGTTTGATCGACTCGACTACCTGATGTCCAAAGAAGACAACTATAAACGTCTGAGAGACTTCATAAGCAGCCAGAGCATGGTCTCTTGTATACCATACCTAGGTAAAAGACACAAACATGCACGTTATTTCTGCTTCTTATCTTTATGGGCTGTTAACGGGCTAGGCTAATCTAAAGAGAAATCATCTGAGTTTAACAAAATGAGCTGCCTCTGCATGTGTGTCTGGAACCATTATCTCATGGATTATTCAGCGCTAGAGTCATCCGTCAGTCACGTTTTATAGTCTGTTGTTTCTCTGGTGTTCCTCTGTTTCAATAAGCTACTTGTTTCCACTGTAGCCTCAGTCGTTTAATTTCCTGGCTTTTCATTTTACTCTGCTTCTTCGGGTAGAGGAATGTCGAACATAAATTTGCGGATCCTTTGTGAAGCATCTCCAAGTAGCTGGAAGAAACACATGAATCAGCGAGAAAGGAAGAGGAAGAAAACTATATTTCTTCGACTTTTTCTTAAATATTTTATCCCGTCTTTCTTCGGCTCCACTCTATCCCACAGCAATCGCTGATGAGTTTCGAAAGGAAAACACTCTACTGTGATGTAAGAGTGGACACGTGCATGTCGTTTTATGGCTGCACTGTTTGTTCTTGTTTTGACTTGATGATGAGTGGAGGACTTTGATGTTCTTTGCTGCCACGGCTGTTTCTCTTCTAACCATCAGGCTCTCATCATAGCTACTGCTGAGTGATTAGATGCGCAAGTATTTTCCAACAAACACAGACAAAAGCACAAACAAGCTCAAGAGTCTGTTTGTCATTTTTTTAACTGTTTGAATGCTCATTTTCCACATTGCGTACGTCATAGAAGTCTGGACACAATGACAGATCATGAAACAAACGCAAAGCTAAAGCTGTCAAACGCATTTGCCAGTTTAACCCCATGGCCCCCTCATTGTGTGTGTATGTTAGGAAGATTTGGTAAGCGTTTCAGTGAAGTGTGACTAGTTGGCCGTTATTAGGGTGGAGTCTCCTTGGGTTGTATGTCGTTGTACGTGTGAGCAGGCTGGTGTTTCCTTCCATTCTGCGCCTGTCAATGATGTGTGTGGCCGTTTGATGTCTGCCCAGCTGGCTATCCTTAGGGCTGTCCTGAGCCAAGTTGGCACCAAGAAGGGAAATCACCACTCTCTTGTTCTCAATGCGCCTCCTCCATCATAAACCCACTGAAAGCCGCATTGCTTGTTCCACAGCATCACCCCCAATAAGTGCTGGGTGTGTAACGGTTAAATCTGGGCTTGGGTTTATCCATAATGTCTGTGTGCTCATGTTTACCTCTCTTGTCACATCACACTGTTGAAGCTCCACAGCAGAAGTCTAAAATGACCCTGTGTGTTTTTTCTAAGTGCTTAATACACCTCGGGTGGGTTCACTTCTAAAAAGTGTATCTGTGTAGTTTTGAGACTTCATATCATGTTCTTGTCTTCGCTCCATGTGCACCTTTTTAGGTCTGATGCTTATCTTTAGTGATAACGGTGCTGGAGAAAGAGCCTTTGTCTGTTATGTAGTCACCAAGCTTTAATTTTTCCACAGTGCTACACTTGTACTTTCCTGTGTATGTGTGTGTGTGAGACTGTGTGAACCCTGACCTGCTATTAGGCTTGGCAGACACAGCCCCCTCCTGTCTGCGCTCACCACAGGGCCAGCCTGTTAAATGCTCAGATGAGCTTGTTCCTGTTCTCTGGCCAATCATGCAAAGACAAAGAGCCCAAAGAAACGTATGGCTCCACTGTTACAAAACACACACACACTTTAAAAATTTCCCCGAGCTGTTATGCTTTCACCTTCACGTTTACACCACCCACGTCGTGAAAGCACCACAACAGCAGTAGCTTCAAGCCTTCAGTGATGTGTAAAAACATTTAGGCTAGTTAATTGGACGTACTGCAGTGCTTTCAAGTGTTTTTACAGTCCCCACATTCCCAAAACACTGTCATGTAGTGACATTTGTAAGAGGAACAAACATTTGCAGTGCTTTAAAGCAAATCTAACAGTTTTGTTAGACAGATGAGGGAGAATCTGAACATGACCTTTTGCAAACACTCTGTAGGTGTGTTATTGAGCAAGAGCTCATTATGTTGCAAAAGAATCCTGCAGTTTCTGCATTGTATGCATAAGAAACCGTGAGAAAGGTCGCTAACTAGGTAGTTGGGATAATGATGATTTAATGATTTTCCTAAGCCTTTTCTTAAAGCACATCATCACTGGAATCCTGTAATAGTCTCTGTCAGTGGAAAAAGACTAAAGAGGGCCAGAAAGCGGCACAAGGCCCCTTGACTCCCTCCTGCTCCAGCATGCTGTTGCTGTAGTTTTCGTTGTAGCTGTGAGACAAAAGCAATGCTGGAATAATCGATACACGGAATACCATAAGGGGTAAGGTGTCATATGTGTCGGATCAGAAATGCAGTAAACTCTGACAGTTCCTTTCACCTTCACCTTTTTGTGTCAGGAGATATAAAAGACAAAAGAAGCTAGTACAGCCAAGCCTGGGCTGTTGGACTGCATGAAATATTTTAGATGGCTGACAGCAAGCCTACCTGTCAGTTTTGTTGGATCACTGTGTGTGTAAGAACTTAAGCCTAAAAAAATGGTTGACGGTGTGTCTGAGCTTCTCCTTCTGCAGTGTTTGCATCAGACGGCTCCTATCTGTTCTGACTTACAGCTTCTCAGAGGGAAAGGTACACAGGGGAGCCACAATTTTCGAGATATACGTTTGTAATTTACGGAAAGAAAAGCTCAACGGTTTAAGTGGAAGGAATGTTCCATCCTCCTCTTCCCCGTCTCTCCATCTCTTGCCTTTTATCATCTTTACTGTCTCCCAGGTTCTTATTTCAGTGTAAAATCTTCCATTATGGCATCATTTGATCTCCTCCACGTTATTTATTTATGACCGTAACTTGATAAATTTCAATCTGCTTCTTCAAGACTTTCTTTTTACCCTTAGATGTTTCTTTCAAAACCTCTCCTTTTCTTTAGCTGAATAATTAATATTGAATTTCCTCTCACAGGTTTTCAAAATTCTTCTTTATTTTGCCTACCTACTTACATTGATTATTAAGTTAATCGTTATCCCTCTGACCTCCTTCAGTCAGGTATTGGCATGCTTATATTGCACTTCAATCAGAACAAAGAATTCTAAAAGTGTTTCATTTCAGGTAATTGTATCAACCTTTATACCGATAAAGCCTAAGCTCATATTTGACATACTTCAAGTTTGACAATAACAGTGCAAATACTTTTAAAACTTGTATTTTACTATTCATTAGTCTCACCTTGTGAACTAGAAAATTAACTAACTTTGTGTGTGTGTCCTTAATGTAGCAGTACATGGAGAAACAATTTTTAGAGAATTGTTTTATTACAGGGCTTGATATAAAACAACCACGACTATACTTACTATAAATACACTGATAAATAACAACGAATGGCACAAAGAGTGACAACATTGTGAATAATCGGCCTGAGCAGAGTCACACCGCTTAAATTACCATTCACAAATAAAACCAAATATATTTACATACCATAGCCAGCTCAGCCATATGTACATTGGTCAAGCACACTGTTGCACAAGATCATTTTCCAGGGGGTTGGATAGAAACCCCAGAAGTCCAAAAGGAAAAACCCAGTAACAAGTAGACTGAAGGTTGAGCAAGTCCTGTCACCTAACCGTTGGATCCTCAGGGAATCTAAACGGCAACACAACATTTGAGCATTTTGACATATATTTGTTAAACATCCCAGTAAATCCAATTCCCTCTGGCATGGGTGACACTACTTTAATTAAGTCATCATTAGCTGCTCAGAAGAAATCTCTAGTAAATGACCATTTCCCTTTTTTTAAACATAGAGTATCATCAAGATTGAGTAAAATAGGACATTTGAGAGTAATACTGGATTATCCTAGAAAGCTTGATGGACCATTACTTCCCAGACTGAAAATGGAGGAGAGCAGTAACTTAGAAAAGGCAGTGGCATCAGTTTTTATCTCAAAGTCAACTTGGGAGCTAGCCATAGTGCAACACTGCTAGAGTCTTTAAATTGTCCGGATACGCATGCCGCCGTCTCTTTCTGCTTCGTATTTTACAAGGCACTGTTGTATGATGTCATGGATTCCTGGTTCTGCCTTTACAGTCTTTGTTTATGGGTAGATAAAGATAAGGAGTGAAACTGAGTTGCGTTCAAAGGGAACCGTGGTCAGTGTGTCAGTCTATCGGTCGGATCATGAGACGGACCGACTTAAGGGAGTAGAAACCTCCTCCATAGTCTGCCCAGAAGATCCCATCCTGAAATTTGCTCCGGTAAACTCCCCCGCTGTACCACACGCCATTCAGGTTAGTCTGGCCACATGAGTTGTACCACCAACCACCCTTATGGAAGTGGGCGCAATTGCCTAAAAGACAGAGAAACAACGACATAAAATACCATGAGTATAATGAAAAGACAAAGAAGGAGCTGACTCTTTTGATGTGTTACTTTACTGCAGGTTATTGAGAAAAGCATTTTGAATTCAGCTAGCTACTCCCCCTTACCTGAAAATCCATCCTTATCGCGATCAAGCGTGGTGAACTGTTTGCCGTTGTGACTGCTGAAGGAGTCCCCGGCATTGCCCTGGTAGGTGCCGAGCCTCAGCCGATAACCCCCACTCTCTGGCTCCAGGTGGAAGCTGCTGTACTCGGCGTACACCTTCTTTCCCGTCCAGTCCTCCAACTCTATCATCAGCTTATAGTCGCCCTGCTTCCCCAGGTTGTAAATGTTTTCCAGCCCAAGCCAGTGTTCACCGTCTATGTTTCCAAAGCCTCTCTATAGGGGACAAGCACCAGAGCATGTTCTTTCTTACTCATTGTCAGTTGTGGTTTCATGTCAAAACGGCATTGCAATGTAGCGCAAACCAATAAAGTTCTGTATTAATACGAGTAAGTCGACACTCAGTGTGCCAAGTGGTGAAAGAACCGTTTTCTTTTTATTCTGTGGTTACAGAGCGCCTACCATGTCCAAAAAACATAAACAGTAAAGCTGAGCGAGGTTAATAAGACTTTTGAGGAGGGTGCTGAGTTTAAAGGAGTCTGCAATCAAGTAAAATGAAATCAGATCTGCTTATTGTTGAGCCGCTAATGTGTTAAGGTTATGAAGCGTGGTTTTCACTCAAGACAATTATTGAATGGCCCGGGCAATAAAGATTTGGCCGCCGCTGGATTGATACTTGAATACAGCTAAATGCAGAGAAACATTTCTGTTCCTGACAAACGGCGCGTTAGTATTGGTTTCTTCAACCAATTTTATGGCAGAGAGGAAAACTCTTGCCATTTCCAGATGTTTTTCCGAGGAACCTTGGAGACTTGTCAGCCTGTATATCAGTGATTATTTTTATTTCATTGTTATTTTTTTTTAAAATGTATCTGTCCCCCGCTTTGTTAGTTACTTTATCATCTCAATCACAACATTTGAAGCATTATAAGAGAAGGTCGAAGTGAACTTTCCCAGTGATGTTGAACTGTCAGCCTACAGTTTCCTATAATTCCATGCAGATCCCTGGTTCTAGCTCTTGGCTGTGATTTCAGTGTGAGGAAATCCCCCTGCCAAGCTGTTTACATTGATGGAGATGGTGCTGGCTTAATGGCCCCGAAACGAACTGCTAAAAGTGGGTCGCTTAAGAAATGGGAAATGAAAAGCTGTGAAATCATTTCTCGCTCCTGCTTAAAGATATTTAGTTCTTTTCCCCCCAAGAATCAGATTAAAAATCTTGTACTAGGCTTATCTTGTATAGGGGGTGCGAGGGATGTATATAGAAAATCACAATATGTATTACCACATACCCCAATGTACATATTGCAACAATATGTGCTTTTACAAATTATTTACACCATGTCATATTTTTATAAAGAATCATCAGTAATATGTATATAACCACTAAGTGTGTTAAGTTAAAGATGAAGCATCTAGAATAGTCTGGTAAATTCATTAAAAAACATCACTTTACTGTGATCCAGCCTTTTAGACCAGGAAGACACTTTGGCTATACAATGTTATGCTATCCCAAAGCTAAGTCGATGTCAACCCTACCTTGTAGTTATCCCAGTTCCGAAAGAAGTTTACAGAGCCATCTCTCCTCCTTTGCAACACAGTCCATCCTCCATTGTCAAGGCCATGTTCACACCAGGCTTGGATTAACTGGTCACTGCCATCGGTCTTAAGCAGGTACATCCCACTGGTGGTGTGGCCTGCCTGTCGCACCTGGAAACAGTCTTTGAACGGACCTGTGGACAGAAAGAGGGTTGAATGGAGACATGATTTGACGGTGTTTGTTTTTAAGGGAATCCCTTTTTTAATCGCCATTTTCTCACAGTCTATTGTAATAGGGCAACTTGCATTATCATGATATTCCAAATATTCCTCGGTTTCCAAGTATTTTAGGTTTAGTAGTTCATGATGCTCAGCTCAACTAGTAAAATGCCAGTTTGGAACTCGTAACTCAAAATATTGTATAGGTTGTTTATCCATGTGTTTTTGTTACTAACTTTAGTTATGATTTCTGCTAAAATCCTCCACAAGCTCACTGAACTAATATACTGTACAGTTCCTTGAGTTGAACAAGATGTCTGGTTTTATTGCATATGCAAAACTCATCATCATCAAGTCTAGCAGTTCGAGACAGCAGACAAGAGAAAAGGGAGTGAAAGTTTGGTTTGACTGGATGAAGTGGTCACATTCTTTTAAAAATCCCTTTCTATTACAAAGTTATATAAAGTAATGTAAGTAGAAATGTACACAAACTTACATGTGTACACTTCCATTGTTAAATGAATATTCACTTAGGTTTAGCCTTTGAATTAAGCAATATGGTAGCACTGCACCCAAAGCTGAAGCAGCTGAACCCCAACCCGCCATATTTCCTCTGTTTTCCCCTGTGTGAATGTGTATTAAACCGGCATGAACACCAGCATTGTGTGGGGGCCTCCGGGGCCTAAAGGTCCATGGAAGATGGTTTTCTCAGCTGAGTGTAGGCGCACATAGGTACCCAGTGTATTGCTCTAGCACAGATACCTAAAACTCCCCAGCATAAGCTTGTATTTTTCTTGTAATGATATGTCTTCATCAGGCCTGTCAGTGAGGGGGTTCTCTAATGTATTCCCTCTTTCACTTTCTTGTTAGGTTCTTCGAACAGAGCTTTTAGGGGTTGAGGTTTAAAAATAAATCTGGCAAACAAGCACTGGGTACAAGGTACTGTGCATTTCTACAGCTAAAGTAAAGTTCCATGGTCAAACGCCTAATAGTATTATTTGGTGGCTTGTATTTATGGGGGTGAACTTGTACCTATTTTCATTTCTGATTCATATCCCTTGATACCAAAACTTGTGTACATTTAACAAAAAGGACAAGTACACATCCTTATCACAAGGAATAAGGTAAATATGTGGTATGGAGACGAGATGTAGGAATATTTGTTCTTCTACTAGAAGTTAAACATTGATGGATGATGCGTCAGCCAACAAATCCAATAGGATCCGTCTCTGGCTTTCCGTTGCTTCTTTTGGTTGTAAATACAACGGGATCCAGATTGAACGCTTAATTTATGTCATTGATGCACTAATACTTCAACTTCTCCGAAGACCTCCCTCTCAGTTAAAGACCATTCCAAAAATGAATGTCTCCCATGGGTGCTATCGCTCCATTGTTGTGGTTGTTTCCATGGTGCCCAACCCACACCATAGTAAATGGATTTTTTGTTTTTACCTAAACTCTTTTGTGAGTGATGCATTGAATTTCAAATTGGAGATAATGTTGCTTCAAAGTGAGAATTCCTCCATCTCTGTGGAAAAAAAACTACAGCGGAGTCTCTTCTTTCTGATACCTTTTGATGTCCATCTGAAGTGTTTGTTTAAACCTGGCTCCTTATTGTTGCATCGGCTTACTGTAAATCTGACTAAATCCTATGAAGAAGCTTTATATTACTGTTCTCTGATGTATTTTTAAGGCAATTCGAAGAGGTCTTATCTGCATCCCATTAATTTAGTACACATGCTCAGTGTAGTGCAGCCAATACAAACAGCCAAGTAGGAATCATAGGAATGTATGATTTCACTGCCTTTATACAATTACAAGGATTAGTCTGCGCCCAACAATACCAACCTTTTCCAAAAATTACGTTTTTAATAGCATTTAGTAATTGTCCTAATTAATCTCACACAAAACTTCCAAAGAACAATACGTAAGTGTTCAGACAATTATTTCTTCAGTATCCCATGCCAACTTAAAATTGGTACTTACCATCAGAGGTAAGTGTTCCCTGCGGTGGTGGCGGGTCAATCCCAAAAGGACTTGCAGTAGGGGAGTCCATGCGTGATCCTCTAGGAAAGGCCCGGTTGTTATTGTCCCTCTGTATCTCATTGGTGAAACGGCTGTTAACTGGTAGATGCTGCGGTACCACCTGCACCAGTGGGGGAACAACAGGCAACTCACTGCGTCCCAGAGTCCTCAGACACTGCTCCTCCAGGGCAGAGATGAGAATCGACTGGTTGTTGACCACTCCTGCCATTGTTGCAAACCTGGACTCCAGCTCCTTATACCTTGAAGCCAGTCGCATCATTTCAGAGGTCACATTGAGGACGCGGTTTTCCAGCTGGGCCAGCTCCAGGGAGTTGTCTCTTTTCCTGATGATCTCATGTAGCAGCTGCATGTAGAGTTGGGTCACCCTGGAGTTCATGTTCCTGCTTTCCTTCCGCAGCAGCTTCATCTCATTTACCAAGTTGCCATCCACATCCACTACCAGCTGCAGCGTCTCAATCTCACGCCTCTGTTTATTGAGCACCTCCCGCACATCTGAAATGTCCATTCGGGTCACTCGGTCCGTGTCTGGCTCTGGGCCTGTGGTGCTGGCACAGATTGGACCTGTTGACAGATATGAAATATTAAGGGGATTACCAGGAAGCGATTTGGATTTTTGAAAAGCAATGTTAGGAAAAACCAAAGCTATGTGACTAAAATAAGTTATCATTTGAACCTGTGATTCTCTGCTCGGGCACAAGGAAGGTGTAGGAACACTTTTTGCCATCAGGATCGATGGGGGCTCTTTTACTCCTACGGAGAGTAGGCTCTTTGGTCCTGCGGGCATCAATGGAGCTCCTGCAGCAACTTTCCTCCCAGAGGGAGAGGCAGAGCAGGGCACACAGGCTCCACACCAGCCCCTGCATGCTTCTGGCTGGTTAGATGGATAGATGGACAGCTACTGGTGCTCCCTCCAAGTCCCCCCAGGCCTCCCTGCAGGAAAACAAGATCTTAAGAGTCAGGACCCTGAAACAGACACTTCTTTGTTTACTAAAGTTTACAAAAGGAACGTCGAAAGCAGGGGTGTTGGATGTATGCTGTACCAGAGTCGAGGAACTAGCTGTCATATGCTGCACGATTTTAATGAAAAGGTATCTGACACTTTTTCAAATATTCAGACAACCAGTTATTATTATTTTAAGTGCTCACCCAGTGTTTAACCAGAGTTGTCAGGTCATTGTTTCACATTGAGTTGTTTATGTTAAAAGAACGAAAGAGAGAACATATTTGCTGTCCAGCCCACAGGACGAGGTCTGCTTTCTGTCTCTGGTAGTTCTCCTGCTTACAGACACCCCAGTTTTTTTTAAGGTCCTGTTGCTTTCCCCCCTATCAAAGGCCCTGTTCAGACCAGGCATTAACATGGGTATTTTATGAATGATCTCACGTGGACTGCTGGCAACAGAATGTGCCAATAAAATGTCTCTTGAATGACCAATTGTTAGAAGAAGACACTTCCTCACTCTATATGTTAGTGAACACATCATTTCTGTTGGAATATACAATATACATCATGCAAAATCTTTTAAATTGTGTGTATGAATATTAGATGGTACTGTCATGTAAAGTACAAGATTGGCCGTCTTTTTGGAGCCTGTTTGGATAAACAGAGATGCAAACCCCCAAAAAGAACTTTAAGCTTCTGATTCATTTTCTAAGCGGTTGGTTTAAAATGCCTCTAAAGGGGATCAAGCCCTCCTTTCCTGCTTAGATATCTGACATAATTGTCCCGTTCAACACTTGACTCGTAGTAAAACACATTGAACCCATATTCTGATTTGACTTTCCTGTGAGAGCGGTTAAATGTGCTAACTACAGGGGTAGGAGTCAATGCAAGGAAAACAGTATGTGCTAATCTGAAGGGGGACTGCTGGCACTCCCTCTCAGTGCACAGACAGACACACACACACACACACACACACACACACACACACACACACACACACACACACACACACACACACACACTGCTCCATTTAACACCCTGACTTGGGCATGCACAAGACTATCTATTCCCCCTCATCCACTCTGTCACTCTCCATCCAATCTTTACTTGGTGCCACGTCATTAAGTCCTACCTCCACCCTGAAACTCAGGTCCTTTGTGACCCATATGACGCCATTGTGGTTCTTTAGGAATTCTGGCCATTCTGTCACTTGGAACAATATCGAAATGGACAGAATTACAGCTAGTACTGGAAATTTGCTGGTATGCATAAGCTTGTGTGTCCATCTGTATGATTAAATACTGTGCGTGCATGACTATCCAGAGACATTATTCTTTTTCATGGCCTTGTGTTTTTCCAGCAGCCGATGTGTCTGACAGCGTAACCAGGTACTGTATCCTTGCTGACCTCAGTGAGAGATGCTAATGAGTTTAACAGCAGCGTCAGCAGTATCGAATCTCTCAACTATGTCTTCTCTTCCAGACTTGGCTTTTTCTGTTGTTGCTTGGGGCTCCATAAGTGTTTATATCCAGCATCATTCACATGCCCCCTAAGTATGAACTGGATCGGCAACATTACAGCTCATCCATCAGCAGTCACCTCCTTCAAATATTTCTTGTAATACTTTTACTTTTTCCGTCTCCTCCACTCTGTTCTCTCTTTCCTGTCTTCTGGAGTTTGATTTCCTCTTGGTAGGTGGTTCTGAGTACGAAGGGACCTAGTCCCTTTCATGGATCCACAACATATGAAAGACATTCCCGGGAACATGGAGAGGTCACCAGTGTGTCTTTAAGTTTACAGCGCTTCCTCAGAACAAGCAGAGCAGCTTTTTTTTTCTACCCGTACAAACCAAAACTGGACCCTGTTGAAGTACTTGGGGACTGGGAAAGCCTTGGAGTGGAAACTGTTAAGTGGTCCCCAATGGGAATAAAGATCCATGCAAAGGAATGGGCCTTTGCATACCAGGTTTGCAGTCAGTACGTTGTTTTTGCTGAGATTTGGATTTCCCGCTGCAAACTCATAGCTTATAGCTGATGCTTGTACAGATCTGTGCAGCTGCCCTGCTTGACCAACTATATTGGGTTGTCAGTATTGGAATGGGCCATTAGTCTATGAATAGCATCGGCATCTTTTCAGATACACCAGAAATACTAAAAGTCCACTCATGGCTGACCAGAAAACCACTTGGATGTTTCTCAGCAGGATGCACTTACATTTGAAGGACCAGTCTGTTACTGAATCTCAGTTTAGGTTACAATAGAAGCACGTTGCAATTCCTGTATTTAAGTGTGTGTGCATTTTCTACAAGTAGAGAGGATGTACTATATGCTTTGATTTTTTTCCAGTTTCTGTAGTAAGACTACTGTTTACTTTAAGCTATTGTGTTCTAATACTACATGTCTGTGGTAGTGTGCCTTGGAATTTATAAGCACTCTTCCCATCATTTTGTGACTCAAGTGTTATTTAGCTAGAAATGAATCACTGGTCTATGAGAGCAGATACTCCAGAGACAGAACAAGGGAAGGAGATGATATTGAAATGATAGTCTGTAAGTCAGCAACAAAGTACTCCGATTTAAAAAGAAAGCAAGCACAAACAGCACTAGATTGAAGATGTGAGAGACTTACAGGGATAGAGTGTGTCATTTTCCCATTCCTGGCCAGGTATGAATTTAAGGCATTGTCTGTCTTGGATTGAAAAATTCTTCTTCCACCTTAGCCTTGAAAGATTTGCACTTTTTCCTCTGTCTATTTCTTTCCATTTTATTACTTTCCTCTCTGTTTAAAACCCATCCTTCTTACTTTCCTTTCCTTTCCGCTTTTGAAAACTTTCCTTCCTCTTTCATTTTTTTTCTGTTTTGTGTCCCCTATTTTCTCTCCAGGTCTTTCGGTTACAGCTAAATCACTTAAGCAGCAGGTTGCAGACAGATATGAAAGTCATAGGCTGTAAAAAGTAGAGCAAATGATAGAAATGTAAATGGATTATCTCTTCAACTTGACTAAGATTTGTTACATTTCTTGTTGGCTCCGGCCTACTGATAAATAAGATAAGATAAGCTGTTAAATTCCGTAACATCCATGTGAAACGTGGAATAAAAGACTTGCAATGGGCCCTAACTTTGCCTATATTTTGTCATCGGTATGAGCTTCCCAAGTGCAGTGCTTGGTCCTCACCACACTTATAGTTATACATAGCCAACAGACACATGCCAGTGTCTTTTTAATTGTTCTCATTTCCGTCTCTCTCTGTCTGTCTGTCTGTCTGTCTTGGCTGTGGTTTAAATAATCATCATGGCTGTGGCAAAGTTTAAGGAAAGGCTCTGTTTATATGTGACATACTTTTGCTTTTTTTACACTTGATAAAGCCCACAACTCTTTCATTATGGGTTTTTCTTGTTTAAATTATGTTCACCCCAATCTCACACTGGAACTGTGCATATAGTGAGGACACTATCATTTGTGTGGATGCTTTTACTTTAATGATCATTAGCAGTGCCCCCGAGTTATTTTTCTTCTGCATGTCGTCAGCGAGGAAATGTGCAGAGAACTCATTAAGCTGGACGGCTGCTTACATTACTGCTGAACAGGAAAAATGTGTTTTGCCACATTGGTTAAACAGTGTAATGGATGTTGGTTGTTATCTCAAAGACATCCATATGTCTCACTGGTGGCTTCAGGTTACTCTGTATATAGAACACATACATCCTCCGTGATCCAAGCCAGAGCATCCTGCCTAATAAACTAATTGGTGAACAACTTTTAAAAATGCTTTCATGGAAAATTGGCCCGATGCAGGTTTATGCTGTATGTCCATGTATTTACTATACTCATGTTTACTTATAACATGACCATACAAGCGAATTTAGATCTCTCTTAAACAGTTTCAACAAAAAACTGAACAATATAACATTGATGAAGGTAGATTTACTGCAGAACTGTTGTATGAATTATTTGTAGCTTGGTTTACCTTATACACTGGCACAGTTTATATCTGTACATCATATATAACAGTCGTAAGAAAAGGTAGCACAGAAAGGCAGAAATTCCAATGTGATAGTTTGCCTCTCTTTGAACTCGCATGAAACACAAATCAACACATGAATCAGGTAGGATATGTTGTGATGATGTGCTAGTACATATTGTGCACTGGACCGTTCATGCATGCATCAGGTGAGAAGCGTGAACTAAAGCCCACAAGAGTGTCACATTTATATCCAGGCTGTCATCCTACCAGAAGCACTGTTTGACTGTTGCGTGGGTTTCAAAGCTCCCGGTCTCCTGCAGTGATTTACCCGTACAGATGTGTCTCTTGTAGCCTGATGAAATGCTGGAGACAAATTATTTATATTTTTATAGCCGATGTATTTTCCAGCCTCAAAATCCCTAGCTTCCACTCCTACATCTGGCCCTCAGACTTTCCAAAAACAAGTCCAAAATGCCCTAAAACATACAACACATCACTGTTCAGAAGAGAAAGGGAAAAGTAAAAATAATCTGGGGTGAGTGAAGGAGAATAGAGAGTTGAATAAACTGCAGCACTGCTTTACATGACAGCATGGAGTGCAGCCAGTCTTTTATCCACACATGATGTCACCAGTGGCCACTGTTTTAGGGTTTCATGACCATTCATATTCTCTTCCCCTCAAAAGCACAAAGTGACTCTTTCTTTTTTGTTTGCTAAAACAATTGGTTACAGAGCCACGAGTGGGGAAAAGGGAGAAACACTGATGGCTGAGAAACAGTCTGACTAATCTGTAATTGAGGACGGCAAAGAAATTGCTACGTGAGGTTATTGAGGACAAAGGCTGTGAGCCCAGCATTTAAAGTGCTGACATTATGAAACAATTACAGAAATCAACACTACGGTCTTAAAGCAGCTCTAACAAAAACAGGGAAAAGTCATAAAATCCTCATCAAGAAAATTGAAGAAAGCTAAGTGTGATTAAATGCTGCTACTATAGTGGAGTGGGAAACGTGTCTCCTCATTGAACAGTGTATGTTGGAAATGAAAATGGGAAAGGTGAATGCAATAAATATAATGGGATTTTCTCTTTGTTTGATAACTTAAGCTAGAATTTGAGACTGGAGCCTCCGGGGTAGACTCAAACGAAGAAAGATGATGTGGAAAAACAAAGGCTAATTTTTTTTTTACCTAGGAAGACATCAGTCTGTGGCTGGAGCACAACCAAACCAATAAAATTAAGACGTTTCTGCCTCCTGCTTTCAGGCTGCTGAGTGGTCTTCCTTCATGATGCTGTATTACTGAGTGGGGAAACCCCAAACACCCCTGAGGCCCCACGGCCCCCATCTGTTTTCTTTCTTCTGTAGTGAAACTCTAAACATGTGGGCTGATGTTGAGGGTCAGAGGTCCATATGCGGGATTAGGGTGCAGCCCCACCCTTCCTCTGCCTCTCCTCCCTCCCCTCCCCCCCCACCCGTCCGCTCAACAACCCCCTGCAATCAATAGGTCTTTGTGAAAAACGGGTTCCCCCTCTTCCTCTTTTTTCCCCTTTGTATAGCACAAACATAAATGCACAAACACACACCTCTTATGTTCGAGGTATCCAGAGTTCAAATGAGGCCGCCTCTCTCTATCTGTCATACTTTGTCAAGATAAGGACTCTCCAACACCCTCCTCCATCTCTCCATGACATCCTCTCACCTCACCCCAACCCAGAACAAACACACAGCCTGTCCATCAACACAAACACAACTCTCATTGTGCACAAACTCACAATGATATCTGCCGGCGAAATCTTAATTTAGACCCAAAATCTGCACCAGTTTATCTCAGCAATTTATTACACAGGCTAATAGCTTAGTTGTTCCCTTGCCAGCTCAGGTGGCTTTTTTCTCTTATTGAATTCTACTCGTAAAGTGACACTAGGCTTCAAACAAACACATGCTGCAGCTAATGTTTCACACATTGGAAAAGAGCTGGAGGAGGGTCAGGGCAGAGAGGAGAGCCAGGAGGACGGACTATTAACATTTTACAGCATTTATACAGATGTTTGTTTGCCTGGATGGTGAACTTTTTCAGATTTAGGAGATAACCATTTAAATTCTTTCTTTGTTTTTTGAGTCGCACCTCACCTTCAGCTCATACCTCTGACTGCACATGCTTTGTGTTAGTTGAATTGGCAAGCAAGAACACATAAATTCAAACAAACACACGCTCATTGCCCACTGGCTCTACTTAGTTACATACCTCCACTTCTCTTGAGTGTTTGTCCTGACCTCCAGCCTGACCTCTTCCTCCCTATGGTGACCTGTCTGCTCAACTGTGTCCAAGCTCTCATTAGGGAGATCCCAATTAAGCTTCACATTGCAGCTAGAGACTTGTCTTTGATTTTTTTTGCTACAGCCTTGGCTTGTTTTTCTTTTTTATGATTCTTTACCAAATCCAGCAGCGCTACAGGCAGCTCTGGTGTATGATTTAGGTTTGAGTTTTAAGAGATAGAATGTGTCTTGCTTGTTTTTGCTCTGGCTGGTTAACCGCATGTGGTAAGCAGTGTTTTCAGACAAGCGCATGTCTGTATCCAGAGAGTGTTATCTGTGTCTGCTGTTCTACTGATAAGCCGAGCCTGTTTCTGTGCAACACACAGCCTCAGGTTGCATAGTGAGATGCGATTGGCCGCGTGCCCATCACCTTAAGAACACAAGTTGACTGTTGCTGGCTGATTGAGCTATCAATCTCCTGCTGCGTAACAACATAGTGTGTAACAGGGCGGCCGGGGGAGGGCAGCGGTTAACGGGCTCCGACTGCTGCCACACACACTACATGACCGCTCTTTATTGCCATGTCCTGGGAGTTTAAAAAACTTAAAATAGGAAGGACATCAAACAGAAAGTCTGATGTGATTTACAGTCCCGGTTAAGGGTTAAGAGAATGGTTAGTTTATGTGTGGGTTGGTGGTAATGACCCGTTTAAAACTTTCTCCCAGACTCTTGTCCCCCATGCAGGTGAACCAGAGGGCCATGTTTGACCCTACAGCACAGAATGTTCTGGATATTTCTCACAGCTGCTCCCTCTTTGTCTTTATCTTTTCAGTTTTTCTTTTTTCTTTTCCAGGCTGAGTTATTATAGGTATTGATATTCTGATTTATTACTGTAAGGGACAAGCCAGCAAGCTCATGAAATGTTTTCTCAGCCTTTTGCCATCTCTCATTGAAGCCCTTTTTCTCTAAGCTTTTTGAAGCTCTGTGTGTGTGTGTGTGTGTGTGTGTGTGTGTGTGTGTGTGTGTGTGTGTGTGTGTGTGTGTGTGTGTGTGTGTGTGTGTGTGTGTGTGTGTGTGTGTGTGTGTGTGTGTGTGTGTGTGTGTGTGTGTGTGTGTGTGTGTGTGTGTGTGTGTGTGTGTGTGTGTGTGTGTGTGTGTGTGTGTGTGTGTGTGTGTGTGTGTGTGTGTGTGTGTGTGTGTGTGTGTGTGTGTGTGTGTGTAGCGCTGTCCAGCGCTGTCCTCGCTCATGGTCGTTTACAGCAATCACAGATGTGGCTTTGTAGCGAACACAATATTTTCCACGGAACCCACCAACAGGCCATGAATGTAAGTGAAAACATTTGAAGATAATTGTGAGTTGCTGATATGGAATGGCTCCAGATTGATGCTATTAAGGTTCAAAGCCTTTGAGATCTTGGCATTTCAATCGCTGTCTCTTATGTCCATGGGGTGTATGAGATAGAGGCTGTAGTCAGGGTTGGATTACATTGTATCATCACTTGCACCCCCAGCCCGCTAACAGACTTCTCTTAGAAACATTGTGATAACTTTGAAGGAAACGGCAGTGTGTTTTCTGTGCATCTCAGTGATGTCCCGACCTGCAGGCGAGGAGAAGCATGTGCTGAGAGATATGCCCATCACCTCATTAGGCTTAACATTATTGATCTAATCCTGATTCTACCGGGTTAACTCGCCGCCAGCCCTGCACCCCACCACCATATCGGCTCAGATGCTGCTGTATTAGGAAACCAAAATCCCCAAAAATAAACAAGCCTGGCTCCAGAGCTCAAATCTCTCCATCCCATCAGACCGGTCTCACTCGTGTTTTGCTTTAATGTCCTACTTTCATTTCTCCCTTTCTCTCATTAGCTTTCTCTTATTCGTCAGATTCTGCATTTTGTAAATGTTTGTTACATTTAACACCTCTACTTGCTCCATAAGAAAACAGTTTATATTTTCTACACAATGGAAATGCTAAAAGCACCGTACTTATCCGTTCCTGTATTTTGCCACCACAAATGGCATTCTTTCACCTTTTAACATCCGATATTCCCATAAGCTACAGGTCACATGTGTTGAATTTATTACAAATGATGATGATGATGATTTCAGCATGCTGTACACAGTGTATTGCAGGCCTCAGAGTCTAGAGAAAAGCCAAAGAAGCGTTGCTAAATGTTTCTGTCTGCAGCCGGAGCCTCCAGTCACGAAACGTCCTAACCTCTCCAACCTCTCAGCCAGAGCTCTCGCAGCTGCCCAGACACACACCCATGCTGTCATGCTGACACACACACAGACACAAACTCCAAAACAAACTTTAAAACAGAATTAACAGAGGCAACATTTACCTTTTTTCTGTTACCAGTAGTGGGGGTGTGTTTCCTTCAGTTATAGTTTCACGTGTGTATTGTTTTGTGTCTTCACCGAGCTGCAGTGTTTAAGACTCATCTCTCTGTCTCTCTGTATCCCAGTCTTCTGAGTCGCTCCTCCTGTCCTGCAGCATGAAATCACAATATCAAAGCTTTTTTTTGTGCTAAAGCTCTACTTCCGAAAGATGCGCTCCTCTCTGTGGGCTCAGCTGTCCTTGGGCCCGGGCTGGGGCATGGTTCAATAGCCGGCCACTTCCACAGACTGAGCCTTGACGACTGATGCCTTGAGTTTTTCACAAAGGATGGGGGAGACCAGTAGAGGGAGGGGAAGAAGGAATAGAGGGGAGGAGAAGGGGGATGTGGGAGTTTGAGATTGCCTTTTTTCTTCTTTTTTTTTCTTCCCCTCTCAATTTTTTTTGTGGCCAAGCCTACCTCTGATGTCACTCTGATGGAAAAAGGACAGAAAAAGAGAATAACAGAACTGCCTCATTAAGTTTGCCATCCTAAGCTATATCCGTCTTGGTTCTAATATAGAAAAAAAGTGCGTTGACTGAAAGGAAATGAGACCTGCTTGACTCCAGAAGTGTTTGTGCCAAGTGTGGGGCACAGGTACAAACTGTTCTGACCCATTTTCTTTAATGACAACCTAAATTCCCCTCTTTCTCTTTGCTTTTCCCTTTCGCAGTTGGAAGAGCTGATTGTAATGCTGCCGAGGTTTTTGAGCAACTTCCTGTAGCGCTCCAGCTGGGTTTATGAGAGCAGGAGAAAAAGGAAGGCAGATAATGAATCCTTGCTCCGGGTGCAGTTGAGCGGGTTTGGTCCTTATCAGTGCTGCCATTTACTTTGTGTTCAGCTGAGTGACACATGGACACATATTTGGAAAATTTGGAGGTTACTACCTTAAAAAAGCCGATAGAGGATGAAGTTTTCTTTCAAATTTTCTAATTTGATTTTCGTAAACGTTTGGCCACATGTGAACACACCGTAACCACTGGGTGTGTGTGTGCGTGTGTGTGTGTGTGTGTGTGTGTGTGTGTGTGTTCGTTCTCCAGTCAGTATGGATTTGTCCATGACTAACTGCTGTTATCCCTGACATGGCTTTCAAAAGTGCAGCTCCAGCAGCTAAGCCTTCAGGATTCCTCTTCTCCTCATCTCTCACCTCCCCCTTTACAGCTGTGTCTCAGAAACTCTTGTAAACTGCTTCTTCTCTCTTTGATTCTAATCAGGTAGTGTTGTCTTTGAGTGGGTGTGGTAACCTGAAAACAACGTTCCCCCTTTTATCTGCTAGATCTGTTCCTGCAGTTCTGTTGTTGTTGTTGTTTATTTGTTCATCTGTGTTTAGACTCTGCGTACATAATGTTGTAATGCATGTGTTTGCGAGCACATCTGTGAGTTCAACACCACCTTCCAAGGAAGAGGGAGTGTTGGTGTCATGTAGTCTACTTTGAGATAACTCTTCTTACATCTGCAGTCAATCTCGTCGGTGGTGTGTGACAGAAACATTTAGTATGAGAGGGAGAAAGAGAGAGAGGAGGAGAAACGTTCACTTCTGAAGCTTGTTAATCTCCGTTTTCAGAACATTGGGAAGGCACTACTGGGTTTGTCTCTCACTGTTAATATTTATGTAATGAGAGGCTAAGAATCTCAGCTCTCCTACAAGTCTGCCAAAAAGAGGCAAGAAGAAAGGGAAGAGGGGAAAAGAGGGATGGTCGTGAGGTGGAAAGGCTGAAGAAGAGATCAATCATCCTCTCAAGGAAATACTTTAGATCCATAGAGAGCAGATCAGGGAACCAAAAAAAAGAATCCTTGCAATAAGAAAAGCTGTGAAGAGTTCTTGTGAGAATTCAAACAAGTAATCTGTGATTACCAGCTGGTGTTCATTCTTAGAAATCCACAGCTGCAAGGCATCATGAATCCAGGAAAATCTGTCCCCAATGTCCATCCTTGTTTGTGTTTATGTGTTTACTTTGTAATGAGCCAGGGTTTCTGTGTTCAGGGAGGAAAATCCTTGTGTCTCCCACTGGTGTCTCAAATAACACCCTTAACAGATGGACCCTGTCCTCATTTGGCTTGCACGGGGGCACTTGACTCACCAAAATATGAGAGGGAATGTGAGCAGGGCTGTGTGTTTCTCCTGGTTTGTTCTAACATGGCGCATATTTTTCTGCTGCTTTATTTCAGGGATGTACCTGTCCGATCTGACATATGTAGACTCAGCCTACCCCTCCACGGGAAGCATACTGGAGAACGAACAGAGATCAAACCTGATGAACAACATCCTCAGAATCATATCGGACCTGCAGAGATCCATTACCTACGGTGGGTTTTACACAGCCACACAATCCTTGGAGCGTGATGTGCAAAGTGACAGATCACCCCAGAATCAAAGATACATTATTTTTCTCTGATCCAAACAAATATTTCTAAATGTAGATTAATTCTGCCTTTTTCTTGATAATAATTTACCTAGATGGCGCTCAGCTTGTGGTGCTCAAAGCGCCAAAATAATAAAATCAGGACCCTGTCGAAAACAATCCACTGACCTTTTGTAAAAATGTTCATGAAGGAACTATTTTCTTTCTACAGAACAATACGAACAGACAAATAAAACCAAGTTCTATTCCTTGCTGTACCCCTCAAGCTTTTGTGGGTTTGTAGACTAATAAAGATTCAAGTGTTGTTGTTACATGGAGAAAGTCGACAAGAGATTATAAAAGGAATTAAAGTAGGTAAAACAAAGCAATGCTCGGGCTACAGGAGTAATTTGAAGTAAAACTTGAATCATGTATACACTTTTACATAATGCATTGTTGTTTAATACATCATGAAAACATTCTGCATATGTATTTATTCTAATGTATTTCCTATCTTCTCACAGATGTACACGTGTTGACTCATGTACAGAAGTATCTGAACTCAGTCCGGTACATCGAGGAGCTGCAGAAGTTTGTAGAAGACGACAATTACAAGTAAGACACCAATCTCAGATGGAAACCGTGCTGTTGCCAGTTAATCTCTGATTTAGTCTGTCTTTCACAGTCCTCATCTGACTTTCCCTCTAATCAATGAGGATGAATTCATTTGAATGGTTTTATCAATGTTTTGATCTAGGTTGTCACAAAAGATTGAGCCTGGCACCAGCACACCACGAGTAAATGCTTCCAAAGAGGATCTTGTCGGTACGTTTTTTTTCGTAAATGCAGAATCAAACCAGTTTATCCCCTCTTTTCTCTCTTTCGTCCTGGTAAATAAACTTGTCCTTTCCTCCCACTTCTACCTACAGGCCAGGAAGCATCATCATCTCCTCTCTGCGGCCGTAAATGTACGATAGCAGCTGAAGGAACCAAAGTCCCGGCCACACCGCCCTCCCCCAGGAACCTTCTGCCCTACGGACACAGGAAGTGCCACAGCCTGGGCTACAAGTCAGTTTTAATTCTTGGTTGAAAAACTGTATTTTTTCGTCCGTCATGATGCATCAATCCTTTAGTAGATCATAATGAAAAATGAAGCCCTGAAAACCAAAGTGGTAAAGCATTAATATTTACTTCCTTCTTCCTCCTTCTGTGTTCTGTGCCCAAGTAGTTTCATCCATAAGATGAATACAGTAGAGTTTAAAAGTGCTACGTTCCCCAACGCCGGGTCTCGCCACCTGTTGGACGATAGTGTGATGGAGAGCCACAGTCCCACCAGAGTACATGCAGAGAGCTCAACTCTGTCCAGTGGTATTTCACTTGGTAAGACAAACACATATAAAACCTTTTACTCTGTTGCACAGTTTATTTGTTCTGGGACATGTTGTGTAACTTTTTTAAATGATTTGTATCTGCACACAGGGAGCAGTGAGGGCTCTGAGCTCAGTGAAGAGGTTTCTTGGCCGGCATTTGAGAGGTAATGTTACAACGTCTGTCTGTGCAGTGCTTTTTCATCACATCCACATGTTAAGATCCTAAAATACGCCCATCACTGATGTGATTGTATAATTTTCCTTGCTCTGCCCTGAAGACACAGCTATGCAAAACGATTGTCCATAAAACCTCGCTGCGTGCTGCCTTGCTTTTAGCCTTGCAGCCAGGGGCTTTCATGCCTCATCCCTCCACCGCTGCTCTCAGATGCTTCTGCGGCAGCCTGAACGTTTTAAAAAACGAAACAGTTTAATCCCCTAGCCAGTAGTCCCTCTGTGTGCCAAATTGTGTCTGGAGCCACACTCACTATTTGAAGAATTAACTGGCTCTGAAAATCATCTGAACCGTCTTTCCTGTACACACATATTCATCAATCCTTCCTCCAACCGCCCCTCCATCCAGCCCTAATCCATGCAATCAAGGCAAAAAACAACAACAAAAAAAAGACCCTCATAGCCCTAACAGTGTCCCGTGCCCCCTATTCTATCCTGTCTTATCCTATTCTGAACAGGACTCGGTTCTATCACTCTCTGGGCCCAGTGACCCGTGTGGCCCGCATCCCCTACAGAGGAGTCCTGAGGCCCAGCAGGTACACACATCCCGACCTAAACCAACCTGAGCTCAACCAAACCCTCTCTTATCCTCACTTCACGGCCCTCAGCCCCTGCCAGGGGCCGCTGTGTGCTGGTGCTTAGAGTGTGTGTAGTGCTGGGAGAATCTGGTGCTGGGACGTGTGTGAGTGAGTTGGTGGAATCATGAATCAGGTGGAGAGCAAAGGATCTGTGCGGGTCATGATTTTACATCTTTTTGCTGCTTACCATGAATCTTTCATCCACCTTTTTTGCTTTCTTAAATTTCTTGCATGTCTGCCTCACACACACATACACACACTGAGAGATTATGGTCAACTTGGACTTCTTCTTGTGATAAGTTTACGAGATATTTCACAGCCTGGAGCTAAACATGAGTTTCCACAGTCACACTGAGCTCCATGTGTTACTGGAAACAAACCACGACATCCTCATTCACGAGAGAGACAGGAACAGACCCTTCAGGATTATTAAAGCCAACTCTCATGGACGTTGCATATAAAAGTGTCCTATGTGGTTAGAGATGGGTCTCCCACTGCCTCTGTTTCTATTTCCACCAGGCTTCACTGGGCTCCTTCACTGGGCTTCCTGCTCTGATACTCCAGACGGACACAATCTGCACACCACCTTGTCTGCCTCTGCTCTCCTCTCTGTTGATAGGGTTAGGATTTATAGCTGTGAAATTCACATTCATGAAAACAAGACAAAAATGTTGGTGCGAGTATGAAAATGTACTTTCATGAAGCAGAGTTTAAGGTGGCTTTGCAGATTGTGTCTGTCTTTACTAGTACTTCATCTCTGATTTTGATCTGGTGTGAGTGTGTGCATGAACATACATCTTCTTTGTGTGCCTGTGTGGATAGCTTCTAACGTGTGTCTTTCTTCTGTTGTAGCTCCGCGGAGTCAGAGGAGCTTGCCGTTCACCTTTATCCCGGAGCAGTCACAGTGCAGGGGGTGTTGAGACGGAAGACTGTGCTCAAGGAGGGCAAGAAACCAACAGTGAGATCCCCCACACACACACACACACACTCATATATGCAGGCAAATTCACATGTGTTTAAGTGCTGTGAATACACCTATACCTACTCACCTACTACACAGGAGCAGATGGACTGTAGAAGCTGTCTGCAAATAGGCCCTCAGAGACTCTTTAACCTGCACCACATCTCTGTTTCAGCTGCTCACACTCTCTGTAATGCTCCTACTCTACTTGCTTGTAACTTCTACACCCCAGGTTTTGCTTGCTTTGTGTCTCTTAAGCCATTTTTATATTTGCACTGAGATTATCCTATTCTGTTTTGACTGGAATCAAATCTGTAGCTCTTTATGCTGTTGAAACCACTTCAAACTGTCAAACGTATAGTTGATGATTTACGGCTCCTTTCATGATGTCTAAATTCCAAATCTGGCCATAGCGTCAGGGCAGTATTAATTTGCAGGTTAATTAAATCCCTTTTTTTTCAAATGCTGTTCCCTCATACCATGACTCCCTATATTATTCTTGTATCAGCTTCTAAAGCTTTCAGTGTTTATGGAACGAGATGTAGTTTTGCACACTAATTCTCTGGTCATCCAGCCAAGCATAGGATAGCGAAGACTTACAGTATAGTTCCCTAAACCCGACAATCTTCTTCTCTGTGAATATTTACTGCCTCTCTATGTCGTCTCTTTGTCAGTCCCAGTCAAAGTTATGTGAGTGATTCAGCACAGAACCATATTGAAACCCAAAAACATACAATACAGTTGAGTCTAAATAATACTCTGATAGCACATACTGTAACATTTCATTGACTGAATTAGCGGAGGTGGAGTCTAAGACTAAATTTCACTTTGGTACCTCCAGGTGGCGTCATGGACCAAATACTGGGTCGCTCTCTGTGGGACCCAGCTCTACTACTACACTGCCAAGTCCCTGAAGGCCACTGAGAGAAAACATGTAAGTATTTGCATTAGAGCTGCAACGATTAAATTCATTTCATGAGACAGTGACTTTTCCTGGAAAGAAAGTATAATTGGCTGGGTTCGTCCTCTCAAATATGTATCTTTCTTTCTCTCTTCTGTAGCAAAATAAACTGAATATTTTTTGCGGTTTTGTGCCGCTGAAACACAACATTTGAAATCATAACCTTGGATTTAAGGGATGGCCATTTTCACTTCATCTAGAAAATCATCCTTGGATTAATCCAAAATAAAAATAATGCATCAGTTGCAACCCTCATTCACACTCATCTATCACCATGATATGTTTAAAAACCTGAGGGCATACTTCATGTCTGCAGGGGATAAAACATGTTATATTATAGAGGTGAAGACAATATCTAAGCACTACTAAGTGAGAAATATACAAAATTTCCCCAAAGCACACTCATTTTAAAAGAGATGACACATGATAGCCATCACTTACTCATTTCTTAAAGATTCTGATCTGGCTGATTGTGTGGGTCAGAGCGTTTGGACTGCATCAGTTTAGCAGTGACATAAATTGAAACTGAACAGAAGCTCAGAGAGCATGGAAAAGACTGGATTCAGAAAGGGATGATAAGAACTGGAAGAGTACCTAAATGAGTATGTGCGGATGTCTGGCGCAGCGGGGGCACAAACACATGGTAGCACTCATTGAATAACGAAACCAATGACATCACTGCAGTCCTGCGTGTCACTCACAGGCTAATGAGAACCTTGTGGCGTGCACACACAGGCTCACAGGCGAGATCAGGAGGATTCTCACACCTGTGTTTGGTGTGATTTTCCTAAGAACCTGTTGTCGTCTGAGGGAGTTAAAACAAAATGGATTCTTCATGAGAGAAAACAAATCAACTTTGTGTTTTTATTTTTATTAAGTTCAAGTCAACGTCCAATAAGAGCGTGTGTATCGTGGGTCTAATGGCCATGATGGCGGACGATCCAGAGCATCCCGATGTCTTCTTGCTGACAGACTCTGAGCATGGTGAGACACACACACACACACACACACACACACACACACACACACACACACACACACACACACACACACACACACCAGTTGCCACTGTCCTGCACTTTTCCGCTGTGTGACTTTGTTTAAATGTTACCGGGCGGGCGAGTCAAAGTGAGGCTTCAGCCATCTTTCCAGGTGGAAACGAAGGACCTGGCATCTCACACTGTTTGTCTCTGTTGCCTAGGTAACACCTACAAGTACCAAGCGGGGAACCGAATGAACGCTTTGCTGTGGTTCAAACATCTGAGCGCTGCCTGTCAGAGCAACAGGCAACAGGTATGGAGACGGACACGGAAATACATTTAAACCACTTTTAAAGTATTATTGCTAACGGGACACTCTTTAGTAGCCGACAAGTGGAAACAATCATACAATCGCAAACAAACTCTGAAACGGCTTAGAAGATTATACGAGGGGGTTGGCTTATTATTAATATTTCAATATGTATCCACCCCTGACTTCCTATCTGTGTGTTATTTCTGTGTCTTTGTTGTTGCAAATCTAATCAATTAAAAAACATATATTGCCTATATTTTTACACACCTCACTTTCTTCCCAGGTGCCAGCCAATCTGATGTCCTTCGAGTGACGTCGTATGCTGAGGAGTGTGACTGAGCAAAGTGAGGGAGGGATGAAGAAACAGGAGGAGGAGGATTGACTCAGAAGTGGGAGCTTTCACTGCCATGAGCCCTGACCGCCGATTCTCCAATTCTAGCCCCGGCCTCACTGCAGCCTCGCCTGCCACCACTGCCTTAACCAGAGTTGTGTGTGTGTGTGTGTGTGTGTGTGTGTGTGTGTGTGTGTGTGTGTGTGTGTGTGTGTGTGTGTGTGTGTGTGTGTGTGTGTGTGTGTGTGTGTGTGTGTGTGTGTGTGTGTGTGTGTGTGTGTGTGTGTGTGTGTGTGTGTGTGTGTGTGTGTGTGTGTGTGTGTGTGTGTGTGTGTGTGTGTGTGTGTGTGTGTGTGTGTGTGTGTGTGTGTGTGTGTGTGTGTGTGTGTGTGTACTGACTACTGATCGAGGACCTGCACCACTGCTCGTGTCTCCCATTTGCTCTGTGTCTTTTAGTTTTTACTGTCCAGCACTTCAGTGGACCCGCCTGACTCCCCTTCTCCTCTCCCACATATGGATTGTCCTCGGAATGACAGAAAAATCTGCTCCTGTTTTTTGTTTTTTTAAATGGGGTTTACTATTTTTTTGTGTCCCCGCCATGCTCAAATGCAAGATTTCCGCTTTTTTAGTCGGCTGGACAAACAATCACAACACGCACACTCACACCGGACTAACCCGTTGGACTTTGGAGGGTTTGAGAATACTTTTTTACCTACTCGGTTCACACTTTAAATTGTTGTTCTCTTCATTCACTTGTTTTGGCTTGGAGTCACAGGCTTATTAACCACCCTTACTCATACTCTCTCACACACAGCCTATTTGATCACGTCGACGTAAAAACGTAAGGGCTCTGATTCGCAATCGATTCCAGCAAAAGCAATCCCCACACTTTCTGAATGTGTCTAGGTTTTATTACAGAACACTCCACCACCCCCCTTTTTTTTTCGCATAAACTCGCTAAGTGTTCTGTATATTCTGTAGGGTTGGGGATAAATAGGCACATTTGCAAAGTCACAGGAATCTTGTCTATGTTCCACAAAGGTACGATGAGCCCAGAACCTAAGCTAAGACGTGTTGGTTAGTTAACCCTTTTACAAACCTGTATTTCATGTTCTCCAGTGTTGTCTGCGATGCTTGGTTGACCAGACTCACACATGTACTAAACACTAAAGACTTGCAACTGTGAAAGAGTCCAAGAGAGAGAGACAGAGAGCAACAAAAAACTCACAATTTTGTCCCCTCTTATCATCTTGTTGCTTGGTATGGTCCGAGCCTCTGGTCTGGAGCAGACATTCAAAGCTTCTTGGAGCCATACAGAGTCTACTTTAAGTCTTGTTTGTTAATATTGTTTTGTGTTGTTAGTTTGGTTTTTTTGGGAGGGATTGTAGAGTTCACAGTATTACCATGTAGTAGATGACCGCACATCAATTTAGCTTTGTCTGTTACATTTGAATGTTACATTTTTGTGTTTTTCTCCCCTTTTGGATCTGATATTTTGAACATATTTTATGTACATGTGAATTTTTTTTTATGTCTTCATTTTTGCCCCTTTTTTGTATAACCAGGACCCGGCTCAATGTTATGCCCTTACTGTGTTACATCTGATTTGGAATATGCACCGTGTTTATGATTAGTGCCAAGTCATGGAAGAGTGTTGCCGTCTGTTTTTCGTTTGGAGCAAATGGCTTCCAAATGAACAGACATGATGAGGAGGATGGAGATGACAATGATGGGAAGCTTTTCACTCTCTAAAATTCATCAAATTCTAACCCTTTTTTAAATTGAAATGGCTGTTTACACAATCTTTTGCCCCAAATCACAATCCCTTCAATGCTCCACATGTACTCTACAAAGTAGTATTACAGTATGTAGAAAACAAATGTCCTGCCTATCATGGGGGGATATTTAGCTCAGTGTTTCAGGTCGTTGATAAGTGGGTAACAGGATGGAGAGGTGAACAGCAGCACCCTAATGAAGTCTTCTCCAGTCAATAGAGACACACTGATGCATTAAGCGAACAATTCACTCTTTTAGGTCGGGCAGACAAAAACAAACTGAATCAAAGACAATTTAATGCCCATAAAGAGATGTTAAATCCTTTGTAAATGAACTAAAGAAAAGATGGTAGAGGATGAACCTGTGGATGAGTGAAGCCAAAGACAGGCATATTTAATATGTGTATGCATTTGTGTGCCTGTGTACTCTATTTTTCTATGACAATATAATTAAAACTTCACAGGCTGTTGTGCTGGGGAGTTACCAGCTGACTAATCCTCTGAGTGCCACGACTCCACACTGGCTTGTGTGCTGAAAGAAACTCATGACAGGACAAGAAGTGGAAAATGGTACTTATCTAGTTCCACTGTGGCCTGTGAAAGAGCTTTGAGCTGCAAAAGTGACAAAATCACAGAGCTGAAGCACCTTGGAGGACCCAAAGGGTCTGTAAATGAAATGGGTGAAGCAGAGCTTAGAGGATTTAGAGATGGTTTACTTGTATATATCTACAGATGGTGGAAATCAACCTGCTGCCATTTGCAAAATATTCGCAGATTAGTGCAGTTAAACACCAATTAAGGCTGTCTCCAAAAAAGCAGGAGGAGCTAATGTATGTAAACGAACCTGATGTAGACAGTCAATATCTCCATCACATTTCCCTTCATATATATTTGCTTTGTCTGATGTTAATTGAGATGGTGTGAATTTGAGTGTCATACATAAACAGATATTTGAGGGAGCATCTAAGAAAAGGCTTATTTCAATCAGTTTGGGTTAAACAATCTTTCCTTCAAGAAAGACCCAGATCATGTTGAGCGCTTCTGTGAGTTTTCTCCTTACTGTAACCTGAGTTTACACAGTTTTATTATCATTTCTGTACAGTCTATGGTCACAATAATGGAAACACATGTTTCATTTTGGGATGTTTCGTGGTTTTAGCTGACTCACTTCTTAGATTTCAAAGCCAAATACTACTTACATAATAACCCAGTGATGGTCTATTTTGGAATGAGTGGAAAATTCAAAAGTCGCTCCTCATTTTAGATGGTTTTTGGTTATTAGAGAGAAACTTGATGCTTGAAAAGGATCCACTTTCTGTGGAGAGTCTTTGTTGTTTCCTTTGAATGGACCATACTGTCAACAAATGCACAATTTGCCCTGTATTAACTGTTTCTGAGTGAATCTGCCTTTTGAATTCATTCTTTTTAATATTCATGTTGAAATGAAGATTTCAAACGGAGGAAGTGCTTTCAGTGTGGTTATACTATGCGTTTGTCCTCTGACTTGGTGGAGAAGTGGAGTCAATGTGAATCTGGACAGGCATCATTCACTGTTTACCAAGGACGTCATCAAAAAGGGGTGATGTGTAATGACCTTTGACCTTTACCTGGCTGTGTGTGTGTCTGTCTCTGTCTGCCCGTGTCATGACTGTGGCGGCGCTGTGACCTCCCCGCTGAGTGATGCGCTGCCTGCTGTGAAGACTGAGAACCAATAAATACTCTGCCCTTTTTTACTCCACACATCTGTTTCATTCTCATTGTTCTGTTACAGATTGTGTGACTGTTTATCTTTGAGGGAGTTATATTTTGAGTGAAGTGTGATAGTGAGTGTGTATTTTATCAGAGTTGTATTACAAGGTTAAATACTTTTTTTTTAATACAATCAGTTCCAGCATTTGTCCAAGCTGCTGTTTGAGTTATTGCAGAGCAGTGGGGATGACGGAGCTACTGGAACTGAGGAAAATCGCCTGCAGCAGAGTCGGTTTCATTTCTTTGTTAGTCTTGCTCCTTTTATAACAACTCATCACAAAGTTACTGGACTTGTTGGCAATTTATTCAGTCAGTCTTATTATTATATATTTCTTTTATTAATGAAGCATAACCATGCCGTTACAATCACATTTATCACAGTTCCTATGTTTGCTTTTTTTTAAATCTCAAACTAACTGAGCCGCTGTAGGTTTATCATAGGGGATGCAACGTAAATATTTGGGATGATATTTTAAGAAGGAAAAGCAGGATTTTGTTGTTGTTGTGGATAACAGGAAAAATTAAATACTATTTTAAGGCCTCTGTTAAAGAGGTTCTCAACACGTTTTTAGCCAAAGACCCAAGAAGGAGAACATGGGGACCTTGTAATGTACAATAAGGGACGTAGGGTCCCAAACGCAAAAATACAATATTAAGATGCATTAAAATACAGACACCTTATGAAATCTTAACAAATCAGAGACATGTGTATGAAGTCAGATATAAAAATAATAAATACTAAAGCAAGCAGACTGAATATGTACACGTAATAACCTATAAACTAAACTAAATACTTTTAAAACAAATGAATTGCACATCATACACATATAAGTGCTCAGTTGGATAGGTACGGGTATGTGCTCATCCTCTTTGGCATAATGTAAATGTTGTATAGGAATGCTTTCACCCAGCAGTGTGGATGTAAACAGTGCACCACTGCCGGCTGCTGGCTGCCTGCAGCTCCTTCAGCAGGAGGAAGTGTTTCGGAAGTGGACAGGCAGGCCGGAGAAGGAATCGAAGGAAAAGGGCGGAGGAGAGGCAGCTACCGGGGGATTGAGTAAATGATAAGGCACCGTGACTTTTAGCGGAAGCAGCGTTTAATAAAAATAAAGTCAGTATTGCAGGACTTTGCAGACTATTTGAATCTCTCCGGTGAACGTCATATGGCCATAAGGTAAGCCCGCTTGGTCTGCAGCAGAGAAAACAACAGACGACGTACTGTAACGTTAGCTAGCTGCCAGCGTTAGCTAACCTACAACAAGGTGTGCATAAGCTTGATAAGCAGCTAGCACTGTCTTCATAAATGTGATGATTTATTACAGAGATGGTGACCCAAAAAGATACCGGAACTATCCTCGTAGAAAGCATCTCAGTGGAGCCATGGTTGGGAGGTTTTGGGTGCTTGTGTGTAGTCAGTTTGGCCAACCGTTTCCTCTCTGGTGTTAAAACGGGGCAGTGCATATTGCCATATTGGAGATTGCCTGCGTGGCCAAACCTGTTTGGCAGAGCTGTGTCAACACCAGCGAAACTGTAATGTATTATGTTTGAGTCTATTAATGGCCAGAAGTGTAAAGTAACTAAGTACATTTACTCAAATACTGTACTTACGGAAAATGTTGCGCCGCTTGTACTTCACTTAAGAATTTTAATTTTTCGCTACTTTGAACTTTTACCCCACTACAATTCAGAGGTAAATTGTGTACTTTTACGCCATTACATTTATTTGATATCTTTAGTTACTTTACAGATCTGGATTAATGATTTTAAATATAAACAACACCTGAAAAGGATTTTAGTTACACCTGGAGTAAATCCACACGCTACCGTGCAGCATACAAAGTCAATAAAATGAGCTGCTCCTTTACCAGCTTTGATAACAAATTAAGTCATACAAAATTAAAATCAAAACATATAATAATTATTCTGAAATGCTAATACTTTTGTACTTTTACTTAGGTAACATTTTTGATTACAGCACTTAATTAGAACAGAGTATTCCTACACTGGTACTTCTACATTACTTAAGTACACAATCTGAATACTTGTCCCACCTCTGTCAATGGTTCGATTAGTGTCCTTATGTCACATTTAAGCAGTGGTGGGCCGTCAGGGCCAGCAAGGCCTTCTCTGCTGGCCTAAACATCATCAGAATATGAATTAAATTTTGATATATTTTTTCCACAAATACGTATTAAATTATTCCCCATAGTCTATTCTCTTCATTTTATAGCGTTCGTCTTGGCTGCGCTGCTTCCAGCCTCAGAACGAGATTTGGAGGGCTGGCCTTTATGTTAGAGCTTTTATCCAATCATATTTCAGCCATAATGTGTTGCTAGGGTCAAAGAAATCTGCCCTTAGGCCTTCAGAATCAACAGTGCGGGCGGCTGTAAGCTTAAAGTGAACGCAAACAAAACTGTGGCGTTAACCAATCAGATTTCGAGGTGGCGACAACGGGCCAGCTAGCAGGCGTACGCTAACGTTAGCACGTGCACATCTTCTGATTGGATACGCACTATAGAGAGGCAGAGCTAGGCAGTAGGCAGAGCCATACAGTCTATGGGCAAAGCTAGCAAACAGAATTAGAACTTGAGCGAGCTAATTTGTGTAGATTTCTACAAGCTATTTTTTTCAACCCACAATGGCTGAAGGAGGAGAAGAGATGAATTTGGTCGAAGATATAATTACAACGCCATTTTCAAAACGAACTTTTCAAGTAAAGCTACACATCTTTAAAAAGGGAACGACCAACTCCAACGCTAGCGAGCCTAGCACAGCAGGGAAACTACGAGCGGTACCCCTGGCTCACAGCCTCCGAGAGGCACTGCAACTTGTACTGCCGGGAATGCCTGGTATTTGCAACTGATCGATTTGGTGTTTGGAGCCACACTACATTTGCAAACTTGAGTTGTCTAACCAAGGCAGCAGCGAGACACCAAAGCACGGCTGGGCACTTGGAAGCACTGGTGCTTTTGAAAACCTTTGGGGACACCCGAGTGGATCTACAGCTCAACGAACAAGTGCGCAGGGAAACGGAGCTCCACAACGAAAGGGTGAACAAAAATAGGGAAATATTGAAAGACTGATTGATTGTGTCCTGTTTTTGGGTAAACAGGAACTTTCATTTAGGGGACACGATGAAAGCGCCGAGTCCAGAAACAGAGGAAACTACGTGGAGCTTCTTTCTTTTCGTGCTGAGAACAACACAGATTTGCATTACCACCTGTACACAAACAACATGTTTACTGGGACGTCAGGCAAAATACAAAACGACCTGATTTATGCTCTTGCTGGAGTGATGGGAGGAGAGATCAAAATGAAGATTAAAAAAGCTCCCTTTGTCGCTGTTATGGTGGACGAGACGTCAGATGTGGGTAATGTAGCACAGCTGGCACTTGTCCTGCGTTATGTGACAGACACAGGTGTCAAGGAGCGGTTTGTCAGATAATCTGATTCATTAAGTTAACTGTAAATGCTGATGTATTCATTATAAATGCTTCAGAAATATTAATATAACTCTGTTGTACTTGACTATGTTAAGGTGATGCAACGCCCGGTTATACTGCGTTTCTGTCTAAATGTATAGTTTGTAGAGCCATGGCGTCATAATGATGGCATTAAGAGGTGGAATAATTCAGGTAGGACTGTGTAGGACATCACTGAAGGCCTAGGTGTGAAATGCACGGCCCGCCACTGCATTTAAGATAGTATTAACCTGTGTTTATTGGCGTTGAATCATCCCAGCAGAGTCAAGTTACCTGCCAGTTGAACGTGGCAGTTGTATTAATTTAACTTCTGTGAAGGAAAGCTTGCAACATGCAAAGCAGACATGTTTCAGCAGGTTAATTCAACATGAGGCTTTGTAATTAGAGGAACATGACTTGGGTTAATTTCTATTTTGTAAGGTACAGCTTGGGACCCCCACTTCATTGACTTCTCTGCACCACAGCAGTACCTCTCACTAGAAACAGGCAGGGTCTACAGAGAGACAGAGTTCCTCCTTCTTCCAAATCCAGTGTTATAGAGGGATGATATTAGCTTCCTGAAAAATGAAGGTTTGAAGGATGTAAACGTTGCCCCACTGCTGGTACACAGCCCAGGTTATAAAAACGTGTTCAGTTTACGGCCAAAGTACACTTTACTGTTCATTATGCACGCAGTTCAAGTGTTGCACACGTTTACTCCGAGCAGACTGTGTCGTCCTGATGTAGTTACATATCCTGGACAGGCTTCAACTGTGCTGCAGTACTGGGTCATCATCTGCCCCGAGGGGAAACAAGCTAGATCAATCGGTTCTCTCTGCACATATTATTGACAGTACATTTTTCATCTCTCCCTCTTTTCCCTTTCCTAGTTCTCGTCTGTTTCCACAACCTTAACTTTGTCTTGTTTCTCTCCCTCCAGGTGCAGGTTTGCTCAGATTCTACAAGAGAACAGCAGCTCCTCTCCTTCACAGTCTGTCTGACGTCACAGGCTTGGCGGCGACTTGGGAGTTACAGGGGACATGCATCAGGGGTGAGGGGGATTCGCTGCGGGGGACACACACAGCGTCGGGTGAGGAGGGGGTCGGGGCAGGTCGGTGAGGAGATGAAGCTCAAACAGCGCATTGTGGTGCTGTGTGCTGTGCTCCTCCTGCTGGGCCTGGCCAAGATCTTCCTGCTGGATGGAGGCGAGGGATCTGCGGCCAGCCGACGGGACCTGAGAGCGTTTCGCAAGGTCAGAGTGCCAGTCAACTGTTTTGATTTTTGTGTCGTTTAAAAATACATCAAAACATCAGTTTTGTAGTTTAGGAGATTAATAAAAATGAACGTGATAGTAATCGACTAGAGCTAGTAACCATACTCCGTGTTGTAGGGACAATACCTTTACCATATTACATTATATATCATTTGTCTGGCACTTTTATCCAAAGCGACTTACAATAAGTGCAAAAACCATAAACATTCAAACTCCGACCAACAAAGAAAGTGCACGTATATTCACTTGTACTGCACGTCATTTTGCATAAAGTGTTATTATGTCCCACCCTTAACAGATGGAAGCTGGCCTCACGCTGTCTCGGGCAGCACGCCTTACCCACACCCTCCAGTCTCCGTGGGAGATAGCGAGCCAGTGGGTGGGCCCAAGAGAGGTTTACCCCGAGGAGACCCCAGAGCTGGCTGCTGTGCTCATGTCCCTCAGCAGTGCCAGGGTAGAACGAGCAGACGTGGGCTATAAGGGCACGCAGCTCAAAGCCCTGCTGGTGCTGGACGGGGGGCAGAAAGTAGTCTTCAAGCCCAAGAGGTCAGATTTGTGGATAATGGAATAAAACACTAATATTTTATGTTTAACGAAATGCTAAATGACCATTTGAAGAACACCTACTCATCCTGTGTTACATTGAATTCTTCATGGAAACGTCCTTATCTGTTTTGCATGCCTCCATGGGGAATAAATGATTTAAAAACAGAGAAAATGATGGAGGAATTAAATCAGATAGGGGTCACATTTAAAAGCTGCAAAAATATGGTAATATCGAAACATACATATATAAAGTCGGCCACAATTTATGCAGTATAATCCATGTCTTATTTATCCTGTATGATGAGTAATTATTTTAATACGTGCATTTTCACTTACACCTTACTTTTAATACGCTCCTGCACAAACAATACTCGCACAGAAAAGTAGCATGCGTGTGCAAGCATAAAACCGTTTGTCTGGAAGAGTTTTTAACACTCAAATGTGATTGCCACCATTTACTTAATTCTTCAAGAATATGTTCAGTGTTTGATTTTCTTTTCTTCACCCGAGATGCATGCAAAAAAAGTTTTCTTCAGAAATTCAGCGTAAAACAGAGTGAGCTATTGATATACAAACATTCATTTTGACATTAAAGTATTCCTTTTAAGTGTGATTCAGCTTTTTTATTCGTGTCCTTTCTACCATTCCATAGATATAACAGAGACTACGTGGTGGAAGGCGAGCCATACGCAGGGTATGACAGGCACAACGCAGAGGTGGCCGCTTTTCACCTGGACAGGTGTGTGAACATCATTATCAGAGCGTCTGACATGTATCCTTGTTGATCTCATTAGAGCTGCTGTGTAATAATGTTCCTTTACATCCGTCCTCTGCAGGATCCTGGGGTTCAGGAGAGCACCTCTGGTGGTTGGGAGATACGTCAACTTGCGAACAGAGATTAAGTCTGTTGCCACAGACCAGCTGCTGAGCACCTTCCTCATGCAGGGTGAGTACTTGCCTTAAAGTTGAGAATTTAGTGTTTTCAGAGATCCCAAAGGGAGGTAGGTGTGATCTCATAGGGGTCATTTCCTCTTCTTTTGACACATTTCCCCACTTTCCCACACAATCTGATTTCAGTCTTATCTCACTCCACTTGACTTTCTCAGCAAATGAGATCAGGGTTAATTTGCCTAATCCTGTTTAGTGAGGGTAATGCGTAATACAGTTGATATTGAATATAAAACCATAACTGACAATCTCAAAGATACATGGATAACTTGTACTGCAAGCAAATACAATATCCCTCAGTAAATGCTACATTTGGTAAAGGGGAAGTCCAGCAGTGTTACCCACAAAAAAGTGTTTGAAAACTACCTTGATGATGTCATTGACGGTTATTTTGTAACCAAGTGGATGTTTTTCTAAGTTGTGTTTGGGGTGTGTTTGGCTATTATCAGCAATGCCAATCAACAGAAGCAGCACTTACATTTGAATATTGGATTTTATCTATAAAGAGTTTCTCACTCCACCCCAACATTCTCCACTCTCCAAGTATCTAACAAGTACCCAGCACTACTGCCTACAATACCCACAATGCAACTCTACCAGTTGGTGTTTAAGGTGTTATTCTGATAGAAATGCGGGCCACGAAGGTATGGCAGGTTCCCCTCTTTCCAACTCAACCCCGTAGTAGTAGTAGTACTTGGCAACGAATAAACTGACGGGGTTGACCAGCTGTTCTATCCACATGTTTTATATTCTGTAAGTTTCATTTACCGTCAATAAGCGGGGGGGCCAGAACAGCACCTACCCTCAAAGGGGCACAGGCAGCCACACAAATGTGTCATTATGTCACAATTACAAGGGTTAAATAAAGATTTAAGTTCAATGGATTGGTTCATTTAATAAAAAACTCCTTCAGGCCTCAAGTCATGCAAAAAGTATTGGTTTTATCCGACCAGGTAAAATGATATGACGACAAGGAAGTGAATTTATATTTTTCTGCTCACAATGTTGGAACATTTAAATTGGTCAGACATCCTTTACAAAATGTTCCATTCATTTGTACTGTATACACTTTTGACTGCTTATTCTTAGAAAAAACTGAACACTGTAAAAAACCATTTATTTACCACCGCTTTAGATGAATCAGAAATCCTTTACTCTCTCCCACAGTCGGGAAGTTAATATGTTGAGGGCAGAGGGATCGTGCCGATACAGAGGCTTCAATAAGATAAGTGGAAAACATATCAAATAAGGATATGCTGCTTGAAAATGCACCTTTGGAAATGTTCTCAATGGGCTTTAATGTAACCCTTTGATTGACTTTCAAAGACAGAACCAACCGTTAAAGCGACTTTCCGTGAAGCTGAAGGTTTTATTTCAATAACAAATCCTTCATGTCTTCACTTTGTTACTGACCTCTCTGAAAGACCCTCCTAATCTAGACATCTTGCACCCCTCTCATATTTCATCATTGAGCGTTTACGTTGGGGTCAAGTGGATTTATTTTGATTTGTACCGTTTGTCTCTCTCTCTCTCTCTCTCTCTCTCTCTCTCTCTCTCTCTCTCTCTCTCCAGGAAATAACACATGCTTCTATGGAAAGTGTTACTACTGTCGGGAGAGCGAGCCAGCGTGTGCAGAGGGGGAGATCATGGAGGGGTCTTTAACCCTTTGGCTGCCGGACGTCTGGCCGCTGCAGAAACACAGACACCCCTGGGGACGTACGTACAGAGAGGGGAAATTGGCCAGGTAGGTGTCCAAAAAATGAGTTTCGCTCAGGGAAAATGTGGTGACAATTTTCAATTATGTATCATCAGGAGGAAATGGAAATGTTAATGAGATGCTCAGCTTCAACAAGTTCGCCACAGTGGTGGTTTTTAAGGTATAGGGTGACAGACAGGCTGACCTGTACTTTCCTGATCTATTAAACAATGTCACTCCTACGCTTTTATTCTGAGAAAAGCTTTCTTGGGGGGGGGGTATGCTGTCATCAGTTATCCTACCGTTTGATGAGTGTTTAGATGTGTCCGTTGTACCATGTTGTGGTTTCAGTGTGGGCAGCAGAGATTATTGCTGTGAACGACTTCCAAAGCCTATATTTGAAAGTGAATATCACTACATGTTGAGCAGTGAGACATTTATCTGATTCCATTGAGTTATAATTTCTCTTCCGGTAGGTCATTTCAATTACTCCATTTAGAATATAACTTCCTGTTTCATTATCTTGCCCTGTGGTTCGTGACTCTAGAAACTATTTAGGTTTCTATTCACAACAACACACGTTGGACCAATTCAAGAAACTAAAACTGACAACTAGTTGTAATTGCTGACAAATATGGATTCACCACTAGGTTCAGTTAAATGAGAAAGATTGCTACAGTAGTTCTGGATGGCCATTTCTCATTTTAAAGTGAATGGATCGGCTGCTGTTGTTCTTTGAATTCTGTGGTTATTGTGCATCTGGCATGCAGATGGCTTGGGACTACACAGTCAGTGTGTCAGGTTGTCTCTGATATTACATATTACTGTGACTGCTTTACTGGAAAACCCTGCGGAGTAGAGCTGAGCAGTAACTGTCACTCCCTGCTGAGCACTCATTATTTTTTGTTTCTGTGCAGACATTTCCCAATCATCACAGTTGTGGTCAGGGAAGCGTTGGTGGGTGTGGGTCGTATCCAGATCTTTGTGATTATCCTAAAAATACTCTCTACCATATATATCTCTACCAATGTGGTATTAGGGCCGGTGACATCAGCAGACTTATGAAACTGATTAAGAAAGCTGGCTCTGTGATTGGAGTCAAACAACAATTTTGAAGCTGTGGTGGAAAGGAGGACATTGAACAAACTGTTATCAAATCATGGATAACCCCAATCCCCCCCTCTCCACCAGCAGCTGGACACAAGGACAGATAAAGGAGAACACTGTTCTATAGCTTCTCTTTTGTTAGCTGGACTTCACACTGTACATTATACCTTTATATTTCATTTAATATTCCATTCCTTACACACTTAATGTAAATAATATCCTGCTTTATATTGTGTTCACTGTGTATTTTATAATCTCTAATGCCGGTTTATTTTATTTTTTCAATTTTGAGATGTTTATATTTAGAGATGTTTATACTCTTCTAATTTGTAATTATGCGCAATGCCTTACTTTTTTATGCTCCTGCAACAAAAACATTTCCCAATTTGGGATCAATAATGTATATCTTATCTTTATCTTATTGTATCCTATGTGAAGAGAATACACCTGTTTCCAAACGGTTCATCTTTCTCTCTCAAACACAAACATGCTGGAATGAAACGCACAGAAACGCCACCTCAGATATTTGTTGCTGTCATTTTTAAATACGTGGCTTCATTTTTACCTTAAAACAGAAAAAATAATATATATTTATGCGAGTGGTAATGGTTTATCGTTGTGCATGGCTGTCATACCATTTACTGTGAACACGGTGGAGTTTCATCAGATTTTGGTGGATTTGTGTGTATCATCCAGGTGGGAGTACGATGAGAGCTACTGCGAGGCGGTTAAGAAAATGCCTCCATACGATGCGGGGCCGAGGCTGCTGGACGTCATCGACACGGCCGTATTTGATTACCTGATCGGGAACGCTGATCGCCATCACTACGAGAGTTTCCAGGATGACGGCGGCGCCAGCATGCTCATCCTTCTCGACAACGCTAAGAGGCGAGTAATAATGTCCGAACAGACAAATTTCATTCATGGTCAGCAGTTATCCTTTGCAGAGTTGCTATAAAAAAATCAATCCAAAAATTGAGAAAAACTTTTGTGAAAAAAAGAAAACCCATATTTATTTATACGGAATCTAAAACAAAAATCCAGAAAATCACATTGTATGATTTTTAAGTAATTAATGTGAATTGTATTGCATGACATACAGTAAGTGTTTGATACATCAGAAAAACAGAACTTAATATTTGGTACAGAAACCTTTGTTTGCAATTACAGAGAGCAGACGTTTCCTGTAGTTCTTGACCAGGTTTGCACACACTGCAGCGGGGATTTTGGCCCACTCCTCCATATAGATCTTCTCCAGATCCTTCAGGTTTCGGGGCTGTCGCTGGGCAATACGGACTTTCAGCTCCCTCCAAAGATTTTCTATTGGGTTCAGGTCTGGAGACTGGCTCGGCCACTCCAGGACCTTGAGATGCCTCTTACGGAGCCACTCCTTAGTTGCCCTGGCTGTGTGTTTTGGGTCGTTGTCATGCCAGTCATGCCAGCCACGACCCATCTTCAATGCTCTTACTGAGGGAAGGAGGTTGTTGGCCAAGATCTCGCGACACATGGCCCCATCCATCCTCCCCTCAATACGGTGCAGTCGTCCTGTCCTTGTTCTTCCTCCAAACACGGCGAGTGGAATTTAGACCAAAAAGCTCTATTTTTGTCTCATCAGACCACATGACCTTCTCCTATTCCTCCTCTGGATCATCCAGATAGTCATTGGCAAACTCCAGACGGGCCAGGACATGCGCTGGCTTGAGCAGGGGGACCTTGCGTGCGCTGCAGGATTTTAATCCATGACGGCATAGTGTGTTACTAATGGTTTTCTTTGAGACTGTAGTCCCAGCTCTCTTCAGGTCATTGACCAGGTCCTGCCTTGTAGTTCTGGGCTGATCCCTCACCTTCCTCATGATCATTGATGCCCCACGAGGTGAGATCTTGCATGAAGCCCCAGACCGAGGGTGATTGACCGTCATCTTGAACTTCTTTCATTTTCTAATAATTGCGCCAACAGTTGTTTCCTTCTCACCAAGCTGCTTGCCTATTGTCCTGTAGCCCATCCTAGCCTTGTGCAGGTCTACAATTTTATCCCTGATGTCCTTACACAGCTCTCTGGTCTTGGCCATTGTGGAGAGGTTGGAGTCTGTTTGATTGAGTGTGTGGACAGGTGTCTTTTATACAGGTAACGAGTTCAAACAGGTGCAGTTAATACAGGTAATCAGTGGAGAACAGGAGGGCTTCTTAAAGAAAAACTAACAGGTCTGTGAGAGCCGGAATTCTTACTGGTTGGTAGGTGATCAAATACTTATCTCATGCAATAAAATGCAAATGAATTACTTAAAATTAATTACTACATGTTTTGTAAGTGGAAAAACCCGCAAAATCGGCAGTGTATCAATTACTTGTTCTCCCCACTGTATCTCCCTAGAAAATTCTGCTCTGAATTCTATCAACATGTTTTGGCCTTTCTTTTCTTATAAAGTCTCAGTTTTTTTTTTAGATTTTCAATAATAGAAGACATTTTCCAGACATATGTCAGGAATGTGTTAACGCTTAGAAAATGAAAGCTTTCAAAAGGTTTATAACTGACTCATGTTTAACCGCTATTTCTCTGAATTCAGGACATCTATACAATAACCCCTCTTTGAACTAATTTAGCTTTGGTTACCGAAACTGGAAAAAGCCGTTTCACAGCTTGACGTTTTCTTTCAAGAAATGAATCACAGTTGGCAGGATGGTAGAATGAAAACTGACCATAACTCCATCTATCTCTCACGTACTTCCTCTGAGTAATATCTGTGGGTTCAGAAAATGTCTAACCGCAGAGTGCTGTTCTTTTGTTATAAAGCAGCTAAATCAAAGAATCCCATTGAGGGGCGGAAATGACCTTTTTTTCTCCCTATTACATCCTGTTACACAGCCCTAAACCTTTTTCATTTTGTTCAAAGCAGCAGTGTCTGCCTCGGACAAGTTCTGGACAAGTTACAAACCACATATTTGTCATCCTAATGTGAAACCTCAAGACTCTCTGCAGCCACTACAACTCTCTCTTGTGGTCAGCTCTGCTCAGTGGAGTGTGTTTTAGAGACGTTGCATTTCAAGAGTAGTTTAGAGTAGGTGTGCAGTCCTCTACAGCGCCGATGGCCAGCTGGGTGTAGCTAATGCATTTGAAGGCTTCTCCTTACCGCAATGCAGACAGGCCTCTGGCTTCAGTCGCCTTACTTTATTTTTTATTTTGTGTTTTTTCTCTCCTACAGCTTTGGGAACCCAGCTTTGGATGAGCGAAGTATCCTTGCTCCTCTCTATCAGTGCTGCATGTGAGTTCTTATGGAATGATCAAAGCTCTATTGTTGATTTTGTGATAATTCTTACTAAACTATCACTATCTTTCTGCATCAGGGTTCGTGTTTCAACATGGAACAGGTTGAACCTGCTGAGAAGTGGAGCTCTGAGTTCAGCTATGCGCCAGGCGCTGGCGTTTGACCCCATCCAGCCCATCCTGGCTGAGCCCCACCTCGCAGCCCTGGACAGGCGTCTGTCAGGGGTCATAGCAACTGTCAAGCAGTGTATGGAGACACAGGGCCCCGACAACACTCTGATAGAGGACCGAATTAACCTCCCTCACCCTTAGACACAAGGGACAGGAGAACACAGCGGGACATGAACAGCCAGGATCCTCAAAGTGAAGGAGCTTGTGGGGTCAGAGGAAGCAGAGAGTGAAAGGATCCACAGGGCAGAACAGACAATCTACTTCTTCTCCTTGGTCCTTTCCATGTTTTTCACTTTGATCGACTGGAGAAGCTCTCTAAAAGGAATCACTGGACTCAAAGGGGTGTCACCTTAGCTATAGAAACTCTTTCTCAGGACTGTTGAACACTATAGGACGCTATCCGCTGTGAGAACCCCTTCCTCTAATACTCCTGCCAAATTCTGCCTCCAAGTCCTAGCTAAGGAGGGAGGATGAAACTCAGAGAGATGTAGACACTGAAAGGAGCAGGAGGGAAAGTGAAAATGAGCCACCAAAGTCTCGATGAAACAAACTGTTCAGCCGCGTTGCAGACTGTTAGAAACTTACAGTCCAAGAAACTGAGAATGAACTTCCTGTTGAATTGACAGGACCTTTTAGAACTGAAAATGTTTTTATTGCTTTTTTCTCAAATTAAAAGTTTGATTGGAAGGAACGGAGGACCACCTTCCCCCATCATTGTGTACATATTTAACTAAGTAGTGACATAGAATTATGAGGCAAAAGACTGTACATCTGGGAATTATAATATTAAATGAATTTACGGTGGGTAGGGGGGTGTGTGTGTGTGTGTGTGTGTGTGTGTGTGTGAGAGTTTGCGAGCGTGTATGTGTGTATGGAAAAGCGCCATATTGTGCCATCAATAAAGAAGCTACTGATATGACAGACTTGATGAGGTGACATGGAGGGCTGTGTGTGGGTTCATCTACAACATTAAACTATGATCTATTTATTATTGGTTCTCTGTCATCTCTTTTTCCAGTTGGTTGACAGTCTGTTTAGAAATATGCGTTAGGGTACTAATATAAGTGATGCAACGCAGTTTTCAGCAATAATTATATATTTTATTTTAGTCAGATTTGTTCTGGGACTTGTTTTCATTTTCCCCCTAATTTAATCTGTTCTAGCAACCTAAATTAAGCTCAAATTGATAGGGTCAGCAACCTTATAGTAACATACAAGACTGATTATAGGTTTGATTACAAACTGCTGTGTCTTTGCAATTTTAGCTTAGATGGTGCCATCTCTTTGTCTGATTTCGACCCAAAATTTGATCAGACATTTGGTTAATTTCGTTGTTGGGGGTATTTACACATACAATATATAACAGCTGTGAGCCAGTGCTAATGCGGTTTGCACATAGACATTGATGATGTTTGAAGTGGGGAGGTGTTTTTCACTTGTGGTTTGCACACCTGTGATGAAGTCTTCAACATCCAGCTGTCTGTCTTTTGAGTTGTACAGCTGGTGTAACAAAACTCATGCAGGGCCAAGAATGTCATTTTAGGGAAGTTTATTCCAATGATTCATTATCTTACAGTTTAATGAAGTATTTTTCCATCTTGCCCTTTATGCCTTTTCTTGTGGCCTCCTTGTGTCTTTCCCTGGTTAAAACAAAAACATGCGCTTTCTCACGTGCCAATCCCACCTACACCAGTCTCCCATAAATACCTTATTACCCAGTGCCCAAAGCTGCCTTCAAAAAATAAATATTCCTAATTACACTTAATAATGATGCATTTATTGTTTACAAAATCAAGAAAAATACATGTTTAACTAGTAAATCATATGAATCAATAACTAAGCATGCCCAAAATGTCTGAATGTTTCCTAGTTTAGCAAATCCTGAACCTCAGTTATGCATTTGGACCTTTCACATCATGTTTGGGACTGAAGGGGAAGGAAGGACTTTGAAAATAAGTGTGGGCTGCTGATTATTAGTCAGATAACTCTTTTTCTTCCTCAGACTCAATCTTTGCTCTCATCCCCTTTGAATCTGATATATCAGGCTTCCTTGAATTGATATGCGATTGATCTCGGTGTTGTTACAGCACTGCTGCTGATGGATTTCCCCATGTAAGTGAGTGCTACTGTTACAAGTCATCTTTCACCGCAAGCTTTTATCATTTTCACTCGAGATGCACTGCGTGTTTGTTAGCTGTGCTATTGGTGTTATCAGGGATACAAAGTGTTACCTTCAACCACAGAAGGGAAACTTAATTGTGAAACCACGATGCCGCTGCCGCCCCCCCCCCCCCCACACACACACACACACACACACCCCCCCCACCATCGATCTTCAACCTCAGCTGCCTCTCCAGCTTCTCTTTGTTTATTTGGTCAATAAGCCAGATGATGTGGGGCACCTGTTTCGTTTAGACTAAGCAGGTGCTTTACTTGAGATACATCTTCCAAAACATTGAAACATTGATTCAAACCACGACTTTCATCATGTCAGGGCATGCCAGGTCATGTCCGTGAACAGGGACAGTACTGACTTTCCTTATGAATTCAGTTTGTTTTGATACTCAGATCAAGTAATATTTGTTTCTGTATCTGCCGTTATACCAAACAAAATTCAGCCTTTATCATTTCACTTTTCCTGCAACCTTTTTCACTTCCTCACATCACTCACACATTTTGAATCTGTGACTATCATTTTTGCACCTCACGGTGGGCTCAAATAAGCAGACACATTAATTTAACTAATTTCGACGTGCTAAAGACATTAGATGTCCTTCCCTTAGAATATTTTATATAGCATCTGGGATGGACACCATACATTATTTGTAAACTCGACACTGAATATAATAGATAAAGCAAGAATTCCCTACACCTGCAGACTCAGGAGTAGAAAAATCTGACTGGAAATGAAGTCAGCCTCTCTTTAAAGTAAACAAATGAGACTAATCACTCCAAATAATAAAGCTGCTATACCACTACTATAAATTTGTTTAACACATTTTGTTATAAAGGGTTAGGGTTAGGGTTGTTTGCATTTTTTAATACACACCACTACAGTTTATGGGGGACCATTTTGTCAATTGCATTCTCTATGTAGGATGTTTTCAGACCTATCACTATAAAAAAAAAGGCAGTTTTAAGTAAGCAAATAGAGACAATAAAAGTAGCCTATATTATTCCTGCATAACAGTTGTCTGCTTTTAAGTCTGACTCACTCACTCACACTCATCTGGCAGGTTCATTATTTCAACTTGATTTATTACAGGAAGATGAAGAAAAATACTTTTATTACGGTCACTTGTTTTTTTAGAAACAAGTCGTCCCTTAACTGATGAATATTATGGGAACATCATTGAAGCACACAATATGTGGGAGGTTAGTATCATAGAGAGCCCGACTGTCAACCAATCAGCTACCTGTGCGCTGGTTTCACTCCTGCCTCTTGCTTTGAGTCTGTGCGCGTAGCCTTTATGTGTGTGTGCACAAGCAAGCTGCAACCCCCCCCACCCACACAGGAAAAACTTTAATTGTAGTTCACCAGTGGTTTATTTACAGTCACTCCTCTTACATTGCCAAATGTCTTTTAAAAGCCGTTCGAAGTGATTCATGAGCTCACAGAGCAGATGGACGCGAGAAGGAGGATGGAGGCTGACGGAGGCCACGCGCTCCATCGGGAAAGGCGCACGGGGCATCTCGCAGTTATCGTGGTGCAGAACGTGCTGGTGACCGCGTGCTTGGCGGTCACGCTCTACGTGTTCTGGGTTGTTCAGGTGAGTCAGCCGTGAGTGGATTCTAGATGATGCTGTTGTTGGGTTATTATAAACATGTATAAGATATACTTTCAGTGTGATCCTTTTATGTAAGTAAGTAAGTAACTTTTTTTTCGGTGGTGACAAAAAAAACAATATACAATTTTGAGATTAAAGTCAGAACTCGCTTTTTTAAAATCTTTTGGTCACATCCCAAAATGTTACTCATGTGGCCTCTCCTAGAGACCACTCCAATTTGTTCTGAAATCTTTATCTTTACATGTATGGCAGTCATTACAGTTTGTGTTGAATTCCAACACAGAAAAATGCCACTGTTTATAGAATACAATAAACAAATCAAAAATCATTTCACTCAAAAGATGTACCTTTAAAAAATAAAACAAGAGTGAGCGATAGTGCTGAAGTGGCCTCACACCTTTTTCCACACCTTTTTCCCACGGCTGTATATTACTTTAAACCACCTGTACATAAATGCTGCTGGTCAGTGTAGATTTATTCCAAGTTTAACTCTAACATTAATTTAAAACATGCAATTAAACCAAACTTACTGGTTGTCCAAAAACCATTGCCTTATTGCATTTACAACATGGACTCTTAACGTGAGACATGAACGTTTTTCCCCATACTTTATCACACATTATATGGAAACTGCCCCCTGAGTGTGGCTTTTTTTAATTCATATTATCTGTGAGGAAATGCTTGTGTTGTGTAGGAGTCTTGTTAATAAAAGTACTTTTTAAATATGACTACATGGCCACACATGTGAGGAGATATATGAGTGGTACAGGAGTCTATTAATGAATGGTAAATGTCCTGGAGTTTGGCAGTTAAATAAAAACACAGGTTTACTTTGATACATTTTAAAATAGTACATTGATAACAGAGCTGTGAATGTATTATAGAGCTATTGTTTCTGTGATAAGTAGTTTCTTCTTGTGTTTGTCCTTTATTGAAAGCAGTCATTCTACTTTCACTAAGGTAAGCAGACATTTTAAGATTGCAATAAAACTATTTCCCCTGTCAAAGACATTCCTATAAGAGAAACATGGTTGTAACATGGTTGAGCATCACTATATTGGAGATGGACTGTTGCAGTGAAGTAGGCTGAAACAGGATGACACATTGGTCCTTTTGCCATGATCATATGAATTTAAAACTGTCTTTACAAATGCTACCTACACTGGTGGTTTTCTCTCTGAATCTAAAGCCTAACTTCACATTTTAAGGGGCGTCTGATTGAACAGAGCAACAGTAATGTCGCTATTTAAAAGTCAAAAGGAACGGGAGTTTCTCCAGATATGACCTGGATGACTGATCATCTGTATGAACATATATGCAGTGTAACTGTATCATGACTATACCATGACTAACATCTGTTCTACATTTAGAGTCTATTGCAGCTCTCAATACAGTTATTAATCATCCGAGACTTTCCCTAGTTTCAGTTGGCCTGCTGTTTTTCACATCACATCACTAACCACCAAATTTAAAAAGTGCTTTTTGTTTTCCAGAATCAAACACCAAGAGCAGAGCAGGCTGTTGAAGATAATGTACACATACAATTCTACGAAACAAATGGTGAGAAAAATACTTTTTTCCTCTGATTTGTATGTTTTTGTTCAACACACATTGGAAAAGAGGTTCTTTTAATTTTCTCAAAACAGGATGTGTATTTTTTAACCCTTTTCTCCTTTTCTATCATTCCCTTTTCTATCTCACACGCCTCAGTCCTCTCACAAAATGGGACAGTGCAGTTTATTGGAGTTAAAAGCAGCAATATGATGAGTCTGGCTAACGGGAAGAAAGATAAGATCTACATCAACTGCACGGGACCCTATGTTTTGTATATGAACTTGTGTTACACGACAATGAATGAACAGGAGTTCGAGGTGAACCTTCAGCTGCAGGTGCCGGGGAGACTTGTCAGCAATTTCTCCCTGAATGCTGAAAGACGTGGTCAACAACTGGACTGCAGGGGGCTCCAAAGTACCGCCTACCTCCGCAGAAATGAGGAAGCTAGTCTGCACGTGTACACCTTGAATGGCTTCGTGTTTAAGACAGTGACTGTGGGTCTGAACTATCTGCTGGGGAGTCGGTGTGACTACTGATGAGTGCAGATGAACAACGAAGACATAAAGATTGTAAATGAACCGGGACACTTAAGGGAGCTCTGCACATGTTTATCTGCTGCTGTGAGAACGGACACACTAAGCAGGACTCACACAGAGGGCATCACTTTACTGTGTTAATTAGGGTGACCAGACGTCCTCTTTTGCCCGGACATGTCCTCTTTGCATGTCCTGTCTGGAGCGTCCGGGGGCGTTTTATAAATTCATGAAAACGTCCGGTTTTCACAGTTTTTCATGGGACCATTAAGCGTGTACTTAAATTGAATGGCGCTTTGCACAGAAGTCTACTGTACTTAGACTTCCCCCCCAACAATCGCAAGTGTCCTCTTTTTCGCCACCTCAAATCTGGTCACCCTAGTTAACTCCTCCAGCGATGCAGTTTGTTTGGCAACAAGAAATCTCAACAAATTGTGCCATGGCAGGAGCAAATCTGCTGGTGGTGTTTGTTATTCTCATTTCAAATAAAATAACGTAATTTAGCACATAGCTAACAAGCACCTCCTTTCTTTATGGTGTCCAACCTCGTGACACCGATCTTGAATTGTTTTTATTGATTCATTTATTTCATTCTATATGAATATTATTATCAGATAATAGTGTGAAAATACTGATTGCCATTGTGTCAAGATACTCAGGTAACTAACTCTATATGTGGTATACAAATATTTTTTAACAGGTGGATCCATCAATTGTTGGTATTTTGTCTGATAAAGGATTTATATGCTCATCATTTATCAAAACAGTTGTTTATACTTCTGATAACTGATTCTGATTCATGTGTTTTTTAAAGAAAGCTCCTTGAAGTTTGCTATTAAAAAGTTTGAGTGGCACTAAGCCATATGTACCATAGACTGTATATATAGTCTATGATATGTACAGACCACCTTTTTAGATGTTTTATAAGCTTCATATGTTAAAGTGTTTTGTTCAGAGAAAATTGGGTTTTTTTTAAAAGAAGAGTTTGCAGGTGCCGTAGTTTTAATGGCGTATATTTATTGTTAATATATATATTGTTTGTAATGTATTTGTAATTGGTGCATTTATTCCCATGTGAAGCTCCAATCTCATACACTTTTCGGGCTCCAAACTGTTTTTAACTCGCCAGGATTTCCCCACTAGGACACCGTCTGTCAACAGCAGTCTCACTGATATGTTTTGATATTTGGATAGAGAAGGGCTTAACTCCTTGGTAGTTAAACACATGTCAAGCAGGTTTTAAAAGCTGCAATAACCTCAGGGTAAAGACCAAAGACGAGGTGTGAAGAGGGAAGTTCTATCTTTTGATTGTATCTGCTCTCTGTGATGTTTCCCACATGTTGGTCTTTTTAATCTGGCTTGTAGTTATAAAGCAAGAACCAAGTGTTGAGTGTTTCTTGTTTATACTTTATTAGTGATGCTATGTTATTTTAAATGAAAAACCACAATGTAATAATGATGTATAATATTTTTGAAGTATGCTGTAACATTGCACTGTAATCTTCAAACCATAAAATAGCAGGTTTACCATTTGGGTCCGAGCTGTAAACACTTGTTTATGTTCACTCAGAATTGTTTAAATATGTTTGAATCATTTTATCAGAGATCACGTATTTAATCCCAAATTGAATATCAGTGATGGTTCAATTTAGTTACCACAGTTTCATATGAATATAAGCAGTATAACAGAATAATAATCCAGTGGATAAACTGTGTAGCTACCTCATTATAGGCTTTGGCACTGATAACCTGTTGGATTGAAACTTTAATAAAACAGAGTTTCCTCTTGGCAATAATCTACCTCTCTTTGTATTCACCGTCCTATTGGCTCACTCTCTGTCAGCAGTTTCATCATTATTGCCTGTTGTGTGAAACTGTGTGAAACCAAAAGTTAAATGAAGAAAGAGTCCTCTTGCGTCACCTGATGACCACAAAGATCAGGCAGCACAACAATAACTGGTGGCTTCGAGCCAAAGGTTTTAGATTCACTTCCAGGTGTTTTTTTATGTTTATAAAAGGAGGTTATGATCTTGGTTTGAAGATCTGAGTCAGACACTTGTGTTTTTCCAGGCTGGCTCCTGGCGTTTCTTATAATAGAACAAAGCAATATTTCCATTGAAAACCTGTTTGGGCAGGCTATTTAGGAGTTATGTGGGAAATGTTTCTAGGAGTAGGAAAATGTTGCACGGTGTAACAGTTTTTCATCTATGATTGTATCAGCAAGAAGGATGGGTTATGAAATGTGTGTTTTTAGCACCAACATGTACTGTAGGTACATGTGTGCACAAACATGTTTTTGCTAAAATAAAACCAATTAGGATTGCTTGAAATGTATTTATAGTTGTGATTGTCAGCCATATTACCCAACTTTGTATCTATCAATCAATTATCAAGATCTATTTTTTTAATTCTAAGAAAATCAAACACCAAATTGCAACTGAGAGAGATTATTTGCAAGCTAAACTGCAGAAAAACAACATATCTTATCATCTCAACAAAGGCCTTAAAAACTGCAGGCCTATAGTATGACGCTGCATGTCTAGGTTTACACACTTTCAGCCACAAGATACACATCATTAACTGTCACACAGTCCAAGTATTACAACAAGCTCAAAGTTCAGCTCCAGAAGATACGTGGGAACAAGCATGCATGAGATGGAAATTAATGTGCGGAAACTTTGACCAACATAAAGGCAGCAAAGAAATGATTGTGCGTGTCGTAAAAGGAACGACCATCATTGACATACCTGATCATCATGATATTATAACACCATGATACATGTGATTTACAAAAAACAATAGGTTTGAACATGAAAATGATAAAGACAGTTGTAAATGTCAGTTTTTATTTTCATCCTTAACTTTTAGCTCTGCGAGTGGGGGGTAAAAACCGCTGGGTCACTGAGTTCTCTTTAAAGTGGCCCTATTACGCTAATGTTCAGGTTCATATTTGTATTTTGTGCCTTTACTGTGACATGTTTACATGCTTTAATGTTCAAAAGGTCTTTATTTTCTCAAACTGTCTGTGCAGCACAGCTCTTTTCACCCTCTTTCTGAAACCAGAGCCCAGTCTGCTCTGATTGGTTGTCCTGGAGAGCAGTATTGCTTTACCAAGTAGTCACATCCTGAACACATTTAAAGCCTAATAAGCTACATTAATTCAATAATTGCTGCAGGCCTTTTGTAGTCAGTTGCTCATGATGAACATTAACCAGGGTTGGTGCTTTAGGTACTTCTGTGGTGGCAATGATGGTTGATTGCTTAGCCCAACAATGTTTTCCTTACTTAGAAATCCCCTTTTCATTCAGACATTCTTGGTTACCAGAGAATTATTCCTTTGATAAAAATATGATTCTCTATTTCTTCATAGAGCTGTGGACTCCCAGTGTTGTGTGCAGCTGCCAACCTTCCCGGGCAGCATCACGCACCTGAGGTAGATACAGTAATGCTTAATCTCAGATTGAGAATGAGGGATGTGAAAAGGCTCCAACACATCAACAGTGTCACTCTCTTCAACTGTCTTTTTGTTGTTGTGAACAACTGTTTTATCTCTTCAACTGTCTTTTAAACCTTCTTAAAAGTATGATGATGGAACTGTGTACACTAAAAGTGAACACATGAAGGCAGGCACTGTTAGTGTGGTCAGAGTGGGAACTCAGTGAGGGTTCAGGGTAAATCCCTATGGGTTCAACAATAACTCAACTGTAGTTTCAGGATTACAGCTGTTTCAGCGACAACAGGTTTCTTTACAGGTAGCAAAGTAATGAAATATGAACATGCTGACCTTTACCGGGCAACTTCTCTCGATATCTACATAAAGTAACATGCTGGTGATGCGACTTGGCTATACCCTGGTTAGTGTCATGTAACCTTTCTTTACATTATCTCAGAATGACTCTGCAATAAGATTCTTCATGAAATTAGAAAGTCATTTTCAGTGTCTATTTGCTTTAGTTTCTTGTAACAAATAACCTATCAATCGCAGTCCCCTGGTTATTAACTGTGATAATTTTTTAGCAGATTTTTAAAAATTGTAGTGAAATAATTTCCCAGGAAATACCGACTGCCTAAATGGTCTGTATTTATATAGCGCTTCATTCAGCCTTAAAGTCAAGTTAAACATTGACTTCAATTAAATGTATTATGTCAACAGGTATTAAGTTAGTTGAAAGCAATGGTGTGAAGTTAAACCAGGTTTTTTTTGTTTCAACTAAATATATGCTTGCAACTAACCTAATACAGTTGTGTGAAATCTGTTGACATAATATTTTCTGTTATTAAAGTCAAAGTTTCAGTTTTTTAGTGTACAGAGCAATGAGTCATTTTCTAAAGGACTAAAGTTTGTCCGGTGACCCTTTCTTCCTGTGGTGAGTAGAACAAAGTTTGTTTTGTTTTGTTTATGCCAGTTAACTGTTTGGTTTATATTGATGCTCTTTCCCGGCAGCAACCAGCCAGTTCAAATGGATTAGACCAAGGGTGTCCAAACTACGGCCCGGGGGCCAAATGCGGCCCGCAGGCTATTTTAAATTGGCCCTCAGCTAATTCAAAAGTATAATGTCATATGGCCCACAATTTAAACTTGTGATTGTCTTATAGTGTACTTAAATACAAGACAAGCACTAGACAATATGTAAACATATATAACACAGTTTTCATGAGTTAATGAGCCCCCTTTTCAAATAAATTCAGTCAATTAAAGTTGAAAACATTTTTCTAACAAATCTAAGTTCATAAAAAAAAGCCCAATAACTTATTTACATAGCAAGCTTGAAATATACCCTACTCTGAGCGTGCCCTACAGAGATCTGTGAAGTAGTCTCTTAAAGCATATTCAAGTATCAAGCATAACTTACCTACATTTGATTGATTTGGCTAACTTATAACCTAATTTATGAGGCAATATACTTCCCTAGTAAGGGGCCCAGACCTTCGTATATTTTTCTGTGTTTGGCCCTCGGTGAAAAACGTTTGGACACCCCTGGATTAGACCATCTAACCTCTGGCATCCCTGTTCCAGCACTGCTGCAACAAACTATTGGAGCTAATCAGGCAATCCAAGCTACTCAGTCCACCATCTCAGTTTTCCCTTGTCATACTCAGGAAGGCGACCCTACCATCAAGGATTTCCTGAAGTTTTAGACCAGGAAGCAGGGCCCGGATGCTGCTGAACGACGACAGGTCTCCAAAGGAACCCTTTTGCTGTGCAGACAGTGGGACCGGATAACGGAAAGAGATGGGCTGCTTTATCGCAGAGTTTGCCGACCTAGGGGAGAAGAGGTTCTCCAACTGGTGCTTCCAATGTCACTCAAGAGCCAGGTTCTGAATCAGCTGCACCAAGAACATGAACATCAAGGTGTCGAATGAACCACTGATTTGATCCATCAGCGGTGCTACTGGCCTGCAATGCATCATGATATCAAGCAGTGGTGAACGTTGTCAGGTAGCTAAAAACACTCAACCTGCTGCATGTTCCTACATGAGCCATCTGCCCGCTTCTTGCCCAAATCAAATTATTGCTGTGGACTTTACCATGTTGGAGCCATCTAAGAATGGAATGGAAACTGTCCTTGTCATGACGGATGTCTTTTCCAAGTACTCTCAGGCAGTCCCAACTAATTACCAAAGAGCTTCTACAGTGGCCAATGTGTTAGTCAACGAGCGGTTCTGTAAGTTTGGAGTGCCAAGTCGTATCCACTCTGACCAAGGAAGGAATTTCGAGAGCAACCTCATCCAACAACTCTGCAGTATGTATCGCATTGAGAAAAGCCACACAACTCCCTACCATCCAGCTGGTAATGGCCAGTGTGAGAGGTTCAATCGCACCCTGCACAACCTCCTGCGCAGCCTGCCGGTCTCAAAGAAAAGGGACTGGGCATGCTATCTGCCGCAAGTTATTTTGTCCTACAACACCACTACACATCATACCCCGGTGAGTTTCCATTCTTCTTGATGTTTGGTCAAGATCCTCAATTACCTGTTGATTTCCTCCTGGACAGAATACAAGAACCTGTTTCTAGAAGTACCCATGACTGGAAAATTGAACACCAGACCAGACTACAGCATGCATTTGAGGGTGCCACAAAGCATCTGGAAGTCTCGACTGCGCATCGCAAGAAGCACTATGACAAGCGGGTGAGGGATGCCCCCCCCCTCCAAGAAGGTCAGTTGGTTTACCTTAAAAACATTGAATTAAGAGGCCGCAACAAGATCCAAGACATCTGGAGCTCAGTAGTCTACAAAGTACTGAGAGCCCCAGCAGAGAGTGGGTCAGTGTACACCGTTGCCTCTGTAAATGACCCTCACAAAGTTAAACATATCCACCGTTCACTACTGAAGAGTAAATAGAATACTGTGATTGACTACCCCTCTAGTGAGCCACAACCAGAGATGGAGCCCCTGCCACTGGATCAGCATTCACAAGATGGTGAATGGTTTGTGCTGGTCCCTGGTAGTGCCGATCCTACATCAGTGGTCGTCCGACCACATCTGCAGAATCATGCCGACCTTCCACCAAACCAGCCAGAAGCAACAGCTAGTGATCATCCAAGCAACAATGAGGAACCTCAGAGAAGGACCACCCGTGCAAATGCTAGGAGGCACAGAAACCTCAACCACCTACCCCAGTCAGCAGGGAGTAGGGCAATAGGGGCTACAACTTCCCAGGTATCTGTGGCTAATGTTTCTCCTATGTTTATGCCTTGGCAACAAGTGTCAATCGTCGGATCTGTGATTCAAAACCAGGGGGTAGATTGTAGTGGGGTGCTTGGGAATGCAGCTCAGGGCCTGACTCCCCCCCCAACCATTCCCCTAATTAGGGCAGAGTATAAATTGCACCTGCTGCAATTGTTCTTTCCTTTGGATCTGCCTTCATGGTCGGTGGTGCAGGTAGGCTGCCACTCTCAAAATATGTCTCAGTTACTTCTAGTTTTTGTTGAGCTCACTTGCTGTTTCCTTGCAGTTTGTCCGGTGACTCTTTCTTCCTGTGGTGAGTAGAGCAAAGTTCTTTTGTTTTGTTTATGCCAGTTAACTGTTTGGTTTATATTGTTTGATTTAGTTCATATTGTTTATTTAGCATTTTTGCTTGTTTTGTTTATATTGATTGGGTTAGCTTGTTGTTCACCTGGTCTCACAATACACAACAGAACATTAAAAAATCCCAGCAGCGACTGTACTTCCTAAGGATGCTGAGAAGATTTGGCCTGCCATCCAAAATTCTCAGCAACTTCTACAGATGTACAGTTGAGAGCATCCTTACCAGTTCCATCACAGTCTGGTATGGAAACTGCACTGCTCAGGACAGGAAGGCACCCCAGCGTGTGATAAAAACTGCACAGTACATCACAGGAGCAGCCTTCCCCTCACTTCAGGACATTTACACCACAAGGGTCACCAGGAGAGCACCCATCATTTCGCTGTTTATATATATATTTTTTTAATGCGAGGTGGACTAGCAAAGTAAGATTTTCATTGTACAGTGTAACTGTCTGTTTTACTGTGCATATGACAACAAATATCTTGAATATTGTTTAGCCTTTCTCTTTATAGTATAGTTTCAGTTAGTTTTTGTTTAGCCAACTGGGATTCCCCTTTGTTTGCTTAAACTTGTTTTCAGCTATATTTTTTTTCCGTTAGTAAAGCTGAGTGCCAGTCACTATCTGTTATGGTGAAGATCACCGGGGAGCACAAGTGAGTGACCTGTTTGCGGTGAGTATTTGGTTGCACCCCAGTGTCACGAGAAGTGCCACCCCATTAACTGGCCTCAGCTCACTTTAGATTTAGTTTCTTTTTTTGTATAGACTTTTAAATGTTACATTTTAGATAACGATTTTAATCCCATTATACAATAAAGATAATTCTTGCTTTAAACCCCATTATTTTGTCTTCCAGCACCGTTTTCCTGGGTTTCCTTTTCCTTTTGATTTACAATTAATAAAAGTTACTTTATTCTGAAACACGTCTCTGCCCCTCAGTCCTGAACCTGTGTCCTACTCTTTTTATTGTTTATATTCTGGGGTGCAAGTCCCCAGGTGGCATTGTCGGTCCTCCATCCCACTTCATTACAATATAATAATAATAATATAATTCAGGACAGATATTTGAAGAAACCTACATTGTGCTATTAAAACCTGTAGGAGTAGTTATTTAACTGTATTTAGATTTCATTTTAATGTCCAAAAAAGTGATCAACACAATTTAATTGAGGCTTATTTTCTTCAACTTTCCCTTACATAGACTATGAAACTTCAGTTCTCACTCTGTAGATGAAACGGAAACACAAAAACGAACGATAAGAAATATACTTGACCACACTGTGCAAAAAGGCCGACAGATAAGCAGTTTTACTTTGCCGTGGGTTCTTGCCCAGTCAAGTGTTGAACGTTTGAACGTCAGACCTGGCACCGAAGCCAAAACGAATGTAATAAAACAACGGTGATGCAAGAGCTGTTCTGCTCAGAACGTGGGAGGGACAATAACAGTGATGTAACAGCAGTCAGTTTCTCTCAAGCAAGAATTTCCAACTTAATAGGTAAACGAGTAGGCTGAAACACTAGTTGTTTTGAAATTCCTATTGGTTTTGCCACCCCTGCATTTGAGTGAAACATGTTGCACAAATAAATACAGGTAGGTGAAAGCACTATATGCAACATGTGCTAGCCAAGTCTTATCACAATGTACAGTGCAGCCTTGTCTGTGCTGTCATGTTTATATTAAGATACTGCTGTTTATAATGCACCTGAAATACATTTTCTTTATGTGGGAAGGAAAGACAAAGCTGCAATTTAAAACAGACACAGAGATACCATGGCAGAGGCTTCAGTTGTTCATTCATGCTTGATAATTTACAAAATTTATTTACAAAATATCAGATCTACTTCCATGATCCGAAACTGTGCCTGCCTGTGCATGTTTATCTGACAGGTCGAGGCGATCACACTCGGCTGTGTGTGAAAATGAATGTAGGCGTATAAGGGTGACAATTGATTGAGGACTACAATATATTGGAGTGTGTTTGAATGGTGAAGCGTAACCGGAAACAAACAGAGAACTGACAGACAAAGATAGTTGGTGATGTTTTTCAGTTAAGCCCTGGTAGATAATAAAATAAAGCAATATAAAAGGGAATACCCGGGTTAATTATTAAACTAGTATTGCTGTGTGGGTGTACGAGGGATTCCCTCTGCTATTGACGGTAGATTTTTATTGAACAAGGGTGGAGTTAATAAGTTTGGGATTCCCACTTTCTTTTTTTGTGTGTGGGAAGACAGGGCCTATATTAATGAGCAAAGAGGCAATCTCCTAGTATCACAGTCTGCATTATGGGGAGAGAACAAACAGGACAGGAGGAAGCACTGGTGGACGTTAGGGTGAGAATGGAGCATTTGGAAGCTGAACATCAAACCAGAGGTTACCCTGCTGACCGCCGAAGCTGCTTCAAATGTGCGGTTGTTTTGGCAACAGTGACGGGATTGGTCACTTTCGTTCTGGTGGGGGGCTTTTTACTGCATTTATTCCTGTCAGACAGCCAGGTGAGAAACAACTCATGGCATTTATTAAAAGTTCTTTGAGCAAAGATGATATCCAATGTACCGTCTTTATTCATGCATGTCTGTTGATCAGTCATCTCTCTTTCTACAGGAAGCCCAACCATGTAGTGATGCTGCAAAATTGAATGTAAACCCTAAACTAGGAAGTAAGCATCACTTATATTTCAATTGCTTTCAATATTATTATTGTTGTATTCCTCAGTGTTCTTATGGAAAATACTTCCCTCTCCTCCATAGACAGACAAGGAAGCTATGACTTCTTCAAGGTTGAAAAACCTGCAACCTACCTAATCTACGTATGGCTGAAGTTCTCAACAGACACAAAAGAAGAGGTCACTCTCATACACAAGTTTGGCAACGATGACAGAACCCTGAAGAAGACGAGTGCCAGCAATAGAGAGATCTTCTTTTTAGAAAGGGTCAAACTGGTTGATGGCAGTTTGAGCTTTAACATCAAGTCTAACTACACTGACAGCTCGATCTTTGTCTATAAGCTCTGACCAAGATGAAATCAGACTTCCACATGTGAGCGATAAAAACTGCTGTCAGGGCTTCCTGTTTACATACGGCATAACCTTGTATTACATTTCTTAAAGCTCAAGATGTTGTGCAATTTCTCTGGATCTATGTTTGCACTTATCAGGAGTTAGTTTCATGAAAGGGGAAGTTGTTCTACACAGCTATGTTTGCTGTGGAGAGAGTGGGTGTCTTTGCCCTGATTTCTCAAGAATCACAAGTTTGGGATGTGATTTTTGGATCAAGGAGTGCTGACTGAGAAACTACTCTGTTGTAGCAGAAAAATGTTAACGATTGAAAGCAGAAAGTTCCATACGTTGAAGTTGTTCATTGAATTTGAAATACATAAATATGTTGAGAAGAAATTCTAAATTGAAAGATGTCTCAGAACTGTAATGTTCACTCATAATGTGCTCTACTGTTTTAAAGTGTCTTGTTAGTCTCTCTGATTGATTTCTGTCACCTGGAAGGATGACCGACCAGGCACATGTTTCATTTCTAATTCACCGTTTGTCATATTAAAGCTTGTAAAATTGACACCGGAGAAGGCTTTAATACACATATATCTGTGCAATTTGCTTACTGTGAATATTGCTTGCATTGTATTACATTTGATTCTGTTGTGAGTTTACTGGCAGTTAGATGTAAACATACTGTATTGGCATGCCATATTGCTATTCGTCCAGAATTGTATGCTATCCAAATAGCAGTAGCAGTAACAGTTTACTATAATCAATGTGTGATTCTTTCTGCATGTACTTATAATAAAGTTGACTTTACTATAAGTTTGTTGTGTTTTTGGTTCTCTGTTTGTCTCAAATGTTGTATGATTTTTGTTGAGTTTAAAAGAAAAGTTCACATACTTTCAAGTTTGTTTTTACTACAATACCGACAACCCCATATTTAAATTTAAGGAGTAAGTGATTGCTGTTATTGATTTTCTGTTTTCTGTTTTTTTGTGTTTTTATCTGTACATGTTATCATGTACAGATAATAACATGTAATAGCAATTTAGCTGAGAAGCTGACTGAGTGCCAGCATGACGCCCACATGTCCAGTATCTGGGTTATTGTGCGCTGTAAATATGTCTAGCTTAATGAGTATTTAAGAATGATCAACATGACACAATGTTTGAAGTAACACCTACACCGCCTACTTCAAGCATCCGCCCATTTATATCCCCCTCAACAAGGGATTTATGATCGAGTGATGAATTAAAACTTGAAATACAAACGTCATCTCCCAAACAGCCCCTGCCTTATACACCCACACATATTGTGGCAGTTACATAACTCCGTAGATGAAACTATTCAGATTGGGAACACAAAAAGGAGAGAGTGAAAAAAACACGTTGCACTGGATTTACTGTATGAACATACACAAGGCATTTTAACTGGCATGTTCTATCTTTAGATCATTTGTAGTATTGTTTCATGTTGTCCATACTTAGTGTACAAGCAGAAATACAGGTTAACTTCCTTTACAAACAATGTTTTTGTATCACTATAGTACTTCCTTAAAATATGAAACTCTCTTTAAATAGTTTCACTAGAACAATATTCGTATATGTAAACTGCAGCTGTCAGAAGTTAGGCTACCATTTATACTTTATGCTAATGAGGTGTTGAGTAGGAAGCCACTCAAGGGTCATGTGCAACAGCAAGGATTTTAAGTGATTTAAAAGATCTTAATATAAGATATACAGTAGATAAATAGAAATACAAGAAGAGGTTGGATAATTCAATTATGGCAAGGCCTATCTGGGCTTTTTTTTTAAAAGTAATTATGTATTCGTAGGCTGACTCAATTCAAAAGGGCAATAGGTGGCCAGTCTAAGGAAGCCAGGGCTGATGTGATATGGTTTTATTTTTTTACGCAGTCCAGAATGAGGGGAATAACCCGAATTAAAGAAGTCTAATGGACCGGTGATGATATGCATATTGTGTCAGATTCTCATCAACTATTCACTTGGGTCCCACAGGGTTAGGGTTAGGTTTGGCCTCGTTCCTCTCCTGATGTTCTCTGTCCACCAATTCACTTGATTCTCTCATTTGATCTCATGGTTCGCCTACCACAGCTATCTGATTCCCAGACTGAAACCAAGGTGGTCGCAGGCATCTCTGATTGTCTGGCTGACACCTCTCAGTGGATGTCTGCACACCACCTGAAGCTCAAACTAAACAAGAGTGAAATGCTCTACATCCCAGTTAAGGACTCTCAAATCCAAGACCTTTCTGTTAACAATGGCGCCTCTGCTGTTACCCTGACTCAGACTGCAAGGAACACTTCTAACATCGCTGCTGCAACCTGCTCCTGCAGATACACTCTGTACAACATCAGGAGGATACGTCCCCCACTGACACAGAAGGCGGCGCAGGTCGTGGTCCAGGCTCTTGTCATCTCATGCCTTGACTATTGTAACTCCCACATGGCTGGTCTGCCTGTAAAAGTCATCCGACCTCTAAAGCTAATTCAAAATGCTCCTTATTTTCACATCACATTACATTTCAAATACAAGGCAATGTGATGTGATATTGGTTTCCATATTGCTGATAGAAAGAAGGGGTCTGCCCCTTGAAATGTCTCTGATGCCCCTTTTTTTTTTTAGAATGCAGGCATTTCTAGATGTCTCGTAAAAAACATACAAATATGTTCACTACACACTAAGGAGGCTTTTATTTTACCAGCAATGTGACGTCCAGATGTTTGTTTTAATGTATAACAGCATCAGAAGTGTAGACAATTAATCATGTGAAATATTTAACCTCCTCACCATGTAAACCCCATCCTCTTTCTAATGTTTGCAGCCAAGTTTAAACATGTGTTTGTGTTTATTAGACGAAGGAATGACTCCAGTCTCCCACTTCCGGGCAAGTTAGATCATGAAATTTCTTCCCAGTTGCAGAAATGAGAGGATGTTGCTGAGATATTTACTTCCACTTTACAGTAAAGGATGACTGTCTCATGCATGTTTCCGTTAGACACTGTAAGAAATGTTGGTTTATTCGAAGCCCAGGTGTCAATTCAAAAGAAAGAAAGCAAACCTCCTCTTGTAAGTTTTTAAAAGGAGTATTTAATAAAAGTTTCACAGCTGTGGCTCAATAGCCCGGGACACGCGTCCACAGGCCACTGACTGAGTGGAGCTCATCAGTAGTTACTGTCTGGCGGTCCGGAACAAAAGAGAGCCCGGTTCTACAATACAAACATGTTTTATAGAACCACCCCTTTCCGGCCAAACAATAAACAACTTCAAAATAAGACGCGCTCCGCTCTTGTGCTCTCATCGGTTGGTAGCGGGGGGCTGGATCCTGTTGGCCGCTTGTCACATGGGGTTCTCCGGACACTTCTATAGGCTGACGTCGTCGGGGGCGGGTCCTCTTATGACGTCACCGGCGCCATCTTGTTAGCGAAGTCCTGGAGCTCTCAACTACAATATTCTATTATGCAATCCTTCTGAGGTTTATCAGTTATTAAACAGGCAACTGTATCATTGCAGCATCAATGAGTGAGAGGTAGAGGCGGTGTGTTTATTATGTAACTCCACTGGTCCTTCTCCCTCTACTCATATATACAATACAATATTAGCTTTATGCTATCTGAGGCAAAAAACAACATCCGGTAATACTACCGGAAGTGGACAAATATGATCCGTCCAGAAACAGTGAATTATCTTTTAAAGTTCGGCTCCAATATATTGCTTATTTCTAACAACACACAAAGACTTAAAAAACTTATGCTGTAGATAATTTAATTTGTTTGTACTTAATTCCTTATATTTAAATGTGAGTAAACTCTTGTTCTGTTAAGTTTAAGATCATGTTTTTCAGGGGAAATTCACTCTAAATGGTTTACAATTACACACTTGGGCCCAAAATGCACACAGAGCTACTGCCGTTAAGAAAAGATGTTTCATACATTTGAGTTGGTTAAGCAAAGTGTTTGGCTTTGACCCCAAAGGCAAAGCAAGCGTATTCATATAGCACCTTTCAACACAAGGCAATTCAAGGTGCTTTACAACAATGAAAAACATTAAGAAATAGTACAGTTGAATCACATTATTAAACAACATTTATATTCATTCACAATGTCATTAAAAAGCTGAGAGAAAAAAATAAACATAAAATAAGCTAATATGGGATAATACAGGTATGAATGCGTGTTGTGTCGCTGTGTTAGTATGAGGAAGTAAAGACAATGCTTTAATTCTCTGAGTATGAAAACTGAAAAAAACTGCAGATGAAGAAGAAAAATATACAGATATGTAACAGAACTCACAAATATCTAAAAGCAAGATGATATATTTGTTTCAAATAGGCTCGATGTGATATCATAGCTTTTTAGTACATTTCCAAAACTTCTGCGGTGAGGCCAGATGTAAGCTTACTGTGAACGTTTCTGTTGTTCAGGTTTTGCTTTACTTTAATTGCTTCCTGTTTTTATTGTTATTCTTAATACCGTTTAATAAGAGCTGATATTGATGATTCTCAAGAGCACATGCCAGTACCTGTGAAATGTTATGATACTTATAACGTAATGGAGCTTGAGTGGCTAGGCTGCTTCAAATAAGTGCTCCCTGACAGACCCAATGTCTGGTTCAGATAACACCTCAAGTAACATTTATTTTCTGTGGTTGTTTGTCGCACATTAACAACCACTTCTTGAGAAGCAGATCAATCAGAACATAATGGAGTGCATTTTTCACTTCTTGTGTATTTAGGAAAGTCTGTGGTGTGATGCTGTACGTCACAGAACCTTTTCATTTTTCCACCAATAACACAATCCATCATGTTGCCCGTCTGATCACCTATAAATCTACGTGTGTATGTGTGTGTGTGTGTGTGTGTGTGTGTGTGTGTGTGTGTGTGTGTGTGTGTGTGTGTGTGTGTGTGTGTGCCAATATCACTGGTCTATCTTTCCGCTGTGACACATAAACATCCCCCGAGACAGCCGATCTCCCACCACACAGGTCAGCTGACTTCCTGTGTAGCTGCCGGGTGTTGAGGGCAGGTAAACAAATTGTCCATTCATTGTCTCTCTGTTCCCCCACACATCTCAACTGAACATGTTAAGATGCGTTTTAACGTAACAATCCTGAGAGATTGTTCCGGTTTGACACCCTTTTCTTGGCACCTACTTGGGATTTTCACCTCATTAATGCTGTCAAAAGAGCAAATGTAGTTATTCCATCCATCAATTGTTATTAACAATTATAAATGATCATAAATAAAACATTTAATATTTTTAAAATCATAAATAGGAGATGATAATATGTGGCACTACAGATTAGCAGTGCATAAGCTCACACCATTAAATATGGATTTCAGAAATAATTCACAATTATCTAAATAAATATAATTATAGTTATTTATTATAATAAAACTAGTGTATGTATATCTTTCCACATGATTTTTTCCCCTATACCTTAAGTCTACAGTTTCTCACTGAAGATCAGTTGGTGTAAAGAATGAAAATATTAACAACATATATGAACCAGCAAGAAACACAAAACAGAATCTAAGGAAACAGAGCCAAAAGATTCGCTAGTGCCCTTTTTCCATACCAAACTGCACAAACAATAAGGTATATTGTGATATCCTTGTATCAAATGTAGAGTGTTTAACTTTAGTTCAAAAAGGTTAACAATTTTTATGCCATGAGGTCACCACAGACACACCGAACATCAGATGGCATTTCTTCCATTTTCTGCACGTAAATGCCACCCATCTGCTGCACTTAACAGCTTTGGACACAAAACTGTGCAGGATATCTCCCCCACAGTGCTAACAGGAAACAGTCAGTAAATAAAGGCAACTTCAGTAGTAGATGCCATCAGCCCCGTACACAAACAGGATTTTGAATAACTTGTGAAAGTCCAAGATTTCTGCAATCCTTAAACCGAATCATTCCTCATCCCTCAATTGATGAAAAGTCTCCTGAAAAACTACATATTTACAGATAGACTTAATACCTTCAACCTAAAGGTTGAACATTATGGACCCCTTCAGTAAATCAGTTTCAGGGAGCATTACTTTCATTTACAGTTAGCTTTCCATGGTAGACAAATGACGGCTTAGTCACTAAAACCCCCTGAGACAAAAAACCCTAAGAAATATTTTATCTGAACGAATAACAACAAAAATGTTCCACTATATCAAATGTGCACATTTACAGCATATTTGGCAAATTGTTCCTTAAAAAGCAAAACCTATATATATATATATGAGTTTTGATACACTACCTCAACATCTGTAGATGTCATGATTAAGGCCCCTGACAGCTTGGTTTTAGGTATTACCTTATCATTTTAAATATTCTGTTTCATCTGGACATATTAAACATTATTCTCGCAGTTGATAAACATACAAGATTTTTACTAAAATAGGCTTACAGAAGAACACAGTAATCTCTCATTTGTAATAACCAAAATTGTTCTAGCCAGAAATGTTGGTTTTCATGTGGGATCACGTTGTATGAAGCCTAATTGATTCAACTTTTCTTTTCTTTTAGCCACATATCAATTCATCCCTCCGCTCTTTTAACTTAGCCAAAGCCAAAAATGGGAAAACACAGGTTTAACTACGACAATGCAAAACATATTGAAAGAACAGCCCGCAGGTGACTTTAAAGCCGGTTACTATAATATTCTAGGGCAATATCTGTAGATCATTCTCATATGATTAAGTTTGTCCTTTGCAGGCCACCGTAGCTGGTGCGCCACCCGGTGACGTGTTAAGATAATAGGCATTCAGTTGTTAGTCGGCATGCAACGTACATGTTCACTGTTCATGCTGTGGTCATAAATAAAGCCACCACTTGCCTATGCATTGTGTATTCCTTGAACATACACACATGCATGTATTAAGAGGTATCGAAAACTTCTACATGGTGTCAGAAGTGGGATGGAAAACGGTATCTGGTGCTGGTTGACTCATACTCTGGCTGGTTTGAAATCGACCTTCTCCGGGATGTGACCTCATCAACTGTGATAACTAAATTGAAAAGGAACTGCTAGCTGTCGTGTTTGCCTGTACAAAATTCAAAGACTATGTGTATGGAAAGCCTGTAGTGGTGGAGACTGACCACCAACCTCTAGTGACTATCTTAAAGAAGCCCATCCACACAGCCCCTGCCCGTCTGCAGGGGATGTTGCTCCGGCTGCAGAGCTACGACATCAGTTTGGTGTACAAAAAGGGCAAGTATATGTATGTAGCAGACACACTTTCACGTGCCCCAACCACACAAACATCTCAAAGCCCTGCTGAAAATGATGCTTACGAAGTTATGTCTGTGAGCTACATCTCCACAGCCCGCTTGGAAAAACTCAGAAAGCACACAGCAGAGGACAAAGATCTGCAAGCCCTCAGTGCAGTCATTAATAGAGGATGGCCCATCCGACAGAATCAGCTCCAACCTGCTGTCCGTCTCTTCTTTCCCTACAGAGATGAAATGACAGTAGAAGAGGGAATTGTCATGAAAGGCCACAAAACGGTCATTCCTCAGTCCCTGCACTTAGAGTACATCAAAATAGTGCACAGAGGGCACCCCGGCATTGAAGCAACCAAACGCAGAGCAAGAAGCATCATTTTTTGGCCAGATATGTCTAGAGACATCACTGAGGAGTTGCTTTCATGTGCGGTGTGCAACAGCACCAGATCCCATCAGCAAAAGGAGCCCCTCCAGCTTCATCCTGTGCCAGATCTCCCATGGTCCACATTGGCAACAGACATCTTCGAGTGGCATGGAAAACGGTATCTGGTGCTGGTTGACTCATACTCTGGCTGGTTTGAAATCGACCTTCTCCGGGATGTGACCTCATCAACTGTGATAACTAAATTGAAAAGACATTTCTCTGTTTTCGGCACACCACACACACTCATCTCTGATAATGCTGGACAGTACGCCAGTCAACATTTCAAGGACTTTGCAAAACAGTGGGACTTTGTTCACATGACCAGCAGTCCTGAATACCCACAGTCAAACGGACTAGCAGAGAGAGCAGTTCGCAGTGCAAAACAGCTGATGGAACGTTCACACAGAGATGGCACATATGTCTTCCTCAACCTGATAAATCTCAGAAACATTCCCCGTGATCTGACGTTAGGCTCTCCTGCTGAACGCCTGATGTCGCGACAAACACGTGCAGCCATCCCTGTGAGCACCAAACTGTTACAGCCAAACCCAAACGATGCAAAACTAATCAGAACACAACTCCTCAACAAGCGGCTCATCCTAAAGCACCACTATGACATCTCAAGTTCTCCTCTAAAACCCCTGGCAGAGGGACAAGTGATCAGGATGCAGACCCCAAAAGGATACGATCGGCTTGGCGTTGTGAAGGACGTGAGCGAGAAACCACGCTCTTACATAATCCAAGCCAACGGGACTTCATACAGACGAAATCGTCGTCACATCATTCCTGTTCTCGAGCCGCTGCCCCAGCAACAGCAGCCTCAAGATTTCGACCCTCAAAACACCGACGCCTCTATGATGGACTGTGTACCCCACACACCACAAACACCTGAGAGAAACAGCAGGCTGACACAGAACAGTTCCCCTTCACTACCAAGACACACATCACATTTCCCTTGCAACAACAGTGACACACCATACATAACACGATCAGGTCGCACATGCAAACCAAACCCTAAATATGTGCAGTAACACTGTTGGACAATCTTGTTAAAGTGATATGTTTATTCATTTCCTTTTCCTGTTACCTGGTAAGGTATTTTTGTAATGGTTTATTGTTTGTGTCACCAAATGCTAAAGGAATGTTCAATATCCTCTGCCTGAAATGTTATTTGCTTTCAGATAGAAACATCAGCTAAAGAGAAGGGATGTACCTTCATGTGCGGTGTGCAACAGCACCAGATCCCATCAGCAAAAGGAGCCCCTCCAGCTTCATCCTGTGCCAGATCTCCCATGGTCCACATTGGCAACAGACATCTTCGAGTGGCATGGAAAACGGTATCTGGTGCTGGTTGACTCATACTCTGGCTGGTTTGAAATCGACCTTCTCCGGGATGTGACCTCATCAACTGTGATAACTAAATTGAAAAGACATTTCTCTGTTTTCGGCACACCACACACACTCATCTCTGATAATGCTGGACAGTACGCCAGTCAACATTTCAAGGACTTTGCAAAACAGTGGGACTTTGTTCACATGACCAGCAGTCCTGAATACCCACAGTCAAACGGACTAGCAGAGAGAGCAGTTCGCAGTGCAAAACAGCTGATGGAACGTTCACACAGAGATGGCACAGATGTCTTCCTCAACCTGATAAATCTCAGAAACATTCCCCGTGATCTGACGTTAGGCTCTCCTGCTGAACGCCTGATGTCGCGACAAACACGTGCAGCCATCCCTGTGAGCACCAAACTGTTACAGCCAAACCCAAACGATGCACAACTAATCAGAACACAACTCCTCAACAAGCGGCTCATCCTAAAGCACCACTATGACATCTCAAGTTCTCCTCTAAAACCCCTGGCAGAGGGACAAGTGATCAGGATGCAGACCCCAAAAGGATACGATCGGCTTGGCGTTGTGAAGGACGTGAGCGAGAAACCACGCTCTTACATAATCCAAGCCAACGGGACTTCATACAGACGAAATCGTCGTCACATCATTCCTGTTCTCGAGCCGCTGCCCCAGCAACAGCAGCCTCAAGATTTCGACCCTCAAAACACCGACCCCTCTATGATGGACTGTGTACCATAGGCGCCGATTTATGTTTCTGCCGGTGGGTGCTCTAAAAAGTTTAAAGCCCGACCCTCGACAATCTCCGTGTGTGCGGTTAAATCTCCGTGGGTGCTCGGCAATCTCCGTGGGTGCTCGGGCCCCGAAGCACCCACGGTATCGGCGCCTATGCTGTGTACCCCACACACCACAAACACCTGAGAGAAACAGCAGGCTGACACAGAACAGTTCCCCTTCACTACCAAGACACACATCACATTTCCCTTGCAACAACAGTGACACACCATACATAACACGATCAGGTCGCACATGCAAACCAAACCCTAAATATGTGCAGTAACACTGTTGGACAATCTTGTTAAAGTGATATGTTTATTCATTTCCTTTTCCTGTTACCTGGTAAGGTATTTTTGTAATGGTTTATTGTTTGTGTCACCAAATGCTAAAGGAATGTTCAATATCCTCTGCCTGAAATGTTATTTGCTTTCAGATAGAAACATCAGCTAAAGAGAAGGGATGTAGATCATTCTCATATGATTAAGTTTGTCCTTTGCAGGCCACCGTAGCTGGTGCGCCACCCGGTGACGTGTTAAGATAATAGGCATTCAGTGGTTAGTCGGCATGCAACGTACATGTTCACTGTTCATGCTGTGGTCATAAATAAAGCCACCACTTGCCTATGCATTGTGTATTCCTTGAACATACACACATGCATGTATTACGAGGTATCGAAAACTTCTACAATATCTACACAAAACATGCCTGTGAAGTGTTTTGCTCCAAATACCAAACACATCACCCATTGTAGCATGCCTTATAACCCTCTTATTTCAACCCTGTTCAGGAAGCGCTTATTCTGTGACTGTCGCTTTAAATCTGAGCTGAGCTGCTGCTGGCCACGCCCCCTTCAAAACCACATCAAGCATTATTTCTGAAACACTGATTTTCTCAGTGCTTACCACTAAAACAGTGACATGTATTATGTCTCTTTCACAATTTGAGCCCGATGGATCCGGGCATTGTCATCTTGGAACATGCTCGTGCCATCAAGGAAGAAAAAATCCATTGATGGAATAACCTGGTCCTTCAGTATATTCAGGTAGTCAGCTGACCTCATTCTTTGGGCACATAACGTTGCTGAACCTAGACCAGACCAACTGCAGCAACCCCAGATCATAGCACTGCCCCCCACAGGCTTGTGACCTTTTTTTGGCCGGGGAGCTGGATCAGCTCGTTTGTACTCCCGTTTTTTTTTCTTTTTTCAATGCACACACAAATGTGTTCCATTTCATATACATGTAGATAAAATCCAAATACAGAAAAAAGTTTTACATATGTATTTTTCATCCACACATATTTGTTTTCCGTTTAAAACCGCTGAACCTGCGAACCGCTTTCTGTGCATGGATCGCTGTGCATTCGTGTGTGGGTTTTTTGAGACTCCTCTGACGCTCACCTGATTCATACTTGTAATGTTTTCTATCTATAGCCAAGCACATGTATCCTCCATTCTAAGCCAATCACATGAACACGCCCCCACGAGGGTATGATTTCTTGCGGTTATGACATATATGCATTTTGCGCTGTCCGGAGCTGACAGGTCAACTTCAACATGGCGTCTAGCACAAGTGTAAGTGTCTCTGCGTGAATGATTAAATATGTTTTATGTATGACTTCTTGTGACGTTAGTGATGTGTTACTGTTAGCATGGAAGGAATATGGGTCGCAAGTTAGCTATATAATGATAATAGACTACCTAGGACCTTAACCGCTTAATCCTATTGAACGTCAGCTCTAAATGTTCAATTCTACTCCATCATTAAACACAGTGGAATATATTTCTGCTATTTTGGATTCATTCTTGCTAAGCTGTCCCTAAAAATGAAAACAAGAGAATGAAAGAAGTTAAACACATTTATGGCTAATGTTAGCTTTTTAAGGTAATAATCCTAGGTAGTCTATTATCATTATATAGCTAATTTGCCACCCATATTCCCAAATAATATAAATATACCCAAATCATACCATCGTGGGGGCGCGTTCATGTGATTGGCTTAGAATGGAGGATACATCTGATTGGCTATAGATAGAAAACATTACAAGTACGAATCGGTTGACCATCAGGGGAGTCTCAAAAAACCCACACACAATGCACAGCGACCCTAGCATAGAAAGCGGTTTGTGTATGCAGGTTCAGCGGTTTGAAACAGAAAACAAATATGTGTGGATCAAAAATACATATGTACAACTTTTTTCTGTATTTAGATTGTATTTACATGTATATGAAATGGAACTCATTTGTGGGTGCATTGAAAAACATTTGTGTGGATCCTGAAATACAAGTGTGAATGCTTTTGCGGATCCTTAAATACAAGTGTGTGCATTTGTGTATTATGAGACTGATCTGACCCCATGTGGGTAAGGAGGAAAAGAGAGAGAGTTGTATTTTCTGACACATATTTATGTATAAAAGACATCAGGAAGTGCATTTTGCATAATAGGGGACCTTTAATTATAAAAAAAAATTGAGATCAGATGTAACTTTTTCCATCACTTTGCTTTGCAATGATCTTAACCACATAACTCATAGATAATACTGTTTATTTATTTCAAGATATGCAACCTACTCTTCTGGTAAACTCATACTTTCCATTTCAATCACACAGAGAGGAGTTGGGCACATTTCTTGGACAACACACCCACGCTTTTTGTACTGTGCTCCCAAATCAGTAAGTGTGACGGCTGTGGGGAGAGGAGAGCCACGTGGAAAAGGTTTCTGCTGCCAGATGAGTCATTATGAAACATATGTGCATGAGAGGACATTGTCAGAGGGACACTAAAGGAGAGAGAAGACCTACTTAAAGATCTACTGGTGTGTGTGTGTGTGTGTGTGTGTGTGTGTGTGTGTGTGTGTGTGTGTGTGTGTGTGTGTGTGTGTGTGTGTGTGTGTGTGTGTGTGTGTGCGTGTGCGTGTGGCAGGGGTGAAACTGCTGAGAGGATGCTATTGGCAAAGATTGAAATTAAGAGACAGAATAGAAAGGGAGAGGGCAGCAAGAGAGTCAGACAGAGAAACAGTAAAAGATTTCCCAATATATGGACAGGGGAGTCCCCCAGGCTCCACTACTGCGGGGCTGCATCTCACCTCCAACAGGCTTTATCTCACATCATGAGGGGGCTTCTGTCAAAGGTGTTTAGGTTGCTTTTCCTTAATAGGTTCAAAAAGCTTAAGATGGCATGGGAAATTCCCCCTACATCTCTCCGCCAGTATCTGCAAACTCTCTTGAGCTTCGTAGACATGTCGAAGATATTTTCTGAGCAATTTATATAGATTAAATGCCTACTGTTCAATTCCAGGAACCCTTCTGCTGACTAAAATAACAATTGTTGGTGGACCCCCTACAGTTGTTGTTGGAACAAGAAAGACGGTGCAGTCCCAACAACAATTGGAGGTGCCTTTTACATGGTCGAAAGTTGTGGTATCAGTTACAATGGGTGTTGATTTAATAATTAATAAATAAAGGAATCAGATTACATTACATTCAACAATAAAGGTTTCACTGACCCCTGTGCTCAATTTTGGTAACTGCACAAAAAAGGATATTAATACCTAAGTAAAAGTAGTCATACCAAAGTGTACAAATACTGTAAAGTCCTGCATTCATAATGTATTCAAGTACTATATATTTAAAAGTTTTAAACTTACATTCTAGCTTTGTTTTTAGTTTCTATCTATTTGGCTGTAGGAATGTGCAGCATTGCATTTGTCTTCCTATTTTACCATATACTGCAGAATGTCAATAGTCATGGGCTCAACGGTGATATGTGGCTAGTGAATATTCCCTGTTAGATTTTTGCAATGTGGGATAATTTTAGTCAATTATAAATATAATATAATAAAACTGTCTGGAGAATGCAGAGAGCTCTACAATAAAATAATAATAATAAACAGAGGTGGGAAAAGTACTTACATATTGTACATTAGTAAATTAGAAGTACCAGACTGTAGGAATACTCTGTTACAAGTAAAAGTATTGCATTCAAAATGTTACTCAAGTAAAATTACCAAAGTATTGAATGAAAAGTAGTACTCATTATGCAGACTGGTCCATTTCAGAATTATATACAATATATGTTTTCATTGTAATTATTGATGCATTAAAGTGTTATCAAAGCTGCTAAAGTTGCAGCTAGTTTGAATGACTTTGTATACTGCAGGCTAGCTTGTGAATTTAGTGTTACTAGTCTTATTTAAGAGTTGATTATATTTCACATCATTAATCAAAATCTATAAAGTAACTGAAGGTTTTAAATAAATCTAGTAGAGATAGAGAGCACGATTTAAGTAAATACTCATGTAAAGTACCCACACTTGGCACACATGTTGAGCAGTAAAAAAAGTGTGTCAATAACACTTTGGTATAGTTTTCATGCAAAGATTTGTATTGTAGGAGTCTTATAGTATGCTTGGGGCAGATTCCCAATTTTTGCCACAAGGGGGCTTCGCTCTCCAGTGAGACCGCATGGTGTGGCCTGCAGCCGGCTCGTTATTCTCATGGATGTATAATAAACTATATACAGCGTAGGAGGCGGGACCGTCGTTCATTCCTAAACGTATGAAGACGAAATGGCCTGAAATTCTCGAGAGCAAAACGTCACAAATTACCCATCATGCCTGGCTGTCGAAGGCATGGAGCATGCGCAGTTGAGTTTCCCCTTATGTCCCGCACCCGACCTCCTGCTTTCGGCTCACTAAAATGAATGGAGAGAGAAAAATACATCTGGATTCAGCTTTTAGCGTATTTTACAACTTTAAGGACCTAATGTTTTTAATAAGGGCTATAAAAATGTTCATACTGGGTAGTTTATTTAGATTTAAAAAAGTTATCCACCGACTTACAGACGTCCCTTTCCGCAAGTAAGTCCATGGGAAAAAGTATTTCTGGGCCGGGCGACGTCACGGACTGATACGGAAGTTGCAGTACCCGGAGTTTGGCCACTGCGAATATTTTCTCAAAGTCCGTAGCACTGATTGTGTTAAAGCATTGAAATACGAGCAGGTGCACGTGCACAATGAATGACAATGTGCCCAAATGCAATGAAACATGCACCTAATACTTGTATGTTCATACACGCTTATAATTAACTCCAACACTTTCACACACAGCAGGCCTACCTGGCTGTAGACAGTACGCGGGTCTCTGTGAGAGTGTATTGTATTGACTTCCACTGTTGGGTGTAACGCGTTACAAAAGTAACGGAGTTACAGTAATGTATTACTTTTTGCTGTAACGCAGTCATATAACGCATTACTTCTGAAATGTGGGTAATATAATACCCGTTGCAATTCTCAGTAACGCAGACAACACATTTTAACCCGAAATGATGTGGTGTTTAGTTTCTAAGAATTCACAAACATTGCGTGAAATTCCGACACCAGAGAAATAATTGTGCCGGTAGAATAGTAACTCAGTAAGCCTGTTTACTATTGATTAAGAGGGCTGCAGAAACAGATTCACAATGTAGAGCTGCAGGCTCACAATGCAGAGCTGCAGTGGCTCAGTCTGTAGGGGCTTGGACTGGGAATCGTAGGGTCGCCGGTTCAAGTCCCCGAACAGACTTGGAATATGGAAAGTGGACTGCTACTTGGAGAGGTCCCAGTTCACCTCCTAGGCCCTGCTGTGGTGCCCTTGAGCAAGGCACCGGACATCTCCAATCCCCCCTCCCCATTGCTCCCCGGGCGCTGCACAATAGCTGCCCACTGCTCCTAGTACTAGGATGGGTTAAATGCAGAGGACCAATTTCACTGTGTGTGCTCTGCTGTGTGCATGTATGTGACTAATAAAGAGGGTTTCATCCTCCGATTCTTCTTCTGCATGCTCACAATGGACAGCTGCATGCTCACAATGGACAGCTGCAGGCTCACAATGCAGATCTGCAGGCTCGGAGAACAGAAAAGAAAAAGACAGGAGTGCGCGCAGGCCAAAGCAACAGAAGGTAACTTTCTCTCGGGCTGCTGCTTGAACCCAGAGAAGTTCAGAGACTCGTGGCAGTGTTGAAGATAAGCCGCCTCTGTCTTCTGTGGAATCGCTGACTTTTAGAAAGCTTGTCAGCCAAATCCCCGTTAACGCACCATTGACAAGGTGAGCCATGGAGACTCGTTCATATACAGCAGGTTACAGGGCTGTGCAGAGGCTCCACTAACATGTTATTAATAACACACAGCGACGTCATGTTACCGGTATCAAACATTATTTAGCCCACTTTAACGGAGCATGAGTTTAATTTCTAGCTCTTTTCCTAATTTTCAGCATGTAGGCTACTGCCAGATAGATAGCTTTAATTAATGAGCTGCAACAAACTACATTTTAGCATTTAAAGCCATACTTTGGCGGTTATTTTGATGAAAGTAACTCAAAGTAGTGTAACGCATTACAGTTCAGAGACAGTAATAATGTAATGTAACGTATTACTTTGAAAGACAGTAATAAGTATATGTACTGTATTACATTTTGGAAGTATCTTGCCCAACACTGGTGACTTTCCGGAAACAAAATAACTTTTTTTTGTCTGATAAGTGAGCATTCATAAAAAGAGTCTGAAGTCGGGCGTGGTTGCACTTATTTGACGCTCAACCAAAGAATGAATTGCTGAGATCAAAATGCGGTGAACATTTTCAAAATAAATTAGATTATCAATTTATTATAACCTTGGCAAAGGAATGGTATTAATAACCAAAGCAATCGTAACATTTGCGCTACACAAAGCAAGACAGCGACCCTCTCTTCCACACACCTCACACAGGTTAATCCCTATGAGTGCCGCCCATACAAACCAACAGCACAATAATATATCATAATACTACAAACCATTAACCCTACAAAAACAATCGAAACTAGTACAAACCTAATAAAGATTAAAACAAGAGTCCACCACCTTGTAAGCTTCATGGCTCCTACAAGTATAACGTTTCTTAAGTGTAAATAAGTACGCCCGGAAGTTGTTATAGCAAAACTGTAAAGCCCTTCCTTTTGTAATGAATGAACTTCCGGTTCATTCTGGAAGAGCCCTGTACCTGTGTGAGTGTGCGATCCCCTGTTCAGGTAATATATTTATCACCAATTTTACAACAACTTACAAAAGCAACACCACCGTACCATGTGTTTACCACATGACACCATTGTTAGACATTTCTGCAGCAGTCTATCGCGTTGTATCAGTCACCAATGTGGTTAGCTAGTACCTCTTACTTAGCTATATTCACGGAGAGAAAACACACAACCATCATCTCTTTGGTCTGAGAAGTTCACTGACCGTTTATTGTGCGCATGCTCACAACAGCATCCCAGCGTGCACGCAGGCAACACATGTTCCAATCTAATGTGATTGGCTACTTAACATGGCTTTGTCATATAACTAAATATGCTCAACACTCCCACTCAAAGACATGTGTATAGCTCTCTATAATGGTAAATAAAACCAAAAATACAAAACTCCAAAATAAAACATTTGGCATACTGGCAGTGTTCTTAAGACTTCAAAACATTTACATCTGCCAGTTCACATTACTCTCCAAACAAATATCCCTTGAAACTCTCAAACTTAGCCTTTGTCACTGGCTTGGTAAAGACATCAGCTACCATGTTTGCAGTAGGACAGTATTCTATACATATTTTACCTTCTGTGTGTGCGGACCGTACAAAGTGATACTTTATGTCTATGTGTTTGCTTCTCTGTCTGCATACTGGGTTCTTAGATAAAGCTATCGCCCCTGGTTGTCCTCATATATCTTGACTGGTACATGCTGGTTACAACTATCTATTCCTCTTAGTAGTTGTACAAGGTACATACTCTCTTGAGTAGTGGCTGCTAGTGCCATATACTCAGCTTCGCAGGTGGATAATGCCACAGTTGACTGTTTCCTACTCTTCCACGATATAACTGGACCATTCTCAGTTAAGCTGAAACAGTATCCAGTTGTGCTCCTCCTATCATCCCTATCAGCTGCCCAATCAGCATCACTGTACCCCTCCAGCTGTAGAACGCTTTCCTCACATTTCTGGTAGTGTAGTTCTTGATCTATATACCCTAGTACCCTTTAAGTACCTTAGTAGGTGTTTCGCTGTAGCCCAATGCTGCTGCTTTGGTTCTGCTAGTTCATTCAGTGCCAAATATCCTCATGTGAGATAGATTAGGTGTTTTTCCTGTGAAAACACGGTAAGGTGTCTGCTCTAGCCGCTTACTGTAGCACCTGTTGCGGATTTGAGCTGCTGTCTGTACAGCATATGTGCATAATTGCTTTGGGAGGTTACTCTCCAATAGCATGCATCGTGACATCTCGAATATGGTTCTCCAACCTCTTTCGGCAGTTCCATTCTGATGAGGTGAGTATGATGCACTCTTCTCGTGCCTTATCCCATTACTCCTAAGTAGACACTGGAACTCTTGTCCCGTGAACTCTGTGCCGTTATCAGATCTTATGCACTTTATCTTTCCATATGGCGCTACATCTGCTATGAATTTTTCAGTAGCTTTTGTCGCGTCACTCTTTGCTTTGATAAAGTATGGAAAAATCATCCCACTGTAATCATCAGTAAATGCTATTGCATATCTGTATCCATCTTTATCTGCTGGTTCTATAGGACCGCATAGGTCTGTGTGAACTAGATCTAACACAGTTGTAGCTTTAGCATCTGCCTGTCTGTTTCTGCTTTGTGTAAATTTGCCCTGTGTGCATATTTCAAAGTTTTGATTGGACATGTCATGTTTCCCTTTTATAGACATCCCTTCAACCACCTTCTCTAATTTTGCGACATCATCAAAATTGCAATGACCAAGTATCCTATGCCACGTTTGAATGTCATGACACCCATACATTTCGTCAACATTTTCATCCTCTACTGTGCTAAGGTAATACAGCCTACCATACACGTCCATTTTGAACTTGGTACCATCTTTGTTGACCAGCCAGTCATTACCGTCCTTGAAGTGGACCTCAGCTCCGTTGGCTGTCGCTGCTTTGACTGAAAAGATGTTTTGTGGAAACGATGGGATGTAGAGCGCTTGCTTGAGCCTCGTTTTCACCTGTCGTCCCTCGCTGTCCAGCAAACAGACTTCAGCGTCTCCCCTCATCTTCGCCATCCCGCTCACCTTGGATCTGTCGGCCAGCTCGATCATGTGGTCTTCGGGTCTGAAGCTCTTGTCAACTGTTTTGAACTTTGTGGCGTCGTTGATAATGTGTGCTGTGGCGCCACAGTCGACCATGAGACCCTTCTTGTTTCCTCTATGTGTAGGGCAGTCACTCATCCTGAAGAAACTGAAAGATGTAGGCTCTGCCTCCGTCTCCCCATCAGCTTTCTTCACATGGTCACAGCCTCGTCCTCGACTGCGCCCCATTCCTTGCTGTGGTGTGTCCCATTTTCGTTCCTCTCTTCTCACGTGGTACCCGTCAGGACATGTTCTGGGCCATGTGTCCCTTTTTACCGCACGTGTAACACTCAACATCAGCCAGGTCCATTTTCTTTCCTCTTCCTCGTCCACGTGACCTCGTTGCCCCTCTAGTTTTCATCACGTTGTCTTCTTCAACATTCACGTCACTCTTCCCATATTTTTCTGTACTCTCATAACTTCGCAGTTTCGTTTTAAACTCGCCAAACGTTACAGTGTCATTTGTCTGGGTGATGTGCACGACGAATGGCTTGTATGAATCAGGTAGCCCCTTAACCACCATAGCTATCTGAAGCCCATCACTTATGTGCTCTTCTGCTCTTCTTAATGACGTGAATATAGTCTCTGCTCGAATAATATAGTCAGTGACCATTTCTTTGCTAGCTTTATGGAGCGAGGAAAGTTCACAATATAAACTCACAACGCGGGGTTTGTCCTTTCCCGCATAGTGCTCGCGAAGATATTCAGTGCTTTTCTTCCATCACGTTTCACGTCCCTCATTACCAACGACAAGCTCTTGTTGTCCAGACATTGCACTAGCTCTGCATATGCCTCACCGTTCTTGGTTTCATCTTCTTCTTCGTCATCCTCATCTATCTCCGGGTCTTCCGAGATAACTTCTCTGAGGCCACGTAACTCCATGTGCGCGAGGAACCTCGTTTCCCAGAGCTCGTAACTTTTCTCTTCACCGTCGAATAAAAGTCTGAACCACCTTTGGCCTGCATGACTGGGCCCATAACCTGTAGCGTTAGACATTTCTGCAGCAGTCTATCGCGTTGTATCAGTCACCAATGTGGTTAGCTAGTACCTCTTACTTAGCTATATTCACGGAGAGAAAACACACAACCATCATCTCTTTGGTCTGAGAAGTTCACTGACCGTTTATTGTGCGCATGCTCACAACAGCATCCCAGTGTGCACGCAGGCAACACATGTTCCAATCTAATGTGAATGGCTACTTAACATGGCTTTGTCATATAACTAAATATGCTCAACAACCATACTGCTCTGCATGGGTGAGTAGAGTTGCAACTAAACAAATGTTAGTTGAATATGAAAAGCGCACTGAACTGAGTTAAGTAGAACAGGATTAAAATGGACCACACGATTCTGATCATTTACTAAAACTGCATAAGGGAATTCATGGAAATAGATTTATTCTGGAGCGGGTATGTCATGTGCAGTAGCTACTTTGAATGTTCCTCTGTTTTTGAATAACAATGGAATATTTAAACTAACACTTAATTGCATTTGCAAAAGGTCCAGTAAGTGTTGGTCCAAACCTGTAATATATTTGGATGATGTACCCTTTTATTTTCTCAGAATCAGGATTTTACAGAGATAAACGCTCACCGAGATGAGATGTAAATGAGCGTTAAGTAGTTGATGGTTATTGGCTTTTTGACAACGTTTCTCGTGGTTCAATTTTCTATGTTTTACGGTAAAAACGATGTAATCCCGCCATTGGTTCCCACCAGGATTTCCTGTTTACCTGTGTTTTACACCTGACCAGTGTTAACTCATAGACTGGCACATTAATATACATCAGTCAATGTAAATATATTTAACAATCCGTATACAAAATGTATATATTGAAGTCCTTAATTCCGGTTTTTTTTCTTAACAGATACTTACATGTACATCATTTTAATCCTTTTATTTTTGTTTAACATCCTGTGTGAACCAAACTGTCCTGTTTTTCATTCTTATTCTGTTGCTGCTTTAACTACTGCATTTCCCCACGGGGATGAATAAAGGTACATTTTATTTTATCTTATTTATTTTATACCGTCCCCTTATGGTCAAATATTGTAAGTGTATAGGATATATTTACATACACGTAATTAACATGTTAATTGGCTACAAGCTATTCCTTTATTATATGCAATGAAACATGAAGGAAAACCTACTCGGCAATTACCCTATTATGATTCTGATTTGAATGCTGGTTTGATGGCCTTTGTACACTGAAATTAGGCAGGCAATCAGCTACATTTAAGTAAACCATACAAGCTATAAAATAAGATAAGGTGTATATCTATGCTGGCAGCTAAGGAGTACAGTCTTGTGTTCCCTGGATTTAAAATGTTGAGTAGTTATTATTATTTTCTCGTTGTATGTTAAGGCTGTGATTGTTAAATATTTAGTTGTTTGTTCCAATAAGGATTTATATGTCTCACATTTGATTTTTTTGAGTAGTTATTCAATAAATACTGTAGCATTCGCGGCTCCGCCGAACGCCTGGCTAGGTAGTTGAATGAGGAGGACACGGAGGATTCAGTTGAACCAGAGAACCGGGTTTTATCACCCTCACCAAAGACTTAACCTCGGGGTTGGAAGACTGCCCAAAACAAAAAAAACAGGCTAGACTAACTAGGCGGCGCACGTTCTTCTCCCCAATTGTCTTTCTCTCTTCTTCTTCGCTTTTCTCAATCTCCGCAGTTCCACACTGTTCTTCTACTCTCTTAATTCCCACCCCCTCTTTTTACCCGCCCTGTCCAGCTAACTAGGGCAACATCTTCCCCCCATAAATCCCGGCCCCCTTTTGAGTCTCTCCCCCGTCAGCGATGCAGGGTCGCTACAATACATTGTCTACATAAATTGACCACATGATAAAGCTGTTATTTTTTTTGTTAACTAGTATCTGAAATAAATACTTGATGAAAAGTACTATAAATATGTTTTATATAGATATTTATATAGAACCTACATGCCAAACAAACATAACAGTTTTCAAGTGAAATTATAGAGAAAAAACCCCCACAAATATGTGAAGTTATACATTGCATCCATTAGTTTGATTTAACTATCCTGACTGAGATAATCGAGTACAATGTCGTTGTGGAATTTATAATTCTATTTTAAGTCCACTAGATGGAGGCAGATATGTGTTTCGTTAACATCGAAATTGTTATATTAACATTGCAGTGTGTGTAAGAATGTGACCTTTGGTGGCCCAGCTCAGGTTGAAGAGGCATTATGTCTATATATCTGACACTGTGCCTGTGCTACCCTGTGAAAGGTGACAGTGTTGAAGGGTTGAATTTGAATTTGTACATAATTGTTCCTCTATTTAGCAGCATGCACTTGTGATTAGTGTCATTGAATTACTGTACAGTATGAAGCACTATTGAAGACAATTTCAGAAGGGTCCCAAGACTAAAATGGAAAGTGTGCCCCAATCTGATGGGTTCATATTTCTCACAAATAGCATGGACTTATTGGACTTTTTACAAGACACTGTTAAGTTATCGCATTTGGTGTTAATGTTCTATCATTTATTTTGTTGGTGACAAAATTAAAGTCAGGAGATGGCACTAAAATATGAAATTAAACACCAGTGATATCAGAATAATCCTTTAGTGTTTAAATACCTAAACGTCTCTTTGACAGGTAGCGATATGGACGTGTTGAGTAAACTTGTCCAATATTCATGAAAAAAAACTTAGTGTGATGTTATATATCTTTTCCTATTTCTGGTTGTTGATAGCTATAACAGATCATCACAGCAGTGCCAAAGAAGAATTTGTATTTCAGATCATTTATTTATCATTGTCCTGCTGCAGTAGAATTACTCTCATAGGTTCAAACGTCTGCCTTAGAATATTTTTTATTCATATTCATACAAATGAACAAGTATTCTGTCATATTAGCCTTATTAGGAATTTGCCACAAACAGGACATGTAATATTGTCCAAGATTTCTTACATCGGGTCTGTAGGAAGGGATCACTTCACAGCCAGGGGAGAGAAACAGTTACCATGGAGCAACCAATAATATTTTTGCCAATTTTATTTTAAGATAAAAGTGGGAAACTGCTATTACAGTCAGACAGAGTTTCTAACATGACGAGTTCTGCAAGCCAACTTTAATTTTAAAATTGGCTAAATGAGATCTGGCATGACTGTGGTGAGCAATCTATAAAATGTTCAGGGTCTTTAAGTTGTTGCTTTGCAAGATATTTTACTTTCAATTTGGTCATATAGAAAGCCACAGGGCATATCTTGTGAAGGCACTGTGTTACCACAAAGTTTGGGTTTTAAACTCTTTTCAACTTCAGTATTAAAGATCTGCCTTTCATCATTTGCTCTTGCCTTCAAATGTAATGATATGCCTAATTCTAAGTGAAATTATTTATTAAATGGCTATTTGTTGGTTTTCAAAGAGAAACACCTTAGAAAACAGTCCAGCATCAAATAGATAAATGTCAAAGAAACCTTGAATCTGCAGATGGGGTCAGAAAGATAATAGATTTTAATGTATAAAGCTAAGAAAATCCAATGCTGTTTCTCACATGGAAACTAACTTGTTTACCTTTAGAAACACCCCTACATTCATATCTTTTAGATAAAAAAAAGACAAATTTGTTTTGGATTATAGGATCCTGAAGCCTTATCTGATTCCAAAGCGTATGTGTAAGGGCTGAGATGGAAACAGATGTAGACATTGTTTTACATCCCCCTAGGTAGACGGTTTAAAGTCAAACCAGAGATTTTGGGCAGGGTATCACTTCAAACTAAAGTGATGACTAGGAAGTGATTATTGAAACAAGATGCAACCACAAGTCTGTTGATTGAAATGTAAGTAAGTCTGAATTATGTCAATTAACTTGCAGTAAAACCATGAACACCTATTTATCTGTGGGTCTACTCTAGATAACTGGGTTATATAGCACCTTGGAGGGCCTGACAAACAGAACAGAAACATTTTTACATGACATATTTAAAATTAAACATTGATTTGTTTTTGGAAATATTGCTTTTATTTGCTATTTTGCAAAAATGGTGAAGATCCTCTAAGCAATATCCCTTACCTATACCTTTTCCACTCTATCAGGCTGAGTAAGCACGTTTTTTCCTGTTGATCAGTAACCCCAGCTTATGTGAGCTATTTGTGGTTAAGCACAAAATGACTATACCTCTGAGTTTGTTCACTGAAAAAAAGATCATTTGGCTGTCATTATGAGCGAACCACATCTGAAGACTGAAATGAACACATGAGTTCATACAGTAGCCATGTGCATAAAAGGAAACACTAACTTTTTCACTAAAATCGACCTGCACAGAAGCAAGACCCTTGTGATTTTCACACAGGAAGGAAATGCACGTCAAACCTCCCTGTTCAGTCCCCTCATCTTTGCCCAGCCTGCGTATGTTCTCACACATCACTGACATAAATGTATGTGGTGTACTAAAAAAGAACAGCACATAGAAGCTGTCAAACTGCAACTAAAGCAGCTGCATTGATGCAAGTGCAATGCTCTGTGGTCTGCAAGCTAAATGTATTAAATTATTTTATAACATTTGTGCTACTCCTTTTGAGAGATTTACTGCATCTTTCAGAATGCATTCCTTTTTGTTTTATACCGCTGCTGTACCTCAATGGAATATATGTAAATCAAAGTCATTGTCAGTTCTAAAGCCAATTTTGAGTTGGTGTCTTAATCTAAATACTTTCCAGTGGTCATGAACAAAGGTCATGTGGGTGTAAACATGGCAGTCTGCTCAAACATGAATTCCTTTTCAGATTTGCGTTTCACCAAAAGACAATTTACTTAAATTATGTATTTATTTACTTCCAAACAAACCATTTTTTTACACATTTGGACATCATACATCTCAGATCCACACTTAAATAAATATTTATATGATTAAAAAGGCTCCAACTAAACGGGCACGTTAGTGTTAACAAACTCTACATTTTATAAAAGGCAATTTGTGTGAATGTGTGGAAATCAATTGATTTAACAACCTGTTTTAAATCTGTCAATAAAGACAGGGTGCAACATTGCAGACTATTTCCTATTAGGCTATTCAGTGCAGTTTTTAAACCTTATAGCAACCAAATCAGCAATTTAAGCTTTTCAGAGACATTCTGATCAGTTTATATTCTGATTTTGGAGTTAAATTATGACTTTAAAAACATTAAACCATCAGATCTTGTAGAGACCAAAGAAGTTGCCATAATTTGCATGACTAAGATACAACGGGTGAGATACATTCACGAATACTCTGTCGTATTTTTGCAGCTTCAGGGCGGAGCCGAGGTAACTCTCTGTGGTCCAGGAGTGGCTCTGCTGGGAGCAGAAACCCGCTCTGTGGGCCTCCATCAGGGTCAGAAGCGAGGAGTGTCCTTCTCTCCTCACAAACACTGAATGTATGAACGATGACGTAGGAGAACAATTCTTAAAGATCAGCTCCACTCGTGAGTAAATGTGGTAGAGTCCTGTCTCATTGACTTGCAGGGAACCCTCTTCAAACCTGTAGGCCACTCCTCCAGAGAGGAACGACCGCGCTGCATGCGGCTCCCAGCGCAAAGTCTTAGGGAACACTTTGGTTTCAATCCGCCCTGCAAGAGAGGAGAAACTCTGTTACCTCTTTCAGCCCTGTGTAAGATAGAGGATCAGGGGATTGGTTGCATTTTTATTGGTATGTTACCTGTCACATGTGCTGCAGGTCTGTTGTTCTTGTCTTCTCCACTCAACTCAGGTTTATCACCTGAAAATACCATCAGATTAGAGTCACATCATCTGTTTCACTTCATGGGAAAGATTTCATTTTATTGGGTTAGTGTGGTGAGTGGTGTTTATATTTACCAATTTGCTTGTAAGGTGTATCAAACTCAATCTTTGTCTGAGTTGTCGTAAACTCAGTCGCAGAATGGACCTAAAGTGAAACACAAGAGAAACAGAGAATTCTCAATACCACATCACAGACATTTGACTCTCAGCGCTTTTATTTCAAAGCCCTCCCAGAGCGCAAGTCAAGAGAGGAAATCCTGTCTCACTGGACGAGAGACCACAGATGAAACAATTGGGTACTTGGTTTGCTCTTTAAATGTCACAGCACAGCTGAAGTAGATTTACTCTTTAAGTGAGGAAGTAAAAAAACACTTTGCAGTGTGAACTTTCCAGCTCAATTTTCCACTCTCCCACCTTACACCTTTCTCTGTGAAAGGTGAGATAAAGTCACACCTTTTTCAAGCGCAGCTCTGCCTCCGGAATTTTTTTTTACAGGACAACATTTTCTACACACTGCAGTCATATTTTTTACAACCTCAAATCTATTATCTACACACTGCTGTAGTAGTAGCTCTTTTTAATACATTAAATCACAGTGATGTGTAATTCGGTTACAAAGGAAGTTGAAACCACTCTCATGCCTTCCTCCTTTGACTCTCCACGTTCACTCCATATCCGTCACATCTTGTGGTCCCTTACCTTTTTTAACTCTCTCAGTTCTTCCTGCATGTTGATAATCTGGTAAGCTTCCAACCCTAGGGCCGCAAACACAAGTAGGAACAGCATGAGTACGATCAGGGCCAGACCGGGGCTGACTCCCATGCAACCCCGACTCTTTCCACGGCTCCTAGATCTCTCCTGGGGAGGTGGGTAGGACCAGCAGGGTACAAGACTTGGAGGCTGCGCAGCGTGCTGTGGCCCTCCACCTCCATCCACAAGGAACACCTGTGGGAACGGATAGCTCTGGTCAGCGCTCATGGTGCAGTTCCAAACTTTGTGTGCAGGTCCAAACTTTGTGTGCATCTAAAAACTCTGCACAAGGAGGTGTGTTCTTTTGCCTCCGCTTCATAAACTTAGCTGTCAAGGCATTCACCACCCACAAGTCCCTCCCACATGCATCATGGACTGAAGACAAGTGCTCATCACTTGTCATTAACTTACACAAGCCTATCAATTGTAATACTAGCCAATTTATCTTGTTCTGCAATTCTGCAAAGTTCTTAGAACTACTTGTCACTCAAACACAGTTTAAGTTACCTATGTGCTTGCATATCTTTGCACTGTGCAGTGTGCATTTAAAAAACTGTAGCTCAGTCTGAAGGGAAATGAAGCTAGAGGTTTAGCTGACCCCCACCTCACTAACCACCATCAAGTCATGATCAGAATGAGACCTTTCACAAATTCCACGAAAGGAAAAAGTGAGCAACCACGGAGACAGTCACCTGTCCAGTATTTCGCATTAAACGCAACAGGTCTTTGGCACAGGTAACATACTGTGCAACATACAGTGAATTAATATAGGGTTTTCACTGAACTTCTTCACACCTGAATCATGCCCTGAATCTGAATATTTATACCTAGTTTTTAAGCCATTTAATAATGCATTGTCTTTATGAGGCACAGTGTAAAGGTAAACAATGATACAATAGTTTCAGTAGAGCACACAGCATTGTTTGTGGTGTAGATTTTGCTGCCACATGAAAAGAAAATATGTCTCTGCATTGGCTCTGCTGCTTTTGAAAAGCTGGTAGCGTGACACAGCGATACTTCAGAAGTGAGTGTTAACCCCAGACAATACCTCTGAGTTGAACTTACAGGAAAACTGAACGCCTAATCATCACTTTCGTCCCCACTCAGTGAGGAGTTAATACCGTTGTGGTCTTTCAGACACTTTTTTTTGAAACAATAGAGATCAGTTAGGCTGCTACTTCATTGTGGTTGCAACAGTGTCTAATTGTTTCCGTAATAATTATCTAAAGCGTCATTTAGTGGGTTTTGGTGATTTTTGATAGAGGAATTTATGTATCATAGATGGAACTTAATACAAGACATGCAGCGGTGCAGGGCTGCCTCATGAAGGCTTACACTACAACTTTATTTATATACAGTGGGGCAAAAAAGTATTTAGTCAGCCACCAATTGTGCAAGTTCTCCCATTTAAAAAGATGAGAGAGGCCTGTAATTTTTATCATATGTATACCTCAACTATGAGAGACAAAATGAGAAAATAAAATCCAGGAAATCACATTGTAGGATTTTTAATGAATTAATTGGTAAATTCCTCTGTAAAATAAGTATTTGGTCACCTACAAACAAGCAAGATTTCTGGCTCTCACAGACCTGTAACTTCTTCTTTAAGAGGCTCCTCTGTCCTCCACTCGTTACCTGTATTAATGGCACCTTTTTGAACTCATTATCAGTATAAAAGACACCTGTCCACAACCTCAAACAGTCATACTCCAAACTCCACTATGGCCAAGACCAAAGCGCTGTCAAAGGAGACCAGAGACTAAATTGTAGACCTGCACCAGGCTGGGAAAACTGAATCTGCAATAGGTAAGCAGCTTGGTGTGAAGAAATCAACTGTGGGAGCAATTATTAGAAAATGGAAGACATACAAGCCTCTGGACAGACCTGGTAAGCCCAAACGTGTAGTGCGGGTGAACTGGGAACGTCTGGAGGAGTCCCATGTCCAGGAAGCCTTCAACTCACACCTCCGGCGGAGCTTTTCAGGCATCCCTGTGGAGGCTGGGGACATTGAGCCAGAGTGGGCGGTGTTCAAAGCTTCTATTGCCGAAGCTGCGGCGGGGAGCTGTGGTCTCAAGGTCTTAGGTGCCTCAAGGGGCGGTAACCCTCGAACCTCGTGGTGGACACCGGTGGTTAGGGAAGCCGTCCGACTGAAGAAGGAGGCCTTCCGGGATATGTTATCCCTGGGTACTCCTGACGCAGTTGCAAGGTATCGACAGGCCCGAAGGGCAGCAGCCTCAGCCGTGGCCGACGCAAAGCAGCGGGTGTGGGAGAAGTTCGGAGAAGCCATGGAGAAGGACTTTCGGTCGGCACCAAAGTTGTTCTGGAAAACCGTCCGGCACCTCAGGAGGGGGAAGCAGGGTACCATCCAAGCTGTGTACAGTAAGGATGGGGCGTTGTTGACTTCAACTGATAGTGTGTTAGGGCGGTGGAAGGAACACTTTGAGGAACTCCTGAATCCGACAACTCCGCACTCTATGTTAGAGGCAGAGCTGGAGTATGAAGGGGGATCAATTCCAATCTCACGGGGGGAAGTCACTGAGGTAGTTAAACAGCTCCACAGTGGCAAAGCCCCGGGGGTGGATGAGATCCGCCCAGAAATGCTGAAGGCTCTGGGTGTTGAGGGACTGTCATGGTTGACACGTTTCGTCAACATTGCGTGGAAGTCGGAAACAGTACCGAAGGAGTGGCAGACCGGGGTGGTGGTTCCTCTCTTTAAAAAGGGGGATCAGAGGTAGGGCTGAACGATTTTAAGTAAAAATTGAAATTGCGATTTTTCTGGCAGAGATTGCGATTTCGATTTCTCCACGATTTTTTTTATTTAAACAAGTTTCAGTGTAACAACAAAGTGGAGCAAAAAAAGAAGTCTTACCTTAAAAGCAGTGCAAAATGTCTCAAAGGAGCTAGCTTATGAACCTCAACATCAGCAGCAGTTACAGATATTCAACCCGTGTATCCAGAAACCTGTGCTGCTTCAAATAAAGTGGCAAGAGGAAGTGAAATGTAAAGGTAGTAAAACTAAATAATAATAATAATAATAAAAAAAATACATTTTCCTCATCAACAAAAGATGTCCAACTGGTTACATTATTTAACATCTAGTCTGTAACAAAAGATAAGTAAAAAAGAGTGAACACCTTTTTTAATGGAACAAAGACATGTCAGGGTAAGGTGCAGAAGAACAACAACAAACCTTGTCAACCTTTGCTGGCTTCAGACTTGCACGCTGACATGTGACAATAATGCCACTGGCACTGAACAGTCTCTCTGATGGTGCACTCGTTGCTGGTATGCAAAGGTACTTACGAGCCAACTTGCTAAGCCATGGGAAGTTGACATTGTGCACTCTCCACCAGGCCAGTGGATCTTGCTCTCCATCAATGGTAGGAGTTATGAGGTAGTTGTCCAGTTCTGCTTTAATGGTATCCTCCAACTGCACAGTAGAGGAAGCAGGGACCGCCTTGGTCTTTAAAAAAAGTTTTCCCCAGTGACCGCTTTCGTTTGTAGAGGTGGGGGGTGGTTTTCTTTTTGCCCTCGGGGGCGGGGAAAAGGGTTGGACACAAGCCCTGTTTCCGGCAACACACAGAAATAAGAGGAAACCAATGTTTTTTTCATTTGGGGAAAAACCCAAACCGAGGCTTTTTTGCTAAAATTTTAAAAAATGTCAGAAGGTTTTTTTCCCAAAAATTTAAAAAACAAAAAATACAACTTTTTTTTAATTTTGAAAAAACAAAAAAAAAAAAAAAAAGAAACCCTTTTTTGGGGCCACCTGTTCCTTTTCCCATTTTTCACCCCTTGTCCTTTGAAGTAGGGGGACATTTCTTTTCCACTTATGTAGCTCTTTTTGAATCTTGGATAAAGGGAAAGGGATGTGTTTCCCAAAGAGCCCCTTGTGTAAGGGGTCGCGTTTTTCTTTTAAATGTTTTGGAAAAGCCTTGTTTTGATCCCCCTTGGTGAGATTCGGCCCTGGTCATTTTCAAAGCTTTTGCTGTTCTAGGAGATGGGCACGGGCTTCGGGTATGAACGCTTAGTATTTTCCTAAACCTGAGGGGCGTTGTAAAAACCCCAAAAAGGGGGCCCGGGGGCTTTGGTTTCAGTTTTCAAGGACATTGGGGTCTTGCCAAGTGAGGACCAGGGGGCCGCTTCCCCGGGTCTTCAAAAAAAAAGAACCGGGCACAGTCCCTTTTGCTCTGCTCCAACACCCCCCCAAAACATTTTTCTCCCCCCCCGGGCCCCCAATGGTCGGACTTCATGCCCAAATGACTTTGAGGTATTAAAGGGGCCCCTTTTGGGCTGTGCCTTTTTAGTCCCGCCTTTCTTTTCCAGCTGTGAGTGAAAAACCGAAAACCGCTGTTTTGCAAAGTCCTGGGCCCGTTTGTTTTCTTTGCCATTTTTTAAACGTTTTTTTCTGGGAAAAAATTAAACCTTTTTTGAAATTCCAGTATAAAAAAGCCATAAGGAAAGCTCATAACACAGTTTTCATAACATACCTTAAATTAAAATCTGTTGTCATGAAATTTAGTTCAATACGTTTTTTTGGGCAGCAAAACTTCGGGTGGAAACTACCACAGTAAGTTTTTTTGCCCATAAAAAAAATTTGTAATTGGAAATTTAATGCAAAAACCCCTTAATATGTTTTCTTAGTTATTCCACTAAAACCAAAAAAAATCTTTTTAATTTTCCTTTATAGGGGCAATAAATTTTGGGCACCAGCCTGACATTGCAAACAACAAAAAACACGTTAGTTTTTTTAAAGGGTACCAAAAAAACCGTTTTAGCTTTTTATTGTCCCAAAAAAAACCATTTAGCTTTTTATTGTCCCAAAAAACAGGGCTAGTGTTTATTTCCCAAAAAAAACGCTGGGCTGTTTATTTTTCCCAAAAACACTTTTCCCCCTCCCCCCGAAACACACTTTAAAATGGCCTCACTAACCCCTAATTTTTAAAAAACGTGCACACACACACACACAAAAAGTTTCCCGATGAAAGGGTTCTTTTTCCCCCCTAGGAAAAACAGTATTTTAAAGAAAGGCATTGCGCAAACCCCATTGGGGTAAAACGCCCTTTGACAACAAACTTCTCGGCGCTTCGCCCCCAGAAAATACAACTCTCAAAATTGTAGTAACCTTTAAACTTCCACATCCGGCCCCAAACCCCTTTTTTTTTGTATTTAACCAATTGCAAGATGCACCCCGTGTCCAAAAGCACTCCCAGTCGGGTCCATGGTTAAGCCCCATTCCCTTTAAACCATATTTAAAAGCGTTTTTTCGGTTTTTAAGGGCACGTTGGGTTTCCCTTTTTTTAAGACCCCATTGGCCAAGCACTCCTTAAACCCCATGGCAATATTCCCCCGGTAGGGGCGGGTGGGAAAGTATTTTTTAAATTTTGAATGACAAGCTACCACGGGACTTGGGGGGGCAAAACGTGTTTGGGTCACGCGCCCCCTTTGCGTTTTTTGTCGGTGCTGACACAGAGCCGGGGCTTTTCCTGGGAATTATTGAAAAAATTTTTTAAATTATTAATTACCCAAACAAAAAAGTGATTTTTGGGACGTTCCCAAAATGGGGGGTTGTCGGAGTCCGATTTTGGTCCCAAAAAACGTAGTGGGGTTCACCCTAAAAGGGGTGGGGGGCCAATTCAAAAATAAAACTAGCCCCCGGGGGAAAAGTTTATTTCAAAGGTTGAAAAGGAGGGTCCCCCGTTTGTCGAACCTCAATTAAAGGGGGAAACATGCGGTTTTCTTCCTGGTCGGGGGGAACGACGGACCCCTTTTCACTTCGCAAGGCCCCGGAGGGGGCCCTGGGAGTACGCTCACCCGGGTCTACATGTGCTTTGTGGTTTTTGGGAAAAGGGAAATGCCGGGTTCCCGGGGAAAAGTTTCGGGGGGAGGTGCGCGGGAGTATGGGATGGGGGGGTCTTGTCCGGGGCCAACCCAATCCTGTACCCCCCCAAGCGAGAGCTGTTTTCCGGGCCTTTTTTCCCCTTTTTTTTCACCAACCCCCCCCTTTTTTTTTTTTTTTTTTTTTTTTTTTGGAACCGTTTTTCCGGTGAGGGTTGGCCTCCGCCGGGGCTGCGCTTGTACCCAATCCTGTTTGGAAATTCATGGACGGGAATTTCGAGGCGTTGGGGGGGGGGGGGTTTGCAGTTCGGGGGCAAAGGATTGAACCACTGTTTTTTTGCAGAAGGATTTGGCCCAAATGGTTCCCCGGTCTGTGCCCTTTCCCAAGCATACGGGAAAGGGTTCGCGGCCGAGTGGGGAACGGGGGGATGGGGGATCAAAACCCCAAATTGAGGCCTGGTTCTCAGCGGGAAAAACCGAGGGAATTGCCCATCCAGTAGGGAATAAAGCCTTACCCCAAGTGAAGGAGTTAAGTATCGGGGGGGTCTTTTTTCCGAGTGGGGGAAAAAGGGGGAGCGTGAGATGGGGGGAAATCGGAGCAGCGGGGGGGTATTTCCCGGGTGGGGCTTTGCCGCCCCGTTGTCCCAAAAGAGAGCAAAAGCCAGAGGAAAGCCCCTCTGTCTCCCGGGCCATTTCTTTCCCAAACCCTCCCCTTGGTATAAAGGAGGGGTCATGACCGAAAGAACAGATCGCGGATAAAAGGGGCCCGAAAGGGGGATTTCTCCGCGGGGTGGCGGGTTTCCCCCTTGGGGAAAAAGGTGAAAAATTCAGTCTTTGGGAGGGACTTTGATTTAGAACCCCCTGTTCCTTGGGTTGAAAGGACCCCCGTTGATTTGGGTTGGTGCACCTAGTGAGGATGCCACCTGGGCCCCCCTAGGGAGGTTTTTCCAGGCAGTCCAGGGGGAAGAGACCGAGGGGTAGACTGGGAAACCAGGTGGGGGAAATTATATCTTTTCCCACTGGTTGGGAGGCCTTGGAATCCCCCAGTCAGAGTGGTTGATTGGCCAAAGGGGGAAAGGGAAAATTTGGGGCTTTTCCCCTTGGGGCTGTTACCTCCGGACCCTGCGGAAAAAAAAGGGGGGAAAAAAAGGATTTGGGTGGGTTTAAAACAAACAAAACCACTGCTAAAGGGCCCCATTGGGGGCTTACGCAAAATTCCCCCCCGGGGGTTTAAAATGTCACAAGCGGGACAAAAAAACCCAGAACCCCAGGGGGGACCTAGTGAATGACCCCAAGAGTGGGCCAAATTTAAAAGGTACCTTTAGTAACACCTCCCCCGCCAGGGACCCTTAAAACCTGATTCCAGACGTGTCCCCCTGCTTAAGCCAAAAAAGGGGGCCAAAGGGGGGGGGCCCGGGGCTGAAAAATTTGCTAGAGGGATTTGGATGATCCCGAAGAGGATTTGGGGAATTCAATGGGCGAAGAAACCAAAAAGAACGTTTTTGGTTTAAACTAAATGTGTGTTTTTGGGGGAGAAAGAAAGCAGAGTTGATCCAAAGAACCAAACCTACTATGTGAAGCATGGGGGGGGGGGAAAAATCATGCTTTGGGGGGTGTTTTTTGCAAAAGGGGAAAAGGAGACTGATCCGTGTAAAGGGGGGAAAGGAAAGGGGCCCTGTAAACGTGAGGGTTTGGGGTGAAAACCCCCTTTTTTTAGCCCAAAGGCCCCTGAAGATGAAAAGGGGGCTGGGGCCCTTTTAGCCCCGGAAAATGATCCCAAAAAACACCCCCAGGGGGAACGAAAGGGGGGGGGGGTTTCCCAAAGAAACATTTCAAGGGCCTTGTGTTTGGGGGCCCAGCCCGTCTCCACATCTCCCCCCTAGAAAAATTTGGAAGGGGGTTTTAAAAAACCGGTTGCCCCCCCCGCGACAGCCCCAAAAACATCACTTTTAGAGGGAAATTTATGGGGGAATGGGCCAAATCCCCGCAACAGTGTGAAAACCTTTGGAAAACTTACGAAAAAATTTGGGTCTGTCTTGCCAACAAAGGGTAAAATTAAACCAAAAAAATTGAGATAACTTTTTATTGACCCAATACTTATTTTTCCCAAAAAATTTGAAAAAAAAATTTTTTAAAACCTAAAAATGTTAAATTTTCCGGGTTTTTTTTTTTTTTTTTTTGTTTCATAGTTGAGGTATCCCAAAGATAAAAATTAAAAGGCCCTTTCCCCTTTTTAAAAGGGGGAAATTGCACAATTGGTGGTGAAATACTTTTTTGGCCCCCGTCCAAATTATATATAAACAAAATAGGGTTTTTACTTTTTTACATTTGTTTTATTTTTGTTTTTAAATTTACTACCCGCAAACAGAGTCTCAAGCCTGTAAATCCACTGCTGCAAAAATTTTATTTACCCTTTTCCAGGCCCTTTGGTGAGACCAAAAGGGGAAAAACCCCCCTTTCAAGGTTTCATTTTTCCCGCTCTAACGAAAAGGGGGAAATTACCTCAATTAACATAAAAAGCCAGGCTTTCGGGACCCTAAAAAGCTGAAGTGTCTGTTTCCCGAAATGACAAAAACGGCCCTTTCAGAGCAGCCTTGGTTAAGGGGGAGGGTGGGGTTGGGGTCTTACCCGGTCGTGTTCAGTGGTGCTGGGTCCCCTTAAAAAAACCCGAAAGGTGAAAAAAAAAAAAACCCCTAAACGCAAGAATAACAATGAACATGCCTTTGTTCTTTAAAAGCCCCTTTTTTTCCTGTTTTCCTAACGGGATTAAATGGTCATGATGACTGATATTTACAATGGTTTTTTTTAAAAAAAAAAACCCCCCGAAATAAAGACCTTATCTTTTCCTTTGTGCCAAAAATTCATTTTTCTTACACATGGCCCTTTTGAGCCCAAAAAAAAGATTTCCCTGTACAAATTTTGCATTGTGATCCAAAAAACTCTGACAAAGTTAAATGTTTTTGAAAACCGTTCCCGAAAACCCAAAAATAAAAATCTGGGGCCCCTCAAAATTAAAGACAGGGTTTAAAGTAAAACTTGTTTAAAAATTAAAAAAAATTTTGACAAAAAAACTCACCCCCATGGGCCCATCATTATTAAGGAAGGCTTTAATGAGTTTTTAGAGCCGAAAGGGGGCCAAAAAAAAACTTAATTCTTTTAAAAAGTGGGGCCTTCAAATTTAAAAATATAGTGTTCCCCCAGCCCCCTCAGAAGATGGTAAAAGTCCCAAAATCCCCCGGCAAGGGGCCCTTTCCCCTTTCCCCCGCTGTCCCGTATTGGGTTTATTTTTCCGGGGCCCTTTTTGGGTGCCTCACACCGGGCTTTCCCCCTTGTCCAAAACAATCCCCTCATTGGGGGGGGGGCCAAAAGATTATGTTGGCCTGAACTGGGTTTACTGTGTTTGCATTAAGAAGCGTTTTAAAAAGGTTGGGAGGCCGGGGGCCCCAGCACCACGGCGAGGCCCCGTGTTTGAGAGGGGCCTGGTTTGAGAGGAGCCCCCCTTTAAAACCCCGGTCCTTTTGAAGGCAGCAGCAGCAATCGCAAGCTTTTTCTGGTCAAAAAAGGGGGGGCCGGTCCTTGGGTTTCCAGTGCCCGGGGGTTTTTTGAGTTTTGATCGTTGGGGGCAAGGGGAGAAAAACCCCGGTTTCCCCGATTTGGGTGAGAGGGCGGAGTTTTCAGGGGCCCGGGTTTTTGTAACATCCTTCAAATTTCCGCCCAATTTGCCTTTTGCTTTGTGATTGGGCCCCTTCCTTCATGCAGACAAAGGTGAGGGGTTTTTTTTCGGAGTAGGAAAAAGGAGTGAAGATAACGGTTAAATTGGGGGGGTACAAATACTTTTGTAAGTCCCAAAAAAAAAAATATCAATTTAAAAATAATTTTGTCCCAATTTTTTTTCCTGTGGGAATTGTGTGCATGCCTGTATACCTTTCGTTTATTATAGCTGGAAATATTTTTTCTGTCCTTTTGGGTTTTTTATCAATTTAAACATTATTTATTTTCAAGTTTTTTAAATACCTTTAAAAATGCACATTTTGTTAAATTTTCAACGATTTTAAATTTAAGGAGTTTAACAAAAGGCTTAAATGTGTGGTTTTCGAAGCCAAATTGGGAAAGTGAAGGCCAAAAGGGTAAATACTTTTCTTTTTAAAAACTCAAAAAAAGGATGAAACCCAAAATAATTTTTTTGGCCGTTAAAAAGCGATAGTTTAAAACCCTTGGGTGCATTTGAGGATAAGTCAAATTTAAAAAGCTTTAAAAAATGAAAGGTAAAGGGGAGGGTTTTGTTTTTCTTTCCTTTCCCCTTTCAGGGATGGGTTAGGGGGGGATGGTTTGTTTGATGGGGTCAAGAAATCTAGTTGGTGTGAAAGGGTTTTTACTCCCTTTTTCAAAAATCAATTCAGCTGGAACTCAAACAATTTTCTCCAAGGGGAATGGACAGTGGGAAATTGGGTGAAAGAAGACGTACAGGGTTAAAAAATTATTTCAGTGTTTATTAGAAACTTTGTTGAAAATTTATTTTAACCCCCTTAAGAAAATGTCCCAACCCCCAATTAAAAACATTTTCTTTTTGATAATTTGGGGGGGGCACTTTTTTACAAAAAGAAGGCCCCGAATTTTAGCGTAACTGAACAAAAAGGGTTTTGGGTTAAAAAAAAAATTCTCCAAAAGAGGGGGAAACTGAAATTTTAAAAACAAAAAAAAACTTTTCCCCTAACCCCGCTTGGGGTTTTTCCAGGGCATCTTTGATGCGCCCGGAAATTTTAACCAAAAATTTTAAAATTAGTTTAGCAGTTTAAAAGGGGTCGTGTTTACATTAGGCCCCAAGGGGAAGTAGGAAATTTCATTGTTAAAATAAAATTGAATGCTTTAATTTTTTTTTACCCAACCCTTGGAGTAAATCCAAAAAAATGTGAGTTAGATCACTGTTCATTCAAAGCTACACTCCTTTTTTGGTTTTTTGGACAAATTGGAATTAAAATACGGGCATAAAGCTTTTGGCTTCTGGCCCCGCTTCCCCCCCTCCCCCTTTTTTGGGAAACCAGAGTCCCGTTCAATTTTCCTTGTTTTTTCTTCGTTTTTCCATTTTTAAATCATGCCCGATTTTTCCAAAAGGGGCGTTCATACAAACAAGTCCCCGGACACAAAAAAATTGTCCCCTGACTTTATAAACGCGGAGGGATGGTCCCCAAAATTAATTTCCCTTGGGGAAATTTAAAGGGGACCCTTTCCTGTGAAATCACGTTTTGAGTAAAGTGTTTTTGTTCCCCCTTTGTTTTTAAAGAATAAATAAAAAAAAAGAAAAATATAAAAAGAGCATAAAAATTTGGGAAAACCCTTTACCCTTTAAAAACAAATATAGTTTTAACGGGGTAACCCCTTATTTAAAATATGTTTTTTTCGGCCCTGATGTTTCCAGGTATTGCTTTTTACAAAGATTTTGATGAAATAGATAGGGTTTAAAGAAAAAAAACGGCCATAAAGGAAAGATGGGGTGGGGGAAAATAAAAATTTCCAAAAACCGAAAGCTTGAAAAAAAAATCCCCCTTTTAATCCTTTAGGTCTCAATGACACCCGTGGTTTTAATTTTTTTTTTATAAGTCCGTCACATCAAAGGGAAGAAAAAGCATCATCCCGCAGTTACCCCTCGGGCAGGGCCCTCCACACAATTTTTCCCTAATGTTTCAATTAAAGAGTAAAAAAAATGGGAAAATAAAAATCTTAAAAAGCGATTTGTTTTTACCTAAACAACGGGGTGGATTTCATAAAAAAAAATATCAAAGCAACCAACCGTAAATTTTTTGCATTCCCTTAAATGTAAAAATTGGGGTTTTGAATGAATTTTGGGGGTACAAATCCCACGACATGAGACTTCCCTATGACCCGGGTTTTTGCATTAAAACTTTTTGTGGGGAAATTTAGGATAGGGAAACAAGGAAATAACAAGGGTTATATGGTTTTCAAGTGTTGTTTGTTTTTTCTTTGTTTCTGCCCAAAAAGGGGGGGGGGTGGGGGGGAAGGGGGGGGGGGGGGGAGTAATGTTTCTTTAACTTTAAAATTTAAAAAAACGGTTCTATGCCCCCACCCTTTTTTTTCCTGTTTTTTGTCAGCAGGGAGGGGGGTGCCGTCAATGGGGGGCTTCCTTTTTGAAAACTCAAATCTTTAAAAAGCACTAAGTGGTGCTTTTTAAAAATTTTTCAAATTTTGGAAAAAGTGGGGCTTTGGGGAAATTTCCCGTGAAAGTAACAATGTGATTAAAACCCTTTAAAACCCTTTAAAATTTAAATTCCTTTTTTTAAGAAACCCCCCTCCAACCCCAGCCGGCTACTCTCCTACGTAAACCCCCTCAAATTTTTAAAAATTTCCCCCGTAAAGGGCTGGGTTTTTGGTTTTATTTGGGGGGTTTTCTTGGCCAATCTTTACCCGGGCCCAAACTCGAAAGGGAGTGGTGAGGGAAAGATGACTTTAGGTTGTGCGCAAATTTGGTTGTATTCCGCAAAGGGCCGGTAAAGTTAGAGGGAAACCATTCGATCCCCCTGTGGGGAACGCGCGAATAAACCGAAGTTAAAGCCGGGCACGAAAAACCCTTTTTTGAGTTTTTTTGTTTGGGCCAAAAATGTTTTTGGGGCCCCCCTCCCAAAAGGGGTTCGGGGAAAAATTTAAAGTCCCGCCGCTCCGTTAGTGGCGAAGGGGTAAAGTCACGACCCAAAAGTTTTGTTTTAAAGGTTATCCCGAATGGGACTTCAAGGGGTACCCCCGCCTTCAAGTAAAAACACTTGTCAATGGTGGTGCCCGACTCTCTGAACCCAAAAGAAATGTGGAAAAGAGTTGGTAGGACCGGTTCCTCCCAAACCCCACAAACCCTCTTAAAATTCCCGAGGTTGGGGGGCCAGGTTTACCCTTCTTTTTTTCGAACAAGGCCCAGGCTTGCAATTTTTTTTCATAAAACAATCCCCCTTTTCTGTGCCCAAAGTTAAATCAGACCCCAAAAGGTCCGGGTTTTTAATTGCAAACCCCAAAAAATGGGGGGCAACAACTGCTTGGAGAACGTGTATGGCCCCAATTGGGACAAGAGGACTTTTTTTTAAAAAATGTTCTTTTTTCCATTTCCCGACTTAAAATTTCCCCCCCAGCTCATTCTGGGTTGGGTTTTTTAACTGTTGTATCCCAATTTCCTTTTACCCTTTACCCTTCCCTCTAAATTCCCTTGCCCCATCTTCTATATTTAAAAATCTGTTCATGGAGCATTTTCAGTTCAGAAAAATTTGGGGCTTTTTTTAAAACTAGTGTAAACAGTACCCTTCTTTTTTCCTGTTATGGTACTTTCTCCTGATTTTTTTTTTATGGAAAACAAATTTCTCTTCCCTGTTAGCGTTTGTTCATTTCAAACCCCGGGTTTTAAAAGGCCCCCAATGCCCTTTTTGACATCCTTTCCCTTTTCACTTCCCCCTGGCAAATTCAAAAACCCTAGGGCCCACTAATTAAATTTTTGAAACCCCGGGTTTTATCTAAACCCTTTGGGGAAACGCATTGACCTTTTTTTTTTTCACTAATTTTTAACCCCCCAAGTATCTACTTCAAAAATTTTGGGAAACGTGCGAGGGGAAAGGGCCCTTTAATATGAGGAAAAATACTGCCTCCCAAAAATTTATCGGATTTCCCGACAAGGGTGTGAAAACCCCCCCGTGAATTTCTCAAAGGGAAAAACCCGACAAAAAAAGCTGAATTTAAATTTTGGATCGAAAGGCAACAAAATCACTTTTAAAAAAACCCCAAAATTGCTAAGAATTCGGGGATAAACCGAGCAAAATACTCGCCCACCCAAAATTTGAAACCCCCTTCCCCTCAGACAAACATCAAAATTTTAAAACTGCTGAAGGAATTCTATTTTCCTCCAAAACCCCTTAAAAAACCCAAAACAGGGACTTTTTTAGTTCATTGGGATACTTCGAGGGGTCAACTGATGGGCCCACAAAATGAAAAAGGTTTTATGTCCCTAAAAAATCCCCCTAATTTAACCCAAAAAATCGTCTGGGTTGGGTAAACCCCCCACAGTTTTTAAAGAAATTAAAAAATGCTCTAAAATTTGATGCAGAGGGAAAAAGTCCCGGGGCCCTTTATGGTTTTCCCCGCTGATTTTTTTTAAAAGGTTTTTCTGACAAAAATTTAACCCCCCTTTTGCTAAACATGTTTTTTAAACTTCGTTTTTAATCTTTTCACACTTTCCCCCCACGCTACGTCAGGGGTACAAATTTCTCTTAAATAAAAAAAGGCCCAAAAATCCCCTTTTTTTGTGGGGAAATTTCCCCCCATTCTTTTTCTTTGGGGGCGACATCAAGCTATTAAAAAAGGGGCTAGCCCAAAAAGTTTAAATTTTACTGGTAGTATTTTCCCCCACATCAAACAGGGATTTTTTTTAAAATAGGGCATTTTTCCCCAATTCAGACCCTTATTTGACATATTTATTAAACCCCCTTTCCCCGATTTCCCCGGGAAAATTTTTGTTTCAAAGGACCTGAAAACTTTAACCCGGTAGAAAGGCCTTTTTTTTTTTAAAACCTTGAGAAAATTTGGATTTGGCGACACAAATTTTTTCAAAGGTTAGGTTCCCATTAAAATTCCCCCCCGCTTCGCCGCACAATAATGATTATTTTGTTTTTTTTTCCCTCAAAAGTGGAATCGGGAGGGGTTTTCCCCCCTTTTCCTTTTGTTTCCAATTTAACCGCTGGGGGGTTCCCCCAGGGCATAAGATGCTGGGGATTTTCAAGGGGGGGGTTTAGCATACTCTTTCTTGTATTTCTGACGACTTTCTGTATTCAAATTTGGCCCAAAAAATTTTTCCCCCAGTATCGGCGGCTGAGGGGGGATGGCCAGATATCGGGTTAAAGTTAAATTGTAACAAAAGTTTAACGTTTCATTAACCCTGCCGCAAAAACCTACCCCCCCCAAAGTTTTCCATTTAAAATTAAAATTAAATAAACTTTTTAAAGTAAATTGACTACTTTTAATATTATTTTCCCACAACCCTATGGAAATTTAAAAACTGTGAGTTAGATCACGGAGCTAACATTTTTTTTCGAATAAAAAAAAAAGAAGGGGGGGTAAAAAATTCAATATTTGGCCCCCTGATTTTTGGGGATAGAAAAAATAAATTTAGCATAAAAAGGAAAACCGACCCCTTTAAAAAAAAATAAAGTTTTAAAAAGTTTTAAAACCCCTTTTTTAAAAATATGTTTAAATTTTGGCCATGATGTGCTCCAGGTATTGCCCGTGACAAAGCCTTTCTGATGAAATAGTATAGATGATGAAAGAAACGGCCCCATAATGGAAAAAAATGAGGGGGGCAAATCTTACCAAAAAACCGGGAAAACTTGAAAAAAAAAAAAAACCCCCCCATGAACAATTTTGGTTCCAAAGACACAGTGGTTTTCTTTTGGAAAAGTTTTTGTAAACAAACAAGGGGGAAAAGTGCATTTATCAGCAGTTTCCAAAGGGCAGACCCCCCGCCCAATTTTCATAAATGTTTTCAATTAAAGACCCTAAATTCTGAATTTTAACGTCCTTAAAAAGCAATTTTTTTTTCCCAAACAATGGGGAAAGGTACATCATAGATTTTCAAAGCAGACAAACCAGTATTTCTTGCTAAAATTTGGGGTTTAAAATATAAACTTTTTGAAAGAATTTTGGGCACAAATCTACAAGAAAATGAGGGCTTCCCGGGAGACTTTAAATTCGTTAAAAACCCGTGTTTTTGGGGGGTTTAGCGTAGCTCAAAAGGAAGTAAAAAGGTGTCTGGTATAGAGTTTTTGTTTGTTGTTCTTTGTTTCTGCAACAAGGGGGGGGGGGGGGATAATTGTTTGTGTAATTTTTTCTTCCAACTTAAAAAAACTAAATTTGGTCCCCATCCCCCCTTTTCTTTCCCCGTTCCCGTCAGCAGGGAGGGGGGGCCCCGAAAGGGGCAGGGACAAATTTTATGTAAGCTTAATTTAACGCACTAAGGGTGCTTTTAAAAATTTTCTAATTTTGGGAAAAACAGGGGCTTGAATTCCCTGTGAAAGAAAAAAGTGATTAACCCCTTTAAAAATTTTAAAAAATTAAAAAAGGCCCTTTTTTCCAAAAAACCCCCCTTCCCAACCCACCCGGTCCCCTTCCGTACTTCCGTAAATTTTTTAAAATTTCCCTTCCCGTTTTTTAGGTCCGGGGTTTTTTGGGTTTTTTTTGGGGTTTTCCCCCGGCCAAAACCCTTAGGTCCCCCCCACGAAAAAGAGGGGGTGGGTGAGAAAGATGACGTTGGTTTGGCGCAAGTTTTAGTTGGTAGTTAGGGAAAGGCGGCGGTTTAAAGTTGCAAGGAAAACCCCCGTCCGGGTGTGGCAAACGCTGCCCCAAAATTTCCCCAAGTTAAAGGGAGCCAAAAACAAAATTTGCGTTTTTTTAATGGGGCCCCCCCCCCCCAAATTTGTGGGCCCCCCCCCCCCCCCCCCCCCCCCCCCACGGGGTTCGGGAAAAATTTTAATTTTCCAGCTGCTCCCCTTTTGTGGCGAAGGAGAAACGTCAGACCAAAAGTTATGACTGGGTTTTGGTTGATCCAGAGTGGTACTGAAAAAGGTACCCCCCCTTCAAGTAGAAAACACTTGTCAATGGTGAGTGCCCAGGGCTCCTTACAAAAGCAATGTTTGGGCGGGTCGGGTTTGGGCCCGGCAAACCCCCCAAAAACCCTCACACCAATTTAAAAATTTGGGAGAGGTTTGGGGGGCCCGCCCTTTTCCATTCTTCTTTTTTGAAAAAAGGCCCGAGGCATTGAATTTTGTTCATAAATCAATCCAATTTTTCTGTGACCCAAAGTTATATCAGACCCAAAAAGGGGTTTAAAAATTTTCAACCCGGGAAAAATTGCGGGGAACAATCTGACGTTGGGGAAGTGTACCTATGGGCCCCAATTGGGGCAACGAGGGCTTTTTCAAAATGTTCTTTTCCATTCCCGACATAAAATTCCCGCCCCTCAATTTGGGGGGGATTTTTTAAATGTTGTATTAAAACCTTCACTTGCCGTTCATTTTAAAAAGCCCTCTGCCCCATCTTCTAAGGGAAATATTGTTCGTGGAGGGATCAAATCTCAGAAAGTTTATTTTAAAACCATTTGGGAAAGCATTGACCTTTTTTTTTTCACTAAATTTTTAACCCCCATGTATCTCTTTTAACAGTTTGGGGAAACGTGCCCGGGGGGAAAAGGCCCTAATACTGAGAAAAAAATTGCCCCAGGGGTTTTTATGGGATTGCAACAAAAATGTGTAGACTCCCCCCTGCAGATCTTCCAAAGAATTTCTGGGCAAAAAAACTGAATTTTTGGGGAAATTTTGGATCAAAGAGGGGAAAAAAACCCTTTTAAAAAAAAAGCCAAAATTGTATGAAAACGGAGATAAAGACAAAATAATGCCCACCCAAAACCCACAATCCTTTCCCCTAGCAAAATCACTCAAAAGAAAACTGCTGATGGAAATCTATTAATCCTCAAACCCTTTAAAGACCAATTTAGGGGCTTTTTTAGTTCCCTTGTTTACTTTGAGGGTCAAAATGATTTAACACAATAAAGAAAACTTTTTTTTGTCCCCAAAAATCCCCTCTTTTTGATTTCCCGAAATATCGTGGGGTTTGATGAAAACCCCCCAAGTTAATGGGAAAATTAAAATTGGGTTTTAATGTCGGGTGCAGAGTGTGAAAAAGTTGGGGCCCCCATGGTTTCCCTGCTGATTTTTTTTAAAGGTTTTTCTGAAAAAATTAACCCCATTTGCTAAAAATTTTTAACTAATCGTTTCAATCCTTTTCACATTCCCCCCCGAAGTCCCGGGTACTATTTTTTTTATACTAAAAAAGGAAAAGATCCTTTTTTTGTTGGGAATTTTTCCCCCTATATCTTGCTTTGTGCTGGGCCAAAAAACATTAGTAAGGAGTAGCAAAAAAAATTTAGAATTGTTCTGGCTATTTTTTCCAGGATCAAAAGGGTTTTTAAAGATTGCCCCTCTTTTCCCCAAAAGCGGTTAAAAAGACATATTTTATTAAACCCCCTTCTCCCGATTTCCCCGGAAAATTTTTGTTTCAATGGACGCTGAGAAAAATTTTGAAGGTGAATTTCCTTTTTTATTTTATAATTTTAGAAAAAATTTTGGTTGGCCCACAATTTATTTAATGGATTAGGTTTAAAATAACCCCCCCAGTTGGGGGCCGGACAAAAAAAAATAAATTTGATTATTTTCCCCCAAAGTGGAACTCGCAGGGTTTTACCCTTTTTTTGTTGCTATTGGAAAAACCCCTGGGGTGGCCCCCAGGGCCGGGAAGATGTGGGGGTTCCGGGGGGGGTTTTGCATAAATTTTTTGTAACGACGATTTCTGAAAAATCTGGAAAGAAAAAAATTCCTTTTTGTAAACGGGGGGCTGGTTGGGAAATATGGCCCGATTTGGGTTTTTAAAATTTAAAAAAAACCAAAATGAACGACCCCTTAAGTGCAGTAAAGCCTACCCCCTTTTAAATTAGTTTAAAGGGTTTTGGAAAATTTTAATTTTGGGTTTTGAAAAAGAGATTTTTGTTTAAGGAAAAACAGATTTTTCTTGTTGGTTCGACTGATAAGACCCCCAAAAAAGGTCCCCCCTACCCCTTTTTGGCGGAGGAAAAATTGTTTTTAAAAAAAGTGGTCCCCCCATTTTTATCTTTTTCATGTCCAATTTTTTCCCAAAAATTTTCCCTTCCTTTTATGTTGAAATTTTCAAAATATCAAAAAATAAAAAACCCCCCTTTTTAAAAAAATTTTCAAAAAAAAAAAGGAAAGGGTTTACTTCTTGTAACTTTTAAATTTTTACAATTTGGGGGGGAAAAAATTTAAAACTTTTTTGTCCGGGGTTTTTAATTTTCAATCAACCCCCAAGTTGGTGCAGATGGGATCCCCGTGGTAACCCCCCTGTTTTTGGGGCCTTGCTGGTGAAACCTCCCCAAAATCCCAAAATTTGTTATTTAAAAAAATGTTCAAGATTTGGGGTCAAAATTTAAAGGACTTTGGGGTTCCCGGGAAAACCTTTTTTGTCCCCCCGGGGTTCCAACCGGGTTATTTCATCACGGGTCGCTTTAAAAGGGACAAAGGGGTTTTGTTGAAAAAAAACTTTTTCATTGTGAACCCTTTTCATCTTTTGATCACAAATTTTAAATTCAAAATTCCCAAGGGTTTTTAAAATTTTCAGATCCCAGGGTTTTTAAATTTGTAATCTTTTTCCCAAATTTTTTTATTTTTTTTCCCGGGGCATTTTTATTTTTTTAATTTAACCCACGGGTACCCTTTTAAAAAAATATCCCAACCTTTTTAAAGCAATTTGTTTGATTTTCTTTGATATTGGGCCCAGAACCCCAAAATAGGTTGGGAATGAGGTTTGGGGTCCCTTTTGAAATTGTCCCCCTATAAAAGTCCCCCCCCCGGGGTTTTAAAATTGTAAAAAGGGGCCCCCGTGCCCGGTCCCCGTCCCTCATCTAAACCCGGCAGAATTTAATGGGGATAAAAATTTATGGGCCCTTATTTCGCCCCCATGTTTTTGGATTTTTTCCCCCCCCTTTAATTTTTTTAAGTAGGGCCTTTTACTAACCCCAGCTGTAATCTGTTCCCTCCCCCCAATTTAAAATTTGGCCCTTTGGTTTTTTTACCCTTTATGTTTTTAAAAACCCTCCTTTCGCTGAACTTCAAGGGGCAGGGTAAATTTGATGATTTGGGTGTCCTAAATTTTCAAAATGGGAAAAGGAAATTTCCCCTTTTAAAAGGTTGGAAAAAGAAAAATTTTATTAGGGGCCAATTAAAGTTCCCAAAAAATTTGGTCCTTAAAGCCTGTTTAAAATTTAAAATTGGGCCCGCCCCCAAGGCTGAGACCCCCCCTTAGTGAAAAGCTCACAAAAAAAAACCTCACCAAATTAATATTTAAAATTTTTTTTTAAAATTTAAATTTTTTTTTGATTTCAAATTTCTAAATTTTTGGAAGTAATTTTTGGGGTTTTTTTGTTAGCCCAAACAGGGGTTAAGTTTATTGTTTTTTTGGGTTTTATTTTTAAAAAAAAAAAAAAATGTAAAAAATTAAAAAGTTACAAGAAAATCTGGGATTCTGGGTAATTTTTTCCCACCTTCCCTTTAAAAGGCCAATTCTTGATTAAAAAGCTTTTCTGCCCAAAAAGGGAAACTCCTTTAAAATTTTTGGGCTATTTCAGGGAAAACAATTTTTTTTTAAATCTTTTGGAAAAAACGTTTTCCCAAGGGGTTAGGGCATGAGAAAAAGTTGAAAAAAAAAATTAAAAAATTTTTTTTTTTTTTTTATTCCCCTTGGGATTAATTTAATCTCGTAATTTTTTAAAAAAAAAAGTTTTTTTTGATAAAATTTCAATGTGCCCCTGGTAAAAAACTCTTTGTTAGCGAGGGGGTCCCTTCCCCAAAAAAGATGTTCCCCGGGGCCCCCCCCGTTATTTTCCCGGGTCTACCTTTTTGTTTGGAAATGCAGATTGTTTTTTACTGTATTCTTTAAACCCAAGCCTCAAGAGAAGCATGCCCCACAAATTTCCCCCCTCCGTGCAGCATAAGGTTTTTGTTTTCCTATGCCCTCCCCCTCCAATTTTGTTTTTTAAATTATGGGAGCAAAAACCCCTGTTTGGCTTTACACTTGAAATGAATTGGTTTAAAAAACCCGGGTAAAAATTTGGATTTCAAAACGGATTTTGTTAAATCAGAAAGAAAGAATTTGAACAGAAAAATTGGAGGGGAGGTTTTAAACCCTTTGACTGTATGGGTTTTTCTTTAAAACACAAGGTTTTGGGGGGGGAAAGCCTGAAAGGGGAAAAAAACCTTTACCTCGTGTTGTTGATGCTATCCCGAAATCTAACAAACAAAAAAAACCTGTATTAATTTATTAAAAAGCATTAGGTAAAGTTTTAAAAATTGAAAAATTTGTTTTTCCCCCTTTTGGGGAGTCAAAAAACACTTTTTGGGTCCGCAATGTACGAAAGAAGTTGAGATGATAAAACCCGATAATTAAAATTAAATTTTGTAAAAAATTTTCCAAAAAATTTTTTAAAAAAGCTTTCTTCAGTTTGAAAACCTTGTGGGTTTTCCGTTTTAAGGGTTTTCCCCCATCCCAAAATTTAAACCCCAATTAAAATGTATTTAAAAAAGAACAAACCCCCCCCAATTGAACATAAAGAAAAAGCAGACAAAATTTTCTTCACGAGCAAGATTAAAAATAAATTTAAAATGGACTAAAAAAGGATTTGTCTGGGGTAAAAAATCAAAAAACGAGCGATTTAAAAATTTTAATAAAAACAAAACAACAACCAAAAAAACCAAACCCGTCCAAATAAACAATAACCCAAAAGGAAATTTAAAAAAAATTTTAAAAAAACCAAATTTTTTGGGTTTTAAAAAATAAGGAACAATGTTGGAAGCTCCAAAAAAAGAGCCCGGATAAAACGATAATCCTTTTTTTTTAAAAATTTTCCCCACAGAAAGGGTGGTCAACTCGAAAAAAATGCAGGGTTTTATTTAAAATTTTTGGGACTTTCATTTTAATTTGTTTGTGTTGAAAATGTATGCATCAAATTTAAAATTTTTTTTTCCCATAGGATAGTTTTGTTGGGGGGGGTTAAATATTTCTTTTGCTTTGTCCAGTGGCCCCCCGGAAACTTCTCAGGGCTCACATTGGGATTCCCCCAGGGAATTTTAGAGCGCTCATTTTCCCTAAAAGAAAGCCCCCTCTTCGTGATAGATTTCCGAGCGGCCCCCCCTCCTTATATGGAAAAGGGAAAGGCCCCCGCTTTTCCGGGGGGGGGGAAAGTGTCCCGGGGGCCCCCCCCCTTTTAAAAAAAATCCGAAAAAAGCAAAAATTTTAAACCCCATTAAAAAACCGTGGGGTTAAAAGAAATAAATGTTTACAAAGAATTAGAACAAAGTTCTTTCAACTGTGTTTTTTTTTGAATTTTTTCATTTTAATTATGTTTATGTTAGTTAAAAAAAATTTAAATCGTGTTACGGGAAAAATTTCAGCTTGTTATCAAAAAAAGAATCTAAACTAAATTTTAACAAAAATTTAATTTATATGCACTTTTATTGCATACACTTTTTAAAAAAGTGGATATTTAATTTTCCCCAATGTTTTCAAATTTTTGTATGAAGGGATTAATATTAAAAAAGTCCCCAAACCCGGTTTTTTCATTCATGTGTTTAAAAAACCCTGTTGGAAATCCCCTAGGACAAAAGCCCAAAAAAAAAAAAGAAGAAGAAAAAAGGAAAAAAGAAAATGAAAAAAAAAAGGATAATAAAATGGAATTTTTACAAAACCAAAAATTTAAAAAAATTTTTATTTTTTGATAAGGGGTTTTTTGGTATCAGAAAAAAACTGAATTTTTTAAAAACTCCATATAACCTGTCCTGTTTTTATAAACCCTCGAATTTTGTTTGTTTTAAATTTAAAAAAAAACTGAGGGCCCGTACAAAAATGCAGTTTAGGGTTTTAAAATTTTAAATCTCTTGGTCTGTGTTGCCCCCCTTTGTGTTTTTTTTTTTAGCAGGGGCCGGGAATAGTGGTTGTGATTGTCCCCCCCATAATTTCATACACATTCACCCGGTGAAAAGGGCCCGCAGGAATTGAAACCCATAAAGCTTGGTGGTTTATAATTTTCCCTAAGTGGCTTTACTTTCATTTGTGCACTAGGGGGGACAGCCCCCCCCCATAATTATTCCTATATATATATTCTTTCTAACCTGTTCATATATATCTGAAACATACTGGAATGGATTGTGCATATTCCTTACTGATGGAAACACACTATTGACACCTTTGTCATTCCCTGAATTTAAAGGCCTATCAAAAGGTCTCCAGATTTGTGTTTAGGTGTTTGTTGTTGGATCCCTGTTTACCTTTTGATTATGTTTGTTCCTTTTAGGTTACTTTTTCAGAGAGGAAATTATTATCATTGAAAGCACAGTATCTTACAGAATGCTACAATTGATCAATAATTGCTCTCCTTACAAAACCATGGTTGTACTTTTACAGCTTATTCATTTGATATTTATTAATCTCTTATTGATGGTATAGCCCATCCACTCAAGACCTAAGACTTTATTCAAGTTTGTTTCGACATACTGGAGTGTTAATTCAAACAGGACAGGAAATATTATGTATGTATGTTGCAATGGAGGATAGCCTGTGATTTTCCTGTTAATGTGTCAAATCAGTGACACCTGGTAGGTCTTCAGTTAAGATTTATCACGTATTTCAACATGTTGTAACTCTGACAGTGTTGCATTAACACCATGAAACTTGTTAACACCTGAGAACAATGGAAGGTTTGGTTTTAATGTTTATAAAGTATAGTTATGTGTCTTGAGAGAAAGTAGAAACCTGGACTTGTATTGGCCTCCATCAGTAAGGTAGTTTGGTCTGTCAGCTGACACACAATCACTTAGCATGAATCAATAAAAGCACTTATGGAATTTACCTTGATGTACTGGGAACTGGCAGCTCTTGCAACATGTTGCAACATGTTTTATTGTTTGAGCTCCTGACATGGCACACCCACTTTTTTTCTGTCACACACACTTTCAAGAACACAGAGGCAATGTTTCTTCATCTCATCTGGTTTATTTTCTTAAATATTGATTAGTTTCTGAATTGCTCAGAAAACAAAACATAAAAAAACATTATTTCATATTACAAAGGGTAAACATAAGTACTCCAAGTTGATCTTATATACATATAACAATGAGTGAAACCCCATCAAACAACTTTAGAAAAAACAAGTAAATCTTGAAGCTTTTCTAACTGGATTCCTTACAATAAAGAAAAAAGTACTTTGTACTATATCTCAGAAGTCAGGCAGCTTTTGTTACAACTGTTCAGTCTTTAGAGTTGGCCAACATGCCCAAGTTAGAGGCCATTGTGTCTAAGCAAGAAAAAGTCTATTGCATGTTCTTAAATCCTCCAATACTGAATTTCTCCTTTGATGGTCATGATAAGGTCCATGCAGAGCTGGGTGTAAATCAAGAAAATTCAGTCTTGTCCAGCTCTGTAAAAACAGCACGAAACAGAAGCTATCCTGCTTGCATGCCCTCTCTGGTTCATGGCTACTGTCACTGTCCCGGATCCATCTCTGGGACGCGCCACCAGGGAGCCCGTTATACCCAGGAACTTCTGTGCGGTCCCGGTCCTGCCAGTGTCTCGCCACATCAGCCCAAATCCTGTCCGGATGTTCAGGAGATACAGCCACTCACTATCACAGGACGCGTCCGTTTTACTTTCAACAGTCTTTCCTCTCTCCTCCGCCGCTGATCACACCGCCTCAGAAGGTCTGGAGCTGCTGCGTTAACATGAGCTGGCACCCGCTGTTCACGTGGTTCATAACTTTCTGTTTCAGCTGAGCCACCTGCTCCCGCAACACGTTTGCTGTAGACGAGAGCTCCGAGTTCTGGGATTTAAGGTTCTTCACTTTATCCTCCAGCCTCGAGATGCGCTCCAACTTCCTCTTCCGGCACTTGGAGGCAGCGATGCGGTTCCTCATTCGCTTTCTCTCGGCCTTGATGCGCTCCTGGTTCTCCATGTTAATCGGGGAGAGAGGAGGCGTCTCCCCCGGCATCTCAGGCACAGTTTGGGGCTCCTCTTTGAGCGCCGACAGCCTGGAGGATGGCTGTCCGTAGATGGGAAGCTGTGGCGCAGCAGCAGAAAAGGACATCACCGGGGCTGTGGTGGTGTAATTTGGTGCCGAGACGGTACTGATGGCCGGGTTAAAAGTATCCAGGTCCTCATAAACAGGCGAGTCGGAGCGCATGGCTGTGTTGTTGTTGTTGTTGTTGCTGTTGTAAACGGTGGCACCCGCAACAGATGACACAGTCGGCAGGGAGGTGTTGACACTTGTCTGAGAAGCTGAGGTGACATTCAGAGTGCCAGGCATGTGCTGGTGGTGGAGCTCAGCCAGGGCTCGGACAAACCCCTCGGCGAAACCTTCCTGCTCATCGGTGACATTCTTGGGACACATGAACTGTGTAGGAGTCGGCGTGGTGGTGATGAGTCCATTGCTGGACTGGATGATAAGTCGCTCCAGCTCCGGGGAAGCCAGCTTCAGCAAGCCCACATCAGGGGAGGTGAGGACGTCGCTGGCTTTGGCGCGGAGGTGAGGTTTCAAAGTGCCTGTCGGATCGACGAGGTTCAGTGTCATGTTGTGTTTCAGCGCTTTGGGATTGCTGTATCCGTAGCCGGCGTTGTCTTGCTGGGAGAAAGCATTGAGCGAGTCGTCATAGAAAGTAGTTTCCATCTTGGTATACATGGAAGAGAAGCCGAAGTAGCGACAAAGTCTTTATCGAAACAACTTTTCGTTCCCCTCCTTCTTAGGGAAGAACATCGGTTTCCAAACGTCCTCTCTGTGCGTAAAAACTTCCAAGCTTTGATAGTGCTGGACTTAGCTCTTTCAGACTGTTATGGTTGAAAAGCTTTCGCCAAAGTATCCAGACTAGTTTGAGTCTAAATGAAGTTCTCTTGTCAGGCACCGACACTGTCTGACGTTCCTACTCTGCCTGGATGTGTATATACTCTGAGCTGTGCAGCGTGGAAGCAAACCTTATCTGCTGCCGCTGCCTCTCTAAAAATAGGCATGATGTCATGAAGGGGCTCTACCATTGGCTGAGGGGCGTGTCGGAGGCGGGGTCCGGCCCTCCCGATAAAGTACGTTGCCTTGACTACCAACCAGAAGATTCTTAAACCCGCGGTGCATTGTGGGATTAGGTAATGCTGCGAGGAGAGCGTAAAAGCAGTGCATTGTGGGATGACGTATTGTGTTTGAATATCTGGTTACCCGCTTTACTGTCAGTGGCGGGACAGCCACTGCTGCTGTACGTCCCTCTTCTTACCACCAGTTGTTTAGATTATTTTGTAAGCATGAGGTGTACAGTAGGCTGGTTTATTTATTGTACTGTAGGCAACTTGTCAATTTAGTTTCATTCTTTTCTACGCTTGCATTTCCACTTTTAGCATGATTATTACATAGTCTGCTGTTCTGCTGCCTGTTGTAGGTCTGTAAATATTGTTCTATCTTAATTTCCCGTTTTTATTGTTGTTAGGCTATAGTATAATGCACATACTGTATTGTTACATATTGATATTTTATATTTTCTGGATGCTTATATATATACACACAAACAAGTTTCCAAAAAGAAATATATTCATATTCATAAAAAACATGTATTACCCTTTTCCAAGTCTTTAATTTAACCTTAAATAAAAATGTATTCTTTTCATGGTTATTTTTACACTAAATTAAAATCACACTTTCTTTTTTCTCTCAACACTTATTTGAAAATCAATCTCGCTTTATAACAACCATATAGGATACCACTAACAGGGAATGAAAAATGACACCCCTTTATTCTATTCCTTCCAATGTTACTTTAAAAAAAAGTGAATTCTGTTTATATGGCTTCAGAACAGTTATATTTGAGACAGTAAAAACAAATATTCTTACAAAATTATATTCTGCCTCTCAAGGTTTTCCAGGTTATCCAGATTTCAAAATACCATTTTGTGACAAAGTAAAAGATATTGGCTCTTCTTTTATATATTTTTTTATCAAGTTTACTCACTATTAACCACCTTTATAACCTTATTATATAAAATGTAAAATTACATTAAAAAACGATATCATTAAGTGTGTCCTTTTCTATCTTCTATTCTGGCAAATATCTCTATTACAGCTGAAGTTGTTGGGATTACAACTGAAGAAAGTCGAGAGCTCAAAACATTTCGAAAAATAGAATAAAAAACATTTATTTGAAAACAGATTGTATAGTTTTCTTATGCATGTGCACTCATCGTGGAAAGTCTACCAGACATTTTGTTTCTCAGTCTGGGAAAACATGGTGGTCTCTGGTTGGTGGTCCCTTATAAATAGTCTTGTATAGCAACTACACAAAACAGTATTTTTAATGGGTGGGAGTTAAAACTTGACACCTAGGCAGGTTAATGTAAACATAGACATAATTACTTATATAAGAAATGCTTTAAAGCTCTTTTATTTACCTGAAGTGTAGAGCCAAGTCCATTTTATTGAGTCATGTCATTAGGAGACAGATTTAATAGCACATTTTTGCTTTTACCCCAGCATATACCGACGTCTGAAAAGATACATTAAAGACACTTTTATTTCTGCCACAACTACAAATTATAAAAGATAGATCTACCGACGTCTGTTCGTCCTCATAAAGAGAAAGTACATTTCCTATTAGCAATGTCAGGGTGTGTAATTAGTGTACTGCAGTCCATTGTCCCTTGGCCTTTGGTCAGAAATCACATCTGGTTTAATGGCAGGGGGTTAACCGGTGTGTCTTACGTGTTCGCCTCTAGTCTTCCACACTCCCACTGTCTGGGTCATTTTCTGCCCTGCCAGCTTTACCGCCTACTATCTCCAGCACAGCACGTCTAAATATGTCCCCCTTGTGTGACAAGTAAATCAGTCCCCTGGCGCTGGCTGGCTCAGAAAGGCACCTTAGGAGGATGAACCTGATCGTAAAACACCACCACAGACTGACTTTTTATGGCTGCTAATGTTGTCTTTATGTACTGTTGTATATGTCAAACCACTACCATCAATAGGGTTGGATGTAAGCTGATCTAACTCGTTGACTGATCGTTTGCAGTTTTATTTTTGATTGAACTGCATGAGAGAAGATTGTTTTTTTTGGACTCACATGGCTTATAACAAACCTCTTTTACACTTTTTCCATATTTCCTGGGTGTTATGGACACACTTAAAGTCTTTCTTTACCTTTCATTTTCCGTACATACACTTTCATATCTATTACTCTGGGACAAAATGAGAGGAAGCAGAATAAGAACAAGTTGTTACTTGTTTACACTCAATGTTCAAATGGGACAGTTTGAAATATTTATCCACTTTTGCTCATTCATCTATTCATGACTGCTTTTCTTCTGAATTAAAGCACATGAAATAATCATAAGTATGAGGTCTGGTGCTTCGCACCTGATAGCAGGGATCCTCATGTACGACTTCCCCCACGCCCAAATAGACAAATTAAGTAAGGGTAAAACACAAGATGTCATTTAAAGTTATTTTCTTGTTCAAATGAAAGCTCTTTTCAAAGTAAAATCCCATGGCGCAAATTAAGTCCTTGGCAAATTTGGTTTTATATACTTGTATATGATATTCAATACAAAACGCATAAATGTTTAAATATGGCTGCAGCGCTGAATGAATTTGGACTGCTTTTCTTCCCTGCCCTTTTTCTGTAACGCTATTAAGGGTTAACCACAGCATAATAGTTTGCAAAAGTAATTTTCTGTGTAGGAATGTATGGGAGAATAAGCATGGAGGAACACTTCTGTTTATGTCCCTACACACAACGTGACATTTATCCTAATGCTGCTGCTGCTGCTGCTTTGGTTCAGGGGAATATTTGGTACTTTGTGGTCACACGCAGTACTTATTGTCGTTGCTTGAAGCGGCAGAGGCATATAAGGGGAGAAGTCGATACCAAAAAAAGAAGCCACATCCAAGTATTAAAATAACAAGTTTCACTATAACTTTTTGTAAGAATCTGTGTCATATTAAAAGTGTACAGATTCTTTGTCAGGCACTTGGCCATATTACTCTAATTAAGGCCGATTCACTGCCACGAGTTAAACAGGGACCTTTTTTCAAGACTTGCTGTTCTAATTCAATTTTCACTGGAGTCTTGCGGGATTCAAATTTGACATACTGGAGCCTAAAGGATAAGACAGAGAATGACCAAAGATGTTTGGATTCATCCTCTGGGGACCTCTAAAACAACATCTAAACATCTAAAACATACTTCATGGAAACCCAACCGACTGTTGTTAAGGTATAGACAATTATATATTTTATTCAAAGCTGCTGCATGTTTAATTGTTCAACTTTCATTTTGCTCGCTTGCAGTTTGACTTTCCATACACGTTTAAAACAATTTGTTTTAATTTCATATGACAGATGTTATAATTATACTCATTTTTACATTCATTTTTCTGCATCTGTGCCTTAATTTCAAGATAAATAATGACTCACACACACACGCCTTTTCAAATACCAAGTTCCTGCTCAGCTGTATCCAGACCTGAGGTGATAAACTTTCTTCTGAGTTGCCTTTCCTCCCATCTACCCCTGCTTCTCGTTGATTCTTTTTAAACCACCGTCTTCTAACCCCTCTCTCCTGACCTGCACCTCTGCACTGTTTTTCCCTCTGGACTGGATCCCAAATGTCCTCTACTTATAGCCCCCACACAGCTAGCCGTTCTCTTCGCTCCCTCTCTCCCTCTCATCTTACTCCTATCAGTGGTCGTCCAGGCAGCAGGATTTCCCCTGTGATGGAAACAGGCTGCGGCCCGAATTGTATTGTTCCAGCAGTTCTTTTCAGTAAAATCTCAGAGTATTTTCCGTGTTTGTGTCAGTACCATTAAAAGTTAAAGGACTGGCCAATGCACTGCAGTACAAAGGACAAGCACACGTGTAAAACCAATCAAAAAAACATTTTAGGAGTCTGTACGTCACACTGAAAATCCCTGGAGGTTTGCAGGGTGAATGCGAGAACGGGAGACGGACCGTTGGAGCTTTTGAGACAGTGCACACTCACAATGGTCTTACCCTGTCAGAACAATTGTTGTTTCAGCTGTAATGGGAAGGGAAAAAAGCAACCAGCTGTGGAGATGGTGCGTCAGCCTGGCTTGTAAGCAAACACGTATCGGTCTACTTTCACTGAAAGTTTCATTCATTTGAAAATGTATTTTTTGTTTGAGGACACAAAGCAAAATAGAGGATATTTGCACCAATATTTAAATCAATGTGAATTTGAGATTTCAGTGATACAAAACCAGAGGTACTCTAATCCTACAGGGAACATGGAAACACTATGAAGCACAACTCATTTGATAAAAAAGAAATTACGGTTCAATATAAAATAAGAACCACATGTTTGATTACAAGTGTGTGGAAAACTAGTTATGCAAGCAGAGAGGTTGAAACTGTTAAAAGTAAAATATGAATAGATGGCAGGTAGCTTAAAGTACAAGTTGCAGTCATATAAATACCAACTCAATCAAACCAAAATGATTTATGTTAACGAAAAATGTTGAGAAAGCTTTGTACATGATAGAGAGGGAATGTGGACCAATGTATCTCCCATTTAATAAGATGTAAAAAGACAATACATAGCCTTTAGATTGATTTAAACACCAGGACAAAACAATGATACACACACACACACACACACACACACACACACACCTGACTACGGCAGTAGTAATGAAAAAGGAAAGACGCAGCTAAATGACAAATGTCCCTCTTTACCTTCTAGATTTACGACATGGTGTAAAAGCTGGAATCAGTGTGTTTGATTACTATACACGCACATACACACACTTACAGTGAATCTCCCTGAGTGATGTCTCATTGTTACGCCCTTCACCAAGTGTGGAATGAGGGTTTGATGCCCGCCTCCGACAGGGTTTTTTGCTGTTTTAATTAATTTGCCCATAAAATGAACCATGATTCCAAGCAGCCTCTTTGGCACCCTCAGCCACAAAAGACTTTATTAGCTTTGACAATTAATCGTCACTAACTACCCAGACTAATCACATCTTAGATTTATTGTTAAGAATCATATGGAATATCGATCGGCTCTCCCTCGTTTTGACCCTTTCAGCACACCGTAACTCACCCAGCCAGTGTACAATGACATCATTGGGTTAGGGCACACTGCAGGTTCTTTGACTTTGCTACAGATGCTATTTTATCATAGCTAAAAGGGAACCAAGAATACAACTTCAGTTAAAGAGTCACATAGACTGAGATTTGTATGGTTTTGGGGGCTACTTGTCTTCATGCGTTTTTATTTGTTGTCGCAGAGTAATTTAATCTATGAGAGTGAGTCTGGGCCTCATTATGTAAATTAAATAACCTCATCTAGAAAGAAAGGCAAAGTGAGCCACAGCAGGACACACACACACACACACACACACACACACACACACACACACACACACACACACACACACACACACACACACAGTAGTTTACACTCAGAGGCACAGAGAAGCACTAACACACACATGCACACATAGGAGCGGGCAAAGTAAAAGGCCTTTTTGACACTGCAGTGTGTGTGTGTGTGTGTGTGTGTGTGTGTGTGTCTCAGAGACCTGTTTGAGTCCTCAGCGGGCTCTGCTCAGCATGTAACAGGGAGGTGAGTGTGTCACCAGGGAGAATGATCGATAGCTATTAAAACCCACTACTGCCTCGATCCAGATGGAAGTATATGTGTGTGTGTGTGTGTGTGTGTGTGTGTGTGTGTGTGTGTGTGTGTGTGTGTGTGTGTGTGTGTGTGTGTGTGTGTGTGTGTGTGTGTGTGTGTGTGTTTAGCCATGATCTTGCTCTGTGTTTGTACAGGTGGGACACTGTAGGCAGCACTGCTAACCTGTTCCACTCCATTTACCTCTGCAAGCTGGAGGAGCACGAGGTGTGTGTTTTTATTTTAGTCTTGGAATGAATTTATGTTGTTTGTGTGGCTGTCAGTGTGTGTTTGGCTGCTGGTTATTCTAGCCTGGCTTTTCAGAGGCAATAAAAAGGTAAAGGAGAAGAAGGAGTGGGGTGAATGACAGGACGGAGCAATTGTTTTAGGTCGAGCAGCAGATTCAGTCTGAGGTTGAGAACAACCGAAAGAAGAAGAGAGAACATGAATACAGGTTGGAGAGAGGCTTTACAAATAAAACATGACTAACGGCTCGGTGAGAATCTTGCTTAAACTATATATTTAGGGTTTATTGGATATATGATAAGTATATCCCATAAAGTACAAGTGAACTTGATCTTGCTGACTGCAGTCCTATGAAACAAGAGACTACCAGCCAGTATAAAACAACTCCTCTCTTTTCACTTCTTTTTTGCACTCTCTCTCTCTTTGTCTCTGTATCATGCTCACATGTTTGTGCACTGTACACACTCACACACACAGATCATCCTCACCACCCTCCTCTGAGACAGCCATGAAACCTGATCATGGATCAATATTGGGTGGTGTTATGGTTGTAGGGGAGGGGGATCAGACCTTGAGGGTTGTCTGGCTGTTGGTCGAGGGATTTTTATATACAACCTTATACAGTTATAAGACCAACGAAAATAGATCTTTCTGATTGGAAACAGTTGTCAATTAAAGTTACTTACCTCAACTCCTCATTCCTGATCATGTGTTTATTCACTATTTCAAATGTGTTTTAAAGCATGCCTACAGAAATACTTACCCTTCGTTTGCCTACTGTATTAATCTTGATATGTTCATACCAGGCTTACCAGTGTTTTAAATCATCTGTCATATATTTTATAAATTCAACTTTTTATGTGTATTGTTTATTCTTTCACAAGTTACTAATGTTTAGTGTTTATTTTCGTGGGAGCCTTTGACGTGTATTAGAATAATATTGACCACAATACTGAAAAGTATTAATGGTTAAAACCAATACCAAAATACTGGACTCAGAGGACAGGACTTATGTCATCCATTACATTCCCACTCTGGAACTCTGCTGTGTATCAGATGGTTTAGGGTTAGCCCTGACCCTAACCCTAACCCTGTATATTATTGACACCAGAGACCAATGGGAGACACTGGGTGTACCTGTGAGTGGTTGTCTGGTGCTAGGATGAGAGGTTGAAGGGAGGAAACAGTACATAGCTGAATGACAGCAGCTGATCCTCTGTCAATGCTGTCTCTACCTGAATCTGTGTGTGTGTGTGTGTGTGTGTGTGTGTGTGTGTGTGTGTGTGTGTGTGTGTGTGTGTGTGTGCGCGCGCAAGTGTCTCCACTGAACAACACAAAGTCAACAATGAAACAATGACTCTCATTCTCTCACATCCCCCCTTTTAATGTTCAACCCATTTCTTTTCCAAATTCTATACTTTTTTCCCATGTCTCAATTCTCAGTGTTTCCTCTCCCTCGCTCGCCGGTATCATTTGCAGGGATTTGCTAATAAATGTTTTGGTTGTCATGTTGCCGTGCCAACCGAGCAACAAATATTTGGAGCTATGTGGCACCTTCCACCAACATTCCAGGATCTGCTGTTGTGGAAAGTTCTTCTGTTAGTCGTCTCCTTCACATCCAACTCTCTCTCTCTCTCTCTCTCTCTCTCTCTCTCTCTCTCTCTCTCTCTCTCTCTCTCTCACCTCCCTAACCCTTCACTCTCTCTCCCCTCCTTTCTGCCACCCTCTACATAAATGAACCCTTTGTCTCCTGGTAAAATGAACTTGAAAACACTAGTTGGGACAAGTGGTTCTGTCGGACAGCAGGAACACACACTATAACTGAAGCACTAATGTAGATTAGGAATAGCAACTCCTTTGTCATTATAACTGGCTAAAGTGACTTTAAACATGTCCATAGTGCTGTACTAAATGATTATACTGTCCCGTTGTGTTGAGAAAATACTCTGGTACTCAGTAACTTAAGTATAGATAAGTCTTTATTACATGTGCTCAAGGTTGCGCGAATAGTAATCCACTGTGGCGCAGTGGGATTGTGCGCTAATCCTAAACTTAGCGCACAATCCCACTGATGCCGATTAGATGGACCATTTCATTTTTTGTTTTTATAGCACAAATACAGTTTGCAGATTGAAATCGAGCTGTGAGTTTCAGAGGCATAAAGACTGAGGTGTCAGATAAGAACTTCCCCTTATTGATTTCATTTCAAGGTTTTCTTCCTGTTTGTGCTGTGTGAGTCTCAACCAGTAGATCCTCAGTTAATCATTAGATTAAATTATTGCTTTGCCAAGTTATCGCTTCGTTTCTTAAAGGCGATCAATTCTTTAACCGTGAATTCTGAAACTTCTGACAATTGATATACAAGCGGTGCCTGGAAATATGCCTGCCTAAGGATTTACATGCGCGCTTGCACACGTAAACTGTGCACACACACACACACACACACACACACACACACACACACACACACACACACACACACACACACACACACACACACTGATGGAAACCAGGAGCAGAGGAACTCCTTGAGGTATCCCACTCATCTGGCCTGTCTTGTAAAATTTGATTTAAGGACTATTCCCAAGATGTGACATGTGTGTAGGTAGATATATCTTGTCAACATCAAACACAAGTTATATAAGTATACTCACTGACTGTAAGTTATGAAATGACTTTACCAATGCTGTTGCTCCATTGATCACTGTGCAGACAAAAATTATAGTCTGAAATTACAAAGAGAGACAGCAGGGAGTGTTTCTGTAAATTGAGCTTTTTGGCGTCCTCCAACTGCTCAGGGTGCAGGATTTATGAGACCAATGCTGTTATACGGTCTCCGATTTGCTATCAGTTTTTTTTTGTCTGAAGTTACACAGTCTCCTAATTAAATGTGTCCTTTGTGTTTTATTAGTGCCTTTGTACACTCTTAAATGAGTAGAAGACAATCGCCAGTCTGTCTCTAAGCACACCGGTAAGTGTGCACTGGATGCTATTAATTTCTAACTTCTCATTTCTGAAGAAGTTCTTAAAAGAGGGTGTAATTTTGTAGAAAGTATTTGTGTGCGTGTGTGTGTGTGTGTGTGTGTGTGTGTGTGTGTGTGTGTGTGTGTGTGTGTGTGTGTGTGTGTGTGTGTGTGTGTGCACATTATTTGAGTTTGTGGTGGCTACGATCAGTGGCTAACTCTGTGGAATGCAGTTCCGTCTTCTCAACCAATCATTAATCTGTATTTACTCAGTGTAGCTCGGGGTGCTCTGGCCGTGAGAAATCTTTCGAAATCATCTCGCTACTTTAGCCCACTTAGGTGTGTGTGTGTGTGTGTGTGTGTGTGTGTGTGTGTGTGTGTGTGTGTGTGTGTGTGTGTGTGTGTGTGTGTGTGTGTGTGTGTGTGTGTGTGTGTGTGTGTGTGTGTGTGTGTGTGTGTGCAGTTGGACTGGTTTGTCAGAGAGGAATAGAAACAATTCTCAGTCGAAACTGACGCTGGTACATTCACATGCTCTCCATGTTTCACATACAAACACAGAGTGATTGATTGAGGGTTTGGAATCCTGTCTGCACTTAAAGGCCTACCTCTATCTCAGAAGGTTAAGGGCTATGTCTCTTATCACATGCTGAGACTGTGTGTGTGCACATGCTTTAGTATGTGTGTGTTTGAATAACCCTGTGCATGTGTGTGTGTGTGGGTGCATGTTTGAGAAAACACAGACTGGCTCATGGGACTGCTCAGGCTGTGTGTTTTGGCTCTGTCAGGCAGACCATTAAGATGGCGTTGAAGGTCAGGTGGTCCATTCAGAAGGCCCAGATATACTTGTGTGTTTGAATTAGGTAGGCCTGAGGAAAAACCTCTCTGGGAAGTTGATGTGCACTTCCTTAGTTCCCACTGGGTTTTGCGGGATTCTCTGACACTTCCAAAAAAACATTCTGTATGTCTTTGTGCAGCTTAAGGGTGAGATAGTGATGAGCAGGCCACCCTGGAAGGCCGCAGGTTTTATACCTTCTACTCCCTAAATCCTTGAGCAACACTTTGATCACTCACCTGTGTCAAAGAGATTACAAGCAGATGTGGAAACTTTGCTGATATGCAATAAAATATGAACACATGTTCTCAAGCCTATCCTCCTTCTCAATACGCAGAGAGCTATTATTGAATGTGGCAATCATGCTGTCTACTTTTAAGCAGTGAAATAATTGGTCCATCACTTTCGCATGATACATGATCTAATGTTGTACATAAAACCAACATTTTGAGAAAGAAACATTTATACTTCAATGTCAAGAGACTAAATGCCCAATGTACCACTACCTGGAAGCATTCCTTTGATTTAGCCTCTTTAACAAATAATGCCATCTTTTGTCACGGCACGATGATTAGGGAAACTTCAACAATTCTACTAAAAGCACAACAATACTTCTACTACAACCAAACCAGAGCTTATACAGATAAGTACCAACACTAACAATAATAATGTTATTACTACCGATACAAGCCCTTTAGTCACATGGAGATAATGAAAGCTCTGTTTCCACTCAACCCTCATAGACATGTGTGCTTGCAGACAGTAGAAAGTCATCCAGTGAACCGTCCTGCAGCCCCCACATACCCAGGTTACCTGAGGTCAACAGGCGGCCAGGCTGACCCATTATATCACTTCTTCTCCTCTTATTGCCGCTTTCTGTTCTTCAGTACCACCTTCAGTATCTCCTGCTTCCTCAGGCTTGATATCGGGTGTTGTGATGCTTTTTAGCAAGCTGTTTTAATAATGAATGTCTCTGTTTCCCTGTCCTTCTCTTTGAATCCAGGTCAACAACCATGTAAATGTTGGGTAACGGATTCCTCTGTGGTTCTGTACAACACTAGACCTATCCCTGGTTTCTGCACGCAAAGGTTATTGTGCAGAAACATCACATGCCCTTACTTGGGCATTTGTATTTTCGGAATACATTTCAAAGGAGACACTGGTTTATCTGTTATTGTGCAACTTTGTACTATTAAAACAATAGTTTGGTTCTTTAGGAAGAAACATTATTTGCTGAGAGTAAGATGGGAAGATTGATGCCACTCATGTGGAAAATATGAAACAGACATTCAGCTAGTTAAGTAAACTAAAACAGTCTGCCGACCAACACCTTATATGTTATTGTCAATGGTTTTACAGTATTCTCATGGTTATGGGCCAATAAAGTGCCAAAATTACACGGGAACGCACCAACAAAGGCAGTGCATCAGACAAGTACATGTGGATGTAAACAATACAGCAATCAAAATGTTAAAAAAGTTGGATTTGCAATAGATTAATGAAAAGAAAATGTTTGCTGATAAGACCTCAAGGGTACACACAAAATAACAGTACAACATTTTGGTTGTCTAACCTTTTTTAACCCTAAATATTCCTTAAATCTTCACCGTATACATGTCACATCTTTTGTGCGGCAAAATAAAATGAGCTGTCAAGGTTGCAGGTGTATGACATAAATGCTGTATTTACGTTTGTCAGGACTTCTCAGCTCTTATTTGTGAACAAATTAAAGCTAGTGGTGTTGAGTGAATTGCAACTGATTGATAAATGTACTTTAATTGCTTAATTGTGTCGCGACTGTCAAACCCACATTTCTAAATGACATGTCCAGACTGATGTGCATTCAAACGGGCAGCAGAGGAAGTCGTTTTGGCTTAATAGCGTTAAATGAGTGGGCTAACTGGCACTAATTACCCATTGTGCATGTATGTGTGTCAGAGTGTGAGCCTCTGACAGGCCTAGAGACACCTATGATAACACAGCTGTGTTTTATCCCCCTAGGTCTGGGAGTGATTATATTGGAACTGAATGACTCCCTTTTTATTATTGCTTATCACATTTTTTATTTATATTTGTCCTAAATTTCGGCGGACAGCGAAATGGAGAGACAGATGGAGGTGGAGAGAATGGGCAGACGTCACTGTCAGTGGATGTAGGAGCTCTCCGACACTCACACACTTTCATTCAGCTACTCATAAACGCCCGCTGTCTTTGTCTTTTTGTGTGCCATGCCGGGTAGCAGTGGGCGCGTGACGTTATAGAGGAGTAGGATTCCACTGTTTGCTTTTGACGTGCATCCGCCCTCTGTCTCTTGTGTGTGCACTTGCATTTCAACATGGTTTTCTGATGGGACGTATTTGTATGTGTGGTTTTGCACAGCAGAGAACTGAAACCAGTGTCAGCCTCAGAGACACGATCCTATCTCTTTCAACCATTACGTGAAATTCAAAGATGAAAAGAGCTCCGTGTCACATACTCACCGCCTGCTTTTTTCGTTGATGAGCTTGCTTTATTTCGTAGCAACAGTTACACTCTCGAACCAGTTACATAAATTACAACCCTCGTAGTTTATGGATTATATGTTGACAGTGACATTTAGAAGTTGCATATGAAGAATATAAAACACGCAAGGAATGCACTGTTACCCAGGGGGCTAACCTGATGGGACTATAGACCAGGACAGAGGCATTTCACAGCCATATGCTGCTTTTGAGTGCCACTCTGCCAGTATGCTCCTGCTTTTTTATGACTGTGCCATGTTAGATATATGCTACTGAAGGTGATTTATGTACACATATCCCTGACAAGAGTACAGCCTCAATGGAACATGGGTTCTGCCTTTCAAGAGCAGCAGGAAGAACTTACAATGAAACTCTGAGGCTGCTTCCTTTCTGCGAAGGCTCTGAAAAGGAGGCACAGTGCCAGTGTCTCCTCCTCCAGCCCGAGGTGGCTTTTTTATAGGGAACTGCTCTCAACAGTTTGGGAACATACAGAGCAAGTAGTTTGATGGGCTGTTGACTGATTGATTGATGACTTTGTTTGTCAGTGTTACCAAAGCGGTTCAGGTGTTACATTAGTACATATTAAAAACATACCACCTTATTATGACGTTTTGTAATGTCCCCACTGCAAAAACGTCTTGAGTGCCCTTTCCTTTGCATGCACTGTGCCATGTTGTGAGAAATAAGGAAAAGGCGCTGATGCATACACTCCAGTCATTGTGCTTATGCACCTGAAAGCTGTGTTTATTTTGCTCGCTGCTGCACATGCAAGCTCTGCTTCGTACGTCGGTCCTGAGAGTAACTTCCTGAGGCTCTCTCCAAGCTTCCTGTCTGAGAAGTCAGAGGTTATCTGTGGAACCCGCCCCTTTCAACCCACACAGGTCCATGCAGCTGTTTCCTCAGATGATTATGGATCAGATTAAAACTTTATTGGATTTCAGGAAGTCCACAAAAAGCATTAAAGCTCCTGGAAGAATATTAAACTTTCTGCAGTTTCCCCTCATGCTGGGAGGATGCTTTTCTGTTTCTGAGATGTTCTCTAAATTCTCTTTTTGGCACGAGTGTGAGTTTGTGTGAGTGTATGTATAGCGTGTCTTGTATTCTTAGATCTAGGACAGGAACTATACTCATAATCTGTGTCTCTGCATCTGTGTGTATATGTGTATGTGTTTGAACATCTGCTCCTTGTTGGCTTTGTTTGGATTGTCTGTAGTGGGTGTTGGACAGCCATCTCTTCTGCTGTTTGTCTATGGAAAAAGAAGAAGACAGAGATGTAGAAAAAGATAGGAGATGGAAGAAAAAAATGTAATTTCAGTCAAGTGTTACAAAATGTTTGGGTTTAGGGGATTAACATCAGTCGGTTTCTCCAAGCTCCAGTTGTCAGTTCCAACTTTACGTACCCCTGTCTCTTTTTTCCTACTTTGTTTTCCTTCACTCTTCTCTGCCTTCCCCTCAGTGTTTCTCTTGTGGACTTGCTCGCTCCATCCACCTCCCTTAAGGCAGCAGATGTTGGGTTTGCATCCAGATGTTTTCTGTTTATCTGTCTCCGATCACATCTTTAACAAACTCTCACACAGTAAACATTTACAGAGACGTCTCCTCGCCTCTGCTGCCACACTGCACAGGCACATGAAGAGAGAGGCTGACATTCAAAGAGTGAAAGAGAAGACAAAAGATAAAGGCTGGCAGAGTATAAAAGACAAAATCGAATGCCACCTACACATCCATATGCTTGTTGCTAACAGTGACAGCGGTTTTTGTCCTCCTTTATTCCTCCTTTATAAGATAACCCCCCCCCACACACACACACACACACACACACACACACACACACACACACACACACTTGCAACAGACTCAGATAACCACACACTTCATAGTTTCTTTACTGGTTTGACTGCAACATCTTCTCTACCAACTGTGTTGACCTGACAACAGTGCTTTGTCCCATCGTGTGACGCAAGACTCGACTCAAAAAGCAAGTGTTCAGAACCGCTTTTACACACACTCCAGAAATCACTCAGTTGTGAAAAGCTTTGCTTGCATAGCTTCATTGTTCTCTCTTTTTAAGTCTTTAACCAGCCAGTCAATCAGCAGTTTCTCTCTGTTCTGACTCCATCTGACCTCTCTATCAGTTCATACACACAACATGATCCCTGTGATGGAGGGAGTTTTGTTGGTGTGTATTTCACATTTGACTGTGACATAATATTTCGGTCCCGCTGCTCACATGCAGCCTCGAAAGGGAAGCATTGGCTATATATGCAGTGAGGCACCAATAAAAAGGCCATGAATAATTCTTCCTGCATCTCACCTGGCTTGTTCTGGCTTGGTGGTTTTTAAGAACAGGCAGCGAGACAAGTGTACATACCAACACAGAGACATGCAGATAGACGCCCATGCATGCTTACACACCATGTTACAGCACTTCATGATTGATGTGTGTAAGTTTGTGTATTTTAACTTTGAACACATCTCCTTTAAAATATTTTTAATATATCCATTTCTAAAACCTATACCATCTTTATTATTAACACGCTTAGTGCTTTTGTAGCCAATTTAGTTTGGATTTCTGGCAAAATCCCCCAAACTATTAATAAGGTTGTATTCGATTATCTCGATTACTCGCATGATTGTCCAACGTTAACTCGTGATTAATCGAAAATCATTTGCACATTTTTTATCTATTGTTAACATCTTAACGTCTACCCAGTGGTTGAGCCATAAACGGTAGTACTAACTTACAAATGTAAACATAGCGTAACAGAGGAGGATGGAAAACATGGTATTACCAATATATCTGCTGAACATCGGCATGTAAGTATTGCCATGTTAGCATACTGATGTGAGCATTTAGCTTTAATCCCCTCTGGGCCAGAGTACAGCAGCTTTTAATTCTTTGAACTCCTAGATGATGTTTAATATGTCAATCAAAGAAAGGGAGTCAGACAGACAGGTCAGTGACAATGCTGAACTTCAGGCTGCTGAACTTGACCGGAAGGTGTGACACTAAGCTTGATGACATGACACCAGGATGATAATGAGGGGATTCCCTCTCTCCTCTCCTCTTCTCTCATCTCCCCTCTCTCCCCTCTTTATTTACTCGTGTCTGAGTTATATCTGACTGATTAATGGACCGCTGTACTTTACTGTTAAATAATTCAGCAGACTTTTTGGACTGGGCCACAACTCACCCAACACTATCTTCCTCCTCCTCATGCCTTCTACTGTAACTGTTTTACTCCCTGTTGTTTCCCCCCCCCTTCTTATGCTCCCCCCCCCAAACATTACTTATCCAGGTGATGACATCCATCTCATAGCGCGGCAGACAGGCTGCTCTGTGTGATGTCCAGGTGCCTAATCCTCCCTCTTATATCCAGTTATCCAGCAAGAGCCCTCTGACATGCTGGCTGAGTACATGGAGCCAGGCAGTGAGGCCATCAGACAGCTGCTGCTCTGGGGTGAGGGTCCAACCTCCCCCAACCTCCCCAAACACACACATAAACAGTTATTTTACATTTTAAACAGATCCCCTGACCTCTAATCCTAACAGTACCCCACACTATTGTATGTCTAACCTCGGTTTCTTGTCCGTATACTTCATATACGTTACATCACATGTCACTTGTGAGACGCTTTTATCCTAAGCGATTTGTCATACATTCCATACAGGGGCATTTTTGGGGTGAAGTGTCTTGCCCAGGGACACAACCACATGCTGACTGCAGTGGGACTCAAACCTGCTCTCCCCTGATCCTAAGATAAGCGCACTATCCCACTGCGCCACAGCTTCCTTGATTTTAATTGAATTAATATCATATACAGACCCACTCAAGACAGTAGCAGCACATTTAGTCTGCAGACAGACCAACAGTAAACATTAATTCTAACTTTCAGACAATGGGAATGTTTCCCTCTCCGTGCCAGCAGTAATTCTTTGCCCGATTTTCCCCCAAATTTATAGTGGAGCTCTGGATGGGGTTTTTCTGCTGAGTGACTGGAAATAGTAAGTGAAGACTTTTCTCCTCACACTTTTACAATGGTGCTGGCAACATCCTTACATCTGTCTGTATATGACAGGAAACACTAACCATTTTAGCCTAATTGCCTATTGAAGGAAATGTGCCCAACATGGAGAAAAGGTGTTTATAGTAGATAAAGCGTCAGCGCTATCATTGTTTATCTGCATGCATGCATAAAAAGAGGAAACGCTTTCACACACACACACACACACACACACACACACACACACACACACACACACACACACACACACACACACACACACACACACACACACACACACACACATTGAGACACACTTATCTATTCCACTTAGTGGTTCTGAGAAGGGGAGCAAGTAAAGCACTGAGTCATGAGTATGCCCAAGAATTCAATCATCATTTTCCCTCGGCTCTCTGTGCTTGATTCCCATCACACACACACACACACACACACACACACACACACACACACACACACACACACACACACACACACACACACACACACACACACACACACACACACACACACACACACATACACACACACACACACACACACACACACACTTTCCCATTCCCATAGAAAATGCTTTTTAATAGCTAGTGAATTTACTATGGCAACCCATGCGCTTCTCTCAAACCTAAGGCATTGGTGTGTGTTTGGCAAGCGTGTCAGTGCATGTGTGCATCTTTCGGTAAGGAAATAAACATGTTGATTTCATGGCTTGCGTGAATAAAGAAGGATACAATCTAATGATTGGAGAGAAAGGAAAAAAACATTCTCTAGAAGATGAGTAGGAGTGTTTGATGGATGGATAACAAAGATAAAGGTGTTTATGTCAGTTGCATGTAAACTATCAACTATCCAGCTTAATATACTGAAATCCTGGTTTGGTGGAACCCTGTTTTGTCTACAAATATAGATAAATGCCAAGAATGACTTCCAAATATGATTTACTTATAATCTAGCCTCAGGCAAACAGGCCTATGGTTGAAAGAGGGAGGAGGGAGAAGATGGATTTGTTGAAGACGTGGGGTGTGCTGTTTCAGATGAGGCGAGGGGGGGGGGGGGTAGGATGATGAAGGGCAGAGCGAAATGCAGAGATGGTGGAGTGTACGGAGGGGAAATCCCTCAGGGAGGTTCATCTGTCCACATATGTAATGAAACGATAGTCATCCATGTACCCGCCTAATGTAGTGTATCGATGAACACCTCTCTCTCCCTCTCTCTCCCCCTCTCTCTCCTTCTCTCTCTAATGACTCGTGTGCAGCAGCGAGGTTACAGGCTTTGTTGAGGTCTCGCTGCCTCGAGGCAAACCAAAACCTTTCAACTTGGTGACTTGTGGACCACCCTACCCCATACTGGTATGCACTCGATCCCCCTCTATCCCCGGCTCTGTAGCAGAGGTCAGAGGTCAGGAGCTGGCAGGTGATTGGATGTTGTTGTGGTAAGGGAATACTGGGCCACTAAGTGCTGCAAAAACACCAACTGTCTCTGATATTACTGGCCACAGGCCTGTGTGTGTGTGTGTGTGTGTGTGTGTGTGTGTGTGTGTGTGTGTGTGTGTGTGTGCATGTATAAATGTGTTTGTGTGTCGCGTGTGTGTGTGTGTGTCTACGTGGACCAGATTTTTGTCTTGAACTAGACCTTCTGAACATGCACCCCACCTGGAAAATAACAGGATCCGTGTGTGTGTGTGTGTGTGTGTGTGTGTGTCTGTGTGTGTGTATCTGTGTGTCTGTGTGTGTGCGTGTGTGTGTGTGTGTGTGTGCATGTATAAATGTGTTTATGTGTCATGTGTGTGTGTGTGTGTGTGTGTCTACGTGGACCAGATTTTTGTCTTGAACTAGACCTTCTGAACATGCACCCCACCTGGAAAATAACAGGATCTGTGTGTCTATGTTTCTGTGTGTGTGTGTGTGTGTGTGTGTGTGTGTGTGTGTGTGTGTGTGTGTGTGTGTGTGTGTGTGTGTATGTGTATGTGTGTGTGTGTGTGTGTGTGTGTGTGTGTGTGTGTGTGTGTGTGTGTGTGTGTGTATCTGTGTGTATATAAGACATAGAAAGAGCCACATTGCTGGTTTCAATATGTAAAAATATCTTCAGATTATATGTGCCATTAAAATAAGTTATAGTTAGAGCCTTAAACAGACAGACAGTAACAGTTGGACATGTGCACTTACAGACAGTTTAGGTGCTGGAGAAGTTAAGTCCGGGGAATGCAGACAGACTCCAGTTATGTTTTTGATGACCCGGCTGGCCAGCACATAAACCTGCCATGCTGGAAGAGCAGTGTGTTGGAGGAGGGTTAAGAGAGACAGGAAGGAGGAAGAGGAGAGTATTACTTAGAAACAGACCAACTAGAAAGCCTGGTTTAAAATGTGTCATTATTATCATTCTCAATCTTTAAACAACGATCCAGAGTTCCCAGTGGTTGTTAAATAGTATTTGTGCTTGAAAGGCCCTTCCTTTACTTTTCCAGATTGGTTAGTTTCCAGATGGTTGATAAAAGGGTTTCTTGGTAGTTGCTTAATCAAAGTAGTTGCTACATCATAATAGCTTTTGGGAATTGTGAAGGAAATTTCTCCAAAAGTAGGGAAAAAGTTAAAAAACGATCAACAGTCAGAGAGGTTTAACCCTTTGATTCCAACGGACCCATGTTGAGGGAGCTTTTATTTCAAAATGTGTCCACTTGTTCACCAGTCATACATTAATAAGGTATGTGTGGTTGTACACAAAGAAAGACCAAATGGGCCTGTTGGATTTTTATCATCTGACTTCAATTTTATAAAACAGTCTTACACACATTTTACATTTTTATATTGTATGAACACCCGGGACTGGTCTAAGAAATGGGCATATCTTTTTCATTTGTAACACCAGAAAGAGGTTAATTTACAGTAGATAAGCAATGGTTAAATATATTATATAAAATTCAGGTAACAATTGTTTCTAGTTGACATAAAACATGGCATTTATCTGATACATTTTGGGTGTATATATTAAGAAGTTGTTTGCCTATGGATAGAGCTAGGACTGAAGATGCTGGTACAACTCAAAGCACACTTCCCCTCCATTAGTTGCACAATTTGACATGTCATATGTGTAGGTGGGAGGAGTCTGCATTGCACGCACACATGCTGGAGGGACTCTAAAGAAAAGTTACACCCTGCCTTTTTTGTCTATAAAACAATCAGCTGTAGAGTCCCTGAGGTTTCTGTGTGTGTGTCAGCAAAAGTGAAGGCGGCGGATCATAGATGGCACGTGACATGACATCTGTACAGCATGTTTGTAGGTTTTTGGCTTAAAGTTTAGTAGACAGATGAATGACATACACACAATCTCGCTGAAGGTTGTGGACTGAGAGGATTCACTAGTAATTATGGGTCTATTCTCATCACTCTCCATTTGAAGGCTAAAGTGCTCTGTTGGCGCTCCCTTCTCCACTTAAGTTTGATTGAAAAGAATCTCAAGTAGACACAGTTTCTAACATAGTTTGGCTGAAACATAAACACACACAAACTATATGAGCATGCACGTGCACAAAACACATCCAACACACACACCACAGCTGTTGTATTATATTTTTTATGAGCACAGAAAGCTCTCTTGGCAGTTCACCAGCTCCCAAAAGTTCAAGCACCCTATAGTTGATAACCTGGGTTAATGCCAGACTGACTCACTGGTCTCCCCTTCAAACACACACACACACACACACACACACACACACACACACACACACACACACACACACACACACACACACACACACACACACACACACACAGACACACAGACACACACACAAGTTTATACACCCGTACGCAGCCCTAAAGCTCTGATTGTTCAGTGGCCTTGCCAAATGCTTCACTGCAATAGGGAACTGACTGCAGCCATTTTTCATGTGCTTTCTCTCACCTCACTCTACATCTCAGCCTCCTCTCTCCCTCCGCAGTGGGCAATAAATAATACCAAAGCGAGGCCCAATAATTAGCTAGCATAGGTGTGAGAGGGCCAGAGAGCCCACTGGAATGAGATGATATAGAGGGAAGGAGTGCAGAATGAAAGGGTAGACCGTGGGGAGTGTAAGATTAAAAGTCCTCCAGACACGGCAGACATCGGAGCAGCCAAACAAACCCAGTGACCCCTCTCCTCCTAACCCTCTCTGATGTTGTCCTCCTTTGGCAGCAACAAGACATCTCCATCCCAACCCCACCCTACCCTTCCTCTCTCAGCCTCACCTAGCATACCAAATCGAGGCTCAGTCGAGCAGAGCAGAGAGAGCCAGCCCCGCCCAATCGCTCACCCAACCCTGCAGGAGGCAAAGCATGGAACCTCTGCTGCTCATATGAAACACTGGAAAACTTTTACAGCTCCATAATATTTAAAAACTCCCCTCAGCTAGCTGTTTTTTTCAGTCACGTTAGATTGGCATGTGCGACAGATGTTATTTTGTAGCATTTATATTGCTATCTTGTTCTAATTTCCCCCTCTTTTTCGTACGTCTTCTTTACTTTCTCCTTCTCCATCTTCTCCCCTCACACCCACTCCTCCACAACCTCCACTCTGCACTGCCTGCTCGTCTCTCTGGCTTGCTGTAACAAAATCAGGGGATTAGAGAGCAGTCAGAGCAGAGATCCTCCACAATGTAAAGCAGATGTGTGAACCACACAGAACACACACAAACACACACACACTCTGACGTGGAAGAGCAGCCTGAAGCATTTTGGGCCAGAGGGTGGAGAGAGAAGTAAGCAGAAACAGCTCTGTTGCTAAGACACGGCCAAAATAAAACAGACGCGGAGGGTTGCAGACTCTAGCTGAAACAGGCGAGTTGTTTCACACACACACTATTAACTGTCAAGCCAGAAAAACTGTGTTTTGAGAAAATGGATGAGTTGGACTTTTATAAACTTGTTGTCTTAGATTTCTTGTGTCTCATTGAAGTGAAGTTGGTTCACAATCAAGTAAAAAAAAAGAGACAAGTTGCTGCCTCTGGCAATTTGATGCTGATTGTGTTTCAGAGTAGGGTGTGTGTGTGTGTGTGTGTGTGTGTGTGCGTGCGTGTACGTGTGCGTGTGCGTGCGTGTTGAGAGCTAAGGAGTTCAGGAATGCAGGTACATGCAGGTGTGTGTGAGCGTTATGTTCAACAGGAAATCTCTTACTGATTGAACTGTTTTCCAGGGTACTTATCATATCCAAATGTCTGCTGTCTTCCTGACGAAGAGATCGGATTGTGTGTGTGTGTGTGTGTGTGTGTATGTTTGTGTTTGGGAGAAACACAGACACAGAGAGATATAAAGGAAGGGAGGGTTGTGTCATGATCCTTGTTTTCTGTCTGTTTCCTGTTTTATTTTGAAATGTTTTCCCTCTGTTGTGTCATGTGTACTTTTACTTCCTGTCTTTTGGTTTTCCTTCCTTCCTTGATTGTTTCATTGTTGTCACCTGTTGCCCTGTTTCTGCCTCCCCTCCCCAGCTGTGGCTTGTGTTGTGATTAGTGTCTTTGTATTTAGTCCTGCTTCACCTTGTGTTCTCTGTCAGTTCGTTGTCGTCTTTCATGTATCAAGTCAAGTGTTTTTCATGCCCTGGCCTTTGGTGGCCCGCAGAGCGTTCAACAGGCTCAAAAGGGACGCAAGGCCAGGCTTGCAGCTAAGCCTCCACTAGCCAAGGCCCCTGCAGCCAAGTCTCCTGCAGCCAAGTCTCCTGCAGCCAAGTCTCCTGCAGCCAAGCCCCCTGCAGCCAAGCCCCCTGCAGGGGCCTGCAGCCAAGCCCCCTGCAGCCACGCTTCCGGCTCGAGTTTTGGCCCTAGCAGCCATGTTTCCAGGCCAAGCCCTGGCCGCTATGCTCCCAGCTGCAGTCCGGCCGACTCCAGCCCCGCCTTTCCTGTCGGCGGCCCGGCCGACTCAAGCCCCTGCTGTCCTGTCGGCGGCCCGGCCGACTCAAGCCCCTGCTGTCCTGTCGGCGGCCCGGCCGACTCCAGCCCCTGCTGTCCTGTCGGCGGCCCGGCCGACTCCAGCCCCTGCTGTCCTGTCGGCGGCCCGGCCGACTCCAGCCCCGCCTGTCCGGTCGACTCCGGCCTCGACTCCAGCCTTGCCTGTCCAGTTGACTCCGGCCTTGACTCTGGCCTCGGCCCCAGCTTCGACTCCAGCCTTGCATGTCCAGTCGACCTCACCCTCGCCTGTCCAGTCAACCAAAGCTTCTCCTATCCAGTCGACTCCAGCATCGCCTCTATCCTCACCTGTCGAGTCGACTCCAGCCTCGCCTCCAGCCTCGCCTGTCCAGTCGACCCCAGCGTCACCTGTCCAGTTGGGGGTCCCACTGACACCTGTTCCGTCAGGGGTCCCGCCAACATCTGTTCTTGTTCTGTTGGGGGACCCGCCGTCACCTGTTCCGATAGGGGTCCCACCAACACCTGCTCCTGCTGCGTTGGGGGTCCCGCCGTCACCTGTTCTGCCGGGGGCCCCGCCAACTCCTCATCCCGTCAAGTCGCTGGTCCCTCCGACACCTGTTCCGTTGGTGATCCCACCGATCCATGTCCCTTTCCAGTCGGGGGCCCGGCCGAACCATGTCCCTGTCCAGTCGGGGGCCCGGCTGACCCATGTCCCTGTCCTGTCGGGGGTCCCGCCGACTCAAGTTCATGCCCCGTTAACTCAAGCTCATGTCCCGCCGACTGTAGTTCATGTCCCGTTGGTGGTCCAGCCAATGCCAATACTACCGGGGGTCCCGCCGAAGCCATCGCCTGTCCCGTCCGGGGTCCCGCCGACTCAAGCTTATGTCCAGTCAGGGGTCCCGCCGACTCTAGTTCATGTCCCGTCGACTCAAGCTCATGTCCCGCCAACACCTGCACCTGCTCAGTTGGGGGTCCTGCCGTCACCTGTTCCGATGGGGGTCCCGCCAATCCATGTCCCTGTCCAGTCGGGGGCTCCGCTGACTGAAGCTCATGTCCCGCCGACTCTAGTTCATGTCCCGTCAGTGGTGCTGGCGGCCCCTGCACCTGCCTCTTCCGGGGTCCCGCTGACACCTTTACCACCCGGGTTCCAGCCAAAGCCATGTCCTCCCTCTTCCGGGGTCCCACTGACACCATTACCACCCGGGTTCCCGCCAAAGCCATCTCCTGCCTCTTCGGGGGTCCCGCTGATGCCAGTACCAACGGCGGCCCCGCCGACAACAGCTCATGTCCCGTCGGGGGTCCCGCCGACTGGTGCTCCTGTCTCCTCGGTGGCCCTGCCGCCTCCTGCTCCAGGTGCTCCTTACTCTCCTCCAGAGGCGTCTCGCCGTCCTACAGCCCGCCGTCCTACAGCCCGCCGTCCTACAGCCCGTCGTCCAGAGGCGTCTCGCCGTCCTACAGCCCGTCGTCCAGAGGCGTCTCGCCGTCCTACAGCCCGTCGTCCAGAGGCGTCTCGCCGTCCTCCAGCCTGTCCTACAGCCCGTCGTCCAGAGGCGTCTCGCCATCCTCCAGCCCGTCATACAGCCCGCCGTCCTCCAGACCGTCCTCCAGACCGTCCTCCACAGCTGTCTCGCCGCCTTCCAGGCCGTCCTCCGGAAGTTTCTCGCTGCCCTCCGGAGCTATTCCGCCGTCTTCCAGGCCGTCCTCCGGAGCTGTCTCGCCACCTTCCAGGCCGTCCTCCGGAAGTTTCTCGCTGCCCTCCGGAGCTGTCTCGCCGCCTTCCAGGCCGCCCTCCGGAGCTGTCTCGCCGCCTTCCAGGCCGCCCTCCGGAGCTGTCTCGCCGCCTTCCAGGCCGTCCTCCGGAAGTTTCTCGCTGCCCTCCGGAGCTGTCTCGCCGCCTTCCAGGCCGCCCTCCGGAGCTGTCTCGCCACCTTCCAGGCCGCCCTCCGGAGCTGTCTCGCCACCTTCCAGGCCGTCCTCCGGAACTGTCTCGCCGCCCTCCGGAGCTATTCCACTATCCTCCAGGTCGTCCTCCGGAGTTCCCTCGCCGTGGCCTCCGCCCATGTCTCCGGCTTCCGGAGTTCCCTTACCACAAGCCCTTTCCATGCTCTGTCTCATGCTCTGCCTTGCCCGTGGGCCGTCCGCCTGAGACACCCTCCTCGTCCTCTGCCTTGCCTCCAGGTCGTCCTCCAGAGTTCCCTCGCCATGGTCTACGCCCTTGCCTCCGCCCCTGTCTCCGTCCATGTCTCCGGCCTCCGGAGTTCCCTCGCCGTGGCCTCCGCCCATGTCTCCGGCCTCCGGAGTTCCCTTGCCACAAGGCCTGTCCGTGCTTTGTCTCATGCTCTGCCTTGCCCGTGGGCCGTCGGCCCGAGACACCCTTCTCATCCTCTGCCTTGCCCCCGGGTCGTCCGCCCCGAATCCCGCCTCCGGACCCCCTCCACCCACCCTTGTGGCCTTGGTCATGCGGCCCCATGTGGCCCTCGTGTTTCTGCCTCTCCTCCCCAGCTGTGGCTTGTGTTGTGATTAGTGTCTTTGTATTAAGTCCTGCTTCACCTTGTGTTCTCTGTCAGTTCGTTGTCGTCTTTCATGTATCAAGTCAAGCGTTTTTCATGTCTTGGATTTCCCTATCGTCTTCATGTGTTCAAGTCAAGTGTTTTTCATGCCCTGGATTTATCGTCTTCATGTGTTCAAGTCAAGTGTTTTTCATGTCCTGGATTTTTCATAACTTCGTATTTTTGTAAAACAGCTTTTGGAATAAAGCTCGCCTTTCGTTTGTACCCATACCTGCCTCCCTTTGTTGCTGCACTTGGGTCCTATTTCCCCAAACCCTGACAGGTTGTGGCTGCCTGTCAGTGTCTGACAGCTCGCCCGTCCAATTTACTCCATCTTTTGTCGCTCTCTCGCTCTCTGTCTGTGTCTGTGTCTGGGCTCTTTGGCTTAGCAACAATGCTCTAACGGATGTTAAATACATATTCAAGAATGATCCCTCTGAGGTGTTCGTTTCCCAACATTTCTCAGACATAAGGTCTGTAGGAATGTTTATTTCCCTGTTTTCAAGAACAGGTGCTATCTTTTTGGAAATCTCTGGATGACTTTAAAGCACTCATCCAAACATGCACACACACACACACACACACACACACACACACACACACACACACACACACACACACACACACACACACACACACACACAAACTTAAAGCCAAGGGGGATTCCTGGGACTAATGTTTAACAGAGAGAAATTGGACTGCACCATCAATTTTAGCTCTCTGTGTGCAGACACTGTGCTTTACTCTAGATAGCCAGGCCAAGCCTCAGAGATAAGACGACTCTCGGTCTGCCTGTGGGAAACATGAAAGCATTCTCTTTTAAACCAACTTCTCTCGCTGTCTTTCTTCCCCCCCTCGTTGACTGTAAGTGTAGCATGTGTGAATGTGAGACAGCATGATTGTGTGAGCAGTGAGATTTTCACAAGTCGTACCATTTGTAAGTTGGATACATGTTTATAGGTGTTGACCAAAGCATTAGCATTGCACGCATCATGTGCGTCAACTGCACCGCACTCTCAACGGGCACTTCTTTAAATATACTTCCACATATGTGCCATTCTGTAGATGAAACACATCAACCATCATACATCATGAAACCTGTGTATTTTATATTTCCAGACTGACTTGGTGACAGCTTTAGGTTGTGCAGCAGGACATCATCATGTTTTCCATATTTGCTCACATGCTGTGCATTTCTAGTGACTAAGGGAGGTCATGGAAACGTAGAATAAATATTTCTCATCATATCATATTTCAGTAATTTTATTAGGAGAAAGGAGCTTTTCCCCTCAAGGTCAGATTCTGCACATATTGAGGGAGAGAAATTGCAAGTATGTTTCAAAAGAATTGTCATAGTTCATTTGTAACTATTGTGACATTCAGCAGACACACACACACACACACACACACACACACACACACACACACACACACACATACACCTTGCACATCACGTGCACACACACTCATGTGCACCAATACACAAACAGACATGGTGAGTGCTGTGAGCAACTGTAGATTACAGAGCTGTCAAACGGGCGGCTGGAAGGAGGCAATTAGATCAGAGGTTGTCTTGCTAATGGGCTGCCTGACCCCAGACACACAAGAAGAAACAGAAATTCTTCGTAACCCTCCTGAACCTTCCCCCAAACAAAAGCAGAGTACTGTTAAATGTACAGCTGCCTTAGGCCCAGAGGACTGTGGCTCACAGATTCACATTCAGAGCAGGAGTGCAGGATATGCAGAGGCATGCACCTCACTAAGCCCTGACACACAGGTATGAGAAAGATTCCACTGGAAACCACTGAAATACTGTAGCGTTTCCCAGGATCTCCTTACTTTCAGTAAACACTATGTGTGTTGTGCATGCCCATGTGTGAATACTGTATGTGTGAATATGTGTGGGTTATAAAGATATACTGTCTGTGTGTGTGGACAAGAGGGTGGGTACCCGTGCACACGTTTTAGGCAGACAGAGGACTCATTGTGATATGGTTGTGTCCCTCAAGGCGCTGGAATCTGGCACATTGTCTTTGTCGGAAACTCAAACCATTTACAACTCTGGACTTGTTTTGATCCTTTCAGAAAATTCCATTTCCTGCGGTCGTTTGGGGAGTGACTGTGGAGAAGCCTCTGGAAGGAAAAGCCTCATTATAGCTTCAGTGTGAGTTGGGCGGCTTGACTTGAAGGTCAGTGCCAGCCTCACCACTGTAGTTTCCCTGTGTGAGAGTGGATGTTGACCCTTAGATAAGAAAGAACCCATGGCACTGTGAGTTATTTGGCACTGGATGGGCGCGCACAACCTGTTGAGAGGCTTCTTTAGACTCACGTTGTCGCTTCACTCGTGTTCTTCATGGGGATTATAAAATAGTATGTTCATTGATTTAGTTTTCTATTTGTTTTAATTAATCAAAATGTAAGTTACGTGTAATAGAAAGCCAAAACCACCTGTTTTGGGCGTTTACTTGACTCTTCTATGTGCAGTCCTTTTCCTTTTTTTCTAATCGCTGGCCTCGCCCTGCTGGTCAGTCCAGCTTTAATTTTCCACAGCTGTGCATGCAATGGTGGAAACTCCAATCCAAATAAATTAAATATATAATGAAGGTGCATGACCATCAGCACACTCAAATAAAGTAATTATGTTTCTCATCAGATCAGAATGGATGCAAACACAAATCTAGCACACAGTCTTTATACAAGCATGTTTTATAAATATTAAACAATGAGTGTTCATTTTCAGTATAAGCTGTTAAACCAGCAGCTGCATGTTGAATGTTCATTAAAACACATAGTGGTAAGGGCTGTGCTCCACAGTGTCAGGAAAATGTGCCTTTTGACAACATAATTATAACTTGGGAGGTTCACAGTGAGTTCAGTGACACAGCTAAAGAACCAGTTTATAAAGACACGTTGTAAATGAGGCTCAAAACAGCCTTGTTGCAAACACCCGACCGGATGTGTTCAACAACAGCAGAAGTAACTGGTTGTGAGCTTGTGCATCAAGGTGCATTATTGTGTTGGTTTAGTGACAAAAATCACTGTGTCTTGTCAATTGTGATTAATACTGAATTTTAAGTAAAGGAAGTTGTCTTTATTTTGGAGGCATTCGATGACTGGTCATCAGAAATATGGGGGGGGGGGGTTGGACAAAGTTTCATATTTCTTATTGGCAGTGACTATCCCTTACCTGTGACGATCATCCACTCATGCATGCAGAGTTGAGGAGCTGTGTTTGTAGGTTGTGTGTGTAAATGTTTTTTTTTTTTTTTGATTTAATATCTGAGGGAGCTTCTCTGCTCCAGAAAGTGTGTGTGTGATCTAATCATGTAGGAAAATATTGATATGGTAACTCTTTGCCACAGAGGAAGCTAAGATATTTACCAAAGGAATGTTAAATATATAGTTTGCCTTTCAAAGCCTTCCCAGAAGAGTAGAAGACGATGTAGCAAATAGTTGATTACAGTAATGCCTATAGTTTTAGAACAAGATGTTCAACAATAAGGGTGCAATGTTAGAGAGTGCTTTCACAAAAGCACCCATATGCAAACCCTCGCACACACAGACACACATGCTGTGGGGTGAATAGGTCTGGTGAAGGGGAATTTCCCTGCAGGCCTTCTGTCAGAATGTGGGACAGCTCGGACATGGTTATCCAACTTATTTCTTATGTGTGTGCCTACATGCATTTGTGAACGCTGGGTTTGTGGCAAGAACCAGAGAGACAGGGGATAGAGTGAGAGAGGTTATTTGTGTGTGACAGAGGGAAGCCTGTATCTGTAGCGTGTAACACACAGTGCTCTCTCTGCAGCAGCCAGGCCACAGTTTAGGGAGAAGTGCCAAGGGACAGAATAGCCTGTCTGTTTCCTGAGCGAAGATTGACAGCAGGGCTTCTTTGTGTATATGTGTGTGTGTGTGTGTGTGTGCGTGTGCGTGTGCGTGTGCGTGTGCGTGTGTGCGTGTGTGTGTGTGTGTGTGTGTGTGTGTGTGTGTGTGTGTGTGTGTGTGTGTGTGTTCTATGTCACTGTGTAAAACAGTGACATAAACAGACCACCCGTTGCAAGAAGAGGGATTTAAAGAAGCAGCTTCCTGTAAAATTGTCACTTTGTCCACAATCTCACACTCATTTCTCACCAAAACACTCAACACATGCACACAGTTCACACACATTTTCACAGACCAGTCAGCCTTCATTTAAATAAACAATTTCTCCACTGAACATACTGCGGTTTATTTATTCAGGGTGTCAAATTGCACATGTGAACACACACATGCATACGTGCACGGACACACATGCAGGTCTCAGCTGTCATGTTTCTGGAGTGTCAGAGGGCAGAGGTAGCAGCCTCTGAACTCTCTGCGGTCCCTCGAGGTCATGAGGACTGCAGACGCACAACATGTGTATCCGAGATTTCAGCACCCAGACAGAGGAAGGCAGAGATCAATGCAGGAAGGGTTAAGTGTGTGTGTGTGTGTGCGTGCGTGCGTGCGTGCGTGCGTGCGTGCGTGCGTGCGTGCGTGCGTGCGTGCGGGTGGGCAGGTGGGTGTGTGGAGGTAGAGGTCAAAGCATCAGCAGAGAAGATTGAGAGGAGATACAGGGTGTTTGCATACAGGAACAAGTACATGGTAAAGGATGTGGTTAGAGAATAGCAGAAGTTAAAATAGGTGTGTTAGAGTCTCTTTGCCACATTATTTAGACTGCAGAATCTGCGCCACTTTCTTTTTGATTTGCTCAAGTAATGTTGTCCTTTCTGTAAATGAACAAGCAAGAAAGACATTTAATGATCTATTTTTGATGCACTTATTAAAGAGGTGTAATGATTTAGTGATATGTAACTGATGCAGAGCTGGTGATATGGCTACATTGAAATAGACCCAAAGATTTGACACAGTTTATTCATGTTAATATATTTGGAAATTGCTATTTTGGACAATCTTGCCAAATGCTTCCTGAAATCAAAATGCACTGTGATATCATGAAATATGCAGGTGGAAACATAATCTTTACTTCTAATTTAAGAAGACGACATGAATCGCTGATAATAAACTGAGAGACGAGCAGTCAACACTTGGCAAGGAATACTAGCATTAGCATTTTATGAAAAGCACATTGGCTCAAGCCCCTGGTTGAAAGTGAAAATGTTAATGAAGACATGTGATGCTTTATTTACAGAGACATGCACCTATACAGTTTCTGTTTCAGTATTTGCAACACAAATGTATCTATTTAGATCACTGTTTAAGCATAAAAGTAGAAATTATATTTGCAGCTGAATCCAGTTGTATCGTATACTATTAAAACCTTTGTGTGCTGATTTTATGTTGAACTAAGATAAATGGATTTAGAAAGGAATTAATGAAATTGATCACATTTGAAAGTTGTCTGGCATAATAAAAACGGGTAGTATCATCATGCAAAGTTCTGTATCATAATAGACAGGAATAAAAGTCAAAAGCACTCCATTTATGGCCGCCTGCTGACTGATTATCTTTGGCTTTCTTTGGGTGGTTTGGTGGTGAAGAAGTTTGACATTGGGTAAAACCATTCGGCTTGATGCTTCCATTTGATAAATATCTGGGAACTTTTGCAATTGCAGCCCAGACATGCACCATCTCTTTGTTTTGTATCCCTTGTTCAGATAAGGTTAGAATTGCAAAACAATCATGCTGCTAAGTTGCTAAATTTACATGATGATGTAAATGCACAATACTACCACTGTTATCCCACACAGCTCTTTCTCTTTTCATTTAAATTTACTATACATATGTTCATGCTAATTTGTCGTATACATATCAAGACAAGACAGACTAGGGAGACAGTCGTAAAACAGACTGTATAGTATGGGTACGTTTTATGTATTTTCATTAACAAGAGAGGTTGAGGGAGTGAGTAGAAAATAAGTGGAGCGAGGAGACATCAACTATAAACGACAGAAATTGGACACATCATCAAGGGCAGCTGATAACCCCCCTTCTCCTGCACCCTGCAATGAGCCATAGACATTCACTGAAGGCTAAAGAGGAATCCCCCATAACCCCACGACAGACTGACTGACTCTGCAGTGTAGATCTCTCTCTCACACACACACTTACTGAAACACACACTCAGATTTAAATGCACACATGTATTTACACACCAGCTTACAGACAGCACAGAAATAACCCCAGTCTTGGGGCATTACCATATACACTATCTGCTCCCCTCATCTACTTATATTACACCGCAGCACTGGATGGCTTTACAACATGCAGTCATTTAATAGGAAAAAGCAGAACTCATTATCCCTCTGATATATTTGCCTCAACTACCTTTATTTCAATAATTCAAGTCAGTTATTCTGCTGTTCGTCTTATTGACGATCTTCTCTCTTTTGTTCTTGGTTCTCTTCAGAGTGCTATGTTTTAATTTCTCTTTCACTTTCTCTCTTTTTCGCAGAGAGACATTTACATTAAGACCTAAATCCATACTGCAAAAGCACTTTTCTCACTGTTTAATTCATTAGTTTAAATTTTGTCTGCCCTCTGACATTTCACGTCAACACCACAGATTGATGCACAGGTGTCTGAGTGACAGATGAAAGAAAAGGTCAGGAGTTCCTCAGCCTGTAGTTCCTGACATTGCGCCGCCTCCCACAGCAGCAGCAATGTGCTTTGATTCCCCTCAGTGCTCAGTGAAGCGCCAGAGCAATGAGGAGGGGCTTTCTTCTGCCCTTTCCCGTGTGCATTTGCATGGCTCTCACTGTAAAGGGGTTTCCCTCAAACACAGAACAGTCAAAGGTTTCTAAAAGCCAGAGATTGTGGCCCAACTCAAAAATGATAAAGTCTTGAGGGTCTTCATCAACACTGATCGGGGGGTAATGGTGGCTGTTGAAGTAGTTATTGGGAAAACACCTGCATGATGTTTCTTAGTATACAGCTCCCCAAAAAAACAGGAGTCTTCTCAAAATGTTTCTTAAATCTCAACTCTACCAGTCAAGTGTCCGTTGAATTCCAACACGTAGAAAGGTTGTCAGTAGTTTATACAATAAAAAGAGTTTGTGTCTGTCGATACATCCTAATCTTTTAAACCCTATCCAGTACTCTGTTGCACAGCACCTAAATGAGTTGTGTAGAAATTCAATGAAACTAAATAATACTTTTCTTATTGTACTTATTGTATCTGTAGGTTTCGATTTTAGTTTACCACAGTCATCTTGATGATATCTACAACTCTCGTTTATCTGAACATTGTTCTTGTAACATCGTGAAAAGTCATTTCATGCTTCCACAACAAGATTTAGCGTTTTCATTGACAATGTTTCAGTGGTTTCGATCAGTACACACTTACTCAAGCGTGAGAAGCTTTTAATGAAACGAAAAGTCAGCAGCCATTAAAATACTGTGTTCAGGAGATGAGTTGTGATGAAGTTTGATATTTTAGGTTACAGCTTTTTTTGCTAATAGTTACATGAGAAGATCAATACCACTCTCAAGTCTGTAGCGAGCAAACCGTTAGCTTAGCCTAGCATGATGACTGAAAATAAGGTAAAGCACTTAGATTGGACCTGCTTAAAGGTGACAAAGTCTACACCTGTATCAGCACTTCTAACTCTGTGTAAAAAGGACAGATTGCTGTTTTACTAATGATTATTTGCCTCTCCAAGACCACCATAACAATTTTGGTAAAATTCCCAGTGTCTGCCTGTTCAGGCTGAGTCCGGCAGGAGGCTGCGGGCAGATCTGCTCTGTCATGATGGCTGCTCAGGAAACATGATCCTCTAACACGCACCCTGCTGGTTTCTGTATCAGGTCAAACGCTATCAAGAATGCTGTCTATTTCCAGTTGACCTGCCCTGACAGTTAGTTATATTCCCCGGGTTATGCGATTAGGTTTGCCTCAGTGGAGGAAGAAGAGGATGAGGAAGATGAGTGTGGGGTTTCCTGTGAAGCTCCCAGTCAGACACCTGCTGCCATCACTCTGTCTGTATCCCACACCCCTCCCTCCGACTCCACCATCACACTGTCTGTCTGCTGTTCGCCGTCTTTCTGTGTCAGAAGTCGCTCTTTGTGGCGAGCAGCGGCGCTCCACTGAATAATTCAAAGAGCCAGCAGGGACAGACAGTGGATTAAGCCCCTGTAGAGGAAGAGGAGGAGGAGGAAGGAAGAGGGAGGACATAGGGGTTTTTTCCCCATTAGGCATGATGAGCTGAGGGGAAATTCATTGACAGCAGGTGGTCATAAGTGTTATATCAGCAGGGAGGAGAGAAGGAGAACTGTAAGAGCCGAAAGAGAAACACAGGAGGTAGTGATAGAGTTAGTAAGCGGGCAGTGTGTCACATGACCATCGGGAGATCCCAGAGCAAAGCCGGTCACCTGACTGACTGGAAATGCACCCTGCTGCCTGAGAACGATTCCCAGAAGTCACGTCACTGTGTGTGAAACCATGCCTCCTGTCCTTGTCCCTAATACAGATTACAGTATATGAAAACTGGGGGAAATGATGTAACATTAATTCATCACATTATAGGTGCGCTTTTATACATTGAAAAATATAGTATCCTCTTTTTTAAAACATATCAGTTTAAATTTCAATACAAAGATGGCCTTCAGATGTCTGTCTGTGTTTACAGTAAATTGTGGCAGCTGGGAGCAAAAGAGGATTTTACTGAAACAAAGCTATGGGTTAAACGTTGAAGGTGGTTAACGGGTGTTGAGTTAGTGTGACTGATCAGAGGTAAAATGGGTATTTCTCTCTTTCCATTCTTCTTCTGCTGCTGCTGGACTTTTGGCCCAGCTGTCTCACGCCCACTCAGTCACACACAGATGCACAATCTCACACACCAAAACAACCAGAACGTCATTTACAATTCAGAGTGCTCAAGTTCAGAAAGTCAGGGGGATTTGATCAGGTGTATTTCTTTGGAAGAACTCCTAATCGATTTAATTTTTAATTAAATGAGATCTGAATTTAAGCTTGTTGCTTTCCCCGACTACATAAAGATAAAATAGATAAAATCCTTTATTTGAATAAAATCAAGTCATTTTCATCCACAAAACCTGGTCTTTTTTAGCAGAAAAAGTTCACTAATTTGTCAGGGAAAATACAGAGTCTTAGTCAGATGCTCTCTTGATGTTATTGATGGGTGAAGAGACCAAATAAATGTAATGACTTTAACAGACCATAAATAGTATTAAATATTCTTAAAGATTGCAAAACTGTTTTGTCACTTTTTTGTTGTTTTCACGTGCCTGAAGGTAAATATGTAAAGGATTTTACAGGTGAATTGACATAATTGCCATATTTAACAGTAATTGAAAACATTCCAAGAATGAAAAATGAAAAATATGACACAGTTAGAGCACTTTTTCATCTGAAAAGTAAAAGTTGGACATCGTAATTGTTACTCATGCTTCATGGGAAGTCGTGCTCTGGCCTACGTCTTGATGTTAGTTGACACAGTTCATGCTAAGACTGATGGAGCAGCATTCAAAGCCCTGTGCATTCTGGGAGTGTGACTAAATAAACACATTGCAACCATAACTGCACAGCTCGTTGATGGACTTTATGGCCCGTCCCTGTGCGCAGCGCCTTCAGACTTTGTAGCAGTGGATGAAAAATGCACCCAGCATGAAAAGACGTGAAATACTTTCCATGCATGCACAGTTTGTGTTCCCTGGAGGACGTCCGCGCGTTAGTTTATATGTCCCCAGCGGGAATCTGGTGTTTGCTTTAGTTCCAGGTGGGTTGCGCTCTGGGTTTGTGGGTCGGTGTTTTCAGTCCAGTAGCTCTAGAAACAAGACCGGCAGGAAGCCATGTCGCTGTTTTTGCTGTCATCTCCAAATTGTTTCTGTAAAAGGTTGAGAATTATGAAAAACTATCCCCTGGTTCTGGGTAAAAGTCAGTCAGGTTAATTCTTAGCAGCTTACTGAAAAAAGCACATAACCAGTGTTGGTTTCAGAGCGCCCACTCTTGTTTCAGAGCAACAATAATAAAGAGTCACTGCACAGACGAGCACTGCAACGAGCATAATAAAAAACAGAAGAGCTCATTTCTGTCCACCATCAATCAGACAGACATCTGGCAGTGATTCATTTTATTAAACTGCTGTGTATTTCAGTTTTATACCTGCTCCCTTTGTCTCTGTCTCTTTCTCCATCTTCCTCCCTCTCCATCCCCCTTTCTTTTCCTCTGACATAATTGAAGAGAGCTTCTCCTCTCCTATGTAACCCAACGCTCGGCCCACAGCACTAAAGTGTCGTTTGGGCCGCAGCTTAAGTACTCGATGTGCTCTGTGCTACGCTCTAACTCGTACAGATCAGCAGAATCCCAGATTAGACAAATGAATTATTCACATTATTGCTTCAAATGCAGTTTGTGGTAAAAGATAAACCCTATTAGACATCTGACCCTCATTTCACTGTTATGACCTGAGGATCTTGCTTTGACCAACATGTAGTGCAAAGTAAAGAGGCCCTATTTGCTTTTTCCCTTTCCTGTAGCGTGTTATATAGGTTTTTGTGCATATACGTAAATGGTCAGTAAAGGCTAAAATCCCAAAGTTCCCTCCAGAAGGAGTTTCTCTCACACTCTCCCCCCTGCCTGAAACGCCTCCATTAGACTCCTTTTCGTAACATAGTAACGTCACTATGTAACACTTGGGCTTCTATTGGCTAGCGCTCCAACACATTGTACGTGATAGGCTAAAGGGCGAGACATCTGTTAGCAGTTGACTGATCACAACAGAGCTGGCCAGCTAACCAATCAGAGCAGACTTGGCTCTGGACAGACCAGATGACAAAAAAAAAGAGCTTTTTAAACATAAAAGCATGTAAAATGTCACAGTAGAGGCACAACATACAGATATGGAACTGAAAATGAGCATAATATGTCCTCTTTAAGCAGATCTTGCTACATCTTTCTGATCTTTGCTTCTCATTCACTCTATCTTTTATGGGTGGTTACAAATCTTTATTTATCCTTCCTGGACTCAAGGACAAGTGGAGTGGCTCAGATTGATTTACACATGTGTGGCGGGAATACAAATTGTGGAAAGTATTATGTAGTATGACAGAGAGGATTATTGTAAAGCCAGACTAATAAAGCAAACATAACAATGTTCTGCTCTTCATATTCAGATACATTTATATACTAATGTATGTCAACACATTAAAGTGAATTAAGGTGGGGTTGGTGTAAGCCATCCTGATCAACTCTTTAATAATTGATGCAGGTGATGTTTCATGTGGCTGATATTATGATGATGGTTTGATGCTGCCCAAGTGGATCAGCATGTTAAAACCATAATGTTTTCCGTGTGTGTGTGTGTGTGTGTGTGTGTGTGTGTGTGTGTGTGTGTGTGTGTGTGTGTGTGTGTGTGTGTGTGTGTGTGTGTGTGTGTGTGCGCCCGCATGCTTCTGCTGCATCTGTTGGAGGTGAGATTAACCTGATGATCTCATACTGAGGTGATGCAGTCCTACGAGTCATCAGGCGATGCTGTGAGCCTCTTACTGGAACAAATTGTCGGTCAGATCATCTCCCCTGCAGATTTTATCTCCTGCTGTACTTTCTGCTGCATCATCTCCTCACCCTCCCTCCCCCTGCCTCATCTCAATTTTCCTCCTTCACCCTCCACTCGTACTACACTCTACCACATCTCTTTCCAGTTGTTGCTTTTTTCCTCCTCTTATCTACCACATCACGGTCCATCTCCTTTTGTTGAGTGAAAGCTACACATAAAAGGAATAGTTAGAGACTTGTGCAGATACAACGCAAAAGGAAAAGGAGTATACTTGTTTAAAAAAAAATCTAACAAAAAAAGAAACAAATAGGTACAATATGTAAAAAAAATTAAAGCAGTATTTTAAAACATAAGTGGAAATAAAAAGGTGTCTTTTTTTCAGAAATTGTGTGTGATTTTGTACAAATGTGTATAAGCACATAAAAACATTACTTTTATGCTCAAACAGACAAGATATTACATCAATTGGTGAGTTTTAGAGTCTTTGATGGTTGGATTTTGTTAACTATTGACAGATCCATTCTAGCTGTGGTCATATGTTTCAAATGTCTTTATGCCTGGCTAGCAGATCCAGCTTCATATATACTGTATATTAAACACATGAGAACGGTAAAGATCTTCCTATGTAACTCTCAGCAACAAAGTAAGTAAATGTACAGTTTATTTAGAAAGTCTACCTATTCCCTTCACATCCACTACAATAAGTTAATATTAAACTCCATCTAGTTACTTCTTAGGCCTCTATGGATAGCTCCCTCCTCTGTCTTCAGTTTATTTCTCCTTACTTTGTCCTCTGCCTCTTTTCCTCCAGCTTTTCTGTGTCACCCTGCCATCTATTTGCATTTCTCCTGCTGCTTGTGTTTTATGCCCTCCGTCACACAGCAGTAAACACAAGAGCCACAGAGAGCGCTGGTTTGTTTTTTTAATTAGGTAAATGGACTTCAGTCTGCTGGACCAGACTGAAAAATCACTCTTTGAGCTCCAGCGCTGTCATAACGATTTCTTAAATTAATGAGTTCAACTAAATGTTATTAAAATCTTGCTGTGCAGTGGGTCGTGCGTACTTTTAACCACTGCTGTTTTTATTTTTGGTTTCCTAGGTTTGCTCTTGGGCTCTGAGAAGGTGAACACTCCACAGTTTCCAAAGAGCAGAGTCGACAGATGCTCGTGCCAAAAGGGGAATTCACCCACGCAGCGGCCGACCTCAGACCTCAGCTTTACCTGCTCCTGACAGGCTGCGATCGGAGGCTCCCACACCCATAGAAAGTGAGGCCAGGCCGGGTTTGGCGGGCTGAGAAGTGGCCCTGCCCATCTTTCCAGGGAGGATCCCTCCAGACACAACAACAAACATGTGCTCAGACAGAGGGGTATTATCTGTTGTTATTATTGGAGATAATTATGTCAGATAATTATATCTATTAGCTATGCTGTTTCTTTCTAGCTACTCCAGTGTCAATATTATTCCAATCTCAGTCCTGAGAGCGCTGGACCTCATGGGAAAATACCGTGGGGGGGGTGCGAAGGGACCACGACATAAGTGAGGAGTTTTATTTATTTATGTAATAAAGCTCTAACAAAAATAATTACAACTTAATAATTGTATTTATATAGCAGCTGTAAAGTATTCAGGAGCACTTATCACCCTAAAAAATTCCAAATGAGTATTAATAATTATACATTATAAAAAAATAATGCAGAAAGTTAAAAGAAAAAACTTCTAGAATAAATAATGTAATATTTGCTAAAGCACGTTTATTCAAGAAAGGCCTTTACATAAATGATTTACCAGTCTTTAGGCTTTAATTCTGAGCTTAAAATAAAAATGACATCTGTGTTTTTTGTTTTTAGACACACTGTTACCCAACATGCCCTGTTTCCTTGTCGTGCATGAGCTTTTCTGTCATTTGATAGAATATTTCGCTCACAGAGGGCTTTTGTGTGCTGCAGGTGTTGAGGTATATGAGGCCGTGCTAAGGAGTGTTTTATTCCTATGGGCCCCCTGAGGCCCCGAGGCCTGGTCCAAGAGAAAGACCAGAAGCTGTTTCAACTTCCTCTACTGTTGTTTTGTATGGAATACAACTTCAAACACTGTACGTCAGAGCACAGAGCCAACCACAGCAACACACACACACACACACACACACACACACACACACACACACACACACACACACACACACACACACACACACACACACACACACACACACACACACACACACACACTTTATGTCTTTCTCTCTTTTATTACCCAAATTAAACCCACAAAGCCTCTCTCTGCTGTACTTTCAAATTAAGCGTGAATATACATTATTTTATCAGGTTGTGGAGAGAGAAGGCTTAGAAGGACATGATGGTTATGCATAGTCATTAACAGTGTTGAAAGTGTTTGTGAGCATGGGATGTAGGCTGGTTTGTTGGATTGTAAGTTGCAGGTTTATCTTCGTCAGTGCTTGTGTGTTGAACAAGGTTATTGTGACTTATTATGTTAGCAGGGGTTCATCTACCACTGGTTAGGCAGTTTGATCTACATTCATTTTTAAAGAGGCCCTATTGTGCTTTTTTGAGTTTTCCCTTTCCTATAGTGTGTTACTCCTTCATTTACTTCCTTAAGGTAGTGACATCACAACGTTACACTTCTATTGGCTAGCGCTCCAACGCCTTGTACGTGATAGGCTAAGCGTGAGACATCTCTTAGCGGCTAAAAATGAGCATAATAGAGCCCCTTTAATGGGATTCTCATAATGTTGTATTTTGGTCTGTAAAATTGAAACTAATGGTAAACATCTTTAACATGTTACCTGTTTACAGCCCTTCTGCATGTCCCTCTTGAAACACATTTTTTAAAAGCTGGATTTTACCACTTTGTAAGCATTTGCTGCTTGTATTTGGAAGATAAATGCTTGCCTTTATATTTTTTTAAGATACAGAATCCTTATGACAACTTGGGGGGGACAGCATTTCCAAAGAGATATTTGTACTATAAATAATATTGCACACAGCATTCAGAGTGATCATATACAATGAAGAGTGTAATATTAGACTATAGCACCATAGGGAGTGCTGCCAGCAGGTAGAGCAGCAGAGGGGAGCGCTCCCAGTATGGATTGTGTTAGCGCCTCTAAAGCCCCTGGAGCCACAACACTGACCTTTCCTGTTATGGAAATGTACGGCTGGCTGTTCTAGGCCCACAGCCACACGCTGCTTGTTTGAATGGTCACACAGGCCCCCTCTGCTGCCTGCTCTTTCCTGAAGACTGCTTTTACTGTTTGAGCTGCTTTGTTAATACACATTTGTGGAGCATTGTTCAACAGAATGGGCACAATGTGTTCCCTTTTTATGTTATTCCCTGTCTTTATTTTGGCAACCCTTTACTCCACTGTGTGGTACAATTGTTCGGAAGTGTATTCTGCACTCCTCATAATAACCGTTAAATAATGTTTGCTTCTATCTGTGTGTGTGTTGGAAGAAAACCAATTGAATTGTGGTTTCAAAAACATAATAGGGTGTAGAGAGTTTATTTGTCTTTTTGCCGTTAGCTTCATGCTGCTCGCTTCCTCCTTCTCTCCTGTCCGTCACTGTGATTAGGGGCTAAACTGGAGCAAATGAAGTGACATGTTTTGCTTTGCAAAAAAAACAGAGCTGTGTTAATCCTCGCTTGAGGAGTTGTGTGCATGTCGAAGCGGGGGCTCATGCTCCACACTGGGTCAGCAATGATGCAGCGCTGCGCTCTGTCCGCCATCATCTGGACTCTCCATATGTGATGTGATTAGAAAGCAATTTGCTCCTTGACATTCTGATCCAAGAAAAACACCTGCTTTATTAAAACAAAACAAATTACCCCATTTATCCCCGAAGACACAGCACCCTACGGTTTAGCCACCTGAATACATCACATGGATGGATTATTATAAACAAATGGAGGTTTTAGGGGTAAACTGAGAACAGCGAACATGATCCTTATCGTGACGTATGGCTGCACTTTACCAAAATCTCCAGTATTTTTGTTTGACTGAAAGGCTTAACACAACAAAGCTGAACATGGCCGTTTAGATCATCAGAAGTATTGTAATTGCAGAGTAAGTGATCCACTTTAGATAAACTGTGTGTGTCTCTGTACAGTAATTAGAAGAACCAATTTTATTTAAGGAATGATGTTTTTCGTGTAACTTAAACATTATGTATTTTCAAAACCTCTGCTCTAGAAACAGGCTGAGTTTTCCCTACAGTATATTGTCATATTGGGTCTGTATATTTCACATCAAAACAGATTGCCCCCAGGAAAACACTGTGCTGGGTTACATAAAAAACACGCTACCTTGTAAAATAAATATTTCTGGGTTGATGTGGCTGCAGTGTCAGTGAAATTAGAAGATCTACACCAGCTTTTCCAACACGTTCTGTATAAATGGAAGATTTTAAAGACAACAATTTTGGCTAGAGAGGTTTTTCCACAAGAAAGACCCTTGAAGAAGGGGGGATTAAACCCTGTGACGTAAACAAAGACCAGTCCCTCAATGCTGGTAAAAATAGATTTTAACAAACATCTTGCCAACAGCAATTTGCATTAAATTTGAGTTGAAATATCCTTGAAATGCCACGCAGCTTAGCTCTGCATAGCTTTAAGAAGCGTCCTTTTGTGATGCCGATTGTGTCCCTGCAAGCTTTTAAACGGAAAGCCAGTGTTTGAGGAGCGTTAGCGTTAGAGTGTTAGCATTATAATAGTCAGCTGTAAGCCTGGATTGGTTGATTTGTCAGAGAAACTAAACATGGCATGATAATTGCTTATCTGTTGCTATGCTCTTTCAGTTTTGGCATTTGGTACAGTTTTGGATGCTTCTGATGTACAATGGGGCCTTTTCATACAATTAAATCTCAGTTGAATATGTGTTATACTCAGGAATCTGTATGCCATTTCCCTTGTGGGCTGCAACAGAAATCTTTGTTAGAATCTGTTCATTTTCAGGTTGCAACTAGAAGTCTTTCAGGCATGACTGTGGTCTTCTGTAGAAACCAAAGAAACAACAGCTTTATTTCCCCTATCCATCAAACTGGGTTACCCCCTTCTGTTAAATCTGTAAACATGGGAACACTTAAAGTATGTCTCTGTTCCTCAGGGTTTGAGACTGACTATTTTTCACTTCCACGTTCAAAATCAGACAAACTTCGTCTCTGTGGTTTTACGCTTCAGTGGGCATTTGCTTTCTGTGTTAGAAGTGTGTCCTTCTTTTACTCTCTCTTCCGCTCAGCCAGTGTTACTTAATTCAGACGTTCCCTCTGCACCTTGGTGTCTCTGTCTGCCTATTTTCTTATTCTGTGTGCTGAATGTGTAACCTGTGTAGGATGCAATGGGAGACTGGCCAAAAGCAGCATGACTGACATAACACAACAAAAAATGTTGGACTCCCAGACAGTATTGTTCCCACACTACTAGATATTCATATGAGTAATAGTCTCTATTATCATATCTGTATTGAATACTGGACTGTATTGTAAGTATTTAATTGTATCAAAATGTCAGCATACCATCCTGTAATGTTTTTTCTATCATGAACTCATTTCCGTTGTTCTCTGACTCCTGTGTGTTGTTATAGACTGCTGCACTCAAAATGAAATACATCAATTCATCAAATAGTTGTGAACAAACTGACTGACAAACATTACCATCCCTTAAAAGAGGACTTTTTGAATGTTGATCAGTGTTATTTTACAACAACAAAAAAAAACCTTAACATCCCTGAACGCCCCTAACCCTAACTGAGTCAACCAAATATAGTTCACATCTGCTGCCAGTAATCATATCTTAATGTGTGCTAAAAATATCCTCCATATAAGGTTCAACACAGTTTGTTTAGAAGATAAATGTAGTGACTGCTGAGGATTATCTAAAAAACGATGTCTGGTGTACTGTGCTGACAAACAGGCAAAGTTAACCACTTTTACAAGGGTTTTCAGGCAGATGAGAGTCAGAACCATGTCTTCCTCATCTTAGTTTCCAGTATCTGTCAGCATCACAGCGACAACCATAAGCAGGGATTTGTTTTTGCATGAATTGGCTCACTTACGCAAAGAAGACAAAGGTCTAAATCTGTTCTTTCAGCACTTCTCTGTGCGCGTCTCACCATAACAGACAGACAGACAGGATTCAAGCACTGGTGCCAGCAAGTGTTCGTGCGTGCTTGTGTGTGTTTAACGACTGTGTGTCTGTGTGTGTGTGTGTGTGTGTGTGTGTGTGTGTGTGTGTGTGTGTGTGTGTGTGTGTGTGTGTGTGTGTATGTGTGTGAGTGTGTGTGTGTGTGTGTGTGTGTGTGTGTGTGTGTGTGTGTGTGTGTGTGTGTGTGTGTGTGTGTGTGTGTGTGTGTGTGTGTTTAAGCTTGTGTACATTTTTGGAGAAGAGCTAGTGTTAGTGAGTTCAGAGGAGAATAGCAGTTGGCTGAAACCATAGTAAAGAGAGATGAAGCACATGTTAAACCTGGGTGGTGCCAGGAGGCAGCAGCCATTGGCACGGGACTAACAAATGTGTGTGTGTGTGTGTGTGTGTGTGTGTGTGTGTGTGTGTGTGTGTCTGAGAGAGAGAGTGTAATAGTATGTGGGGGGCTTGTCTCAGTATTGCATTAGCTGTGCCCTTATAAAGACGGGAGCAGGATATACTGTTCTCAAACTGAAATGCCATATTAAACAAACACAAGCAGTGGGTGGTGAGACAGTGGGTGTGTGTGTGTGTGTGTGTGTGTGTATGTATGTGTGTGTGTGTGTGTGTGTGTGTGTGTGTGTGTGTGTGTGTGTGTGTGTGTGTGTGTGTGTGTGTGTGTGTGTGTGTGTGTGTGTGTGTGTGTGTGTGTTGGGAGAAGGTGTCTTTCGCTGTGTGAGGCCTTTACAGGCTTTTAGAGCTGGAAGACCACGGTCCTCTTGATGTATAAATAGACTGCATATACTTACAGTACAGATACTCAAGCCCAATTAGCTTGTGTTTTGCACAAAGGAGGAGACTCTATGTTGAGTGGACTGTCAGTACTCACATTGTAGAACAGTAACAGCTGATGAAGTATAATGAAGGTGTCAGTCTCTCTGTTATGGTTGGTTTCGCAGAATTTAGATGCTATGTCAAACTTATTATCCTGAAGATTGTCCATCAATTTGGAAACACCCGCTGTGGGGGCAGTTGTGGCTCAGGTCGCCTTTGAATCACAAGGTTGGCTTCTTCTTTCTATATGTCGAGGTGTCCTTGAGCAAGGTACTGAACCGGAAGTTGATCCTGTATCAAAGTCGTCCTCAAGCTGAAAACAAACAACCTTTATGTGTGAAGAAAATTCAGGCTATAAGATCTGCTGAACCCTTTTTACAGCAAATTCTTATTGGTGAAATTCAGCAAAAGTTGGAAACAATAAGCATGAGATGTAATGTAATAATGCTCTGTCTCAATTTTCAGGTATTCCTTTAAGGTAGCTTGATGTGTATCAGTATCTGCAGTCAAACTACTTTTAAAAGAAGAAAGCCGGTGTGCTGCTACTTCACTTCGCTCTCCTCTTCATTCCTAGTCTGCTCTCCACTCTTAAGGTCACAGATAAGCATGTGTGTGTCTCACTCCATCAGCTCCAAGCAGCTGACACAGGTTGACCTCAGTGGTATGGCCGCTCACACCAACATTAACACCCTCACACATGCATGATTCAAACTCAAATACAACTATATGATGGTGCGCGCTCAGCAGCGACGGTTTTAGGCTGACTGTGAAACACACACCAAATGTTTGTTATGTCTGTCTGTGTGGTATTGTAAGAATTAGACCCCATGCAGAGCGTCTGATACACTTCCACTGTGTGTGTGAACCATGTAGGCGCGTGGTTCCCTGCTCCTTTTATTTCAGATGGCTAAATTATTGGGTGGAAAGACTCCTTTAAAAAGGCAGTAGACATATGACTGAAGATGGACAGGAGAGGATTACAAACCATCCAGCGGTGTTTTTTAACCCAGTGTCACGTCCTGCCTGTTTTCAGCCCAACATTGGTTTATGATTACAGCATCACTGATCACTTTCATAAGTACTTTTGGCCTTTAAGGCAGCAGTTGAAGTTGGCAGAGGCTGCTCACATGTTAACCCCCTTTGGCAGGCTTGGCAGCAAATAAAAGTGTTTGAGAGTCTTTAAGCACATAGATTTGTCTCTGGTTACAACAGTTCTTAAAATCTCTCCTTTGCAAAAAAGACACATGATATCCACTCGACAGCAGACCGTGCAGAGAAGTGATCAACAAAGGAAGTATGGGAACATACTGCACGACAGATGAAAGATATATGCTTTTAATTGTTAAAACAGAGTGCAAATAAAAAAAATTAAGATACTTTTAAAGGCTTTATGGCTGAAAGGAGTAGTGAGAACGTTAGAATGTTTTTTTTAAGGATAAGATAAACATGTTACTTGGTGTGTCTTACAGGTGATGGTAGGTGGATTTTGTTTCTTGCTGATAGAGCCATGCTAGCTGTTAAAAGTTTGCTAATATAAGCTAACAAGCTTCACATATAACTTAATATTTAATTGATAAACATGAAGGTTTTATAAGTCTTCTCTTACCATGGAGGCAAATAAACTTATCACCCAAAATGCCAAACTATATTTTATTAATTTGAACCTAGTTTAAACATTTGCATCCATATAATTTTATTGTCATGGTTTCACACTTTTATTTTGTTGACTTCTCTCCTGCACCACAGCCTACACTTCACTTGGAGACCAGTCAAGATAAATTCATGCTTGGAAGCAAATGAAAAAGGAAAAATACGATTTCCCCATTTGCTGGTCCACAGTTTGGTCAGCTTGCTGCTGCTATTGACACTGTGACTATGTGAAAGTGTTGACTGAGATAACAAGTGAAAGTGTTGGTAAAACAAAAACATTCAAAGGAGGCAAAGAGTTCACTAAAACCTGTGTGCACAGCAATGTTAGTTTCTGAGTAGCAAGTGAGCTTCTCTGTGACTGGAGCCATCTTCACTTTCGAGAGACTGTGTGTGTGTGTGTGTGTGTGTGTGTGTGTGTGTGTGTGTGTGTGTGTGTGTGTGTGTGTGTGTGTGTGTGTGTGTGTGTGTGTGTGTGTGTGTGTGTGTGTGTGTGTGTGTGTGTGTGTGTGTGTGTGTGTGTGTACAGCTCTTTGCAGATGTACGGCTGGCTGTGTGCCAGCAGCAGGGATCGCTGGGAGTAATGATGTCATTACCAGCCAGACCAAGGAGCCGCAATATTCTGTGACATTGTGTCTTCGAAGGAGGGAGTAAAGCACCCGATGTGTGTGTGTGTGTGTGTGTGTGTGTGTGTGTGTGTGTGTGTGTGTGTGTGTGTGTGTGTGTGTGTGTGTGTGTGTGTGTGTGTGTGTGTGTGTGTGTGTGCTGTGTGTGTGTGTGTGTGTGTGTGTGTGTGTGTGTGTGTGTGTGTGTGTGTGTGTGTGTGTGTGGTACAGGACATGGTTATTGTCAGTTTTCTGGGCCTGGAGTCTATCAGTCACACTCCTTCAAATGTTCCTCCCTCTGGTCATCAAAAGAGGACCCTCAGAGGTTTAAGTGTGCGTGAGCGTTTACGTGTCTCTTTCTGTCATGGAAGTAAAAAATGAGATTGTCTTGCTGTTTTCCCCTTTTTTTTATTCAGCTTTATGACTTTAGAGGGACAGATCGAAGTCTGACAAGATGACATTTCTCTGTTCTAAGGCAGATGTGATTTGGATGGTGGAGGACAGTCAGTGACAGTCTGCCGGCCTAATCCAATTGGTGTTTTTATTGAATGGAAACGACAAAACTCACCATGACCATTTTTCCCTTTTCTCATTCACTTCAGACTGCCATTAGCCTGAGATGTATGGGGCCTGTCTGATGCTTTCCATGGTATATTTGTTTATGCTTGACTAGTAACGGGGGGAGGCAAGAGTAGAGGCAAAGAGCCAGAGAGAGGAATCATTGAAGTGCTAGCCAGTGTTTATGTTTGTGTCTGGGTTTCCCTCTCTCTCTCTCTCTTTTCCCTCATACCCACAACAGCAAGCGGCTTCAGTTTCTTCAACTCTCTCCATCTTTTCCTCTTACTCTCGCTACCTGTCTCACCCCCTCCAAAACTGAAGTACAATTCAAGCTAAACGTGTCCTCCCTTCACTTTCCCTCTCCCTGCTGCCTCTTTATACACCTGCCAACTTTTACTCTGTTTTTGCTTCAGTCTGGCTCTTGGCGTGGTCCGTCTGGATGCTGAGGAGAAGGGAAAGCCGTGAGCTAGGAAGAGCTCTGAGGCTGGGAAGAAAGAGCGCCTGTGGTTCAGTACGGGCTTCAGCGTTTTCCACCGGAACGTTGAAACCCAGACGTCTGAGCAAGCTTTATCAGGAAGGAGTTTGCTCCAAATCCACATATGGTGCAAATACACACTAAATCTGTCCCCTCTGTAGTGGAAACAGCCTGGTTGACTCATGGTAACTTGTTCTTTCTTTTATTTCCTCTCTGTCTGTCTGTCTGTGCCTGTGTCCATGTCATTATGACTAAATTGAATCAGCACTTTAGGTTTCACATGTCGTTAGGGAGCTCTGTTTTCTGAAGGTAAGTTCCAGAAAACGGCCCAATCCCCCATCTATGCCCTTTCTACCCAAACAAATTAGCATCTGCAATGCTGCTCCAGTTAGCCCTCTCACCTTTGAATAAGGGTTTCACCACACATGGCCCTTTACTCATTTCACCTCATTTTTAGAGGTTGACAGGTACCTCCAGGCTATAGGACTGAGACATACTACACCCTTTAGCCGCCTGTCACCATTCACACAGAGACATGCAAATCCTTCACCATCCAACTATGATGAGGCGAAAAGAATAGTTGAAAAATATCCTGCAATGTAAAAAAACATACTTTTAGATATATGGTAAAACGTGTCCATATAATGAAAATTCAAGATATTCAAGATCATTGAATTAATATACTGTTCATATAAGTAATGTACACACAACCAACTGTACAGGCTGTTTATACTGTCTATACTGTGCATATACAATCTGCAGATACTGCATAAATAATCCCTAAATACATACTGGTTTAACATATGTATATAGTAATTTATTTTCTCCCTGTATATATTATAGTACGTCTTTGCACTTCTGGTTGGATGCTAACTGCATTTCATTGGCTTGTACCTGTACTTTGCACAATGACAATAAAGTTGAATCTAATCTAATCATTGAAATATTTTAATTGCAGTGTCGTTTGCAGCATTTCCGAATGCGTTTGTTTTCGTTACCACAAACACAATCACAGTGTCATTTCCAAATGTTCTCAAGCAAATGTCGTAAGCTAGTGCCTACGCATTCAGAAAGGGTGTGTGTTCCCAGAAGAAAATGGCCGGTCATTTACCTCAGGGCACCCAGTTTGTCAGTAGAGTTGATAGTTACTGGAAGTCAAAAAGGCAAGTTTTTTCATTTTGACTCCTCCTTTTGAAACTGCCAACCCAACCATCAGTGGTTTTTTTTTGTTTTCATATCCTTAAAGGTGAAATGTGTTTCTGTAAACCAAGTTTAGTTCATAATAAACTTTCCATATTGCATGTGTAAATAACAGACCCACTCACAAAAACATTCATTATATCAAAGCTTTTCGTGGTGGTTACTTGTTTACCTAAGATTAGAGGAATTTGTTTCCTAATACAATTTCCACTAAGCCTCTGTCTCTTTCTCACTGGGAGTTTTGCTGTAGTTTACTATTCAGAAGGTGTAAACACTTTGAGAAAAGTTTGACCTTTGGGGTTGCACTTTCTGTCCACCTCTGCACCGGCGGAGCTTTGAATCTTGGTCGTGCAGCTACATCTGCTGAATTTCACCCTGTTCACCACTCATCTTTATTCCCTTCAACCACACCTTTTCAAATCAGGCTGCAAGGGGTTCCCAGCTTGTCCACAGTTAGTTAACCCCCCCACCCAACATCGGTGTCACCTCCCACCTCCCCTGTGGTTTGTCCCGCCTATGTGCGGTGGGCACGTCAGTGTTCATGAGTCAGTAAGGTGCTATAGTGCAGACACGCTGTGGTGAGCTGATCTTTGTAGCCTCCCTGATGAGAATCTACTTGAAGGAGACCCCATGATTCCCCACTCGTTACCACCCAGGGAACCAGTAACACATGCCAAATGTGTTTCTTATTTATACAGAAATGAAACAAGCCCAGCACTGTTTTTGCCACTTTAAGATATTTATTGTAATTTTCCACAGTTTCACATTGTCAAATTGAAGATTTGGCTAAATTGGGCTGTTATGCTACTTTTGCTGTAACAAATGTAAATGTACATTTCCCCGCTGTGGGATTATTTAAGTATTTCTGATTCTGATCTGAATGATCTAACCTTACCTTTTTGCAGGTAAAAGCAAAACTGAAAAATGCAACTAAGAGCAATCAATCCAAATATTGTCTAAACATTTCTTAAAGTTAAAAGTACAAATGTGAACATCATGCCACAAAGTCAGGGGTCGCCAAAATTGAAAGGCTTCATTATTTTGGGTCCAGGAGTTCCTGCACAATATTTCATGGCAATCCATCCAACAATTGTAAAGAAAAATTGGGAACCATCTTGAATCTGTAGTGTCTAATTGGGCACTGTCTCTAGCAGTGTTGCTTTGTTTTTAGATCTCAGTTTCATAATGTTGTTACAGAATCTGTAATTTGGTGTGAATAGTTATTGTTGTACAGAAATATTATATCCAAGGCCTCATTTTATATTTGCACTGAGGTCCACTATCCTTCGACAGCTAAGCGTTCATTGCGAGACACTTTGATCGAAATCTCTCTAACCTTTCATGAGACCACAGTTTTGATTTGAATGGCAGTTTGTATGAGGCATTAACTTCTATCTAAAAAGTGTGAGCAGCTTAGGAGAGGGGATCCTGTCGTTGAGAAACACACCAGCAGCGTCACAGATGCACAGCGGAGCGCTTTCACCCCACGCAGTGCGCTGGCGGTCTGCTGCTCATCACATTCTCAGCTGTGGGGGGGGATTCTGAAACTGCAGGGGGGGAAAGGAAAGCCCTCGTTTCAAAGTGTGAGTTTGTGTGTGAGCAAAGGCAGTTAACAGCAGAGCTGAGGTTGCAGGTACTTCATGACGCCCACACATGATCCCTTTGAATCTGCATTTCACTTAGCAACACTTACAATCAGATACTTCTTAGCGATGCATCCATCCATCAAACATTATCCGTCCAGTGACAGACACTATTGATCATGTGGAGCATGATGAATGAGGATGTTAAAATAGGGTTAAGGGAGGAGTGGGGGGGTCATGCACTGGTGCAGAGATATCAATAGGACCCTGCATTTAAACAAAGCCAGCTGTGCCAATCCAGATGCACTGCTGAACTTAACTCTCCTTGCAAGATATTCCAGTTACTTAAAAAACAAAGGGTGATTTCTGTACTATGTGAGGAGACAACTTTACTGGAAGTCACAGCTTCCTATGAATGACCGTGAGTCCTATCAGAAATTCAAGCTAGCACAATACGATACAGGACCACAAAGCGAGCTGTTGATGTGGTGCCTAACTTGAGCTAGTGAAGTGAATGGGGCCTTAGTTTGAAGCTGTGAAGGTGCAGTCATTCTCAGCGAGCGGGTGTCCTGGTTTATAATTAGGTCAGCACAGCCCTCCTGGGAGGAGAGGGCAGAGGGGACACTGTAGAAACCCCTGAGCCCCATCACAGCCAGATGAAAAGAAAACACTCCCAGTACAGGTTCCACATGTCAGGGCGAAGGGTGAAAATGTGTTTTAGATTTTCCTTATTCCCTCTCCTCGCTGGTCATGTTTGATTCTGAGCTGGAAGGGAGTAACCTCCTAAGAGCTCCTATAACACCTCTCTGTCCTTTTTCCTTTTCTTTCTTTCTTTCTACACTATGTGAGGTTGTGTGTGTGTACTGTGATGTGGTGTAGTCTATCTGTTGTTTCCTTCCTCTGGGTTTTAGCTAATCCACTTCTCTAGGCTTCCTTCCCAGAACAGCGAGACCTTTCTAAAGAAAACAGGGCAGAGCAGCACCTTAGAAATCCGTCCTCCTCTCTCATTAAAGATGAGGATGAAGACAACGTTTTTTTAAGTGATTCAATTTAAGCCCATGAAACTGGACCTCAGCCACATTGCTCCAAGAGAGGGATGAAAGACAGACAGATGGAGAGAGGGGGACACTTAAGTAAGCAAATATGAATCTGTTTTATTATTTTGCTTCAGTTCCGACAGATCTGAAATACCTCCGTTTGAAGCTGTGCTTATAATTACGACAAACTAAAGATTAAAATCCCTTTTGCTTAGAATTTAGCCTTGAATTCGTTATGGCTTCTGTATTAATTTGGTGAAAAATTGTCAAGCCACTTGAGAGTTGGCACCAATACACAACCCCGATGAACAACGTGCAGTCTAAAACACCGGTGTAAGAAACAGACGTCAGTACTCCATGGGGCAATATAAAGCTGTTCATGTTTCCATGACCAGAATAGTAAGCAATCATTGTGTCGTTGGGGCAAATCCTACTTCTGTAAACTTTACAGAAGTAATACAATAGGAAAACAAAGACAATGGGATGTGTGCCTGAATGGAGAGGTCACAAATGTTATATATTGACATGTTTAGCTAGAGTTTCGTCTAAACTGGTTAGCTATGGTTGTTTTTAACGGACGTGCTAGCCAAGATGGTTAGCCTAGCTTGCCATATTTTTGGAGTTATCACTTAACAGTATTTGGGCTGGTTGAAAAATGAGATAACTGTTCAGCTATAATATTTTTGGCACTCAGCATACTATAGGCTACACCAATCCACCAAGGAAGTCCACAATGCCTAACAAACGCGGTTAACAATGTCCCATTTTGAAAAATTGAAGGATATTTGAAATAGCTGCAATTACTTCATGTCTTCATTTGTATTTAATAACACAATTTAATATTAAGTTAGACATTGAGTTGGTAAGTCAAGAGGAAATGTAATAAGGGTTATTTGTGAACGGCATTGCGTAATGTTTGTGGTTGCACCCTGCATGTGAATGTCCTCCTGTGCGCATGTGTGCATGTGGTTGTGTACAAAATAATGACCCACTAGAAGGATTGCGCGTGAGGCAAATGACAGACCTGCAGATATAAAGACTGTTCTTATGTTCATGTAATTCAAACAATAATCTGTTGTGGACCCGCTGATCCTGCCAAACTGGGAATCTTCTCTGTAATCACGCTCCTCACGTTTTCACAGAAGAGCAAGAATTCCTGACTTCCAACAGGCCCTTCTTTTAATAGCCTTCATTAATATAACCTAAAACCCTTTTTAACAGGAATCCGAACCAAATGTTGAAATGAATGCGACTTTCCTGACTTATTCAAACATTTTAGCATTGCTGTCTGGTGGAGTCAAATACGCCCTGAAGCCAGGCTGTGTTTCCATTCTCATTCTATGGACCTATAAACCAACAGAGTCATCGTACTGAGGGTGTAAGACTTTAACGTCTTCCTCTGACACACTAGTTTGAATGTCAGCTCTGTGGACAGCAGTGTATTTGTCTCTGTCAGCAGCACTTCAGCGCCAGCTCGGATCAAGAGCAGTGGAATAATAATCCAGGAAACCCAACATGCTCAAACTGACTGACAGTTTCACCGAACAGAAGAAGTCAATTAAAATAAATGTTTGATCCTGTGTTAGAAAGAGTTTAAAAAGGAGGAACATAATCAGAAATTGTACAAGAGGCGTTAGGTGAAAATAGAAACATTTTTCCTGAATATATTAGCAATATACTGTAGATGACACCCATGACGCATTTTTCTCACTTTCTCTGAACCAGAAGCTATCAGGAACTTCTGCATCTGCTTACTGGAAGAGTGTGTGGGCCGTACTGCTAAGCCAAAACCAAGTTATTCAGTATGTAAACTGCAACACAAAGTCAAGACAAACCAACTAAAATAAATAGAAGAGGGAGTAAAATTGTCAGTAAAAAAAGCACTGGATGGTGGATCGTTGTTCCCCTAACAAGAGGGAACTGGGGTATTCAAAGCAGAGCGCGAGTGTGTTTTCACAACTTCACCCTGAGACTTTTCCCTCTCATCTCACACTACCAGCTGTGTTTTTGTTGTCTTTCCCTCATTTTCTGTCTTTTCATTTTCAGAATAAGTGCTGACAGGTTCTTTAAAAGTTCGAGAGAAAAAACTTCTCCTCCTTGAGTCTCTTTTACTATTGTTCACTTTAAGCTGAACTGTCAAAGTCTTTATGTACAGACAATACATATGATCCAAATGTAAGACCTCATACATGTGAACAGACTAGCAACTCTAAGTGGTTAGCTCTGATTTGTTGCGTGTGTATCTGTGTGAGTATTTTGTGGTCCTTTTCCTACAATTTATCTTCTTTGACTGTGTTTATGTATGCACCAAATACACGAAGGCAAATCCTTGTATGTGTTAACCTACCTGGCAATAAACCGGTTTCTGATTCTGAAAATAAGCAACGTTGTGTGACTAATTGAACAAAATGTATTGTGCAGATGTGTCCACACTGGATCAAAACCCTGTGGCAAACGGCTTGCATATCTGCTTTACTAATCATCTCCCTGCGTTATAAACTCTAGACCTCTCCATACCCCCCTCCGGTCTCTCTGGGGAGCCACTACAGGCAGCCTGGCTCCAGTTCTCTGCACCAGGAGCCAGGGGGTCTCCATAGAGAGCATGCCCAAACTGTGAGTCCCTCCAGGGGTCACAGGGACTCTCATCGCCCTGGAATCACGGTGGAGGGGGGGAGGTTACTGTTGGAGATAAACACGGTACAAACACATAATGAGTAACATTAAATCCCTTATCTTGGCTGACATTAAGGGTTGTTTGGTGGAACTTTAGTAGGAAAAGCTATTGTGGGGCGTAAGAGGAAAAAGGTGTCTTTCCTTGTTGACTCACTCATGATATATGCACACGCTCTCTGCCTCACATAAATTCCAATGTAGAGAAAAACAAATTTGGGTTGAATAAGAATACTTTCTAGCAGTCTACCTAATAGCTGTTAACTTCACTCGTACAATAGAAGCCTGCCAAAACCCAATTTCATGCAATGTTAAACAAAATCCACTTCCATGAAGCATTGAACCATGAAATTCAATTCAACACAATATTTCCCTTTAAGTAACTTCCAAATTAGATATAATATTTTCTTCCATGTTATCTCTGCTATCTGTGCTGTCTCGGCCTCTTCCAGTACTGAAATGACGCCACAGGAAGTTACTGTACATCAGAGTTTAATGAGTGAAACATTCAACATGTTTATGGCTGAAGTATTTAACGAATTGAGAAGTTAAATATGTCGTGCAAGATCTTATATACATTTATAGACTTGTTTTCATTTTGGGCTTCGAGTAAAATGTCTCAACATCATAAGACCACTTTAGTGTTTATCTGTGTCCTGTCTGGTTGAAGGTTAATATTTTAATAACATTTTATAGAAGTGATGCAGTTTAGTAATAATCTTAATATGTAGATGCACACTCACCTTTCAATTGAGTTTTTTAATGAGCCTTGCTGATTGGTCCACCTGACTGCACAACATACAGTATACCATGTATATAAAATGGTAACTGGTAAACTGTATTGTTTATTAGAATAGCATTGACTGGCACTTTAACTCACATACTTTGAATGCTAACATATTATATACCTCTGCATCTGTGTTTTACTGTTCTGTAGGCTTCTGCTTCCTTCTCACTGTCACAGATTCATTTGTGAATTGCCCTGTTAGAGACCCACAGGCCACTTAGAGCCTGTTGCCCTCTGACCTCTGGGAGGGGTTAAGTATGGGAATGAGAGGGTCACAGAGAAGCTAAGGGTTAATTGTAGTCCCTCTTAGAAGTAATCGCCAACATCACCCACGCCTAGTGCCTCCCCCCCATTGCCTCTCGGCACACACTCACACACCCACACACCCACACATATTTGACAGCTACCACAGCAGTCCAGCTCTCTATCCTCAGCAGTGTCCCTTCATATCCTAGCCTACAGGCAAACAGTCCCCTCTTTTTATGTAGACGGATAGATGTTCATCTTGTTTCCTGCTACATATTTTGCATACCACTGAGCGATAGAAGGTCAGGCCTTGCCAAAGCCTCCCCCCCCAGGACTTGAGCTGGACTCCACCGCAGGGTCACCCAAACACACAACAAGACCATAGTCTGAGACATCCTTACAGGACTGAATACAGCAGGGATCCAGCACTGTCTATTTATCTATAATAGCCCAGAGCACGAATGGATGGAGCTTCGGGAGGATCTCTGTAGGAAGCGGAATGTTAATTGGAGGGGAATTTTCCTTTTCCTTTTTTTTTATCAAGCTTGACTTAATTTATTGAACAGTTGTAGTTTGTCATCCTATTTCAGCTTTTCATTTGGAGGACAGTGTGGGACAGTGTGTGCATGTGTGTGAGCAGTGACATGTACTGTATGTGTGTGCATTCATGTGAGACAGAGTGAATGCGATTAGAGGACTGGGTTGAGCGCAGCGGGGGAAGAGGGCCAGATGGAGAGGCACAGGAAAGCCGAGTTGGACTGGGAGGGTAATTGGCTGAGATGAAAAATGAGAGTCCTTGACCTTTTTTCTACCTCCAGGGATGGCTGATAGCATGAGAGCCCATCCAATCAACCCGTCCCTGTGCCACTCCCTCACCCATAAAGATCTTTAACTACAGGGATGGAGGACAGGAGGGATGAAGGTAAAGACAGGCGATGGAGCTCAGGGGGGAGTCACTTGGTTGTTCTTGGGCGTGGCTGTCTTTTAGTGTGTGTGTGTGTGTGTGTGTGTGTGTGTGTGTGTGTGTGTGTGTGTGTGTGTGTGTGTGTGTGTGTGTGTGTGTGTGTGTGTGTGTGTGTGTGTGTGTGTGTGTGTGTGTGTGTGTGTGTGTGTGTATCAGGGTCTCAGCTGTCTCAGCCTCCATTAGTCTCTAATAGGGCTGTCACTATTGGCTTTTAACTCTGCTTGTTAGCATGGCAGACAACCAACAAACCCGCTGCTCCTCGCTTTCCGCGCACCCAATCCCACAGATGTCCCCATTAGCATTGCTCTCTACCCAACTGCTCATCCAGGTCTCTGCACTTCATGTCCAAACACACACAAGCATGCTGGATGAGACCAGTCCTACCTCAACCGCAACACCTGGGGGAACGATTCTCAACAGCGCTGCTTTTTTTTTTAGCACATCAACAACTATACTGGCGGGCTCCGTAATCTGATGAGCAGTACAGTTTTAGCGGGAATTCCCCAGCGTCCCCCGTATGACCTGCTGTGTGTGTGCAGTGCGGTGACAGGTGGGTCCGTTAATTAAAGCTCAGAGCTAATGACAGGGTGGCAGACCTGAAGCCCAGCTGAAAAGAAATGGGGCCCATGGGATAAAGAATTGTCGGCACGAGTGTACTTGTAGACTGATATCCTCATTGTTGACAAATGACTGAGGATTTGAAGAAAGGGAGTGCTTGCTGGTCTTTTGCCATCTTCAATTCAGTTGTTTTCAATTAACTAAAAGAAAACAAATTAAAGTTAAATGCACGGTTGTTGAATGAACTTAATACAAGCCTTACATTAGCGTAATAGGCTCAGTATGGCAAGATCAACCACAAGAAATTAAAACATATTTTGGTTTGAGAATCCATCATACTCACAGTGAAATACAAACATGTAACTTTTATGGTTCTTACTGTCACAGCTCACGATAAAGGGATACTCTTTTGCTCAGTTCTTCACATGAAGCTCGGCAACACACCAGAAGACAATGGCGACAAAATAAGATAATTCACTGATCAATATAAACAGAAAACTCCTAACTGGGTTAGCAGATACTATGGACTAACCAGTAAAGGGGACAAAGAGCTCAAATAAATGGGAAGAAAATTAAATAAGAAAAAAAGCAGCAACAGAAAAGGATTGAACCCAGGAGAGCAGGCAGCTGTGAGGAGGTGCAGTTTGTCCTTGTTAAATCGCAGCCATATGGCCGGCATCTGAGCTGGTTCTGGGGGTGATTTTTATAGCTGTTTTTATAGCTTGGCAAGCTCGCACTGGTCCAATGAGAGAGTGCCTGCCTGCCTACCTGCCAGTGCACGACCATTCAGCTGATGGAGAGGAATAAACATGAATAATGTCCTGAACTTTATTCTACATTTGGAATATTAAATAGCACCAATATTCTACACCTTGTAAAGAGATTAGCTGGTTTAGGGCTGCTCCCCATGTCCTTCCTCTTTTGTCTTTCCTTTGCTACATTTCTTTGTCCTCTGTTCACTCATCCATCCCTCCAGGCTGTTTTTAATTAAACGTTGATGGTGAAATGTGCCTTTTTGAAATGAAAAACAAACACTGTTTATTTCAGTATTTCCCCACCCTGATGGATATCAGTAGTACACTACAATAGTTGTGCAATTCAGATCTGTGCTATGATAACAAAAAACAGCCTTCACAAACAAACAAGCTAAATGGTTTAGTTTACAGTTGTTCTCCAGCACATGTACCCCATTATAATCAATGACAAACACTTAACAAATCATTGCTTGGAACTAATAGCTATGATAACTGCATTTTTAGATAAGCAGATGCTTCACTATTTGCACACACACACACCAAGTCAGTACTTGGGAATCGTTCTGCATGCTTTTCCCTTCTATAAATAGTTGATAGCAGTGTTTCTTCTATGTTAACCACACTATGGGAACCTGTCTTCATTCATACTCACACACATACATAATATCTGCCATGCAGCTAATTTCTTTTCATCTTTTCCCACAAAGCTCATTAGGTTTTTTGCTGCCGTTGTTGTTTGGGTTGCCAAGACTCTCGACCAAATTGCATTTCTCAGACATTTCTCTCAGTGTTTGAACTGGAAATATGAAGGGGATCAGGTTTCCACTGAGGGGAATTGGTGAGGGTGTGTGTGTGTGTGTGTGTGTGTGTGTGTGTGTGTGTGTGTGTGTGTGTGTCTGGCTATATGGAGGTTTCTCGTCCTTGGTGAGACTCTTTTGTCTCCATACATATGGCAAGTTATGGACTATACAGGCTGAGATTGTTTTACTCTGAGTTTCAAGTGAGTAATTACTGTTGTTGTTGTTGTTTTGGAGCAGCAAGAAAGTCTAGGTTTATACAAAGATTCAAGCGAAAGAAAACAAAAAAACACATGACAGGAAATATTTCACAATAAAAGTAAACAAACTAGAGATCATTTTTGCACCATCTTGGGACAGGGGCGTAAAATGTGGTGCCTTTTCCCTACTTCCCACCCTCTTACTCCCACGCCCTCGCTAAGAACACAAGGGTCTGCTCCCTTAGCCCCACCATCTTGAACCATGTCCATCTTTAAACCTGACCTCCATTGTCATACAGCATATCCTGCCTGGTTGCAATGCTATTTGCGGTGACTGAATCTTTCCCCAGACAGACACAATTTTTAACTGCTGGAGTGTGCATTCTATGTTTTTCGGCCCAAATAGCCAATATACCAAATGTATAGGCTCTAGCTGTAAGTCAGGCAGCCACTGACTAAACGCAGAGCTCATCAGAAAGATACAACATTAAGGGGGAAAGGTGAATCACTTGTAAAGCTACAAGTAGAAAAACTCCCCTGACAGGCAAAGAACATTCTTAAATAAACTCTTAAGTCTTTCAGTCAGTGTCACATATGATCATCAAAGATACATCCGTCTATCAGCAAGATTGAAACAAGTGTAAGTTCAAAGTGAAACACACGCTGACGCACATGTTGGCTGGGGGGGTGATTGAGAGAAAGGATTGTTTATCTCTGTGTCAGGTAACCACATCTGTGTGTTCATGTTTACGTAATGATAATAGAGTCTCAACACACCATGAAGTCTCGCGTTCTCCCTCTTTCAATTGACGTGGTGTTGTGGAGGACTCGTGGATCTTGGCCAGCTTAAACAATTCCCCCTCTCTTCCCAATCTCACCCCTCCCACTCGCTGTCACATCAAACCTGACCTTCAGAAACTGACAGGCCCGTTTAAAATCTGTTGTGGTTTTGGCAAATGGTAAAAAGGGGAGATGTGGGAGGCAGATGGAGAAAGACAGGCACAAATTCAACTCGGGAAAGGTTGTTAAAAGTATTTGATTCAACAGCATTCATGCAGATACAGGCAGGCAGGGAAAAGCACAACTGTGAGGAGCTGAGAAAAAGGGTGGTATAAAGCTGAGATTTGAATTCCTGCCAAACTATTGTAAGTGTAGCTGCTCCGCCTGCAGCTGCCTGGGTAATCTTTCCCACTGCTCTACCTCCTCCACATCTGTCCTCATTCCCTTGCTCCTCTCTGCTGATGACAATCTGATCACCAAAACAGACAAGCTCTCTAAGTCTAAAAGAATCTGGCCACACATTAACATAAGGGTACCTCTATGCCCAAACACACTCCTGTATGATGGATTGTTCTGTGGTAAAATGTAAAAGAAACCACAAAAAGACAGAAGCAAGGTGGAAACAACTCCAGGTTGATGCATGCAGGGTGAACTGAAGGAGAAAGAGGAGCTGTTAAATGGAAAATGGCCGAATGCCAAGTGGCAAAGTGCCCTTTCAGCTGCCAGTTTGTTTTATACACTCCTATATCACAAACATCTCATCGCTGAGGATGAGCAACAGTGTGTGTGTGTGTGTGTGTGTGTGTGTGTGTGTGTGTGTGTGTGTGTGTGTGTGTGTGTGTGTGTGTGTGTGTGTGTGTGTGTGTGTGTGTGTGTGTGTGTGTGTGTGTGTGTGTGCGTGTGTACCTGCAATAACTTGTTCCTTTGGCCATAAAATGGAAAAAGGCTTTGTTTTGCAGAGGGACGGCTAAGAAGCGACTGTTTTGTTACTCAGAAAGGATTACGGACACAGAGACATGTAATTTAAAGTGCAGCCTTACTTCCTGTCAGAGACTCATAAAGAGAGATGATAACACACTCATGGAGATGTGCCTGTCACACACCTCTTGACAAGCCTGATAATGTGTGTATTGTGTGTGCCTGTAAGCCTGCTCATCAGTCAACTCCTCTCCTCCCTGTCTGCGTTCAAAGAAGTGTATTGTCTGCTCTTATCTGTGCATCTGTGCAGAAACTGTGGAAGGAGAGGAGGAGCTGCAAGGTTGTTGTTAAACCTCCTGTTGCCTCCCTGCTTTTAAGCTGTGATTTATTTTCCCCTCGGAAGAAACAGACTGCATATTACTGGGTGATGAATGTTGCTATTGATGGAGTCATCTCAGACTTTGGGACAACAGTGAGATAAAAAATGAAGTCAAAACATTGAGCTGAAAGACGCTAAAGGGTGATCTGCAGAATCAGGTGATCATTCTTTATATGTTTATTACTATGAGCAACCACTTTCTCATACAACTAGTCATTAGACACACAATATTAGTTGAAGCAGCTTTTAATTAATAATCCTCAGGACTGCAACATAGTAGTTAGGTGTGCAATGGTTCGTAAAAAACTAAAGTTTAAGTAGAAGTGGTAGAAGTATTTTTCAGAATGTCAAAAGGTGCATAAAACAAACTATTCGCTCACAGCAATAAAGTTAATTGTGATTAGATTGTTACTTTCCATCCATGTTTAAATGTTTAGCACTTGGAGCGCCAAGCGTGAGCCTTCCGACTCTGTGGTGGTATTGGTATATAGCACGATTCAATGTGGTACAGTAAAGTATTGTTCCTGCAGAATTAAAGCTCCCAGCAGAGTAGTAACCAGACTGGATGCAATAAAACAAAGACCTCTATTTAAAAGGGGCTCTGTTTGCTCTTAAAATGCTGGATCGCTGATCTGTACCTTCTGCCCAGTGTGCTCTTCTACTTAAGATTTAAGTTGCTATTTTGGAAAGGGAGGATAAAAAAAGCACGCTCAAAATCCCCCAGTATCCACTATACCCCACCGTGCTTGATTGTCAGTGCGGGACATGTGAAAACCTGGCTGAGTGCGGGCCAGCTGGAGCGGCTCTGAGCTCCTCTGAGAACCAGAGTTACAAAGGCTCACTGTGCTAGAGTGGCACTGAGAACTGCACACTGGCAGCAGCTCTGAGACCCAACCAACGCTGGGCAACACTTGAAAAGGCCCCAGATTTTTCTGTCTGCCTTTCGCCTCCATCAAACCTTGTTCTTTTTCCTACTGGCGTCACCCTGTCTCACCTTTGCTGTCTGTGTTTGTCGGTCCATAGATCTATCATAGGAAGATGTCAGCCTGTGTTTCTTTTTCTGTTTGTAGCCTTTGTAGCCTTCTTCTGTTTAATTCTCTTTGCATCTCACTCTCCCACTCTAAGTATCAGTGAGATCAAATTGTCGTTTCCTAAATAGCGTGCCCTTTTGCACAGTAATCCATTGGCAGCATCAATTTTCAAAAACACAGTGAGAGAGTGTCAGAAACTGTTCTGCCCTTTTTGCACAAGTTGTTTGTTTGGGTCAAATCCCCTAACAACATGGCTTGACGTCAGTGAGACGACTGGACTGAGATCAGGTGCATTCAGATGGAAGCATGGCTCTAATCCTCCTTTCAGAGGCCTAAATGGCACAAACCGGCAGCAGGGGGGATGGATAAGGTATTGGGTGCATGTGATAATAGAACAGAAAGAAAGAGTCAGGCAGCTGGGAAATCCCTGATGAGGTCAATCTCCTATTCTGAGGTCTGAGCCCCCCATGGCTCTCCCCCAAACTGGGCCCAGCTAAAGCTGTTGAAAAAAAATCCACACCAGAGAAATAGAGCCAATAACACACCCACTGCAACACACTTAACTTACTGTACAACTGCAGACTCTGTCTCCTTAGTTCCAGAAATTACACGGAAATGACAGGAATCATAGCTGCATTCTGTTTTAATCAGTTTGTTTAAAATATGTGTGTGACCCTCTGGGATATCTGTGACATTTGACCGGATGCATGTTACTCTGTATAAGTCAGTAGTAGCATCGAGAACCAGAGAATGTCTTGGAATGAGCTGTGGGCCAAGGCTTGTGACCACATTAGTCCAAAACACCCTTATAAAAATACTGCACTGCAATACAAATTATTACAACTGAAGCTTTTGACAGAGCTTTAAATATCAATAGTCACTCAAAGAAGTTTGTTCTTCGCACATGCTGCCACTGATTTAGGTTTGACTTTCCATAATCCAAGAACAAACAGCAAATATTTGACTTTCAGTTTCTCATTCCGTGTCATGGATAAGCTCAGAGGTCAAAAGTGAGGCAACTCTCAGATAGTATGGTTGTGTTAAAGATGCATTTAAACATTTTGGAAAGTAAGAGTTCAATTTGAATAAAGGTACCACTCTCCACCCGCACATAAAATATGTATCTAAGGTGGAGCAGAACAAAATAAGTATTGCCTGGTCGCAGCAAAGAAACAGTCGAACATATTAAACAGATAATTAACTTTGATCTTAGAAAATGATTTAGCATGTGAGATAGAAAAAGTTAATTACTGGGCTTTAGAGGTGTTTTATGTGAACGTTTTATACCTTTAGATAGATCCCAGACAGATGCATTCCTCTGCTTCTGGTCCTAATGCTAATGTAAGGTAATCATCTAATGGCCTCAGTAATATCACTATTAAGAAAGTGAAACAAAATATTTAGAAAATGTGAAACTATTCTTACTATTGTGATTAGTGATTAGTTATTCAAATGTCTGTCAGATCTATTTTATGTGAAATATAATCAGCTGTCTGTTAAGACCAAGGTAAAAATGATACACTTTTTTTGGGTGCACACATGTATATATTTGTTTGCAAAGTGAGCATACTGACAGCAGTTTGGTCAAGTCATAAAGTTTTTATTCAGTGTCATCCTGAGGTGGAATACACCGTCACCGGTAAAGGGCAGCTCCTGACCCTTGATCCCTGAAGTTTCAGGTTTGACTGGAGGTGAGGAGCTGCCACCCTCAGCGGCTTCATGTTCTGCATGTTAGCGATAGAGTTAACCTCTGCATTATGCCCCACTGGGTCAATACAAGGTGTGAAGCCTCTGACCCGACGTCTGAGCTTTTATCTCTTTTTCCTTTTGTTTCCAGAGGACAAATATGGCAGTTTCTTGGACCCCAAACACAAAAATCTAAGTCGTATCAACTCGCTACCCCCGCCATCTCTTCCTCCTCAAATCTTAAGCCCTACCTATGTATAAATAAACATGTGTACAGGCGGTCGACTCACCTTTCCTCCCCACCATCCCCTACTTAAATAAACATACAGGGGGAAGCGAGGGGTTAATAGGGCCAAGTTTAGGGAAAAGGAGGGAGGCATGGAAGGAGGGGTGGAAGGTGAGGGAGGCCCAGGGGAGCTCATTATACTCAGACAGAGGAGACATTAACCCACATACACACAACCAAACTTTTTTAACACACACACAGAGACTTATTACTCTCCATGTGTAACATATGCTGGCTTTAAGCTCCATTAACACACACAGTTTTATAAGCACACTTATTGAAAGCAGTACGCCAGAAAATTCACTGGTTCTCGATTGGGGGAAGGCCTCGAGCGGGATCGTAACATAAGAAATAAATATATTATTTGAGAATATTAAACAGTGTGTAGCAAAGAATTGGTGTCTTATAGCTGTGATGTTAAATTGGGCATTTGTGTACAGCTAAGAGACCTTTAAAATGATCTTCAAGCCCTTTGATGTTGTTTTTAAAAAAACCTTTTTCAGGCGCAGGCATCTTTAATATTATACTAATATTACATTGTTCTTTTTCCTTTTCCCTGCCCCTCTCTCTCTATGTTAGCTTGGCAGTGTTTATTTACAAGTGCTTGTTTTATGATCATCGCTTTAATTGATAGTTAACCATGGTTCTGCTCTCCCACTGTTGGATGAACATAAACAAGTACTAAAGCAAAACATATGTCACTCTCTCAGCACTGTGTGTGTGTGTGTGTGTGTGTGTGTGTGTGTGTGTGTGTGTGTGTGTGTGTGTGTGTGTGTGTGTGTGTGTGTGTGTGTGTGTGTGTGTGTGTGTGTGTGTGTGTGTGTGTGTGTGTGTGTGTGTCTGTGTGTGTGTGTGTGTGTGTGTGTGTGTATGTGTGTGTGCTCTCTTATGACCCTGGGTGTGAGAGCCAGGAAAGCCAGACCGGTTTCATTATGCTCCAAACTAGCCCATTATGGTTTGGAGAAAATCATCCAAACCCTAAACAGTTGCGATGGTAACGGCATGTCAACCCCTCTCCCTCTCTCGACTTTTTCTTGATCTTCATCTCGGCAGCCCCCTTCCCCCGTGGTTATCTCCACTCCCCACACATCACCACATCATACTGAACACACACAGATTGACACACACACACACACACACACACACCCACACATGAACGTGGCACTCGCTCTCTCTTCCCCCAGCGGCGGGTTTCACTGCCTCTGCCCTCTCACACTGACTGCCCTCTGCTTAAAGAAAAATAAACCAGTGGAAAAGAACACAGAGGGAAACAAAAAACAGCAACACGGCTTTGAAATTGTAGGGTCGCCATCAAGCAGTGGAGGAAGAAGTATTCAAATATTTTACCAAAGTTAAAGTAGCAAAACAAAAGTGTAGAAATAGCCTGTTACAAGTAAAAGATCCAAATCCTAAAAGTGCACACCTTTCAGAATCTTATATTTTTAATAACTGAAATATGAATATTGAAACATTCATGTGTTCATCACAGCTGGTTAAGGTGGATCTTTTTTTAAATTACTTTATACTGTATAATCCTGCCGAATATCTGAACCTAATAATGGATTTATATTATGTATAAGAAAATAGTCTAAATGTAGAAAGTAACTAGCAACTAAAGTTGTCAAATGATGTGTTGTGGAGTAAAAAGTACAAGATTGGTTTTCAAATTATAGTGGAGAAGGATAAAGTAACCTCATCTAAAAATGCTTCAGTAAAGTACAATGACCTTCAAAGTATTAGTAACAAAGTTTATTATATCAGTACTATAATAAACTTTGGTACTATGCACCACTTCCATCAAGTCCAAGTCAGGTTTCAGTGTAGAGGGATAGCGGCACGAGGAGTGATTGAAAAAGATTTAGTTGGGGGTCAGTTTTAACAAGGTCAACATGATTGTTATTGATAAAATGATTTGAAGTCCTTTATTTGATAGTTGTAGTATGATCATCAGCCTTTATGACTCACTAGTGCACACTTGTGATGTGGAGATGTTGCTCAGTCCCACAGTACATTAATTGAAATTCTATTAAAGATCAATAAAGTTTGACTGAAAAGTGAACAACATACAGAGCTGGACAACACTGATACAGAATGTATTTTGTGATACTGTAAGATTGTGTGGATATGATCCTTTTCTAACCATATTTTAACATTTATTGAATACAGTTGTGTGTTTTTTTGCTTGGGGCTAGATAAGAAGATTGATTCCACACTCTTTACCACAAGAGTTGTATCGACCTTCTTCTCTAACTCTGAGCAAGAAAGTAAGTAAGTTAGAGGTTCAACGTGTGTAAATATCCCTTGGGAATACTGAGTGTGGCTGTAGGAATGTAAAATACACACACACACACACACACACACACCGCTGCAAAGATTATTAATGACTTAAAGTGGCTGAGTGGAGCTGCGCCTTGTCGCAGGTCTGGTGGTCTGGGATCCTTATTGGGTTGTGTTTGATGTCTCCTCTTAATGGCAAAGTCCCCTGCGTTATGATCGCGCACATACACAGACACAGAGGAACACTTTATAATGTGAACAGCCATTTGCCTCGTCGCCATGATGAAGCTCTTGGCACTCTACTGGGGTTGTTTTAATGCCCAGACACCCTTAGCCATTACTCAGGTGATATGCCAGCGGCGGGTGATCAATGTGTCTCTAATAGAGAGAACGGGGGGAGCAAAAAGCTAGAGAAAGACAGCGATATTGATAGAGAGAGATAAAGATAAGCACAGAGAGCGATTGCACTTTTACCTTCTCATCCATCACCCTGTTCCTCGAGCACTAACTGGCCCTAACCTGCTCTGCAGTAATAGCCTGTCTAGATGCTGTATTTACGAGATGCCATCAAAACAATGGCATTTATCTAGCCACTCGGATCATACACTTTCATCACTTTTATCATTATGTGCACGCCTCTGTGTGCAGGTGTGTGTGTGTGTGTGTGTGTGTGTGTGTGTGTGTGTGTGTGTGTGTGTGTGTGTGTGTGTGTGTGTGTGTGTGTGTGTGTGTGTGTGTGTGTGTGTGTGTGTGTGTGTGTGTGTGTGTGTTGAAAGGCGTGTTGACCCATGCTTTGACCAAGTGAGGGAAGCCCAGGGGTGGGTGTTGAATGTGAGGTGGTTAATCCCCCTTAAAGTTCAGCCAAATCCTGAGGTCAGCACGCATGTCTCTGTTTTTTTCTGCCTGACCTTCAATATCTTCATCTGTCTTATTGCCCACGCTAGTCGTACTTGGTGAGCTGGTACTCAGAAATGCCCACAGGTTTGCAGGAGTTTGAGATTGTAACTGTGAACCATAAAGAGGTACAAACACCACCATGATCGTGGAAGAAACAAAGAGAAGAGCCTCAGTGTTTTGTCTGCATGGGAAAGGAAAGCTGAAGAAGCCAAAAGTTTGATAAGCACAGTGAAACGGGGGAGGTGCTATAGTGTGTGGGGGGAGATGTGGAGAGTGGTAAGAGTGAGAGTGCCAGGCGATGTAGGAGGGAGAGAAAGAGAGGGCACGTCTGGAAAGCATCAAGCCATGGCTCGGCATATGTGCGAGTACATGTGTGTGTTTTGTTGATCCTCTGGTCTCTGGCTTGTTAACCCGCAGGTCACGGGCAGCTTCAATGCCTGGCAAACAGCATGGGAATAATGACCTCTTCCATAGCAAACACATGCTCATGAATAAACACACGTACATAAAAACATACATACTGAGTGTGAGTTCACGCCGCTTTTATGTTGCTCCCTCTCTACGTCAAAGGTCTGCAACACCTTTAAAGGAATAGTTTGACACTTTGGGATTCGCTTATTAGATTTCTGTCATCTTTTGACAGCTGTTCCTCCGGTTCCCAGTCCTTATGCTAAGCTAAGCTACCCCGATGAACGCTGTGAACGTAGTGCACAAACATATGGTATTGATATTTTTTGCTAGATTGTCAAATAAACTAATTCCCCCAAAAAATATTCCCTAAAGTCATCTATGCACATTTACGACACTCCAGGAGCTGCAAGCATAGTTTGTTTTTGCTGGTCGGGATCCTCTTTTGGTTATCACTTCCCAGGAAAACTGAGGAAAACATTTTCTTATCTGAGATAAAAAACGTTTGGTTAGAGGCCATCCCTTTCAGAGCAGTGCTTATGTCTTTCATCAGCTGTGTGTGTGTGTGTGTGTGTGTGTGTGTGTGTGTGTGTGTGTGTGTGTGTGTGTGTGTGTGTGTGTGTGTGTGTGTGTGTGTGTGTGTGTGTGTGTGTGTGTGTGTGTGTGTGTGTGTGTGTGTATTATAGAGAGCGATTGAAAGAGGGACCAGCAGCTGGTGTGTTGTGTTTTGCCCTGTGAGACTTGGCCCAGGCCGGTGTTGTATTACATGTACTAGCGTTGCCGAGGTGAGATGGGGTGAGTTGGCTTGATAGCCAAGAACCGAAGGGTGGCAGATGAACGGAGTTAAGGGGGGGGGGGGCGGAGTGGGGTTGTTACTGAGCACTAAGGCCAGTGTCTGACACCCAAAGCGCTTCTCATGCTCTGGCACAGGCTATTGTAGTGTGGAATTTGAGAAATGCATTTGATCAGTATGGTGTGCCAGTGTGGGTGTTATTTGGGACGACTCCTGAGGACAAAACAGGCACCAGAAAGGGAAAAGGAGGAGGAGAGGAGGTGGAGGGCAAGGGTTACCTGAAGAATACTCTCATCACACATTCGAGAAGCCAGCATCAAGCATTTTTGTGAGGAAGAATGTAGATTCACAAACAGAAACAATGATTAAAAACACAATGTAGCACTTTCTTCATAGGGTAATTTTGTTTAGTGAGCAACTGATTAAAAAGAAAAAAGAAGAACATTCTTCTTTGCATTGTGTGGATGACGGGAGTGAAAAGGAGGAGGTCCAAAGATATTTTATCTGGCTCTGCACACTCTCTGCCTCCCTCCTCACTCAAAGGGAATCCCATCTTTTCTCTTTGACCTCAGCATTCCTCAGACTCAAGAGTGAATACAAGGCCAGAGTGTGCGTGCATGCGTGTGTGCGTGCGTGAGATCAGTGTTCACCTTCAAACAACTTAAAGTAATTAATACTGTCCTCAGCCATGCAGTTTTTAGGGTTGGATAACAAAGGAGTAGTTACCTACACCACGTCTTCAGTGTCTCAGTTACAGTTCAGGCCGACCTGTCGAGATGTGTTTTCTGCGGCTGAAATATGAGCTTTCTGTGTCTTCAACACAGTGATTTAAAGTTAAGTTTTATAGTTGTGTATACACTGTGCTGGTCGGAAATAAAGATACACTTATTCTCAAATTGCCTCGTTGACATTATGCAATCTCTGTTATTACTGGTATTGTTTTGAAATTAATCCCAATGTGTAATTTATGCAAGCTGATAAAAGAACTTCAGTAACTTATCTTCGGCAGTAGAATAACCACGCAGGTCAGTTACTTAAAAAGTGGCAATGCAAGATCGAAAAAATATTTAATTACAAGTACTGCATTCAAATGTCCCCTTAAGTTAAAAGGTACCAGAGTATTCTCAGTATAATATATTTAAATAATCAAAAGTAAAAGTATTTGTCCTGCGATATTATTTTAAATAAGATTTTTATTACTGACACAACAAAGAGGTCAGGCCCCTCCAAAGAGTCAAAAGATCATCTGAGTGGTAGGGAGATGATTTATGGCAGAAAAGTTATTCTTCACAAAGGTGTTCATATTTCTGGCTTTTATTTATTCTTTCTTTCTTTAAAATAATGGATTTAACTCGTTAGGTAAAAGTACGTTGAAATTGTAGCCAAGTATTTTATTAACTCTAATCAAGAAAGGAAGATAAATGGTAAATGTAAACATCCCTTTAGAATGCTGAAAATGCAGCGATGGGAATCTAAATGTATATACTAGAAGTAAAAGTACCCTGAAATTGTACTTAAATATGGTAACTGAGTTAATGCACTTATGAAATTATTTACCATACTTTGCCTCTTGAGCTGTGCAGCTGGTGAGTTTCATCTCAAGAATGGCATTTGAAAAAGCTTTAGCCTGAAGCACCGGACAAACAAAACAATCAATTTAAATGACTAATTCATTGCACATCAAGACATTTAGACAGCAAGGGCATTAGCCTGTGCTGCTGAGTTGGCAAAAGGATTTTAAAAAAGCACAGCGAAAGGGGAGCACACTTTGCTTTGTAAACCTCACTGTGTACTTTGAGAAACATTGCTGAAAGAAGATCAACTTGATGTGGCCAATTCTCTTTTTAATTTATGGATATGTAAATAAACTACATTTTTATGACATGTGGTACCACTCCCTATCTTTGTATTGTTGAGAACAGATTGTTGCTTTCAACGTAATTGCTGTCTGTGGGTACCGTCAGTGAGTCAATCAGTGTGCATATACTACCCCATGTTGGTATAAAATGGTACTGCAGCAAAAGCAGCAAGGGGATATTTTGAGTTTAGGTTGTAGAAGGACACCTAGTGGCAGAGTAAGTTATGGCAGAATAAATGTTACCCAAGTCTTTCCCCAACATGTGAACGGAGTGTGAATAGACTCAAAGATTCAGAGAACATGTGTGAAAAGTGCGTTTATTGATTGAAACAAGGCACTGGAAAATTACAGTAAATAATCTCTGTTCATTGCTGGAAAGGTTGCATGAAACTAACTTCCAAATTGGTGCATACAGTATATGCTTTTGATCAGTTTAATATGTTGTCATCCAATGATTTTCATTTATCAAAGAGTAGTAATCTATACAAAGAATTCAGTCTCTAGTGTTTCTTTAGGGCTGGGTGTAGCGCAGGTATTTCTTCCCAGAAGGCACCTCTTTAGTGGTCACACCGTTGGGGAAGAGAGCAGCAGCTTCAGCCTCGGAGAGTGAAGGAATGACCATGACCTTGTCACCAGGCTGAAAGTGAAAGTAAGAGCTTTTTAAGAGCACAGTCTGGTTTTGATTACAGTAAGGAAGTCTTCACAGTATTGATAACTTATGCAGCAGCCTCATTTGGCTCCTGTACTATGTTGCTTTCGGTCATTTTATTCAGTGTTACTTGTTAAAATGAGGTCACAAATGTTATATTGTGTTTTCCTACACTTGTAGCTTTGCACTAAAGGGCAGGTAAATGCAATTAAATGATTTTCAAAACTTTTTTGAGTTACCAGTTCTATGAAGCAGGGAGGAGCCTGTCAGTTTGGACTGATTGTGGGGTCTAAAGTGTATTTTATATAAATGAAATTGTGGACTTTGGTGTGGACAACAGTGAAACAAAGAGGAGGAGAGGAAAGGTTGATAACACTCACATGAGAGTAAGCTAAATGTAAAGCTGAAACAAGGAGACTATTAGCTTTTGTCACATCACAGCACATCTTTTAGCTAGTTACCTTCCAGTCGACAGGTGTGGCAACCTTCTTATGTGCAGTGAGCTGCAGAGAGTCGATCACTCGGAGTATCTCATCAAAGTTCCTTCCTGTGGTGGCGGGGTAGAGGATGGAGAGCTTCAGCTTCTTGTCAGGGCCAATCACGAAGACCTAAAGTGGGTTAAAAACGCTGCAGCGTCAATGTAAGAGCCAGAATAAGCTTCATTTAAATAAAGGAACAAAAACAAACGCTTAAAAAAACATGCTCCCTCTTTTTTCCAAATAATATTTCCTTTAATCCATTTACAAGTACAGAAACAGTAATTGCAAGGAGGATTTCTTTAACTAAAGCTTTTAAGATGCAAATACTGTGTGTATTGCCTGCATAACAAATGGTTATTCAACAACCCGGTCCACACAGAGCTATAATTGTGGTCATCCAAAAACATGGTTGTCAGCTGGAAAGGAATTAGACGCTAAAGATCGAAACCTTTTACAGTCAAAAAAAGTTGTGTCAGGACAGGATTCTGAAAAAAGCAAGTTTCAATGGCATTCTGCATTTGTATATTCTGATTATGCAGCCATGGTTTTTGTAGGGATGTAATACAATCATGAGGACAGGATGGAGGACAGGTTTCTTACGCAGCGAGCAGTGAGGGGCAAGCCCTCACTGTCTCTCTCATCGGGGTCCAGCATGCCCAGCTCGATGGACAGCGCTCTGTTGTGGTCAGCGATGATGGGGAATGGCAGAGTTTTTGCAGCTGAACTGCTGACTGCCATCACATCCTAAAGACACAGAGAAACACAGTCAGGCTTTACTACTCTAAAGCACGACATTATGATCCTACGTGAATGTTCTCACAGTCCTGACCATCAGTGCAGCACAGGTTGGATGAGTCCCCAGAGACTGTTAATCTTTAACTCAGACACTTTGTAGTGCCAATACTTTAGGGCCAATCACTGGCCTTTCTGAGGAGGCGTTTAAGAGTGTCTGAGTTGAAGGTAATGATCAACCATTAATCTGAGTATCATTTCCCATCAGCTTCCACCAAACCACAGAGGAGCATTACACAATTACAGTTCTGGTCAGAGTTCACATCAAGAAATTATAATTGTAAATCATTTAAAGAAATAAGATACATTTCATTGAAAATATTGAATATAATGCATTTAATTTAAATAAAAATAATTAAGAAAGTAAGGCCAGGCAGTGCTTATGTTTTCAGAATAATACGTTTGTACACAGTTTACATAACCAGCGTAGACTGGAAAAGAAACCAAATAAATTGCAATCAGCTCCATTTTGTTGTCGCTTGTCATTTTAAAAAGGTTGCCTGAGTATAACTGTACTATTCTATAATACATCACCAAGGATTGTTGGTGGGAATATAACCTAATGTAGTGCAAACCTTAGTAATGTGCATTTGATGGTATTTTTTCAATAATGCAGTTACAGTCGAACACCAGAGGGCGCTGTTGACCGCAACGTTCTTAAACTCACCAGCAATACAGTGGGAGTCCATAACAAGTTATTGTAACCTAGATGTATTTGTTTATATGTTTATGTCACAATGTTAACATTTAATTGAACACGTTTTTATTTAAGACTAATGGTAAATGTTTTTCCTCCATGTTTCACTTCATGTTATTTGCAGACCAATACTCGATTTTAAGTGCCTCCGTTTACTTTAGGTTGGGATGATCTCACCATGCAGCACATGGCCTTCACACTTATTACACTCAGACTTAAACATTTTAGAGCTAATGGGATTTGTAAATTATGTTTAAACATATCTTTAAAAAAAAAGAAAACTGTAAACTCGGTATACAGAACAGCAAGCAGTGATTAAAGGCACTACTCTCAATGTTTAGAATCATTTACATGCCTTCATTAACCTTTGTTCAGGTTCACTTGACCAACAGTAACCGGACCTGTTTCACAAAGCCATCCTTTAATCTCTTACATGCCACATTTAAAAAAGGCACAAGTATACAGTGTATGTGTGTGTGCATCATCACCCCACCTTGCTCCAGTTGTGGTGATCCTCAACACTGTCAATGGACAGAGCAATCATCTTCACATCTCGTTTCTTGAACTCATCGCTGACCTTAGCAGCACAGGCGAGCTCAGTGGTGCAGACAGGGGTGAAGTCCTTTGGGTGGGAGAACAGGACACCCCATCTACAGAGGAAAACACAAATAAGCAATTAGATCTTTATACACATCATTTTGGTTCAGAAATCTCCAAGTCCAAAACTTTATTAGGTACGTATATAGCAAATAAGGTCATTGACATCCCATCTCACCTTGCATAAGGCTTAGAGTTTATATAACCACACTAAGTTACATAAACCAAAGGTCAAACCTGCACTGAATTAAAACAATATGTTCTTCAATGTCTCTGAGCATTTACAGCACATTAAATGTATGTGTGAATAAATCTATGTATTCTGTCTGCATGGTCTTTATTCATTACTGTTGTGATTGTGCACGATTCCTATAAAGAATACATAGAGCCTGGATTGAGAAGAGGCAAAAACAGTGATAGGACTAAGAGCACAAGCTATAGTGGGGTACGGAGAACAGAAAGGGTTGAAATTGAAAAAAAAGGGAAAGACAGAGAACATAATGTCTTAGCACAGGACATTCCAGCCACACACAGCTGTCGGAAGTTTTGGCAGACACAACCACAAAATATTGAATCCAGATGTTTTCTCAAGGGTCAATTGGACACAGTTTTCCTGCAAAAAACACCACTTGGAAAACATTTTAAAGGATAAATTACCCCTTGAATCACGTGCATTTTCTGCCTCGTGGTTTATGTGGACTTCCTTTTCAACGTGTTGTATTGTGCTATCACATGAGGTAGAAGCAACACAAAAGAGCGGCTCCTCACAGGCATGGTGATCACATGATTCTGGGATGACCAGAGGCCCTGAAAAGATCTGGCGAAGCAGAACAAACCCCGGATAATGAATGTTTCTAAGAGGAATGTGTTTAGAAGCTGATGATTTGAACACTTACAATTACTTTAAAACCAAAACTAAATCATTAAACATGAGCTATAAATGCACAACACAATACACACTTGGGCTTTTTTCTAAGAAAGGGGATACTACATTGTCCTTACTTTTGGGATTTAAATGTGTCTTTAGCCTCTCTTCAGTTCAACATCTAATCACACTAAGTAAACAAACAGGTTATTAAGTAGTTACTATATGTTGATGTTTTCATTATATTAAATAGGGTGTAGTTGCAGCAGGTTATGCGCGTCATTAAATTAGAGCAAGTTACACCTTTTGAAATATATCCCTCTATGTTTGCACTGTTGTCTGGACAGGGAAATGACAGGGTGGCCATCCTGAATTGTTATCTTCAAATCAGAAGTAAATGAAAAAAGCACCATCAAATGACATTATTCAATTTTTTTGAGGAGGTTTTTTTAATCAATTGTTTGCATTGTTCAACACACTAGATTAGACTAAGTGAATCATTCTCATTGTAAAAAATATTTGAAACGTCATCATCTGTTGGTGTGGTTGTAAATGCCTGCTATAGTATTTCTTTCTCTCTGTTTTTACAAAGCAGCCTATAGCCGAGCTGTGAGTACTAAAGGTTATGCAAGCACTGAGGCACAGTTCCATGTTCACACAATATAAATCGAGAGTATCCTGACTGGCTGCATCACGGCCTGGTATGGCAGTTGCACCGCCCTCAACGGTAAGACTCTACAGAGGGTGGTGAAAACTGCTCAGCACATCACCAGGACGGAGCTGCCATCCATGGAGGACCTCTACACCCAGTGGTGTAGGAAGAAGGCCGGTAGGATATTAAAGAACCCCCATCCCCCCAGCAACAATCTGTTCTGTCTGCTGCCGTCTGGCGGACGGTACCGCAGCATCCGGACCAAGACCACCAGACTCAGGGACAGTTTTATACCACAGGCTATAAGACTGCTGAACTCCTGAGCTCTGTGGAATCTACTCACATCTGTTTATAGTACACACATCTATACATTATACATATCTGCCATAAATATCTGTTTATACGTAACATATGCATCTGTCTACACTCCTCATACAACAGTGTAAAGTATTTAAATTACTGTACAGTATATTTAAATAATCTCATATGTATATATTTTACATCTTTACATCCTTATTGTTGTTATTGCACCAGCTGTTTGCACTAGTTTATTCTTTTCTAATTTTTGCACTATTTTATTTATCTTATTTGCACTGTGTATGTTGAGTTGTTGGAGGAGCCTGGGATATAAGATTTTCATTGCCAACATATACACTGTATCTGCTGTGCATATGACAAATAAAACTTTTGAACCTACTGGCGTTGTCATTGTGTTGCTTACATGCAAATGAATTAGTCAAACAAATGTGGTACAAACATCGCTACAAGATATACTTCACAAACATGTATGAGGACTACGTATATCTCTGCTGCCTTGCTGTCTTTTTCGGTCTGAAGTTAGGACAGCTCAATGTTACTTTGACCCACTTTAAAAACAAAATGAATACAGTGTGTTGTATGACATTTCTGGTGTATGATCGTGCTCTTATCCAACAGTCATGCTGTGTGTGTCAGGTGTCGCATGGCAGTCACATGGGGATCGAATCAGCAAAGGGATCTATAGACTTCTGTGGTAGATCTCTATAAAATAATGCACCTTAACTTTTAAATACAGAATAATCCTTACACAGATCTTAATCTTTTTTGCAATATAATGGTTGTGCAGGGAGCATGCGCACTCACGAGCTGCCCAGGAAATCGTGGAGCTTGATCCTGCCGATGGTGGTGTCGGCCTCAAAATTGGGGAACAAGTCTCCCAGCAGAAGTCCGGGCATGATGGGCTCTTCTCTGAAGCTCCAACACGAGAGAAATGACGAGACAACCCTACTGTCTGTGCTGCCGAGATTATCAACCCCTCATGAATGGACCCGGATAGGGGAGGGATCAACGTCTGCTAGATCCTCGACCAATCAAACACAGAGACGTGTCGATTGTTTTGGGGCGTTTTTTATTGAGAAGTTTCATTTACATTTACAAACATCAATGAATGAACACCAACACAGACTGATTCGATAAATAAGATAACGTGCATTATATACAATAATTATTATGCCGCATATAATAGAGAGTAGGATAGACACTGTTGTCAAATAACTAGAGCAATGTTAATAGTCCCAGACAAATGAACTATTAACTCCTGTTGATTACAATGATCCCAAAACCTTAAAGCAACCAGCTGTTTCAGAAAGTTGGGAAACCAGTTAACCTGTTTTTATTGAATTAAGCTAAAACTTCAGGTAAAATAAATGGGGCTTAAGGAAAAGATACTTCTGAGAGGGGGTTGTTGGTCTTAGTCTTTTCATTTAGTTTTTTCTGACAGTATGAGAACATAGCTCCAACATTATGCCCTCAGACTTTGATATGCAAATGATTATGTGTGTGTGTGTGTGTGTGTGTGTGTGTGTGTGTGTGTGTGTGTGTGTGTGTGTGTGTGTGTGTGTGTGTGTGTGTGTGTGTGTGTGTGTGTGTGTGTGTGCATTGAAAATACAAGTGTGAATGCTTTTGCGGATCATGAAATACAAGTGTGAATCCTTCTGTGTGCATTCGTGTATTATGAAACTGATCTGACCACATAAATTGTTACCAAATCAATCAATCAAAGACACAATCTAGGAATTAGGGGTGTTTAAATCAGATACGAAAACTAAAAGTCTCTTGCATTTTATTTGTTTCTCGTGAATGTGCAGAGTTACTACCTTAAAATCGGTTGTGTGCACATTCCTGAAAAAGGCCCCAAAACAAGCTGCCTACACTTCTACCAAGAACTTCATATGATGTGATATATATATTAATATTAATATTATAATAAACCGTTTAGAGACTGAAAAGAAAAAAGAAAATACATCTGATTGACAGAGAGCTGTGACACTGTTTACACAAAGAAAAAGTTGGTCAACTTTTCAAGTAAAGGCATGGACTGGCCGTCCGTACAAGGTGTATATGGCACAGCTAAAGCTGTATTGTATTGTATCATATAAATATGGCACTAAAATGAATAGGAATACACTAAACTAATTGTGTATTTAAACAAAACTGATTAATTGTCATAAATACAGTAGTGAACACACTGGAAAACTCAATTTCCCAGGTGTCTTTGCGATTACAACATCAAAGATGGCGATTCGGCTCAGAGTTATAGGACGTGCTTTGAATTGTGAGCCGCACAACAGATGAACCAAAAGAGCGAAAAACCCGCATAGCACTGCAGACAACTTACCACAGCAGGCCAACTACACCCCACCTTACTGTACATCGGCTTTAAAACAGATAAAATGCCTTCTCCTAAATCTAAAAACCCGGTTCGCGGCGGCGGAAGCCCGGTGCTCGGCAGCTCCAACGGCCGCTACGACTTCATGTCTCTGACGAAGCCGCTGAACCGGTCCTCCCCGCCGCACCAGAGGCAGGGCTCCGACCCCACCACCGCCCGCCTCAGAGCCTCGGAGAGCCCCACTCGGCGCCGGGGATCCAGCTCCTCCACCGGTAGCGGTCAGGGGCTTCCAGAGGAGGACGGCTTGCGGCTCAATCCCTCTTTCATCCGCGTAGCGCTCAGCTCCCTGCTCGCCATCGACCTGTGGATGTCCAAGCAGATGGGGGTGTGTGCCTGCGAGGACTCGTCTTGGGGCAGTGTGCGACCCTTAATGAAGCTCATAGAGATATCCGGACATGGCATCCCCTGGCTGGCCGGTACCGCCTACTGTCTGTACAAAAGTGACAGTGCCACAGGACAAGAAGTCATGCTCAACCTTTTCATGGGTAAACTCTTTTTATATTCACGTTCCTCGATGTTTTGTCAATCTGTATGTCCATCAGGAGGGGATTCACGCACAGAAATATCAAGGTTTCTAGGAATCACTGAGCTAGGCTGAGGTGCAGTAAGACAGTCTTTCACACACATACACACACACCCCCCAGAGCTCCTCCCTTCTTTCTCCGTCTTTTATGAAATCAGGTGATTCCACCTCCCATGAGTATTTTTAATAATATTTTCTGACCCAGTTTACCTTTTTCCAGTTTCTCACATGTTGCATCTGCTGTTTATTATGACCTCAGCCCAACTCTGTTTACAGCTCTCCTGAGGCTGTTTGACTGACACTTTGTAAAACAACAGGAGGGTAATTAATACACTGTAGGGAAGAGGTCAGTTTTGAGGTTTTGAGAAAAGCAATCTTTAGACAAGTGTGTGTGAGCTGTCCATCAGAATTAAAACGCGTAACAAGGCTTCCCCAGCACACCATTCTTTATTTAAAAAATGTTTTTGCTTTTTTGTCTTAAAGCCAAGTGAGCTCAAGAGGAGTTATAAGAAACGTGTATTGAAGCTAATGCTGGTCTGCAATTAATAACTGACAAAGCAAAGGCTTGTGTTTGGACGGGAGATGGATTTCTAATCGGTAATGCAGCTTTTACTTGGATTACATCACTTAACTGCCACTGCAAATCAATGAGAAATAAAACAGGCCTTCCTTATTTGAACTTATTTCACAAAAAAAAGTGCATCCACTTTTTTCATCAACATTTTCCTATTGTGCTTGGAAGAGACTATTTGTCCTTGTTTTCAGATGTCTGTATTTTTCCAGTTACATGAGCCCACAATAGAAGTGTAACTGGATCTGATGTTCTTCTTATTGTGCAGGTGAATGAATGTGGTTTCTGCTGGTGTAGAAAGAGGCAGGTAGAGGCAACTCTGAAACTCTATATCCTCTGCCATGCACAGAATGTTCTTCTCATGCTGATCCCATCTCCCACTACACTTAATCCGCCTCTGCTGCTCTTCCTCAGTAATAACTACTTGTTTCATCATATTTTTGGTTTTGCTTGATATGAACTTTATGATTATTATTATTATTATTATATGTAGCCCTGATTTAATATATGTTGGTGTTAGATTAACAATCAAAACCATCAGTTTGATGATACATCCTTTGGCTCTCACACATTTTCGACCTTTTAGAGATTCGTACTGTTGACAGATAGTCAGAAATGTGCTGCCAAGGGACTGAAATATTGACAGTCTGTTGTTGCGTATATTATGAAATCCTGACTGTGTAACCTTATGTTCTTCCTCAATTTCCTTTTTATGGCTAATAACAAGTTGAATGCATCAAAAGCATTATGTTAAAAAGATTTAAATGGAATGTTTGCCTTTTTATTAAATGAGCTTTTCTGGAGGGGATGTCTCCTCACAGTTCCCAGGAGATGCAGCTGCAGTACGGAGGAGTGGTTTAAGGCTACATTTAATGTTAATCGTACTGGATATGTAATTTGTTTGCCTCCTAGCATCCTTCAGTTGTCATTTATAATTTACCAGCCAACCTCCTGAATGCCTAATGTTAGTTAGTAAGTAAACGCCTTTGCAACACAGTTTGTAACTGCATTAAGATACACCAGTCTGCACCAGAAAGCAGTTTTTAAGAGTGTTTTATTGGCATGCTTGTGCATTTCAATCAGGTCAGTATAAAGAAAGGCCCACTTTGAGATAATTAAATGTCTGAAAATAGGGGGTCTCTTCAGGATTCTTCTGGCAAATCTAAGTGTTGACTTTTAAAGGAAACAGCATGCTGCAGTTTAATGCCTGAGACAGATGCCCAATCTAATTATAAAACACAGCTTCTAACAACCGCAGTTATTTGCTCATAGAGTAGTTATCAATAATAAATGATATCTACTGTTGCATATTCATTTTCTGGAATCCTCTCATTGGACTCCCAGCAGCAATTAGCTCATTTGCACCTCAGCGTTGCATTAATGATTCAGCACTGCAGACCTGAAGAATATAAAGCAACTGCTAATAACAATCACTTTAAATAGGTTCCTTATGCCAAGGGAAGAGTTGTCTTTCCAAGTATGAGCTGCTGTTTTCCTCCAACCAAAGCACTCAAAGTATTTTATAGCCTGGTTCTAATATTTGTATATATTATCCCAATAAAAGAAACCACTTTATTAAGTGAGCTTTTTTTTCTTGTTCTTTAAAACACGAATAGACATGCATCACAACAACATACCAAGGATTCAAAGATACCGGCTGTTATTGGGGTTACAGTATATCCTCTCTTTACTACATTGCTGTTTCTCCAGTCGCTATAATACACGCTCATCCCCTGCAGGCCTGCTGTTGGACCTGGTGCTGGTGACCATCGTTAAGGCCGTGGTGCGCCGGCGTCGTCCATCACATAACCGCATGGACATGTTTGCCACCTTTTCCGTGGACCGATACTCCTTCCCTTCAGGCCATGCCACGCGTGCCGCCATGTGTGGGCGGTTCCTACTGGCTCACCTGGTGCTGGCCGCTCCGCTGAGGGTCCTCGTCCTGCTGTGGGCCGCCCTGGTGGGGCTGAGCCGGGTGCTGCTGGGCAGGCACAATGTGACTGACGTGATGTTTGGGTTCTGGATGGGATATGTCCAGTACAACCTTGTAGAGATGTTGTGGCTCTCACCTCAAACCCTGCAAGGCCTGCTGGGACAGTTGGCCTAATGTTAAGGATTGAAGGAGGAGACGCGGTGGTTTGATTCTTCATTGCCAGAGCACCTGCACACTTTTGGTCTCTTTTAGACTGATGCATAAGAGAAATTGTCTAGACTAGAGAAGCGTGCTATCAAACACACCTTTGTTCTGCTGTTATGTGACACTTCAGACGCTCACTGTCAGCATTCCCTTTTCAGGTTGCAATGCCTGTAACAAAAAGAACAGGATTTTAAACCAGAAAAGCAAGAGAGACAGATGTGTCCACCTGAAGCCACCTTTCTCCCCATAATTGGTCTAAATCAGTGGAAATTATGTAAACTGCAAGCATGCTTTTGTTGCTTAGGGTGTTTTAATCTAAGTCTGAGCTTTCCCTTTTAGGATCTGACTTAAGATATACCCTATAAAGAACACCACAGATAAGAGGTTAAATAATAATATGAATCCCTGCTTTGGAAAAAGAATGGCAATATACTTTTTACATAAACCAATCTTCTTTTAATTAATACAGAAGCAAACAGCAATAAGAAGTCAAACTGTATTAAAAACCGCAATATACAAGTAAATGATAAATCTGTTGGAAAGTTTCTTGTTCTACTACTAAGCCCTGTCGCTGAGCCGTAGCAGTGTTCAATCTGCGCATTTCTTGTTCTACTACTGGGAAAGTTTCTTGTTCTACTACTAAGCCCTGTCGCTGAGCCGTAGCAGTGTTCAATCTGCGCGTTTCTTGTTCTACTACTAAGCCCTGTCGCTGAGCCGTAGCAGTGTTCAATCTGCGCATTTCTTGTTCTACTACTTGGAAAGTTTCTTGTTCTACTACTAAGCCCTGTCGCTGAGCCGTAGCAGTGTTCAATCTGCGCGTTTCTTGTTCTACTACTTGGAAAGTTTCTTGTTCTACTACTAAGCCCTGTCGCTGAGCCGTAGCAGTGTTCAATCTGCGCATTTCTTGTTCTACTACTTGGAAAGTTTCTTGTTCTACTACTAAGCCCTGTCGCTGAGCCGTAGCAGTGTTCAATCTGCGCGTTTCTTGTTCTACTACTAAGCCCTGTCGCTGAGCCGTAGCAGTGTTCAATCTGCGCACAAACTGTAAGAAAAAAACAACAACAATTTTATCACATATATTTCACAGTGTGCAAAACGGTTGTAAAGCCTCTACTGTTATTGCTCCGATGTAATGCGCTCTGCCCTCACGTCTTTGTTAAGGACAATGATGTAAGATGGTAGAGCCAATCTTAAAATGAGCCATATCATTTCCACACTCTGCAGTTTATAGTTAATGATGTTGTTCACCTCGAGCAAAGCTCAAGTTTGCCACAAAGCCAACTTGCTTTATATCACATCTGATCACTTTAATCTCACCAGTTTACTTATTGACTCACATTCTTATTCCTCTGAAAGTTCCCTTGTATCATTAACCTCATCCACAGCCTATCACGTATTGCTGTTTACTAATCAACTCTGCTGGATCACAAATTACCATATGACACATATTAACATTATTACGTTTCATGCAGTACATAGTGATATCAAAATGTATCGATGATTAGCATTTCTTGCACAATCATTATTTTGTTTAATCAACATAACATTTTAAAGGTAACAGCATATTGTTTAATAACAAAAAAAAACATTGGCCTGATCTGTAAAGTTAAAATGTCATCATTCTCCAACTCACATTATTCAAAGTAAGTGTGTAGGATCCTTCTTTGCTATACCACGAAAGTTTCAGAGTGAGGCTTTTGAGCGGTAAGAAAGTACATACCATATCATTACATCTTTGTTTTAAAGTAAAGCATAATCTGCTGAACTGTAGAAAAATAATAGTTGTAGTTTGGCCTAAAGCAATCACAGATATCACTAGGAAAAACTATGAAAGACACATTTACAAAACAAAAGTAAGCCCTTTGTGACGTTACATATGCAGATGTGTTTTTGGGATTCTGCTCTGATTTCACAAGGCTCATTTTTTTTGTCTTGACTGCATGTTAAAAGAAAACACCCATTAAGTGTGGAACAGGGCGTGCCTGAGCTCTACCTGCAGTAGTGAAGGTCGTGTAGGGGGATTCAAACATTTTTCAGAGGGAAAGAGGGGCACTTAATACGCTACAGGTCAATTCAGGTGACAAACTTCACATGTAATGATAGCTTTCTAGAATTCACTGTGAAATCGCTAAAAAAGACACTGTCTTTGCAAGCACTGTACTCATTCTAGTCTAAAAAACTAGGCCACGGTACATTTATTTATTGAGTTAGATATTTGGAAAAGAAATCCACCAGAATGTGTAACTTCGTACGTCATCAGTCTCCCATCAGCATTGTCGCAGCACGTTTTATGTTAGCAACCAGTTAGAGTGAGGGTGTGACATTTGTTGTGCAATGACCTGGTCTGCTGTCAGTGTCCACAGTTTAAAGGGTGTTTTAAGCTACTACATTGTGAGAGGATGATTTGAAAGTACAGCGTATACACACATAGGGTGCCTTGCCATGGCGCATTTGAATGTCAGTTCTCTGCAACACTGTCATATCTAGGTTTTGTGAAAATCACTGTGACCACGTTGGTCAGCATCTCATTACATGGTTTGGGGTAAATCCTTACATTGATGTAATGACCCTCTCTGCTATTGGGTGCGTGCTGTTAGAAAAACCAGCATGTTTGATGATTCAATAATATCAACTATGGTCCACTGAAAGCGGATTGAATGAACTCAATATTAAACTTTAAATGACGCCAGTACTCCCCTTACGATTGTCTGCTACCAGATCTGAAGGAAAATATATGTTTGTTAGGCAGAAGTTATTTAACTTTAAGCAATGTCTTTGCTTATCAGTCTCCTGACCTTTGCTGCTGCGTTGATATCAGCAGACAGCAAATAACTTAATGTCAAACGGCAGATTTTTTGGTCTGTTGTAATTTTCCATTGGTTAGGACTATGATGAGATATGTGGACATAGGATTTCTGTGTAAATGTGTGATGTATGAACTGTTATTGAATATTTTTTCTGAACATAATTTGACCTGGTATGCAGGTGCTCCAGACCTTCATCTTACATGCTGTGTTCTTCCTGCAATAATTGACCTATGGTCTTCCCAGTGTGGACAATAACATGATGCCCAAGAAGGTAGCTCTCTTTTATTTGTATTTCTTTAGCCTTCTTTTGGCTGGATGGTGGACTTTGTGACCAAATGATTTATGATTTATTTGTGTGTTTTACATGTTGATATCGGGCTGATGCAGTGATACAATGATTACTTAATAGATTTTGGATATTCCACATGAAACCTGTTTATTCAGCTTCTTAAAGATGTCAACAAATGTCACATGAGTTCTTGCACATAGTCAAACATGAAGTCAGCTACAGTTAACTTCACTGCACTGCGTTTTGCCTGCTATACAGTATAAATTATATTGCGTTTTTCCTGTATAGACCTAATTCTTAATGTATATAATTATGCCTGTATGGTCACGTGATTACACTGTGTTATGTTTGGTGGATTTTAATGTGCTGCTCAATATTCCTTGAGGGGTTGTACTTGAATGATTTGATTGTAATGATTTTTAATTAAAAAATGGGGAACAAATCTGAAACTGTGTCATGACTGACTGACGGACGGACAGGCAGATAATCGGTGTGGTGGAAACTTCTGCAGCAATGGAGACGAAACCCAGAGAGACACGGGAGAGCAGGAACTTGATGGTGGTTGCCAAACCAATTCTGAAGATCTCGAAACTAGGAAGACATTTTTAACTAGTTCCGAATTGGTAATCAACATATGCCAAGCAGCAGACTAAACAAGCTCGGACAATACGTCTAACTAAAACTGTGATCTCGGTCACAAATAAGGTGTTTACCGTAGCATCTGGGGCCGGATAAACTGGCGCCTGATAACAGCACCTGCAAGGCCGAAAAACTATGCCATGGCAATGTAGACAGAGGAAGGACAAAATGATGATCTAGGTCAAAGGTTAAACACCTAAGCAAAATATTCCCTAACAATCGGTGTTACTCGGTTACATCAGCACTCTTCCAAAACCTATCCCACTCAAAGTTCACAAAATTAACTCAACCCACTGGATTTGCGTCAACAGTGTAACTCAAAAGTGGGTTGGATTAGAGAAATCCTAGACCAAAAGAGACCGCCTCATTATAAAAGAATGTGCTAGGGCAATGCCAAGGAAAGGATTCACAAGAAATCAGTGTGCAAGGATTAAGGTAAGAGAGAGACCTGCCACACTCTAGTTCTGCTATATTTTAGCACAGGATCCTAGAATTGGTAATTGCAATAGTTAAAAAAAGATGCTTATTGTGATGGTAACTTCTGGGGCAATGGAGACGAATCTCAGAGAGACGCCTCAAGGCCTAAGTAAATTCATTATTGTATCCAACAACATATTGTACAATTAAAAACAAAACAAGATCTTCACAAAAAGGATAGTGTTTAACATAATTGGCACCCCTTACATCACACATTTTCAGAGCAATCACAGCCAAGACTCAACCGCCTCATAGAGCACATATAAGCAGCAGTTTTGAGGCGTGCTCCCCCTTTGAGCACTGGCACAAGATGGCCCACAGGTCTGAACAAATGAAATGGTAGATAACTTTGTGATTGTGTGTTTTTTCAAGTGAAATTGATTTAAAGATACATATTATCCTTATTTGCCTATGTAAATGTATATTGTAAACTTTAATTGAAATAAAGTAAATGTTAGGGAATATTTTGTGTAAGCTTGTGACCTCTTCACACATTTGACCATTGGTCTCATCACAGCTGCTTGTGTACTGCTTGTTTTCAAGTTAGCCAGTTGTGTCCTTCCTCTCTGTGCTCCTCTGGCATAGGCTAACAGCCTTGCAGATGCTGTTATCTTCATTATGGAGAGGCAGCCTGGGCTTCCGAAGCCTTGTTGTTCCCGTCTAGGGACGTCTAGAAGCCCTTCTTATCTGGAACGTAGTTTCCCTGGCGTACATTCTTTTCCATGGACGACAGCTTTAGTTAGATTCAGGGTCCATATTTGTCTGGTCTCACTGATGAAGAATGTTGATTACCCATTTGGAACTAGTTAGAACCTCTTCCTATCCCTGAGATCTTCAGAATTGGTTTGGCAACCGCTGTGGCAACTCATGTCTACTGTAAATGTCTTGTCAATTCTCCGGCCATAACTCCAAATAAACCCAACAGTGTTTTGCCATCAAGTTCCTGCTCTCCAGCGTCCCTCTGTTTCGTCTCCATTGCTTCAGAAGTTTCCACCACAGTAAATTCTTTAGAAAATCTGCCTAGCTTACCTTTAACAACTAGTATAGCCAAATGTTAGTGAGGGAGTGATGCTTCCTTACACTTATATTTCAGTGAGATCTCTAATGTGGCTTATTCATGCGAAAGGTATTAAACTGCAGTCTGACTTCTTAAAAAACTATATTTTTTGCACTCATAGTCTCACACACAGCATATAATCCTCATCAAATGTCAGTAAAAAATGTTTGTTCAGTGACTATCAAGCGCTAAAGTAGTCACAGAGAGGGGAACACAGGGCTCTGCCTGACACGCTGAATCCAAGGAGGAAACTTGAAGCCGTACTGCAGTTGAAGATGTTTTTATTTCCCTTGCAATAAAACATACATGCTAACATACATTTTATTGTTGAGTGACTTGCTGTACTGGACTATATGGTGGAAAGAGTTTAGCAGTTTAGCGGTCATCAGAAATGTCAGCACCCTGCCTCCTCTAGGTAGATGCAGGTGGTATTCATTAGGCAATCACTCAGCCCCAGTGACACACACCCACAGCCACACACACATACATAGCTCTGCTCACACACACACACACACACCTATTACATCCCTGAGACATCCCTGCCTCTACAATGTTATAGAGCTCTCAAAGAAGGGACTGATTTGCAGCTGTTACCTTAAATCTGAGTTGAAATATATGTGTTTTGTTCCTTACCTTTGTGCAGCTCCATCATGGTACACAGGGTAGCAGTGATCGGGGCAGGCCCCTCTGGTCTGACCAGCATGAAGGCCTGTCTGGAGGAGGGCATGATGCCAACCTGCTTTGAGAGCAGTGATGACATTGGTGGACTTTGGAGGTTCAAGGCAAGTCAGCACTAGCTAATAAATGCTTACAACCATCATATGTTTATTCCCCAAACCATAGAATTAACACCGGGTTATGTTTCTCCAGAATCTTACCAGTGTTTTTGTTTCCTCACATTTCCTGTCATTTGAAACCTCTTCTCTGCAGGAAGTGTCAGAGCCAAACAGGGCCAGCATCTACCGTTCCCTCAACATCAACATCTCCAAGGAGATGATGTGCTTCAGCGACTTCCCCATCCCGGCTGATTACCCCAACTACATGCACCACTCAAAAATCCTAAATTACTTCAGGATGTATGCAGAACACTTTAAACTGCTGAAACACATTCGCTTCCAGGTAACAAGATGGAATTTAGCATGTGGTTAATACATAAGCCTGGTGAAATTTAAAATGATAACTACAGACAAATCTATTGTATGTTTTTTTTTTTTAAGACCTCAGTGAAGAATGTCAATCAAAGACCAGACTACTCTCGCACTGGTCAGTGGGAAGTGGTGACAGAAAACAAAGATGGACAGGAGGAGAAGCATGTCTTTGATGCAGTTATCTGCTGTTCTGGTCACTACACCTACCCTAACCTGCCTTTGAAAGACTTCCCAGGTAAAGACATTTGTTTAAAATGCACCTCTCCCAGGCCTAATGGATCATTTTGTTTTTCACTTCTTGCTGTCGGCACAAGATGCCTCCATGCCCTCGCCCTGCCCTACCTTTCTAAATTGTTACAACCCTATACACCTTCTCAGGTCAGCTGATCAACTGCTCCTGAATGTGCCCAGAACAAAATCAAAGCTGAGAGGGGGCTGTGCTTTCACTGCCGCCCCTGTGCTGCCCCTGCACATTAGACAGGCCATTACAATGTCTGGCTCAAAATCGCTTCTTAAAGCCCACCTCTTCTCCTAAGTGAGCTGTGTATTTTGTGTGTTTTATTTCTCTCTCTCTGTACAGCACTTGGTCCAGAAGTTTTAAAGTGCTTTACAAATAAGGCTGTGTTGTATTGTACAATAGAGAAACACAATAATGATAACATCACTCTGCTGTGTTTCAGGAATTGAGACATTTGAAGGTAAATACTTCCACAGCTGGGACTACAAGGGGTCTGAAGACATGTTCGGGAAAAAAGTGGTGGTCATCGGCATCGGAAACTCAGGAAGTGATATCGCTGTGGAGAGCAGCAGAGTGACAGAGCAGGTTGGGGAGTATTTTCTGTTTGCTCTTGTCCTTCTTCATGATGATTTGTGTATCTGACGATTGCCTTTGTTGTGCAGGTGTATCTGAGCACTCGTCGTGGAGCCTGGGTCATCCGTCAGGTTTCTGACAACGGCCTGCCAGTGGACATAAAGTACAACACACGCTTTGTCCACATCCTCTTCCAGCTGCTGCCTATCAACTTCCTTAACTGGCTGGGCGAGAAGAAAATCAACGCCATGTATGACCACACCATGTATGCCCTCAAACCCACACACCGGTAGGTGCTGCCTGGGTGACATATTTCAAGACTTCTGTTGCTGAAGTGAGCAGGAAATAAAGTCACGTTAAAGCATTTCATCTTGCTTAGTGAAGACAAGCTGGTTAGTTATTTCATTTATACAAGATGGACGGTAAATAAGCCTTTACTTGTTTGAAGATAAGGAGAAAGAATACAAAATATGATTAACAAATAGTTTATCATGTACTTTGATAGGCTAAGATAAACAAAAAAGAGATCCACATTTACCTAACCCTAACCCTACCAATAACATCATTAAAGTCACATAAAAACATAAATAAATGAAATAATATTATATAATATATTTTGGTTTTAAAAGACAGTCATGCAAAATTGAACTTGTGGTTATTGAAGTATATTTTGATGCCAATACTTTTGAACATTTAATCAAGTCAGATTTTGAATGTGTGACTATTACTTGCAGATTGCAATATTATTATTACTTTTACTGAAGTAAAAGATGTAACTTCTTTATCTCCCTTGTTGTCCCCACTTCCTTTTTCTGCTGCCTCCTAAGACTCTTCAGTCAGATCCCGGTGATCAACGATGATCTGCCTCTAAAGATTCTGTCTGGGTTGGTCATCCTCAAACCAAATGTGAAGGAGATCTGTGGCTCGTCCGTGGTGTTTGAGGATGGCAGCACTGTGAAAAACGTTAGAGAACTTAGTTTCCAAAGATAATTTATTTCTTTATTTCAAGCGCAATTCGTGGCTATCTCATACTTATCTCTTCCTCTTTATAGGTGGACACGATTGTGTTTGCAACAGGTTACAACTATGATTTTCCATACTTGCCAAGTAGTTCTAAGTACATGTCCGGGCATCGTCTGGGACTGTACAAGCACGTTTTTCCTCCAAACTTGGAGCATAACACTCTGGCTGTGGTGGGTTTCATCCATGCCCTTGGAGCGATCATGACACAGGCTGAAATGCAGGCCCGCTGGGTCTCACGAGTCTTTAAAGGTGAGGCTGCCGGTCCATTTTATCATTTATCACTTTTCTAGATACTTTTCAAACAGTCCATTTACCTTTGTCTGTCTTCTGTCTTTTGCATTTCAGGCCATAACAAGCTGCCCTCAAACCAGGCCATGATAAAGTCTGTGGACAAGGACACCAAGGACATCGAGAAAAAGTAAAACTTCCAAATATTCCTCTGCTAGGTTATTTTTTTTCCTTTTGTAATAACCTAAGGTTCTTCAAACTAAATTGTCTTTTTCATAAATAGTCAAATACAGGTTTGAGTGCAAACAAATTACATTCATTTCCAATGTATCCTCTCCACAGCTACATTGTGTCTAGGTTGGCACCCTTGCAGGTGGACTTTGTTTCCTACATGGATGACTTAGCAGGAGAGATTGGGGTGCGGCCAAGTCTGCTCTGGCTCTTCTTCACAGAGTACCCAATGTTCAAGATGGTTCTGTGGGGACCTGTCACCGCCTACCAGTACCGCTTGATGGGACCAGGGAAATGGGACGGAGCCCGCAGAGCGATCTCAACCCAGTTAAACCGCGTGTACCAGCCCCTAAAAACCAGACAGGTCTGAAATAAACACGGTTTCTTCATTCAATAAGATTCCTATTTGATTAAATAAATGCATTATGAATATGTCCCTTTTCCAATTTATCCTGAGATAGATTACTTTTTGTATGTATCAAACTAAGCGTTACCTCTTATCCCTTACAGCTGGAGACAAAAGAGTCCTCTGTCGCTGACAGCCTGTTCAAGCTGAGTCTGACTCTTATGGCTGGAGGAGCTGCCATCTACTACATCCATGTGCGCAACCCGACCGCCATCCCCACTCTGCTGTCCAACATCCGGCCACAAAAAGTCTAAACATGTTAAATCAAACATTGTCCAATATGCAAACCAAATACTTTACTTGATTCCTTAAGTAATCTAGTTCAATTAACTCCTGTTGGGGTTGCGATTACAGGAATGCCACTGTTTTAGCTGCTTACGTGTCCTTTTTCCGTAAACAAGTCTTCTTTATTTGCACATTTTCCAACCAAAAAGTATGGTAATCTAACAAATAATCCTACTTTTCAATTGTTGATTTACAGAATTGTTCACTGATAATGATTACTGTCAGGATGCTCCTAGAAAAAACTATGTGTATTGAAAAAGTCCAGTCTGAGTTAAAGTGTAAAAGAAGATCCAAACTTGAGTCTACAATGTCATAATTGTTTGTTATTTCTTTGTCATTTTTCTTGCTGTCAGTTGAAATGGTCTGGGTTCTAAAAGTTCAACCATAACTACATTAACCAGATATATGTATGACATTTTAAACTTTGAAATCACACTGAATGTAAGGGACTTTTTTTTCCTGTATGAATAAACACATATAAAGATATCTCACTCTTTGACCAGACCCATTAATAATAGGGGCAGGCACCAATGCTGCACTTAATCCAGGGAAGGCCTTTCTTCAGCGTGTCGTTGATCATGTGATGGAGGGCGAGGAAATTGAAACTTCAGGAGAAAAGGGGAGGAGAGTCAAATGCTTTGTCAACAAGTTTAGGATGCTATAAGATAATGTATACTACATATACACAAACATCATTTATATCTGTATTTCCTCAGTTAGGTTTTTTAGTTTTTCCAGGTTCGCTCGCGGCACCCAGAGAAGAAAAGACGCCGCGCGCCGTGCGCCACACACCGCTTCCGCTTCCACTGTTGCTTCGAGTTTACAATCCAAGCAAGCTCAACATCTTGAGCCTACATTCAGAATATAGTATGCTCAAAATGTTGGTGGTTTAATGTGCATGTAAAAAGTTAACTTCACCTTCCTTTCTCTATTAATTACCTCCGGAGTCACTTGAGCATTTTTTATGTTGACAGAGAAATAACAGTTTTTGGGATCAGGAGCCGCCCCCGCGGTCGTGGAAACAGGAAAACTGGATTGCAGGGGGGCAGGGTCAAAGTTCCTCCCCTGCAATAGCCTTCTGTAGATAAGCAACATGCAGAATCCTGTGAACGAAGAGGCTGTTAGGCATTTTAGTCGCAGCTGACTGGGCGCTAGGAAGGTGAGAGCAGTCTTTCTGACTTCAACATTTCAAAAATGTCTCTTTATCTCTCTTCACACTGAGCAATACCCCTACGAGTAAATCTAGGCTTACTAAATGAAATTAGATATTTGACATAGCTGTTTTTAAACAAGTTGTTCCTCTTCTTATGCAGAAAATGCTTAGCTTTGCTGAAAATAACCTCACAATCCTTTGTTTTATCAGCTTATTTAATTGTCTATTTAGTCTACTGAAGAAGTCCAACACTTGGTTCTGCATGTTATGATGTTATTCTGAGTTCATCATCCTTTTCTTTTCAAAAAGCTGTGTTATAGAGAGAGCAACTCTTGAATATGAATAAGTAAATTGTGAAGTATGCTGGAAAGGTGATCATAGCCTAACTATTTTCAGACTTTTTGTCAGCAGTTCTCAGCCATGGTAAAACGTGTGGCAGTGGTGGGAGCCGGCAGTTCGGGTTTGGCTTGCATCAAGATCTGCGTTGAGGAGGGCTTGGAGCCGGTGTGCTTCGAGAGCAGTGATGACATTGGCGGCTTGTGGAAATTTAAGGTAAGTGGGGGGCACCTTTTTTTAGAGAGTAGCCCACAAATGAATCTGGTTGCCAGTTAAAGATTGGTCTTAAGATATTGTATGGCCTCAGAGCTCCCCTTCCAAACTGAAGTAAGATGGTATTCAGTTTGAAACAAGATGGTGTAGCTTGCGTAAACCCTATTGATTAACATTAAAATGTCCTTATCAAAGTTTTGTTTGTGTCAACAGGAGTCACCTGAGACAGAGCGATCAAGCATCTATCGCTCGTTGGTGGTGAACACCTCCAAAGAGATGATGTGTTACAGCGATTTTCCCATGCCTACTGGCTATCCAAACTACATGCACAACTCCCAGCTGCTGCAGTACTACAGACTCTATGCTGACCACTTTGACCTGCTCAGACACATTCATTTCCAGGTCACCCTCTAGGAGTTCACTATCTTTTCACAAGTTTATACAACATACTATGTTAAGTCAAATGTTTTAATGTATTTCTGTATGTTTTTGTGAATGTGGACACCCATGATACAGACCACAGTAAGGAGTGTTGCACAGAGGCCGGATTTCTCTTCGTCAGGTCAGTGGGACATATTGACATTTAACGAGGATGGCGAGGAAGAGAGACACATCTTTGATGCAGTTCTAGTGTGTTCGGGCCACTACACACATCCATCCTTACCCCTGTCAGGGTTTCCAGGTCTGTCAAATTCAAACATTTTACAGAATTTGATGAAAGCAACATTTGTTTTTGTTTTTTACATCTGATCATTCTTGCATACAACTCTTGTTTTCCTTTTGAACCATCTGTATCTACTCCAGGATATGAGACATTTTCTGGCAGGTGCTTTCACAGCTGGGAATATAAAGATGCAGATGCCTGCAGAGGAAAGAGGGTGGTGGTGGTTGGCATTGGCAATTCTGGAGGAGATATTGCAGTGGAAATCAGTAGATCTGCAAATAAGGTAAGGACGAAAGAAAAATAGTTAGGCAGAGGAGCAGGGGATATAATAAAACTAAACTCCTATTGAATTGCACTGCACATTCTTACTCTCTCTGACAGACATTTCTCAGCACACGGCAGGGGGCCTGGGTGATAGGCAGGATGTCCAGTAATGGTCTTCCTCTGGACATGAATGCTATCACCAGACTCAACAACATGCTCACACTGCTTCTGCCCAAGACCCTGGTCAACTGGGCAGCAGAGAGAGCCCTCAATTACAAATATGACCACACACTGTATGGTCTGAAGCCCAGTCACAGGTGCGTCATGATTCCAGTGTGAGAATTGTGTCAGCTGTGCAGACTGTTAATGTATCTAATACAATGGTGTCATTTTAAATGTGATACAATCTTTGTAACAAGACAGGGGGTTGATTTCTATCATTTCCTTTCTTTCCCAGACTTTTGGACAGAAAGCCTTTGATCAATGATGACCTTCCTGGTCGAATCCTTCAGGGAGCGCTTGTAATGAAAGCCAATCTAAAAGGATTCAAAGACTCTGGAGTGGAGTTCGAAGATGGCACTGTGGAGGAGAACATTGATGCAGTGGTTTTCTGTACAGGCTATAACGGAACATTTCCATTCCTGCCTTCAGCCTTAACTGACGGGCCTCATGGAGAACTGACATTGTACAAGTGAGTATATTGTCGATAGAGTTTGTATAGCTAAGGGGGTGATTTTTGTTTTAGATTGAAAATCCCCATTAGATCTTAAGGAACCCACGCCCTGATTTAGGGGGGGTTGTAAATGTTATAATCTGTCGAATGAGAAGAAAGATAGCATTTTAAAAAATATTTTCAACTAACTCCCATCAAGAAGCGATTCCCCGAAATATCTAACTAATCTTGTAACAATTTTATTGAAATGCCTAATTATACTTCAATAAATACAAATATAATACATTTTTTTTTACAGAACATAATATTGGATATGCCTAAACTTTGCTAAGCAACCAATAATTACTTATTGAACTAGAATGTTATATTTCTGACTACAAAAGCTGATAACATGCATCCTATGAGCTTTTATATTGTTTTCTAATGTGTGTCTTTCTTTAAAACTATATTTAGTTAGTACTGCCATATATTAATTAATTTACAATATATTTTGTGTCATTTCAGGACACTGTTCCCTCCTTCTCTGGTACAACCCACACTGGCCGTCATGGGTCTTTTCCAGACAAAAGGACCAATCATGCCTGTTGTGGAAATGCAGGCACGATGGGCTGTCAAAGTCTTTACCGGTAAACTATTGTGAGCTTTAAATGTGAACACATTCACTCAGAACTGAAAAGTGCAACCTGTCACCTGTGTTTTATCTTAAAGGTTCGAGCTGTCTTCCACCTAAGGAGAAAATGCTGGAAGTCATCGAGTCTGAGAGGAAGAGAAACATGAAAAGGTATACATCATCTTCACATTGAAGCACATTTCAAGTACAGGCAGATTTCTGTATAAATCAGAATAATGGTTGAAATTTGTTCTGTGAAAAATGACATTTCAGCCAGATAACTTGTTTTCTCAGCTACCCCTCCCCACAAACGGCAGCTCTCCAGGTAGAGTACATCCCTTACCTGGATTTCATGGCAGAGCAGGTTAGTTCAGTTCAGCTTGTTATCATTATTTCTTTATTTGATAGACACAACCCTCATGATAGACTTCCAATCACAGGTGGGGGTTCGACCAAACCTCCTGACACTACTCCTGACAGATCCTGTGCTCTGGGGGAGGATCTTCTTTGGTCCCTGCACTCCATATCAGTATCGTCTCACAGGGCCCGGACAGTGGGCCGGGGCCCGTCAGGCTATCCTCACTCAGTGGGAGCGTTTGGCTCACCCCTTCAGAACCAGAGCGGTACCGGAGAGCAGGCCGTCTGTGCTACTTTCTCACTGGATGCTTGTATTTGGAGGAACAGTTGCCATGGCTTTCGTTCTATGTAAAACTGAGATTACTCCAGTGCTGCAGGGTGCCGCCCAGTTTCTGGACAGGAGCAAGATGTTTCTAAAGGACTCCTGGTTCACTGTTGCGCCACAATAAAATGATCCTATCTGGGTCCAGTGTGAAACAAATATAACCCCAAATCATATACTGTATGTTGCAATATGAGGTAAAATGATAAAACAGACATCGGTAATACATCAACCTTTAATATCCCAAATGATCTAAGATTAAGTGAAAGAAACAAAGTAGATGTATCAGGGAATTTCAGAAGACATGTAAATCTTTTTTATTTTCTGTTTGGCGTGCAGAGAAAGAGACAGCCTCCCAATTTTAATGTTGTGTATGATGTATAATAATATGGGGCTATACAATTGTAAAAGTAGTTTGCACTCTTCTGATAGGTGTAGCTGTTTCAAAGGTCAGATAAACCTGCATTCTGTCATCAGATAGAACAGAGAAACCTAAAGTGTGTGTGTGTGTATGTGTGTGTGTGTGTGTGGCCACATTTTGTTGTTGTTTTACTTATTGTCTTCATGTCTGTCATTTGAAAATCTGAAATGAATTGTGTACTTTGATAAGATACCATATACAAAGCGTTGTCAGAGCTGCAAGTTATACCAAGCACAAAAGGTAATTGTAACAGAGGGGATCTCAGGTGCCACTAAATCTTACTCTCCTTTATGTTTAGCCGTAGTACAGTATGCGGGTTTGCGTGATAAAATGGATGTGAAACACGCCTAGTGTTTCAGAGCTGCAATACTACTACACTTCAGATTGCACTTTGTATTCTGTTCAGCCAGTTTTGCATTGTCTTGGTACTTATTAAACAGTTGGAGTCTTTTTGTTGATGTTTTTTGACTGTGATACATTATTTCCCTGGTTTGCAAAGTTCTCTTTCAGTGACATTTTGTAGGAGAAGGCGGGGGGGGGGGGGGCTGCTTCATATCACTATAAAACAGCACATACACTTCCCTTTCCACCTTTCTCCCTACTCCAGCTCCAACATCTACATAAAATCAGAGATCACGTTGCGTTCAGCTGTGCTTTCTCCCCAGCATGAAGGTGGCAGTGATTGGCGCAGGGGTCTCTGGTCTGACCAGCATCAAAGCCTGTTTGGATGAAGGTCTGAAGCCCACCTGCTTTGAGAGCAGCCATGACATTAGAGGTCTTTGGAGATTTAAGGTGAGACAATGCATTTATATAAATGCCTAAACCTTAAAAGCTCATTTTGTTACTTATGTTTTGCCATACTCTGCATTAATACTAATTTGATTATTAAAAGATGTAGCATATGCATATTAACATCCTTGTAAATGACAAAAAACAACAGAACTTTTCTGAATCTTATCATGTTGAATGTAAGTTAATTATCCAAAAGTCTACATATACATTTTTTTTTATAAACACCTGAGCTGTCATTTACCATTTATCTGAGAGAGCTCTTGAAGCTCTACACATTTGATTTGCTTATACAGCAACCAAACAGTATGTAAAAATATTCATTATTAATGTGCATTTGTAGAAGCACTGAAGCTGGATGCAAACTTCCTTTTTTCTCTGGTAATATCTACAAAATACATAGATAACACTGGTTGTGATAGACTTTCCTTTAAGTTGCTTACAAAGGAAATCAAGCAGGGAGCTAGTTTTAATATGCTTTTTATTTGTGATTTCATATGAAACACTTAAATCATTTCACACTGAATTTTCCACTTGAAATGCATCAGGGGAAATGTGAAATCATTGACAGTAAATGTCATTTCTGAGACAAAGATAAATGATGATAAAAGCCTGTCTCTATACTGTCTGTATTTTGTCTTCCTGCAGGAGAAGCCAGAGCCTGGACGTGCCAACATCTATGAGTCGGTGGTCATCAACAGCTCCAAAGAGAAGATGGCCTTCAGTGACTTCCCTCCTCCAGCTGAACTCCCCAACAACATGCACCACTCTGAAGTGCTGCAGTACATCCGCTTCTACGCTCAGGCCTTCAACCTGCTGCAGCACATATGCTTTAAGGTCGGTGAACTTGAGTAATTGGCTGATAACACACTTGCAAAATGCCTTCATAGTAAAGTAAAAAATGGTTGGCAAATGACATTACTAAACGTTATAAAGTACTTAAAATGTCCGTATAGACCAAACATGCAAATGCAAAAGCACATAAATATGCAGTGTTTTATTGACCATTTATTTAATGTGTTTTTACTGCTTATGATGTTTGAATGGGGGCCCGTTACTAAACACTGTAATAAATATATGTTAATGACAATGGAGAATGTTTACAACTGTTTGCATTGTTTCTCAGACGGCTGTGGTGAGTGTGAGGCAGACTCCAGATTTTGCTACGACAGGCCGGTGGGAGGAGGAGACGGAGAGTAGAGAGGGGCTGAGGGAGACTTGTGTTTTCGACGCAGTGATAGTTTGTTCAGGACACTTCACCCATCCTCACCTGCCACTCAGCGACTTCCCAGGTACCAGGAATCATTATTGAATGTAACATTTAACATAGACAGAGTTCCACCTCCACAGGAGACACACATTCAATGCCCTTCAACAAAGGCTGTGTGGATAACATACATTTTTTTCCATCTCAGGTATTGAGAGCTTTGAAGGCAGGTATTTACACAGTTGGGATTATTGTAATGCTGAGGGTCTGCAGGGGAAAAGAGTGGTGGTGATCGGGATTGGAAACTCAGGAGGTGATATTGCTGTAGACATCAGTAGAGTTGCTGAGAAGGTACAATCCTATACCTCATTTCTTTACATTTCTTTATTTTTCAAATAATGCATATCACTTAATCCTAACCTCCTCTTGTCTGACAGGTGTACCTCAGTACCAGGAGTGGAGCGTGGGTTGTCGGTTGTTCGGGACGGGGGGGGCCTTCCAGCCGACATCGTTGGGACTTCACGACTGGATATGATGATACAGAAGCTCTTCCCCTCGTGGGTCAGCAGGATGGTGGAGAAGAAACTGGATGAAGCATATGACCACAAACTATACGGTCTGAAACCAAAACATAGGTAACATGTATGTAACATATGCTTTGGTTAAACTTCTTTATTTTATTGTATGTTAAATGTCTCAGTTTACTGATTATTACATCCCATTTTGCAATGCTTCAGAGTTAGATGTTTGTTACACTCCATAATATGAAAGTATTAGCAACATACTAAATGCTCACTTAATCTGCGTGTAAAACTGTGTGTCATACAGGTGGATGTAGTGGTGTTTGCCACAGGGTACAACTACAGCTTTCCCTTCCTGCTCTCAGCTCTGCAGGCTAAATCTGGTTACCGGCTGCGTCTTTACAAACATGTGTTTCCTCCGGCTCTGAGCCAGCCTACTCTGGCAGTGGTGGGATTCATCCACGGCCTCGGATCCATCACCCCGCTGTCTGAGATGCAGGCCCGCTGGGCTACAAGAGTGTTTAAAGGTATAAACAGCACTCAAACTAAACATGAGTGTATGTATAAAATGAAAAATCCTACTTTATGAAACACAGAAAACTATGTAAAGTAGGTTTTTAGTTTGTGTTTTTCAACTTAACTGATTTCTTTTTTTGTCCAGGCTTATCGAACCTCGAAAAAGACACAGAAACAATGCATCAGAGGTAAGAGATAAGTGTATAAATTATAGACCAATATTCTAAAATATGTTCCTGATCACAAATAATCCTTTTACTAAATTTTCGAGTTACTGTTTTATACTTCTATTTTATAGATAATAGCCTAAATGTTGTAATCTTATACAGTAAATATTTATATGATCTCAGTCTATTATATAATTACTTCACCTTGAACAATACATTTCACATCATTCAACTTTGCTTTGAAGCACTTCCCAAGTTCATATTTCTTTGTTTCCCTCTGTTAGTTATACCTGCTCAGAGCGTAACCCCCTCCATGTGGACTACATTCCTTACCTGGTCTCTGTGGCAGAGCAGGTGGGGGTGCGACCAAATATACTGTGGCTCATGCTGAAGGACCCCAGACTGGCGCTGCAGGTTGTGCTTGGTCCCTGCACTCCTTATCAATATCGTCTGTCTGGCCCGGGCCAGTGGGATGGTGCCCGTCATGCCATTCTCACTCAGTGGGAGCGGGTGCTCCAGCCTTTCAGGACCAGAGTGGCATCAGAACCAGAGACCAGACCCTCATCTAGACGCAGCACCATAGTGATACTCTCAGGTGCAGCGCTGCTTTACTGCTTCTTATACAAGAAACACCATATCTCCTCTTTCTTCTCCGTTATTCTTCAGATCTCCTAAGTAGCCTGCATGATCATTGGCACATACAGCTCCGGAAAAAATTAAGAGACAACTCCAAAGTTTTTCTTAAATCTTTACTTCTACATGTATGGCAGCCCTTCCAGTGTCTGTTGAATTCCAACACAGAGAAACATTGTCAGTAGTTTATAGAATACAATAAAACCATTTAGAAAATCATTCAACTCAAAGACATACCTATAAATAATAAAACAAGAGAAAATGTCTCTTCTGAAATGTCTTCAGACAGAGCATGTGTTTTGACTGTACCAATTTGACAATGTAAATGAGAAATAAAGTTTTTCTTTAAAAGAATGCTGGGTTCAGTCTGTTGTGCATACAGAATGTTTGTTCAGCAGTTTTTTCTAACTTTCTTTGCAATGACGTGAGACTAATGGAAATTATAATTATCAAAGAATAGAATGCTATATTGTGGTATAAATAATAATATTCTGTAAGACTTATATGTCAAAAGATGGTGGATCAAAGTAGAGCTCATCACTCAGGTATAGATGACCAGTCACAAGGTGCCATTTGACCACATCAAATCATGGGTCTTTTGTCCTTTGACAGGGTTATGGGTCAGTATCTCACTAAACATGTTGGATCTGTTTGAAAGCAGTCTCCTCAGTTTGATTAGTTGCACTCGGCTGTAGAGACTTTTACTTTCTGTATTCTATGGGCCTCTTTTGCAAAATATGATTAAAGATTCAGAAAAAGGACAACTATTTGACCAGTTCATTGCAAGAATTTCTGCCACAAGAGGAAAAAAACAAAACACCTGCACATTTGACATCATCAGCAAAATGAATCTTAGCCTTCTAGTAGCATGTGATATTACTGTATGTGAGGACATCTAATAAATGTTATATGATTTGAGTAAGCCATTTTATACAAAACTAAATATCGAATTAAAACCAGCAGATGGAGACATAAGCAAAAAGCAGATATTTACTACCTGCTAACTGCAAACATCAACACCTGTAACCACTGAATTTATAAATGTTGACTAAAACTTTTGGATTTCATAATGTCCAGTTCTATCATATCTTTTATTATTTTTGCGTTTTATTTATAATGATTAGTAGAGTGTAGATTGCCCCCTCCTGGCTAACTGGGTGATAAACCAACGGTCCTTAGACTGATTTGGCTGACTTGGAGGTTTAGCCCATAAGTGTGGCTAGGTGCACCATCACATTCTTTTATGTCAAGGCATTTGCATGATATGGTTTAACTGTCTGTCTGTGTTTTAATACAAAAGCATTTATTGTCATTATACAAAAATATACAATGAGATTGTGCAGTGCAATGAACATTAATGGACTACCTAAATATAACAATAAGTGTTATTGTTAATATTACCAATATAATAGCTGCTTTTGGAATAGTTGGACAGCTGTTGTTTGTTTTTTGGTTTTTTACTCTGTGTTCTAGAAAGGTGCAGGCTATATGAAGCATGCACAATTAGAAATACACACACACACACACACACACACACACACACACACACACACACACACACACACACACACACACACACACACACACACACACACACACACACACACACACACACACACACACACACACACACACACACACACACAATTTATACCTCATTTCTTTTTCTCCTCTATCCCTAGCCAGATTAAGAACAACCAACCATCTTACCGCCAAACGTTTGGCATGAAACAATAACCCTGTCAATGGTTGGACTTGCCAGTGTTTGCTTGTCTGAATATGATCTACTCTGGACTTTGGTCTTGGATAAGGTTTGATAGGAAGGCATTTGTTGGCTGACAGTTCCATTAGCTGTTTTGAACCTTATACTCATCAACAGATATCGCCCCCTCACTGTTAAATGTAGCATACAGTACTTTTTTTTTTTTTCCGAGCAGATGTGCAAACTATTTGCCTTTCCACTGGTTGTTAAACACTTGCGCTGCTGAATATCCGGTTCGTTCGGGATAGCCTACTAATATTGTTTCCCCAGCCCTTCACTCTCACTCCGCCCACTTCTGATTTTCATGCAGCAGGAAAAAGACGTTTCCTTTTCGGAATCGAGAAAGGTAAAAAAAATGCATCTTAAACACATATCAGCTGTAACCTCTTAGTAGCTTATATTTATGTTTAGATTTGATTTATGGTGTTATGCAGAGTCTTGGTAAACAACGTTTAGTGAGACTCGAGTTTAGTTAGCGCGTTTAGATATTAACGCAGTTATAACTTTTAAAACTTGTCTCACAACAAGTAGCTACACATTTACCAGTATAAATATTAAACTTTGATCATGGTAAATCATTAGACGTTTGGCACAAATCCAACATTTGACGAAAGTTCGGATGATGTCGTATAATGCAGACCTGTAGTAAAACTCTACACAATATCCAAGTATCATAACATTTACAAACTACAAAACTAAACTGCTCTTGTGTAAAAACAGGATAATATAACAACCATAATAATATAATACTCTGCACACTTATTTTTGATACTTGAATTACATTTAGCTGACAATAGCCTACTTTATATTGTTCTGAAAGGGGTCTTTGTGCAGACTGAGTAGGCCTACTTTAACTTTTTGTACTTTAAGTATTTTGTGATGCTAATACGTTTGTACTTTTACTAAAGTACACTTTTGGAGTCAGGAATTGAAAGGGAGTACATAGTATGTAATTTTACTTAAGTAAAGGATCTCAATACTTTTTCCAACAAAGGTTCAAAGGTTTTATTGGTCATATGCACAGCAGATACAGCGTATATGTTGGCAATGAAAATCTTATATCCCAGGCTCCTCCAACAACTCAGCATACCCAGTGCAAATAAGATAAATAAAATAGTGCAAAAATTAGACAAGGAAATATATACAACAACAATAAGGATGTAAAGATGTAAAATATATACATATGTAGAATACATTGAGATTATTTAAATATACTGTACAGTCATTTAAATACTTTACACTGTAGTATGAGGAGGTATGGACAGATGCATATGTTACGTATAAACAGATATTTATGGCAGATATGTATAATGTATAGATGTGTGTACTATAAACAGATGTGAGTAGATTCCACAGAGCTCAGGAGTTCAGCAGTCTTATAGCCTGTGGTATGAAACTGTCCCTGAGTCTGGTGGTCTTGGTCCGGATGCTGCGGTACAGTCTGCCAGACGGCAGCAGACAGAACAGATTGTTGCTGGGGTGATGGGGGTTCTTTAATATCCTACCGGCCTTCTTCCTACACCGCTGGGTGTAGAGGTCCTCCATGGATGGCAGCTCCGTCCTGGTGATGTGCTGAGCAGTTTTCACCACCCTCTGTAGAGTCTTACGGTTGAGGGCGGTGCAACTGCCATACCAGGCCGAGGTCCCTGAGCTTAATGATGAGCTTGGAGGGCACAATGTTGTTGAATGCTGAACTGTAGTCAATGAAAAGCATTCTCACATAAGTGTTCCTCCGGTCCAGGTGGGAGAAAGCAGTCTGGACCGTGGACCTGTTTGCCCTGTAGGCAAACTGCAGGGGGTCCAGTGAGTCAGGGGGGGAGGAAGTAATAAAAGGTTTGACTAATCGCTCAAAGCACTTCATGATGATGGAGGTGAGTGCAACTGAGCAGTAGTCATTGAGGCAGATGGGTTTTTTCTTTTTGGGGACAGGGACAATGATAGACTCTTTAATACATGTGGGGACTACAGACTGGAGCAGTGACCTATTGAAAATGTCTGTGAACACATCTGCCAGCTGAATTGCACACACCTTGAGAGCACGGCCAGGGATGCCATCAGGTCCAGGAGCGCTGTGTGTGTTGATCCTTTTCAGAGATCTACACACATCTGCACTGGTTAAAACCAGTGGACAAGGGGAAACATCTTGGTAATGGCGGACTTCCTGTTGTGTTTAGCTTTGCATTTCTTTGTGAACAGATCAAATATTTTCAGAGCTGAACTATGACTCGCCGTGTGGCCATTATTGGAGGAGGGACTTCAGGTCTGGCCTGTATCAAGTGCTGTCTGGATGAGGGGCTGGAGCCTGTCTGCTATGAAAGCAGCGATGACATTGGTGGTCTGTGGAGGTTTAAGGTTTGTGACAGTATGATATAAAGCATGTTACTTTAATTCCACAGTTTATTTAATAAAATAAATATGAGAACTACTTGGTGTTATATATTGCAGGAGAATCCAGAGCCAGACAGGGCCAGCATCTACCACTCTGTCATCATCAACACCTCCAAGGAGATGATGTGTTTCAGTGACTTCCCCATCCCTGCACACTTCCCAAACTACATGCACAACTCCCTCATCATGGAGTACTTTCGGATGTATGCTGACCACTTCCAGCTTACCAAGCACATCCGCTTCAATGTGAGGATGCAGCACTGACATGCTTATAATGCATAATTCAAGATTTCAGTAGAATAATCTCTAATAACACACACATCTTATCTGTGTCTGCCTTTCTGTCGTTTAGACCAAAGTATTGCAGGTGAGGCAGAGATCTGATTTTACTCATTCAGGCCAGTGGGATGTTGAGACAGAGAACCAGGATGGCAAAAAGGAGAAACACATTTTTGATGCTGTGATGATCTGTATTGGACATCACTGCCACCCCAACTTGCCGCTACATGACTTCCCAGGTATTTATAAATATGATTTAGTTTACTTAGGGACAAGTGGGGCATATAGTGCTCCGGGAGTATGAAAAGGACATAGTGTGATTTCACAATGAACCTTTGACACAGGAGGAACTAACCTGTAATTAATGGTTAGTGGGGCTGATACTGTGATTTCACAATAAACCTTTGACACAGTATGAACTAGCCTATAATTAATGGTAACCCTGTGTGGTTATGTAATCACTGTATCAACAGAGTCCCAACGTTGGCCTAAATGATATCCCTAAAGAAAGGCTTTAATATATACAGTGGTGTATATAAGTGTTTGCCCCCTTCTGGATTTCCTATTTGCTTGCATGTTTGTCACACTTAATTATTTCAGATCATCAAACAAATTTAAATATTAGACAAAGATAACACAAAAGGCCGTTTTTAGATGAAGGTGTTTATTATTAAGGGGGGGGGGATCCAAACCTATTTGGCCCTTTGTGAAAAAGTGATTGCCCTCTAAACCTAATAACTGGTTGGGCCACCCTTAGCAGCAACAACTGCAATCAAGCCTTAGCGATAAGTGGCAATGAGTCTTTCAAAGTCTTCATTTTGTTTTTCTTAAGCCATTCAGGGGTGGACTTGCTGGTGTGTTTTGGATCATTGTCCTGCTGCAGAACCCAAGTGTGCTTCGGTTTGAAGTCACAAACAGATGGCCGGACATTCTCCTTCAGGTTTTTTTGGTAGACAGCAGAATTCATGATTCCATTTACCACAGCAAGTCTTCCAGATCCTGAAGCAGCAGAACATCCCAGACCATCACTATATTTTACTGTTGGTTTGATGTTCCTTTTCTAAAATGCTGTGTTGATTTTACGCCAGATGTAATGGGACACACACCTTCCAAAAAGTTCAACTTTTGTCTTGTCAGTATTTTCTCAAAAGTCTTGAGGATCATCAAGACGTTTTCTGGCAAAACTGAGACGAGCTTTTATGTTCTTTTTGGTCAGCTGTGGTTTTCGTCTTGGAACTCTGCCATGCAAGCTATTTTTGCCCAGTATCTTTCTTATGGTGGAGTCATGAACACTGACCTTAACTGAGGCAAGTGAGGCCTGCAGTTCTTTGGATGTTGTTGTGGGGTCTTTCGTGACCTCTTGGATGACTCGTCGCTGCGCTCTTGGGGTAATTTTGGTCGGTCGGCCACTCCTGGGAAGGTTCACCACTGTTCCATGTTTTCGCCATTTGTGGATAATGGCTCTCACTGTGAGTCCCAAAGCTTTACAAAGATGGCTTTATAACCTTTTCCAGACTGATAGATCTCAATTATTTTGTTTCTCATTAGTTCCTGAATTTCTTTGGATCGCAGTGTGATGTCTAGCTTTTGAGGATCTTTTGGTCTACTTCACTTGGTCAGGCAGGTCCTATTTAAGTGATTTCTTAATAGAGAACAGGTGTGGCAGTAATCAGGCCTGGGCGTGGCTAGAGAAATTGAACTCCGCTTTCCAAAGATGTGATAAACCACAGTTAATTTATGTTTTAACAGGGGGGGGGGGGCAATCACTTTTTCACACAGGGCCATGTAGGTTTGGATTTTTTTCCCCCTTAATAATAAACACCTTCATTTAAAAACTGCATTTTGTGTTTACTTGTGTTATCTTTCTCTAATATTTAAATTTGTTTGATGATTTGAAACATTGAAGTGTGACAAACATGCAAGAAAATAAGAAATCAGAAAGGGGGCAAACACTTTTGCACACCACTGTACTTAATAAACAGATAAAGTATTTTTGTATCAAAAGTAGAGAGGCACTTTATAAACCAGATACAACCCTTTTTTTCTTTTTCTCTTCCAGGAATTGACACTTTCGAGGGAAAGTATTTCCACAGCAGAGACTACAAGACTCCTGAGGAGTGGAGGAATAAAAAGGCTGTGGTTATTGGAATAGGAAACTCTGGAGGAGACATCGCCGTGGAACTGAGCAGAGTCACCAAGCAGGTTTGAATAAGATTGTTACATAGAAAAACGTTTTCGTAGTATCTTTTCTATCAGACGAGATTTTAATCACCAACTTCATTGTTTAAGTTCAAGGGATAGTATGTTATCATGTAAAAATAATCAGTATTCAGTAGCAACATTAACGTTAAGGTGTGATTAATTTCTGTCCTTGTGCATGGCAGAAGTGTGTTTGAAAAGTAGATCACACTGAGCTGAGCAAGGTAATGTGTTTGTCTGGTACAGAATAAATACACATCATGATTGCATGACAGAGGTTGCTTTTGTCAAAAAAACTTGTTATCTTTTGAGTGTCTTCAATAAAATAAATTTTACAACAATCATTAACAGCTTTACAGCAAAGCAGTCAGACGATCAAACAATGTGTATAAAAAAGTCCACAGTTCAACCACAAACCAAAGCATTTGGGTGTTAAATTGTAGATTAACGTTAGTTTATATTTAATTTGGCTGAACCAGGTTGACCTTCTGCAAAGATACTGTATTTTGGGTTGTGTCAGTGGTAACAGGCACAGAGTTAAGTGAAATAATGTAAAACTAAATGCATTGTAAACAGACAGACTGCTACATTTCTATATTAATAGATAAGGTTTTAAAATGTTGTGTACTGTAATAAAGAATTTGAACATGAATCGATAAATACTGACCATGACCTCTCTCTGCAGCTCTACCTCAGTACCCGAAGAGGAGCCTGGATTCTGAACCGAGTTGGGGCTAATGGGCTTCCCCTTGATTTGCATTTTAACAGAGTGCTAGATTTTTTGCAGCTCATCCTTCCCTTTGGTGTTTATAGTGGTCTAGCAGAGAGACAGCTCAACCAAAGATTTGATCACGCTCTGTACAATCTTAAGCCAAAGCACAGGTACTGTATTTGCATCTGTTTTTCCAACAGTTTTAACATAGCTTTCCCTTACATTTCCTGGGGTCACTTTAATGAAGACCGTTGGTCTTATTTTAATTACAAATGTTTGCAGTATGCATGGTATTGTGTAACATAACTAACCGGCATAAATATAAATCTCAGGTTGTTCAGCCAACATCCCACAGTGAATGATGAACTTCCCAACCGCATCCTATCTGGAACAGTTCAGGTGAAACCCAACATCCGCAGGTTTCAGGGGTCCAGTGTGGAGTTTGAAGATGGAAGTGTCGTGGAAGATGTCGACCTGGTGGTAAGTGTTTTGTGTAAACATAATGACACATTCACACCCATTTACAATCTACAGTCACAGTCTATTCTGTCCCTTCTAAGATGAGTCCCCGGTCTTGCAGGTGTTTGCCACAGGTTACAGGTTTTCCTTTCCATTCCTGGCCTCCAATGTGACCTCAGTTTCTGGAAACAAAGCATCTCTGTACAAGTATGTGTTTCCTCCTGAGTTGGAACGGTCCACTCTGGCTATCATTGGTCTAGTGCAGCCACTCGGAGCCATTATGCCCATATCTGAGATGCAGGCCAGATGGGCCACGCGTGTCTTTAAAGGTAAGACAGGTTCTGTAAAAACATTTTCAAGAACTTTCTTCTTTTACATAGAGTATAAGAAGCCAATTCACTCACCATTGCTCTCATTGTCAACAGGCTGCATCAAGCTTCCCTCAGTGGCTTCCATGCTAAAAGATGTCCAGTGCAAGCAGGAGTCAATGGCCAAAAGGTAGAATAGTGAATTCACAATTGTTTTATTTTGAAGGTTAAAAGCAACAAATTTTGTTATGCAAAAAATATTTAGCTCAAGTCTCTTTTTCAGGTATGTCCCCAGTCAGAGACACACTATCCAGGTTGACTATATCAACTACATGGATGAGATCGCAAGACTGTTGGGGGTTCGACCCAACATCCCCAGGCTACTGCTGACCGATCCCAGGGTGGGACTGAATGTGCTGTTCGGTCCCAGTACTCCGTACCAGTATCGTCTCAAAGGGCCGGGGAAATGGGCTGGAGCCCGCCAAGCAATCTTCACTCAGTGGGAGAGGGTGGCTAAACCCATGCAGACCAGACCCTGTGATGATTCCCAAACCAAGAGATCCTTCATGTGGCCTCTGATTCTGTCTGCTGCTGTGGTGGGCTTGGCTGCCTACATCAACAGGAACAACCTTCCATCTTACCTGCAAGACCCCACCGCTCTGTTGGACAAGATGAAAGTTTACCTTCCTGCACAGTGATGAGGAAATCATAAGTGTTCCATCTGAGCACGTTTAACAAACCTTTAAGATGTTTTTTTACAATTTTTACACTGGTATCCCCTCTCCTGAAATGGACAATATACAAACATTAATTTGTTAATTATCCAGCTCACAAGTAGGGTTGGGTTTCGGTTGGGTTTTATCCGATACCGGTGCCTACTCGGTATTTTTGAAACGGTTCCGTTTCAAAAATATAAGCATTTCAATTTACCTCACTATTCACTCACTCAATTCACATGCAGCTTTCATCGCACATATGCTTTCAACAGATGACATGGCTATGTTAGCACATACACTTTTTGTTAACCTTATTCAACAATAAAACAAATGGATTAACTATCATTATATTCTGTCTAAAACACAGTGTATGATTGTGTAACTAATCAGTCAAATCAGAGGACTAGACCCTTTAATCATTAATCATAGAAATTCAATATTTGTTCATTAATGTCGTTTGTAAACACAGCACTTAATCATGACTATATCTAAAATTCTTATCAAATGAAAAGATATAAACAGGTTCTATTTTGATATAAAGGTCCACTATTTCAAAAGAAGGCCGCTAGCTCTAACCTCTGATCGATACAGCAGTCCAGGTCAAACCTTTTTAAGAATGTTGTTATAAAATCCAAATTCAAGTAAATAAAATATATTGGTTGGTCCTCAAGAGATTATTAATACCATTGTAATGATTATGAGAAAATTGTCAATGATGAACTTGAATCTAGACAAATGTGTCATGCTTTTTTGTTCTGCAAAGAAAATAATTGAATGTGAGCAGATAAAAAACGGTCACCTTAAGGGACCTTGGAGTGTAGTGGGTTGTCCATGCAGCTGCCAACTAAAGTCAGCTGAAGTTGTTCAATCCCCACTTTTGCTCCGGCTGCTCTCTGCAACAGTGAATTTTTTTGAGTTTGCATCACAACAGGTAAGAGATTTGTGTGATTGATTGGAAAGTAGGATTAGGTTGATTTTTTTTATTTAAATGTTTGGCTATTGGATTTGATTTGTTAATTAATCCAGTTGGGTTTAGCTTTTCATTTTTTCTAATATTTGTAATCATTTATATCAATCTGATTAACCTGCAAAATTGTAAGTTCCTAACAAAACAAAGAATATATTTATCTGTTATCAATTCAATTGTTCAGATATTTGCACTTATTAATTTTTACATCTGTTTATACATTTTCACACATTTTATAAATTACATTTATTTGTTAGGCACAATGTATAGGTAAAATGCTTCTTATACAAAGGGCAGAATTGTATTGTACAAGGTTTAGCTACTAGCTAATTTTCACATATTGACGTCCCATTTACAAACACATTATAGTCTGTTTGTGCGGCGTGTGTTGTTGACCAATGTTTTGATTTATCAAGCTGTTTTAAAAAATGACCCCCAAATACACATTAGGGTCTTTACATTAGACTTCTGAAGAGGTTTTAGCGTTAAATGCAATAGTCATTTTGTAAAAGCGAAGTTTTGGTATGGATTGTGCAAGGCCATTTAACCATAAATTAAGGGAAAGGTCATGTCTCTATAAAATATACTGTTTATTGTCCAACAGCAATCAACAAATCAGTACATTCAGGTCATCTGTTCCTGTAGTTCATTCACATTTGTGACCAAGGTTTAATTTTTTATGAACTGTTCTTAGAAGTTTTATAACATTAGATATATAATCTTATGATGAAATGTGCTGAGTGGTGCAGGGATGACTTATTTTTCTTACATTCTAACCCTGTAATGATCCTAGCAAGGACTGGGGCTCCTCATCAATACTCAATTAGATCTTTCCATTGGAGTTATGGAGTATAGCAGAAACAAACTTTTATGATACTTACGCTTTTTGTTCTGCAGGATAATCTCCACATATTAACAACACTTTATAATTGTTGAACTGTTGAAGTAGTTCAGACATCTAAGTAATCAACGCCTCTCAATGCCTCTTCTTTTGCACAGATTAATCGTTTTTCCAGCTAATCTCTTCCTGTACAGAGAGGAAGAATGACTCGTCGAGTGGCTGTGATTGGAGGAGGGAGTTCAGGTCTGGCCTGTATCAAGTGCTGTCTGGATGAGGGGCTGGAGCCTGTCTGCTTTGAAAGCAGCGATGACATTGGTGGTCTGTGGAAATTTAAGGTGGGTACAATACATGCAGATTGGACCATTTTATACTAAAACTACATTTAGAGAGTCATGAATTATATATTCCATCTCCTTGGCTGTTTTTGCAGAAGAATCCAGAGCCAGACAGGGCCAGCATCTACCACTCTGTCATCATCAACACCTCCAAGGAGATGATGTGTTTCAGTGACTTCCCCATCCCTGCACACTTCCCAAACTACATGCACAACTCCCTCATCATAGACTACTTTCGGATTTATGCTGACCACTTCCAGCTCACCAAGCACATACACTTCAATGTGAAGATGCAGCACCAAATGTAACATGTTGCATAATTCAAGTTAGCTATCAGTAGATGCATCTCTATTAACACCTATTTGTGTTTGTTTGCCTCTGTAATTCAGACCAAAGTATTGCAGGTGAGGCAGAGATCTGATTTTACTCATTCAGGCCAGTGGGATGTTGAGACAGAGAACCAGGATGGCAAAAAGGAGAAACACATTTTTGATGCTGTGATGATCTGTATTGGACATCACTGCCACCCCAACTTGCCACTACACGACTTTCCAGGTACCATTTATAGGCTTTAAAAACTGTTCATGCAATGATATTTTGTGATCGGAAAAACATATTTTAAAAAATTCTACAATGCAGTAAGGATTAACCTTTAGCACATGGAGGCCGGACCTTGTCATATCTATTTAGTTGCATGATAATAAAATGCTTTTAACATAAACAAATTATGTTATCTTCAGTCTTGCTCTGTATGAAATTGGTTTGAGAAGAGACTCAGTGATTTATAATGTTGCCAACTTATAAGTGGCTCCCACCCTTATTGGCGTTTGACCCCTTCAAATGAGACACAGGTTGGAAATATAATTTGGTTGTGAGCACAGGATACAATTACAGTATATAAATATAATTCATTTGTTATCCAGTGTATGAAATCACTCAATGCAAATGTATTAAAGAACCTCTCTGCAGCACAAGAACAGAGGTTTTCTAGATAAAGTAAAAACAAAAGTCTTGAAAGTGAATGAATTTAATGTTAAAAATGCAATACATTTGATCTGATTTTCAATCCCAGGAATTGACACTTTCGAGGGAAAGTATTTCCACAGCAGAGACTACAAGACCCCTGAGGAATGGAGGAATAAAAAGGCTGTGGTTATTGGAATAGGAAACTCTGGAGCAGACATAGCCGTGGAACTGAGCAGAGTCACCAAGCAGGTTGGTCATATAGATCATCAGAGGCATTTGATTTGATTCCCTAAACTTAACACAATGCGGACATGATAATTTACCCCTTGTGTCTTATATTTACAGTTATATCTGAGCACTCGGAGGGGAGCTTGGATTGCAAATCGCGTCGCAGACAATGGTCTTCCCCGTGATATGCTATACAGCAGAAATACTATTTTGTTGCGCAAAATCCTTCCCTTTGGATTAACCTGCAGCATGGCTGAGAGAAAATTGGACAACAGATTTGATCACAGTTTGTACAACTTGAAGCCAAAGCACAGGTATAGGAGCAACCGCATAGCTTAATCATAGGTGGATTTTTTACCATAAAAAGTTTTCTGATTGACATGCAAGAACTTTTACCTAACGGTCTGAATATAAACCTCAGGTGGCTCAGCCAACATCCCACAGTGAATGATGAGCTTCCCAACCGCATCCTTTCTGGAACAGTTCAGGTGAAACCCAACATCCGCAGGTTTCAGGGGTCCAGTGTGGAGTTTGAGGATGGAAGTGTTGTGGAAGATGTCGACCTGGTGGTAAGAGTTTTGTGTGTACATACTGTCGAAAACACACCAACAATCAGTTTATTCCTCTGTGCTTTTTTAGACATTTCGATGTGTGTGAATGAGATGAGTCCCCGGTCTTGCAGGTGTTTGCCACAGGCTACAGGTTTTCCTTTCCATTCCTGGCCTCCCATGTGACCTCAGTTTCTGGGAACAAAGCATCTCTGTACAAGTATGTGTTTCCTCCTGAGTTGGAACGGTCCACTCTTGCTATCATTGGTCTAGTGCAGCCACTGGGAGCCATTATGCCCATATCTGAGATGCAGGCCAGATGGGCCACACGTGTCTTTAAAGGTAATACAGGTTGCAAACCTTTTCTCATACCTAAGTCCTTTTACTAAAGTAATTTGTGTCACAATTCATCCATTCAAACAGGCTGCATCAAGCTTCCCTCAGTGGCTTCCATGCTGAAAGATGTCCAGTGCAAGCAGGAGTCAATGGCCAAAAGGTAGAATATAAGGATAGTTTCTATTCCTTATGACACCAATCTTGTTATCCACATTGTATTTAGCTCAAGTCTCTTTTTAAGGTATGTCCCCAGTCAGAGACACACTATCCAGGTCGACTATCTCGGCTACATGGATGAGATCGCAAGACTGTTGGGGGTTCGACCCAACATCCCCAGGCTGCTGCTGACTGATCCTAGGCTGGGTCTAAAGGTTCTGTTTGGTCCCAGTACTCCGTACCAGTATCGTCTCAAAGGGCCGGGGAAATGGGCTGGAGCCCGTCAAACCATCTTCACTCAGTGGGAGAGGGTGGCTCAACCCATGCAGACCAGACCTTGTGATGATCCCCAAACCAAGAGATCCTTCATGTGGCCTCTGATTCTGTCTGCTGCTCTGGTGGGCTTGGCTGTCTACATCAACCGGAACAACCTTCCAATTCCCCTGTTGGACACATTGAAAGCTTACCTGTCTGCACATCATTGAATATAGAGAGAAAACATTATAATACATTCTGAGTTGCCAGTATGGTTAATAATCAGCATAGAAAACATACATTTAATTTAATGAATCAAAAATAAATGTAAAAGTACATCAGCTCATTAAATTAAATAAGGTAATGCATAAGCAATTTAATGTTAAACCCTGTCGTGTTTTTTGTATGTAATTAAAGTAATGTATTACATTCCATATACCGTAATATAGGCTTTTTTCAAAATCTTCATTTGGAAAATAAGTTATACCTACAGCTGGGAAATAGCATTGAAAAATAAACAATATGTCTGTCATTTCAGTGTTACATCAGGCAGAAGGAAAATGGTCAACTAGCAGCACATCTAATTTTCACTCCAACAAAGTACTACTGTAAATATGACCTTTCACTGTTTTCATTATGTCTACTCTATCTCCAGGCTGGATCTGAACTATAGGATAAAGAAGGCCTTCAATGGTCAATGATGCCACCTAATGGCAGTTTCAAAAACCCAGCTAATCCTTGGCTTGGAAAAAGAAATACACCTAAACATAGTCCTTCCTTTGTGTGTCAATGCATTGTACTGGGATCATGTGCTTCAGGATCTCCCTCTGGGATTTCAATGAATATATGAGAGTTTCTTTTTATTAATTTAGAAGTTGATCATGGGCTTTCTCAATTAAAATAGATAGATAGATAGATAGATAGATAGATAGATAGATAGATAGATAGATAGATAGATAGATAGATAGATAGATAGATAGATAGATAGATAGATAGATAGATAGATAGATAGATGGATGATGATGGATGGATGGATGGATGATGGATGGATGGATGGATGGATGGATGGATGGATGGATGGATGGATGGATGGATGGATGGATGGATGGATGGATGGATGGATGGATGGATGGATGGATGGATGGATGGATGGATGGATGGATGGATGGATGGATGGATGGATGGATGGATGGATGGATGGATGGATGGATGGATGGATGGATGGATGGATGGATGGATGGATGGATGGATGGATGGATGGATGGATGGATGGATGGATGGATGGATGGATGGATGGATGGATGGATGGATGGATGGATGGATGGATGGATGGATGGATGGATGGATGGATGGATGGATGGATGGATGGATGGATGGATGGATGGATGGATGGATGGATGGATGGATGGATGGATGGATGGATGGATGGATGGATGGATGGATGGATGGATGGATGGATGGATGGATGGATGGATGGATGGATGGATGGATGGATGGATGGATGGATGGATGGATGGATGGATGGATGGATGGATGGATGGATGGATGGATGGATGGATGGATGGATGGATGGATGGATGGATGGATGGATGGATGGATGGATGGATGGATGGATGGATGGATGGATGGATGGATGGATGGATGGATGGATGGATGGATGGATGGATGGATGGATGGATGGATGGATGTTATCAGTGTTCAAAGAAACCGCCGCTCGTTAACCACCGGTAGACCCCGGAAGGAGAATCACCGACGCCTGACTCTTTAAGATTTAGGTTGCCAGGTCTGACATTACCAATGATATAAACAACGTAAATTTAACAGAATATTCATACACAGTATACTTGTAATCTGTTTGTTTTTGACTCTTTCTTTATGATCATATACACAACAATTACAGAAGTCGGATTTAGATTTCTTGGATCTCCAAAGCAGGTAAAAGCAAAATGAGAATATAATGATTAAGGATTAGTTCAAATATAAAGGTGAAAAAGAAACATAAAAAATTGTGAACACTTAAGTGACAGTATGGCAAATAAAGTAACTAAATGAAAATAGGTAGTAAACAAAATGGGAATAATAAATACATTATTATTATTATTATTATTATTATTATTATTAATAATAATAATTAATATTCTAAAATAAAATAAAAATTTAGTAAATACAATGAAAAGACGCATTATATTTCCCAGCTATTTGTATCTCCTGTCATAAAGTAGCTAGATCTCCATGTTATTAAAATGCTATTAATGTGATGTAAATTAAAGTTTAAGAAAAGCTGCATTTTGATGACGGATGTACTATTGAGCACCTGGCTGAACAGGGGGTTAGGGATTTTAAAAAGAGGATTTGAGACGCTAAATCTGGCAACCACTGTCTGCCATCTTTGATTGTGCGACAGGCCGCGGCGCGAGCAGCGGGGCCTCACACAACTAGAAAAACCGTGTGACACGAGATAACGGGAAGGCATAGCGAGGAAACACCGGACGACCGCGCCCCGGTTCCCACAGCAACGACTGAACAAACTAGAACAGGCTGACGGTTGAAGAAAAAGACACACACAGTCGTGCATGTGGACAGCGGTTTGTAGACACTAGCTAACCATCGTTAGCAGAGCAGGGTTAGCAGGCTAGCCCGCTTTTGTAATCCGCCGGCCAGACACATATTCGTCCACCACAAACCACGCCGAAATTGGATCAGACTTCAAGCCGCACAACAGCCGTACAGACAAAGGAAGCACCGGCGGTGGCAGGTGGGTCAGCATGTCATGCACGGGGAGCGTTTGAAGGTTTTTGCCTGGTAGATGAGGTGTTCACACTAGGCTAGCTGGTTAGCATGCTGTGGAGGACTGATGTGATGGCGACTAGAGAGAAACGAAACTATGCTAAGCGATGCGAGCTGTCGGCCTGCTCTGTTAACATATCCTATGTTTCATATTGTACATCAAGATGTATGTCGTTTGACAGAATATACTGTTCACATTTGTGTGTTTGACTTTGGCCCAATTGAAGTGTTATTTAAGCCCGGTCTGGTTGAGTTCCGGGCGATGAGGGCCTCGAACGTTAACGTTTCTCCCCTGCCGGTATGAGCCACCCAGCCCACCAGTGTGGTTTGATTCATGGGGAAGAATGGCCTGCAGCTTCATCTGTGATTTACAGAAGCAATATTATGAATGTGTCTGTAATCTCGGTATTTTCACTGAAATATGGACTTGTGCAGATAATGCATCATGATTTATTTCTGATTTTAGTCTTGTCTTCAGGTTAGCAACATATCTTCACACTCTTGGTATCTTGAAGATCAAACAGATGTGGTCTTTAAAGAACCTTTTTTGTGTAAGGGTCTGTACATTACGGGGCTTTGCAGGGTTGGGGTGTGAAAGACTCTAGGCTAAATTATTCATGAACTCTATTTGCAGTGGTAACCACCTGGGGGATAACTAATAGGCAACCTGTTCGGGTGTTATACTTATACATCCATGATTAAACGTGGATCAGCATCTGAATAGTTTTAGGCAGGCCCTTCGCATATATTGATTGGTTTAGTACTTATTGATTAGCCGGTCAGTAACATGGCCAGATGGAAGGCTCAAGCCATTGTGTTAAAGGAAAAAAATGCAAGTGATATCTGTATTGTGATTATGTTCACAATGATGGATGGATATCAAACTGTGCATGTTAACACAGCTGTTAGTCACCTAAAGTGTTTTGTGTATATTTCAAACTTGCATTTCAAATGCTCATTTACCCAAAAGCACATACGAATAAATGATAACCTCTTTGTGAATTAAATGACCAACAACTCCCAAGAGAGACCATTCTCTGGTATTTATGTGGTTTCCATAAATAGTGGTTTCCCATGTTCAACTTTTTTTATGTTTTTCGTTAAAAGTACCCCCTTACATTAACCCACATCATGTAAGATTAGCTATTAGATGCTGAAAGTGCGTGACTAAATTAATGGATACAACAATATATTTCTGTTAACATGCCAGGGCATGTAATACAATATCTTAATGTATAAACTTACAGTCAACATACTAAACCTAAGTGTTGTATCCCTGACTATTATTTTAAATGTATATACTTAAACTTGCCACCATATTGCAGCACAACACAAACCAATGGGGATAAGGAAATGCAAGCCTGTTCTTTCAGCACCCCCATCATTTAGGCCATCTATATTACTTCAATGTTGGATAGGTCAGTCCATTGACACACCGTAAACAAGAGTGGTGTGCACTTTACAGGGAAGCCATCGGAGCTGACCTACAGGTTGAGCTAGAAGTTGATCCTCCATTGTATTAGATTCATAATTTGATATTGGGGCACCTTTTGTGTTAAAGCATACATCATAATTTGTTAAATTGTAAGTTTATCCTGTTTTTTTTGTGTGTGTAACTTTCCTGGAGACATGGTTTGATGGATGGAATGTTCCAGCTGTGTTGGTTTGACTTCAGAGAAAAACTATAAGGAGCATTCTTAACACATGCTCACTGTCGCAGAAAGTGCGCCCCCCCCCCCCCCCCCCAAATATAGTTGTAAAGGGGAGGAAAATGGCTTACAATGATGGATGCACTGTGGTGCAGAAGTTGTTGTAGGGGTGCAGGTTCATGCTGGAGGTTGGGTTGAGCTGATGGAGGCTGGGGAGCAGGGATCCTATTGCATACTTCTTGACAGATTTTCAAGTCCTTTATCGCTATGTCTCCAAACAACTATCTGGAAATACTTAAAATAGGGAAACAAAGATTCCTTCCCTTTTGCCCACAGTTACCATATGTTGGTAGTTTACGAGAGGGAGTCGGGCGTGTACACTGACTTGATCCATTCTGAGAGGAGGGCTCATCCCTAGGTGGGTTTTTGGCAGTATTCTTCAGGGCACTGGCAACCAGCTAACATAACTGGTGTGTCATTGCATAGAGGTATAAGGACTGCTGTCATTTGGGCTGGTTTGCTCAAACTCTGGTCTGTACTTCTTAAACTGACCTTTCACACAAAGAATTGTGAGAGGGGGGGGGGGTATTCCTTCTCTTTGAGGGGGGGGGGGGTATTCCTTCTCTTTGAGGGGGGGGGGGTATTCCTTCTCTTTTTTATTTTATTTTTTTTTTATTATAATTTTTTATTAACTTTTTTAATAAAGAATTCAGCTGACACCTCGACTGGATACTTTTAATAACCTCTTGATTTAAGTCCGCCGTGTATAATATAACCTTTGTTTTTCTTGTGATGTGTTGGTGTCTCAGACAAACACACTCATTAGCAGACCACTACTGCTTTGCTAGACGCCCAGCAATGATGCAGTTTAGAGTAGGCTACTTTAAAATGATTTGGTTCTGTTAGCGTTTAAATCATTTTGCCTCCTGTCAAGCAACACTGCTGCACACAACAAAGTTGTACATTGATTTACAATGATGATTAATGCAACCATTTCATGTGTCAGAGTCTCAAAAATGTGTCTGCTGATATTTGATCAGTCTGCAATGCTACATTTAAAAAGCCACACCACTTAGTTTTCATCCCCAGCTTCATTTACACCATTTTTATTTTGTCTTCTTATTGTTCCACTTTGGAGTGTGTTTTGTAATCTGTGCCCAGCTGTAGAGTCTTGTTTCTGTAAAAAACAATTTCATTCAGCCTGAAAGCGTCTCTGCAGATACTTTAAAGCCTCAATTGTGTTAATTCATCAGAGTGTCACAATTCCCCGGCTTACAGCATTCAACAACTTCTTCCAGAAATGGAAAAATGTCAGAAAATATTTGAGTAGTGCTGCCTGCACTGTCCAAATACTTTGTGGCTCATTTAAGGAAGCACATAAGCTACGGCCCTGTGTACACCAGTAAAAGGAGATACTGATGCCCATACAATGCTGGGGTCCTTTTTTTTAAATATCAAGTACATTTGTGAAGATGCACAACAATGATGAATTTTATTATTTTTAAATCAGGGAATTGCATGGCAAGAAAAAAAGCTGGGTTTTCTTGTTAGTTTGGCCTATCATTCCATTTGATAGTTAAAAAATAAATAAGAACCAGCTTGTTTTCAAAAGAAATGTCCTTCAAGTGGATGTTACTTCACAGTGTTCCAAGGCCAAGTTGCAGATCAAGCCTGAGCTCAACACACACACACACACACACACACACATATTTCCACCACTGATTCGTTAATAATAAATGACCGCTTTGTGACTTAGGAAAGACACTGCGGCCCCAAACATGCTTTATCTATGTCTGTGGTACTCCTCACTTATCCACTTTATGCTTTTTGTTGCCTGATTCTCCCCTCCAAATTGCTCTTGGTGATCAGATCAGAACAGAAATGGCCTGCATGTTTAGTGTCAGGTTCAGGGCAGATTCCCTTCTTTGTAAATGTCAGACTCAGGTGTTGGGGAATATCTAAGGACGTCAGATATGTGTTATGGTCTAGTGTCGATAACCTCCTCACCTTTCATGTTATCTTTTTCTCTCACCCTTGCTCTAAAGGAGGCTGGTTCTGGGGGCGAGGCCAAAGGACCAGACTCAATGAGTTTACATCGAAATGTCAGAGAAGTCAGGGCAAAGCACCAAGGCAAAGGATGGCAAAACAAAATATGCAACCCTTAGCCTCTTTAACACCTACAAGGGCAAATCTTTGGAAACCCAGAAAACTGCAGGTAAGCCCTCGCTATGTTTCCCTGTTATTCTTGAACACTATTTCAAATAATCAATGTTGTATAGTATTACCCTTAGGATGATCAATTACTTCCCCTGGCTTTCTTCAAAATACCAAATGTTCCTGCATAACTACATGTAAAACTGTTTTTCATTCTAGTTGCTGCTAGACATGGGCTCCAAAGTCTGGGCAAAGTTGCTGCTAGCCGACGCATGCCCCCTCCGGCCAACCTGCCCAGTCTGAAGGCAGAGAACAAGGGAAACGACCCCAACGTCAACATTGTCCCTAAAGACGGAAGTGGCTGGGCATCTCGACCAGAAGGAGGGGAGGAGAGGTAAATTCAACATTTTGCTGTAGCTTCTGACAAAATGATAGGGGGTATGTGTGTGTGTGTGTGTGTGTTAAGGGTTACATAATATCTGGAAGGGTTGGTGGACTGTGTCATCCATGTTTCAAATAATGACTGTTTTTGGAAACTTTCCTTTTCATGTGCAATAGGCAACAGGAGACGCCCCCACCCCAGATCAAACCACCGGTTGTCCCGCCTCCAGAGCCTTCTATTGTGGGCAGCCGCTCCTGGGCCAGCAGCAAGCAGACACCAATAGAAGGTGCTGTTCACTTTCTCCATACTCGCTACACAAACTCCTAAAACAGATATAAGCTCTGTTCCCGTTAGGTCAGCATGTATTCTCAGCATTACCCAACATTCTAGTTATTTTACTTTTGTTTAAATGATGTCTAATTCAATTCTTTACGATATCAGGCAACCCACACATTACAGCAGGCATGAACCATTTTATAATTATTTTACTAAATGTGGTCTCGGGTTGACTAGGGGACTGTACACCAACCAAAGGTCAAACCAAATTCTTCTCTGTATTTTTAATAATGGGATTTCTGTGTATTTATAACGATGTGCTTTTATTCTACAGGAGCTCCTCGTGTGAGTAGCCATTTTCATCAGGAGTTTCCTAGTTTGCAGGCAGCTGGCGAGGGGGAGAAGGAGGATGGTCCAGAAGAGGAGCCTTATGGACCGGGACCTAGCCTCAGACCTCAAAGTATGGCTCATGCCCATAAAGAACATTCACTGTCCACTGATAGATTTGTCTTTTCCGTTTTCTTCATGAAGCGCAGGCGCTCAATAAAGATCTCTCCTCCTTTGTCTCGTTAGATGTTGGCAGTTGGCGTGAGGGCGGAGGCAGGAATTTGATCACTGCACCCAGCCCCTCTGAGATGGACAACAGGCCTCTGGAGGAGGGTGTAACATGCCCTGATACCTCTACGCCTCCAGGGGAAGCTGAAGAGACTGGGCGAACAGTAACTACTGATGCTCAGAGGGAGAAAAGGGATGGCAGGGAGAAGGTGCCCCCCTCTGCCCCCGCCCCTCAGCCTAAACTCAATGGGGGGCAACAGCCTCCTGCTGGGGTACCAACACACTTTGACCCTGCTTTTAGGAGCATGATGCCACCTTATGTAAGTCTCAGCTTAATATTTTGAATAAACCACTCTAGCTCATCCCATTTAAAGTATCTAGCTGTAGTGTTTATCACTTTAGCCTCATGATTGCTTCCTTTTGTCTTTCAGATGTTCCATGCATATCCTCAAATGACTTTTGCCCCAGGTCAAGGAAACGTCAGATACCCTGTACCACAAGATGGAGCAAAGTGAGTTCACATATTCATGGCTAAGCCCAAAATAAAAGATACATTTTTATTTTTATTTAATTAAGTATCATTGCAAATGCACACTATCCTCTGAAATTGATAAATTACAAAACAATATTTCTCAAAAAATCAAGTTTATTAACTTATAAATATACCATATTATATTTAGGAGTAGAAATGACCCAAGTTCCTTAATAAAGTTTGATGTGATGCAATCACACAGATGCACTGGATACATTCCTGATATTGAGCTGTGAATAGAGGAACATATTAAGGTACTAGACCAGGTGCCTAATGAACTTTGCTCTGCTTTTTTCCCCCCTGCTGGATGGTAAGGGGTCCCCGTTCACGACCCCAGCAGGCTCCCCCTAAGGCCTGGCTCCAGGACCCAGACAGACCCTCCATCATCAGCGCAACTGAACTTAAAGAGCTGGACAACTTGGACACGGATACTGACGAGGGCTGGGCAGGTTAGTAGCTACACCTATTCACCTGTGCGTAAATTAATCAGTCGAACAAGATCATTTAACATTTTTCAATTTGCGCTTTCTGCCTTACAGGAGCCCAGATGGAGGTGGACTACACCGAGAAACTAAACTTCAGCGATGATGAGGAGAACCAAGCTAATAAAGAAAAAAGAGAAGACTGGTTAGTAGTTTTAATTCTAACTTTTGAACACTTGCATTGCCTAACATAGACTATTTAGGACCTGTGCTTTTAGTATTGCAGAAAATAAATCAGTGGTTGTATATTTAATCAATCAAGTCAATATGTTTAATTTCCAAATTGTGCCCTATGAAAGCATTTGTGATGTGCATGTTTAAGGAGATTGTCAGCTGAAGTAATGTTTCGTTTGTTCACTTTATAACATATTGTCATTTATTTCAGGGAATGGATGGGTAAAGTGGAACGTATGAGATCTCGGCCACCAGATGGTCAAGAGAGCTGGAAGGAGGGTACCGAAGAGCGCAAAATCCCATGGGCTGATGGTGATCCCAGAGCGCCATCCCCTGGCAGTATGGGGCAGTACAAGTCAGCTGCACCGCAGGACTACCAGGTAAAGCTCAATCCAAAAGCTTATCCTTCCACACGCGTCACTTCAGATGTGCCATGTTTATCTGAACAACAAGTTGAAAATTCTGTAATTCTGTCTCTCCAGGGTGGCAGTCGTTCTATTGTAAGCGGAGCTCCACGTGCAACCAAACCAACGGCTGCAGCTGCACCTGGTGCTGATGAGGATCCTGAGGCCTGGCGTCAAAAGCGCAAGAAGCCTCAAGAAGTTTCTGAAGCTGTAGAACGAGCTAGGAAGCGAAGAGAAGAAGAAGAACGGCGGATGGAAGAGCAACGGCTCGCTGCTTGTGCTGAAAAACTGAAACGTCTCAATGAAAAACACCGCCAGGCAACCGAGGGCAAACCAGCCCTTTCTCAGACCACCGATGAAGAAGCAGTAGATGCAGAGGAAGAAGAGTCCTTATCTGCTCCTGCTCCAGTATCCAGTCCTGTACCCTCGATTCCAGTTTCACAACCACCCGCTCCAATCATGCAAGCGCCTCCACCTGAAAAGGTGGATCAGGATGGGGAGATGATGGAGCGAGAACACGAGCGAGTGGAACCAGTTGTAGAGGAGGAGGTTCACCTGCCCCTTCAGCCCAGTCCCCCGATTCAGAGACCTCTGGCCGTGGCTCCTGAGCCTCAGAGCGAGGGAGAGAGCTCCTCGGTTGAGGTTGGCACTCTGATGGATGAGAACCAGGTGGACAGAGCAGTGCCTATTCGAGACTATTTCAACTTGGAGGACAACAGAGGTGAGTTAACTAGAGCCTTTTTTTTCAAGGTTGCATGTAACGGTTTGTTTAGTTGCGACTGAATACCATTCTTTCACTTACAGATCCTAATGCGATTGGTTTGTTGCCTGCAGTGGATGAGCCCCACCTGTCTCCACCTCACATGGACCTCCCCAGTAATGAGGAAGTCTCTATGGTACCACCACAACTCGAAGGAGAGGCAGCAGCTGCTCTGCGTCCCTCTCTGACCTCCGGCTATTCCAAACAGTTTCAAAAGTCTTTGCCTCCTCGTTTCCTCAGACAGCAGGTAAGGATGTCCACATCTGGTCAGTAAATAGTAACTGGGATTTTGCTTGTTAAATGAAAATGTGTGTGGGCTAGTTGCCAAAGAATGATTGAAAAACAATTGTCATATCCTCAAATGCATCCCTCTAGTTAAAACACATTTTTTGGTTGTCGGAACGAACAAATATGACATTAAGCCAAATGGAATGATTACAATTGAAACAGATTATTAAATTGTTTTGTCCCTGTTATCAACCCCTGTTCTTGTAGGAGCAGATGAAGCAGCAACAATGGCATCAACAGCAACACCAGAGTGGAGGCTCTGTGTCCCCATCAGGTGGTGGGGGAGGTGGTGTCCCAGCTCCCCAACAACAACAACAACAACAACAACAGCAGCAACAGCAGCAACACCGCTCGATGTATCAACCCATCGGCCCCCACCACCAACACCTGGCCTCCATGGGCTTTGACCCCCGCTGGCTCATGATGCAGTCCTACATGGACCCTCGCATTGCAATGTCAGGGCGTCCTCCCATGGACATGCCAACTAACATTCACCCAGGTAGGGAATTATTTGGAGAAGCAATAGAGAATGATTATCATATAATGATAGTGTCTTGGTGACAAATGTACTAATGGCTGACAGTGCTAGAAAACCTGTTTTAAAGTCTCTCCGTTTTTGTCTTCTCTAGGGAGGATGCCTCCTAAGCAGATCGTTCGCAGAGAACCCGGGGACAACTCCAGCTCCAGCTCTGACTCCTTTGACCATTTGACCCGACCAATTCGTGACCATGGCCTGCCGTCAGACTCACGGATGGTATGGGGATCGGAACCGTACCCGCAATCAGAGCCTTTACCCTCTGTAACTCCTCCAAAAGGACGAGATGATAACAAGGAGACGAGGTAACTAATTGATTGTTGAAAATATAAGTAAACACTTTTGTTTAATGCACGTAACTTAATAACAATTTTATATTTGACAGGATGGACTCTGGTTTGGATCTGGACAGGGGTCTAACAGCTATGTTTCCCCAGGACCACACTGTATTGGACTCTCACAAAAGTAACTTCTTCCAGGACCCTACAGAGTCCCTGTCAGCATTTACCCAGGGACCAGAGGATGTATCGGGACCTCTAGACAGGGTTCCTGTGGGCTCAGCCTTTGATTCGGAGGAAGCAGGCCTCCCCAGTGGGGAAGAGGTAGAAGCTCTCGGCCAGGCGATGTTGCAGAGGAGCGTCTCCAACGGCTCCAGCCACTCCCTCAAGCTGGATGAGCCCAGGTTTGATGGGCTGTCCCTGGGAACAAATTCTCTAGACATTCAGGACTCAGCAGAACGGGCTGATGATAAGCCTCAGAATGAACTCTACCCCCAGGCTGCGTTGACTAGCAACAGGTCCACACCTCCTGCTGATGGATTACACAAACAAGAGAAACTGCCTTTGCCAGCTTCGAACAAGCAGAAAGCTGAGCTGCGCTGGGGCGGGAGATCAGGGGCCGGACGCAGAGAAGGACAAGGTGGAGAGAGACCTCTCCGCAGGTCTGGCCCAATAAAGAAGCCTGTCCTTAGGGACATGAAAGAAGAGCGAGAGCAAAGAGAAGAGAGAGAGAAGCGCCACGAGAGAGGGGAGAGAGGTGAGAGAGGAGACCGGTCCAAAAAGGATCAGCCATCCAAAGCTCCGTCTGCAGCTGCAGCTGTGTCTGAGGGCTCCAGATCTCAGGCGGAGGGGAAGAGAGACGCTGCCGAGGCTGAGGAAATGCAGACTGGCCATCAAAGAGTCAGAGACTCTCAGCCTTCATCGGGGGTTCCCACCTCTTCCTCTCAGGAGGAGAAAGCAGACAAACCGCCCAGCAATGACCAACAGCCAGAACCCAAACTGCCCTCCAGGAAAGAGTCCAGTCTTCCTCCACGTTCATACCGGCGAGAGGAGAGAGAGCGGGAACGTGAGAGGGAGAAGGATATAGACAGAGATCGAGACAGAGACAGGGACAGAGAGTGGCCTGCTGACTCAAGTTTCAAAGCACGTGGTCGAGGGGAGTATTACTCCAGAGGAAGGAGCTACCGGGGGACGTACAGTGGCCGAAACAGGGGGGGTCGTGGTCGAAGCCGGGCAGAGTACAATTACAGAGAGCCCCGATCACGCTCAGATTTACCTTGTGTTGGAGGCGCTGCTGCGTTACGCAACAGGGAAGAAAGCGAAACACGCAGCGAGAGCTCGGACTTTGAGGTGATACCAAAACGTAGACGGCGCCGTGGTTCAGACACAGATTCTGAGAGTGAAGGTGGTAGAGAGTCTGCCAGTGATACCGGACCCTCTGATCGTGAGCCTAGTACCAAACCTAGCCGTCCATTGAGGCGAGAGCTCCCTGGGGAGGCCCGGTCTGGGCCCCACAAGCCAGGTTTTGGACCTCCTCACATGGGGGACAGGGTTGGTCCCAGAGGGGACGATGAGAGCAGACCCAAGCCAGGATTCCTTCCTAAGGGAGAGCCTTCACGACGAGGAAGAGGAGGACTTTACAGTAGACGCGGTGGAACAAGGGAACGTGGGGGTCCTCGCCCGGGCCCTCTTAGACGGCCAGGTGCTAGAGAGTCCTCCTCTCAGTGGCCCTCTAAACCCATGGAGACATTCAGGCCGGAGGACACAGAGTCCACACAAAGATATGACAATCCTGCTGCGGACCGACGGCCCCCTAGGTCTGATGGCAAGAAATTTGTGGAAGGGGCTCCTCAGAGTAGTAGAGAAAGACCACGGCGTTCCAGACCAGCACGGCCCCCCAGGCAAGATAAACCCCCCCGCTTTAGGCGCTTGAAGGAACGGGAGGCTGCAGTGTTAGCTAATGGAGAAACGGCCCCAGGTCCCTCTGTCCCTCTACTTCCAGTGCCTGCTGCTGCTGTCCCCAGCTCTTTTCCTGCCCAAGTATCCCACTCCCCAACCCTGTCCAGGGCCCCAGGGACCCCTGTAACTGTGCCTGCAGATTTGGCCGCCACTATGCCTGCACCTGACTTGTCCTCCTCTATGGAAGCACCCTTGCCTGACACCAGCAGTCCCACCATCACTGCAGTCGGTACCAAATCCCCTGACCTGTCCAACCAGAACTCTTCAGATCAAGCCAATGAGGAATGGGAAACCGCCTCTGAGAGCAGTGACTTCAACGAGAGGAGGGAGCGAGAAGAAAGGAAAGGAGCTCTTGAGGCTGCTCATGAAGCAGCCACTGCCTCTGCCCCGGCACCTGCACCCCCTCAGGGCTCCATGACCCCCAACAGAAGCCCCCCTGATGGACGGGTGACTCCAAAACGTGAAGGGGCTCCCGCAGCCAAGAGGAGTTTCTCAAATCAAAGGCCTACAGAGAGACAGAATCGTAGAGGCAACAGTGGAGCCAAACCAGTGCGGAGCTATGCAGGAGGCAAGGGGGAGAGAAGGGGAGGGGCAAAAGCCGGCCGCAAAGGGTGAGTTTGAACAATCATGCTTTTGTGTTTGGTTAGGCATTTACTTTGTGTGCTTACATTAACACTTACCACAATGAAGTGGACTCAATGACAATGATACAGTAGAGTAATACTGCTGGTTTATTTACATAGAATAAACCTCTTGTGGTGTTTTGTTTCACTGCATATCGCGTGTGTAGAATCTGGGAGCTGGGATCTCAGAGCATTAGCCCTTTTTTATAAAAGTAGCTTCCTCCAAGACCCTACAGAGTCCCTGTCAGCATTTACCCAGCGCTCCGAGGATACGTCCTTTAGGCTCAACTTTTGCTTCTATATTCTTTGTCATCTTAAACTTAGCACAACAATAGGATAAATGATAGTTGCATCGTTTTTGTGCAAATCTCATGTCATTTACAAAATGTGTTGCATGTTTACTCGCTGTCTCAGGCCTCTGTCACAACCACCCTGTTCTTATTTTCAACATTGAAATATTTATCACATAGTCTCTTTGCTTTGGTCTCTAACATGCGTCTCTTATACAGCCCTGCAGCCCAGCAGAACCCAGATGGGACATCACAAGCACCCGGAGGAGCATCACAGAGGCCTTCTAAAGACCCGTCTGGCCGTCGTAAAGATGATGCCAAACAGGCCGCCAAGAAGCCCAAAGAGAACGCTCTTTCTCAGTTTGATCTTAACAATTATGCCAGTAAGTAAGCGCATTCTAATCCTGACACTCAGCCTGGAACCTAAACCTGGCTCCTGCTCCTCTTGACCTGAAAACTGCATGTAAATGTCTGGATTATCTTTTGTCCCGTCACTGTAGGTGTTGTGATCATCGATGACCATCCTGAGGTCACCACCACGGAGGACCCACAATCGAACACCAACGATGACGGCTTCACAGAGGTGGTCTCTCGCAAGCAACAGAAACGGCTGCAAGACGAAGAGAAACGGAAAAAGGAAGAACAGACTCCTCAGGTAAGAGAAGGGATATACCTAAACTGAAAACAATGCTTGGATGATAATAGGCTGGTCGTCTTTTGAATCACTATAACCTCTTAATACTCCCATCGTGAATGCACTACATTTTGACATTGTTTTGAACATTTTTGAGAAATAAAGACTTTCCTGTAGTGGATTAAACATTATTACGCCTTTTTTGTTACATGATGGCCCACAGGCAGCTCCAGATATAAAAATACTTCGTTTAAAATGTACAAACTCACTAGGGAAAATAAGGAAACAACTTAGACTCATGTTAAACATCGCAAAGTTATTTTCAATGTACCATTCGTGCGTATCATATATTAGAGGAAAAGTGTTTTGATATCTTACTTTAAAGCCTCTTTATTGGAAATGTGGATGATGTTCTGATATATATGTCATCTCTAACCCCTAACCCCTACTGTGCTCCTACAGAACTGGAGTAAAAAGGGCTCTGGTGAGAAGGGCAGAGGAGGCGGAGGAAAGCTGCCACCAAGATTTGCCAAAAAGCAGTCATCCTCGCAACATCAACAGCAGCAGCAACAACATCAACAACAACAACAGCAGCAGCAGCAGCAGCAGCAGCAGCAGCAGGCCACACAGTCTCAGCCTCCTGTAGCCCCCGCACCACAGGCCCAACAGCAACCCCCCATTTCTGCTCCCCAGCATCCTCACCTCACCCCCTCCCAGCCCACTGCATCCCCGCAGACTCTGGAAGGAGCAGTGGCTCCACTGCCCTCCATCCCCCCTGCCACTGTGGACTTCACCTCAAAGAGCCTCCCCCCCGCACCTGCACCGACACACAGCACTCTGGGTACTGAGCTGTGGGAGAGCAAGGCAGCGGGCACCGCGGTCCTTCCTGATGTCAAGAAGCGTGAGTGGATCAGTTGTTGAAATGTCTTGTCCTGAATGGAGGTTTATCAATCTGTCAACCTGTCTAAAATATGCAATGTGTGTATTCCAGTTGGTCCAATCAGCCCTCCCCAGCCACCGTCTGTGAGTGCCTGGAACAAACCCCTTACCTCCTTTACTGGCACGGTTTCCTCTGAGGTATGTGGAATACGTCCCATCTTTGGAGTGTATAATCCTTTGACTAAATGATGAAACGTGAACAATACTGTGTTGTTTCAGGGTATGAAGCCTGGATCAGAGGGAGTGGAAATGGCAATAGACAGTATTCAGTTTGGAGCGCCGTCATCTGCAGGCAGCACCGACAGTGATGGAGTTCCAACATTGCTGGAAAATGTCTCTGACAACAAACTACCCGCTCCCAAAGAACAGAGACAGAAACAACCTCGAGCTGGCCCAATCAAAACACAGAAGGTATTTTAGTAGTCATACATTGTTGCTTTAGGTTTTTGGTTTGGAAGTATTGCCTGACATAAAAACAGCATTGTAATCATGTAAATCCGACTCCTCAGCTTCCTGAAATGGAACCGGTGGAAACCAAGGAGTACAAGCCAGGTCCCATTGGTAAAGAGCGCTCATTAAAGAACCGCAAGGCCAAAGACGCACGTGGAGGAGACGGCGAGGGGATGGAGGCAGGAGTCCCTGGAGGAGGCGTCAGTAGAGCCACAGACTCCAGTCCTCCCTGCAGTGACAGCACAGTACCAGAGCTGGGAGGAGACATCGAGGGCATGATCACAGTCCCCTCAGCAGAGTACAACAGTAACTCCAAGGTACATCAGTCTCATGATCACACAGCCAGGCTTTATTTGCTATTGAAGTTTTATGATTGTGGATTTTAAACAATCATTGTACTTAATGGGTGTGATTTAGATGAATGTCATGTGTCAAATTGAATCCTCAAAATAAAAGTGAATATGTCTATATATTTATATTAAATAATTCCTCCTTTGGCATTACCATTTTTAGAGTTTATTGTGACTTTATATCATTTCAGAGTAGTATTGCTGCAGTTGTACATGCCTGTGTGAATACTGACTTTTGTCTTTCCCTCTCAGGAGTCTGTCACCGACTACACCACCCCCTCCTCCTCACTGGCTGACAGTGTTCCTACAGGAGTGAACAAAATGGAAGAGAGTTTGGTGGCAAATGTGAGTACATGGTTATTGTGTAGGTGTGTGCCAGATAGTTCTGAAACAAGCATTATAATCTCAAACACCTGGAATTATTTAAAGATTTTAAAAATGATTTCCAGGTGGCACTACCCCACTCACTGCCCCTTCCTCGGAGAGAGACCCTGCAGCAGAACTCCAGCCTCAGCAATGTCTCTCCTGCTACTGTGGACCTAACACTAAAGGTACACAGTGAATGTAGCACGTCTGGAGTGTGCTGTTCTTCTGAGAAAGGTTGCAGTGAAATATGTCCTAAACACTTGTCTCCTCCTCAGATGGAATCGGCTCGTAAGGCATGGGAGAATTCCCCGAGTCTGGAGAAGAACTCCCCAGCTACGTCCTCTTCCTCCCCCATCACTTCCTGTGCATCCTCTTACTCTACCTTCTCTTCAGCCTCCATGCCCCAGATCCCTGTGGCTTCTGTCACCCCCAGCACCTCACTGACAGGTAGCATGACTCCCACTAAACATCTGCTTTATATCTCCAATAGTGTTGTCAAAGAAACCTTGAAACCAAAGATGTAAAACATTTTGACACGTATGTTTATCTCCACCCTGAAGGTTCTGGTACCTATACAACGTCATCCCTCAGCACCAAGACCACCACAGCTTCTGACCCCCCTAACATCTGTAAGGTGAAGCCCCAGCAGCTGCAGAGTGGCAGTCTGTCCTCCAGCAGCAGCAGTAGCAGCAGCAGCTTCTCTCAGCTGGGCTGTGTGCCTACACTCCTGCCCCAGCAGCAGCAGACCCCCCAGGTGTACGTCTCTCAGTCTGCAGCAGGTGAGAGAAACATGGCACTGAACTATGACCCTTGTTATTTTGTTATATATAATATGGCTATTAAGTAGGTGTGGTACATTCTTTAAAAGTATACTTTAAACACAGCTTGCTTGTTCTTTTGATAGCCCTGATACTTCAGTTTCATGCTTAGTGTGATTCACTACGTTCATAGTCCCTAATATTAAACCCTTGCGTGTTGAGGTTCTGCAGCTCAGATTCCAGCCTTCTACATGGACACTAGCCACCTATTCAGTACCCCCCACCCTCGCTTGGCACCTCCCTCCCTGGCGCAGCAGCAAGGTTTCCAGCCCGGCCTCTCGCAGGTAAGACTTTCTCTTTCTCAGTAACAAGCTGCAGGAATGTTTTTTTTAACATTGAAGTAAAACCACTGTTTCTCCACCTTCTAGCCGACAGCAGTGCAGCAGATTCCAATCCCCATCTACGCTCCTCTGCAGGGTCAGCCGCAGCACCAGCACCAGCACCATAACCAGCACCATAACCAGCACCATAATCAACATCATAACCAACACCAACATCAACACCAACACCAACACCATAACCAACATCAACACCAACATCAGCACCAACACCAACACACGCATCAGGCTCAGCTGGGACTCAGTGCCGGCCCTCCAGTTTCCCAACCGCAGGACCTGTTCAGCTCCTCACTGCAGCCTTACAGGTAACACTCAACACTGCTCGGCTGAAACACAGGTTAAATATACAGAAGCCCCAGTGTCCATATTTCCAACTATAGAACCTAACGCTGCGCCAATAGGAAGCGGCATTTGACTTCCAATCACATGCTGGATTTGAAGCCTTTTTTTGATGGAGCACTTTTAATTTGTTTTAAGTATTACATGCTATGAAATTAGATATAAGATTAATTGAAATCTGTTTATTTATTGGCAGGCAACATGTTGTTTCTCAGAGTCTATCTTAATTCACTGAAACCATTGTAGCTGTGTGTTTAGATCTTTTCCACTGATGAATTTATCAGTGTATCGATGGGTGCATCTCCTATTGTTCTCTCCTCTGATCCCATGTCCCGCTCCGTCCTCAGGTCTCAGCAGGCGTTCATGCAGAGCAGCCTGTCGCAGCCCTCCATGATGCTGTCAGGTCCGTCCCTGCACAGCTATCCCGGCGTGCAGGCGCCTGAGCTGGGCAAGCCTCAGTCTAATATGGCCTATCAGCAGGCCTCATCCACCCAGCACATTCCCATCCTATTTGAGCCGCAGCTGAACCAGCCCTCTGGCATGGGTGGCTCCCAGCTCATCGACACACACCTGCTGCAGGTAACCAGTCTATTCCCAAAAATGATTTACCGTATGACATTGTTTGACGTTTTCTCTTACTGACCTCTGTATTTGACTTATTTTGTATGTATCCAATCAGACTTATCTGTCTTTGGTTCAGGCTCGACAGGGGTTGAGTCAGCATTCAAACATGTACTCGGGGCAAGTCCAACAGCATGGCCAGAGCAGTTACTATAGCAACGCTCAGTCGCCCAGTTCTGCAATGCAACAGGTAAGCAACAAGCAAACACAATGATAAACATTCCATTTAAAACCTCTTGTAGCCTATGTTGTTTATCATCCACACATTGATGTTAAAAGCAGCATGGTTTCCCCATCAATGATTTGATGTTATGTAACATCTTCATCTCTCTCCAGGTGACGGTCCCTCTGTCCAGCTCCCAGCTGTCGTTGTCAAACTTTGGCTCAGGTGGAGGCCAGCCCCTCCTGGCGCTGCCTCCCACTCCTCCCCAGGCACAGCCTCCCAATATCAACAGACAGCCCCCCATCTCCCAGCCATACCGAGGCCTCATGGGCCCCAGCCACAGCATGATGCAGCCCCCCACCAGCAAGGTATTGTAGACGTGTGTGACTCTCGAACACTGTTTTATTTTTTTGAACACACGTGGTTGTAACATTGTTTTTGCATTGTCACTTTCCAGATGGACATGGATCTGAAACTCTTTGGCAGTGGGATGGATATGAAGCCTGGAACACCTCCTATTGGCGCCAGGAGCACTACACCCACCTCCAGCCATTACAGGTACCACCCATTCTTATCATACCTAAAAATAAAACTACACCAAGACCAAACTTTTTTTTGTTAATTTGTGGATTAACAATTGCCACCAAAACTCGAAATGTGCATGCTAGCTGTATATGCTACCTTATTATGTCTTTTAATCATACAGATCTTTGCTACACAGACCAACGTCAGTGTATCTGGTGTTTACCAGCCATGTGTGATCTCATTGTTTCTCCTCTGCCTGCAGGGCCAGCTCCACATCTCCCAGCAGCCAGTCCAGTAAGATCAACAGCATGCTATACCAGAAGCAGTTTCAGGCGAGCTCTGCCGGCATGAGAATGGCACAGCACTTCCCTGGCCAGTTCAACCCACAGGTAGAGCAATCATCATGAAGCCTGTCTTTTAAGAGTGTTTATATCACGTTTACTGGCATGGAACTGTTAAGCACCAATTAATGTCCATGTTGGTTCCTCTACACTACAGATTTTGTCTCAGCCCAACCTCGTCTCTCCTCTGGTTCGACCTCCCCACGTGAACTCGTTTGCTGGAGGTGTCCAGCGCTCTCCCATGGGCCCTCCAATGTCAACCAATGTGGGTGGGGGTCTCATGCCCCATCCCCGACCCCAGCACCCGCAGCATCCACAGCACCCACAGCATCCGCAGCATCCACAGCACCCACAGCACGGCCAGCACCCTCCCCGAGGACCTCCTCCCTCTCTTGCTCCGAGAGGCACACAGGCGGCTATGAAGGCTGAACAGGATCTAAAGGTCTGCTTCCTTAACTTATCTGTTGATGTTGTGCTTTGGTTTAATTAAAGGGATAGTTGGGATTGTTTGCTAGGGGTTCTATAAGGTAATTATCGATAGTCAGTTCTACACAGTAGATGGTGGTTGGTATGCCCCCAGTTTGGAGAAACAGACAGGAGTACGGACAGAAAAGAAAGTACTTGAGCCAACAGTAAAAAGACCACCCTTACAAACATTCATATCAGTGTAAGCTATATTTACCTTTCTGTCAGATCTTTATTACTATAGCAGTTATAACCAACCAAGCCACCAGACACCGTCGACAAAATAAGTATTTTCAACTTGCAGAACACAAAGGTTGCTAGTCTTCATCAGTGGTGAATTAATCCTATTGTGTGACTTTGGTAAAACCAAACGTAACTTTTTAAATATCAGAGTTGCACAAAACTAACCCTTGAGGACTGATGGAGCAGAAACTCCTGTGTTCTGTGAGGTTCAAGGACTGCTTTTGCTGATGAGTGAAGTTGCTTTGAAGAAAGAGCTGTCTGAAGGCAAGGTAAAGCCTCGAAAATATTCTAAATATAGCAGACTCTTAAACTCATGTATATTTCATTCTTTTTTAGGTGGCAAAAATATTGCTGCTGCCCCTCCAAAGCAGTACATTACTTAGCTTCTCTGCCAGTAATCCCTTCTTCTCCAAACTATGACATGCCAACCAAGTACCTCATGCAGCACAAAATAAAACAATCCAAACTGTCCTATTTTAACAGGCTAGTCTGTGTTCCAGTGTTGGGGGTGTTAACTGATTTTATTTTTGCTCTCACTCTGCAGGCGAAGCAGCGTGCTGAGGTGCTCCAGTCCACTCATAAGTTCTTCTCTGAGCAGCAGCAACTCAAACCCCCGCAACTCAGCAAAGTGTCTCGGATTGATCAGGGGGGGAAACCCCTGCTCGACACCCCTGCCCCGAACCACCAGGCAGTAGTCGACCGCCCTGAATCTGACAAACCCCCCATCTCCACGGCCAAGCCCATACGGACTGGCCCCATAAAACCGCAGGCCATCAAACCAGAGGATGGCAAGTAAAGAGCTGCAGAACCTCTTCAGATGACAATATGAATGGATGGAAGAGAGAATCTAGCCCCATTCACTCAGTCACCACCTCATATCAGCCCCGGGGGACAGTGTGGGGAGGAGGAAGAGTTGATGGTAGTGGTTACTGAGAGGAGGCACTGTCCTGTGAATACATAATCCTCTTCTTTCTTCTCCTATCCTGTCCCACTGTAGGTGGCGGCATTTGAGTTGGATTCTTCCATCGTATTTAGATGACGATAAAATGGCTGCACAAGTGGTTCCATAGAGATCTACTGAGACGGTAGATCAGGGGAGAGTTGTAACGAGAAAAGTGAAATGAAATTTGCTGCTGAGTTTGCCATTTTTTTTATTTTATTTTTATTTTATAGCTCTTGATTTTTTTTGTTTCCCCGATCAAACATATTATAGGAGAAACCTGTTTTGTTAAAGAAAGAAGAACGTTTTGTTTTTGTAGTCGAAACAATCTGAGGAGATTTTAGCGATGCACACTTTGTTGCCCAATATCCCATCATAACTAATCAAGTGATCTGTGCACGTGTAAATGCCCCTCATTATCACACGCACACACTCACTAACGGTTTCATCCACGGTTACCGCTAAGAGGATTTCTCGTCTTTTTGTTTTACCAGAGTTAAAATGTGAAAATTACAGCAGTTGATGGAAATTAATGATTGATTTATTGATAAGTCTGCCTGTGAGCCTGCGCTCCTGCCTTCTGCTCTCATCTCCTTGCCTGAGAATTACTGATGTGTGTCAGGTGTGTGTTTGTGGCATAAACGGGTAATGCTCGTAGCTGGACTCTCCTGTTTATTTAGCCAAAGGTTAAAGAGAGAGATGATGTCACAGCCTTTTGGGGATTGCTGTTGCCGTGGCAGCAGAGTTTTTGTTTGAACTCACAGGATTACATGGCTAATGTATGATCACTACATACAGCTGTTCCAGATTAGGAGCTACTGTCACACACCCTTTCACTGCTTCCTCCCTATCTTTGCTGTCACACAAACACACACCTATACACACTTCCCTGTAAAACACGCAGGCCTGCTGCTATTGACGGATTTCAGTGCCCTTAGCTAGAGAATAGCAGGATAGGGCTTTTTAGAAGAAAAAAAAGAAAAGATGAGGAGTTGAAACAGTAGAAAACTTAAAGAGTGTGTATGTCAACCTTCACAAAGAGGGGGACGTTAACAGGACAGAAAAGGAGGGGGAAAAAAATATTAAAAAGCCTCAAGTCCAGAAGTGTTTGGGCAGAAGGACACGTATTGTTTTGTTGTCTTTACTGATGAGAGCAATCAGTGCTGTTTTCTGTCTCTGCCTCACCTCCGCTGGCTGTCCACCCACAATGCTTTCATCTCGGGGTTGTGGTGACAAGGGTCCTTCAGAAATGTACAGTAGTATGCACCCTGAGGTGGGGAGGGCGTCTGCCTCGCCTCTACCCTAGCTGGGGGAAGAGTCCCTCTTTGGAGGATGAATGAGGGAGGGAGGGTAATGATATTTTTTCCTCTTTGTTTTTTTTTTTGTACAGGGGTTTCATCGCTGTATTAAAATATGTACGGTCTTATTTACATTCTCTTGGTTTGGTTACAGAAACTAATAAAAATAATATACTGTTGAGATGTTTTTCACTGACGCCTGGTTTGTTCTTGAAGCCATCTTCCACTGTGTACTTCCACTAGGTGTCACTACAACTACCAATTTAAATGAGCCTTTCAGAGTGCTTAAATAAGGAAATCTATGAATGCCTTGGGTACCACATTAAAGAGGCTGCCTTTTTTAAAAACGTTTTGTCAGTAACAAATGGATTAATCAATATTACAGTTATTAAATAATTCTTAATAAGTTACTTGTCATTTGTAAAAAAAATAAAAGTTGTCCATGCAGGTTTTAACTGCTAAACTACAGCTCTGGAAAAACTTGAGTGACCACTCCAAATGTTTCTTAGCTCTCAATCTCTACATGCATGGCAGCCATTACAGTATCTGTTGAATTCCAACACAGAGAAATGTTGTCAGTAGTTTATAGAATACAAAAAAACATTTTTTAAAGAATTTAACTCAAATTTACTTCTCTTTTTTTGAAATAGCAAAACCATAGAAACTGATAAAGCTGCAGTGGTCAGTTTTTCCAGAGCTGTATTTGCTCTGGGCTTCAATATATCTGTTCGCCAACTTGATTTAATAGGCTTGATCAATTAGATGTATGTATTAATGTCCTATTAACATTTATGTAGTAACCACAAATACTTTTTTGTGTTGACCATATTTTTAATGGCTTGGCTTCATTAATGAGTCCACAGCCAGAGCGGCTTTTCACAGCCTTGCTGCAGTAATGAAGGAACTACAAATCATTAACAAAGCTTTAGTTTGTAGTTCTGTTAGAGCCACATATCATCAAACATGCTTTCAGATCCAAGAAAAACGACCCAATATTTGGCTTTATGGATTTAAGTGGGTAATAGTTTCTTTGGCTTAAAAAAGGGAGATTAAAAAACATTTTCGACCAATAGATCTGAAGACACATGGTCTTTATTTGCAGTGACTAGTGATGTATATTATTAAGGTTATTGCTAACTAACCCTTGATAAAGTGTTACAAGTAAATATCTGAGGTATTCAATAACCACATACACCTTGGTAATTTAGGAACTTTATTTCATGATGGTTTTGAACATTAAGTCATTATGTTGACTACATTGTACAATACATGCAATATTCAATACATGCTGAGTGAGGGAGCAGTTTAAGGAAAATATATAGGCAGGTGGAAACAGGGAGTGTATGTGTGTATTAGATATCATCTTTCAGTCCTCAAATATATAAAGCTTATCAAGAAAACAACAAAATAATACATCTGAATTAAAGGCGGTACAAAAATAATTCCTCTAAAAACATAACTGTGGGCCGTTCCACAGCAAAAGCCCACCTGGGGAGTTCCTCAAACGTCTTCATTTTTGGTAGGAGGGTCTTCTACACGTTGATACAGATGGTTTTGGCATTAGACTGTAACTACTACTACCAGATACACAATATGCTCTAAAACTCTGAGTCTTTGAAGCAGAAACAGAGCAAATGTCACTTTTTTAATTCAGTCACTCCTGGCGGCCCAGCCTTAGGTCGTAGGACACCATGTGGAAGTTGTCCCAGGCAAACAGCTTCCTCTGAGCCAGGTTATAGTCGATCATGCTGTTGTAGCGGTACTTGTTCTTGAAGGGAATGGCCACGGACTTCCCCTGGCTGGTTCTAGTGTCATACATGTAGTTAATGATGGTGTCGGGGGACGTGTAGCTGGCCACGGTGTACAGCTTGCCGCAGATGATGAAGGAGTTTGACACCGAGTTCTTCCTGATGTTGGTCTCCCAGCTCTTCTTCACCTCCAGACTGTTTGGGTCCAGCTGAGAGATCACGATGGCTCCTTTGGCTTTGCTGCTGGAGTAGACGGCCCAAAGACCCTGCTCATCCACAGACAGGTCGATGTCCGTGTATCCGCCCCATGAGTAGGGGAACTGGCCGTGGAAGCCAGCGTGGGGGAGGTCACGGCGGGCTGCGATGCTCTCTGAGGCCAGGTCGAAGCGGATCAGGGAACGACTACGACGTCTCTGATAGTACAGAGAGCCCCGGTACAGAGTGGAACCAGTGCTCTCCACCAGCTCCGGCAGCAGCAGGACCTGTCGTGGGAAACATTAAATACAGGTCATACGTGACCCGTTTATCCAGGGCGCTTACATACACTTCAATGCCACAGAGCAGTTTTAGAGTTAAGTATGATGCCCACTTGGACACTTTGAGATGTTGCCTGTGTTGCCATGGTTCAAACCACTGACAATTGGATTGGTACAAGCCCATTTAACCCTGTGCTGCCTCCTCCCCAACCTGAAATGATATCTAGGAATTCACTTCTTTTTGGGATATTTCTATGAAAGTATTATTCATCTGAAACCAACCTTGGATGGAAAGCCTTTAGTGAGTTGTTCCATGTCTTCATATCCATACAGCTGCCTGACGTCAGAGCCTATGGTGTCGATGCGCCAGATCATGTTGGGTCCATATGGGGAGACAGCCTCAGGGTCCTGCATCCAAACTCCATATTTACCAGCTATGGTGTCTGCCTTCCTGTGAGTGACAGGCTCACCAACTGAGATCAAATCCCCACAACCTGTAGGCACGAAGAAAAGGAAGGTGAGATGAGAAGAATGGATTAAACTACTTTTAATATGAACACAAAACTCTAATAGTTGACATAATCAAAATATTTAATGAAAAAGTTTCCAGAGAGCTTTGAATCTCTGCGAGAAATTGCATGCTGACTGTTGTTGGGTTCCCCTTTTTCCTCTAGGCAGTCTTGTTTCTAAGGCTGTTTCCCCTTCAATACGTTTTCCTGTCTCAGTGACCTCTGCTGTTGAGATTTAAGGAGTTTAACTTATATTTAAGTTTCAAAGAAATCACTGGTGAAGGTAAGGTCTAACATTTGGGAAATAAATTGATCAGAAACCTAACAATTGTTTTTTTTCTAAAAAACATCATCCTCAAATAAAATATTACCTTCAACTTAAGGTGACTTCAGAACACACACGTCACATGGTCAATGTTACACATTAAAAGGGATCTACATGTTAGTTGCTGTGGAACAAAGGGCGTCATCTGAGAGCTGTGCAGGGGTATAATAAGGTTATTTCTCATCATGGAGGCAGACAGCAGGCCTAGAGATGCCTCCTGACATCTCAGTTAGCCTCGGCTTTGTCTGAGTCACGCCCACCAGGGCAGCAACTGGGCTACAACTCATCCTGGGTGGGATCTCTGTGGTGGGAAAAACGATAAGGCCGGCTGTATATTTACCACTTCCTAAAATACACCCCCGCTCTCAGGTCCAGGGCGTAGCACCGGATAAAGGGTTAGAAAGGAGTATGTTTTATAAATACACACATTGCCATGTTGCTTCCCTGATCTCTCTGCGTCAGAGATGATATGACTTTACGTGGTGACTGCATGTGTATTTTCATGATCTCCACAACAATCAAACCTGCAGAGATACATTTATAAGCAAGGGTGTGGTTTTTGGAGGGGTGAAGCATCAACGGTGTGTGTGTGTGTGTGTGTGCGTGTGTTTGTGTGTGTGTGTGTGCGTGCGTGCGTGCGTGTGTGTGAGAGTGACATCTTCGTTAGAGGCGCTTACTTCCCTTATCCCTACAAGATACACATTAATCAGGGGAAGGCCCCCATACCTCTGGATTGGCATGACTCTGGTATTCTCACCCCAAATGCAACAGTATTAATAGCAGTATTTGCTTTGAAGCTGTCAGCAGGGGGAAATAAGTGTCATGTTTGCCAGGTCACATAGAAAGAGGAGGAGGAGGGAGAAGGGTGTTTATAAGTTTAAGCTTTTAGATATATATATATTGTTTAACAAAACAGGCAGGCTTTGGGACTTCGTGGAACTTATCCTAAATGCAGATTTGATCCAGAAGGAACCTCGTAAAAAATTAAAATGTTTTAAATGTATTTCCATACTCATTAAACATTTGCACATATTTATTTATTTTTTACATCCATTCAGGTTAGTTTGCAGACTCTTTATTTCCCTACATTTTGCAATTAGAGCTAATGTGTCAGTAGGTGGAATAAAGTGAATTTTGCAGCTGGAAAGTGTAACATTGATGGCATGCTTATGCTCGTCCATGCATGATAGACAAAACAGAGATCTTCTTGTAATAACATTCCTCCATAGTGCCAGTAGTGGTAAAAAATTCCACAGGGTACGCTTAACTAGCAAAATGAGCTCCTGTCAGATCCATCAACTTTTTCTCAAAATATTTGTAGGTAAGAGGAAGGTTCTTAAAATATATGCACGTTGTATTAATGGACTAAAACATAATTCTAAAGCTCTCATATTGGTCTGTTGAGGACTAATAAGCAAGAATATGTCAAACACAGACCTGTGTTTTCCTCAGATCCGTCTGGAGCGGGGACCTCCGTCACCTCGGCCTTTAGCTCCTGGAAACCTTGAGGTCCAATCTCCCATGCTGAGTCTTAAAAGAAGAGATGCAGACATGGATTAAACTGAATAAGAAACAGAAAGTTGGAGGTTATTCAGCAGAAAACATGTCCCACCTCTCAAACTGCTGCTGTCCCCCTGCCTGTTGGGCCTGGTGATCAGGTGCGACGGCCTGGAACCTGAACACACACATGTAAGCGAGTTTAGTGATTAATGTTGCACATTTAACATGCAGTGCATAATAGTTAAGAGAGTGTTTGTGTACCCAAACGTGGCTATGGCACTACTGACAGCAGGGAATGTGACAGCAGGAAACAAACACCGACTGAACGGATTCCCAGCTGCTCTGGAGTCAGGCAGTCGGTAGTTTGGCCGACCATAACACACACATCCGACACCCATCCCTCCCAAGTACTGTCAACTTCACGTCCGCACGACTTCAAACTAGGCACATGTCCCTTCCTGCTCTGTTTCACTTTCAGATATCCAGCTTCTTCTCTTGTCCTTTTTCCGTTTCTCCTCTTGTTACTCCCCCTTTGCTCTCAAATCTTTCCTTGTTTTCCCATTTGGTTCCTTCATTAAACAATTACTGTGAAAAGTAATCAATGTCAAACATGTCAGTTAACTGTTTACTCCTCAAGGATTGAATATACAAATTGGGTGTTGTTTACAAAAAGAAAAATGACTGTTTAAAATCAATTGTCATGAGACTATATATATATATATAAGTGTGTTTGTGTAACTGTATCTATGAGTGACTGTTTTATGTGTGTGAAAACGTGCCTGCTGCACTCTTGCATGTGCAGTGTTGTCCAGTGTTTTCAGGCCCATAATGATCTTTAATGATGCAGAGAACATAAAGCACTAGCATCTGGAAGCTGATGTTGATTTTTTTTGTTGATGATGAGGAGCGGAAAGCCGGTAATGGGGCAGGTGACATGGGAAAGTTTCTACATTACAGGGTTAAGTTCACAGGACTTAGCCATTCATCATCATCACAGGTAAACAGGCAAATTCTCTTCTGTCTTTTCCCCGGGGTTTGTGCGTACCATATGTTCACTTTTCTTTCTGCTTCTTTGTTTGGGATGTCACTGAGCAGTATACCCTAAGCCCAAAGACCAACACACTTAATTTCCCAGAGGAGGCTCAGTCAGGGGAGCCATGGTCTAATTAACCTCTGCTTTCAGAGGTCAGGGGTTGGCTGTCGGTGGGTCCAGTGTTCTAAAAAGTCCCCCTAAGCGTTCCCATAACATTGTTTTCGTGAACGTTATTCTTTTCCCTGTATTCATATTTTTGAATTGTATAATCAACAAGAAAAATAAATGTAAACATTACAATTTTACTCAAAAGTCCAGCCATTTTCACTGTATGATAAACACATTGATTAGAACATCATTCAGCATTATTTATGACAGCAGTTTTCTTCTGGCTGAACAAACTAAAATAAAACATATGAAGAGACGGTGAAATTAACTTGGGTGAACTGCACATACAGGCTCTTCCCTGTGACTGATACAGCCTGAACAACTTTACTTGGTAATGTTTATATTGAAGTTCAAGCAGGTAAGTAATTTTGCTAAGTAAGGATGAAAGTCAGCCCACACCATGTATCAGTTCTGCTTTGAGGGCTTTGTATTAAAAGCATGTCTTCACTTAAAGCATACTGGCCCGCTGGACTGTGATCGTCCATTTTTAAGGTCAATCAAATAACATTCTAATGTATCAGCTCATATATTTTCAGAGGTAAGGCTTTGTATCAGCCGGTTGAGTTATAAGCTTGTCAGGAGTTTTATCTGAGTGTCGGCTTTTATCTCCTCTCTCTGGTCCTGCATGTCGTCCTCTCACTCAGATCTATCCCACATCTGCCTCCCACCCTGAGGGGCCCTCTCTGTGTATTTCAAGTGTGAACATGAGGAGCTAAACAGATAACCTGGAGTAAGTTAGCTCTCCTGATGCAGGGGGGAGAAGAGATGTCCGGTGAATGCGGGGATGGCAGGAATGGATTTATTGCTGCTGGCCATCACGGATTTACGAGCCATACATTGAGAGCCAAGGGGGCAAACAGAGCCATGGCTTGACTCAGAACAGAAAGGGGGGGATGGTGACCAATGGGAGATGGTGGGTGAAAAGAAAAAACTAATTTGACACATGTTTGGCCACTGCAAACACACAGAATACCCGAGCTTAACCTCTCCTGCTCCACAATAAGTGCCTGGATCTGTGCAGCCCTCTAACCCCTGGAGGTGTAGTGTTCTTGGCCTTAAGCCCTCCAGCCCTGACCTACCAGGCGTCATCAAAAGCCCTGAGATGAGACCTTGGCAAAGAACCACCACTTCCAAAGCGTGCATCACATTTCAGCCCCCCCCCCCCCTTCCCCCTTCGCTTCCAATCAGGCTATTCGCGCCCTGTTTGTCATGTAGAGGGAACCACCAGCCATAAAGAAAGCAGGATCTAGTCATAAATACTGAAATGACCCTCTCTGGCCTGCCACCATCAGCCCTAAATGCAGGCAGGTGTCGTGTGTCTCTGCAGACTTATGGGGCAACCAAAACATTAAACACACACATTCACACGCACAGAAAATGTACATGCAAGATTATCGGATGTATGTCCCCTGCTGTCTTTGAGGGGGTTTATTAAATGGTGTCAGAGGGAACCTGAGACTTCTATAAATACGTTTTAGATAAATGTTTATCTATCTATTTATCATGTTTCTTTTATCTAGCTTTCTTGATTTTTATTCCGTTACTTTTCTATCTTTTTCCCCCGGCACTACATCTATTTCTGAGTAAAATCCCTTGTATATTAACAGGGCCAATAAAGCTCATCATAAATCACTTAATCTCGCAGTGTAAAGAAACCAACAGATACACACATGTGGCTGTGAAATGCACTTAGTGTGGCACTGCATGTGCATGGTATTTCAAACATCGATAACATTTTAAGTGCTGTCATAATTTCTCATACGAGTCACAACAAATATACATGTCATTTTAAAAGCAATGTCTGTTGCCAAGTAGATGAGCCACTTTGCAGGAGGTTATGGGTAGATTTAAATACAAAATAGAAACATCTGTGCGTAATAATCCAAAAGAGTTCCTAACACAAGTTTTTATTCTGAAGTAAAAATATTTGTTCTATTTTTAAATGCCATTTAGATATGCACATTTTTTGAATAGCTCATAAAGTGTGTTAGAGCGTATCTCTTACCCCCAGCAGGTCTTGCAAGGCCACTGTCCTGCAGAGGGGGGTTCGGCGGCACCGCAGGGGTATGCAGAGGACAAGGGTTTGTTCCTCAGCCTCTCCGTCTCCCTCCTCATCTCCTCCATCCTGCGCTGAAGCCCCAGCAACTCCTGCTCCAGACGCTCCTTCTCCCCCTGCAGTAGGTTCCTCTCCCCCGTGACCCGGTTCAGTGACTTATGAAGCTCAGTCTGATCTCTAGCTGTGGCCCCTTGAGGACCCCCAGTGTCCCCTCCAGTCAGCCTGGACACCAGCACCTCCAGCAGGCTGAGTCTAGCCTTTAAGCCCTCCACTTCGGGGCCTCCAGTCTGCGGGCAGCTGGCCTCTGTGGGGCTGGGTACATTGAAGGTGTACTGGCATCGTCCACTGCGATCATTCCCCCTCCACAGAGCAGCTCGGTCCTGAGCGTCCCCTCGCAGCAGAAGACCGGACGTACACAACAGGAGAAAGAGGAACATTCTGGAATCTGTCCTTCCTCAGAGATGGATCAGAAGGTTACTTTAAATTCTCTCTTTGAAGAAACACTTTCTCCTGTCTTCCTTCTCGATTTATTTCTCAGCTCCTTTAATAATTTACTAACTCCCAATTTCCTATTGATGAGTTTCTTTCTTATTTTGTCTCACTCTTTCTCAGGTGTCTCTTCTTCTTCTTATGCCCTCCCCTCTCCTTCTGTTTCTCCTCAGTGGACAGGTCTGTAACTCTGAGCTCTTGCGAACAGCTCACAGATATTTATACAATCTGGAGGGGAAGTAAAGAGGGGAAGAGAGGAGAGGTGAAAGGGAGGGAGTGGAGGGAGAGAGAGAAAGCAGTGAGGAAGGGGGGGTCAGAGGCAAAGGGGAGGGAGGATAGCCAAGAAAGTAATGGGATGCTGGTTGTTTTGGGGACAAACACATTCCATTTTTACACAGGTTTCAGTGCCTGTGTTTCTGCAGAAGCGGTCTTTAGGATTTCAGGGTCAACCATAACAACTCTGTCTTTCAAATTTGAGTAATTAATTTAAGCCCCCCAAAAATGTCATTTATCAGAAACCTCCCCTGCTAATGAGATGCAGTCCCATGTGTCAGTGCCTAAGTGGCTGAGTTTTGGCCCCAGCTTGGCAGTGAGAGTTGGGCCTCATTGGATACAATTACCTCCTTAGGAGCCGGTGTCCTCTTTCATATTGGTAGGGGGCCAGGACGTGACGCAAGCAGCCGATAAGGGCTGTCATAAGGAAGGGTCGAGGTTACAAGTCAATCGATGACCGGACATAGTCCCTTCGGCTGAGCTTGGGTTTGTTGTGGACATTAGGTGTGTGTTCATGCTGCAGACTCAATTCACTCCAGATTTTCAGAATTGATATTTAATACAACATGAGCGAACTGCTGGGGACTATTCCTCCCACGAGCTCACGTCCTGCCAATTGATTTGATGCAGTCTGCCTTTTGTCCCTCCGCTCTCGTCTCTTTGCTTTAACACAATATCACAGACACGTTGAACTGCTGCCTGCGAGGCTCACTTCTGCAGTCATGTGATAGGGAAGATGAACTCTTGTTTATTTTCAGAGAGGCAGTATGAAAAGATTTGGCCATGAGACAGTTGCAGAGTTGCACGCGATGAGGCAGGTGTGCACAATCCTCGCCTTATAAATCTCAGCTTACCTTCATATCCTGCCTCTTTGTTTGGATTTCTAAAATCTGGCCTGGCTGCTCTCCCACACTTCTTTTCCTCAAGTCTTATTACTTCTCTGTATGTTTAGATATATTTTAAATCCATCTCTGCTGACCTGCCAGGCCACCCTGAACCCCCAAAACATCACCTGACCCCACTCAAGAGGAGACTAAAGGGGAACGGTTGCAAAGAGGAAGGGTAAATACTCTCAGAAACACACACTTGCAGGTTGATGCCTCATCTTCTTCTGTGGGTGCTTGTTTACCGACAGCTGATGCTACCTTAGACAGAGGTCTTGATTGATGAGGCAAAGCTCTGATTGGTTGGACAGATGGATGAATGGATGAAAAAGGGACGGTATGCGTTTGACTTTGAAAACACATCCTCTTACAGGAAATATCTCAACAATGACAAAGTGAAGAGAGGATGAAAGGTGAGACCCATGAAAGAATGAAGTGAATACATCATTAAAGGGAAGAATATGAGAGCTAAACCACGTGTAAACATAGGAGAGAACATATGAAGTAACACGCTTCTGGAAAAGTAGATGTGAGAAGGTGGTGAACTATAAATACATAAAAAGAGAAGATGAGGAGTGTTAAAACATATGATCAGTGGTTTATTCACTACAATCCCAAGTGACAGGGATCACATGGAAATCTAAATTCTGTATTTCCTCTAGCCACTGACGCATCCAGCACTCCCTAATCTCTCTACTGGACAGGGTGTGTGTGTGTGTGTGTGTGTGTGTGTGTGTGTGTGTGTGTGTGTGTGTGTGTGTGTGTGTGTGTGTGTGTGTGTGTGTGTGTGTGTAAGAGACTGACAAATGCTGGTTGGCACATTGTCCACTCTTGTCTTTTGTGAGTCAAATTCTGTTTTATGGCTCATAATAACCGCTGCTATGCCCGGAATCTGAAGTCATCTAGCACGAGCCCCTAACGTAGGACCAAAACATCCTCTGCTGCCAGTGTGGGTGTGTCCGTGCAGGCAGGAGAGGATAGAAATATCTTATGCACAAATATATGATAATATGGTAACACTGTTCTAGTTTTTTCCTTAGCTTTTCCTCTAAGTACACACTAAGTTTGCACTTAAAGTAGATGACTTTGCGAGACCTTCTTACTGCAATTTTACAGCCGCTTCACAACCTTTGATTTCACTCCAACAGAGCAAGAGGTAAGGACAATGGCTCTTTTTTTTTTACCTGCAACCCGTTCAACATTAAAACAATTCTATGAGATTCAATTCCCTCGCTCCTCTTCTTCTTCTTCAAAGCTGAAATAAGAACCCCCCCCCCTGCTGTGCGCTCCAGCAATTAGTGTGATCAGGAAGTCCATCTGCCAAAGATCAATGAAGTGAAAGACCCCTGAGGGCCAATTTAATTCGTACTCCTTCAGAATAAAGGGGTTGGCAGTATTGGCTGAGCAAAGGGCAGAGCTGTCTCTGTGTGTTCGCTACTGTCCAGAGAGGAGCAGAGCAGCGAGTCTGTCAGAACCATAATGCTTCACGGCCTCCAGTCCCTCCAACTTTAGTGCCATTTTGAGACTCAACACTGCCAGTAAAGAAAGTCAGAGCAATAAAAAAAGTTGGGTAATGAGAGGAGAAAAAGAAAGCTCAGGACAAGAATATCCAAAGTGGTAAAGACTCAAAGGGATGGTATGATGATTAGTTTTTCCCTCTTAACCTCGTCATCTTCTTTTTTTCCATTTACCTTTTTTTAAACTGTCCTCCCTCTCAGTGCTCCATCCATCCTCCTCCAAGGATGAGAGCCAACCAACTAAAACCAGATGAAACCAGACCAGTGCCCTTTAATATCACTTTATTTCAGAGCAAATCAGATCCGTATATCACAGTCTTCCAATGCAATGCCAGAGTATTGTACATCATTACAGTATCAATATTTACAGCTAAAATAAATTACATTCAAAAATAATAAAATGACAATGTATTATACAGTTTAATAATCCAGACACAATGACACCTATGTTTGTTTCACAGCTCGAATTTTAACCTGCATCCATTAAATCACTCCTGCTTGAAATAATGTAGCAATAGTCAAACTCAGTGGCGACAGGAATACCAGCATTCATACAAGCAGCACATCGAGCGCCCAGAGAAGAACTTTAAAAATAATGTGAAAAGACAGAAGCATTATTAAAACTGAACCATGTGCAGAGTGAGAAACGGTCACTAGCAGGAAAGTAGGACAGCCGTGACCAAACCAGACCAGAGGAGGAAGGTGAGATGTTAAGAGAGTCGAGGGCCAAGGAGACATTCATAACCTGGGTGTTTTAGTTTGACGGGGAGGATAATAAACTATTCATGGAGCAGAATAATTAGAAAGTAGGATTTTCTTTCCAGGCCCTTTTTCAATCATCTGCACTGTTAAGGACACATACCTTATAGGTGAAATCAATATCCTATCCTTGTGATGATTAAAAGAAGCCAACTATGCAGATGAGCCTCAGATGTTCGCCCTCCTCGTGTTGAACGGAGCAATGTGCTTGTGCTCAGAAAATGTTCCCTATAAATGCTCTCATCCTCAGGCACAGGTAAGAGCATGTGATAGACATCTGAGGTTCATTCAATAAATGCTAAAGCCCCCTTTATGTGAGGCTGCTGCAGCAGATTCATAACAGCTAATCTAAGAAAACAGTTGGCATGGATTTCCTGTCTTTACAGTATCTACCTATATTGTGTAATATGCAGGACCAGGTGTTTCCCCGTTACCGAGGAAAAGACAGGGCCCTTCATGTGATATGTTTCATGGCATGGAGCACTCCTTCACATTGACTAGAGGGGTAATTTACTCCCAAATTGCACTAAAATATCCCCACAAGTCCCCTGTGTCCCCTTGCTGAAGCTTCAAAGGTCAAACCAAGCCTTAGTACTGATCTCCCAACAGATTTATGTGGAAATACAAATGATAAGATCGGTACTAAGGGCGAGTTTAGGTCAGATCCTTGGGGGTACACAGGCTGACACTGAGGAGGGTGATTGGCGCCCCCTAGCTGGAGTGGAGGACTGTGTGCAAAAGAGAGAGATAAAAGGAAGAACAGGAAGAGGAGAATTCTCCCCCACCCTTCTCTTCAGACACTAGCGGTATCGCAGGATCACTGGAACTGAAAGCGAGAAAGGAGAGGACAATGAATGATAAGTTCTGCACATAAAGTCCTTTACAACTGTGTGTTTGATCTGATACTCACTGATGATTATGAGCAGGAGAGCCACAACTACCAATGCAATGATCAGCTTCATCTGTGGAAGAAACATCACACAATAAACATCTTCCTCAAAATACTGGACACCTCAAAGTAGAAAGTAAAAACAAGTGTATAAAGAGACACAGTAAAGGTGACATGCTTGAACACACACACACATAAAACAGACAGCCCACCTTCATGTCTCGCCACCACATCCTCCTGTGCAGCTGTTTGGCTCGGCTACTGAAGGCAGACGCGTTGTCCGATAGGCTCTCTGGGACATTTCATGAGGACACGTGAGGAGGAAAATAATATGGGGAAAAAAGCAAAAAAGGAGTAGTGAATAACGATGTAAACAAGAATCAGCTTTGGTTTTTATGTTGATGGGGACAAGGTGACTCTGTCTTGACCTGTTGTCAAATGTTATGTAAGTACTTGCTATGCGGGTGAAATCATTCCTATGAATAGTTGTTTTTCTGTACTTTAATTCAATTGGCATTGAATAGTAAACAAAAACTTGCCGAATTTAAACCCAATGGAACAAAAACACATTTCCTTCTGTCCTTGTCGTGATATCCACTCCAAAGTGCTCGCCCACACAGGCTCTCTGTTTCTTGGTTACCGTTGTTAACTTGAGGTGTATGCACATTAACAGGAAAGTTACAGCTCCATAGCGTGCAGTGATGGGCTGGTCCGAGCCCCCGTCCACAATTAAAGTCTTTGTGTCCGTCATGAGTAAGCTGTTCCCACATGCATGTGCCATTAACGGCCAGTCGCTACCACAAAGAGAGGCACTTAGATGAGCCTTTTTAGAAGATGCTTGTTAATCTGCAGGAATTTAACAACAGGTAACCTGCACATGGAGCTGGGACCTAACTGCACTTGCCAATCACAGGATTTTATATTGCTCACATGAAGAAAACATACAGCAGACACACGCATTTAACCACACACAGACCAAAGACACAGCAAAACTCTCATGTACACAAAGCCTCATTCACACAAATGTGTTCCAGATGTTCATCATTGTTTTGGCTTGCTTGTGGACATAACAGACAAAAAGCAGTTGTATAACATCTGTGTGGATGTGATGATGAGGCTGAGAGGGGAGACACAGGAGCGCTGCAGCCTCGTCTTCTGGTCCATGCGGAGCAGAAGAAGTAGACCTGTGCGTGTCCCGTTGAAAGCTTGGCATGTGTGTGAAATGAGTAACGAGCGAACTAAACACATTTCACACACCTGCTTGATATACACACGGTCAAAAGAGGGGGGGCTGTAAGAATGAGAGTGTGGGACGCACACACCTGGTAAAACACTAAACCTGGATATGTCATTAAAACCTTGAGCAGTGAGTTTACAGTTCACCTGCAGGAGAGATTGATACTTCTGGATAAAGGTACATTTTTTCAAATTAAAATATGGGACATGTCTTACATATTGCTAAACAGCTGCAAAGATTCGATAATTCACTGATTAGTCTATTGAAAGAAAAACAGCTGACAATATTTTAATAATCATGACATCGTTTCTATGCAAAAATGCTGGTTTCAGATTCTCAGGTGTGAGGCTATAGTGATTTTCCTCTGATATATTTTAGTAAACTAAATTATGTTTGAGCTCTGGAATGTTGCTCAGACAAAGAAAAGACATTTGAAGATTTCAATGAAATTCTAACTTTTTAACTATTTGTTCATCAGATAAATGCACCTGCACCTTAATTGTACAGGCACAACACAAACTGTAAATGTAGTAGATTCAATCACTCATTGCTCTTTGGGCACATCCACCCTTTAAATATTTAGCCCATCATTTCTCTATTCTTGCTTACATTTTGAATTGCTTTATTTCTACCCAAAAGATTAGAAGTTTGTCTCCTTTGAAGGTTTTCCATCTCACCAGAGAAGTATAAAACCAAACTGTCTTTATTTGATATACAAGATATAATTAAGGTAATTGGGCCTTTTCAAACAAATGTTTTTGGTTTAAACGGAAGCACATTTCAGATTTCCCACTAACAAATACCAAATGCCAAAATGAGCCTGCAAACAGTGAAGATAACAATCCTCAGAGCCATGTGTAAACCATCTGTGAGCTAACGGTGGAAACTAACCATTAAAACAAATGAGACTGATAAAACATTCCCTGTAGAGTTGGTTTCAACTTCATTTGACTTGTAAATAAACACACATTCATGTGGACAAATAGGAAAACGCGTGCTATCTCAGAGTGACTCACCCGACTTGTCCTGCAGGTCATCGAGCCGCTCGCCCCTCTCTATCACCTTGGAGATGTTCTCCTGCATCACATCGATCACCTCGTCAACCTGCGACTGCACCCTGTGGAGACACGTTGGACACTGATAAATAATAGAGATTAATCATGAATGATAAGGAGAAGAATGTGTTGATTGATATTATTTTGTGGTAACATACCACAGCATGCATCACCTCTTTTACCAACAATATCCACAGGTTTATTTTTTTAGCCTCACGCTGACCTGCCTGCACCTGTTTTAGTATCTATCCGAGCGAATCCTTTATTTCACAGTACTCATAACTGAGCATCGCATGACAAGCCCAGATTTCCCATTTCTCTCTATTATTTTAAAGCACTTTTAAGAAATACATCTGGGACGAATGCAGAATCAGTGGGAGAGGTAACATTAGATATAAAAAGGAAGATTCAAGACAAAGTCATTAGGATTTTAAACAACTGATCACATTTTCCAGCACCATTACACTGATTGTCTCGGACAAGGAACAGCAGGAATTTATCAGTCTTGGACTTCGACTTGATTGCAGGTCAAAGACATTAATATTAAATATCAAAAAGCCATAGCCAAAGTGATAAACTCACCACAGGATCTGGAGGACATAAAGAAGCATGGGCTGCCTCAAACACACATGAAACTACTAGAGGGACCTGACCTGACCTCAGGGGTTCAGGTTCAGACAGACACAGGGGTGAAGAGCCTGGGTAATGTGCAAACAACATTCCTGCAGTCTGTAATGATGGCATCTAGTTTCAGGTGCTTACAAAAAATGATGAACTGTCAAGGACAAACAGAGCGTGGCAAAATGCTTCGGGTGCCAGAGAGTTTTAACAATGACCTTGTTTGTTCTCTGGCCATCTCTGACTGGAGGTTAATGTGGAAACAGACTGCAGAGGGACTAGGGAGTCTTGGGAAGGTTACACAATAACTTGCACATGGCAGCCTCCCTTACTCAATCCACTATAAACCTGCAGCTTCTGGTAAACACGACGGGCCACAGTTGCATAACACCAACACCAAAACTCAAGAGTGTTGGCAGTACTACTCTGACTGCAGGCTTTCAGTTGTTATGGGAAATGTGTTAATACTTACTGCTTGAACTTGTCATTCTGAGGCCCAAATCTGGGTGCCGTGGGTCCTCTCCTGAAAAACAAGTTTCAGTGAAGCCAAGGGTTACCAATTTATAGTGGGAATTTTCAACAAAAACAACCTACTTTACTGTTTATTCATGTATAAATATTTGCTAGTATTAATGCTCTCATCATCGAGGTCAATTGTACTTTATATATACTACTCATAATAATCTCAGTGAATGGAATATAAAACTCACAGAAAGAAGTCTTCCTCCTCATCAGAGTCCTCTTCAAGTAGGTTCCTCTGTAAAGTAGAAAAGGTCAGATGGTTACAGAAGGACAGTGATTTGAATGACCTTAGATTTGGTTCAGGAGCAAGATCCAGTTCCAGCACCTCTGCAGTTGACAGGCCCAACCAGAGTACATTCCTGGCACTACAACTGACGTTCCTGATACCAAGAAATGAAATTGACCTCCAGCGGCCAGATAGCTGCTGCACTCGCGTTTATTTTCCGGTCTGTCTTCGGAGAGCAGATATACCCAGATATACTGCTATTCTAGTGCACTTTACAAAAAAACAACTGTTGTTGCTCTGTTTTTCTGCTTGCCAGACTCCATAAAAACGTTTCCTCTTGTTCTCTTAAGACATGTCAACATCTAGTTCTGGCAAGGAAAATCATTTGGTTATCCAAGCAAAAATGGATCTGAACATATTCCAATAAAATATAGAGAGAGGTTTCTGCGATCCAAGAAGTTTGAAGATAAACTCTACCATGATCACAACCATGTCTTTACCACTGATGGCTTCAATAGAGGCAGGAAGTGCCTGGTGTAAAGGGCTATTCCTAGGGGATAAGTTAGGCCAGCTGCATTAAATCCTCACAGTAGGAGAATCGGACTAGCATAAAGTAAGGGTCTGTTTCTCATTGGATGGCACACGGGAGGTTCATTGCTACTGGAAAAAAATAAAGCATGATACATTGCTTCCTTACATTATGGTGTTCCATGAGTTTAGAAGCAAAACTTTATTACACTTGCAGAAGTAGTTTAGGTTAAATCTCCAATTTCTCAGTCATGGTCATCACCTTTTATCAACCACTACACCTTGCCACCACAAAAACAAAAATCCAGGGCTGGCCAGTAATGTTGACAGCTGCAAGAAATGCCAGGCCAATATAGATATTTTTCTTTCTTGTAAATACAGTGTCATCTGCAAAACAGCTGACCATATGATTATAAAAAACTTTAGAAGTTAAGGCTCTAACACTCTCCTTCTGTTCAACATCTTTTTCTTTTCTTACTTTCTTTCCACTGTGTAGGATGAGAAACACGAGGAAGGACTGGTAGTTATTAGCATGGATAATACAAGCCTCCCCGTAAGCCCTGTTTTTAATCCCAGTTCGCACAATAGCAAAAAGGATTGGACTTAGAAACAGACGACTGAGTAAAGTACAAAATCAGTGGGAGGACAGGAAGGTGGAATTGGGTGGGGAAGCTCATTTCAATGAGAACCAGATATTTGGCTCGGGGAGTTCTTCACTTTACCCCCTTCAAAGATCCAATGTCTTGTGCGTATTCCCTCCAGTTTTTCTACTACTACTCACAGCAAAATCTGCATCTCATAACAACATCTGTTTTTGACTTTATTGGACAATTCTAAAAAAGGTCTGTCAATTTATAAAGCTTGTAAACTAATTGGTAATCTTTTTTCCCCATCCTAGATAGAATAGATAGAATCGGAGGATGAAACCCTCTTTATTGTCACATACATGCACACAGCAGAGCACACACAGTGAAATTGGTCCTCTGCATTTAACCCATCCTAGTACTAGGAGCAGTGGGCAGCTATTGTGCAGCGCCCGGGGAAATCCTGTGTTATGTTTGCTTCCTCCTGGTGATAGGCCACAACAAAAAACACTGCCACTTCCTCCATCTATATCTTACCCTCTCGCTGCGAATGGACCCGGTGACCTCGTCATCGTTGAGGTGTCGTTTAAACTTGGGGGGCATGTTGTCTTCAGGCTGCTCCTCCTGATCTGGCTCCCTCTGAAGGATCGGAAGAGAAGAAGGTCAATACATGAACACTCTTTGACACATGTGTTGCAAAGTGTATGAACAGAGTTAGAACCTCAATCTAAACATGCTCAGTAATGATCGATGAGACTGGTCGTGGTTGAGCAATCTCAGGACACTTCTAGTCCCAAACTTTGAGGTAAACAGTCTGACATCATTATGAGTCACAGAGCTGATTTCATTCATTTCCTTTTTAAGAAAAAAAGGTGGTTCATTCATTCTGCCATCTGTCTTTGAAATTATATTCCTCTCCTATGCCTTCTCAGTAAGTGAAGAAATAGAAATATTAAGATATCCTATTTGATGTTTTCATGTTTAAAGTCTCAATGGCTGTGAAAGGAAATGTGGTCATTGCAATGTGCACCTTTGGGTGAAGACATTGAAAAACAGATGTGGAAAACATGCTGTTCTTCCAATTAAACCCCCGGAGTTAGTGTTTGGGTGTTTCGCGCTCCTAACACTGTTTGTAACACTGCAGCTAAACACAACAGGGCCTCATTATAGTGCTTTGGTCACACTGAACTAAACAACATGTGCAGACCCTTCTGTAACAACTGGTAGGGGGAAAATCACAGCAGTCTTACACATACACACACCAACTCTCTCAACACAACAAGAGAACTAATACCATTGAATCCAGTTCAGTATGACACTGTGGCTTTCACAGCAGCGTCCTTTCTGGCACTGCAATTTGGAAAAAGGCCTCAGAAGCCAGGAGAGGAGAGGAACTTTCCAGTAAACACAGGTGAAGAGAAGCAGGAGACAGGGCACGCTCTGAAGCAGTGACAGCGTGAAGAGACACAGAAAGAGAAAGAAGAGAAGCCAACTCTAACATGTTAGGGTCTCAGAAGGAAGCCTAGGAGAGGACATTTAAATTGCAATCCACAAAAAAGCTGAATTAAATTATGTCAAAGCTGTGATTTATAGAAAGGATTATAGATTATCGTTGATCAAATCGATTTATTATGGATTGCAATTTCTGTCCTTTCATCAGAAAAAGGGTTTAACCAAGTGCAGCTATTCTTAGCTGTTTATACTACTAATGTATTCCCGTTAAAGTCTAATCATGTCTAAACATGACTCCTTAAAAAGGATACAGTACTGAAAATGAAACTGACATCTCAGAGTCCTATGTTCCCGTGCTCAATATCCTCTTAATATGACAAATTAAGGAGACTTTTCAAATATCCTATGTTCTCGTTTCCCTATGTCAAATGTTTGTTTTCCTGGGTTATTATGTTAAAATCACCCACCTACAGTTATAACCAACTGATGTAATACTCCTTAATACGCCCTCAAATTTGTGGACTGTTTACTTGACTTTTGACATTTCACAGCGACTGTACAGTTTTCCCCTTCAAACTGCACTTGAAACGCCCCTCTCCTTTCTTTTTTTTGGGGGGGGATCATTTGAGCTCAAACCAATCTCCACTAAAGTACATCTATGTCAACAGACCAGAGGTGAAATAAGTACTCATATTTTGTATTTAAGTAAAAGAAGAAAAATCCCAGTATAGGGGGGTATAGTATAGAGTTCGCTGTTACAAGTAAAAGTCCTGCATTGCAAATCTTACTTCAGTAAAAGTACAAAAGTATAAGCAACAAAATACATATAAGGTCCCGAAAGTAAAAATACTCTTTATATAGATTTTCCTATTTTTTAATGATGTATATTATATGTTCTGATTCTAATTATGTATGCATTAATGTGTTTATCAAAGCTGGTAAAGGTGCAGCTAGTTTGTATCACTTTGTATACTGCTGGGTAGCGTATGAATGTTACTCCAGGTGTAGCTAAAATGTTATTGAATTGTTGATTATATCACATCATTAATCCAAATCTGTAAAGTAACTAAAAGTACTACATACATATAGTGGAGTAGCAGTACATTTTTCCCATCTCAATTGTATTTGAGTAGAACTAACATGTAAAATATCATGGAAATACTCAAGTACAACGTCATCGAGATTGTACTTGCATAAGTGTACTTAGTCAATTAACACCACTGCTGGGAACATAAGACCCTGGGAACATGAAGAGATGATCCCAATTAACGTTAGAACACAATCTCTAACTTTAGCTGGTGAAACGTCTGTTAGCCTACATGTAAAATACGTCAGAATGCCGTTGTGTACCACATATAATCAATGTCAATGCTACACCACAGTAATTGAAATGAAAGCGGGGACACTCTTAATGCCAACACAGTTAGCTACTAGCTAATCTAGCAAGACAGGCCGCTTGGTCCATTGACAAATTTAGCTACCCAGCTAAGCTACGCTAAGGATGCTAACGGGGCTAGCTACCTGCTGTTTTCCACAAGATCCAAAGCCCGATGCTGAAAAACAAAAACAGGAGAAGATTCAGCTGTTAATCCAGGGTATTCAGGGTTTCGGTTGGCTCCTTCACGGTGTTGATACTTTCATTTCAAACGCTGCCCAGGACGATGAGACAGGATAATCATTAAGGATACTAGCGGTCTGCTGTCTGCTCCGTCAGAATCAGCTGACCAGGAAGCACCAACAGCTGGAAGAGGAGAGGGGCGATGCAGATGTTTGACACATGGATGGATGTATAATAAGAACAGGGTTGACAGCACGGATGAATATTGATCTTTTAGTTTTTTCTACACAACCACATTTACCAATATCTTTGGTTAGTTCTTCGATTATAACAGACATTACATGATCATAGAATGTATAGTGGTAGAAGTGGGCTGCTCAGATATTTCAGTCAAAATTGTATCAACTTATCTAAGTTTTCCCCATCCTGATGGGTTTGTTTTCCTTGCTTCTTAATGAAAGAATGTTCCTTTAGCAGTGTTGCATTGACAGTGTCTAGCATTATACATATTTTTTTTACTTATACTAATGCATACCAGAAGGTATTATTGTACTGTGTTTACCATGAAAAAAAAACACCGAGTGAACACTCAGCACATAAGATAGTAAATGCATAAAATAATCATAATAATATCAAGGTTTAAAATATATATATATATATATATATATATATATATATATATATATATATATATATATATATATATATATATATATATATATATATATATATTTGACATTTATAATAACATTTAAATTATAACTCTACTGCTTTTTGTCCGCCTCACCTGTAGGTGGCAGTTGTGCCTATGACATGCATCTAGCGTGCCACACATTTCATCAGAAGACGAAGAAAAACTTTCCCCGGAAAGGAGTTCTGGTTTAGTTGGTAAGCTATCTTTTCATCACATTTGAATTGTAGTATTATTATTCCTTTTTCCTGAGCCAATTTTATTTCTTTAAGCAAACCGAGTTTCACTGCAGGTAGTTCAAAGCAGGCTCTTCGTTTGTTGCTTGTCTTCACAGAGAGATGCAGAGCCGAGGCAGCGCCGATCAGTCCCATCCTCTGTTTGGAGGAGCTTTGACAGCCGTCCTCCCTCACAGCGCCAAAGACACCAGTGAGCTGAGAGAGATCCCTGACAACCAGGAGGTGTTTGTCCATGAACACACCGACCAGAGCCTGATCGTGGAGCTGGTAGAGTATCAGAGTCAGGTGGAAAACGAGGACGCTGCAAGGTATCACTTTGAAGACATCGCAGGCAGTAACAAAGCTTTAGAGCCAGGTGCTTTTGAGGTGACCAGTGTTGTACCCATGTCCAAATCTCAGCTGTCCCTGTCGGACTGCAGTTCTGCCTGGATGCTGACTGGCACTCAGTGTGTGTCTAAATTCAACGAAGAAGCGAGGAATTCAGTGACCCTACACCTGGGTCTGTTCCGTCTACCACAGTTCTCCACAGATGTCCTGATAACCTTCAATGACCCGCAGAGAATCAACCCTGATAGCAGCAGTGCAGCTTCAGCAGAGACACACAGACAGCCATGGACGGTGCAGGAGTTCCAGCGGTTGTTGCAGACGATGACTCTGCACAACCCAGGGCTGTTTGGATAGGACTGCTGCTACTTCATCAGACCCCTGAGTTAAAGGTTTAGTTTCAAGCTCATTTAAACCACTATGTTTAGCTGGGGCTCCACAAGAATCAGGTTGGTACCAACCTGAAAGTTTGGGGGCAATTCTTTCAAGCTGTGGTCCAGTTGCTGCGTGGCACAAATCCTGTTTTTCGCTCGATGTTTACTTTGTTGTGACAAAAAAATGAATTCAAAACCAAACATTCAAGATTTTATTTTCATATGCACAGAAGCTAAGATTATATATGGCAAGGAAAAACTCCCAGGCTCCTCCAACAATGCAACATAAAACATCTCATGATATGAAGATCAGAAGTCATAATAAATGTTTTTGATAATAAAATCTTGGACCTTCTCTTTATTTTTGGATCAACTGATTACAATTTTTTTTATTGAAGATGCTTTAAACTAGGTCTGTATTGATGCCTGTTATTTTTGCAAGGCATGTCTGTATTGTGTGAAGCTGTTATGCACATAAGAGAAATGTGAGATTCGAGACATAACGTCATAATGCCATAGAAACATTCTCCTTCTACTTACTCAAGCATTTCCTCCATCCTCATCATGCTTTCTTCCCTTTATTTTATTATTTTCCTAAATACTGCCACCTTCCTTGCATACACTAATAGACTATATTTATGTGTTAATACAAACATCTACCAGGCTCCGTCATGCACAAACCTCACCTATAGGCCAGCAAATATTCAATCGCTAACAGCGATGCTTTTTTTTTACACTATGGTAGTAAAAAAGACACACAAGTTATGGCGAAAGTCAGAAAAGGGGTTAAAGGTAAATTGAGGTTCCACTTATGAACTCCTTCTGGAGCCATTAAAATGCAGTTAATACTCATAAAGCTTTCAGAAGGACCTGAATTTAAACATTAACTGTGAAAATTTAGTGACTCCCAGAGGGAATATGTATTAGGTCAACTTTTTCCATCATTCACTGCAAGTGGCCTCATGGTGGAATAATTCATTAGCCTGGACCGTGACAAAAACTTTGGAAAGACTTTACTCACTCAAGGGTGAGTTTGGAGCAACACTAAATGTATGGAGTGAAAACTGACCCTCATTCATTTCTGCTTTGAAGTCAAACCAAATTAAAACTTTTCCACAGTTATACGTCTGTTATTTCAGGGAAAATGGTTTGACTTGAGTCTGCTGTTAAATAAAACTCATCACAGCGTAGGAATTCAGGTAAGTGTTGCATAACAAGTAAGAGGAAGTACAGTCTGTCTCCTCAGAGCCACTTCAAACCCTTTTTTAAATAACGGATTAAGATCTCATAAAGTCTGGTCTCCGCTCACTGATCCCAGAACATTCCTTCATTAAACAAGGCAACATTGAGAGTAGCACAACAGCAAAGACCTTGGATAAACATGCTGTTTTTGGATGTCTTTTAAAGTCTGAAAACATCCTGTCTTAAAGAACAGAAGGTTTTGGAACATGCTTCTAATGTTAAGGTCATGTCGGGAGACGATCTGATACATTACAGACTTGCATATAGAGCAGTGCTCTCAAAAATGTTGCCTTGTGATGCAGAGTGGTAAACTGTTTAACAAAAGAATGATTGTCTAGGTTATTTTATCATTTTATAAATCTCTTTTTTCCCTGCCATTCCTTCAACTATTTAATGGCCCTTCAACATTTTACATTTTTTACACAACTGCTCTGGATGTCCAAAAATAAAAGCTGTAAGGATTGCTTGGTTAAATACTGAAATTCAGCAACAGTTGGATATGTTAAATATGTAATTGCATGGCAGACCACAGTTTGAATAACTGAATGAAAAAACAAACTAAAATGTCCTTATGGGCAAGGTTTAACATTGAACTAACTGTCATTGCGTTTTTAACAAACAGTGTCCAGTGGAACAAAACACAACACAATAACAACAAATGCAGAAAACCCAAATGAAAAAGAGTGTGGTTAGAATTGAAAACAATGCTCTTGGTTCAAAATCTCACTTAAAAGCTAAAATATATATATATTTTTAAAAGGACACGTTTTGTAAAAGAGAAAATGCCTTTGGAAGAATCACTGTATCCGGCTGCTAGAATAAAGTGAAATTAAACAACATTATTTATTTTTGCATCAATTCCAACTCCTTCTTAGCCGACATCCTAAGCATTGAACATTTCCACTATAAATACTCTACTGCATAGGCAGTGGCCTTTCGGGCCCCAGTGAATAATACAGCACTGACAGTAACTGTATTGACTTTTAAGTCACCGAGGAAAAAGAAGGGATGCCTTCATAGCAATGTCTTTGACCTCCAGTAAGTTGACGTCTGGCACACATCTTTGTTGTCCTGTTGAAAACTTGGCTGACAGGTGAACTGATGTTTCCCTGATGATGACCAGTACAGCTTTCCGGTTCATTCTCACAACAACTTGCCCTTTGCTGGCAGGTCCCCAAACAAAACTTGAGGTCAATGGAAACAGATTGCCCAGTCAGGTTATGACAAACAGCACCTTTTTTTTCAAGAAGTGTCACTTTTACTTGTTGAGTAGCATCTCCCATAACTAGTTGCAACATCTTTCTTGTACATGATTGAAAGGCTTCAAAGGCAACAGATCAATAAGTGGAGAACTCAAAACTGACATTAAATCTGTGTTGGGAAAGTTGATAAAAAAATATTCAAAAACACAGAAAATAATTATCAAGTATGTTTTGAATGTGTGACATTTTCAGTATATCATGGAGGCATCAATCACAAGTGTATGCATACTTCCTGCTCAGAGACTCAAAGCTCCAGGGTCATTTATTACTCAAGCTCCACTGTTATCACTGTTGCGTTTGTACTATACACCCCCCCTTGCAAGACCCTCTCCCACACACCCCTCTCTCTGGACTCAAGCCTGAACATCCTTCCCTCGCCAACTCCAGCTATTCCCTGCAACAGAGCGATCTGCTTCTCTCATCAGGATCCCATTGCTCCTCTTTTTATAATTTATGCTTTCTTAAATTATGTCTACCTTTGGAATCATAATCCCAAGAGGCTCACTGTGGAACAATTAAAAAGGTCCTGGAACAATTTCTTTTAGCTTCCCATATTTTCTGCAAGACATTTATTTTACATGAGCAATCATTCAACATTCTAACAGCTGACATGTTCATTTTTAACAGAATAACAATGAAAGAGGGAATTTGTATAAAAATGACGTTTATTAACAATGAGTATTAATAAATTTCCTCTACAATGTCATATACAATGACTTGAGGTTTGTTACATTTTTCTTAACCTGTAGATGGCTTTAAATTACTTTTTAATCCTGAGGCTTCTTCTTCTTGCTCTCGGGTGAGGTATTGTTGGTTTGGGAGAAGTGCTCAGTCATGGCAGCAAGCGCCCGGTAGCGGTGAGAGATAGTGTTCTTCACCTCTTTGGGAAGTTCAGCATAGCTGCAGATGAGAGGGAAATAGTTAAAGTCATTAAGGATAGTTCTTATTTTTGAAAAGAGAGAGAGAAATCATCTCTAATGCACAGCATAAAGTGAAAGGGTTCCTCACAACCCCTGGCCTTTGACTCCCCCTTGTGGCTTAAAGGGGATATTCCAAGCAGTCTTTGCTTACGTTTTGTCATATCCCTCTGGCTGAAAACAGGGATCCCATCCAAAGTCTCGAGAACCCCTTGGTTCAACAATCTGTCCCTTGAAACACCAAGATAAAAAAGAGTGAGTTTTAAATATACGAAAAAACAAATATAGGAGAACATTGAGGCAGTTTTAGAGAGTCTTTACCTCTGTTATCCCTCTGAAGAGCTGCACTGGTTCACCTTTCCCAGCAGAGAAAGCAAAAGTACAGAGAGCCCATGCTGATTTATCTTCAAATCCAGCTAGGAGTTTGTACAAGCCTACAACAACAACAACAAAAAAATGTATAAGATTGGAGATGCTGTGTTCATATTTTCTACCCAGCCTTAAAAAAAAAAAAGTTAAATAACTTGAGAGTGTTTAATAAGATAAAATACTTGCCTTCTGGCTTGAGTTTATCCAGGAACCATTTTCTACAAAAAAAAGGAGTTTGGGTGTAACTACGACTTTTAACTACCACTACTGAAGATACAATGGTTTGACAGATATACAAGTTATTATACGAACATGTAAGGACCAGGCAGGCCTCCCAAAGCCTTGAAACATAGACAGGTGTCCTCCACTATGACAGGCCCCTCAACCTGAGGGTGGAATACAAAAAATATATCACTTTAAATCATAGAAAAGTACACACAAAATATTCTCTTGCATCCCATATACTGTACCTGCCTTGCAGCCTCCTTACACTTATGTATGGAAATCTCATCTGGCTCTCCTTGGTATTCAGGCACTGGTTAAAGAAATAGTAAGATGAGCATTGACTATAATAGCGTGTGTATTCTACTGGTCTGGTGGTCTCTTTTTTAGATACTTACAGTCAATCTTTTTTGACACCAGTTTGTAAGGAAACCTGTCTCCTAGTATCTGAATGACCTGATGGACAAACACAGAGTGAATCTAGCAGGACTGATTTTTGACAAATGAAACCAGATATTTTGGTACATACGAACAACTCATGCTCACTATCTATAATTAGCTAACACCGTGGGGAGCAGCATACAAAGGAAATACATGTAAATGTATCCTGCCTGAAAAGGTTATGCAGGACAGAAAAACCGTGAGCATACCATCTTTATCTGTAGTAAAATATTTGACGCTTACCTCTTCAAGCTTTTTCGCATTTCCAGTCACGAAGACCACAGATCTTCCAGCAGGCACAACCATGTTGCAAGAAACACGGAGGTCTAACAATATCGGACCGAATGGTTCCGGCTCTGTAACGGCCAATCAAACTAGGTCTGGGAGCCACCGCCAATCGCTGCGCACTGTGTAACTCCGCCTCCTGATACTTCCTCCAATCAGCGAGCGGTACTACCGTAAATGTTGTCCGGCCTGAACAGTCACAATTGCCATGTGGAAAGGTGGCTGTCAAGAAGCTTAAACTGAAACGCTTTTGATTTGATCTGTTTTACTACAGCTGACAATGAGTCTATTACCTCGAACTGCTGAAGAGTTCAGCTCCGCAGAATACTGGGAGAGATTTTTTAAGAAACGCGGAGAGAAGGCTTTTGAATGGTATGGAGACTACAACAAACTCTGCGGCGTGCTGCATAAATACATCAAAGTGCAAGACAAGGTACGATAGCTTGGAAACGCCTAATATACTTTGTTTGTGTGTCTAAAGCACCCGCTTAAAAATGACTCAAATGTCTCAAAAGGTCTCAAAGGTCTATCCATTCAATATTCAAATATTCTAGCTCTACATGTCAATAAAGCATAAACAATTTGTATTGACAGTTTGTTTGTTATTACTATTTTCATTTACTTCCAGCCAATGTTTACTGTATTTGTATGTGTACAGTAGCATTCATTTATTTGATCTTTATTTATTATAGCAATCTCGTTGAGATGAGGACTTCAACAAGAACCATGTAGTAAAACAAAAACAACACACTTAGGCTACCCGACAACAAGGAATTAAAAACAGATTTTAGAATCCTGAAAAGCATTTAAATGCTGTAATATTATAAAGAAGTATATTTTAGTATAAAATGGATATATTTAAGTAACTAAAAAGTGCCTCAAAACCTTACTTCCAGTACTTAAGTAGATGTGGTTATTCACTTTTCACCACTCCAAATGATAATAACTGATTTAACAGTGTTTTGTATATCTGTCCTTTAGGTGTTGGTGGTCGGCTGTGGTAACTCTGAGCTGAGTGAACAGATGTATGATGTTGGTTACAAACATCTAACTAATATAGATATAAGTGAGACTGTGGTGAACCATATGAACCAGAGAAATGCTGAGCGCCGACCGGGCCTGACCTTCCAGCAGGTGGATGCTACACAAACTCCTTATGAGGAGGCCAGCTATCAAGCTGCTCTGGACAAGGGCACTCTGGATGCCATGGCATCAGAAGAAGAAGGAGCACTGGCCAGGAACATGCTCGCTGAGGTAAGAAACCAATGGCTCAGGCTGTGAGCAGATGATTCATTTTTTGCTCACTTGGTATATATCCTCAACATAGTCTTTGCATTTGCATCAAAGCAGTGTTCTTGTGTCTGCAGGTGGCTCGCGTGTTGAGTGTTGGCGGCAGGTATGTCTGTGTGACGTTGGCTCAGGAGAGTGTCATCAAGTTAGCTGTAGAGCACTTTGTGCAGCTGGGGTGGGCTGTGAGGCTCCACTGCCTGCAGGAGGAAAACAGGAGCGTAGAGGACTCCTTTGCTCTGCCTGTCTTTGTTCTGGTCTGCACCAAGTTTCGTCAGCCTATGCCCTTGCCTATTCTTGAGATGTGTCTTGGGGAGGATGGAGCCCCTACTCGACTAACAAAGGTTTCAGATTTGTTGTCCGCTGTGAGGGAGCATCAGGCTTACTCAGTCTTGAAAAAGAGGCTCCGTACAAGCACGGACGCCAGCTCGAACCTCTCACTCACTCTCTGCCACACCAAGACTGGCCTCCCCAGATACACTCTCACAGTACAAGATTGTCCTCCAGGTGCCAAGGTGCCAAGATCAAACCAGTTTGCAATTTTTATTGGTGAGCTTTCCTGTTATTTGACCATGTTTCTGCCTTCCTATATTGGTAAGCATGAATGTATTTTGTTCTGCTTTGATGATTTTTCTTCTTCCCACTCATCCTGTCAGTGCCTCAAGGAAGTGAGACAGCTTGGCTCTACAGTTCCAGTGAAGGGCGAAGGCAGCTGGCAGCCAGTGCTAACTTCCGACGCCTGGTTATTGTGGCAATGCACAGGAATCAGGAGTACACAGACATGCAGGATGTCCAGTCAGAACTCTCACCAATGGTGATGGACCTGGCTCCCCCGGGCATGCCAGCCAACCAGCAGGTAAACTCTTACAAATATTTATTTTAGAAATGTTATTTCTCCCTATGAAACATTTTATGCTGCAATAATGTGTCAGCAAATAAATGCGAGCTCTCCATCCCCATTTAGGTGCCGTTTTTGTCTGTTGGAGGAGACCTGGGTTGGCGAGAGGAAGTTAGCAGGGGTGTGAGTGAGCTGAGTGGGGAGTACTGTGTGGAGAATGTCAAAGGAGAGGATGGAGAACTCTATCGGAGACTGGTTTTCTTGTCTAATGCTGCCCTTGTCCAATCAGAGAGCCGCCTTGCCCCTTTAAATACTGGTCAGTTCTTTTTCCTTGTTGATTGCATTTTGTTATGCTCTCTTTCTCGTTATGATAATCATAATATAATTAAAAAAACAAGTTAAACTAACAATGTATGTACACCTGTGTTTTTGAAATGAAATGAACAGTCACCCATCAAATCATTTTAATACGTTGCTATAAAATAGATGTACATTGATTATATGAATGAATATTTATTTCTCTGCAGCATCAGTTCACAAGAAGAAAAACAAAAAGAAGGCCAAGCCAACAACTGCTCCAACAACATCCTCCAGCTCTCTGTCAGTGGACAGTGGCTTCCTCTGCTGCGCTCACCATGAAGTTATGGTGGCTGGCCTCACCATGCTTGGGGTGGGAACGCCGCAAAACAAAGGTCAGTTCAGATTGTATAGTCAGGTTAAGGTTGTAGAGGGCTATAGCAGGAGGAAGTACTAACTATACAGCAACAGCCTTCCAGCTCTTTGCATGAAATATCACACTTGATTGAGCTTTAACTTTGACTCCCCACTATCTTCTCCTTTAGATGTCCCAGTGTCGGTGCTCCTGGTGGGGCTCGGTGGAGGAGGCCTGCCTCAGTTTTTAAGGGACTTTGTGCCCAATGTTACTGTTGAGGTTGTAGAACTAGACCCTGTTGTGATGCAAGTAGCAAATGAATGGTTTGGGTTCCGACCGGATGATCGTTTGACTGTCACTCTCGGGGACGGCCTCGAACGCATCTGTGCCCTGGAGAAACAAGGTAAGTGAGGGTCTAGTAAGAGATGCAGCAGTTGAAAACAAGGCTATAGGCTACACCTGCTAATATATTACCAAGAATGACTAGGTTTTTTCTTCCTTTGTAGGTGGTCGTTTGTTTGATGCCATCATGTTCGATGTAGACAATAAGGATAGTACTGTGGGTATGAGCTGTCCTCCTGCTGCTTTTGTAGAAACCTCGATCCTGCAGAAAGTCAACAGCCTGCTAACCCCCATAGGTAAAATATTTGTATCAGTTGATTTACCTCAATAGTTTGGAATGTGGCATGTTTACGCTTGCATACATTTAGACAGTTGTGGATTTTCTTCTCCATGTAATCTTATACTCTCTGTCTCACTCTGTCATTCTACCAGGTATATTCACATTGAACCTTGTGTGTCGTGACTCAGTATTGAGGAAAAGCGTGTTGGAGCGTGTCAGTGCTGTGTTTCCCACCATCCTTTCTCGAAAGATTGAAGGGGAGGTCAACGAAGTTCTTCTATGCTCTCATGGAGAAGATGGGACCTCGAAGGCTGCCAGCATCCTTCCATCCCTGAACCAAGCAGGCAAAAGTCTTCAGAGCGCACTGTGCTCTAACAGGACTGGACCCAACAGCAGCCCACATATAGACATTGCAGAGTTGATAAAAGACCTGAAAATAGAGTAAAGCTTGCTTGAAACCAAAGCTTGATGGGATTTATTCATGTCTTAATACCATTTGAGACAATATTGTGAAGATAATATCACAATAGGTGCCTTGACTGCGATTGTTCTATGTAATAAAATGTATTATAATGTTTAACAATAACAAGTAAATAACATTTTATCTTTACATCTTAAAGTTGTACTTCTGCAAAAAAAAAAGAGCAAAGTTGTGTTAGATATTTGAACATGCATTATCATTAAATGTAGCCTTCAGTTTCTCTTTCATTTGCTTATGGACTCCGGTGTACTACATGGTAGTCACTCCCTCATTGCCCAAGAATGCAGCAGTGTTATTTACAGTAGATGAATCTTACTCTCTGGTTCCAGTTGCAAGTGATCACCTACACCCTGCCTGGATGCGTGGGATTTTAAATAGCGGTAGGCTAGAGGAGTGAATACTTGCTTAGCGTCTGATATAGATCAGTACTCTTTCAATTGGCAATGTTGCTCTCCCCTCTTCTGCACGAGGGGGGGATTGCCGTGTTAAAAAATGTTCACAGCGCATGCGCACATCATTAGATTCCTTTAGCTGTCAGTAGAAAAGTTTTCCTCATGTCCATGGACCAAAGTTGGTGTAGCGACACGTAGCTATCCACTTAAATGTATCCTGTATTTAAGGTAAACAACAATCTGTGAACTTTTGTGGTTTTAACACAACAAAAATGTCTATAGCGAACTGTTTCCGGAGGATTGGGCTCAAACTTGGAGTCTACTGTCGTTACCAGATTCACCCTCGGTAACGTACTATCAAGCTAAAGTTACGGAGCTTTCAAAAACTTGGCACCGTCCTTCAAGTACAGTATTATTTTTAGGTTTTGTACTTGTCCGTATTAAAATAACTATGGTAGCTACTCTAACAACGGGTGTAGCCTAGACAAGGGGTGAAAGAGCGTTTAAAGGAGCCGCTGGGCTGCTCCGTTGCGATGGGCAACCGCGGGATGGAGGATCTGATCCCGCTGGTCAACCGCCTCCAGGACGCGCTGAGCACCGCGGGGCAGAGCTGCTGCCTTCACCTGCCGCAGATCGCTGTGGTCGGCGGCCAGAGCGCTGGAAAGAGCTCCGTCCTGGAGAACTTTGTGGGCAGGTAAGACACTCACAATGAACTCTGAATTACCTGTGCAGCAAGGGGAATCATCAAAAATACACAACCTTAAATAGACTGAAGAGAAATAGGTGACAAAAAAGTTGCCTATTTGTCTAATCTTGCACCATTTGACCGAGGATGTTTGCATATTATAAATAGATAGTTATTGGTTATTAATATGACTAGTTAAATTAATCAAACTTTATATATCACTTGCTTGGCCCTCCTCCTGCAGCAGAGACGCAAGAGGGCAGGATGTGTAAACGTACAAGAAGACTAGCCTACAATTAAAACAACACATGAAACATCTTTTAGTAGTTTTCCAAAAATGTGAATAATCATTCCCTCATGAATGTATCAACAACAACAATACACGCAGATAACTTCCTATTACTGCATTACCACTATTATTATTTGTTGTAAATAATTCAAATAATTTATTCCAAATGATTTACTGAACATTAGTTACCACATATACACATCTTTTGAACAACATCCAGAATTGCAAACTTTAAGACTGTGTTTAAATAATATGTATAGAATGTATATGTCCTTGTATAAAGTCTACAGATATCTCATTTATTACGTTTCGTGAGTCACCCCAAAGCACTTGTTGTGCAATGAAAGACAATGCCTTTTAAAAGTATTAACAAATATGTTATTATTTAAACCAGTATCAGTGACAATGGGATTCTGGATGTCTATAGTTTAAGTTAAAACCCACTGCAATATTCATGTAATACAAAAAGTAAAACCATTGCAACTGTTATTGAGAGGCTGGGACTTGCTTACTTTACAACAGGTTTGTGTCACATTGAACTGAAACCAGGAGTTTAGGCATTACTTCACTATTCACAATGCACTGCTGAAATCACAGTGTTCATATATATCACATTCCCCACCCAGCAGTAGTGATATGGTGTGAAGTGGTTGATGCCAGTATGCCTGTATGACAGTAGCCAGCGCAGCGCCTTATCTCACTTATGGGCTGTGTAGGAGAAGTAATGGTATCAGAAATATTTTAATTAACCAACAATTATTATAGTCAACCAATACTGGGCCGAATAACTGAAAAAAACCCTCAAACCCTAAAAAATAAAGGCTCATGAAGGCCTGTGTTGTTTTTGTAAAGTTGAAACCTTAGACGGGAGACAATTTGATTGGTTAGGAGGAGACTAGTATTTCCATCCTGTTGGAAAAGAATGCTGGTGAGTGAGTAGTTTCCCGGTTTCAAGAAAGGGAAGTTCTGTTTACTAAAGGCAATGTATATATTGTGTACAGCAGAAGAATGTTCGCTATTGCCAGATATAGAAGGCTATTATTGCTTGCTATCCCGAGTGTGTATTGATATTAAAACACACATTTGTTATTTTCCTTAGCTATGATTATGTTATGAGTATGACACCCCTTTTGTTTGGGACAGTGCCAGCTATTTCATGTGTGACAGGATGCAGTAAAACAAACTTCCTGAACCTGATGTTAATAGAAAAGAGGAGGATATGCCTGAGGAGTGTATTCCTGTGCATTCTGTCTCTTTAAAAGCAACATTTAATTTAGCTTTGAGTCTTTATATATCTGATAGGGCAGATCATATGGCAAATATTTCCTTAGCCTTCCTGTTCATGTTGCTGATGTTCTAGATAGTATAGCAACTAAAATACAACTCATTTACGGCTTACTGTTGGTGCCCATAATGCTTTATTTTGCCTTATACTTGTAGGATAATAGTCCTAACTGTGCATGCAAAATATTTAAGGTCATTAAGTAGTGTATGTCAATAGTGTTTCAGACTAAGATGCAAGTTTGCTTTGACATTTAATGTGCTAGTGTGGCTCTGTGTGTATACAGTTTCGCTCCAATCTCTTTTTATTCTCACAGAGATTTCCTACCACGGGGTTCAGGAATTGTCACACGCAGACCTTTAATCCTCCAGCTGCTTACTGCTGACACTGGTAGGTAAGACACACATCATAGTCATCCCTGTCATTCTTAAGCTGCCTGCCACCAGATGGCAGTATGATATTTTACAATGACTGAGCCCAACTGGTGGGATAGTGCTTGATAGTCATCTTATGGTATAATATGGTCTAATATATATGATCCTGGCCTGTATTGTCTGGCCCTCTTGCAATTTCATATGGCTTTTAAACCCTTTTATGACATGGACTAAATGTTATAGCATTAAAGAATCCTGCTGTATTATACTAGGCCTTTGTGGTCTGACTCAAATACACTTTGTCTTTTTTTTTGGATTGGACAGGCTTGATTTTCCAAAAGATCCTCCAACTTATGATTATGATTACGCTATGATTCTACCATTCTTTAACGGATAATTTCCCCATGTGGTCATTCTTTATCTTTCCAGAGTACGGTGAATTTTTACATTGTAAAGGAAAGAAGTTCACAGACTTTGATGAGATATGCAAAGAGATTGAGGCAGAGACGCAGAGAATCACAGGATCAAATAAAGGCATCTCTCCTGTCCCCATCAACCTACGGATCTACTCACCAAACGGTAACACAATGTGTACTTGTGTGTGTTCATCTAAAAAATTCCATTTCAGTAGATTTTTCTGACATATGAACAATATTTCTGCATGTGTGTGTCTGCAGTGCTGAACCTGACTCTTGTAGACCTGCCTGGCATCACCAAGGTGCCTGTAGGCGACCAGCCGGCAGACATAGAGTACCAGATACGAGACATGATCATGCAGTTCATCTGCAAGGAAAACTGTCTCATCCTTGCTGTCACGCCTGCCAATACTGACCTGGCCAACTCTGATGCACTCAAACTGGCCAAAGATGTTGACCCACAGGGTAAGTCAGGCTTGTAGTCTCTGTTGGGTTTCATTATGTCCTGAGAACAAGGGTTATCACGCATATATTTTCACAGTAATTAATCAGCTAAATGGTTAAAGGGGTAGTCATTTATCTTTCATACTTCCACAGGATATGATTTAACATTTGAAGCAAATAAAGTGTCCTTATTTTCTTCATCTTCCTTTTAGGCCAGCGCACGATTGGTGTAATCACTAAGCTAGACCTGATGGATAAAGGAACAGATGCCCGGAACATTCTAGAGAACAGGTTGCTTCCCCTACGCAGAGGTGTGCTGCTTGTGTTTGTGGGCATGTGTGTGTGTGCATGTTTGCTAGTGTGTGTGTTTTTGCCACCTAGCTATAATACAGTGCACCCAGTGGAGGTTCTTTTGAGAGGAATGACATCATGATTGTGTCTCTTATCATCAACCAGACGTCTTTTTCAAGCTATTTTTTCTTTTTCTCCCTTTCTGACTCTGCTTGTGGCCTTTGGTATTTCTGATTAGCATGCAAATTATCTCTATAGCCAGTACCATGTGTTGAAAGATGGCCATGCACTTTGTATGACATCTGAGTAATACATATAGTATGTGTTTGCACTTTTGTTCTATAGTGTGTATGATGGAAAGAGAGATAGAGATAATATTAATAGCTTGTAAAAATGTGTGTGTTGAGTGAGAGAGAAAGAGTATGGAATAATGCAAGGCCTTGAGCTCCTGTGGGAGTGTAGTACAGACTGAGTAAAGCTCCACCAGGTGCTAGCTCCTTCATGCTTCTCCTCCAGTGCTAATGCATTAGCCATGGAGGCCATTGAAATAACTGCCTTGGTAGCAGCATAGAGCTAAAGCATTAGATAAGGAGCCTGGTGCTATTACATCTATTACTGCACTAAACAAGGAGTTTAGCCTGCTCTATAACACATGTTCTGCTGTTGAACAAACATATTAATATCCAGCTTGTATGCTATAGTCCCACTGGGACAAATGGCAGTATGGGAAAAGTTTTCAAGGACATGTTAAATGAAAACTAAATCCGCCTAACAACGGAGTCCTTGATTGTTGCTTCCTCTTGTTGCACATTATCTTCTTTACAATGATCCCATGCCATTTTTTATTTTCGAATCTCTTCCTCCCAAGGTTACATAGGGGTGGTGAACCGCAGTCAGAAGGACATTGTTGGGAAAAAGGATGTAAAGGCAGCCCTGCTCGCAGAGAAGAATTTTTTCCTGTCCCATCCGGCCTACAAACACATGGCTGAAACTATGGGCACCCCATATTTACAAAAAACACTTAACCAGGTTCAAAATGCACACACTCACATAGAGAGATATATACTGTATATTGTGTGTATTTTTTGTTACTGATAATGTTTTTTTGCAGCAACTGACAAATCACATAAGGGAAAGTCTGCCAGCCTTCCGCAGTCACCTGCAGAGCCAGATTCTGAGCTTGAACAAAGAGGCTGAAGAGCTCAAACAGTACAGTCCCGATGACCCTGCACGGAGGACCAAGACACTGCTACAGTCAGTCAGTCAAACGTTTTTTAAATGTCTGTGTTTGTTGTCTTTTAAACTATTTCTATGTCAGTGTTCCTCCTGGTTTATGTGTTTCTTTCTACCAGGTTAGCTCAGCGCTTGGCTGTTGACTTTGAGAAGCTCATCGAGGGCTCAGGTGACAGAGTAGACACTGTCAATCTGTCAGGAGGAGCTAAGATCAACCGAATCTTCCATGAGCGCTTTCCCTATGAACTGGTCAAGGTGTGTGGGCGTGTATTACTCATGTGGTAGGGACATACATCTATAGTGACATGTCCTATATAACATATTACATTTTAGAATAAGGACTTGGCAAGTTACAATAATGGTTAGCGTTAATCTCCAATAAAGTCAAATCAAATTGAAATTCAACCAAATATAAAGTGCTCATCATAAAGTAGCTCCGTGTAAACTGTACGTACATCAATAACTTTTAAGCTTAACTGTGTTCAGCTTTGGCTGAACGTGTACTGTTTGTGTTCAGATTGAGTCAGATGAGAAGAAGCTGCGACAAGAGATCAACTATGCTATCAGAAACATCCACGGTGTCAGGTGCAGTATAAAGTTCTGAACAAATGCTGATTTATAAGTATTTTTTTGTTTGCTATAGCTAATGTACTTCATTTATTTGTTCTTCCTTTCCTCCACCTTCCTCTCTCTGCCTATAGGACAGGCCTGTTCACTCCTGACATGGCATTTGAAGCAATAGTGAAGAAACAGTTATCAAGTTTAAAGGGACCCTGCATTAAATGTGTTGACATGGTCAGTCAAGAACTAATCACCACTCTGTACCAGTGCATCAACAAGGTATACATGTGTATGTGTGTCATGTAACTGTGTGATGTAGTGTGTGTTTGAATGTGTCAGCACTAGCTTTAACTTCTGCTCTGATTTCCCTCTGTAGCTCAGTTCTTTTCCCAAACTGCAAGAAGAAACAGAAAGGATTGTTACCACTGAAATACGAGAGCAAGAGAGTAAATGCAAAGAGCAGGTTGTTCACACATATTGGAATTACAGCTTATTTTCAGATAACCTTATACATCATGTTTCTCTAATTAATGTGTATCCATTCTGTGCAGGTGTTGATGCTCATTGAAATACAACTTGCCTATATAAATACCAAACATGAAGATTTCATTGGCTTTACCACGTAAGTATCCTCTATAAAATCTAATACAACATGTACTATATATTATGCATGCTAAAAGAGTAAATAACATGACCTCATTGTCTCCTTCAGAGCCCAGCAGACGAACAACCAAGCCAATAAAAAGACTCATGCAGGGATGGCAGCAAACCATGTAAGTAGTACTGAATTCATTCTTGTTTACCCTCAGTGTTATCGAGACTCTTGCTCACTTTAAGCTAAATAAACAGAATTTGTGAATGACAGTTTACTCCAATTATATTATAATACTTTCAGGGTTAAACACACAAATTGAACGCTTATTAGCAATGGTTCTGAATTTGTATCATCCATCTTACATTTAGCTTTATTTGCAGTAATTTCCCCATCCCATGTGTTATGCATTAGTCAGCATTAATTAGAATTCCAAGCAGCAGATAAATTAGATATTTTGTGATTTTACTGGAGTGGATTAAGGGTTCATGCAACCAGAGTTGATCTTGGCTTCTCATACAAATGCAGGAAAGCAATAATTAATTTGTAACATAATATTTTTGGGACACATTTTAAAGCAGGGATGATTAAAAACATGACCCCACTATTACTGTGTTGGTTCTGGATCCTTAATTTGAGATGATAGGATTTGTGAATAGCACTACATTTGAACCGCAGCATACGAAATCCATTATTTACAAGACTTCTCATGTTGCTTTTATAGTAGCTAGATCAGTATCAGTGTCATCCTCGAAAAAACGCAATAGTCCCCTCATATAATGAAAACATTAACGCCATTTTGATTTTACTCCCTCATCTCCTTGTTTCTCCAGGGTGTGGCCGCTCCTTCAAGACTAATAGTAGGAGACCAATCTCTTCAAGCCTCCTCACTCACTGCTGCCTCTATTTGAAATATTTGTGTGCAGGATTCAAGCTAAAAGGGTTGTGGGTTGGCATGCGACTTATAGCAAACATGCACACTGGCACTTGGCTTATTGCAGCTTTGTTTATTAAGTATTTCATCACTTGCAAGGGATACACTGCTAACATGTCAAACTATTTTCCACTTACAGTCACAGTTAGCAGTATTCCCTCTCTTTCCAAACCTAATCATCTTTACTTTTTGCAGTTCCACTGCTCCACAAATATGTGCAGAGGTTAATATTCTCATAATCTGCAGGATGTCTGTTTCATTCCTTGGTATCTTAACGTTATCTCATACTTCCTGTTCTCTTATTCATCACATATCTTTCTTCCAGACTCTCTCATCATGTTTCTATTTCCAAATGTGTTTGGTTACTTGTGTTTCTGTGCTTATTTTGTATTTCTATGTGTGCATCCAGTCTTCTCTTTGACCACTTATGTGCACCTGTGGTCAGTGAAATGGTAATAGGTCATGGCTGCGTTATCAGTCATATATCTCACAAATGTCGTGCAAAAATCTTCTTTTTCCTTCAGTGTCAAGTATTTACTGTGTGAACTGCTTTGCATTAGCTATACCTTGCTATCTTATTTGCCATACAACTGTCCACTGCGTAATTGTGCTGTTCCTGTCCATCCTGCAATCTGAGATCTTATCCTTGGCTGTTGTGCAGGTCATACGCAAGGGCTGGCTGACCATCAGCAACCTCGGCATCATGAAAGGTGGAGCCAAAGAATACTGGTTTATCCTCAGTGCAGAGAGCTTGTCTTGGTTCAAGGATGATGAGGTGAGGCACTTACACTTGAAAGTACATCACACCAAGACATTTAAAAAAACAAGTGAAGTTCAAACACAGCTGTACACTCTTATTCACACAGTTTATTAACACATATCTCAGCTTGAAACAGAATATCAATTGGGACAATGAGAGGTAATTAAATACAAGGGGCAACCTCTCATCTGTTGATTTTGTTGTCGCAGTTTTCGTCACACCCTCTGCCATTTTGTTGACGTTAATTGAAAATGTAAAGGCCCTCTGATGCCATGTCAGGTGGGCTGCCATCTGTCTGCCTGTCTGTGCCTGCTGTACAGGAGCAGAAGGTCTGCACAGCAAGTGTAGACAGGCAGACACACCACAACGCTCTCATCCTGTCACTGTTGATGTCATGGGAAGAAGGAAGGGCAGAGGGCAGGAAGTGAGATCAGAAGAGGGGAACACATCACAGCATTTGTAAATGGATATAATTACGAACCACATCTGGAGGTAAACACTGTAGACGTTGTTGTTGTTGTTGTTGTTGTTGTTGTGGATAACATTGAGTTGTGTTTTGGTTGACAGACATAATTGAGTAGTTGAAAGAATACTTTTGCAAATAAGTTATTGTTGTTGGTGTGCGTACTGAAATCCAGCGAGGCCTCTGTTGTGGTAGAATCTAAACAGACAACCCCTGTCTTTATAAATGCTTTGGGACAAGTCAAAGAAAAGCAAACTAAAACAGCATCTTTAACCCCGTTGCTGTCCAGCTAACTGTTTTCTTTGCTTTTTCCTCCTGCCACCTGGACCTGCTAGTGAGCCCCGCCATTTCCCCCATTCATTCCTCTGACACCCCCCCCCCCCCTCCCTATTCGTCCCGCTCTCTGCTCACTCTTCCCCTCACTCCCCCTCTTCTTCCTCTTCTGGGAGTTAAGGCATTTGGTGCGGCTCAGTCTGACACAGCTGGAGCTGCCCCAAGCCAAACTAAGATACACACTCACACACATGCACGCACAAACACACACAGTGGACAGACTTGTATATACAGTATACACTACACATGCAGAGTCTGATGTAAACAAACTTGGATGCAAAAATGGACAAAAATATACACTTAGTCAGACAGACATACAGTCACTTTTCAGATAAACACTGGATCTCTTGAACACAGTGTTCCCAGACACAGCCCCAGGCATGCACATTGTACTGTCAACTCCTTAGGATCAAATCAACTCTCACACACACACAAAGGCCTAGCACATCTGCAACACATAACTGAAAAACAGGCAAGCAAATCTGTTGACCACATCAGAGCAACAAACTTTGGCTATAAGCAGCTCTCAATGATACACGCATGTTCCACTACATGATAGAAGCTCATATGAAAGTCTTAAATTATTTTGTGGTTTAGATGGATTAGTCAGTGTTTAATCCTTGCACCTCCTTAATACACTGGTTGGTTTATCTGCTGTGTTTGGAAGGCCTGAGTGCAAAATTAGTCACCCATATTATCACAGAAGATCAAATCTACGGCCTTTCCACACACAGTCACACAAGCCAAACTTCTGCTTCTTCTCCCTCACAGCTCCCGCTCTCACTCTCCCTGCCCACACTACCTTCCACAGGCATTTATTTTTTTGCTTAACTATTTTATTTTTCTTTACCTCTGTTGCCTTTTCCTCCTCCGTTCTCGCTCTCTCTCTCTCTGTCTGTCTGCCTCTCTCTGTCTCCCCCTATTTCTCCATCTCCCCCTCTCTGTGGTTGGCAGTCTCCCTGGGACTGTGCACATTCCTGGCTGGAAAATCTGAAGCTTTGTCCAAACACCAGCTTCCAAGATCTGCCCAGAGAAATCCCACATGGCTGTTTCTACACTGCAGACCTCCCCTTTGGACTCCCCCCCCCCCTCTCTTCTAAACTCCTCCACAGTCTCTCTCTCAAACACCCCCCACCCCCCCCTTTACCCCTTTCCACCTCCACTCTCCATCCCTGTTGATTTCTTCTACACACTCCAATCTTTTAATGTCTGAAGGCCGTACAGTTCATCTCCTCCTGAACAGTTGTACCCTCACACTGACCTCATACTGAGAGTGCAGTATAATACTTCAGAGTTTAATCTCCGCAGCACACTGAACAGACATGCATTCCTTCACCCCTCGAGAGCCAGGGCACCACCAGGCAGTCTGAAGAAAAACAGACGGCTCATGCATATACACTTAATCTACATGCTCTCCACTCTGTGTGTAGGTGTGTGTGTGTGTGTCGGTGTGTGTGTCGGTGTGTGTGTGTGTGTTTGTGAGGCCTGCTCAATATCTCAAATCCATTAGTCTCGAGGAAAAGGAGACACAGCGGCTCTGATGTATGATACTTCACAACCACCCTGACACAGCTGGGAATATGACACACATGCATAAACAACACAGTGCCACAATGTCTGTGAACACAAGAGTTGCCGCATAGATGCACATGGAGGAGTTCAAAATACCCAATGAGAGACACTTTGAGGAAAAGTCAATTTGGAGCTTTTCTATAATAGTTTTGTGTTAAGAAGCTCAATTAATTAGCTAGTTTAATTTAATTAGCTTTTCTGCTTTAATTATTGGTAAATCAGTCACAAGTTATAGTTTCTCTTACTAAAATGCGATGCATGGTGTGTAGATAGCAATTGCCATAAACAAGAGCTCCTAATTCAAGATGACAAATGCTACAAAATGTATGCATTATGCTTGAAATAGAGTTAATGACTGTACTGAAAGAGTGTCATAGTCAATGCACATTTGAAGGCATTTGCATCCGTTCAGTCAAGAAAAATCAGAGAATATTAGACCATTAATTTGCACAGAATAGCGTACATGCAGGTTTTCAATGTATCCCGATTCTTGCTGCTGAAGCACTTCCTTGCACAGTCTAACCAATGTGCAGACTACTGTACACCAGTAAGATCCTGAACAGGTAGTCTGAACACTGGGATGACGGAGCAGGACCCTTTCTCACTTGTCTGCAGCTTCGGATTTTCCCGCTTGCTAGCAGTCCTGCCAGTGGCGGAGAGGATTTGGAAAGATTTCCTCTGTTATTCTCTTCTATCTTATCCTCTGTCGATGCTGGGTCACAAGGCGAGGGTCTCTCATACATCAGACATCCACTCCGATGGTTGTCCCTCTTCTGGAGATGAGAGTGTGTCTTGAGTCAGGGCGTCCGCAGGGCTGTGTCCCGGTGTAGTATCCTGTCTTGACGTGGCACATTCACTCATTCAGCTCGGGATCTGCCTGTTCACTCGAGGAAGGCATAAGGAAATGCAGGGAGTGAGAGAACGAGAGAGAGTTAGGGAGGAACTTAGCAGCCATATATGGGTTGATGGGACCCTTGGGGAGTCAACTTTGGAGAGGTCTGCAGTTTCTCCCAACTTCTCCTGCTCACTTCCCTCTGCTCTGTATGTTCCGCAACCGTTCCTGTTCTATTCTAGCAAAAATTCAAATCCATCTGTCCACCTATATCCCTCCTCTTCTTCTCTTCATCATCTCTACTTTCTATTCCTACCCCATCATAGCACCCTATACTCTATCCAGTCTCCTCCCCCTCTGTCCAAAGCGATCCCAGATGTTGCTGTATGAGCGCCAATCCCGTCCTGTCATTTTTTTTAGCCTCTGTTACAGGAAGTGGGCCCCTCTGGAAAAAAAGGAAAGAGGACCGGAGGAAGAGAGTCGTAGGGTTCAGGGGAGCACTGAAAGACGGAAGACCGAAATGTGCAAATGCACTCTTGCATCTCATACCACATGTTTGCAAAGACACAAATGCACACATGCATCCACATGCACAAAAAACGTCCAAGATTTTTACGACACCATCTTTTGCATGCATGCTCTAGTTCTCTATTAGATAAAAGCCGCCTCGTTCTTTTCCCTCTGTTTACCTCACCCATGGCCGTTCCTCCAACCAACCTTTCTGCAAGCTTCCTTCTCAAAAGTTACCAGGAGGGAGCAGGCCGAGGATGAGGGATGAGGGGGAAGGGCTTTGCTTTAGGAGAAATGTTGTGTTAGAGCTTGAGTCTGAGTAATGACTTTCACATGTGGGCCCGGCCTCTCTCCCTTTTTTTTCGTACTCCTTCTCTCATTCCCTCCCTCCCTGTTTCACTTCTTTGTACCCTGCCTCCATACTATCTGGTTCTCCTCACGCCGGTCGCTAGTCTCCTCCAACTGTTCCCTGTCATTCACAAGTCCCTGTGGTGATGACAGACTGTAGACTTATGGTGTCCTCTTTTTTTTTTTATCCCACTGTCTCTATTTTGCTAGTTACTGTGAATCCGTCTGACATGCAGACACATCATCTGATATGAGCTCAGGTGCTCGTCCACCATGTCTTCTGACACTTTTACAATTCAAATCTCTCTGCCACAGTCTTCCTTAAAAAGGAGCAGACTAAAGAATATTTACTATAAGACAAAAAGTTATTTTAACTAAACTCAACCATCTTGAGTATCTGTTGCGTTAGCTATCAACATCTGTGTTACCGCTCTGTGATTTCACACTACTATGTATCTGTCAAACTTTATCTCTCTGCATTCTGTTTTCCAGGAGAAAGAGAAGAAGTACATGCTCCCCCTGGACAACCTAAAGTTCAGAGATGTGGAGAAGAGCTTCATGTCCAACAAGTGTGTCTTCGCTCTCTTCAACACAGAGTTAAGGTTTGTTCTGTGTGTGGCTGGAGGCCTGTGTGTGTACAGTGTGTGTATGAATCAGGAAAAAGGGAGTTTTGTTCTCTTCACCTGCCTGCTGAAGTTTTAGGGATGTTCTACAAGGGTGGACATGACAGAGGAGGAAAAGGGAGGAGATGTCAGAGTGCTGTTTTGCCCTTCCTTTGACCTCTTCAATTCAACTTTGCCACTACTGGAATTGAAAGGATATCCAGTGTGTACTGCAGTGGGTGTAGTTTTTTTGCCTCCAAGTATATGCCAGGCTGTTGAGGGCTGTGTTTGCTAAGGTTTATGTGTGAAACAGATTTGGAAAGACTGTGAGACAAAGAGAATGAAAGAGAGAAAGAGACAGAGAGTGTTTAGAATCTGACCCAATGCCTGACTGATTATACCAGAGCATGTGGGCTTTGTTTATAATTCTGTGCTATGCTGCATTCGGACACACTGAGTGGTTTAGTGTGTGTGTATGTGTATGTGCCTTTGCCAATATTTGCGTGGGTGTGCATGTATGCGTGTGCGTGTGTGTGTGTGTGGATATAGACCACAGCATACCGACGGCAGGCTCATTAAGCAGCTAATCAAAGCCAGAGAGCTTGGATCAGAGAGGAGGCTGCTCTTGTTTGGAAAGAATTGCTCGACTCACCACAAAAAGGAGGGAGAAAGAAGAATTGGAAGGGTTGAGAGCAGAAAGAAAGCGGGAGAGAGAGTATCAGAGCCATCGGCCAGGAATGTGTCAAAAGTCTGTCCTATGGCGCCCCCCCCCCCCCTTTCCTGCGCTCTTTCTCTGTTTCTGTTTCTCTATTTGCATGTGTCCGTATGTATGTGCGTGCGTGTGTGTGTGTGTGTGTGTGTGTGTGTGTGTGTGTGTGTGTGTGTGTGTGTGTGTGTGTGTGTGTGTGTGTGTGTGTGTGTGTGTGTGTGTGTGTGTGTGTGTGTGAGCAGACATTGCAGTGGTTTTGTCCCTGTCTGACAGTAATCCAAAACTTCAGGAAACTCCTCAAATCTAAAGCAGTGAGGGATCTGTGCAGAATTCCTCTCGATGAGTGAAAAAGCTCACACTGGCTACACGCTGAGGAAAGGATAGCAAAGGGTTGCAAAGTGATAAATCAGCGTAGAGAACGATTTTAATGTATGCTCACTGGTCTATACGCATGTTACTGTTCTGATTTAGTGTAATAGCACTCTAGTATTGTCATTGTTGGCCTGGCTCCCTGTCTGTTAGCCACCACACCCTGACTTATTAACCTCGCCCAGCCATAAGCCAATTTTTTTTATCTTTCTGTTTCACTCCATGTTGCTGCAGTCTATCCCTTTCTCTCTTTCCTTTCCTGTTGTCTCCCTTATATTCACACAAAGGTTCACATATTTGAGGTTAATTGCTATGTGTTCTGAATGTGAGAATGGAACAAAAGGAGGAAAGAAAAAACGGAGTGATTAAAGAAAAATGTTTAACAGATGGGCCGCTGCCTGCTCCAGATCCTTTGATTGTTTCTTACTTTGCTGTGTTGCCATCGCAGCCAAAGCACAGAGATGCTTTGATGGTGTGAAGAGAGAAAAAAGATGGAGTGGAAAGAGGAGCTGGGAAATGTAGAGAAAATAGATGATGGAGATAAGGGTTGCACTCACTCTGGTCCTGTCAAGCACAGCAGTAGAAACGGATAAACTGATTTACTTTGTTCCTCTGTGGATATGCGTATGTGTGTATCTGCCTGGCTGCAAGGGTGTGTGTCTCTAAGTCCCTCTTTAAATTGTATATAAGATATTGCATTTAAAGGACTGTATCACATTTTGGGAAAACTGTTCAAACTTGTTAAACTATTTTTCCTCCTTCAATGATCTGTGTTCAAGCTGTGGTTCCAGACGCAGGGTTCACTTTGGTGGCGCCCTTTTCATAAAGACTCAATGACCTGTGTTACCCCTGCATCAGGTCATTTACACCGGATGCAGGAATAGGGTAAAGGTCAGCCTGTGCTCCATTAATATGTCCAGTGTTAACACCGTAAACTAAACCAGGCTGGGACAAAAAAGTTAGTTTTTACAATACGTATATATATACGGAAGCTTAGGCAAATAATTGATCAAATTGTATAGTTTTTTTACATTTCATTTGTACATTTTTGCAACTTTTAAAAAAAGAAACTAACTCTATACTTGATTATTATTTTTAGGCAACATATTTAAAAACTAAATCGTGTGGGCCAATATGAAAATATAAGACTCTTTTTAAAGGTTTATATTTTCTTTCATTAGAAGTTGTGTTCAACTAATATTTGATGTTTATACGGAGTGGGTCAAGACCCGAGGAAACAAATCATATTAAGAAGCAAAAATGATCCATGTGGTTTTTGCAAATGTATGGCTCTGACGTATTATTTTAAGAAACTGCGCACTTACTGATAGTAGATGATTGGCATCATCTCAAAAGTAATAGCTCAAAAGATACGTGATAGTTTAACTGTCTGACAATGTTTAGAAGGAGATACTTTACAAGAGTCTTCTTTCCTCACTTTCTAAAATACATGAAGTAACACTATTTTGTTTCCACCTGAAGTTCAACTGCTGAGAAATAGGAGACGTTGCATAGCTTTGAATGACTGAAAACATCGTTGCTTTAGCTTAAAATTATTCCACACATTGTGACAAAACCCTGGCTACATAACCACACTGGTTAAGTTGCCAGGGAAGGAAAACACAGTAATAACCAGTCATTACTAGAAGTTCAGAATTCAGTTTTGGGTAATTCTTGTCTTAGAGGATAATTTAGCACTTCTGTGTTTATTACTCTGTGTTGTGAAAAACAGATTGTTATCCAAAGCTTGGAGATGTCTGACAATGTTGCACTGATTTGCAGGAACGTATATAAAGACTACAAGAGCCTGGAGTTGGCCTGTGGCTCTCAGGAGGAGTTGGACAGCTGGAAGGCATCTCTTCTGCAGGCCGGAGTGTACCCTGAGAAAGTCACAGTTAGTACTCTGACCCCCAATTCAACCTAATTAAACCACACCCTGACCTTTATTTGTGGGGAGCCGCACCTGTCTGCACCTTTAGCGTTTGTATCGTATGCCCTCATTGACTCTGCTTAGCTTAATCCCTGCCCATAACCCCGTACCCTTCTCTCCATGTTCCCCCTTCTCTTCCTCTTCCAAAGCAAAAACTGCAAGTCCCCCACCCCTTCCATCTCGCTTTGTCGTTGGCTCTTCAGCACAGCATTCTTGGCCCATGATGTCACTACGACATGTGTGTGTCCGTGTGTGTGTGTGTGTGTGTGTGTTCTAGTCTGTTTCTAATCAGCAGTTCCCTGTCCCTCACCCACTCCCCCTTTTCTTTCTTTTGCCCCCTCCTCCTTACCTCCCTCCTGTGCTCCCTCTATTCTGCTCTCTGTGGTCCTATCGTAGTGGCTCAATAAAAAAGCATAGAAAGGATTAGCAGATTTGGAAATACACATAAGGACGATCTTAATTGCTTCACAAATCTGTATTAACATTTAGTTTTTTTTAATCACACTGTACTATATATCCTTATTTAAAACACTTGTGGACAATCAGAGAATCCAATGTGCTGCAATTGCTCCTTACTCCATCTCGTCTGTGCGTCACCCAGGTAGATGAGCAGGGAAATGGGGCTCCTGAAAACTTCTCAGACCCCCAGTTGGAGCGTCAGGTGGAGACCATCCGTAACCTGGTTGACTCCTACATGAGCATCATCTATAAGACCATCAAGGACCTCATGCCAAAGACCATTATGCACCTCATGATCAACAGCGTAAGACAGACCAGACTCTTTAACTGTTTTAAATCTCTTTCCCTTTTATATTTGTTTTTGCTCACCACAGTCCAACAAAATCAGCTCTTTTCTTGTCTCTTAAATCCTTAAAGTGACTTAGTTTGGCATCAGTCTTCCTCATTACTTTGCCATATGATTCTGTGTTTCTTTACAAGTCTTTACCAATTTGAAACACTATTTGATCATATTTCAAGGAAGGAGAGACCAAAGAAAAAAAAACAATGATTCGCACAACGCCTTCAAGAATTTAGAGCCAAAATCTCAAATAGTAAAATATCACTTTACAAAGCCTAAAGATTTGATTCGTCACAGCTGTTTATAATCCCTCTCGGTAGGTGAAGGAGTTCATTAGCTCTGAGCTCCTGGCCCAGCTCTACGCTCTGGGAGAATGCTCAGCGCTGATGGATGAGTCAACGGCGCAGCAGAAGCACCGGGAGGAAGTGCTCCGCAAGCACGCCGCCCTGAAGGAGGCGCTCGCTGTCATTGGAAAGTTCTCCACATCTACCTGCACCACGCCTCTGCCTCCACCTGTAGACTCCTCCTGGATACGACCCTCCAGGTATACAGCAGAGATGCAATTCAGTAAACTGTGCTACCTATACCTGTCACTCAAAGTTCTCTTCTCCACCTAGCCCGACACTCCCTAAAAAGACCAGCGGTGGTGTTCGAGGCCATGCCCCATCTGTCCCTCGGGTGCCCTCTAATGCTTCTTCCCAGAGCACCGATAGCCTTCAGCAGATCACTAGGCAACATCACCGTGCTCCACCTAGTGTGCCAAGGTGACTCTGAAACCACAGCAAAAAATCATTGCTACTTTATGATGTCCTCCAGCCTGCCATGTATACGTGCACTGGCTTATATGCATACTCACGTACACACAATGAAACCTTGCGCTACAGGGGCAGAGGGAATTGTTATTTGAGCTGGGTGGGGGTCTGCTGGAAAACGTGTTTCTCATATTCTCTTTCCCATCAGCCTCTGTAGACAGGACTTCTCTGTGCAGCTTTCTACTGGAGCCAGAGACAACAGGCTGAGCACTCTGTCAAGTTTTCATCTTTCTCTCTGCGCTTCATCCCCCTTTTTCCCTCTTTCTCCTAGCATGCATTTGTTTTATTGCCCTTCCCCAGTTTCCCTCATGCAATAACCTTTATTTTCCCTTTTTCCCCCCACTTCTTTTTCTCGTACATTTCTTCCCTTCTCCTCTTTTACTGGTTCCTCCCCTGCTTTTGGCCGGTCTCTCCTTTTTCTCTCTGCCTCATTTCCTCTGTGCTCTCCAATGGTTCTTTAGGTTCTTTCCCGCATGGTCTCCCTCTTTCCTTTGAATCTTTCCATCCCACTTTATGCCCCTTTCTCAGACTCTCTCCCCTATAGATATACAGTATGTGGGGGCATGATTTTTAATTTCTTGCCTATGTTTATTGTAAACCCCTCTGATGTCTGTTAATCCACGAGGTCATGAATTGTGTAACAATATAAATATGGTGCAGTATTACAGCGAGTTAAAAAGAAATATTGCCAAATAAAAACACAAAAAATATGTATAAGGAAATGTGTGAGAAGGAACAATGAACCACAGAGTTCCAACATTTGGATTTACTCCTCGCCAAATTTGACATCAAATCTTTTTTGTTCTGTAACCTACTGCTGTCTTCAGTATAATAGAGCAATCTCAGACACCAGTATAGTATAACACTTATTTCCAAGCTATTATTCACCAAGTCTTTTCTCTGGTTTTTTTCAAACACTACAAATTCAAATAATTTTTAATGTAAAGGTTTTTACATGTTTCATGGTAAACATGTAGACCAGAGCTCATCAGATAACTCACTGATAAGTGAAGGCCTCTTCCCTTTCTTTTTTTCTAGCTGCAGTAAAGACTTTTCTATTCATTTACACTTGCTTTCTTTTTTATTCTATTCATTTATTTTAATTATAAACTCTGGTACCATGTAACTACACTTACAGATTATGTTTATGAAGGATCAGACAATATCTCTATAATTACATTTGTTTTGTCTGCCTTTAAGTAGCCAAGCACATCAATGGTGGGTAGTAACAACGTACACACTTACAAGGCACAGTATTGCATTTGTAGCTTCTTCTCAAATATATTTTTAGACTGTGTGTTTGGTATTCTTGTTATATTATATTTAATATTATATTAAATCTGATCTTCTCTCCAGGAGGCATCCTCCAGCTATCCCAAATGTGAAATAACAGTAATTTCTATCCAGAACTCCATTACCCATCCATCCCACTGATTGCCCAGCTCGCTGCAGCTCAGAGACACCTTTAACTTGTGTGATGTGCACTCCAGCTGAAGCTTTCTGCTGGGCTTTTCTCCTCTGGGAGCTGCCGTCTGCAAATTCACTGAATCTTGAGCAGCCTGTTTTGTACATAATACCGTTGGCCATAAATGCCGGAATGTGCTTGTCTGTCTGCCTACTTTCCAGAAGTGCCTGAACCTTGTGTAAATAAAATACCAATTTTGAGGTATTCTACAACAGAATACACATGCACTATTTTCAATGTTTTTAAATAAACAGGTTATATTTTTGAACATGAATCCTGGTTTCTTTCTAAAGTGTTCTGTGGCAGTATTCAACTTAAACACTTTGTTACAGTTTATTTTTATCTTTGGAATTTCTACCTTACCAAATCACTAAACTGTGAGGCCCTTGTGGTTGGTGTAGGGGGCCACTGCATAATCATGATAGCTTAATTTGTCACAATCAAACACTATTTTCCTTGACAAGAATTAATAAGAGTTGGTATTTCTGCTCCAAATGTAGACAAATAACTTTAATTTTGGGGACTGTGCCTCTTGCAACATATAGGAAATTGCAACAGAGAGTGTACTTTTTGCAAGCCTTACAATAATAATGTAAACTGTGATATTACTAATGTGATTTACAAAGTTTTAAAAAAGTGGATCGGGGTTTTATTTTATGAGACCTTATTCTGTCTCAGTCTCAATGGGATTGAGTGTGTTTTATTATGAGGGGTTTGTTTTGTATGTGGCCTAATTCTATTGTTTTTAGTGTGGCATTCATTGTTTCCTTATGTCTGGAGAACTGGACCAAAATCATTTCTGTGTGGGATAAGAAATTGAATCTGAGCTAGCCAAAAACGCTTATAGGTTACATTTGGCGTCTTTCAGCTTATAGGGCCCCCTGACGTTGTATTTTTGGGAGTATCTATTGTCTCAAAAGTAAAGAAAACTGAAAACAAATTAAAATCAAAATTGTATCACAGATTATCTACATAGAGCCAAACAATGTATTCTGGCAAACCTAGACTGTGACGCGTTGTTAGTACGACGCACTTCCAAAGGAACCTATAAAAGCTTCCTTCCCTTATTTGTGGAAGAGCGGTTCTCTGAGGGGAAGGGAGGACGGCTGAAGTGTGCGTAAAAGTCGGGCTTCATCTGCGGATAAATGGCGCCACCTGAGCGGACAAAACCCAGGGCAAGGCCCGCGGTCACTTTTCTTACCAAGCCAGTGAGAGGAGAGGCGAAGGTATGACACCTAGCGTCCACCAGACAACACTGTTTTACTGCATGTAAATCTCCAGTCATGCTCTCTAGTATCAAACTTTTCTCGTCTTCACATTTTGTTTAACAAATAGTTTCCGAAACAAGTAATCGTATTTAGGTTGAGTTTTTATTTTGTCGAAAGGAAAGCCATAATCAGAATACAAATATAATGTTTTGACTTGTAACGTTAGCTTGATATTCAAACAAAAACAAAAGTAAACAGCTCCGGTCTTCTTCACATTGGATGTGAAACATAAATAACACAGTTAGCGGCATGGAGGTGAAACTTGTTACTCTCCTGGTTTAAAAAAAAGTGTTAGTGTGGTAAGACAGAGGACTACTACTCTCTGTGGGGTGATGTTGTTTAAGCAGCATGAAAATCACAACAGGTAGTTTTCATTAACGTGACGTCACTGCGGGGTGTGACCGCAAATAGAAGAACATGTTTTTATTACTCACATTTGGAAGAAATACACTGGAAAACATTACACAAATCTGAAAATATAGTTAAGGCTTACATTACATAAGGGCAGTAATTGCAATTATTTTTCCTTATTGAGTAATCTGGCACTCTTCTTTTTCAATTAATAAATATTCATTTCAGCTATGATGGGCCATATCAGAAAATGACATCACAACACCACAATAATTTTGCACGAATGACTAAAAATATAATTCGGTTGTCAAAATACCTTTTCTCCTGTTGATCAACTAATAGATTAATTATTTTAGCTCAGAATTTGTAACCTGAAGTCAGGTAAAATAAACATTGGTAGAATCTCATTAAAAACTCACACAGGGAAAACCTTTGTTTATTGCAAAACCCTTTTAAAAACCCTTTATTTATACATCAAAAGTGTAATTGTAACATAGTTTGCAATTCCCTGGGTTAAACACTTTGAATTTGTCCATTTATTAACAACATTAAAGAGTACAATCTATGAAAACATAGAAACATCCCACACGTATATTAAAACTTCACTGATATAAAATTGGTGCAGAGCATAACTGGAATGTCCAGTGATGTAGGTTACCATTGCATGTCAGTTGATATCTACCATTACATTTCTGAGATCAACACTTTAAAGACAATAGCAGCATTAAAATAAAAACGTCTTCATATTCACTGTAAGAGTATAAAAAGTTGTCATGGCTGTCAAACCAGATGAGGACCAATGATGAAAGAGTTAACATTTGTCAGTTGAGAGCGCCGGCATAATACTGCAGGCTGACAGTAATTCATATACAAATTTTCTAACACCTTTAAATGTCAGGTAAAAAACACCTGCTTCTCTTGGCTGTGTCTTTGTGTCTATTAGTGAAGGAAGTGACTGAGATCTTCTTGAATCTCAGCCTCATCCCAGGGTCCTTGGATGTTGTCCTTGTGCCTCTGCAGCATGACTAGCAGCAGGGGGCAGAGTAATGTAACACTCCCCAAGGCCAGGGCTAAGAGCACAGCTCCCCCTGGCCATTGGGACCCCAGACCACCCACTCCTGCAATACACACTCCTACACACACCCCTGTGAACTGGCTAGGGGCATTCTCCCTCAGCCTCTGCAGCAGGCAGGGCCACAGGGCAAACATCAGCAGGGCACAGCTGAGCATGGCGAAGGTGTGCAGTGCCCCAGGTAACCTCGAGGCCAAACACACAGAGGCAAACAGGGCTGCATTGAGGGACAGGCTGCCTGGGGGAGAGGGCTGGGCGTAAGGGAACGACACCAGGTGGGCAAGCAGCATCATAGCAGACATGGCGTACACTGTGTCGGTACTCACAGACTCTGTTAGTGTCTTCAGAACTGGCGAGAAGCCAAATGTAAAGGAAAGAAAAATAGTGGCACTTTGTAAGTCTGCTAGACGGGTCCGGGGCTCACAGCCCGATTGCACTTGAGATGTCAGCACTTGGTACAGTCCATATCCCAGCAGAGCACAGACAAGGCTGCTCCATAACAGCCTCTCAGGGGACAGCTGACCCTGTGAGGAAAGCACAAAATAAATGTATATTTATTTAATTGTTCTTATTTATTCATTAGCTGAGAGAGTTCAGTTTGTTCAAGTGGAGTTATATTACCTACAGTAGATATTCCTTCCTATAGGTTTGTCGCCATATTTGTTTGTGTTATCGTGTGACTTTGGAAATTCAAAATTATTCTTTAAAACACTACAGTCTCAAACTTCAGGTCCCCATCTGAAAGGGCTGCAAGGTAAAGCTTTTAGAAATATTGCAAATATATTGTACACTTCAACTTATTTATTTCTTTAGTGCTTCAAATACATTTTGCTGCTGCCCGCATCCACAGCAGTACTTTGCTTAGCTTCCCTTGCCGGCACTCCTGCCTGTTTCTTGCCAGCCACCATCTACGTTAGGTAAACCATTGACTATGAATAAGTACATTATACAACTCCACTTAACAAAAATCTGAACTATCCCCTTAAAGGCATAGTGTGTTCTATGAGACAGTTTTTCTAAAGCTTTACCTGCTCCATGTAGAGCCAGAGGGTGATAAAAATGGCAACACAGGACAGCTGCTCTCCGACAAAGCCTGCCTCTTTCACCACGGCCCAGTATCGGTACTGTCGGATGCCCTCATTCCTCCGTAGTTCCTCCAGGAAACGCTGGTCCACGTAGTTGTCAGGAAACGGCTGCCGCTCCCACAGCACCTTCCTCCAGGGCACAGCTGGACCTGGGGCACCATCAGGCCCCATCACCCTGATCTCACACACACACACACACACACACACACACACACACACACACACACACACACACACACACACACACACACACACACACACACACACACACACACACACACACACACACACATAAACACAGTCACATTTGTGAGCAATTGGATCGCTGGCTCTGACATAACTATGTTTCATTAGTCCATAATCACCTGAAACCTTTAATATTTGTTATTCTACAAATTGTAGAACAAATGAGAACATGCAGGGATAGTAAAGAATAGACAAAAAGCCTGAGTAATCTGCTAAACAATTTAACTCCATTTGAAATGACTAAAGAGGTAAATAAAGGTTTTAAGTTGTAATCAAACACGTTTTAAAACAGGCATCAAAGGATGGATCCTACACACTGGATCTTTTGAGTGCGTCTTGTACTTTATGGTTATGTAGAGCCGGGGAACAGGTGTTACTTATCAGACACTATATTAAAAGGGACTTATTGCTCAAAGTAGCAGGTGGAAGTCAACGTTTAACAAATTATTTAAACGATTTTTTTCAAATGTTATCTTCGAAGCTGATGAGCTACGCGTCAAGTTATTTAAGGATCTCATTCATTGATTTCTTTAACGCTTTAACAGTTTCACTGGAATCATAATAGGAGTTTAAATGTTCACTGGCCACCAGTGCTGCTCTGCTGCTAGCATGATACTATCGGTACTTCCGGCTATAGCACGATAATAAAGCACACATACCATACGTACATGTGTGCTTATGAACACGAATACAATTAAGTCAAACAGTCTCCACAAAAATCTCTAAAGGTTTTCCACCTACTTGAGCTGGGATTATGTTCAGCGCTGATGCTACAAAATCGCCATGACATAAAGCCGGAAGTGAAGTGAGTACTTTGTCAGAGCTCACAGCCAGAGACGCCCCCTGCTGTTGGATGATCATAGAAAACACAGCAGCATCTGTAAAATATATACTGATGACTTAGATCAGATCAACTATATTTTATTGATCCTAATTTAAAATAGTTCAAATAGAAAATTTCAAAAACAACAGTAAAGATATACATATCCACAGTAGAAGATAACCAAAACATATCAATGTGTGTGAAGTATGTCTTTAGAGAATACCTACTGAATACACAAAGTACAAATAAATAACTTCATATTTTTTACACTTTTATTTGTTTTTACATATAAAAAGAGAAAACATCTGATATTTCTTTTAAGGAAACAGACAAATTAAATCAAGTTTGATAAGACAATTATATGATGCCTCCATTAACGAAACATAAAACAACAACAATAGAAATCCTCCCTAGGTCTTCATGGTGTCAATCTCATCTTTTCTAGCTTAAAATATTTAGTGTATATCTGACCCAGTGTTTTCATGAGGTAGGTCATTAGACTGTGCCCTAGGAAGATGATCGTCCTTACTTGGGATACCAAAAATGTCTTCCTTTTGTTTTTCTTTGACAAGGTGTCAGTGTTGAATATACTGGGACCCTTCTCTAACCAACAGACCCTGATGTCTGCAAAAAGGTCACGTATAACTTGTTGACATGATACTAAGATTTGTGTCACTTTTCAATACATTTATCTTGTTGAGTGTGCTACTCTTCAATAACCTCATCTATATTATTTTAAACAGGAGCACCCCAGTGGAACGACCACCATGTGACAACTCTGTCTCCAAAATGACAACTCAGGCAGCCTGTAAACCTCACAGGTCAAGCACTGCGTCAAAGGAGCCACACACACCGCGCAGCATGGTAAATTGTTCCAAATCAAAGATACCTTGGTTGGGAAACAATTTTTAATCCTGTATTTCAATTTAAAGAGAGAACAATCACATTTCCTAAAATGGCTCAGCCTAAATCTCCTTACAGATGTCACCTTTTTTTAACTGATGCCTCGTTGTCTCTTACATTTAACCCCTCTTTGATTTTAGTCAAGAATGACATCGTCTCTAAATCATGACCAGGTTCCCAGAAGAATTGGTTCATCCACACAGCCTCTGATAGGCCAGTAAGTATTTGAATAAAAGTGTAAAACTGTTAGGATGACCAAAACAAGCCCAAAACCACTTTCTATTTTTTCAGTCCTCCTAGGCTGCGTCCGCTGTGCTTGGCAGGGGCCCCAGGCTCTGCACTAAAGGAGTGTCTTATCATCAGATCTCTGCACCACAAGACCCAGAAACCGACACCAAATCGTGCTGCAGGGCAATAACTTGTTCACTTCCTCTTCGTCTGAACGGCTATAAGCTAAAGAAGCTCTAGCTCCCCTACAGGTAACTACACAACAGTTTGATGATGTCCCTGTATACGTTAGAATAATCAACATGTTTGAACACAGGATTCAGAAAAGGGTATGACTGTTTTATTTGTTTATTGTTACACATTTACAACTACAGGATCAGTTGAATAAATATGTTTTAAATATCAGATTCCCTGCTAATCCACCTCTCCTTCGGGATAGTTAAAAATACTTTTCAGTTCTAAAGTTGACCCAGTAACTTTGACAATCTTCCACTCTGTGACATAGAAATATTTGTTTTCTTTATTTTTGTAGAACTCTGAAGCACATTAAAATCCAACACTACATACTTTTAAATTAAAAACTACAAACAAAAGGCAGAGGATGATTGTTTTCTCAAACAAAACAAAGGCAGAGGATGATTGTTTTCTTACACTCAAAAGCATCACATTTGTTATTGCAGGGAGAAACGACATGAACCTAATGTATGGCAAAAAATATTTTAAAAACTGACTTATTTTCAACTTAAGGCTGTTTAAAGTATGAAGGCATGAACTCACTATGTGTTCTTCATCTTACAGCTTTAGGTTAAATCAGAAGATGGCAACATGAAGCTTCCAGGAGGGTAGTGGGTTACCAAGTTTCGCCTGTGAAGCTCAGAAATGAACAATAAAACTAATTCTCTGAGCAACCATTATGACAAGTCACAGCAGTGTCTTAATACTTCATAATTCTCGTAACCAATGACAGAAAAAGATCTAGAGCTGCTTCCTTCACTCACACATCAGTGGACCAGTTTCTGATTGGCCCCCGTCATCGTAAAAAGAACACTTTGGGGCCCACAAATTATGCTCTTAAGAATATGAAGACAAAAACACAACTTGTTCTGTGGCATCAGAGGCAGTGCAATGATCAGATAGCTTGTAATGATGGCTAATAAAATGTATATATCCAAAATAATTCACAGAAACATTTTTAAAAGAATGCTGACGTAGCCAAGGCAGTAAGTGGCCCGTGCATAATAAACAGAGCAGTGCACAGATGAAGTAGTGGTAATGACATTCCAGGTGTCGGGAAGATTTAAATAGACTTTAGTCACCATAGAAACAGGCAGGCTCGACATCTCCACACAGTAGGTGACTGAAAGCAAACACCTGCCAGCAGCACTGAGGCTTCACAGCGGAGGAGTGGCGCTAGCTGCCATCAAATCCACAAGTCATGGCAAATGAGAGAATGGCAGAAGTCTTACAAGAGATTTGGCCCCTTGAGTGCTAAAGAGTAAATGCCTGACTTTTCAGTATTGGCATGAAAGGGAAAGTGTGTCTGAATTTCTAGATATAACAGAAATGTTCAAGGCAATGGGGGAAACACTCCTCGTGGAAAATCACAAACAACTGAGGCTTCTCTGTAACGCACAACAGGTATATTTATAAAATAACATCTGTCTGGGGAAGACTTGCTGACTAACTGATTGAACTTCCCACTGCTTCAGGTACTATGTCATTTCTTCATCTAGTCTATCTTGTATAAAAACATGTCAGAAGAAGAGAGGACATTTTTTGCATTTGGCCACTGGTCTTGTAACTAGGCTCTGTAAGAAAAATATTTATATCATAAACGTGCTTGTTATGCTGTGCTTTCCACTTTTTGCAAGAATGACAGCCACTAGGGAAGACTATAAAACAATATACAAGTTTAAAAGAGAGAGACAACGAGACCTTTTCTGTAGCATGGATGAGTTTGCAAAGTGGAGTGGTCGATAGTTAAAAGTTCCTGTTCCAAACCAGGGCCACTGGCCACCAAACTCCAGTGGACCAGAGATACAACCCTCTGTTATTAATAAGACAAAAATGTCTGTTTGTGTATGTGTGGGTGACATCTTGTGTTAAAAGTAGCAAACCAGTTGAAAAAAAATCCCCAAAAAGGTTCCGAGGGCGTTAGCTTCTCTCTCTGTCTTGCTGTTCAGGGTGGTGTTATGTGCGCACTTTTCTTTTGTCTTCAAACAGTGAGCGGACAAGGTAGACCTGAATCCCCGATATCACCATCATAACAACCATGTTTGTAATGGACCAGAAGTTAACCCTGTCAAAGTTACTCTCCTGGATGTTTCTGTCGCGAGCCTCGAATGCCCGCAGCACCGTCTGGATGTGCACACTCTTGCCCAGCCGAGCCTTCACGTTGTTGATGGTGTCCTGGAGGAGAGGACACACACAGGTCAGGTTGACAGAATCTGAAGACTTTCAACTACAACGCTCCATGACACTAAAATCATTAAAAACTTACAGGCTTACAAAGCAGAGGGATTGAAATACGAGTCAGATCTCTGGCGGCATGTTTGACTTTTAAAATGAGTTAGGTATGTACCCTTACGCTACGGGAAAACAACTTCCTCACAGCTGGAAGATAGATTTCCTGTCTTTTGAGAGAGGCTTATGTGACTTCTGACACAAATTAAGGCAGTTCCTGGGGAAGAGGCGCTACAGGCTTTTGTGGCGCAAGCCGAGACAATTGGCTGTCCTTAGCCAATAGGTGAGGGTTCATGACAATGTCTATTCTTGGTAAACTCTCCTTGTGACTTTGCATGTGTAAGGATTTTTCCATGCACCCAGGTTGGTCTGATTTTAGCAGTGCTGTGCCAACGTGTGTTTCCACATTACAGCTTACTGATGTGGTCATGTGCTAGAGACTACAGCGAAAAGCTATTTTGTCACTGTGTTCAACCTTTAGTACTTTAGTAGCTTTGATCTGCATTTTGGGGATTTTGAGTTTAAAGGTGTTGCTGCTTGATGTTAATAGGTGTCCTCTTGCAAAGCGCTGGGATTCCCTTAGTGTGAATAAATTAAAGAAAATACAAAGTGTTAGCCACCAAGTTACTGGTAATTCATTAGAAAGCAGCTCTACTCAACCAGATATAGACAGGTTTGGCTCTATTTGGTAGGTAGATCAGTCAGAAATACTGCAGGAATGGGTGGTACTAACATGCCATTTTATTGACTGTCTGTTGGGTCACTTTGCACCTCCTATGTCATCTTTAGAGCCCAGGTGGCACAGTGACAAATTTCTTGGCAGACAAGAGAGGGACAAAGTCTGAAACACCCAGTAAGAATAAAAAAACTACACTTTGAATCAACTTCTCACTTGTGCCATTCATGCTCAGGGGTTCTGACACACCTTTTGTACAACTATTCTGGGAATGTACATGACAAGTTAAATATTTAATAAATGAAATAACACATGGTCTATCTCTGCACCCTCACCATAATGTCTTCCAGCTTCATGTCCAGTATGTCTGTTCCCTGGACGTACTCTTTCCAGTCGTCTTGTTCTTCTTCTATTTCCATGTTGTCCAGGATCAACTCAAAGAAGATGAGCTTCTCGGAGACAGTGCTGAACGTGTTGTCAAAGCAGAACATGTAGTCTCCATCCACAGTCTCAACACTGGAGGGAAACAAAGGTAGTAAGACCTTGCACATGTGTCTTTGTCAGTCCTGCATGTTAATTAGAGCCTCTCTGTAACTTACGTGTGTACACCATCAGACTTGTGGTAATCACTGAACAGCACTTGACCAGAAGGAGAGGAGATTAAGAAATCTACATCAAGACCAGCTCCATCTAAAACCTGTGGACAATTTAGGACATCACACAGAAAGTTAATGGGACAGAGTACATTTTCAAAACTGAAACATAAAAACAATACTAAAAGATTATATCTGGGGTTATTATTTACTTCAATCAATCAATTAATTAATTAATCTTAAAATTAGTATATTAAATGTGGAGAGCTCTAGTTTTTTCTCTCAAATTCCCACTTATTCTACCTTGTCCTGGAGGGTGGACACTACAAAAGATGTGTAAAATGCTAGGCATGTTTCCCACACACAATACATGTCAAATTCCTGACATCACCTAACTAAAGAGAGGCAGAATCATGCAGTGCAGTACAGTAACAGGCAAAACAGGTTCCCAACATATGAACATCGAGGTGTGAGCAACACAACTTGGTGGCTCTCTTTCCTCAGTAGAAATGATATGGTCAGTTATATGTGGTTTGCATTAATGAAAACTGTAAAGGAGGAAACGTTAACGTACCATATCAAAAGTGATTATTAACAAGTGTAATGTTATGTCAATGTTAACTCAGGCTCAGGGGTTATCATTGATTTGGCACAGTACCGACATAGACTGGTGGTTTGCTCAGCTACAATTTATGAAAGTATAATTGTAGTGAAGAGAGTTTATCTCACCTGATATTCAATCTCCAGTGAAGCATCTTTCTTCATAGTCTGGAAAAAACACTCTTTGCGACCGGCGGGTAGAGTAAAAGTGAAGTCGCTGTCCATAGACTGAGAGAAGGAAGCCAGCACCACAAACCTCTCCGAGAACAGAGCGACAAACACGGCCAGGGCACACACAATCACCCGGCCTACCTCCATAGCCAAGGCCGCCTGCCGATAAGTCCAAAAGAGACACACAAAAAAACGGTGTTACTGTAGCTTAAATGATGAGTGAGTGAAGGAGCAGCTAGTAACACAAACTAACTTCTGATAAAATGTTCTGGAGCTAACTTCACGGGGCAAAGCTTAGGACCCTGCCTGATCAAAACAAAGAACACATATATTTAGTTTTACTTCAAACAATAACGGATTAATTTTCAATTTTATTTTGGGTTCTTCTGATATAAATAATTCTTCATCAATAGATATCATTTAGATACAAAAACAAAATTGCAGGCAAATGATAAGGGCTCTTCTCAAGTTGCACCCTGGGATACGTAGTTTATCTGTGCCATGCATGTGGGGTAAGTTGATAAAACGATGGAGTAAAATAACATAAATTACTGTTCTATAATGTATGTTTTAGCTGCAGTTTACCAATAAAAGTTACACATTTAAAAAAAGTCAGAGGATTGGTTATACATATAAATGTGTGATTACATTTTAATTTTATTTTAACTACACATTTCAAACAATAACGGATTAATTCTCAATTTTATTTTGGGTTCTTCCGATTTAAATAATTCTTCATCAATAGATATCATTTAGATACAACAACAAAAAAATTGCAGGCAAATGATAAGGGCTCTTCTCAAGTTGCACCATGGGATACGTAGTTTATCTGTGCCATGCATGTGGGGTAAGTTGATAAAACGATGGAGTAAAATAACATAAATTACTGTTTTATAATGTATGTTTTAGCTGCAGTTTACCAATAAAAGTTACACATTTAAAAAAAAGTTAGAGGATTGGCTATACATATAAATGTGTGATTACATTTTTATTTTATTTTAACTACACATTTAGTATACCAATAACACATCAGCATCTACATACATCTTGTATATCTGTGTTACTGGACATTTTTACATTAGTAAACCAAAACATATTCGTGTTTATCTACATTACCTAGATATATTATGGCATTTCTCAAATGCTTATCATGTTGTGGGAGACATATGGGAAACGGAGGAGGGGTTATTTGGAATAATATTTAAGGTCAACTCAAAAGCAAGAACACTGAAACTGAAAACTACAAGGTTAAAATATACTGATAAATGTTTATAGCAGAAATACACGATACAGATTGAACAATACAGTTAATCTGTATTTCAGTGAGCATTGAGCTCTAATAACGAATGGCTGTTTGTTGAAAAACCCTTTCAGGATGTTTTGAGGTATACATTGCTCACAATATGAAGTTGTTAAGGGTCTGAGGCAAAAAGTACACAGTGTTCAGATTCCTCCTCACACACCTGATCAAGTGATTTGGACTAGTTGCATATACATTGCCCTTACAAACAACAAAGGCATCAGCATTAGTCACTTATTGAAAAGTTTGTCATCAGAAGATTGAGCAATAACCGAAAAATATTGCATGAATTAGTGATTTGCTTATCAAGATTTAGGTGACGCGTCCTGCTCCACAGCACCGTCACTTTCTCGTCGTCAGTCCAGGGGGCGTGTAATTGAAACCACGATGTTGCTACGTGCCCTATGATTGGTCAGAAAATTCTTATCTCTGATTCTATTGGTCAGGCTCGGAGCAGGGATTGAATTTACCAAGGAACAGCTACCCATTTACAGCAGTACCAAGCTGAAAAAGAAGCGGACAACTGGTCCGCACAATGACAATTAGCATACCTCTAGTGAGCGTTTTAGCCACAGAAAACAGTCGTTTATTCATTTCTAATTAACGCAGGCCCCCAGCCAACAAAAAAAACCTTGTCTTCGGTTGGTTGTGTAGACGAGAGAGATAAGACAAAACCCCAAAGAGCGAGGATGTTGGTCCCCGCGGGAAGATAATGAAGAGGCTGCGCGTTTTGTTGGTGTGCCTCATTGTAGCTCTCCTGTGCTGGTAAGCTAAATCCGACATCTACATTCACATTAGTTATGTCATGACATGACAGTCGTATCAACAATTGAACCATGTTTTGTGATTATATTCCTGTCCGTCACGTTGCTTTGAATGAGTGTTTTGCCGCATAATATGATTCAGTCATCAATGTTCAGGGGCATGAGTCTCCTCTGCTACACAGCTAACACTCAGCTATGTACAGGGTGGGTGTGATGGGTAGTTGCCTTTAACCTTCGCATGGGTTTTGTCGGCGCTTGACATAAGTGGTTTATTTGTGCCGTTTCAAATGGTTTTAAGTGGGTTAGTAGGTTAACTATCCAGCTGTTGAGTAGCAACATAGCTAGCTAACTCGAACAACTTAACATGGGCTTTGATAGAAACGTTACTTATCTGATGGCTGGTAACGTTATTGTTGTCCAAACATGTTTAAAAGGGACAAGCTGTGTATGGTTTATTTCATACATTTAAATTAAGAGGTTATATCCCATGCATCTCATGCCTTCAACCTTTCATTTGTTCTTAATTAGTACATTTTTCACATGAGATACTTATCTTTGTTAGTAGGTTAACTATCCAAATCTTTGTTGGAGGAGCACGCGACATAAGATTTTCATTGCCAACATATACGCTGTATCTGCTGTGCATATGACAAATAAAACCTTGAAACCTTGAAACCTATCTGGAAAATGCCAAACATGGTTCAAAATTGCGCCTGTGGAAAAAAAATCCAAGTATATTGACATTGTTAGCCTGATTAATGAATGTTTAAAAACGAAGAGAAGAAAATAATGAGTGATATTCAACAATAACAGACCAATTAATGTCACACATTACAGGATCACTACACAACTAGAATAAACAGTATGACAAAAACCTCAGTGTAAAATGATTACTTAATCATCATTGGTCAGATTTAAAATATAATACAATGTAAATAAGTAGCATTTTAAAACATAGTTTGTGTACTTCCTCTCAACTATACCTGCAGGAAGATGTGAAATCTGGTTGCTGAACTGACTCTTGTCTTCTTTTAATCTCAAACGAATGGCGCAGGTAACATTAAGCAGGGTTTGTATAATAGGATTACCTGGTCAGCCAACATGCCACCTTTAAACAAGATCGGTGACTCGGGGGCAGCAAATGTGGCCTGCTGACTGTTGAGTCCTTCTCTACTGGTCATTTCTTTGTGATGGCCACTCACTGTCACTTTTACTGACAGTGAGATGATTTTGGGGGACTAAAAAGCTATATTTGAATGCTCATGTTTTATCAAAAGTCTAACAAAAGATAAATAGAAAAAGTGCTAGGTCACCGAGTCAGACAATGGTAAACACTCCAAATCCCAGACCACGGTAAATCCTTGGCCTCTGTTTGTAACCCTTGTACCTTCCCATAGATTAGATTGTTTCCAAAAGAGATCAGGCATAGCTCTAGAAGATTTTGTGTACTGTTTAATATTTATGAATGGCAAAGAAGTAGAAAGAATAGCATGAGAAAAAAACAGTAATGTCAGAACAAAGTTACGCTCTGTCGCCAAAGGATGTGTCCAGAGGATAATTGAACTCAAAATGAAATTTACAAATAAGACAGCTTTCCCTGGAAACAGCTTTATTTTATTGCAGCCTTGCATATCGGGTGTTTTCCTGTGCACACCTTGATGCACTTTTTCACTTTCCAACAAACCACTGACCATGCATCCACACGCACAGACTTCATTATTGATGCAAACCCTTTTTGGCATGCTGCTGTCGGCTTCTCACTCCTCTGTGCCAGCTCTCACACATCCCAGTGGCAACAGAGAAACAGGGAATGCAGTCCTTGCTGTAATCCAAAGGTTACCAAGGCAGCAGTCTTTTTAGGCAGAAAGGGGTTCTGTATGGGGAGGCTGGTTGTAAAAGGCTGTTGTGTGACGTGTTGTTCTCTGTACATCACTGTGAGACTGATGTATCTACTCACCTAGAGATCTATAAGCTGTACTGTCAGATATGCACAGCAGAACATATCCTGTGTGTGTCATGCTGCCACCGTCAGCAACTGTCGGGTCTTAATAAGCTTAGGCTATGCTAGTTTTGGCTGTTGACATCAACACCACTGGAGAAAGTGTGCATGAGTGCTTGAGAGTGTTTGTGTGAGGGTGCAAATTTCCAGCCATTTTAATTGTCAGTAATGATAGTTTACCACATACATATTTCCTCCCTATTTAGACTTTAACTTTGGTGCCTAGACTTCACCACTTAGTGTGTTGTGTAAGCATTGTTGTCTATAGTATCACATTTTGGACTTTCATAAACAGTTGCTGTCTTTCTTCTGATTCTAATATTGTGTATACTACCCAGGAGGCAGAAAATTAACAAGAAAATATGGTGTGCTGCTGCTGTATGGTTTCAAAAACATGGTGATGATGTAAAAGATCTGGTGCTTTTCAAGGATAGGGCAATAAGAATATAAATCAATGACTATTTCCTTCTATTTAATGGAGTCAAAGGTATGTGTTAGGGGTCTGAAAAAGACCCCAGACACACTGACTTATTGTCTCAATAAATTGATAACCAACATGACTAACTTTTAAATGATTCCCATGGACTCCAATTAAAAGTAAAAAGGACAATCATTTTTTTGTTCCTGTACGGTTGGATTTTGATCAGGAGCATGCCCGAGAGAAATAGCTACAGGTCCTGTCATAATCTTATTATGTCCCTGTATCTGCGGTGTATTAGTGTCACAGCCATTTAAAGTTAGGCTACTTGTTATTAACTGATGTGTTAACACTCATGAGACAACTTCGCAGCCAAGTGTCAATCTGGGGATGTTGTTTATTATTCATTGAGTAAAACAAAATGAGCAAAGCTTTACAATCGTCTTGAGAGTGTGCAGTCCAAATTAAGTTGTCCAACCAGTGCTGCTAAATGTGATTGTTGCCTCATTAAGATTTGTGCTGTTTATTAATCCATAATGTAATTGCACAGCTTAGAGGTGGTTAAAGTTGCTCTCAGGTACCGCTGTGTGTTTTGTTGTTTGTGCCGTCTGTTTGACCAGCATCCCAGGAACAGAACGCCATAGGGTTTATCTTGCCCAACCTGTTTCCTTTCCTAGGTCATCTATAGGATGAGGCGGTCTATAGGGGCTTTCACATTCCCTTTGCCACCAGATCAGGATTTCCCAACTCACAGCTCCAGCTCTTGAGCAATCATGTTTTGCAGCAAGCATATTTTTGGCAAAACAAAAAAAAGTTGTCCAGCTATGATTTAGCAGGCGAATGTTTTTCAAATATAACTTCAGATATATTCCTCTTCCCCACACACACACACACCCTTGACGTTTTATGAGTAAGCAGAGGTTGAACAACACGTCTCTCTCTATCTGAACTGTGTACTCTAAAAGCAAAGGTATACCCTCTTGTTAAAGGCACTATTTGTGCTGACCACATTGTAAAAGTTCCCTTTTCGGGGCAGTTGTTGCATAAGTAGATCGGCCTCGTGTTGCCCATGTGTTTAAATAACTATGGAGACTGTTGTCACTGATCACTGATTATACTACTTGTATTTCCCCCCCAGTAGACACCCCCAGAACCTGTACTGACAGAAGCTGAGAGAAGGCTCTGTGTGTGTTTGTGGGGAGGGGGGTTGGAAGTTGAAGGTAACAAAGCCTGCCTTGGTTAACAGCAACATTGCCTACTCTAGCCCTCCCCTGAAGCTTATTACCAGTTGCCTCGTTGTAACTTTGTTATCTGTTGGTACTGTATGGCTACTGTGATGTGCAGCATGTGTGTCTACAACATGTGGTTGTTTCTATCTCTTCCTGTCGAGTGTGTATATATATATATTGTCGAGTCATATACTGTCGTTTATGCAGTCTGAAGATCGTTGTCGATATACATTTTTAATGAGTTGCAGATGCTGCTTTGATAATAACTTATTCATAATCCTCTACATACTCTACTGTCTGTCACGCTATGCCAGTCGTGTGCATGTGGATTGTGGACACACAGATTTACAGATATGCCATGCATGTTTTCATGGTAATATGTTGGGAGTGGGACCCAGTGTGTCAACAACGAACTCACTGCCTTATCTTGCAGTATAAATGACCTCATCATGTAAAAAAAAAAATCAATGAACTGTGGGATCATTTATACGGTGAATAGCTAGGAGTCCATGCTGTTTGTTACTAAGATGTTCTCTGATGGGCGTCTGTCCTTATCTTTTCTTGACAGTCTTTCTGAGCAAAGGTGTAGCATATCTGAACTGACATTGCATCTAAAGTACTCCTTTTTTAACATTGGAATTTAGAGCAGAGATTAACTTGCAAACGAGTGACAAGGTTATCTGTCAGAGCAAACATGACATTTGACCCACATGTCAAAATGAACAGAATCATTCTCTTCAGCAAGACCTACCAGGCCCATGTCTTTTGTTTTAAGACATAGCTCTGTTATCTATTCCTTAGGTTTGTTCACTCACTGTTTGCCTTTCAGAGTTTGAAAAACAGATTGGGCTGAAACGACTCCCCATCAGTTACTTGATAAGCAGAACATTTATCATTTAAGTGAGTGATCAAATATTTGCTTGGCTTGTTATCTATTTATTTATTGAGTTAAAACACTTTTTTTGAATGAAGCTATGTGGAGTGGCAGAAATATCCGGGCCTCAGAATTGTTTACTACAGACATCATACTTTTTTTTTTATTGCTAGACCCGAAAATGATCAAACTCACCAAAAGCGCGAATCGATTCATAGTCATGATATCAGTAAAAATGATCGAAATGACATATTTTTTCTAAATTTTATAGCCATACTATCATCCTAATATCTTGATTCATCAAAATCATAATAAAATAATCTATACTATGTTGAGTTGCAACAAAGCCCTCTAGGTTAGACAACCTCAAACCGCCTCACTGGGAGACAGGATGTGATCAGCGGGGCATTAGCTACACCTTGTAACTCTGTGACTTAAAGTCTAGTGATATAAACCTTCCCTTTTCCGTAAAGTTGGCTTAGAAACCGGAGGCTCAGTAAGTGAGTCCGTGGTTCTGTTGTTGTAGCAGAGTTCAGCCTGCAGCCTGGCAGCTCTGGTTTTACGTGAGGAGACTGAGCTGGACTGGCACTCCAGAGCCCACCATTGTTCCTGCCCACTGGCCATGGGAGCTGCAGATCAATCTGAGCTCGTTTGCCTTGCTCTCTCCCAGATGCATGACACTCTCTGCACTACGCTGGCGGCTTTTTATAACGTCTCAAATGTGAAGTAGAGTGAGCCAACACGTGGGATGGATTCAGGTGGGATGAGTTCACCAGGGTCTCTAAGGCAAACACTTTGTGGAAGGGCAGGCTGGGCCATCCAAACTACGTCAAATCCAGATGGCAATAACAAACAAAAAGTACCAGATAATAAGAATGATCAGAGGATGTTTCTAGTCATACAATTTATGGGATGTGTACTAATCAAACTCCAGTCAGACTGAAGTTCACACCATAGTTTAGATGAGCTGCAATTAGTTTAAATGATCACAACTGTGGTACAAGGGTGCATCCATGGTGAACAGAGAGAATAATGAGAATAATCCAACTTTATTAGTAGACTTTTTGTTAACTTGAACAAGGAACAGTATTCAGTATCGTTTCTTCAGCTTTGGTTGACTAGTCCATCTTGTTTTTTTACTTCCTCTAGTCACAAAATCATTCAGTAGGCTTATTTGAAGTGGGATGTTTTTGTACGTGGGTTTTGCCTCATAATCTTTCATTAAGGTCTTGTGTGTTTGTTAATAGCACAGAGGTGATGTGAATTGTTACCATTTCTTTGCCATTCCTTTGCAATGAGCGCCATAACCCTTACAGAAACTATTCGTTTTTTAAAAAATCTTTTGCGAGAGGGAAATGTACTCTTTGGAGGATCCTGCTGCTCGCATCGTGTTTTTCCAGGAACAGGCAGGCCTACAGTGAGAGTTGAATACAGGCCAGCAGCCAGAGGCTCTTTCAGTGTTTAGAAATAATACCACCGTTTACAGTGTAGGTGAAAAGTATACCGAGGGTGGAGATTGTAAGGTCTTAAAGGTGAAAAGCTGCGTCAAAACAAACAGCAGAGTTATTGTGTGTGTTTGCCACTGAAAGTAGTCTGAAAGTTAATCAGTTAGGCGATTTGGCATTTAGATGGGAACTTATTTTCGTCTGGAATCTTTTAGGAGTAAATAGCAGTAGAAGTTGTTTACCAGGTTTTTCAATATGCCCCTAAAAGTATTACAACTGTCCAAGTTGTTTAAAGACATTTCAAGATCCTCCTGAGTGCTGGATTCTATAGCATTAAGTTGGGGTTGTTTAAGTTTCTGCTGCCTTCCTAGAAAGAGGCAGTTTTCTTCCCCTCTCAAAAATGCTCTGCTTTCTTCTTCTCCCCTCCCCCTCTCGCTCTCGCTGCTCTTTACTGTTTACCTCTCGCAGCTACCGACCCAGCCTGCCTGTCATACATGTACCATGTGTGGTGGTCTTTATCTCTCTTTTATCTCTCTGTTGAAAGATGAGTTTTGTATGCAGAACGTACACTATGTGACGTGTGCCTTTTACTGTCTGTGTGAGGGCAACGTACAGAAAGATGACTGTGTGTAGTCGACACACAGGGCAAAAGAACATTGTGTACTAACTCTAATAATGGCATGTTTTCACTTTAATTTGCATATAAAGGCTTACCAACACCATCACATCTACTTTTTTTCTAATCACCGGCCAAATGCAAGATCATGATCTTATTTCAAAAGCCGAAATAATCAGATTTGTCGTCGACATCGTATTTAGTCTGTAAATATCCGGGCAGTAGGCTCAATATTTATACGCTTGTGTATCAGTTATAATGTTCTGTTCATATAACTAACAAATCACAGTATTCCTTTAGGTTACTGGTGTTCCTCTCCCGCTCATTAGGAGGCCACTGTTTGCATTAGTGAATGTATGGTTCATGTAAATGTTTCACCAGGCAGCAGCACGTAGAACACAGTGTACTTAAGTGAATGTTTGATGAGTTTTGGTTCTCCTGCTGTGTCTCACCATGCATACATACTGACTGAGCACGGATGTATTGTTTCATCCAGACTCTCCCATGCTAACCCACGCAGTCCAAGTGGCTTTTCCTATCAAATGACATTATATCACATGACTGCGTCCTTCAGTCCCATTGTCCTCGGCCGATGTTCCTGATGTCGGATTCCCAAGCCTCTTTGATCCCCGTCTGACTGGAGCTGCTGTGACGCTTCCCAGTGTCACAGCCTCTCTGCAGCCTCCACACTGCCACTGTAGGGCTTCTGTGTAGCTCGGCATTAAGGATGTTTGTTTATTTTACTGCTGATCAAAACAGTGTTTCGCAGGCATTTAACAGATGGGTATGGATATAATAAACATATTTAATTCCACCTGATTTTCTTTATGGTCGAGATGATAGACTTACTTAATTCTAAACTCATTATTTAGATCTTATAACTTGGTGTATCGGTTTGATTTAAGATGGTTTGAAGGTATTTACATTTTTATGTAATTACTGTACGACCCGAGTCCTTCATTTAGAAAATCTAAACACAATGCTCTTTACTTGGTTGTATTCTCTTACTTCTAATTGTTTAAAGAAAAAAAGAAATATGTACAGACAGCTTTAGAGAAATCTCAACTATTTATTTTCTCCAAACTCTTATTTGCATTTGCAAGACAGTTTATTCACGGTGTATTCAAATCCTTTCTGCCAGTCAAGTCTTAAGGCTTTCATCCGGACCTTAACAGTATACATAATGTTGTATGTACCTGACTTGGTGAGGTTTAAATGATCTACATGGTTGCATCAGTGATTTGGTGGATAACACAGGGATCTTTTTTGTTATGTTTCTGGAGGAAAATGTCCTAAATGTCAGCAGGTTGCAGGCATGTTAGGTGAACGTTACCCTACAATAGCAGCAGTCTTTCCCCAACCAGGTGACTTGGCCTATTCGGTGCTACAGTCAGGCTCCCAAATAGAGGTGTGTCTGTTTGCTCACACTACAGCCATTTAAAAAGGCTCCTGAGCACATTTTGAAGGATTTGCTTGCGTCACAGAGCCAATAGAGGCGAAGAAGGGTCCTTACAGATTAAAGAGGTAAACAGGCTTGCATGACACCCGTCCGTAGCTTTTCATTTTATTAGATGATGGTTTAAGTAATTATCTAGCTGTAAGTGGTGTCACTCTACCAGGAACTACTGTGCCTGTGCCAGAGCGTTTATTTGGCATGGAATTTTTACAGGAATAATAAGGAAGCGACCAATCAAGTTTTCTGTGACCTGCTCTTTGGCACTTTGCTTTTACTTTGCTAGAACGGAGCTTCTTTAAATCAAGATGATATAAAATCACTAAATACCTGTCGCCTACCATTTATCTGTTTAAAAACAGGTGGTAGGTGATATTTTATGCTTGATTACTGTCACTGGATTGTGTTCAATAATGTATAATAAACACCAGAGGATCCTGGTACATGTCCTCCTTTTTAAATCCTTCTGATCACAACACATCGATCCACTGGTTCTGAAAATGAGTTTGAGTACACATAAAGATCATGTTAACATTTAGCTTATTATGTCTTCGGACTCTTTATCATCGACTTAATGATCTGTTTTTATTTAAATCCAATTGTTACGGTCAACTTTTAACAAACTGTTTTGGTTTACTGACTTTTTTTGTTTGTTTGATGTCTTCTACATTATTTTCAGCTCTTCAGCGGTGATGGGTTTGCCATTTTAAGACTATGGAGTCTTTCTTGTAAAGATCATTGGTTTTATGACCTGCCACTTTCATTTACATTTCAAAATTCTTCTTTAAAAATAGAAAGGAGACATTTTTCTACATTAGCGTGAGTTTAGTCACTTGAAACATGCCTGATCACACTGTAGTTTCTCTGGTCACAAACATATGTAGTTGACATAAGTCATGGAGAATGCAACATGTTGTCACATGGTGACTTCAGGTAAGGTGGAGGATTTTCCAGTTCTGTTGGTTCTCCATCATCTCTGACACCAGCAGTGGCTGTGATGTCTTGGCAGGTGCAGCTGCTTATACTTTTTTTTTTACGTATCTTTGACTTGCAGAGACACAACTAATGGGAGAATGGCCAATCCTGATTTGGATTTTTATTAACGAACCCATTGATTATGTTTCCACAGCTTTACACTTCGCAGCATTGATCTTTATCCTGTCGCTTTCCACTCCCATGGGGAACCCCTACCATATGAGGATACATAACTCTCCTAAATTCTAGAGGAAGCAGAAATTGAAAAGCAAGATTATTTACTTTTAAGGCTACAGGGCGGACCAAAGAAAACATCACAAGGATTCCCTTGACCCCGCTGTTTGTTGATGGAACTTCCATAACTGGAGTCTCTCAAAACAAGCTTCTCTTTGGTGATGATTGGTTAGCATTGTATGCAAACAGCTAGAGGGCATGATACTGTGCCTTCAGTTAGGGCTGGGCGATATATCGATATTTGAAAAATATAGATATTTTTTCAAACGAGATATAGAACGAGACACTATCAACATCGATATAGTTTTGTTTTCGTTGAAAGTACAGCACATTTTTTTCAAATAATAGCCCGTTTGAGCAGCGCCTGGCACTGCTTCTCTCTCTGCTGCTCTGCGTCCAGCTCTCACACACACACACACACACACACACACACACACACACACACACACACACACACACACACACACACACACACACACACACACACACACACACACTCTGCCCTGGCTTCCCGCCCACGTCGCGTTTTTAAATACCCAACAGCGCGAAATATGGCGTCCCACCAAAATGTCAATCTTGGCGCAGAACTGGTATGTAAGCGAAACACAAATGGATCAGTAATTTGGAAATGGTTTGGTTACAAGGTGTCTGAGTTACAGCAACAGGTGATCTGTAGAGAGCGCTTAAAATCGGTCGCAGGCTGGAAATGAAAGCACACAGCAGCGTGAGCGGCACGAGTTGGAGCGCGGAAACTCTCGTGTTATTGCGTCAACAATATCGATATATATCTTATATTGACATTCTGCTTGAAAATATCGAGATCTGACTTTTGGTCCATATCGCCCAGCCCTACCTTCAGTGTATATAAAGAGGATGCATTTACCTTTTCATTACTGATAAATAACTGAAGGGATACATTTTTTCTGAAGACTGCCTGATAGCTGGTAACCAAATCTTCTACGGTCCAAAACTATTTCAAGCAAAAGGATGAGGAAAAGAATCAGATGTATTAAAGTATGAGGAATTTGAAGCAGTCAGCAAAACATCTGGCATTGACTTTTCATTTCTGAATATGTGCTTTGAGTTCGACAGTTTCAGGCAGATGTCAGAGCCTTCATTGTTTTCAAAGAAAATCTTGTCATTCCCCGAGCTGGATTGGCAACAGGAAGAGGAGTTTGGTTTGGACCTACACTCGTCTCTGCTTGAGAACTATTTATGAAGCAATATTCTACAAACTGCTCTTTGTATTTTATTTCCTGACAGTAAAAAGCCTTTGGATACCAGAGCTTAACATCAGGAGTGCTCAACCTTTTTAAAACAAGTGTGTGTGTACTGGTTAGAAAGCTATTTGCCAGTCCAGCCACTCTGTCCTGGCATAGCAGTGGATGCACCAGTAGAGAGGATTATGGAGGATCAGCAAGCTTTACAACAAACTGCTGCTCGACTATTATTCCACGCTACGATGAGAAGGAAAATTAGAACGCATGCGCAAACATGCGTACAAACACGCTCAGTCCTCAAAGACTGGGCTTTTAGGCTCTGCCCCCATTTTTGCTCTAAACTGTGACGACATGTTTTTGTCTGCCTGGCTGATGCACTGGCCTACTTTTGCCTGTGAGCCCTGGCACACCTCCCTGCCCCACAATCCACCTCTGCCTACATGGACCCTACATTCCAGTACTCATAATACAATACTTTTTAGTATGCCAGGAAAATGATTAAATTTGTCCGATTACATTATATTTCAAACCAACTACGGCCAGATCCCAGTATTTCCTTCTGCGTCCGCATGCTTCTCTGGCTGCCCTGACCCGCAATGTGCGTGTGTGTGTGCTTGTTTGCTCAGACTAAGCATGTGATTTGACTGATCAGTTTATATGAAAACCTTAACCAACTCGCTCCAGCATCCTCTTTTGCATTACTTGCGTTACCCGGCTCACAGCTCCGCGCACTGTATATTAAGAACAAGCTGAACTGCGAAAAACATCACAAGACTCTGCCGTTGGAAAGATGAGAGACACACTGAGTTAATAAGAATGAAGACCATTATGCATGGATGCACTTTAGTCATTTGTCTTCTCCCTTACCTGACACCTTTTATTTAAATTTTTCCTCTGCTTGTCGCAGCAGTGGATACAATGACATAGATATTTACTTTAATTTAAGGTGTGTGTGTGTGTGTGTGTGTGTGTGTGTGTGTGTGTGTGTGTGTGTGTGTGTGTGTGTGTGTGTGTGTCTGTGTGTCTGTGTCTGTGTCTGTGTGTCTGTGTCTGAGACTTAGGCCAAGATGGGACAGCAGCAACTAATCTTCCCAGGCCCTGTGTATATATACTTTGAGTGTTGCTGGGTCATGCTACTAGAAAGATCAGTGTCATGAGAGGGCACAGTGACTAACGCTATCGAACATTCAATGTGAAGAATACATTATGACGAGGAGAGAAGGAGCAGGACCCACCAAGATTAAAGGGAGCAGAAATTCACACACGTTGTCATCTTCGACACCTCTGCAAATGTTGTGTCACCAGGCGACACCGTGCCTGAGAAGAGATCAGAGCGTGGTTTGCATGCCATGCAGCTGCTGATAACATTTGATCGCTGCTGGCAGATAAATCCATCCGCAGCGCGTTGTCTCTGCATGACTTTCCGCTCTGTGTCAACACAGTCTGTTGGTACGGTGCCGTTTTTACCATGTCTATTGGTTGTGAATGGTACATAAGCAAACAGGAAATATCAGAGGATTTGGCTGTTCGGAACCAGCGGAGACGATGCATTAGCTAGCTGTCTGTGTGCATCTGTGGAAAAACTGCTTTGCTTTAGTAGTGTTATTGTGCAGCTAAAGTCAGTTTGAAAGTCAAAAGTTATGGCAAAGCTTGTGTAACAGTGTCCCCTGGCACTCACTACAACACGTTTCTGTAATGGTTACCTAACAGGAGCCTTACTACAGTTATGATCCTTGGTTGTTGCCTCGTCATTCACTTATTTTTTCCAATACCTGACTGGTTGCCTCCATATCACATTGAACTTGAAACGGACCTTATTGTTTAGATTATTTCCCCTCAACCTGGCAATTAATTCATGTTCCACAAAATGCTTTTTCTAGTTTTACAGCGACTGTAACCTGGGCTGTTTCCTTCCTCTTCAGCACTTGTATACATTTTACAAAGCGAGTGAGCTGTGTTGTAGCTATAGAAAAATAATGACAGGGTGAAAGACTTCTTTAAACCCCCTAGGTGCTTCAGAAGTGGGACAGGAAATGGGGATAGTGAGAGAATGAGGAAGAGTGTATAGGCAGGCTGCTGACTCATTAGTCTTGCCTCAGGCTCTTCCGTCGTTAACTTGGCATTGACCCCAGAACTAATATGTATCCTACAGTATAAAACACACTGGAACATGCTATAGTTTTCAGTGGTTTCTGCATTTGTAGGTCATGCATTCCCTCTCCCACTGTTGCAGTATATTTGAAACAAAACTAGGTCACAGCACGACCCCGAAGGAAACCCTTCCTCACCTCTTGCTTTATTCCGCTAACCTTGGAATGACAACACCGAGCAACATAACATCTCCATGAATGAATAGAAAGACCTGAGTGGGGGCGGCACAAACACTATTGACACTTGTTTCACAGTTTGAGGTTTGATCCACACATAGCTCTAAATGTTCCTGAATTTCTTAACTTGTTATAATGTGTGTAATTGATGGAAACACTCTGTGACGTGGCAGGTTGCAGGTAAACATTGGATCAATGAGTCACATTGCATAATCATCACGGAGGTTTATACAGGATTGTTTACTCTGTGACGGGCTTAGTTAAACCTGCACTCTGGTACCTGAACTGTTTGGCATCTAGGTGTGTTGACACAAGTGTGGACTTTTCCGAGTGATTGAAGTTATTTTCATAACACGATAAGTTTGGGAAAATAAACAAAGGTTATTGACAGCATCTGTAAATACACTTTTAAGGACAAGTTTTTACAACATTTAGAGAATTCCATGAGTTATTTGCCGTTTAATGCGTTTGTCTGAAACTAGACTTGCTTTTTTCAGAGAATATTCAGGAACAAAAGAGGCCTTGATATGAAATAAGCATATCATCCCTTATCAACATATTCAGAGCATAGCAGACAATGTGAGGCTTTAAAAAATGTGTAAACAATTCTAAGACTTTGTGGCATCTTGGGTAAAGATGCCAGCAGTGATATTTGGAAGGCTTTAGGAGTAAACATCATGCAAACATTCAACAGAGATCCACACAAGTCACCCTGTGAGCTCCTTAGAGAAACAAAGGACTAAACAAAGAGTGATGAAATCTTGCGTGTAGGGTCTTGTGGGGAACAAATATAGATTTAAAAAGAAAAGCCAGCTGCACCCACTTAGGCTGTTATAACCTCTGGGTGTTGTCTGACATTATTTTGCCTGGAGGGGGCAAAAAGTGGCTCTGACTGGGTAAAACAAACCAAAAACCATTAACAGTAATTAGGGCTTTGTTACATTTTCATCGAGTCAAAAACAGTATTGCTTTGATATGTTTTTTCACTACAAAAGCAACAAGTTATTCCAGAGAACATGTTTGTTTCCTTGTGTCCTTGAATTTTACTATCATTTTCTTTTCAATAGCCTGTTGCATAATAATCTTCAGTAAAATATGTGGAACATGTCCTCGCTGTATGCACTGAGTGTTGGTAGTTGAGTGAAGGGGACAGAGGAGTCACTTGAAACGCAACGCAACATAGTTTGAAGCTATGGATCTAAGTTTAGCCAGGAGCCTATATTAGCCGTCTGTACGGTACCCGGCTCTCAGGTTTCCTTCCCTTGCGTTGTGGCCCTTCCCAGGCCTTTTTGGGAAAGAATATGTGAGGGGCTAACTCATATAGGAACAGGCGCACGTGGTTCATCAGCAGGGATCCGAAACAACAACAACTACGGTAAATGTCACGTCTTGGTGTCAGTCAGCTGTCCCTCAACACAGGCCATTTGAATTCAGACAAAGATACCTCCATCATGGAGATATCTCCTCCCAACAAGGTTCTACAGTCTTTAACACAACAGAGCAGAAGGATGTGGTTTTTCAGTAACTGTTTGAAAACTAGTTTCTGAAAACTCCAATTAATTTGGTAAATGACATGTCGACTTTAGGAGAAGAAGCTTCAATATTGTCTCACCTAGTTGATATTTGCAAATGCTTCTGATTGGGTACAGAGCCCACTTTGAATAAGATCCCCAGAAAATGAAGTCTCATTTGGGTGTTTTTCACAGGGATGCAGAACCGCTGTGAGTGACAGGACTCCGACGTGCACAGATGGTTGTCTCTGTGTGATTGTGAATGTGAGCTCATTGCGCATCTCTTCTCCTGACAGCCAGGCTGACAGGGTGCTAACATGACTGTCCATGTGTCCCACTCTCCCCTGACATCGATATTTGACCGCTCAAGGGGACCTGCTCCAGTTTCCGAATCACATGGTGTTGGTCTGAGCGCTGCGTCTTTGTGCCTCTTGTCCCTGATGGAAAGTGTTGTCACGCTCCGGGTTAGATTTTGCATTAGCCTCACCACAATGAGCGCTTTCCTTCAGGTTTAAACAAATCTAGGATGCACATGCCAGTGCCTCTGGTTCCCCATAATAGGTGTTAGCGAGGTATTTGATCTGATGAAGTAGTTTAACATGTTGGGGGTCCAGTTTTGGTAGTGCTTGCCTAACTCGGTGTGTGAGAAGGTCTTTGTTGGATGCTGCTGCTACCTAATCAATACTCATTGTCTTTTTAAAGTCTAAAGAATTTAAGCACTGGTATCGTTTGTTGGTGAGGTTTGGGATAACCCTATTTACATCATCGCATGTGTAACATGTTAGGACAGACCTCTGCTTTCTACTCTCTATTTTCTTCACTTCATTTCTCTCTACTGATAAGGACACCAACTGGCCAACTTTTTTTCCTATTGCACTCTTTGTCCTGAGGCCCCTGGTAATAACGTGCATATCACTCATAAGTCCTGTATTGAAAATATGCTTTTACAGTAGCCCCACTGTCTGGCTGAATGTAGGTTAGCCTGTTAGTCTTCTCTGTGTCTGCCCTGTTGGCCTTGAGCTCACTGCAGGTGAAGAGCTGTGTTGTTTTGCTACCATTCAAGCATAATTGAGGGGACAGTGAAACAGGCGCTAGGTGTGCAAAAGAGGTTGAAATGAAACTCGTGCACACATAGGTTGTCCTGTTGACATAAGCTTGGGGTGAAAAGGAATAAGAAGGACGAAGAAGAGTCGACTGGTTCAAAGAATTCTGCAGTTTGCCTTTAGCAACTTGAAAAACACAAACGAGAAGAACGGAATTTTTTGTTTCCACGTCACTATTCACTGTCTCCCTTTGTCTTAATCTCTGACTCCTTGTAGAACACATTTTAATGTCCATCCTTAGGGTTTGTCTGTGTCTCTTTTGTGAATCTCTGTTCCTTGTGCTGAGTCAGCCTCTTTTGCTCTACTGCACTCACAGTATTTTCTTTTCCTGTGCCAAAAACGCTTGTCAGTTGTGCTCCCCCCTAGGGAAGGAAGTGCTCTCACTGCGGAGGATGGGATGTAGTATAGCCGTCATAATCGCCCAATTATTAAAAGTTATTGTGCGGATCTTCTGATATTCGTTGTAAACTCATACCGTGATGTGGAAATAGCAACAGGTTGATGCAAGCCTTTCATTCTGCTATTTTGTCATTGTTTTTTGACCTACTTGTACTATAACCGGCATTGTTCACACCTCTTTGATTGAGATAACTTTGCATTGCGCTAACACTTTATTTCCCTGTTTTTGTTTCAGGTACCCCAGTCAATATGTGTATTGTTCAGAGCAGAGCTTGTCTGACCCTGGTCAGTCCGCGGGGGACAACAAAAACCTGGAGGGGCAGGAGCCGGAGCAGGACTCCATGCAACTCAAGGTGTGTTGAGTTATTTTGCGCAAAAACACATTTAGGAACTGCTTTTAAAACAGCTTTAATACCATATGTGCATATTTCATATTCCAACCCTCGCATACTGTAGAGACACAGATTGTTTGAGTAAAAAAACCTAAGAAATAACATCATTATTTTAATATATTTTTCTATTTAATAAAGAGTGATGAAGTGAGAATGATAATCCCCTCTAATATCACGAGTCATATAGCAAAGGCAACATAATATCAGTCAAAATAATTGCAATTACATATTTTCTGCTAATTCTACTGCAGTGTGGAAAATGGATGAATTAATATGTGGTTATAATTGCTGATTAATCCTGCAAGGCTGGCTGTGGGACAGAGAGCAGTATTATTAGGCTCACTGCTCGTGCTGAAATGTATGAGTTAGCAGAAGAGCCAGAGGACAGCGGTGGGAGTTGGGTCATGCACTTCAGTGACCTGCTAACCCCTGTCGTAACGTAGCAGGCATGAGAAGGAGTAGCTGTACTGGATTGGTGTGAATGGTCAGAGGTGGTCCTGGATTATAGGGGCTGAGGATGGGGCGAGGGTGTTTCGTAAATCTTCGCTGCTGCCACCAATAGGGGCGTGACTGCAGAAGAAAAACAACATATCAGTCGCTTGGCTTTATCTCTCTACCTTCCAACTGATAATCTCGTTGATGTGACTGTATAGGGCTGAACATCATGTATAGAACATGAAGATTAGAGAGTTTTCCGGGTAAAAAGTAACTTAGAAAGTAGGACATTGTCAAGGCTTGTCTGTGTAATGAGTCAGAGAGGTGAGGTGGTGAAATAGGTCAGGACTTGGTCCGTGGGGTTAAAGTTCAGAGTTGACCAAGCTTCTTCAACTCCATGCTTCATTTGTCCTTTGTGCAACTGTAGTGATTGATGTTCAAGACTAATCAATCTTCAGTGTGGACGTTATTCGTCTGTCGTGAAATGATCTGGGATGAATTTGGTTGGGTTTGAGTTGAATATGTGATCCCCTCAGCTCTCCGGAATGGGCCCTTAAAGCTGTGTGTGTCTGGTCATTTGCATGAGTATTGGAATGAATGATAATTTGTGGAAGTGAGTGTGTTTTGTTGTGCATGTGTGAGCACAGAAGAAGGAGGGTCATTGTTAGGGGTCCCGCAACAAACAGGCGAGCCAGGGCAGTTCGACAGGCCTGGCAGTCTGTCATTGGTGTTATAACACGGTCTTTGTCCGTCCACAAAAGGCTTTTTCAGGACCTGAGATGCAAAGACCTTTTGCAGTTGACATTTTCACAGAAGATTCATTTTTTTTATAATCAAACATAATCCATCGGTACTGTCTTGCAGAGTTTGAATTGTTTTCCTGAAGCCGGCTCCACTTTAAGCAAATATTATTTCTTCTCTTTAAACTGCTTTGTCAACCAGAGGAGTTCCTTTTCAAGAAAGGGAAGTGTGTAATGTTTTTAATTTCTCTTCTACCTAGGTGTTGGAAGAATGGACGACACATACATCATATGAAATTGGACTAGAGACAGAGAGAGCAGTTCTAGAGAAGCTGTCAACACACAATGAACAGCAAGAACAGGTAATATATTGTGTACCATTTGTTGAAGGGTCTCAAAACCACTGTAGGGCCAGGCAATAATGACAAAATAAGCATTAAAACACACAGGAGAACCAGGATGGTGCAAATCCTTAACTAGCATTTATTTCTAAAGAAACATGAATGGAGATCAGAGTATTTAAGCTGTTATTCAAGCAAAAAGTAGACAAGCAAATGTTATTTTCTTCATTGCTGCCTACTTACAAAGGATGGTTGTCTATTGTATTCACAACCTACACATTGGACAACACACAGCAACAATGGGAAGGGGAAAAAAGGAAATTATGAAACAAGTTGGTTGTAGTTATGTCCACTTATGGCCTTTATGGCCACTTATAGTGTTTGCCTCCAATTTTACCAGTTGAAAAATCATAATATTTTGACCTATACATGTGCCATATAAGTATGGTGGAAAAATCTTATTAATATGAATGTTTTGTCTTTCCTCTCCCCAGACTGTGAATCCTCTGGAGGCTGAGGTGGAGGAGACCAAGTTGAATCCAGAGTCAATACTGTACTTGTTGCTCTTGAGCCAGAACCCCACCCAGACCCCGTGGCTGATGTGGAGCTACAGACTGAAACCAAGGACAATGCACAGGAAGTCCCTCTGTCCTCCACACCAGAACCAGTTCCAGCACAGGGCCAAGTGTCTCCCGATGTCCCGGCCCCGGCAGAGACCATCAGTGACGCACCGGCTGCACAACCCAACACGGACTCGCAACCAGCCACATCCCCAGATGAAGCTGAAAACACACCTACCTCACAGAGTGCCGGCCAGACCCACACAGGGTAAGCTCAGATTCACTTCTTCAGTGCAGAGAGCGTTCCCTGGCATTAGAAGTTGGCTTTAACCACAGACAAGTAACATCGAGAACTAAAACTAGAACAAACGTGTTGCTTTCAAGATGGTTCAAGCCAATTTCAACCCAATGTTGGTACAATGAAGTGAAACTGTTTCCGTTGCACCTTTGCTTTAATGTGCGTTGGTTTACTTCTGTTCCTTCAGTTTTTATCTTAGTTATTTGTTTTTTTATGTATTATTTTATGATAATGATCTCAAACTGAAAGCAAAGAGAGCTGGTCTGACAGCCTGGACATTTGAAAGGCACTTCAAGGAATTGGTGACAAGCGTCGAGAAGTTACAGACCCCAGTTAAGGACCCCAACCTACACAGGGAAATTGTGTCTAATGGACAACGGTGGACATTGTGGAAAATCAGCTGTGTGGACAGGGAACTTTGGCCAAGAAAATTCTGAATATCCCCTGCATCCGTCCGGTGAACGTTTGTGATTCAACTCCTCTCCAAGGAACATCAGGACATTCTAAGAAGGACACATCAACGGCCCCTCCACCGTTCTCGCCATCCCTTTTGTCCTTCCTATTCTCTCTCTGCTCTCTCCCTACGCTCTGTGTCCTTTTATCTCCTCTTCCTCGTCCCCTTCCCTTCCTCTCTCTCACGCCCCATCTTCCCCTCTCTACCCTCCCCCTTGTGAGGAGGTGTGGTAAACGCCATGTCCTTTCTTTCCCTCAGTGCTGTGCGGGTTGCCAGTGCAGGAGATGAACTCCCAGTAGACAACTTTGTCTTTGCGGAGCACTCTGATTCACAGTGCAGGGTCATTCTCCCCCAACTGGCAACCTGTGAAAACTCCCCTTTTGGCAGTCCTCTCTTAAGGTGAGTTTTTAACCAGGAAGCCAATCAAAGCGCAGAGACAGGTAATCAAGCTACACCTCTCTGCTGTACGCAACCGTCGACCGCTGGCCTTGCTCTCCGCTCACTTCTGCTTTTTTTATTATCTCCTTTTCCATCGTTTTGCCTGCGCACAACCAAGGACTGTCAATTCTGAGAAATAAACTGAATACCTATAACGTTTTGCATTGATGTATTGCTGAGTACTTACTTGTGTTCTCAACCTTTCTTCTCCTTATTCCTCCTCCCTCCATTACCATCTCTTCCCTCCACCTCATCGGCCCCGTGTCTGTAATGTAGTGTGGATGAGACCGGCCTAGAGAACCAGCAGCCGGACCACAGCCAAAGCTCTGGTTCTGAAGCCGAGGTCCAGTCTACTCCGGGCCCTGTGGACCAGGAACAACAACAACAACAACAGCAGCAGCAGCAACAAGAGGCACAGGAGCTGGAGGAGGAGCTGACTGATTTGGACCAGGAGGGCAACGCTTCTCAACACAATGAACCCCAGGTCAGCAGCTTGTGGTTTCTGATGTATTATACATTTAAACAGAGAAACATCCAACATCCAAGGCTTTAAGTTAAAACTAAATGCAAGATAATAAACAGTTGGAGCTTTATTTACAAGCAGAACAACCCCGATATCTTCATGAACGCAGGAAATTCTACTGTTCCTACGAGTCTCGGTGCAGGTTTGATTGTGGATCTTTTCCGTAAGCGTGGGCAAAGACAAAACAGTGCTGCAGGGTTCGTCATGGAAGATGTGACTAATGCATCCTAATCAGATAGTGACAGACAGGTGGTGAGAAACCACAGCTTCCTGGGCATCTTGTATCTCCTTCTATTAACTAAAACACCTTAGACTGGTGACATATACGCCATCAAATTTGATCCAAAAACTATTCTGCATGTTAGTTGAATGTCACGGTACATTTGTCAAGTGAGATACAAAGAAAATGAAGAGTGGCCTAAGGATTCTGTTTGTCCTTTTGCATGGTCAGTCCGTTGTCCTCATGCTTTAGGCAAAACAATGACAGTTATAAATATCCAGTGAGCACAGCTGTTTTAGAAAAGGTCAGCTCGTAAATGGTTCAAGCTGCAAATGCAAATGAGTCCACTTGCTTTCAGTCGCTTGTTTTATGGTTGAAGGATAACAAAAGTGGACTGTATCCTGGGGACTTAACCTATTTTGGTTATTGTGGGGTATTTAAGCATTATATTGCTGTTTTGGAATCAAGATCTAGTGAGTAATGTATTAGTGGTTGTAAATGACTCCTGCCAAAGGTGTTTCACTTAAAGAGGCTGTCTAAATTGATTTAAACTTGTAGGATCAGACTTGCTTTTGATGTCCAACATGGTGATTATATAAGCCATTAACATATTATTCACAGCTCAGTGCATCTCAATGGTTGAGCAGCCAGAGGCTAGCTGACTACCATGCGTGTGTGTTCGATGCATGCAATCCTTGCGAATCTGTACTACAAATGGAAGTGCATTAAGTCACAGTGTTCCATGGTTTATTAAACCAATTTTAAATAGTAGATTTACTATTATTACATGCATACATTTTTTTTGCTGTAGGCTCACTGATCCCAGGATACAAACATCAGTCAGATATAGCATTATTAGATTAATTGACAATATGATGTGCTCAAAGTCAAAGCATTTTAAGATATGAGGTGACTGCGGCGATGGAGTTAAACTGTCATTAAAGGCCTGAGTGTGTGATACCACTGTGTGTGTGTGTGTGTGTGTTTCAGGCAGGGCAGGGCAACATTGCCAGAGAGCCTGATCCCCCAGTGCCCCGCAAAGAAGACATTCCCACCTTCGACGAGTGGAAGAAACAAGTCATGGAGGTGGAGAAGGAGAAAAGTATGAGTATAAATGATTAAAACACACATCTAGATACACACTCTCAGCGACTACTGAGTGCAGTGACCCATTACGTTTCTGCTACTCTACTGATGGCATGATGTTAATCTCCCTTTGTTATAATCTACATATCATCTGCTTCTTTGTCCTTCTTGTGACAATTTTTTTATCTACATTTATCATCTCTCTTTTGCTTCCTTCACCCAGTTCTGTTCCTGTCTCTCTCCATCTCTCTTCCTCTTTTCCGCTCTGCCTCTACACGCCATTTGTGGCAGAGCGTGTCTTTTATGGGTGTTGCGTAACCTCTCTACTTGTTCCTCTCGGGCAACACTTTCAGGGTTTTGTAATGTGCCTAATGTTACACTCCCTCTGCCCAGGTCAGTCTCTCCATACCTCAAGCAGCGGCAGCCCCCATCCAGTGAAGAAGGTCCAGAAAAACTTCAAGAATAACTACGCCTCTGTGGAGTGTGGGGCCAAGATACTCTCAGCAAACAACGAGGCCAAGGTTAAAGACGCTTCTTTGTCATATTTTGTCTGCACACAAACACATACACTACTCAGCTGAAAATACAGACCGACCTTCTGTCATCAGCAGTTTAACATTTAAGAGAGGAATGAAAGCTTAACATGGGATAGATGTTTGGTTTGAGATGGAATACTTTGTCTGACTGTTATTTATTAACTAAATTAATTAAACTAGTGATGATGGTTGATGCTGATTGTATCCCTCTTTTTCTTCTTTCTCATGTTCAGAGTACTTCAGCTATTCTCATGGAGAATATGGATCTTTACATGCTAAATCCATGCAGCAACAAAATCTGGTGAGTGCACAAACACACCCTACAGATACATAAACAAAGACTCGAGATGTTTCACGTCATTTTAATGTATAATTAACATTCTGCATTTACCTCTCTACAGGTTTGTGATAGAGCTCTGTGAGCCCATTCAAGTCAAGCAGCTGGACATTGCTAACTTTGAGCTCTTCTCTTCAACACCTAAAGACTTTTTGGTTTCCATCAGTGACAGGTAAACTCACACAGTCCAATTTCAACTTAAAATTGATTGACATATTATATGATATGTTTTACTGTGTCATTCATAGTGCATCATCCTTAGCAGTTGAGTATCGCATGTAGTGGCAGGGTTTGTTGAAGAAAAGGTAGAAGGAAGCAGCTGGTCAGTACCTGTGATTCAAGACAATTTGGTTTGAATTTCACAATATCACACGTTTTGCCTCATGAGGCGTAACAATCTACAACCATCCCTCTCCTGGGACGGAAGGACATGCAATAGATGCATAATATAGAGAACATAATACAATTATAACATAGACAATTAAGGATGGGTTATAAAATGTATATGGAGAACAATTCTAATCATTGCTACACATGGACGGACACTTCTAACCCAGTTAGTTTAATGTACAAGTCAAAATGAGTACAAATTGTATTATTTAAACTGCACCAAAGCCATTGGAATTTCAGTATTCTATAATGGTGTAAATCCCATGGCTACCAAGTCTTTTTAGTGGCATAGGTTGATTTTGAATTTGATGGGTGGGACAAAATATTCAGTTAAAGGGGTCCCTTGTTGTGATTGTGGAACTAGCCTGCTTCCCTCCTTCTTAAACAACACCATATAAAAACACACAGGACTGGTAAAAATCTTCTTCTTCCTCCTGTATGATCAGCTTTCACTTGAAGGCTGGGAGAGCTGGTTTTGTCTGCCTTTTGGATTCTACCGTCAGGATTTATTTACAGCATCATCAACTCATAAATGACTCCCTCTGGCAAACAGAGACAGACAGACATCGAGTCACATTTACGCCCAGTCTTTAAGAGAACATGCCCAATTGTGATTGAATAACCCTGTAGCCCTTAAAACACACACACACACATCTTACTCTCCTCTTGTTCTGTCTGCAGATATCCTACCAACAAGTGGGTAAAACTAGGTACTTTTCATGGCCGCGATGAGCGCATAGTCCAGAGCTTTCCACTGGATGAGCAGCTTTATGCTAAATATGTGAAGGTAATACATTTTTCTTCTTTCTGCTATGATATGCCACATATGCGTCTAAATAAGAGAAACAGTAAACAATGACTTAATTCACGCTCTGTAGGAAAATTATGCTCTTTGTTAATGAATACACACATTCATGCACATGTTTGTTGAGCTCAGGCGACCCTCTTATGACTTCATGGTAAGTTAGCCATGCCGTAAGCACTGCTGTCAACCCCTCCCTCTATTGTATGAGGTCATGTGAATGTGTGCATGACTGAGGGGGTGTATCCATGACAAAGTGTCACTTGTAAGAACTAAAGGGCAGATTGGGCAGATACTCAGTAATATTGGGTTGGTTTTATATTTGAGATTTGGGTGTCACAACCCATCGGGCCAAGTTAGTCCACACCTGCCAGTCTTCATATTGAATCATCAGTGTGTGACATAAACAGATTACAGTTTGCTTAAGTTACTTATAGTTGTTTTCATTAAGAGGAATTAAAACACTAGTCATTTTTAGCATCTTTACATCCACAATTTCACTCCAAAATACCCGTTAACGTGCCGTGTCTGTGCTTTTCTGATCTGTCTCTCCCCTCACACTTGTACCCTGTATGTTGCTCACTTTATATTCCCTTTAATTTCAACGAAACAGTTCAAAGTCAAACTCCAGATGTCCATATATATATATATATATATATATATATATCTATCAGACACAATTTGACAGTAGTGCATGTAGGTCTTTAGTGCAAATAATTCTTAGTGCAAAGTACATTTTCAGTAGCAGCAGAGAATAGAAAGTGACTGGTGCTGGATGAGGGGAGGGTGTGTGAGGGAGGGGGATTAATGTCCTGGTACATTTCAATTGAGGCAGTGGGGAAAGGTGGGTGGGAGGGAGGGTAGAGAGGTCAGGGGAGAGATAGGAGAGAGGGCAGAGGGAGATGAGAGAGGGGGAGCGGGAGGAGAGAGAAAGAGAGAGAGAGGTAGATAGAGCGAGAGAGAGACAAGCATCCTGACCGCCTGGTGGAGGTCGAGCAGAGGCTGCGGAATCTTCTCCCTGAAGGCAGGAAGCTGAAGAGGCTGTTGGGTGGGTGGGTGGGTGGGGTCACCCGCAATGCAAAGTGCTTTGCGGGTGAGGCGGGTGCTGCAGATGTCCTGTAGTGTTGTAGTTGATTAATGCTCGGATGATTATCCTTTGTATGTGGTTTGGGTTTTATGTGTGATTCACATGCTCTATCATGAAATAATTGTGCTTTCCATGCATAACTTGATTTAGACAGTTTCAGGATTATCTGTTTTGCTTTACTCCGCTGATCTAAGCAGCTGTAAACTTCTTTGTCTGATGTTTTACCTCCTGTCCTGAGCGTCTCTGTCCCTGTCTCGCTCGTTCTTCTTTCCTACTGCTCGTTAGAAACCTCTTTCTAATACCTTGCCTGTGGACTGTTACAGAAAAATGAGTGTGTACCAGCAGTGTGTTTTGTCTCATGATAGCCAGACTGTAAGCAAAATGCTTGACTTGCTTGTAGCTTGAATCAGTCTTTACTGATTTCTTTCTCTTTGTTTTATTCCTCTCACCTGTCCTTCTCCTGTCTTCCTCTCGCATCAGATGTTCATCAAGTACATAAAGGTTAGCACTCTTCTCTATCTGTCAGAGGTTGCACTGTGCTGTATAATGCACTCTTGTAATGGTCATACACTGTAATGGGTGAGCTTGGGCAGAGGATCCTCTATAATGCATGTGATGGATATTAAGCGTATAGAACATGCACATAAAATATTGTCAACGCTTGGCAATTTCAGTATTTATGTTCACATAGTTGGTGGGTTTTGGGTTAATGGAGTGGGCACACATACATTATTGACATTGTTACTTGTGATCGATACTTTTAATTCAACCGATTATCCACTTTCCCTGCAGGTTGAACTGCTCTCCCACTTTGGATCAGAGCACTTCTGTCCACTCAGTCTCATTAGGTAAGACAGTCAATAGGTTCCCGTCTATTTTCCACTCTTGAATATAAATTGGCATGATGTAATACAAAGTTAAAGGTCTTAAACACTTCAAACTATGAAGTATGGGTACAGCTGAAGCTGAAGAGAAAACATTACCTTTACTGCGCTTTGTTTTTGAGAGCACACAAACACTGGGCATAAACAGGAAATGGTTTGTAAACCACTTGGAACCACTCACTTCTTTATTTTGACAGAAGCAACAATCCACTTTTCACAAAGTCACTTGACTTTGATTTTACACTGGGGGAAAATATACCGTAGACAATGCTTTGGTGTTTCTTTTTTTATCCCGAAGAATGCCTCCTCTGTTGTTCACTATGAAAGTGATCAATATTAGATTATAGAAAAAATGTAGTTGATCTTTTGATCACTCTTTTATTCTCTCCCTCTCTTAGTGGTTGTTTGGTTTGCTACACGTTACCGGTCAATGTGTTTTACCTGTTTTGCTCCAAAGTTCAAACCTTCTAGAACAGACAGCTTATCTCACAAACACACATGCGCACGTATATATCTACATGTCTCTCCCAGATCCTCAGGGTCGTCGGGGCTTGTTCTGACGGCACTGCTGTTGGGGTTAAAAGGGGCTGTAAAACAATAAACCTACTAGAGATTACACTTTTTCTAACATCTTTTTCAAATCTGATCAAAGCAACTTGTTTTTTTTAAAGCTTTAGCCAACTGTTTAACACTTTAAACATTAACCTATTTCTGTAGGTAGGCTTGTTTGTGTAACAGTGTGTGCGGGTGTTTTGTGTAGGGTGTTTGGTACCAGCATGGTGGAGGAGTATGAAGAGATTGCAGATTCCCAGTATCCCTCAGAGAGGCTGGAGTATTTGGATGAAGACTTTGGTAAGATGCCGGTGACCTGTTATTTCTTTTAACTTAGCTAATGGAGGAATGGACTTCTAACAATAACATTTAAAGCCGCCTCACCTGGCAGCACAATGCACTACCCTACAAAAGACCTGGAGAAGAGAGTCAAATTACATTACTGCTCTCTAACTAAGTGCCCAAGTAACTGAAGCTGAAGTTAACTATAAATATCAGTAGAGAGTTCCCCCTAGAGTTGACCCCCTAGTTCTTGCAATGTTTGTGATATGTCGTTGTAAAATTCCTTAAAAGCACAAACTTGTTATTTAGTGTTGAACAATATATATTTTTTGGAGCAAAGTTGCTGAATTTAACCTGCAGTATGTCCTTTTCTTCAGACTATCCACCTGGCTACCAACCTTCAGAGGACAAGGCCTCTAAAAACCTGCTTGGCTCAGCAACCAGTATGTACACACACACAACACGCACACGCACACACACACACACACACACACACGCACACACGGCTATATTAAGAAAGATTAATGTATCGCAAATAAAACCCAACAATATGGTACAAACATATTTAAAAATGGTATGATTCATTGTGTGTTTTATCACCCTTTAACTGTTCCAAACATATTAAAAAAGTAACACCTTACTCAGGAATTTCAAGGACTGGAGGCATGAATATATTTAGAGATTTATAGCTTTTTTTTATTTGGTGAAGGCCAAGAATTTAATTCCTCCTCATTCTGTAACGGGGGGTAGCAGGGTATAATTTGCAGCCTTCATATCTGTAAAACTGAAATCATCTGGTGAAACTGATACTGTAAGTAAAGGAAAATAGGTATGAAAGTATATTTGTTTTGCATCACGTTACTATTCTGGGTGCACAACTCTCGAAGTCGATGGGGTCCCTTCCGCCAGTGTGTTTGCCTAGTTAGATATAGATTCCCTGCACAGTGTTACTTTGGTTTTCTTAACTTAGTTGGTATCACACATGCAGACTGGGGTTTAGACTTTTTTTTTAGACACACACACACACACACACACACACACACACACACACACACACACACGCAAACACACACACACACACACGCAAACACACTGGTGCCCCTCTGTCTCCTGAGCTAAAGGAGTACTAGTCCAGCCCTACACACACATGCTCAACACACAAACCTTCAGTTTGAAAATCCTTAAAAAACCCCAGACAAACTTTTTTTTTTTTCTGTAGCTGGCAGGCTCACAGGGGATCTGAAACAGGGGAAATGAGGACTGAATACATTCTGGAAAGACAGTCATAGATGTAGGGGAATAATGTTAGTAAAGAGGTTTAGAAAAGCTCATGTTTGGCCACAAATCTCTGTTTAAACTTATTAACTAGGAATTTTGTGCGTTTTAAAATAACTCCGTTGTATGTGTGTCTTTTTTTATAGATGCCATCCTAAACATGGTAAACAACATTGCTGCTAATGTGCTGGGAGGCAAGCCGGAGCTGGAAGGGGGAGCAGTAGCAGGAGGTACTCATCTCTCAAACACTTGAAGCTTCTTGTTCCTATTTTCCATCCTGTTCACCTTTCATTTCCACAACTCCCTCGATTTATCTAATTTTCCCTCTGTAGCTCTTCCCATGATGCTATGTAAAATATCTTTCATTATTTGGACTTATTGGCACATTATTGGTTCACATGGTATACAATGTCCTTGAAAAGCTGAACTATACGCATTTATGAAGTGTAGTTTGAAGGGAAAATTGCTGCATTTAAAAGGTTACAAGCCAGAGTATTTAAAGGTCTCTTATGGGTCAAGTGTAACTGCAAAGGTAAAAGTCTGCTGTGCTAGAAGACCTTTACAAGAATAGTTTTCAAAGCTGCATGACAAAAGTAACAGGCTTCATTATAGTTCAAGGGACGAAAGGCCCAACTTTATTAAATTATTGGACAAGCTTCTGTAAATATTCTCTTATTATAAGGCCCTGACATGCATTTGTTGTATTCTGTTTGAACAACCACACCTCAGAACAGTCAATATAAAGTAAAACTGGTTTATCCATGTAAAACCACTGATCGTTTCTCATTTCTCAGAATAGGTTGTTCAGCATGACTCAACAAACTACCGTATTTTCCGGACTACAAGGCGCACCTGAATATTAGCCGCACAAGCAAAAATTAGGGGGAAATCCTGTTTTGTTCATACATTAGCCGCACCGGACTATACGCCGCAGGGTTCAAAGCTTGTGCAAAAAGTAGCGGCTTATAGTCCGGAAATTACGGTACTCGTCTTGCTCTTGCTAATCTAGTCTCTTTTTCGCGCTAATTCGTACGGCACTACTTTGCCTGGCGGACGGACATGTGACCAACATACCACTCTTTTCCCCCGTGACTGTGTGTCTGATCAAATGCCCTTCCGCCAGGCAAAGTAGTGCCGTACAACAGCGGAACAAACCAAAACAAAACCTCTTACGATATCACAAAAATCCTGAAAAATCCATAGAAAAGCCGCACCGGACTATAAGCCGCAGGGTTCAAAGCTTGTGCAAAAAGTAGCGGCTTATAGTCCGGAAATTACAGTAGTTTTTAATGCTGTCAAAAACTTCTCTTTTATATTGCTGTGTCTCCCTGGAAATAGCATATCAAAAGGACTAACAACTTCCCCATAAAGTATTTTGAAAGGCGAAGAAACAGATTTAAATAAATAATGAGAATATTGCAGAACTCTAGTTAGTGGAAACGCTGTTATTCAAAGACCTTTTAAAAGTACACTCAATATAAAACCGCCTCCACTGTTCTTATATTCCTGCACTCATCCTGCTCATACTATCCTTTTTCAGCTGCTCCTTCTTCCCCTCTAACTGCCTGCTTGCCACATGTCTGCCCACATATTGTTTAAATTAACTGCTGCTCAAACTGGGTCATTTCCTCTCCTTCTCTGGTGTGAGCATATGCGTAGCCCTGAATGTCCATTTGTGTGTGAGCTGAGAGTCAGATGTTTATTTGGCTGTCGGCAGGAGGTCTCCAGCAGCGTCTCAGCAGAACTTTGGCTATCTGTGTTTTACTTTTTGGCAGAGGAGCGTGGATTAATTCAGACTGAGGGGGGCCTATGACGCCACAGCCTGCTCCTTGTCCACAGAGAGTTACATCAAAATGACTCTTACTCAGCTTTTCCCCTGATGCATGGAGTTAGAGGGAAAACTCTGCTTTACACACAGATTTTACATCGTGTTTATATTTAGTTTCTGCTCGCAAACAGTTCTGTGAAGATGTGTGTTTCTCTCCTGTAATTAAACTAGTGTCCTATGGAAGGACCAGCTGAGAACACTCGGCCACTTGTTCCAAAAGTAGAGTTGTTGTACTTTGAGCTGCCGCACAAATTAAGTCAACTTGTATTTAATTCAATTTGACACAATTCAATTAATATACAAATGCAATTTGATTTGGGGTCAACCTTTCTTCTATGTTTAGCAGAAAGTGTCTTTGCGGTTCTAGGTATGATTTGGATTTACACCCGCAGGGTAAGCAGAGAGTGTGGGAGAGAGAAGTCTGTTCTAACTGGACTGATCTGGTTCACATTATTTCTGGCTTTCCCAAACATGGGCTTGACAGCCATTCTGTGCAGCGAAAAGGGTCTCTGTTCCACACTCTGCCTCCTGCAGGCTACTAGGATTTGGGAGAAACACTACACTAAAAGTGATATCTTCCTGTGCGCTCTTCCACAGCGATCAAGGGATTAATTGTTGTGTTTTTCTCAATGCAGTTAATACAACAGCAGAGGTGGAGGAAAAGAAGGAGAGCACAGAAGTTGCACCTAAACCAGCTGAGACGCCTCCGGACTCTGCAGTGTAAGACCAATCAACCCTCATGAATTACAAATGATTTTTATGTCACAAAAGGATGAGTTAAAATAAGATTTGAACAATACATCGTGTTGTTTTTGCTTCACTTTTCCTTCTTTAATCCTCCAGAAAAACAAAAGTCTGATAATATGCTTCTAAATCAGTATCTGTGTCTTTCCTCCAGACCGGAGCCTGCGGAGCCAGAACACCCTGCAACCCAGGAGGACTGTGATGTCTCCAATGACTCGGCTTCCTCCTCATCACCCGACTCCAATGAGGACAGACAGATTGTCACTTTGGTAGAGGAGGAGGAGGAGGAGGACGAAGAGCCCAGGCAGTCTACTGTCACCCTGATGGAGGACGAAGGGGACGACGAGGAGGAGAAGGCAGAGGAGTCATCGAGGAAGGAGGCGGACAGGAACCAGTGGGACAGCCAGACTTACTGTCCTTTTTCCTCCTTCTCCTCCCTGTCTCTGTCCTGCATGGCCACCCTGCCGGAGCTGCTCCACCGCTGGTGTTCTGCCAGGCTGGCCAAGGAGAGGCTCCGCAGCGTGAAGCGGAGGCAGCTGAGCTCACAAACACAGACACACCCTGATGAAAACCCCCCTTCCCTCACTCTCACACCCCCACTGATCCCTGTCCCTGTTCTTACGCCTCTCAAAGAAGCTCCTCCCCTCACAGAAAAAGCCCCAGAGCCCGAGGTCCCGGTTAAGGCCCAACACGAAGGGAAGACCTCGGGTGAGGTGCCCGCCACACATCCAAACACTGACACCCCAGACACACAAACTCTAGAGGTCAACATCCTCCTGGAGCCTAGCAGGACTGCCACTATCCCCCCGCACAGTTTCTCAGACATCCACAGTTCCCTGGCCTTGCCCACCCCCAGCCACGAGGAGAAGCTTCCTCCTCCCATTAAAGACGCGGCTCTCGACCCCTTTCCTACTCAACCCCTCCCTGCTGTCTCCATCCCGGAGACGCAACATGCCTCCAGTGCCACTCCTTCCTTGACTCTCAGCTCCCCCCCACAGCCTGCAGCCTCTGAGATGGCTTCTCCTGGTGCTGTGGTTCCCCCCGTCAAGGAGCAGCCTGTTCAGTCTCTTCCCACTGCGTCGAGGCCTGAAGTCCTTATCCCCCCCCACACTGAACTGCCCACGGCTCTCCCACCTACAGACACAGAGACTGTAAAGCCAGGCGCAGACAGTGGGGACTTGCTGAGACAACATGTCCAGGCCTCACAGGCTAACGGGGAGCAGGGGGACTCCCTCACTCACACTGGGGAGCGGGTTGAGGACTCGGTGGATGAGTACCTGCTGAGCACTGTCGGGAATGGCAATGTTCACCGGACAGCTACAGACTTTTATGCAGAGCTGCAGAATGGAGGAGATTATAATGGTGGCGCAATGACCGGGAACGGCATGCTGTTGAACGGGGGAGCGGTGCACGGCTCCAGCCAGAAGGAGAGTGTGTTCATGAGGCTGAACAACAGGATCAAAGCCCTGGAGATGAACATGAGTCTGTCCAGCAGATACCTGGAGGAGCTCAGCCAGAGGTAAACCCCTGCACACAATAGGCCTTAGAATGATATCCTAAGAAAAGGTAGCACTAATTTAAGCGTGTTGTTTTGATTTGCTTATTAGATTCATATGACCAGGGTAGTTAAATCATGATTTTAAAATGACACTGAGGAAGTGTTTCGCACAGTTTGTCATTTTTTGCATGTGTGTACTTCTCAGATACCGTAAACAGATGGAAGAGATGCAGAGAGCGTTCAATAAGACCATCATCAAACTGCAGAACACCTCCCGCATAGCTGAGGAGCAGGTCAGTGCGCATGAAGGCAACAAGAGCAGTACAAAGCAGTAGCAGGAAGTAGATTTGCGTGTGTGTTTGATAGTATTGATTCACAAATGAGTAACTTTTGATTTCTCAGGACCAGAAGCAGACCGACTCCATCCAGATCCTGCAGAGCCAGCTGGAGGGGGTCACTAAACTGATGCTCAACCTCACCGACACAGTGAGCCAGCTTCAGAGAGAGGTAAATGAAACCTTTGTCTTTTCTTCTGCACACGCCACACACCTGACCTGCTGATGTCAATCTCAAAATCTAATACTTTGCCATCTTGATTGTATTCATTTGTTACCATTTGTGCCAAAATGAGTGAAGTTTGAAATGATGATTGTTGACCGGCCTTTCACTGTCTGCCTCTCCTCTGCAGGTATCGGACCGGCAGAGCTACCTGGTGGTGTCTCTGGTTCTGTGTCTGACTCTGGGCCTCCTGCTGTGTCTGCAGTGCTGCCGCAGCTCCTCTCCCTCGCCCAACATCACCGCCGCTGTCCTCCCCAAGAGCAACCACTACCCCAGCCCCAAGAGGTTTGTCTCACACACAAACACACTCACTAACACACACTCCGCTCACATGTGAATATGGCATTTTGCTTCCGTAGGCTTGAATATGATATGTTCCACCACTTTTAGATCTGTCATCATGATCTCCTACACCCAGTTTTATGATGCTGCCTTTGAATGAAATATATTACGCTTACTTGCATCACTTTCGATTGCTTGCCCGAGGCTGTCGCTCCTGTCCTGCCACTGACTCTGAGACGCCGGAACAGTGACAATGAAAACAACACAAATGTCGATGTCATTTTTCTTGTCAGATGCTTCTCCTCCTATGACGATATGAGCCTAAAGCGCAGGGTGACCTGTCCGCTCGTTCGCTCCAAGTCCTTTCACATGTCCTCTACAGAAGGTAAGATCCCACACACACACACACACACGTACACACACTATTCAAGTCTTTCCTCAAACCTGTCCTCTGTTGTTCTATCTATCCTTTCTTCTCTAATCATTAAGTTATTAGGATCATTGAGGCTTGACACTACAGTGATAGCTCATATAGATAGATCATATTATCGCGGCTATTGACCTTTTTAAGGTAGTTGCATCAGACTGCTGCAGCTCTTACCGCATAACTGTCCCCATTTTTAAGTATTATCCTTTCCTTTTTTACTCCTTTTCTCTTTCAAACTCTCATCTGGTTTCCTCTCACACATGTTGCCATGCTATGTGGCTGATATCTCTGTTGTTGCCAGTGCCTGAAGCAACACAAACCCAAAGGGAAAGGCTGGCCGAGGCAATACAAAGAATAAATTCTTTGACTCATGAAACTTAAAACTCCCCCTGCTGTTCATTATCCCTCAAGTGTGTGTGTGTGTGTGTGTGTGTGCGCGTGTGTGTGCGTGTGTGTGCCCGTGCCCTTGATCCTGAGAGGCTGTCATTGCCAGCTTGTGGCCACATGCAGGCTTAAGAATTGTAATAATAGAGCATGGTGCTTCGCTGGCTCATGGTAGACATTTGCAAGTAGTAACAGATAATGAATTAACAGGCTTTACTGTGATTTCAACTTTACGGCTGTTTTACTTTAAGAAAATACAATCAGCGATGATTTAAAATGGATGTTTGCATCTTCAATAAAAACTACTTGCAAGGTCACTTCATGCTTTTTACATGTATGTATTCCTGTTTGCCATTCCATCATTAACCTAGCCCCTCTCTCCCCTCCCCAGTAGGTCCCGATGACTTGTACATTGTAGAACCTCTAAGGTTTTCTCCAGAGAAAAAGGTACAGTGTCTGTTCCACCTGCTGTTGGCTGTGACGGCCGTCTTACTTAAGTGCTGTGTGTTTTTTCTGGTGTCAGTCTGTTCTATAAGTATGCTAAAGCAGTGAATGGCTTCTTCGTCAGTCACTGCTTTCTGGTCTCAGTGGAGGAGCTCAGGACAGTGTTGTTATTAAGACCAAATACCTGTTAACCACTTCTTTGCGTTCACCGTGGGCATGTTATCTCTGTAAAAAACACTTCACACTCAAATCCATTTGCTACGTGAATAATTGACTGTGTACTTATACATACTTATACATACTTATTTATAAACACTTTGTTTGGATGAGAAGCTTTGATATATGTTTCCTCTAAACCCTTCCATCTTCCCCTATGAAACTCTCCCACCCATCTTTGTGTGACCTGAGTGTTCAGCACAGTAGTGGTTAATCTGGCTTTACAATATTAGATGTCTTTGCTTTGTCTAAATGTTTTTCATCATTTGTTCCTCCTGTTCTTTTCTTCTTCCTTGTAGAAAAAGCGCTGCAAGTCAAAGTCTTTGGACAAGGTTGACCTTCTGAAGCTGGCCGATCCCTGTGCTCCTCTCACAAACGGGGAACTGAACTGCAACGGCTTCCAACCTTGCCCACCTTCACCCCCTCCACCACCACTCCCCCTTCCTCCTCCTCCCCCTTCTCTACCACCACCTCCTTCTTCCTCAGCAGAGGAGGCGTCGTCACTGCCCACTTGCACCTCCTCAGAGACCAGCAGCTGCAGCTCGTCCACCCACTCTGAGGAGTCCTACACAAGCCGCCTCCCCCCTCCCTCTCCCATCCGCTCCTCCACAGACCTGTGCAATGGACACAGCCTGCCTTTCTCCCTCCAGCAGCCTCCCACCAAGTCCCGTCAGGAGAAGCGCTCGATGAAGCGGAGGAAGTCGCGGCAGACGGAGCTGCAGTTCCCTGCCCTGCGCGGGGGGGGCCTGGCTTCTCTGCCCAGCCTGCAGCAGCTCATGAAGGGAAATAAGGAGATCAGTGTTGGCCCATCAGGGTGACAGCAGTCACCGGACATGTCTGAAAGCTCACACTTTAACACAAGTTTCTACACACACACACACACTATGTGGTAGCAGACCTATAAGGAGATGAGGTACTTACTGTATCCCAAAGAACCACATTTCCCATGAGCACCCAGGCACACCGTGGAACTGAAATGGCTGTGGCAGCAGTAGCTCCACATCATCCAGTCCTTATCCACTCCTTTCAAAGAGCTGTTTACGGTTATGTGCCTTTATATCTGTTCGAGACATTTTAAAGCTAAAGATATGAAACTTACAGAATTGTGGATGTGGACGAGAGAGAAACTGTGGTGGGGAGTCAAACTATAAAGTCAAATCCGCTTGAGTTCAAGGTGTTTTTTATACTGGATAAGCACATTGTCCCATGACAGTTGAGCACCAGTACGTTTTTATCCCCACAAAGTGAGGATGCCTCAACTGTATGTTCCTTCACCCTCGGGGGCATCAAGAAATATAAGGTTTCTCTTTTGGATGAAATGTGTCGTTGTGACAGATAGTGGGAGCATGACAAACTACTTTTCTTCTTTCATTGCCATCATTTAATCCATTCTGTGTCTGTAGTGCATCCTCACATGACTGCAGGTGTTTGTTCTGGGACCAGAGTGTTCAGCTTTCACACCCGGCTCTCTGCTCCTCTTCCTCTGTCTCCGTCAGTCTGTTCCAAACCAACCATCAGAGCTGAATGAAGAACATCACCTTACCTGTCTGAATGTGTTAGTCCTCTCAGTTTACTGTCCTGTCTCACCTCAAATTACAAATACAATCCCAGCAGTCTGTAGATCCTACTAGGCCACAAAGAGATGTTTCCTAGTCAGTTTGGGCTGGGCCCGAAAAGCTTGCACATACACCCATTCATGGAGAAATTGCAATAATACAGAAAATGCTGTGACTGTGAGGAATGTAAAGTGAAGAACGGGCTAGAGGCAAGCCATGGTGTTTTTATTGTCTCCTTCTTTGTCTATAACTGAGCCATGCTCCTCTTGTATCGTTGCTGGTGTGGTTAGTTTGAATTATTCACATTATGTAGACATGAGTTTCCTGTTTCAGAGCTCAATGTACTGTAGGGGCACATTGGGCTGCAGAGCTGAATGTTTACACACACACACGCACACACACATACACACATACACACCTCCTACTGGGAGTCTTACAGACCAGTTTTATTTATGTATTTATTTATTTAAATGACTACAGATGTTTTTAACCTACCTTGCATGCCAGTCTCCCGACCCTGCAGTGTCAAATTAGTTAGTTCCTTGTGAGTATGTTACATGGAAATATTACAGTGAAATGCACTGGCCATGGTGGATGGCTTTTCCACACACATTTTTCTTTTTTTTTAAATCTTCCGCTCTGACATTATGGCAGCCACTTATTCCGTTTGCCTCAGCCTGAATTATCAGATGTGATAGCAGTCACATGTCCTGCAGCAGATCCTTTAGTATTGATTTACACAACTGCAGGCCTTTTAGGACTGTCACACTGCTGGTTTAGTATTTGCTCAGAGCTGCTGGGTAGTTGGAAGTAGTGGATGTGAGTGTAAATGATTGTTCTTCTGTGTGCTTGTTTTAGTGTGTTTGTTGGATCGCTATCCAACCAATTTTAACTCGCCCCGTTTATGATTACATGACTGACGTACGTTAAGATTCAGCTTAAAGTTTTAACAGCACAGGGATTTGAATATGTGAGAAGGGGTATTCTTTTTTTTTGTTTGTTTTTAAATAATAAAATGTATTTTATTTTATATATGCAGTATGTCTCTGAGTGGCGCTGTGTGGTTGGTCTTGTGAACATTATGACCGAGACAGAGATGTTTCATCTTACTCCATCAATAGACAGCATTACCTCTTCTGACCAGCTTCTACAGCTCCTTTGTCTTTACATATCTTTACCCACCAAGGTCACCTCGGACCTCCATTGCACGACTTTCCGTGACTGTGAACAAAAGTTGAATTTGCCTGCTTTTATTAACCACTCTAACGTGTTCTCATTAGGAGCTAAAAGTGCGTATCGGTCTTCACGCCTGCTTTCCTAACTAGCTGATTATGTTTATCGTACATCTTCACTTCTCATTGTACGCTCTCGTCTTTTAATCACTTGTCATTGCTCTTTGACTTCGGTTTTGCCCCACCTTGAATGACACTTGTGTAGAGAATATTATGAATAAAGGGAACGCAGCAAAGATGGTTAAATTAGGAACACTATCATTTTGATTCTATATGTTCCACAAACCGAGTGAATCATGAGGTTTTTTTTTTTACCCTATTTGAATGTGTATGATCTTACGTTTATGTGTGTAAACCCGTGTGCATGTGAGAATTATTTGTTCTTGATCTCATGTACGTGTGTCTGTGCTGTGAGAGACTACTTTGAATTTACTTGTCCCGAAACGCAGCGAATAGGGAGAATGTCCTCAGAGAGAAGTTCTAGGAGCTCAGTGTGCACTTTGTATAACTCCTCATGCCTTTTTTGTTTTTCTACCTTAAACGTCAAGTGCTATCTTTTTTCTTTCTCTCTCTATCCCTCTCTTTCTCTCTGATTACTCTGAAGAGCTGCAGAGTATTTAGGAGCAACAGTGAGTTACTACAAAACTGTAGTGCCATTAGAAACTGTGAATTTCTAAATAAAACCTTTTTTTTTTGTTGTCTTTCACTTTGTTGTTGGTTTTTATTATTAATCTAAGTAATGTGAGGCCTGAAACCGAATAATTCACAACAACGTGCATGCAATATGCCCTGCTAACTTCTCCTGCTCGGCTGATGAAAGCACCCTTTAAATGAGCTTATTTTTAAAGAGCAGTCAATAAGTTTTGGCATGATAAACAATCTTTAAAAAGCTTGCCCGAGTAAACTTATTGCTTAAAATTAAAATCCAGCAGGTTACTTAAGGTCTGTCTTTAAGGCGTCATTCATTAGGCTGTCTTAAAGAGCTGTTACAAATGTTACAACTATGGTTACAGTAGTTGAACTGTTTCAAGAATTGCCGACATTTTAATATACACTTCCCAAAAATTCAATTAAGGACGTGGATGCAGAACTTTAAGGAGACAAATGGCATCTCGCTCAGAGCGTCTCCGCTGTTGACAGACATGTTTTGCTACTTTCTTAGGCTTACTAAAAGCACCATGTAACTGTATTACTTGGTGGTAAAGATACATGAATATAAAAACACATTGTGAGCAGGACATTCTACTTCTGACTCAGCAGCTTTTTGACTTTCAAAAAGGAAATGTTGAAAATAGACAACTGCCTTTAGGACAAATCATTAAACACCAACCACCAAAAGCAACTTCTTTGGTGCATTTTTCTTTTTAAAGGGTTGATCTATTGACAAGGGATAACGAATAACAGGATCAAAATGTGCAATCAAATTATATATACATTGTTACTTGATTACTTCCAATAACATATCAAATTTGGCATTTTTTTTCATGTATTATGTAACCTTTACATGAAAGGCAAAGCTATTGACTGAAAAGTAAATCTGACATGAGGGTTGACAATTTACTATAAGAGCAACATTTGCATTCTTAATCAAACGTATTCAAATGATATTAACATTTGTGTAATTAAATGGAGTAGCTTACTAATAACTACAATCTTTTTGTTAATACATTTAAGTAAATGACTATATTTTAAAGTGTAAGCAACCCTGGCAAAGGGATTAAACAGAGAGAAATTGGACTTGGTACATCCCGCCACTAGGGGTCGCTGTGAGCGGATCTGAGCGCCATCTTTCTTCCGGTCTCTGATGTTTACGTTTATCCACCAACATGGAGGACGAGGTGGACGTTGATATCGAAGGAGACGAGTTTGATAGCAGTATAAGGTGAGAATAGTTCTTGTTGCTGATGAATCAACATCCATACAGTGTGTTAGTCTTGTGTGTTTTAGTGCGCACTTGTTTACGGGGACCTGGTTGTTGTTTTCAGTCCTCAGTGAAGGCTATAGCTGCGGCTTTTGTGTGTCAGGTGGATCATGTCTGTCTCTTCTGTCCGTGTTAATGTTATCTCCTTGTGTTTATGTTGCAGTGAGCTGGGTGCAGGAGGTTTAGTCCAGGAGCAGTTCATACAGTCTGCGTGGAAGAGCAGCGCAGGGATACTGGTATGAGTTCACGGAGCTAACGGCTAGTTCTTCACCTGACTCTGCGTGATGCGTGTGTTGACTGTTTGTGTGTCTCTGTGTTGTGCAGCCATGGGAGCTGGACAGCTCCATCAGCGCAGAGAACAGGGAGGTGATAGAGAGGATGCTGCTGGAGGAACAGTATCCTTTCACTGAACTGAAAAGCATCTCATGATGGTGTCATAATGGCACAAGTGGCTTTACTGCAGGTCTGAGCTAGAGAGGGACATATCATAAGACTCTTATAAAACATTAATAAAGCAGGTAAAACTGGTCCTATGGATAATGATGCATTCAGGAGAGTTGTGGGTTGATTGACTAAGCTGATAGCTGAATTATTTAAACATGCAGACTACAATTTTAATTCAATACACTTTTTGTCCAAATCAGCAAAAACTGAGTGTGTGTGTGTGTGTGTGTGTGTGTGTGTGTGTGTGTGTGTGTGTGTGTGTGTGTGTGTGTGTGTGTGTGTGTGTGTGTGTGTGTGTGTGTGTGTGTGTGTGTGTGTGTGTGTGTGTGTGTGTTCTGAAAGAAAACCCAGTGTTTCCAGCCAATCAGCAATGGTAGGGATTCATGCTAGTGCAAAGGATAGGTAGAAGGCAATGGGTTTTCAAACAGAGAGGCAGTGGTCAAATTCAAATATCAATCGTGTTTTTCCAGAAGCACATTCCACCTTTTTATAATTATTTTTAATTAGTTGGACATACCAGATTATTATAGTGTCTTATTCGTATCTGTTTAGATATTTTTTAATTTAATAAAACTCCTTCACAGATGCATCTAACTACAGAAATGAAAGAAACATATTATCAATGTTACAAAGATTAACAAGGAATAACTTAATATTAAATCATTAAGGGCCTTTCAAAGTAGTACAATTATCAAACCATTTTCTTGGTAACGTTTTTTTTAATTGAAAAATTGGGTGACGTTGTGTTTTTCTGTTTCATTGTGCTGTTTGTATAATGAATTTTAAATATATTGGTCCTGAACCGAACATTTAGATACTACCTGACAGGTGAAGGGATTCCCAACCATATTTGGGAAGGTGATGTTAACAACAAGCCAGAAGTGAAGAAGTAAGTCCATCCTTCCTCCAGCATTCACATGAGCAGAGTGAACCTCGTGGATTTAATGTCACGGTTTTCCTGTCAAATGTTCAGGTCTCCAGCTAAGACCTCGTCCTTGGCCTCAGGCTCCTCTTCACGTTGGTCCAAAGAGGAGAAAGAGCTGTTTGAGGAAGGGACTGGTAAGCTTCCTCGTTAATAAATAGCTGCAAATGTTTATAGGCCTGTATTACTTTGAGTGTATTTTAAAGAATACAAGGTCTCTAAAGTGTGTTTTTCTGCAGGCTCAGTTTGGTAGGAGGTGGACTAAGATTGCCAAGCTGGTTGGAAGTCGTTCCATTCTTCAGGTCAAGAGTTATGCCAGACAGTATTTCAAACACAAGGTGAATTTGCCTTTTACTTTCTACATTTGTTTGGCTGCTATCAAGCAGCAGGCAGCATACTCATAAGTTCCAGTCTGTTAATACACACCTCATTGTAGGATAATGCCACATATGAGACCTTTGTTTTCCTCATTCTTTAAACTCTTTCACAACCAGAACACATTCCTCAGAAGGCTCAGTAAATAAGAATAAACAAACTCTTTCGTCATCTGTAAATTCTTTCAGGCTAAATCAGAACCAAGGGCTGCAGCTCCCTCTGCGGGTCATGCAGCACCTCTACAACCGCCTCAGCCCACCTCCAGTCATGCATCCACTCTGACGAACACTGTCCGCATAGAGAAGCTTTCTGATGAAGAGGATGAGGAGGTAGACATCACTGATGACCTGAGTGACGACGGAGATGATAAACCGCAGGTTGTGATCAAAACCGAGATCCGTGAGCCAGAGCAGCTGCAGAGCTCTGAGATCCAGAAAGACAAAGAGACAAGGGACCAGCCCAGCCCAGGCTCACTGTCTCCACAAGGTCCTCAACACTCCCCCTCTTCCTCAGAGAAGTCTAATGGTACTGGGCTAGATGAGAAAGACAATGAAAGAGAATCAATCCCACCCAAAAACGTTCAGGCAGCAGCTCAGACAGACTTGGAGCAAATTATTGATGACACAAGTCCCAGAGCTCAGCAAAGACCGATCAACTTCAGGAGGCCTGTAGTGATGGATCAGGTAAGACTCAAACCTGCTGTTTTTATTTAGATCTACCTCCTCATGATGTCACCATGTTTTTTGCTTGTGAAGTAACACTGTGGTTGCTTCTCCTCCCAGATTCTGCTGATAAGACCGAGCAGAGTCCAACCGATGAAGATCAGGAGGTGGAAGAGGATGAAGAAGAGGAAGAGCTTAAGGTGCCTGAGCAGGAGGTAGAGATGGAGATGGACACCATTACTGAGGAGGAGAAACAAGCTATCCCAGAGTTCTTTGAGGGACGACCGTCCAAGACCCCCGAAAGATATCTTAAGATCCGAAACTACATCCTGGATCAATGGTACAACTTTATTATAACGTAGCAAGATATTTCAACACAACTCTATAGAAGAAGTTGTTAGTAATTATTTTGTTCCCCAGGGTAAAGAGCAAGCCCAAGTACCTGAACAAGACATCTGTCCGCCCTGGATTGAAGAACTGTGGGGATGTAAACTGCATCGGGAGAATACACACCTACCTGGAGCTGATTGGAGCTGTCAACTTCAGCTGCGGTAACTTCACTAAGACTATGCAGCGGGCTTCTGTTCTTCAAAACAAATCTTGCTTCCGTTTCATTTGGAGCTGTGCCTCTTCTCTCACAGAGCAAGCGGTGTATAATCGCCCAAGGGTGGCAGACCGCTCCAAGCATAAGGAGGGCAAAGATGTGCTGGAGGCCTACCAGATTGCCCAGAGGCTGCAGAGCATGGTAGGTACCCATATTCTCCCATAATGCAGCCAACCTCAAGAACCTAAACTGGATCTTATGCTAATCGCTGGTGGGCCTCACATTTTAGCGGACCAGGAAGCGCCGTGTGCGTGACATATTTGGAAACTGGTGTGACTCTAAGGATTTGGAGGGACAGACGTATGAGGTATGGAGACACACACACACACACACACACACACACACACACACACACACACACACACACACACACACACACACAAACACACACTGCAGTTGTACAGCAGACTATTGATTACTGGTTTCATTCACATTAGTATTTTTATAGTAACTCTGTTGGTGGTGTTTTCATCAGCATCTCAGTGCCGGGGAGCTCGCTCTACGGAGAGAAGAGATGAAGAAGCACCCCAAACCCTGCAAGATCTCCAGGTTCAAAGGGTGAGCATGATCAAACCATGAAAGTTTGAAAGGCTTACAATTATATGATTATATTTGTGTAACTTTTTCTGATTTCTGTTCTTTCTCTAGGTCTTTTGATCCCTTCCAGTTGATTCCTTGCAGGTATTTTGGAGAGGATGTACAGGTCAGTGGCCAGGCATTAATCAGTATGCTCCATACTCGGATGTTTAAGTATTTAAATTTCTTCTTTGCTGTTCCCCCAGGAACCATTCCAGGTTATTGTGTGTGCAGAAACTCTTCTCATAATGGACATGGTATGCTAAACACACAACCTTACATGCTGAATGTGTTTACCTTTTTATATCACATGAACGCGTTAAGAGTTATTTAGCTTGAAGAAAGTTTATTTAGCTAGCTGCATGCACCATCAACTGTTAATTAACCTTTAAGTAAGCCCTACAAATTATTTCTTGTTTTGTTATTTAACATTTTGAAACAACTATATTTGTTATTCTGTGTTTTATTTATTATACTGTACTGTATTCTAATGTTTCAACAATCCAATGTGTCGTGATTGTCAGCATGCCCACGTGTCTCGGGGTGAAGTCATTGGCCTGCTAGGTGGAACTTTCATTGAGGAACAGAGAGTATTAAAGGTAAGAAAATGGGTGCAAACTATGAGAATATATAGTAAATATTATTGCTTTTTTTGGAAATATGTTTTTAGTAACAGAGGATTCTGTGTCTGTGCAGATCTGTGCAGCGGAGCCATGTAACAGTGTGAGTACAGGTTTGCAGTGTGAGATGGACCCGGTGTCTCAGACTCAGGCCTGTGACTTGCTGTCATCCCTGGGCTTCAGTGTGGTGGGCTGGTACCACTCACATCCTACCTTTCACCCCAACCCTTCCGTACGGGACATCACCACACAGGACCAGTTCCAGGTAAAAAGAATGGATGAGAGAAGTCACACTGGAGTTTGTCTTAGACCCTGATTAAACTTAAAACGTGTCTATGGTGATGGGATCACAAGTGGAAAGCACCAAATACATGTGTAATTTGCTACACAGACATACCGTGATCACTCAGACCTGTTGTCGATCAATTTGTCCTGATGCATCACAACTTGAACGTAACTAAGTCTCATTTCTGTTTAATTCTCAAAGCTGGCATTATCCACTATCTAAATTATTGAACGTTTTCATAAACCACACAGATGTTTAGGAATACACCAAGGATTAAACAGAGTCTGTATTGTTTTGATTTGTTTGGATGTGCATTGCTGCCTTACCCTGATTTAAAAAAAAAACTGCAAATGGTCTTTGTCAACAGAAGTGATATAAAACTCGAGATGCGTTCCAGTGACAGGAGGGAACTGACGTACATAGAGTCCACATGTGATCAAATCACCCAGGAGGCATGTTATTGTCAGGTGTTAACAGGGCCTATGTGAACATGTGATCTGACTCCCCTTGTTCTGATGGTTACAGAGTTATTTCTCTCGTGGCGGCGCCCCTTTCATCGGGATGATAGTGAGCCCATATGACCCAGCCAATCCCTCCCCCCACTCCCAAACGACATGCTTGTTGGTGAAAGAGAGCCAGGAGCCTTCAGGCCCACAGAGTACGTTCAACACACGCGCGTGCGCGCACGCACGCACGCACGCACGCACGCACGCACGCACGCACGCACGCACGCACGCACGCACACACACACACACACACACACACACACACACACACACACAATTCAGAACTTCAAAACAGTTAAGATCAAGAGGCTTTGAAATCAAGCTGACAATGTAGGTCAGTATTTTCAGCACACAGTGGCGCAGTTTATCCTCTGGCTGAGTATCTCTGTTCCTCCCCCAGAGCTGCCCTACAGATTCGACTTCCTGTCATCACAAGACATTCCAGACTGGGAACAAACATGGAGGAGAGCTCAATGGATCATCAACAAATACAGTCAAACACCCGGGTGAGCGAGAAAAAAAACAGTTGTGGTTATCCTGACACGCGTTGGGGTAATGCTGATCCCCCTGTTTGTGTGATTTGGAAAACACTCTCCAAAACATTTTAAAGCTTGAAATTGGAATAAATAAACAATTGTTTCCCTACTCTGGGTAGGAGTGTGCACATGGACAGATGTTTCCGGAAAGATTCGCATCTCACCTTTCTGGAGAAGGTTGGTCCAGCCTACCTGCCTTTCACACATCTTAGTGGCTAATGGCTTTATTCTCTGATTTTTTGATCTTATGTCATTTCACTTGACCTCTTCCATCACCTCCCCTCAGATGCTGTCGTCTCTGGCCAGGTATCTGGAGCCCCTGCCAGATGAGGAGGGAGACCCTTTCCTCACCCAGATCCAAGCCCTATTCCATTCTGACTTTATTGCCAAGCAGCAACTGTCACACCAGGGTGAATCTTTAAATATGTCATCCAGACCAGTGGACTCTGATGACTTTGCTTTTGATCAGCTGATCAGTGACGATAGACCTCCTGAGGGAGGAAGAGGCTCTGATCCAGACTCTGGCAGAGCTTCAGTGAGTAGTGTCCAGACCATAGACACTTCCTTAGAGACAAATAGCAGCACAGTGCTACATCTGGGCTCTGTGCTGTCATCTGAACATGACTATTTACTGTGATTGACAACATATCATAATCTGACTGTACATAATACAGTATTAAACAAAGTATAAACATGTATGTAAATATGATAAGGTTTTGTATCAGTATTATCATTTAATTTTTTTTATTTTTAGTTAAGTAATTTAGTCAAAACTAGAGATACAAAATAGAGAGAGATGTAGAAAGAGAGGAGAGTGTGTTATTGGAGGAAAATCGTTTTGTTTTCTCCGTTCTGCAGGTTCCTTTTAAAACAGCAAAATAAAAATCTATTTTCATATATGGTTTTCTTATTTTTCTTTTGTTTGTGTTATAGTTTGATAGGCCTATATGTTTTAGTGTTTTACTGTATAGTGCTTTTAGATGCTGTCCTTTTATATTAAGCTTATCTTAGTTTTATTTTTATATGTCAGGTAATTATTAAGTTAATTTAACAGTTGATTTTAACCTATATAGCCAGATGCTAACTGTTATTTTTATTTTTTTCAGTTATATGATAAGGGTATTACTGTAACATTATAATTGTTCAAGCGCAAAGCATTTGACGACTTCACTTGTCTCTGTATTATGTGCAACACTTAAATAAATTAAAACTATTATGTAATATGAACAGCGGGAACGTACACATGATAAACTGTTCCTTTTATACTAGCCCACTCTGTTACAGTTGGTAGAAAACACTACAACATCTGCCCACATTAGACATTTAAGAAATAGGGGGAAATGTAGAAAATAAATAAATAAAATACACAAAAACCACGGATTCATACACGTAATACAGGGTTGTAAATTGTGCACCCGGAACCTTTATTCACGGACTTGTTTCTAGGGGGAATCATTTCGGAAACAGAGCGTCAACTGCAAAAACAACCAAAGTTAGCGTCCAGTATTTTGAGATTTCGCGTCGCAAGGAAACTAAAATATCTAAACTTGACGTGGAAAAGTTTTATAATTAAACCTCCTTTAAGTATAGATGCAACAAATTAAGTATAAGGCTTTCGGATAGATGTTACAAGGTGACTTGTCGGTAGCGACCATCGGTATCAATGACATTGACAGTTGGGAACAGTTGTTGGCTATGATATTAAAGAGGTTAAGTAACATAATATAAACAAGTAACGTAAACGTCCTATGATAGACATTTCTACATCAAGATGAGGAAGTCCAGCACACTGAGACAATAGGTGGCATCATCCGTAGTTTCAAAAGACCTGGCTGCTGTTTCCTTATACGTTGTTGTTTGGTACCAGCACGACGATGGTTTTACTTTATGTTAATATCTTAAGGAGCAGTCGTTTCTGTTCTCTTCTGCACATCTTCCAAGAAACCACAAACAAGTTGGACTTCATGTGAAGAAGGCGCACTTCTCTTCTCAGATCAGCTGTCACAGAACAACAGACCCTTTTCACCTCAGAGCCTCTCAGACAGCACCACATCTGTTATTCTGTAGCAATGGGAGGAGAGCGTGTTTCCAGAATGCTCCCAAACCCACTGCACCCCTGCCCTCAGGACACCACTTCCACACCTCTGCCCCTGTGAATGCCCTGCCTGCTCCTCTGTTGTGGTTGCTGCTCAAACCTCTACAGAAGCTCACAGCTATAATCCTGGGCAGGTAGGAGAAACTCTGGAGCTGTTTATATATATGCAATAGGGCTCTAAGGCACACCGTTGTTTTATTATTCCTAAGGTATAATGTGGTATATTGACCTGTTTCACAAAAGTTGTATTAATGGTGTAATTTGAGTAACAAATGAATTACTTATTTTGGACACTTGGTCGCTTCCATAAGATGCAAAGGGATATATAGTCAGGGGCATTGGCAAAAGGAAGAGAAGGCACAGGTATAGGGAGTGCATTCAGTTTCCAGCAGACCACAGAAACGCTGTACAACTTGCAGATTGGGAGGAACTGAAAGGTCTATGTTGTAACTACCTCGAGTAACAACTAAACAGCCAATATTGCAGGGAGAATGCTGGAATTTGGTCTGGAATAGAAAGAAGATAGTGGGGAAAAGAGCTTTATTCTTCGATAATGAACACTGAAGTGGCCTGAGTAATGGTTTCATTTGGCACAAACAAGGCACACTTCTGCAAAGCATCATTCATTTATCAGTGTATTTTGGGTCAGACAACTGAATTTGGACACATTATTCAGCCCCCCCATCATGGAATTCCCTGCAATACAGAGAGTTGCTTTGTTAAGTATGTGTTTCAAACAGTATTTGGCCTACTTGTCTACTTAAACATTTCACTGTTTCCTCTGGAAAGGCGCTCAAAATCATGTCAATACTTTGTGTTGTCAACATATATTATGCATGTTTTGAAGCTACTCTCTTGGCAAGACCTACTTTGAGATATCAGTGTTTCTTATCTGTTTAATTCCAAACATTTAAATTGCTTAGACATGGCAGAACCTAAAGTGATCCATTTGGTTTCATTGTTTACCACTTTTGGGCTGTATATGATTTCAAAGGCTGGGTCTAAAACAGTTTTCACATCTTCTGTATGCAGGAGTATCAGGAAGTGGTGGGTGGCTCTACCAGCAAACCGCCGGCAGCTCATGCGCGAATGGGTCCGTCAGCGACGCTGGCATCTGATATCAGGAGCAGGCGTTGCTATGGTGATTTTAGCCCTCCTTCTCCTTACCCACCTGGACGAGTCCCCAGTGACGGGACGGACACGCCTCCTGGTGTTCAGCCGAGAGAAATACATGGAGCTGGCAGCTCTGACTTCAGAGGCGGTGAGAGAATAAGGGAGGGGGCAAACATATGTGATTATAATGGTGATTATGTTTTCAACCTTTACTGTCAAATGCTCCCTCTCAGCCCTTTCAAAGTAGCTCAAGCACCCCTTCATCAAATCTACCGGTCAACTTCACCTGTCATATTAATAATTATATATATGTTTTTTATTCAATTAAACTGTCTATGTGAGCCGCTGTATAGCTCACAGGTTATGGCTGATTGACCATGTACTGAGAATCAGTCCCCACTGAGGCAGACGAAGGTTCAAATCCCGCCTGTCATCCCCTCCATCTCCCCCTTTCAACACTGTTAATATCCAATAAAGGCTAATCTAGTCCAAACATTCTTAAAATACAAAAGTTTAAACTATTTCATCATTATTTTTAGCAAATATGTTGACCATATAACTATTACTTTATTAATTGGTTTCAGCTATCACAGCCATCTAGCTGTTACTTTTAGCTACATGTTTCAATTGCTCTAATCGCTCGCTAAAAGTTTTTTGCGTGTGTGTTCGTGCGTGCTTTAGTACATGGAGGAGTTTGCAGAGCTGTTGGTTCCTGTCACTGACCCCCGTCACCAGGTGGTGGAGCGGCTGGTGCAGCATCTGGCAGAAAGAAACAAGGACATCCCTGAAGTGTCTGAAGTCTCCTGGAGTGTCCATGTGGTGCAGAGTCCTAACGTCAATGCCTTTGTCCTCCCGGTCAGTAAGAGAAAGACAGCTGTGGAATTACAGATTTCTTTCTTTTTGTGTCATATTATTACCAGCCTACATTAAGATCATAGGTAAGTATTTGTTTTGTACATCTGTAGAGAATATATTTAATCACCAACTTGGATTGTTCTTTCCTTTAATGTAGAACGGGAAAGTGTTCATGTTTATGGGGATGCTGGAGGCTGTGGCCGATGTTCACCAGCTCACCGTTGTCCTGGGACACGAGATGGCTCATGCTGTATTGGGGCACTCTGTAAGTAAACAACCCTCTGCAGACTGCTTGAGATTGTGGCATGGATTTTTTAAGGATTTATTCTGTTGATTAGTACATTATTAAAACACTTTTTTCATGCTGAATTACCTGTTGTCAAGAAACTAAGGAGCACCTTGTAAGTGCGTCTATGCCATAGGCAGGAAATCTTACCATGTTATACTTATTTATCTATAAAGAATGTTCTCATTATGTTCTTTCACTCATTGAATGCATGCTGCAGATGTATGAGGGAGCCAAACCATTGAAACAGCACACCAAGACGCAGCACTACTGAGATTGATGCAGGAAACACGGGAACATTAAAGTTATTTAAAAACCCTTTGTAAACGGAGTAGATGCTACAGCTGGAAGCCTTCCAGTCTCCCCCACACAAGGTTATAAAATATGTATATGTGCCTCCTATAGGTATGTGCATTATACAGAGATCTCCTGACTATTCATCATCATCAGCCTCGCTCCAATCCCTCGCAGAAGTAAAGCAGTAGCTGAAGTGGCACCACTTGCAGTTTTGTTGCATCAGCCGGTGATAAAGTCTCCCTGGCAATCACCTCACTAATCCTCTCTGCGCTATGACGACCAAAGTCCTGTGGAGTCAGGGCATTGTGGGGCTTTATTAATTCTCCACAGAATACTGTTTTTTACTCTGGCTACCAAAGCCCATTTGTCTTCTTCTGAAAAAATGCCTAATGAAGTTGTGGGTATTTCAAGACTTTAAACGTCCTCTGAGGAAATGCTTGAAGGAGATTTGAATTAGATGAAGGGAATGAGCATCGATAGGCTGGGTATTACCCAGTAGGTTTGCTCTATTGGATTGGCTGTTAAAACCTCTAAATCTGTAACAGCGTAAAAGTTTCAGTGGAATAGATGGGAACAATCAATATGTTCCAGCTGCCTTATTCACCTCCCAAAAACTTTTCCCTTTATTTTTTTCCCTATCCTATTCTCTTCTCTTTTTTCATCCCAATCCTGACTTTCTACATTCCTGTCATGTCTCCCTGTCATCCCACTTGCCTCTGCCCTCCTCCCCCAGGCAGAACAGGCCAGCCTGTCTCATGTCGTGGACCTGCTGTCTCTTATACTGCTGACAGCCATCTGGGCATTGTGTCCTCGTGACAGCCTGGCTGTGCTGGGACAGTGGGTACAGGACAAGCTCTCCCAGGTGAGACCTATTCCATTTGTATTAATGATGTTGAAAAAAACAGCAACACTTTCACCTGAAAATTCGAGCTCTGAAGGTTTTGATAAGGAAAAAAACGGTTTGATTCTTGAAGTTGGTAAACCCTCATCCATACATGATTTGTCTCTCCCTCAGCTGATGTTCAGCCGTCCCTACAGTAGGAAACTGGAAGCAGAGGCCGATCAAGTCGGATTACAGTTGGCTGCGAAGGTATGAATCTATCCGATTTGTCACTGATAAAAGTACACTACACAGATTTTGCCCAACACGTTTAGATCATAAGGATTACTCCACAGCCATAGAAAACTGGGAATGTGTGATGTATTCTATGTATGCGCCACGATGAAGATGGTTTCCTGAAGTTTCATTCTGCTTTCTGCCTGAATTCACTATTTTTTGGCTTGTTTAAGTCTAGATTTAGTCATTTTAACTCTGGTTCTGGGCCTGTTTACAGTTTTGTGTTAGCCAGTTTTAAGTATGTTTTTACATTGATTTCAGCCTGGTATGATTTGTTGGTAGTTGCTGTTGCTGTCAACCCTTATAATCTGTCTGCAGGCCACTAGGGGGCACTGTTGTCAAACTAAACCAAAGTCAGATGATTAGTCGGTAAAGATTTTCATCTGCGCGCTACACAAAGTAATGCCACATTGTGTGTGTTTGTCTGTCTCCTTCCCAGGCGTGTGCAGATGTGCGAGCAGGACCTGTATTCTGGCAGCAAATGGAAATCAGGGACCAGCTGACAGGAGAGCCCACCTTGCCCGAATGGATGTCCACACACCCGTCGCACAGGAACAGACTCACTCAGCTGGACCGCCTCGTACCACAGGTACAGACACACACAAAACTGATTCCTGATTCAGTTCAAAGAGTAGCATGGGAAGTTTCTTTTAAAACTAAATGATATAAGTAAACATATTCCTGCTGCTCTTATCCGTGTGTTTGTCTAATGTAAAAGTCTCTTTGATCCGTGGTTGAGGACAGAGCCCTACACCTGTCTTTTGTTTAGGAGAAACGGTGCAGCTTTAGGAGCTGTTGCAAGGAGTCTTAATGGAACTAATGAAGCGTCTGGAGAGATATATAACCACCGGCAGACATGTGGCGAGGAGGGCAGGCAGAGAGAAGGAAGGGACTCAGGGAGGAGAGGAAAAGATGCAAGGTTTTAGGAAGACAGGAAAACACATTTTGCCACACAGGGGCAGGGATGCCTGATTAGTTAAATGTCTGGGAGGCTTCGAGTTCAGGAACTGAAAGAAAGCAGCCCCTCGGTAGTAGCTCGATCTCACACTGTGCAGGCACTGTGGCAAGACAATCAATGGTGTCCAACGGCTAGAAGGAAATCAACAAGCAGTTAAGACAGCAACTTCTATGGAGAGCGTCAGCATATGCAATCATTAGGTTTTACCTGCGAGTGTGTGTCTGAGGCAGAGAGAGGAAGATAAGGACAGGTTAACAGTGTATTAGGCACAGGTACATTTAACCTTGAGAGTGAGTAGGACTGTTGGTACATTGTCAGACGCTCCAAGCACCAAAGATGAACAGATGGGTAAACCACTAATTGTCCATCAGGTGCCAGTGTTGTGTGTGTGTGCATGTTCTATGTGTTAGTGTGTGTGTTATTTGATTGCATCATATCGCTGTGTGTTTTATTGACCTCAAGCAGCAGTGTTTGTCGAGGCCAGGTTGAAGCCACAGGCAGTAAAGTGAGGAAGACTGTTGTTTAGGGAATTATTGGCCGTGTGTGTGTGTGTGTGTGTGTGTGTGTGTGTGAAGAAACTCTCCGGTATATACCCTCCTCACACCCAACATTTCGATCCAGCATGGCAGCACATACTGTATGAGCCAGTTAACAGCAGAGCTCATTCGGCTGAAAGTGGTGCATAATGTGATGTTTTCAACCTTGCGAGAGGTGACAGCATCAAGCTACTTAACCCGACTCTTCTGAGGGCACTCTGCCTCCACTAGTGCGCTCATCATCCTTGAGCAAAGCGCATTAAGTTGCCTGGTAGCATGAGAGGGAGAGCCTGTTGAGTGGGAAGCCAAGTGCACGTATATATGAGTCTTGTAGGTGATTTAAGTGAGAGATTAATGAGTTTCGTGTGTGCGTGGGTGTTTGAGACAGACAAGGAGAATGTCTCTAACTGCTGGCAAGTGCTCGGTTTGTTCCTACCAGAACTGCTTATCCAACCTGTATCTGTTTGAAGATTGCATCTTTAGCCATATAGCGATGCTATCAGTTGGTTGACTGTACTTTTTGTCCGGACTGAATTTAAATGTGTACACAAACCAGAAGGATTGAAATGTTAACTTTCCTCCTCTAGAGCCATCATAAGGTTTGAAGGTTCAGTTTGTCCAATAGATTAATGAGTGCAAACTAGCAAATGATAGTCAGCCAACATGTGAAACCATGATGTGCATTTATCCCTTTGTGCTTAGAACAGCCTCACAGAACTGCTTCAGTGGCACGGATGTGCTTATTTTGTTTTATCACAGTTTATTTGTTGTGTTTGTTTGTCTTTCCTTCATTTCAGTTCACAGCCGCTCTTTGATGAAGTATCTTCCTATCACAAATTAAAAAGAGCAAGTTACTGTTTTCTTGTTCTTCAAACAAAAACCACAATTGACTCAGCATGACACAAACAAACACATTAATCATAGACCAGTCATATCCATCTTTGTACTTGTTGTTAATGAACTTCTTGTCTGAAGTAATGATAAGTCAGTACATGCAGAGTACTGAGTGGCTTAATATATTTTCCTCTGTGTCTATCCAGGCTCTGGAGCTGAGGGAGAGCTGCGTCTGCCCTGCTCTACCTGCGACCGACCCTCGCGTCGTCTTCGCCAAGAGTGTCCGTGTGATGCTGGAAGCCGCTAAGCAACAGGGGAGAGGAGGATCAGGAGGGGAACAGAAGCCCCACCTGCCCAACAGCACAGTTTCACTCTTCACTGGACTGCCGGCTGCTCTACTTGCCCAAACTGACCTCCTTCCTTCCCCAAATTTGAATCAAGAAATGAAAGGCCAAGTCTCATTCATGGCATCAGAGTCAGCGGTTACAGCCTCTGTCCCTGCTCCTTCTGAGGGAGAAGGATCCCCATCTGTGGAGCAGAGCACCAGCTGACAGTGGTGTTAAATAGTCCCAATATTTTAGTTGTCACCACTTTTTGAATGTGTGAATGATTGGGTGATTGGTTGGTATATTGGTGAGCTTGCATAATCATCTAACTAATTACTGCTGCCTTTGTTTAAGGTCTATTAAATTTCAGTGACTTTGTTTTCATAGGTGTTAAATGGGATAAAGCTTCCACCCTTGATCAGGGGAATCCAAAGTTTGTTGTTTTATCTGCACTAAAGACTCCTATCTTGTTGCTAGAACAATGGAGGCTGGTTTTGGGGTTGGATCTCGGTAAAGAAGTAGCTTTACAGAAAAGATTTGAAAAAGCTCTTAAATATAAAAAATGATATAAAAAAAGTCAAGGCCCCTCCGAACTCTCTACTGCAACACCCTGCTGACTGTGCTTTAAAGCATTTTATTCATGACTAGTGACTACAAAGAGGCCACATTAATTAGATAACCTCTAATGGGGAAATGCAGAATGAATCTAAGTAAAGCTCCCATACATTTCCAGATTAATATGTGCATTATTCATTGACACATGGCAACGGATGAGAGTAAGCACTTTGTGTGTGCATGTCGGAGGCTCCATCCATGGCAGGCAGAGGACATCTACATTCTAATTATGACTGCTGCATTATCATGCCACACACACAGCACTTTATGTATTCTCTACCCTGAGGGACTTAATGGTGTAAATTTATGCCGTGTTGTTTGCAGGTTTTAAAACATAGCCTCCTGCACAGGAATGCCAATATCTAGCGTCAAGCTTTGAGAAATCTTTCATGGGATTTTGTAAATTCCTATTTAACAAGGCAGGTTGACTGAGAAAACATCCTTATTTACAACAACAGCCTGCGGGAGCAGTTGCACAATGAAGAGGGGAGAACAGTAATGGTTCATATCTCTGTACAGCAACCAAGTAGCACACTGTGTTAAACTGTGAAATCAAAAGTGCTGCTGTGTTTTCTTATGGGATAAGTTATAATATTTGTGTCATGCATTTTAGGTTTAGGGTCTGTATCAGCTTACAAACCTAAAGACAGCACTTCAGTTACGTTCTCTGGAAGCGTTGTCTTACTGCATCAGGGTTGGTCGATAATAAAGGCTGTGTCTATATTAGAATAAGTGGTCAGTGAAAGGATTTGCACAAAAATGTGAAATGAAATGCCACAGGGATATTGGTTTATGCATATCAATATCTCAACAGGGACGTGCTCTGTTTGCAAGTCGCTAACAAAAAATAAAAACTTGAGAAATGTTTTTTTTTCTCCACTGCAAGATCCTGTGAAACTCAAGCTGATCAAATGTGTAAATCAATCAACAGCAATTGATAAGGACCATGGCAACACAATTTAACATGTACTGTGTGTGTTTGAATGTGGGAGAGTTAGAGGAAATAATCAGCCTGTGGCATTGCATACAGCCATCCCATTAACACCAAACTATAGACGGGTTAAAGTCTTATAGGTTTCCTTCTAATTGTTTATGGGTATGTGATTGTGTGGCAGCAACTGCAGCAGAAGTTTTACATTGATGCCAGGCTCCTGGGAAAATCCCCTGCTGGCCTCTTTCAGCTGATCAGAGAAACGTGCAGTTTGGAAATCTCACACACAAGATTACACCAAGTCGTATTCAAATCTAAGCTACCAGAATTTCAATCAGCTTCAGTGCAGTGCTCTTGAAATGACTGCCAACTGTTACAAGTTCTTGCTTTTTGAATAAAAGATCAATCTTGCGATATCTCTGTTTTAAAGAGCATTGCAACATCCAAGTTCCCTCCTGAGCAAAGATATCACGCTTTAAACTAAAGTTAACATGACTTATCGTGTTGCCGTTCCGGCTCACACTTATTTCACATTATATATTTGTTTCGATCCAAAGCTCTTATACATTTAAATGGAGACTTTGCATTTCCTGGTCACATTGTCGTGTGTACGCTGAAGCATCTGGATGCAACTCCCTCAGCACTCAGAGAAATTGGAACATGAGCAGGCAACAGATGACACAATCACACCCAGAGGTAATTGTAATGAGCGTGATACAACACATACACACACACACTGCTCTGAGTAATTGTAGCCTAGTGCTGGAGTCTAAACAATACTGCGACAGAGGGCTCAATCAAGGAAAACAAAGACACAGCAGTCAGAGGGATAGAAAGGACAGAAATAGAAAAGTAGACAAAGTGGAACCATGGGGATTAAAAAAAGAAGGATTTTTTTTATCAGGTGTGTGAAAGTGCATTTTATGTTATCTACATTAAAATCAAACAGCTTACTTTTTAAAAACATATTTGAACTCAAATTATGGCTAGGAAAGTCCTACCCTTATGTATTTTCTCTGTGTCTACATGTGTAGCCTTGGGCAGATAAGATCTGTTCCACGAAGTGAGAGAGAGAACTCATCGGTCTACTTTATGTCTCTATATTCACCTCGAGTCTCAGATTTATTGTGTTTGTATATTTTTCCGCCCACTAGAGACATCATACTGCTTCTGAGACCTCTGACAAACTGCTTGCAGGTATTTCAAGGTATTGACAAGCAGAGCAGCATTGAAAAGTAGAAGAAGTATAAAAGGTAGCACACCCACAACAGAGAATGCTGAATGCAAGATAGACGGCAAACTCAAGATGCTGTTTCCAAACAAAAACACTCCCAGAGAGAGTCAGGGCCGTCAGAGAGCAACCCAACACATCTGCTGTGTAGGTGGCTGAATGATGTCCCACAATGCAGTCTGGCTGCCCTCTGACCTCCCTGTGGAGTGTTGCTCCAAGTGGCTCATCCATGGTTCCATTTCTAAGATCCACCCCGGCACACAACACACACACACATGAAGCAGCTGGCTGCTGCGTGTAGAGGGAATATGGTGATGGAAAACGTGTGTGTGTGTGTGTGTGTGTGTGTGTGTGTGTGTGTGTGTGTGTGTGTGTGTGTGTGTGTGTGTGTGTGTGTGTGTGTGTGTGTGTGTGTGTGTGTGTGTGTGTGTGTGTGTGTGTCAGTGCGCTGTTGTGGTAAAAGTTTCTGTGTCCTTCCGTTGTGCATTAATTATACATGTGGCATGTGGGTGTCTGATTGAAATGAATATTTTACTGCTTTTAATCACTGCCATTGCCAGAGTGATGGAGCATCTGGCTGTGTTACCTGGGTAATTAAAGATGCTGTCTCACACATGCACACATGCAAGTCTCAGAGGCTGTGTCTGCAGTATGAGACAGAAGTACTCCAGAGCTTACTAATGAGTAAAATTAGATTTGCTATGTTTTGAAGCAATGGGGAACATATATTTAAAAAGAATGCCTTTGTCTAACTTTGATTAGCGAAACTCTTTTCATACAGGTCAGGGGGCTATGAAGAAACCATCTTTGTTGGTGTGGCATGAGTGTCGGACAGAGGTAGCCTAAACGGCAATTAAATCTCACAGGATAATGTTTGTTAGTGTCCTCATTCAGAACCCTTTGTCTAAAGGTAAATTGTAAACTCATCTTTTTCTACATGAGCAACTGTGTATTAAGTTTTAACTTTTCACTTCTTATTCACTGAGAAGATTTCCCCTAACTGAGCAAACCTGCCACAAAAATTTTATTTTTAGCAAATAGGGCAAAACTGTGGTGCACAAGAGTTGTTTTTGTCTGGCGCAGTCTACATTTCGAGCCTATAACACTGTTATGTTTTTCCTCAAATAAAACCTTTCTAGTGCAGCTTTTTTGTAAGCCAATGTGTTAATGTGTGAGCTTTGATTATACAGTACAGCTTTTGCTAGCTAAAGACACACGCTTCACTCACAGAAATTACGATAACATAAAGGAAAATAGATATTCTCTTCTAACTCCTTCTAGTTCAACTGATTTATTAAACCAGTATTTTATTTTACTTGGTTTTGTCAGTGTTTTTTCTTGGAACTGTGCTGTGTGTCGCAGTAAAGGAACTGTCTGGCATGGGGTCATTGAGGCTATCTGGGTATTCTCTTTCAACACACAATACAGGTCCTCCTCTAATGGCTCCTCATGTCTACCCTGTCTGTCTTATCTTCTCTATCTGAGGTTGTGTGTATGTGCATGTGTGTGTGTGTTCATGGTTGAACTGGTAGAGGTTTTTATAGTCTGGCTGCTCTGATGCTATTAGAGATTAGGATGTTAACACAGTCCCTCATCTGACTGCATCGATCCCAACCCTCGCAGTGGAATCACATTAATACTAACAACGCCAGGTACAAGCTTTGTAACTCCCTTTCCTCTCTCTCTCTCTCTCTCTCTCTCTCTCTCTCTCTCTCTCTCTCTCTCTCTCTCTCTCTCTCTCTCTCTCTCTCTCTCTCTCTCTCTCTCTCTCTCTCCATCTGCTTGTCTGTCGGTGTTGATTTGAATTTGAATAACCAGCGTTCTTCCCCGTCTTTCGACAAGTAGAGGGTGCAATCTAATGAAGGGAAAACAGGGAAGGAAGATTGCCGAAGCAGAAGGGGACCAGAGGATGTGGAAATGAGATGAGATAAAATGGTTTGAATCAGTCTTCCTCAACTGCTTTGACACCAGTAGCTTTGAGTGTTTGAACGCATACATCAAGTTACAATTTAGGGTAAGCAAATGCGAAATAGTGAACAAGTTCAATTACGGGCCTATGAGAAAAAGAACAGCTTGCAACAGTACGGTTTAACTGAGGACAGATAGTGGCAAAGTCAGATTGATGATTGTTGGGTTCAAAAATCTAGATTTTCTACCTATCCAGAGCATTTGATTGGCCACAATTTGTTTTCTCAACTAATTCCATGAGTTCAGTTCAGCTCTACTTCATATATTTTTCTCTCACCTCCTTTGTGATCCCTGTGAATTCTGCAGGACAAGGCTGTCATTGTCAATAAACTGTGACGGATCTGGTTATACATTCAGACCAAAAGTACTGTCAACATTTTTAGGACAGCTCTTAATTAACTGAGGAAAAAGGTTGATTTAATTAATGTATTTACTGTGATTATTTTAGTTCATTAGATTAGTTGTCAGACATATCAAAGAGATAAGATGCTTTTTGCACCAGATTATAGCAGTTTTCTCATTTCCATCTGCAGTCCCTGGGCAGGTCAAAACAAAAATACAGCACATACAATTTAATAACAACATTAACACAAATAATATCACAACATTGATATATTAGGATTTCTTACCAGCTCATAATAGCACCACATTTGAAACAGCCTCCACTGTAAAGGACGTTCTTCCCAATGATGAAATGGTTTTGCATTGTTATTAGGCATACACCAGTGTTAGTTTATGTTTACTGCCACTAAATAAAGGTGTTCATGGATGCCATAGTTTATTAAAAAGCCCTCCACTTTTAATGCTGATGATTAGATAAAGAACACAGTAAAGTTAAGCAGAGCTATCCAGGGCACCTTAAATTACCCAATGAAGATGAGGGTCTTTTCATGGTTAATCATATGCACATTATGAAGATCTATATAAAGAATTGCTGTATGTAATTTTCAGTAATTTAGATGAGAAAAGCACAAGGGTACATACATTTTGCAAAGCTAACAACATGAGGGAAGGAAGTGTCAATCAAGTGGGAGGGTCTGTACACCCGCACAGTCGCGAGTGAAGTCTAATCAGTGCACCTGTGTGAGGTCAACATGCGCGTGATGTGTCTACCGACAACTTTCTTATTCGCAAAATTGTTGTATCTTTACACTATTTTACCAAGTTACAAACACCATGGTTCAGTAAACGCTGAAGTAGCTTCCGAAAACTGCACTTGCAAAACATTTGTCAACGTTAAACACAGGAGAGCAACAACTACCACGGATTTGAAACGCTCGAAAATGGAAGGCCAACTTCGAAAAACTTGCCGCAGGTAAGTCCCTATAAACACTCTTCTTGGTGAACAGGTTGAACATTATTGAGCTCGCTAATTAAACACGTGAAAACATCCTTCAAGTTAAATTGTACAATGGCTAAAAGTCCTGCAAACTGCATTCAGCTAGGTCATAAACCTAGCTAAAACCTAAGCTAACAAATGTTATTTTTCAAGATAAAAACATGCTACAAGTTATTTGTCAGCCAAAACATGCTTCATTATATAGTGTGTCAGTCTAAAAAAGGGTACTACTGTTACATTAAATCATGTTAAAAAATAATTTATTTAGCTAGGCTAAAACATTGAACAAGATACTTTTAATAAGGCTATAAGTTATTGTTGTTTCAAGCTAAAAACAAACATGGTGTTTCATGAGGCTCAAATGTGCTTCAACATGTGGCTTATTGAGTTTAAACATACTAAAAAGTGTTTATTAGGCTACACAGGATTCGTTTTTTTTAGTCTGAAGATTTCCAGGGAAAGAGGACTCTAGCTAAGTATCTCTGGTTGTGTATTGGAGACAGATTGAGAGCATATGCATGTCTGCCTGCTTACAGCTACTTACCAGGGATATTATGACGGATTAAGCCTGGAATAAATTACAATAATTTCACATTATCCTTGTACGTTTGTTTCTGTGACGTTTGTTTTAATTTTGACATAATTCCAGTTTTCTGCCACGGAAAACCTTAATGCCCACTACACACTGTTAGCTAAGGTTCACAGAATTGACCTGGTGCCAAAACTTTAGTGACTGGGAACAACTGCCTGCTTTTCGCTTGGTTTGAGTCCATCTGAAGTCTGTGGGCTGTACATGTCTAATGACTGTCTTGATAGCCAAGAAATTGAGGAAATTGTAAAAGGAAAACCCACAGAGCCCTTACTAAACCAAAGCAGTGACTCTCATTATGCCTCAAAGTCCTACAGATCTGCCAAGGAATTAAGTACCAGAGTGTGTGTATCTTATTGAAACATGCATGCACTGGCGAGGGGGGGAGGGTGTTTTAAAAGTGTTTAAATATCTTTATTTTTGTCCTCCCACGTCTTCCTACGTCACCTCTCCTTCAGTGTCCTTTAAGAAAACCCCTCTATCCCTCCGTCCTCTCTCTGCTTAGGCCGTGCTGCCTGTTGTTCGCTGCTTCGTTGTCATGGTTTCCATTATGCTTAATGTCTGCTCTAGCTTGAAGGACAAAGTGCTGCTGATGGTTAGTCTTCAGAGACCGAGGGAAAGACAAAGAAGCGAAACAAAGTAGGGGATTGCACTGTATACATGATATAGTTATTTTTCTCGTCCCAGAGTTGTTTAATGTCATCTTTCACACAAACACACACACACTGCGGTCTTCGATCCACATCCCCGGGGTTCCTGGGAAGGTAGAAAGGCAGCTCCACGACAACACCCCCTTTGGCGTCAGATGTTTAGAACTAGCTTATCTTTTAACTGATCAACAGGCTGGTGGAACAGCGAGTCCTCTGCTCTCTGTGGGATAAACGGCAGTCACACAGCACTGCACCAAACCCAATCAGCCGGCACCAAGCCTGTGTTATGCTCAATGAGTGTGCTGATCACTGTGGCAGTACAGGAAGAGAGAAAATGATTTGCTTGAATATCTAATGCTTGATGACTAAGTGCATGCAGTTGGTCGTGTGTCTGCGAAGGCTTCAGACTGTCAGAAATCAGGCTAAAACCGTGGACTTTATTTAGCCGACCTGGTTGGAGAGCGAGGAGGAGTCGGCACGGAGTAGTCGGGAGGGAGATGTTCATGGAGGGTGTGTGTGTCTTAATAAAAACCGGAAAGAAAAAAGAGCTTAAACCCAATCCTTTCTACACCACACACATCTCCCCTTCCACTGTGTGATTGTGTGATTCCCCCCCCCCCCCTTATTGTAAGGTTCTTAGGGCCTTTCTTAACTTTTAATAAGAGTCTTTAATAAGTCCCCAGATCATGGCTTGGTTGGTCAGGGTTTTTCTATTTCAACCCAGCTCTGCTTAATCTTACTCTAAAATAGATCTGCTCCCTCCACTCTGATACTCCTCAGCCCCTCTGCTTCCTCTGTCTGTTTCTCCAGAAGATTGTAAAAGTATTTATTAAACTACTGGGGGGATCAAGCAAGGTTGTTTCTTTCTGTGATTTGTCTCATTTATCTAGCATCTTTCTCTTTGAAATAGGACCAACGGTCATGTTTTTAAGAGAAAATAATACCTAGGTTTTCCCATTAATGAAGCAATGACGGCAATAGTAACATTGCTAAGTCAGATGTAGTCAGAATTGGGCTTTGTAAAGATTTAGTCCTTCCAGCAAGTGATATGTTTGACCCCCTGTGACTGTAGCCAGCCACCAAGAGTGACTCACACATACACAATTTGACTTTCTAAAACGGCTCCTCAGATGTGTTATCTGTGCTTGGAGTTCCCAGTTTCCACGGTTTTCATGTTGATGCTATGGTGTGTCTGTGTGTCATACTTTAGTTTCAGTCTCTTTGGCCTACTTAGGCATGTTGTAAGTAGCACACTGAGCTGCTTCTCCTATCCCTGTGGACTCGGGCTGAATAATTGAGTGGCGCTGAGGCCGGGTAATAAGCTACACTGCCGCTGTAATAACCTGCTGGACAATGTGTGTGAGTGTGTGAGTGAGTGTGTGTGCACTCACGGTGCTCGTGCGTGGTAATGACTGCTATTACTCCCGGGCTAGGGAAGCAGACACATGCTGTCTAAGGTACCAGATATGTTGTGTGTGTTTTCTGTTTGCAGGCCACATGGGTACAGACACAACATTTATTTTGTTTGTAATCTTGGTGTTTTATGTATCACTCAGGCAGGAACCTCCTTATGTCTAAGTTTAAGAGCAGGTGTCCTGTCCTCATTAATATTCTCATGCTGTTATAATCCCTTTTATTCCTAAAATACATTTAATTATGTTAATTTATATACTTGTTGCATTCTGTTATTTCTGTGGTCAGTTGTCAAAGTCATCTGGTCTCCCTTTATAAAAAGGTGCATCTGTGTGTGCATGCAGTATCAAAATCAGGCAAGGACCAGTCAGTAATTTGCATCCTACTGATGAAGTTTGGATTTCTGCATTGTTTTGACTTTATATTATTTTGATTTTGTAAATAAACTACACAATAAACTGCAATATTCTGACATTATCACTGGGTCCGAAGCATTCAGTTTCAGCTTAAACACGGTTAAATTAGTTATTTGATAAACTGATAATCCTTTTGTGCCTTCTACTGAGACCTAGCTTCAGAGAACTGTTCACAAAGTTGATTTAGTTCAACGGTAGAAGTTGTTTTCTATCAACTATATTTTGTCTACCCCCACTATTTTCCTTCCTCCTGCTCCTGTGTACAACTGAGAAGCATCCCCCACTGTCAAACGGTATACACAACTCAGCAGTTTCCCCCCCGCCAAGAACCGGTATCACTCTATGGCTCAGTGAACCCCTCCCCTGCTGTAATCTCAAACCAGCATCACTTAGGTCCTATAAATTGTTGATGCACAGCCCTAAACCTGGAATACTTCAACCCTCGCTCCAGCTCCACTCTGCCTACTCCCCTTCCATCTCTGAGTATTGGATGACTGACTGACGGGCTGCTTGTTTGATTTGTTGATTCTATTTAATGATTCAAAGCTAAAATGATAAGCAAAATTCAGGTGCTTACATGAGACTAGGGATGTCCCGATCCAGGTTTTTGCACTTCCGATCCGATACCGATATTGTATTTGCATTTCCGATCCGATACCGATACCGGCCGATACCGATACCGGCCTATCCAAGCATGTATTAAAGTTTAAAGTTATTTAGCCTACTAACTTAGTTGTCAGACTCATGTTGAAAAGAGTTTTCCTGTTTATTCAGGGATAAACACAACATTGACAAAATTATAAATAACAAACAGAAATGGCATCAATTAACAGTAAAAAGTGCAAATAATACTGTAAACTGTACACAGTTCACTCACACTCTTAGAGTACAGTATACAAACACCCGCACCCTGCAACACTCAAACACAAACTCAAACACAAACAGTCACACAGACGTGCACTTCCAGTGTAAAGTGCAAATGCACGTTCACAAATACAGTGAAAGACATGTACGTTGGGTGCCTGTACTTATGTGACGAGATAAATGATCTCAGAGAGGTACACAGGCTGAACTCACAAAAGGGACAGCACATACAAATACAAGCATACACCAAAGGGACAGAGCACAGACACACACATTTGCTGTCCCTGTACATAAAATGTGTGATGTAGTGACACTGTAATGACAGGTTTGGGTCTGAAAGAGTGTGGGCACCAATTAGCCAAATCAGTGAATTAGTGTGGAGACAGAGAGAGAAAAGGGACATAAAAGAGGCTCATTAGCAGTCTCCATTTACATTACAAATAATACTGTAAACTGTATTAAGAAAGCAAATCACACAAACAACCTGAGTAGAAAATAGTCTAGTAACTCAGCATCAGTACTCTGCTCTTGAACAAGTGTAAACCAAGGCTTTAAAAACAATCAGTGCAAATAATATTGTGAACTATTTAAAAACAAAAATGACTTCTACTCCCCAATCTCCTCCACACTTTGCTGCTCCATCTCAATCTACACACTCCCTTCAACTGTATGCCCTGGCTGCAGTCCGAGCATGATGGGGAGATTCTTTTTTACAAAGACGTTGCCTTTTTCATATTGGCCGCGTTATCTCTTTGAATTACATGGACCTTCTTTTTGTCAATCTTCCAAGCACGTAGCATATGTTCCATTGCGTCTGTGATGGCATTCGCTGTGTGTGAGCCTCTAAACTCGCGCGCATGTAAAACAGCTCTCTTTGGGGTGAAATCCGGCCCAATCCAATGTGCAGTTAAACTTAATAAAGACAAAGGACGGTGATCACAGCTCCATATATCAGTTGTGAAACTCAATAATTTGCACTCTCTATCTGTTTGGTAATGTAATCTGTAACATCTTTGTGAATCAGGGGGATCGTTTTTTCAAGGATGTAATGACGGCTGGGCATGTTGTACCGTGGTTCCAGGTGCTGGATGGTGCGTCTAAATCCCACTTTACTCACGAGAGATAATGGCTCGTCATCCAGAATGATTTCCTCGGCAATGACTCGTGTTATTCCCTGGGCTTTAGCACTGTTCAGTGGCAGTATGTCACGCTTTGCAAACGTTTGTGCAAGAGTAAGTTGTGTTGGACCTTTCTTTTTCTTTTCTTCTGTTTTCTTTAAAAACTCCTCATGCTGTTTATGGTGGTATTTCGCCAAATGCTTAATAAGATTAGTTGTATTAAAATGCCTTACAACTCTACCACCACGCTTGACTTTATTGTGGCAAGTTTTGCACTCCACCTCTTCATCTTTTTCGTCTTTTAGGGTAAAGTAATCCCACACAGCCGACATCTTTACCGGTAACTTCAAATGGCCGTCTTAATGGTTAGGACACCTGTGCATAGACATAATATTATTATTATGTCTATGCACCTGTGGGTTAGGAGATGCGCTCGTGTGTTGGTGTGCTGGAAAATGCGGAGCGGATATTAGGGAACAACACAGAAAAAAGTGGAATGGATTATTTAAATCGGTGCGCTGGAAAACACGGACCGGACTTTTAAAAAAAAAAACTGGATCGGGAGTCTGTGGATCGGCATTTTTCCATGCCGGCCGATACGCATTTTTTTGCAAATATCGGCGGCCGATCCGATCCAAATATCGGATCGGGACAACCCTACATGAGACACTGTATATCCCACCTCCTGATGCCACCATCATTCCTCCTAGTGCTTTGTACCTTTTGCAGATGAAAGTGTGCCTCCTGGTTACTGAAGCATGACAAATCAGAGGGAGAGTGGAAGAAAAGCCATTCATCAAGAAGTTGGAGTTGACAACTGTGTTTCTCGTGTCCCACGTTAGGTGAGTGTGTTATTTTTCTTGGCTTTGGATATACTTTGAAGTTCACATCACTTGTTCTTGTACTCTGTGTATGTATGAGAATGACTTGTCTACAAAGAAAGTGTGCTGCAGACAGACATGCAGACGTGTCCTGTACGTCACCATACTACTCTCGTCCTTTCTGACGAGAGTAGTATGGTGTTGCTTGGCTTTGGTAGCTCCTAATAAAGTCCCCCCTGTTGGCCAGATAACTTAAGTTTTTAAATCACACACTCTCTCTCTCATACACACTGAGTGTAAGCTGTCTGTGTGATGGATGTGACCTCTCAGACAGAACTGCTGTGTGTTGCATCTCAACCTCCAGCCTCACCTTCAGGCTATACCCATAACCGTGGCTCGTGTCTGTAAGGAGAGGGTGATTAATTAATTATTTTTTAATACTTTTCCTGAAAATACAGTGACATTAAAAAAAAAACACATGCATACACGCTGAGTTTCTCACTCACTCGCACACAGGCTCCTCGTGGCTGATAAAGACCTTTCTGGCAGAGGTTCTCCTCTGTGCTGTGGGCTCATTAATGCTCTGAGTGTGTCCCTGTGACTGAGGACTAAGCCCTCCGCTCTTATCAACAACACCAGGCGTGGTCTTCTACACACACCCCAACACCGTCACACACCCTCGCACACCCACCCACGCACACACACACACACACACACACACACACACACACACACATGCACACAATGGATTATGAAGAGTGTGGATAAGTCGCCAACATCAGCTCCGATATCCCCTTGCAGGACAATGACAGACACCCCATATCCCGTCCCACTGTCACAGCCTTGGATTGTATGTGTATGTGGGTGGGTGTGCTGATGGATGCACTGCTTTTCGATTGATCCATTTGTATTTGTTGATCCATCTGTACACAGTTCCTGTCATTGATAGGTCATTTTGTGACTGTTGAGTGTGTCGTCATTACAACAGAGGATGACATAAATGCTCTCCCCTACTTTTGTTTCCTCCATCACACATGCATGAAGACTGTGGCGTTATTTACATATTTATTACTACACCCTTCTTGTGATCCACAATTTTATTAACTGGGTGTTGGTGCAGAATAATGTAACAAGTTCAGTGAGGACAGGCGTAGTGGTTTATGGCTCTTTCAGGATGTATCATTAGAGCCTCGGGAGGCATCTATTCAGCTGCGTGGAGACTTATTACTTTAGCCTAAGGGTGAGGCCAAGTGACGTACTGTAACACCTGCCTCCCTCTACTATTCCCTGCTACGCACGCACGCACGCACACGGACTTGATGTGTCTTTCCAGTTCTAGGAACTGTTACTGTTATTTTTTTCTCTTTCCCATTTTCCAGTGCAAAAGCAATCCTGCGTTATTAAAAAGTCAGGTTTTCAGGAATTTTACGCTGAGGTCTCATTTTCACTTCATGCATTTGTACAATTGTTATTATGTGGTTTGAGTGGATTTTTTAGCCCAGAGGTCACAACAATTGTTCTGCTTGTTAGAGCCCTTCAAATAAAAACATGCGGTTCACTGAAATTGATGCTGTATTTTTAACAGTATTATTTTACATCTCCACGCTCTTGTTTCAAGCTTTAAGCCTGAGGCTGTTTTGGAAGATGCAGGGGACTCTTCGCGCATCAAATCCCTCTCTCCTCTTGTCCAGCTCTTCCTCTTTTTCTCCTGCTTAGAGTAGCAGATGTTAAATTCACAGCAAAAAAGTATTTTATATTTCATTTTGAGCTTTTTAATCTCAGCTCTCTGTAAAAGAGAACAAGTGGACCGGATGTCCTCTGGTGGGTTCAGATCTAATCACGTTGAAAGGCAGCCAGTGTAGCCTGCAGCGCTCGATAATTGGTTGACCCAAGAAACATTCCAACTCTTTCTGAGGATTCAATATTTTACGGCTGATGCTAAAATACAGATGGCTTGTACTTGAACGATGGGGTTTCTCTCCTTTACTGTCTAATTCATCAGCTTGTCCTCACAGATTTGGACCAGTCAGGTGGCTGGCTACTTATTCACAGCCATGTAACCATTACCATGGCTAATTAAAACTGCATCTGCGGCCTGGAGAGGTTTCTAGTGAGCATCATAGGGAAATCTGTCAGGGATGTAACACTTCAGGATATTGACGGACTCCAGGACACAAAAAAAAAAGAATTCTTCCATTTTCTCATCTATGATTTGTGGAGATTTATTTTAGCACACTGCAGAGAATGCGTGTGAAAATCAGTTTAACTCTGTGCATGAATGTAATGCTGTGTGTGTGTGTGGTTGTAACCCCTGGTCGTGTCTGGTGCTTGCATGTGGTCCTTTGGTCTGTTGAGGGAGTCAGAAAGCATCTCTTTAATTTGGTCTATAATTGTATTTGGCCCATGGGCATGCCATACTCTTCTGTGAGATGGCAGCAGATGAGAAAGGGATAAAAAGAAGTGGCAGAGGAAAGGAGAAAGAGACAGCAGACATGGCAGTGTGATGGAGGGAGCTTGTAAAAAGGAGGTGGCATATGGATGAAAGATGGGAAAGTGTTCAGAGGTAAGGAAAGGGAGCTGTAGGAGGAGGCTTAGGGAGGACGCAGTATTGCACGGGCGAGTGGCTGGCAGTCAAGTCAATATGACATATGAATACTGCAGGAGCCATTCTCTCCCCTCCTGCCCCCTTCAATTATTAATGTCTGGCTCAAAGTTGGCTCAACTTTTACTTCAGACCATCCTCTCCACTACTCATGAACACAAGTGAGAATACAGAAGATGGACAAAAGTACACAAACAACAGAAAAAAGAGCTAGCTAGATGGGGAGAGAAGCACAACTCAGTATGCAGGGAGCAGAATGAGATGAAGTTAATCTACTCATCATTTATTTCTGCGGGAGCAATAGAGCCAACTGTTTGTTTTCTGCAGTGCATGTTCAATCCAAAGACAGGTATGAAACATTAGCCATCACATCAGTGATCATCCCAACCTGCTGCACACATTAAGTTATAAATACAGGCTGCTATACATAGCTTCTGTGTGTTTTATTAAAAATAATTGCTTTCATTTACAGTGTGCTCTCAAAGATGGAGACAAAATAAGGTCATTGTAGTTTGAGGCAACATGTTACCAAGATGTCGTTTGTACTGCATATCAGCTGATGTGTTGATGCTAAAACATTTCGAAGGGTGTTGAAGAAACCACTGCTCATGACCTTTTTTGAAAATCAACACTGGAGTTGTGTAAGGACGCACAGGGTACATCAGGTTCAAATCAGGTTTAACAGTTGGTTGTCTAATATGTTGATTGGTTATTAAGGAAGCTATAAGAGGAATAGATGTAGGTCAGGTTGAGTCAGCTGTGCAACAGGTGGAAGTGCTGTGAGATATGAAGAGCCTATCGGCTGCAGTTGATCATGACCTACGTGGTACTGGCTATACTGGTTTGAATTATACGGACTGATGTCATTTCTAATTTGTGTTATTTAAACGCAATTAAATGCCACATTGAAACTTGTGAGTGTCGCATCAGATATGTGTGAGCTGATAACTAAAGAAAGTTTGGAATATCTCAGGACGGCTTTTTGGCTACACTGTGGTTGTTTGTCCTTAAGTGACTCCATGACTGGGCAAACTATTGCCATGACGCCAGTTTGCTGACATTATGGCTCCTGTTGACCCTAACCGCGGTAAGGAAAGGCGGTACTTTGGAGGGAGAAGGTGGGCAAATAGGTGCTTTATTTTGTGTGTGAAGGCTGGAGGACGGGCTGGGTCAGTGTGATTTGATGGGGTGTTGGCAGGATGCCCCACGGCAACAGGGTGACCCGGGTATAGGAGATCCGCCCCAGCTGGCTATGAGAACTTCGAAAGTGGATGTCAAGGTCTCCCATGCTGTTCGCACACGCACACAGCTTTTGTTTTGAATGTTGACCTTGTTGGGCTGACAGAGTTAGCAGGAGCAACACCTCTTTGGCAGCATCATCTGTTTGCTTAACGCATTGCAGTGTGCTACTGTGCGTGTGCTTCTGCAATGTGTGTGTAGTTGTGAATAAACCCTCAGTGGACACTGGAATTTATTTGTAACAAAGCTGAAAAATGATGCCGGAAAACGAGGGAAGCAGAAGAAAGGCGAGAGAAAAGCAACAGGAGGTGTTGTTAGTCTCTCTGCCGTAGGCTTGCAGTGGATGTTGGAGGAAGCTTGGCGAACCAGCATCAGTTCAAAGTGCAGAGATTCAATCAATTTGTCCTTTGAAGTGAGATGATGAAAGCACAATTGACAAGTTACATGTATGCAGGCATAGTTTTGGGAAATGTATATCCATCAAATTAGATTCCTGCTGTGAACAGCGCCCCCTGAGAGTGTTTGTTCCTGAGGAAAGATAACAAGAGTGGACGTCTTGATGTTGCTCTGACAGCCGGTTCTACCTTTGTTAGTCTTGTGTTGAAAGTGAGTCTGATTTTTACAGCACGGACATCAGGTCTGCTGGTTGAAGCTTCATTCTTAGTTCAGTTTAGAATCAGATTAAGAAATATTACACAACACTACAGGCAAAGGTTATGTAAGACATTAAAGTATTGACTCACTTAAATAAAGTTTTGAAGTAAAAAGAAAGTATATTCCGAGTTTCTTCTTTGGTATCTCGAGGCCATGTTTAAAATAAGTGTCCTTTACATGTTATCCTACTTTGCATTGGTGAATTTCATAGATGTGTTTGTTTATAAACTGAATCAATCCAAATGAAATAAAGTTCTTGTGAGCAGTGAGTTTGTGTACCGAAACTGTCTGAATACTTGCTGTAGTATATCAGTCGAAATACTTTATACCTGATTTGGGAGACACTGCAGCTTTCCTGCACTTTTTCCTGCACCTGTACGTTGAAATGTAAATTTAAGCTATGTGTATATACTCTATGGATGTATGTGTGTTCTTGCATTCAGTGTGGCTTTAGAGTGTGTGTATGTGAAGCAGCACTGCCTGTGTGTTACAGCTCTTGGAGCAGTGATTGACGAGGAAGTGTGTGTGTATGCGCAGTACCAGCAGAACTCAACCCCATCTGACTGATCTGTAAATATTCCCCCTTTCTGCTGCCTCAGCAGTCTCTGCTGGAGCACAACACATGGATCACATTGGCAGGGACGGAGCGAGGCTACGTGGGGAAAGCTAACAAGTATAGGCGAATGAGAGGGGAGGCTGGGAGGGACTGGGGAAGTGGAGGAGTGTTAGAAAGAGGGGAGGCAGGGAGAGTAGTGTGGCTGCAGAGCTCTCCATCAGAGCTGCAACATAGGGTCCTCAGGCCCTGCTGGACCCCAGCCAGAACCACACAGCAGCAAACAGAATTAACTCTGTCTTTGTCCCTCTGTTGTTCTGACTCTGGACTTCTCTGTTCTCCTTTCCTCTTTTAATCTGTCCGCTCGGCTATAAAAACTATGGATCAAGAGATTGATGATAGAGGCACGCTGATGGATCAAATCAGAAGCATTTCAACCGTACGTCTACACCTACAGACCTCTGAAAGTAGATATCCAAACAAATCACAGAGCAGGTTTATAGTCAGTTCTCTTAACTGTTTGTAGTTGACGTTGCTTTGCTGCGGTGCAACACGGTCCCAGAGAGGCACTACTGAAAGCACAACATGGATATTTGCTGTGTTTCATTTGCTTCATGTAAACCCTTTATAGATAACCCTGTAAAATACATTCATTACCAAGGTTGAAACAATGACCTGCTTCCCTTTTCCCTCATGTTATTGTGCATTGCTTAACATTTTACTGCAACAACAAAATGATGGAAGCATTATCTCCCCTCCTTCGTAAAGAATAGTCCAGGTAAAATATGAGTCTCGCTTTGTTGGCAGACCCGCCGTGTGTAGCTAGGTGAGGTTGGGTATTGAGCTTGACAGTGTAGGGTCAGTATAGCCCATTGTTCCCAGGAAGGCTAGAATACGTTGCTCGATGTTTGGACGTCTGGCCAATCCTAACACTTAAATAATACACAGGGTGGTCTTGCTTTGGGATTCATAAAAACGCTTGGTCCAGTTTACCGTGTGCTAGAGAAAATAAGAGAGAAAGGATTTAAGCTCTTTTTCTAACATTTAGAGAACTCCACCAGCTCTTATTCTGGCTGCCATTTATAAACTGTTGTGTCATTTCTCTCTGTTAGGAACCTTTCTAATTAAAAAGACAATTTGAACGCATCTTAAGACGAAGCACATACTTGGATAGATGGGTTAGGAAGAGTAAAACGGAAGCACGGCTACGGCACTTATTTGCTGCCTGTCGTCTCTGTCTTTTTGTCCCTGCTGGTCAGACGTTCTGCTGAGAAGCAAATGCTTGGCTTCAGATGAAATGGACATATTGATATTAAAGGCCAGTCCTGCAGTGGAGCGTTACTGGGTAATTTTCTAAAGTAAAAGGACATTTTAGTCTTGACCTTTTTATGAATCTATTTCTTTAGACATTTTCCTTGACACGCACATCCTCATATTCACATTTCACAGCAGAGACAGGCAGAGTGTTTCCGGGCGGAACTAAAATCTTTAAAAGCCACTTTGTAAGGTTGGTCCACAAGCTAATTCCATTCAGTGTGAAATGAAATTGTGAGCTTGTGTGAGGCTTGTCCAAGTCTTGATTCGGAGGCCTGCAGCTCCTTTTTAAAAGAGGATTTTAAAAAGAGCAAAGGTTTGGGACAAAGTGGCTTTGTTGATTGTGTGAAATTAGGTCCTGCATATGGGCTTTTAAAACTCATGCGAGGCCCTGTTATATAAAGCCTCCTAGCATTTCCATTACTCTTTTGACAGGAGCATATGACAATAGCTTTCCTGTGTGGTAATATGATTACATTAACATGGGGGAATGGAGCCAGTTGCATCCAGAGAGCTCATACTGTATCAAACAGGCTCCCTCTGAATGGCTGCTGCACTGCACTGAACAATCAACAGTGAGCTATACTGTGTATTTTCTACACTCTTATAACTGGGTGTTGCGCCATGTTTTATGTTGGTTAATGCTCTCAGTTCAAGGTCAAAATGCAGTTAAGGTAACACTATTGTAGTTAGCATTGTTTGCACTTTGAACTGCTAACATGAAATATTATGCACAAGTGATGTGTGCAGAACCTGTCGAGTAAAATAATATACTCAACATCTATTAAAGCAACATTTTGCAGATGCAGTGCACTTCTAAAATGCCTTTTGTTGTAGTTCAAACTGCATTTAAACCTCTGTATTTTGTTCATGCTTGAGTTGAGAGGCTGTCAAAATCCCATCTAAAGCTTACTGCCACAACAGATCAAGATTGACACTACTCTCCGTGGATATTATACAAAACCCTCTAGGAAACTATACAGAGTATTATAAAAACATATCAAAGGAAAGCAGTGATGCAGGCTCCTTAATGCAGAGCCATTCAGCTGTCATATTTTATATTTACCACATTTAAATTTCACTTCAGTAAATCTTAAGTACACATACTTCATAAAAAGTGTTTACTGTGCAACTGTAACACTCAGAAAAATGCCATCAAACATGGATTCATAAATAATTCATTTGACTTCACTATCGCCAGATGCCTGATAATGACAGACTTACTGCATCCCTACAACGCCAGTCACATGTCTGTTGTTCTTTTACCTGAAATGTGTTTTTTACTTAATTCATGATCATGTTGTAACTGTTTAAACCCCAAGCAGCGAACTGTTATTGTTGCCCACTAGTTCTTTGTTGTTCACTTTTGCTGATGCAATCACCAATTTTAGCCACAGGGATCATTAATATTTAATATCAGACAAATTACCTTCTTAGTTTTGGTTTCATTTCAGTAATTATTTTACTACTCTGAGACATTAGATCATCATTCTCAAGAAGTGTCATCAAAACATCCATAATGAGTATTAACGGGACAGCAGGGATAACTTTAGACCCTTTATCTTAAAGATGCTTTACTCAGTCAGGGCAAACAAACCACTCAACACTCTAACATCTAACTGTGTGTGTGTGTGTGTGTGTGTGTGTGATAACAGGAAGAGAACGAGGCATTGTCACCTCAATATTGACCTCCACTTGTCCTCCTAATTAACAGATAACCTTTAATGAGGCATTGGCCTCACAAGCCCTAATCACTGAAATGTCACATTTATCTAGGCAGCGACACATCCTGAGCCCACACACACACACACACACACACACACTCACACACACACACACACACTCACACACACACACACACACACACACACACACACACACACACACACACACACACACACACACACACACACACACACACACACACTTAGGCAAATACGCGTACAGTGGAGAATGTGTTGAAGTGTCCTGTCGTGCCATAAATGTCATCTGACTGTAATGTCCAGGGCCTGCCTCTGTGCTCTTTACAGATGGAGGGGGTGGGTGTGATGGAAACAGGCTGGGAAAGATCAGCATGTCACAATGTGTTGTCGTCTTACATTGAGAGGAACAGTGAGCTGAACACACAAACAAATTAGTTTAATCTGATGACACTTTTGATCGAGTCAAGTGTGTCATAGCAGAGTGGTAACATCCAATTATTAGACCGGTTCTGCTTTGAGAAAACAATGTCGGAATCATTTTGTAAATCTGAAAAGTGGGAAACGTCAAAAATGGATGGGAGTTCAAACTAGGGGTGTCACTTTTTGAAAAAGTCACAATAGATTTTTTTAGGCTTAAATTTTCATTGAATCGATTGTAGAATCGATTATCTACGTTTCAATTTTCAAAATAAAGGCCAACACACTGCCATTAGGACTAACGTAAAGAGAGCGCAAGAGACGTACAGGTCAGCATTTCTGATTATTTATTGCGTGAAGTTCGTGTATAACAAACAGGAGCATTCTCGAAAAACAATAAGCAGTATGGACTGCCATAACATCAATGACGAAAAACATTACTGCAGGCTTCTGGCTGTTTACCATTATAAATATGAAACACATTTTGCATAGGCAGGCGATTGTTAAATAGTTTGAAAATAAAACTTAAAATTAGGACTAGCCAACAAAATAGGTTGAAAATATTTCACTTAGACAACACGCAGGATCGCTACATTCCCCACAACAGACAGTGGACCAGAACATACTGAGTCTGCATATGTCCCTTCATATGCAGACTCAGTTGTAGTGCTGCTGTGATATGGGAACTCACGATCGCACAGTTTGCATACCACTTTGTCCCTCTCCATAGTTTTGCCTTCTGCCCAAAATCCGAAGTGCTGCCATATCGAACTCCTCATGTGATTAGGGGTTATCACTCCTCTCTCATATCGCGCAGGTTGATCGCCGTTGCCCTCCATTTTTTTGGCAAAACACTAAGCCACGGCAGCCGATTGACACTATCAGGCTGTTTCCGGTGCGTACAATTGGTGGGAATTTACTTTTTAGCCGTCGCAATGCCTACTGCACTTTCGGAATTCTTTTCTTTTCTGCTTGTTTGTGAGTTATGTTAATAATAATCATAATGAAATAAAATGTTTTATTTGTTTAATTCGTTAAAAAATTAGTTATTTGGTAAAAATCGATTCCCTCTTTTCGTTTTCGAAGCGTGTGTTGGTCGGTCCAATCGATTGTACAATCGATTCTCGAACGTAAAGTGACTGCCCTAGTTCAAACCCAACAATATCCTCTCCTCTGTACACACAACTTTCCTTTGATCTCTCCTCTGTCACTGTCTCTTTTCTACTCTTTCTCCACTTCCTTCCTGCTTCCTTTGGGTCCTCTCTTTGAACACAAACAACTTCTTCTGACACTCCATTTATGGGGAGGAAGATTGATGTGTGCGAGGTGTAGGTGTACTTTTAGGCGCACACACAGGCTCACACACACACCGTCTTACATCCAACCAGATATCCGTCAGGGAGCTGTTGTTTGTAAGGAGGGTAAACTCTGCCCTGGATGTGGTCACTGAGGAGAGCTCTTAAGCTGTGCTTTGCTATTGTGGCTAAATAGATTTTCCACTTTTTGGCTAGTAAATACAAATAAACCTCCTGCAGTTTGACAAAAGCAATAACCTCACACCTCAACTCTGTCATCTGACAGGTCTGTAGGTGTTTCATAATGCCTAAAATGCTGATTTATTTAAATACCCATGAATATTATAATGGGAATCTATGCATGTGTCTTTGATTCAGTGAACTGCTGGTACTTTGAAATAGACCTTTTAATTATTGACATGCAATAAATGTTTCTAGGTCTACAGAATATTAGAGAGATACTGATTTTCGTTACAAATGCATGCAACTTTATAGCATGTCGATGTTTTTAAAGTGGAAAAAATGACGTTTGGCTATTCATTGGCTCTGCAGCAGGGAGTGAGGCTGGTGTTTTAATGTAAATCGCTTTAGAAGAGAAACTGTCAACTCCCATCAAGCAGATACGTGACGGCCTCTGAATCTTGAAGAGGGGTGTGTGTGTGGTTTGTTGGCCGTTCTGCACTGCAGCCTAATGCAGAGATGTACCCGTGCACTGTTTTGGTCTCATCCCCCACCCTTTGTGCACATACACACACACCAAATGTCAAGATGTACGAACAGACACAATTGCATAGATATTCCCCCTGCAACTTGAGCTCTCGTCGCGCCTCCCTGACTTTCTCTCATTGTCTGAATCCAAGATGAATACACACTCGTGTGTATGTGTGTGAGTGTGTATGTGTGAGACTCACACACATACATAGCTGCACAAATTATACCACCCGCACAAACACGTTTTCTTTAGGTTAGAGGACAATTTGTTCAGCATCTGTGAAATTAGACATGGGTTTACAATGTAGGCCTTTCAATACTGATCACTGTCATACAAGTGTGTGTGTGTTTGCGTGTGTTTGTGTGTTTTGTCTTAAAGAATTAAGAGCAGTCCTGTTTCTTTGTGTCTATTTTTTTTGTGAGCAGGCAGTGAGCTTCAATGGGGAAACTTCAGGGTTTGCACGTCTTAATATACTGTATATTTCTGTACCCAGACGGGGATTGTATTTGGCTTCATGAGTATAACCAACATGCTCCTTTATGTAAGACTGCCCCAGGCCTACATGGATCTGTTAGCCAACACTGAATTGCTTTCTCTTTTTATTTTCTCTTAGTGTGCCTGCCATTTAGAAACCAGATTGTTACAGTTTACTATAAAATGTACTGAATACAGGCCTGTATGAAATGTCCTGTTTTGTAATGGCTATTTGATGAGGAAGAAGCTTTGCTTTGTTTATTTGAAGACGCTACACAATGTACAATACGTTTTAAATAGTAAACGTATCACTGAGAAGAATATGGTAATGACAGAAAAGCATCACCTTAAATAGAAAAGTTTTGCTCCGTCAAGAATAGATTTTGATGGAGCTCAATAACGCTTCATACTTCAGGGAGTATGCACAGTATCCCTCAGGCTAAGACATGCCTTAATATATTTAGCTTTTTCCATATCAATGTCGGGTTTTTTTCAAATTCTACATTTTACTAGAGTATGGCCCTTTGGTTTAATGTGTTAAGGTTTGTTTGTCTCCACGGTTGCAGAAAGTGTCAGAGGTGTCTAGTTATACGCTCTCTCAGGTGGCATTAATGTGCACTGTGACATTAAGCAGTACCAAGCCTTCGTGCTAGATCTGGGCTTGTGTCCTCATAGTTGCATATTTGCATGTAGGCAGCTATTTTCCCAGTCTTCATTATGGTTTCAACTGTAATTGCTGGAAGAAATGTGACAGAACTGCAGCTCCATTATTAAATTACAATCAGAACAAAAACTAAAAAGAAATGTCACTCTCCTTCAAAATCCGACTTGATTAATTTTACTCTAAATTTGGATAACAATCAATTTGATTCCTCAATTAATCCTAACTCCAACACTTATTTTCTCCCCAGCAGACTCGCTCCTTTTTCCAACATCATGTGAGTTAGTAAAATATGTAAATACAAACATGAACATAACGTGTAAACAATGAACTATATAGAGAAATGTAATGTAGTAATCTGTCACCATGCATGCACTTTGCCTAGGGGCTGACCTGACCTGTTCTGAGGGATGCAGACTGCCTTTGGAGGAACCTTTGAGCCAGAACGGCCTTTTAAGATGCAGTAGGCCTAGAAATACTGACTTTGTCACACGGTGGCATTTCTTCACTGGGGTCACAGTGGCCTCTGTTACAGGAAGTATTTGTAGGACAATATTGGATAACTGCATCATAAGCCTCATTTGTGTGTGAGTGTGTGTGTGTGTGTGAGAGACACACACTGGACTCCAGTTAAATCAAAGCAGCCTCCCTGAATCCTCTGTCGCTGAAAACTAAGTTTGTCTGGGAGCTAAAAGAGACTGGTGAATTATTAAAGCTAGCTGAAGCTTCACTCAGAGAACCAACAGACCACTGAGACAACACACACACACACACACACACACACACACACACACACACACACACACACACACACACACACACACACACACACACACACACACACACACACACACACACACACACACACACACCAGGCCAGTCCGATGTAATACCCACAGGGTACCACACTCTCAATCGCTACACATGAAGACTGTTGACTGCTCATGCTGAGCAAAGCTGGAGGATTTCACTGTTGCAGATGGACTGCTGTAGCCTTCCAAACATCCAGCTATAGGCGACTACCACTACAGTTCACTACAGCAGGAATAAATATCTCCCACCTGGAAAACAACATTAGCAGCTTGTAGCCTGAACACAACTCAGGAGTCCAACACGATTTAAAAAGATCCACTGCTGCTGCCTCATTTTTTTGACCTTCATTCTGATGACATTTGTGATTTATTAGAGAAAAAACAAGAATACTGTGTTGCAACCTAGCTCTGTACTAATTAGGCATGCACCCACTGTGATTTGCTGGACTAATACTGATCAAATAAACAATATGACAGAGATCTGACGCCGGTACTGACATTTACTTTCTTTCTTATTTAATCTCCGTATTATGCCTGGGAGACAAGTTAATCTTTCATTAGGAAAAAACAACTGAACTGTCATTCAGTACTTCACCTTGTGGAGCGAGGTCTGCTTTTACTAAGAAGTCCTTACCGCAGCGGCCTGAGCTCGAACTTGAAGAGTTTTGTCTTCTCTCTTTCCTTGTCAATCTTCAGTAGGAAAGCAAACACCAAAAATACAATCTTGTATTTTAGTTGATTTGTAGTCTGCTTTGTATAAAACAGAAATTGTACAGTTCAGGAATTATATGACTGCACTCATTTCTATAATTACAGATTTGAACCATCACTCTACATCAGACTGTCTCCAGGGGGCGGGCCGGGGGTCTGAGCATTTTCTGCTCATGTTGCCATCATGAAATTCCAATGTTGTTTTGTCTCTTCACACTGATATAAAAAACATGTTGTGAGAAAGTGGAAATATATTAAACAGACAGGCTGACTGAGCCTTAGTAAAATCACTTTTTAAAATGTGAAAGTAGGGCCCCCAAAATGTCTACTAAGAACAATGATGCTCATTGGACAGATGCAGTAGATGACCCATTGCATATAGAGAGTGGAATACCGCTCTGTGTGAGTGGTGTGGTTTTCATAGTGTGGTTTATAACTACTGTATGAGAACTGTGCCCATCAGGTGTTTTTTGTTTATCATCTTTAATGTTTTGCATGATTTGAGTCACTCCTCCCAGAAGTAATAGTTGCTTTTGGTTGCGTCACACTCGGGCATAATTCATGACACAATTAAGGTTTTTACAAAAAGCTGAAATCCCCCCAAAAACTAAATATCAGTACAGATTCTGGTTGGAGACACTGCCAGTTGATTACTCACAGGCTTCTGGTCATTATAAACTGTATGTGGCCATGGAGAATGTTGCATTTATGTAATAACTTTATTGATAGAGCAGTGATGACATTTCTTTAACAATGTTTCAGACATTTATTTGCAGTCTGGAAAGATCAATGTCACAAAGAGAATAAGGCCATGGTATATTGTACCCGCTGGTTTATTTAAGCTGCTTTAATTGAGCTCAGTGAGGTCTAAAGCAGGAACACAGCTTCATCCAGCTGATGATCAGGTGTTCCTGTGCCAGCTACAGACATATACAGTGGGGCAAAAAAGTATTTAGTCAGCCACCAATTGTGCAAGTTCTCCCATTTGAAAAGATGAGAGAGGCCTGTAATTTTTATCATAGGTATACCTCAACTATGAGAGACAAAATGAGAAAAAAAAATCCAGAAAATCACATTGTAGGATTTTTAATGAATTTATTTTCTAATTATTGTGGAAAATAAAAAGTATTTGGTCAATAACAAAAGTTCATCTCAATACTTTGTTATATACCCTTTGTTGGCAATGACAGAGGTCAAACGTTTTCTGTAAGTCTTCACAAGGTTTCCACACACTGTTGCTGGTATTTTGGCCCATTCCTCCATGCAGATCTCCTCTAAAGCAGTGATGTTTTGGGGCTGTCGCTGGGCAACACGGACTTTCAACTCCCTCCAAAGATTTTCTGTGGGGTTGAGATCTGGAGACTGGCTAGGCCACTCCAGGACCTTGAAATGCTTCTTACGAAGCCACTCCTTCGTTGCCCTGGTGGTGTGTTTGGGATCACTGTCATGCTGAAAGACCCAGCCACGCTTCATCTTCAGTGCCCTTGCTGATGGAAGGAGGTTTTCACTCAAAATCTCACGATACATGGCCCCATTCATTCTTTCTTTACACAGATCAGTCGTCCTGGTCCCTTTGCAGAAAAACAGCCCCAAAGCATGATGTTTCCACCCCCATGCTTCACAGTAGGTATGGTGTTCTTTGGATGCAACTCTGCATTCTTTCTTCTCCCAACACGACGAGTTGAGTTTTTACCAAAACGTTCTATTTTGGTTTCATCTGACCATATGACATTCTCCCAATCCTCTTCTGGATCATCCAAATGCCCTCTAGCAAACTTCAGACGGGCCTGGACATGTACTGGCTTAAGCAGGGGGACACGTCTGGAACTGCAGGATTAAGTCCCTGGCGGCGTAGTGTGTTACTGATGGTAGCCTCTGTTACTTGGGTCCCAGCTCTCTGCAGGTCATTCACTAGGTCCCCCCGTGTGGTTCTGGGATTTTTGCTCTCCGTTCTTGTGATCGTTTTGACCCCACGGGGTGAGATCTTGCGTGGAGCCCCAGATCGAGGGAGATTAGCAGTGGTCTTGTATGTCTTCCATTTTCTAATAATTGCTCCCACAGTTGATTTCTTCACACCAAGCTGCTTACCTATTGCAGATTCAGTTTTCCCAGCCTGGTGCAGGTCTACAATTTAGTCTCTGGTCTCCTTTGACAGCTCTTTGGTCTTGGCCATAGTGGAGTTTGGAGTATGACTGTTTGAGGTTGTGGACAGGTGTCTTTTATACTGATAACGAGTTCAAAAAGGTGCCATTAATACAGGTAACGAGTGGAGGACAGAGGAGCCTCTTAAAGAAGAAGTTACAGGTCTGTGAGAGCCAGAAATCTTGCTTGTTTGTAGGTGACCAAATACTTATTTTACCGAGGAATTTACCAATTAATTCATTAAAAATCCTACGATGTGATTTCCTGGATTGTTTCCCCCATTCTGTCTCTCATAGTTGAGGTATACCTATGATGAAAATTACAGGCATCTCTCATCTTTTTAAATGGGAGAACTTGCACAATTGGTGGCTGACTAAATACTTTTTTGCCCCACTGTACATACGCCCAGCTCCGCACATCTGATATTTATCTGGCATGTTGGCTGCTGTGGAACATGACCGGCCTTTAACCACGATTTATCATACGTTTTAAATTCTTTGATACCTTTTTGATTAAATTAACTGTTGATTTAACCATCTTCCCGGTGCTGTGGGGTGTGTGTGAAAGAGAGTTATCGCTACAGCTCCTGGCAGCACACTCTCATACACCAGTTGTAATATGTGGATAAATATTTTATTCAGTGCCTTTTTCATTGGGCATCCGCCTCCTGTACACGCGTGTAGATACAATTATACGAAAGATACTTTCACTAATGTTGCTGCAGCACTCCAGAGCCGAAGAGAAATATACTAGATTACTTAAATGCATTCAGGTGAAGAAAAAGCTTATTTTGAAAAAAGATTTCAGTAGCAGGGATGTAGCACACCACATTATCTCAGTATATATTTTTGGTCATAAATGTACTGCTCCGCCACAGGGGGACAGGAATAATTGAAATATCTTCTTGTCAGTCTATATTGCATTATAGTGATTGGCAAATTAAAACCAAAGCAGGACAGATCTTTATAATGTGGAGCCGATTGCCCCATAGCCTCCTACTGAACTGGTATAAATGAGGAGCGGGGCTTTCCATAGTGGGATAAATTAATCACTGAAATGTTTACCAAATTACCTCTAAAATAGTTAAAACCTGCATGCCATTAATCTGCTGTCCCAGGAAGATTAAAACAAATGCAGTCAATTATTTGCTAATGCTATTTGGTGAAGGTCTTGTGTAAAGTAATTGTCAAAGCTCTTCAGGCCACCAGGTCTGTCATCATTTCTTTCCATATTTAGAGGGATATCATGCAATCTATTCCTGCAAACCGCCGGCATGATGCAGCGTTATCTGCTATGTGAGGCAATCTCTATTGACTGCTGCTAGTCAAGCCGGCATCCATTATCAAGCAGGTAATAACACAGAGCACTGGGTCCAGCTCAACCGGCAGTGGACTCAAATTAATATAAACAGGACCCTAGACCCAAACTCAATTTACTTGAAAGCCTCTTTGGAGACGGGGGCTCTGTGAAGAGTCCTCGCCTGAATGTGTGTGTGGTTTATCTGCGTGTGAGTCTAAGGAAGGTATTAATCATTGCGCCCAGAGCCTACCACACCAATGCACAAATGGTTCTGAGTGTGTGTGCATGTGCATTACAAAGCTCCAATTAGATAGCTGATCAGCGGTGTATATTTAAGTAGTCACTCATCTCTTTTCCCTCCCCACCCCCTCTCATATCTCTGCCATTAATGAGTCCAATTAGCACATGCAAATATTTACTCCTAACTCGCATTTGTGATTTATCACACTGTTCCCTCTTTTAAACAAACAGTCTGAGTCACTCTTGCGCATGTGTGTGCATGCACATGTGTGTACGTGTGTTTTCTCTCTTTATTCACGGAGGCCCATCAGCTCATTAGGCCCTCCTGCAGAGTCAGATCATCAGCAGTGTGTGGAGAGGAATCAAAGGCAGTGTTAAGAGGAGGACAGAAGAACAGCCGAGTATTATTTACCGCAATATTCTGCCACACATACACCCCCATATATCAGTCATTGATTTAGGGTGTGCGACTGTAATGGGTACCACTCCACCACCATCAGATTAATGACACCCAGACATCGCAGAAGGCACTGGGGGGAGGGGGAGGGGGGTGGAGATTAAATAGAGGGAAACAGAGAGATGCTCTTTTAGGGAGTTATTGCTGAGAGGTACTTAAATGTGCTGCACAGCATTTTAAAATATCAATACATCATTGGCAAATATGTTATTATACCCTGCTAGAATTGACGTGAATAAATGGTAGCTACTATAAACGCTGGTGTTTGTAAAAAAAAAAAAGAAGATTTTAGAAACACCAGCGTTTTTACTTGGATCTTTGCTTCTTTCTGTGCCGCCTCCTTTGTGTTGCAAAACTGTCCATTTCCTTGAAATTCTTTCTTGATGTCTGGCAACATCAAAATGCAGTAAAGTGTGAAAGCCATTTGAGGATGCAAGTTGTCTTAATTGTAATGTTTACCAAACGGTGATGAATGTGTTGAATTATTCATTTGAATGTGCTGCATGACGTAGAAACAAGTGAAACACACACTTATCCAAATCATAACTTGCTTTGTAATCGGAACATTTTCTGTGTGTGTGTGTGTGTGTGTGGATTAAACGCTGATCAACACAGTAAGATTGACTCATCCCTGGCCAAACCTGGAATTATCCTCGAATAAAGGATTGAGCTTAATGTAAACATACATAACTAAACATTCTGACACTTAAGGTGTTCCGTTTAAAGGGAGGCGGAAAAGTGGCAGCGACAACAAGCTGTATTATATATTTTTCATATCTTTTTGCCATTGTTGCTTACATGTTCCTCACAGCCTTTGTGAGTTTTAAGGGCTTCCTTGAAGAAGCTTGCTATAGCTTTAATTTCTAAAGACAAGCACAACCAATACTCAGAAGGTAGGCCTATTGTAAGTGCATTGTTAAAATCATGCACAACAGTACTTATATTTAAATCGCTGATTCATCACATCGATTGTTGTGTTTAATCTTTGTTGTCCTTGTATCGTGTCTTAATATTTGTTCTTGTTTGATGTTGCAAATAGAGCTGCTGTGATGCATGCAAAATGACTTGATCTGATCTGTTATAAAACATATCATTGCATTGTAAGTATTAACACAATTCACAGTACAGCCAGAGACAAATGTTTCAGACATCAGATCTGAAGAAGACACTCCATACTGTATATGATACTTTTTTTGCCATGGGGAAATCATTTTGGGGGGAGGAAAAAAGTCTTGATGAACACACCGTGGTATATTTTCGGCTGGTCACCAGAGAGCAAATATATGTGGGAGTTCAGTGGAAGCCTAATCAAACACTAATATATTCAAGAGTGTGTACCAATTACTTTTTATGATTATCTCTGACCTATAGGTGGGAGTTACACGTAGGGAATTGGTTTCTCATGTCTTGCCATAGATACGATTGTACAGTATGTGTGTGTGTGTGTGTGTTCACATTTGTGTGTGTGTGCTATGATCTGATTGGTGCAGCATAATCATTGGCTATGTTTTATTCATCTGGGAGTTACCCGATAATGGAAAAAGTAGGTGATTGAGTCCACGATGCATGTGAGTTTGTACATGTCTATATCTGGGTAAGCCATTTTGGGGGGGGCGGGGGGGGATCTCACTGCCATGTATTGTAGATGACTGCTTCCTAATGTGTCCGTGGAAGATCGGTTGGTAAACACTTTAAACACACTGCAATTGTGGTGAAAGCAGTTAAAGGGTCCCTATTATGTTCAGGTTCTATCACGTACAATGTGGTGGAGCGCTGGCCAATAGGAGCGGGAGTGTTACATAGTGATGTCATGTAATCAAACAAAGTTTGAGAAATGCTTCATCTTAGTTGTCGCTTACCACTTTTCAATAAGCTGTAACATTCATAAGTGTTGACTTTATCTATTTAACCAACCCTAACTCAAAGGTAAACTTGATAGCTTTTAGAACTGCCATTCTTCAGAGGGCTTGTTTTCGGTACTACATGTCTGTAGTTGTAAAGCTGAGTTGTTACTAAGTACATTTAGGTTCCAGATGCTCTGTAATTATTTCCAGGAGATATATGACCAAGTGTTCCATTGGAGGATACTTCTGATGATTTAAGGACACACAGACAAAGCAAGGTTTCAAAAAACACAACTCACTCCTGATTCTGGTAACCCAAGTGTTGTCACTCCATTGCTTATTAGTGTAAAGCATTAATCTGATTTATAAAGATTAATAAGTAAAAGTATGATTCACGTCCAATATAATAACATTTTCCAAATTGGGGTTGTGATAATAGTTATACCAGCTTTACTCTTCTCAAACTGACCCATTTGTTCTCTGGCTTTTCCCTCGAGGGTGTCAGGCCCTCCCTGGGATCACAGCACTGATGGCATTGATTTGCCAGAGCATCATTTGGGAGAGCCAATCTTATCAGTGTAACTCGACCTAAAGTTTATCACAAGGCTATACCCCACAGAATTCAATTTCTGTCAATTTCTTAACCAAACAGCTTTTAAATCTTTCCATGGGTTCTTTGAGTGTCTGCTGTGTGAGTGGTACAGTGAGCCTCCATCAGCAGAGAGCAACATTCCCCTTTGATCTCCAGAGCTGTGCTGAGTGCTTACTTCTCTAATACAAACCAGAGGGACATCTTTTTCAATTATTTCTGAGCCTCAGCATTCCTATACTGCACCTCATCTACTTCCTCACCCATCCGTCCCCTCACCTCACCCCTACCAGCACCCCCTCCCCTTTTCTCTGTCGCTCAGCAACCATTCCTAATTAATGAGCTTTTACAGTTCGATCGGATCTGCTTCAGGATTGGACCGACTGATAAGCTGAATGGTACAGGCCTGCCCCTCTCTGCTCACCACTGCCTGGAAATATAATTACTGGAGGATGAATAAACACACACACACAGACACACAGACACACACACACACACGCACACTGTAAGCCCAGGTTAATACCAATCTTTTTCCTCTTCTCTGCACTAATTACAAATGTACAGACGCAAGTCATTTGTTTGGAAGTTGAATGCACTGTGCACTTGTTGTCGTTATTCAGAGACTCAGAAAAGTTAGATAATTAAATCTATTTAATGATACGCTTTAGTAAGCGTGTGTGTATGGTAATGTCATGCTCTGATGCTCTTAATGAGCACATGACAGTGGCAGGGAGAAGGAACAGCTTCTACATGGTTCAGACAGTCATTACTTAATCTGCGTCCTCTGTGCCAAATGACGGTTAACACACTCTCTTATCAATCTGCCCTATGGCCGCTCTCTACAGCTGTCAATTCAGAGTGGCTCTTACAACATTTTCACCACCATGAGGTCCATGGGACGGCATTCGTGACAAAACTAATTTCCCACATGAAATGATGTTCCAATAATCGTTTGAATCCTGGTGTATGGATTTGTGGGAAGTCATGTGAAATGTGGTCTGCAATGAAGAATGATGCAGGTGTGTGTGTTTGCTCATAGATGTGACCCAGAAAGCATGTAAGGGCATAAGCACGTCCTACACAGGCACTCATTCAGTGTTGAGTGAAGCAGCACAGTCAGGTTTATTGCTGTGGCCATAGCAACAGCCATGAGTGAGGATGCACTGAATGAGAAAGGCGAGAGAGAGAGCGAGAGAGAGAGCTTTCCTTCATACTACATCTGGCAGAGCTCTGTGAAGGACTCTTTGAGTTTGTCATTTTCTCTCTCTCCCCCCTTGAACAGTGTTTATCCACTGCTGGCGTTACATATGGAGTCCCTATGTCAGTTCAATGCAGGAACATGAGTGCTGACATTTTACCATATAACAAATAACCTTAACCATGTGAATATGTTACTCACCGGGCTACGTCTTAATGATTTTCCAACTCTCTCTTCCTAACCGTAATGCTCTTTTTTTTTTTGACTGCTCTTTTTTTCCCAATGGGGGATTCTCCACTTGACTTCCCCTCCCACTGTTTATGTGTTCATCTCTTCCCTCTCCTCTGTGAGGGTGTCTGTATGTGTAGTCTGTCTGAGGCTAATCTTTGTGTTAGGGAGGGCTGAATAAGCCCGTCTTTGTCAGGGCATTAGGTTTGGAGAGGATGAATACATTAAATGATAAATGGTGCTGGGGAAGGTGGCAGCATGTGGATTTGCCTAAATGCCACCGCCCCTCTTCCATTTCTGTCTCCCCTGCTGTCAGAACTGGGTATGTTTGGGGTCTGTTTGCCACTCTGTTTTAAAGGGTCAGTTCACCCAAACGACCAAATACATTTGTATCTTTAATTATGTGCGGTATCTAGTCATGCAGATACATTCAGTCTGATGTCTCGATGCGTTCCTTCATAGGGACCGTTAATGTGGCAGAAAGTACTTCTTCCGAATGAAAACTCTTCTCACATTTATGTTTTTTTTTCAGTGCTTCCTTCAGGGCTAGACCCTATGAGCACAGGTGTGCCCCACAACAGTAGTTTCTATATCTGTTTACAAATAACTGCACTCCTTTTTAAAGTAGAGAGTCATACTAATCCATCAGAAGCACAGAGGTGACACATTCTCAGAGAAAACCCCGCACACTGTTTTCCTTTTAACTCTATTGTTGTCCCAAAAGATACTTTTGCATTTCAGCCAAATGAAACATGGAAAACACACAGATTTGAACATCAAATTGTTGGTTGCATTTGTTTCGAAGCCAGTTAATGTGCAGCTCAACTCTCTCACAAGGTGTTCATGTTCACAAAAAACCTGAAGACAGCGATTCAATTTTACAATACAATACAATTTTATCTCAGCTGAAACATTTTGAATCGCTGTTGGAAGTAAATCTCGGAGAGGAAGAGAAACATTAGAACTGAGGATGAGGGTGATGAATACTTTACTTTAAGAGAGGGAGGAAGAGAGGATTCTGCTATTAGGTGGAATGTGGTAACTGAGAAAGGAGAGGAGGGGGAGAGGCAGAGTGAGTGCAGGAGAGAGGCAGGCGGGGAGGGGGGCTAGGTTGCTGACTCTGAGCTTTGCTGCGGTGAGCTTTGAGCTAGCGACTCTCTGAGCTTTCTGCCGATGTGTTTCTGTTGGCTGCTGTGGTGCAGACCCTAGCCTAGCCACGCTAGCCGCTCTCCTCCACCTCCACTGCTCAGTCAGCCGGCACCTCGGATGTGCTTCAGCTGAATCTAGGTTCTGCAGTCCCAGAGTGTCTCTGTCTTTAGCTGAGGATTTCCTGCTCTGCAAGGATTCTCCCTCTTGCTGGCCAAAGCAGAGAGAGAAAGAGAGGAGGAGAAGAAGACAAGAGGGGTAAGAGCGACAGCGGGCCGGCAGTGACCTTCGTGGTGTGGTGGCAAAGCAGAGGAGGAACCGGGAACGTGCACAGGATCCATCAGGTGTGTGTCATCACTGGAAGGGATGAGTAAGAGAACAGTTTGAGACTCTGCTGGGGCTTGCATTTGTATTCAGAGGCTGTGCAGTTACAGTAAAGGAGGGTTCATACACAGAAATATGTCAGAGGGAGACACCTCTTACTCCTAACTGTCATTTCAGACTGTGATGCGGCAAGTTAAGAAAGTAGCACTGAAGAAGAAGAGTTGAAGGATAAGATGGGAACACTAAAAGAGATATTCTTCTGTGACACATTGTAGATGGATGGATCCTCACAGGAGGCAGATATAGAGATGCTGATATGAGGAGAGGAAAATATAAATGGTGAATACCAGAGATGGATGAAGCAGGAGAGAGGGAGTGTTTTGTGACAACTATCGCTCTGCAAGGTGTGTGTGTGTGTGTGTGTGTGTGTGTGTGTGTGTGTGTGTGTGTGTGTGTGTGTGTGTGTGTGTGTGTGTGTGTGTGTGTGTGTGTGTGTGTGTGTGTGTGTGTGTGTGTGTGTGTGTGTGTGTGTGTGTGTGTGTGTGTGTGTGTGTGTGTGTGTGTGTGTGTGTGTGTGTGTGTGTGTGTGTGTGTGTGTGTGTGTGTGTGTGTGTGTGTGTGTGTGTGTGTGTGTGTGTGTGTGTGTGTGTGTGTGTGTGTGTGTGTGTGTGTGTGTGTGTGTGTGTGTGTGTGTGTGTGTGTGTGTGTGTGTGTGTGTGTGTGTGTGTGTGTGTGTGTGTGTGTGTGTGTGTGTGTGTCCTGACTTGGCTCTTGGAGGAAAACCCCGCCTGTGCCAAAGTATCAGTCACCGTGGGCTGGGCACTGTCTCAATGCTGTGTGCACCTCCAGCTATTTGAAGTCTTTGTGTGAATATATTTATGATATACATTATGTTGGAAGTGGTCTGGTAAGGTGCAACATGTACAGAAGTGATGCGCTGTGCTTCTATATCTGTATGTATTACTGGATCTAACGCCTGAGGTTCAATACAGAACTTGGTGCCACATGATACTGATCCTTTTAGCTGAACGTTTTTGGTTGAATCAGCAGGAGGTTGAGAGAGGGGCCTTAAGACTCACCATACAGTAGGGCTTCTGCTGCTTGGTGCTTATGTTTCTGCTGTCACTTTTGTCATCTTTATGCAATTTTGTGTGTGCTTTGCTCAAGGGGTTTAATGTCAGGATAACAACAGTAGATACTTGGGGAAAAAAAACAAGGCTTCAATTGTTTTTCTAATGAAATTATTACCTGCTTTTACTGTAACCCTGAATGTGTAGAATGTGAATACCATTGATGGCTGGATTGCATGGGGATGTGTGAGAATGAATGGACAGGGAAAGAGCTGAAGCAATGAACATGTCTAAGACAAAACCACTACATTGGCTCCAAACCAGTTGTCTAAGCAAATGTTTTCGTTTGTCAAAATGTTTATGCACATTTGTTCGTATGGCAGTCAGAGCTGGAACAAAAGATGCAGAGGGAAATATACGTGGAGTTTAAGTGAAGTCCGGTTCGATCTGCTTCCTGTACCTTCCTGTCTCTGTCTTCCTTTGTTCCATCACATCCCATCATATCACGCCACATATTTCTGAGGTAACAGCTAGACACTGCCCTACTGAGAATTAAGCTTGACTCAGGCTAATCCATTCTGGACCCTGTGTGACTCAGCAGCCGGGCGCACACACACTGACACACACTCCTGCTGGCTATAAGTAGTGTTGAGGTTGTTACAATTCTGCTCTTGCTCTTGTATCGCTCCAGACTATTGACGGTGAATATCAGTGCTGATATGGAGTGGATATGAGCAGGAATATTACTTTGTTTGAAAATAACACAGTGCTACTGAATCACACTGGCACTTGTAATATCACACTGTTTGCTGTATGGCACTTTCTGTGTACAAGTGTGTCTGAATGTGTATACAGTTGCTGTGCAGACTTCATAACTTTCTACCCCTCCAGAACATCATCTGTTAAACCAAGAGGGGAAAAATCCAATTACATTCCCCGTACACTGTCTGCCAAAAAATGAGACCGGCTTTTTATATCTTTGATTTTACAAATCTCTTTCAATCATCAAATGGGCCGAATGTACCTAAAACACTATGCCTTTATTCTATTCATTTGGCATGCAGCATGTCTGTGGGTTTGAGAAAGTAATGTGTGCATAAATGTGTGTGTTTTCAGCTGAAGATAAGTGTGTTATCCATGTGGAGGTAAAAGCTTTCCGTTGATAGATCCTGACAGAGAATCACATTACCTCTGTAGGTGTTTCCTATACAGCCTCTATGGATGGACTTGGTTTGAAGCACTGTATATGTGTATGAGCAATATAAATGCACATATTTCTCTTATGTGGTGCATGTGTGTATGTATGTATAAGTGCAAGCTATATAAATGCACATATTTATTGTATTTCCGCAGTATGTACCTTGTCCTTTTGTGTCCTTTATGCATTAAGAACCCTTGGACAGGGTGAAAGAGGGACGGCGGGAATGAAAGGAGGAGCGCGTCTCTTCCTCTCTGCTGCTGCTCGCTGCTATCATGGCTGTAATGAAGGCTCATTTATCTCCATCTCAGCACAATCTCATCACTCACAATGAGATTGCAGTAGCTCTGGAATGAGGATAAGTGTGTGTGTGTTGTTTGGAGGATCATGTATGTAAGTGTGTGTATGAGAATGGATGTTGGAATGCAATCAGTGATGCAAGAGCAGACCTGTTGAGGAGGACGAGTGAAAATGGGTCAGGTTTGATGCAAAAGGGTGATGTTTGTTGTGTTTGGTCAGCATTGTGAGGGCAAACTGTCAGCGCAGAATTGGATCAGTGAACATAGATTACATTCAGAGGTCAGGTTAAGCAAGCATCCATTTGAGCTGTGGAGCATCACCCTCAGCCTGCAGCTGAGAGCAGCAGAGAGAGAGGGATTGGAAGACGGACACGGAGAAACAGAGGGACGTGTGTAGAGAGATAAAGGCTGAGTAATATCATCATAGGCCCCATGTCCTCTTGGTCTGATTAAGAGCCTCTCTGAGCACTCCCAGACGCTGCGCTGTGATAGGCCAAGGTCACGGCGCATCGCGGCACGGCCCTGCAGATTGATGCTTAACTCCGTCAGGAAACGTCGGGAATCTAATTTGGCCAATGGGCTTCCTCTCCACTTCAGATGAAGAGGACGATTCCCCTCGCCTTGGGGCCCTCCGAGGATGTGTGTGTATGTGTGTGTAAATGTCGGCTGGCTTGCAGCCTAGTCTGATGAGTGTATGTCTGGATTCATTCTGCATCATGTGTACATCTGTGTGGGTTTTTTTTTTGCTTCAGTGTTTGTGTGTGTAGGCCTTCCTCTCCCGTATGTAGTGTGTGTGGCAGCGTGTGGTTAAGTCATGCGACGTAAGGGATTGGCAGGCTATGATATTAGTTTGGGAATAATAAGAATGTAATAACTCGGTGGCGTTTGCCTCCAGAGATTGACTCTCAGGTAATCACATTTACTCAACACAATCACCGGCTTGTACGCCAGTGCCCGGACAGGGCCACGCTCTTTTTCATTTCCTTTTATGAATGCCACGAGCTGTGGTATTTGTGAAGAGTTGTTTGCGTGTTGATGCTGTCTTGCGGCTTGGTTATGAGTGCGACCAGCTTGTGTTTGGATTTTGCAGTCCCTGTAAATGTCTGTGTGGGTAGAGAGCGGCTTTGTAGATGAGGAACTAGAAAGGCAGAAAGTAGTTATATATGTCTGGACATTTTGTTGGTTTCCACATTTGGAGAAAGTGCTGCTTCTCGTACCCTAAATTATCAAAATATCCAGATCATATTGCTATCTTTAGTTTGTAAAATCCATCATTTAGTTTACATTTGAATGCAAACTAAGGAATTTAAAGATATTGGGTTTTTATGACATCTTGCCTTTATTCAAATGTACAGCCGGAGGCAGGAAACCCACAGGAGAGGAGGAGAAATATGGGAGGACAGCTCAGGGGCCTTGGGTCAGATTCATAACCCAGGCCACTGCGGTCACCTGGTCACCAGTTAACCTACCGTGACGCCCTAAAGTGTATTTATTTAGAATAATGTTTATTCTGAATCACTATATGGATGTTCATTTTATAGCTTTGAACTTATTGCAATCTTCATTATGAAAAAGCCTACATACTGTTAAGGTAAAATAATATTTGAACAGATAAGAGTCAAGTTGGGCCTACTTTGCAGAGGGAAGTTCAGAAGTAATTTGGGTGCAGCCACAAAGTGCACAGTCACTGTTTTTTCAGACTGATCCAAAGAGCTGTTGTAAGTGAAATGCAATGCAGCAGAAACTCAAACATCAATTATGGTGATGCATTGTGTCAGCGATGGGTTGTGTTTTTATGAAGACATATCTTCTTAGGGGAGATATAAACTTTAGGCACACCTCTTTATTCAAGCAGCAGATGTTTTCATCTGTTTCTGCTGGAATTGATTATTTTTGTTTGTGTGGACAATGAACAAAGGCGCCACCAATGCTATGAATTAATGGAATCCAATATCCAAGAATATGTTTAACTAGGTTTTAATTTCATGTTGGATGTCAGCAGAAGAAGTTTGGAAATTTTACTGAAATAAGTCATTGTCACTTTATGTAGGATTTTTATTATAATAAACCATTTGGTTTATGAAGTAAGGACCCAGAGCGTAAGGTCTTCATGCTTAAATCCAAATACATCTAATTTAAAATATAAAAAAAGAACAGATCTTGTTTTATTTGAGACGGACTACTTTAAGAAATCGTCTTTTATTGTTGACTGATAGTATATTCTTCGACTTTGTGGATGACTTCAAGCCAATAAATAAGTGAAGCACAGGTTATGTTTGACTCTATACTGGTCAGTCCTAATGCAAGACGATAAGGAATGAATGCAGAGAGCGAGAGGAGCTTTTAGAGTAAAGGATGTTCCATCAGGAGGTGTAAAATTGGTCTTCAGTGACGCAGCAGAGCAATGAAGGCAGCAGTGTTGGGAGCAGGGGTAAAAAAACTGGCTGAGCTGGTGGATCGATAATACACTCTGATCCATAACATATTATTAAGGAGGAATACATTATTACTGTTAAGAGATGTCAGGTGGACAGGCCACAGACACTCCCACACCTCTGAGTGCTGTGGGGATTTTTAAGCTGAGGGACACAACACTGCATCTGGGCTCCAGGCCAAAGAACAACCCTCAATCCCCTCCTCTCCTCATTCTTAACCTTGGGACTGTGTAGCGCTCCATCTCTTCTCCTGCCCCCCCCCCCCCCCCCCAGATGTACCCCCTCTGTCCATTTCATTTCCTGTCTTAATATCCTGATTGAAGTGGTCACCTCTCTCTGTTGTGGTTAATGAGCAGCAGGTGTCTGAGTGCAGCTCACTCGACCGTGGCTGGGACCCAGGGACCAGCTCACAGTGGAGCCGCTTTTTTATCAGCCTGCAGTCCTCCTCCTAAAGCATTTTAATGGTTCGCCATGCGGCGTGGAGATAAAAGAGAGGACAAGCACTGCAATGTGTCATTAGAAAAGTGTGATCCTAGGGTGTGATGTTTAACTGTTATCAGTGGTGGATCTCAGTGAGAGCTGCTGATGGTACAAATCACATTGCTTATAATTTAAGAAATGACAAAATAATGAAGTCAGCTGCAGAATTACAGCAACACTTATTATCCACACAATACAAGTCAGCACAGCAAAAGTCTCTGGGCTGCGTGAGCTTTCCATTCAATCTGGTTTGAAATAGTGCAGCAGTTTTTGGGGTTGAATACACAACGACACATGCTAGATGTGAAGGCAGATGTGGAACAGTTAACTAGTTTAAATATAAATGTGTGTGTCCATACGCTTTTCATTCAATCACCTTGTCAGCTCTATGCTTTAATGCCTGAAATAACACGCTAGTGTATATTAAATGACTGATGGTTAGATTCCATATAGACTGCTTAGCTTCCTGGTGAAGGGTTTGCTTGCTCATTGTTGCTGAAACACTTGAATAAAACACAGCTATTGTTAAGGCACCTGTGTTTCGGTGAAAATACCTGATTTAAGAAAGGCCTATATTATTTTCTCACATTGATTACCCTAGAACATATTAAATTGGAATGTTTCTGTGAGCATACATTTGATATAAACAACATGATGTTGTCTCATGTGAGCGGGGTGTTACCGGCTGAGGTGGTGCCATCCTGATCATATGCAAACATGTGCAATTGCTGCAACAACAGATAAAAATCCACCAAGTTTCTGTCTACATATTTGGACACAAAAATATGAAAGTGCTTGGCAGCGTGATAAATTGGTCTTGAATATTCATCCATCCTGATTATTCAATCAGCATGGCAGTCATCATTGCTACAATCACATTATTTAGCCTCTTAACCAATCAACCGTCATTAACACACTGAATTCATAACAAAATAAATCAAATTATTTATTCAAAACATATTTCCAGGACCTGAAACAGAGAAGAGCAACATCTGTGGATCATCTTTGTTATATATTCTTTTCCATAACTGCAAGAGTGTTAATGTTTCCCAGACAATTAATAATTCATTTGCTTTATCGTAGTTTTACTTCAGTGTCTGTGTGTGTACTATGAAACAAGGCACATGTAGAAGGTTCTATTTTGTGTTTTGTCAGTGGTCTTCACCCTCAAAACCCAATGATGTACCCTTGAGAAAGTCATTTAACCTCAGCCATGCTCCAGTGACCAGCGGAGGACTGGCTGAACATACAGAGCACTTCAATATGTGTGTGTGCAGTTCAGAATAACATTAAATACACGCCTAATGCAGAGTACAGTGCTACATAATGAATACGGACATTACTGACCACTAGTAAATTCACGACTAGCAAATGTATTTCAGCATGGAAACATTTTGAATAAAAAATGAAGTCTCTACCTGTGGGCACTCGAAGAGTTCCAGGATCTCACACCTCTGATTGATTGGTTGAATGGTGCGATGTTACTTCTGTTTCCAAGAGAAAGCTGTGAAGCTGCTAATGGATGAATGCCATTTCTGAAAATAAAAATAACACGTACATAGTGGGTCACTGGAGCTTCAAACCCACAACATTATAATCCCGGTGGAATTCGAAGGCTGGGATGCTCCATCTTTATGTCCACAACTAAAAATAGCTCAGGTTTATCACTGTCACATGGTCCCCTGGGTGTCTGTTTGTAGAAAGTGAGCGAGGGTTAGAGAAATGGGCACTGCATCCCATGTCCAGCTCCAAGTTTATGTATTTATCTCTAAGCTACAGCTAAGACTAAACTGGGACGAGGGGAAAGTGTGTGTGTGTGTGTGTGTGTGTGTGTGTGTGTGTGTGTGTGTGTGTGTGTGTGTGTGTGTGTGTGTGTGTGTGTGTGTGTGTGTGTGTGTGTGTGTGTGTGTGTGTGTGTGTGTGTGTGTGTGTGTGTGTGTGTGTGTGTGTGTGTGTGTGTGTGTGTGTGTGTGTGTGTGTGTGTGTGTGTGTGTGTGTGTGTGTGTGTGTGTGTGTGTGTGTGTGTGTGTGTGTGTGTGTGTGTGTGTGTGTGTGTGTGTGTGTGTGTGTGTGTGTGTGTGAGAAACGTAACTACAGACATAGTTTCACTGGAAATGTCAGAAAACTGTATCGATGCAGTTTCCCTCTTTTATTATTTCCTATTTCTTCCTCCCTCTTTCTCTCGTCCTCCCCCCTTTCTCCCTGCGGTGTGGGTGAGTCAGATGAGTTGCTCCGTCAGAGGGAATGCAGCAGTGAGGGAGGTGAAGCTTTATTTCTCACTGAAAAGTGTATTTCTCTCTTGTCAAAAGGCATGGCTGCATCAGCCTCTGCTTGACCCACACCCCCCTCCCAGGCTCCATCTTCTTCCTTAGATTTCAGCGGCTTTTTTCTATCTTTGCCTCCCCCTTTCTCTCCCTCTCTCCCTGCCTCCTATCTGGGGCTGTACAGAGGAAAGATTGAGGGTATTATTTTTCTCCGACTGAGTCTTTCTGCCATGCAGTGATACTGAAGGTCCCATTCTGCTCCTGTGTCCAAGATAAATCAAAAACATTTTTCTACAGCTGCAATCAATGCCCTAGCCCTTTTTCAACAGCTATTCCTCTCCCCCCTCTCTCTCTTTCTCTTACACATGCACACACACTCTGAGACACACACACACTTTCTCTCCCTGTTTCTTCCTAAGGCAACGGTTCTCTTGAACGCTGACATCAGATAGCCTCCCTCTAGCAGTCCACTCCTCTGGGAGGGATTTGCATCTCATTTGCATATCATTACAGCTTTAATAGAGCAAACTGTGCTCCATCCTGAGTGAAAATGATGAGGGGGGAGAGGAAAGGTGAAGATAGCTGGGGAGAGTCAGTCTACTAGTGACTGTGTTTGCCTCCAAGCAGCTGTGAGTCTCTATCCCATGCAGCCGAACAGCCATGTCCCTCTACAGTTAATCATATTATTTAAAAACAAGGATTTGTCAGGAAGGATGTAGAAAATGTTGTTTTATTAGCTTTTTACTGCGCAGGAAACACTTATTTGTTTAGTTTTCAAAATGATGATGAATGTGTTGTTTTGGGTGCTGATCGATCTCTCTGAACTCTTACTGCAACCTCTAGGAACAAGATGAAAAACCCGATGACAGAACGCAATAAGGAGAGGTTGCATTGACCTACAGACGCAGATGAGATGAACGTTAGGACTATTCTCTATTTATCTCTTGAGTCGGAGGCCGTTCACTTTTGAAGCGGCACAATTCAATTATTTAGCCCAAGAGTCACTTGTTTTGGTCAAATTTAAAGGAATTGCCAGACCAGAGGGACCAGAAAGCTAAACATGGCTATTAATCAAACATTTCATACTAACAGCAGCTAGCTTAACGTATTGACCTTACGCTGGGATACTGTAATTCAATGTTGATTTTTCTCAGTAGATGCTCTGAATGCGATATGACTTCCTTCTAGTAGCGGTGATCAAGTGTGTATGATAGGGACTCTTACGCTAACGTATCCAGAGGGAAAACATTGATTTCAGCAGCATTTAAAATACAATTTGGTAATTAAATGTTCTAACAGGCAGCATTTAGTATTTTTCGGGGACCATCGCAGATAACGCTGTGCATAATGTTGGTTTTTTCTTACTTTTTTACTCGACTAGCCTTAGTTAAAAACCTGAGTTTGATCTGTGGGAAATCAGTCGTTACGAACATCCCTACAGTTAATAGGGCAGGACATATGATTTGTTCATGTAAATTCATATCAGTCAGTGAGTGTGAGACAGCCCTGAGATAAGGTTTGTGTCACGCAGCCTATTGTGCCGTCCCCTCAGCAGCACACTCCTGGAGGAAGAGGCTTTTTCAATTAGGAGTCCCCCCCCATCAGAGCTCCACTTTTGTGTGTGTGTGTGTGTGTGTGGTGTGTGGGTGGTGTGTGTGATTTGGTAACCTTTCTAATTTCACACTTGTTAAGTTTCCATGTAAAAGGCAACATTTTAGAAAGAAGCCCTCAGGATGGGTGAATGTCATTAGTGTGTGTGTGTGTGTGTGTGTGTGTGTGTGTGTGTGTGTGTGTGTGTGTGTGTGTGTGTGTGTGTGTGTGTGTGTGTGTGTGTGTGTGTGTGTGTGTGTGTGTGTGTGTGTGTGTGTGTGTGTGTGTGTGTGTGTGTGTGTGTGTGTGTGTGTGTGTGTGTGTGTGTGTGTGTGTGTGTGTGTGTGTGTGTGTGTGTGTGTGTGTGTGTGTGTGTGTGTGTGTGTGTCAAGGGGCTGATAGTACACAGATTAGTAATAGGAAATCTAGGGCCATGTTCGAGCCTCTCAAGGGCCTCTTTCTACACACACCTGGACACACACATGCATACATCACCATACTGTTGCTTACAGTGCTGCAACCAGACGAGGTGTTCTGCCATTGGCTGATATCTGTGTCCTCCGGCCTCCCCGGGCAGACTGTACTGTGTGTTTCTGTGATGATGATTATGCTCTCTTTCTGTTTGCTCCTCTCCCTGTTTCCATCTATCTCTCGGCCCTTTCTCTCTAATTTATGTGTTGTTGTTCGTGCTGGTGCTGATAGGCCCAGAGATGGCATTTAGCTAAAGAGCATAGAGGCTGTTAGCTTCTCGATTCATCTAATCAATCTCACTAATGAAACCACTGTCCTCTCCTCGGCCTCTTTCTTCCCTCTCTCCCCCAATCCGTCTCTCTCTCCTCTCATCCTGCCCTCTACCCTCTCATCATTTGCTCTCATTGTGCCTGTATCCCTTTACCTTCTTCTGGCACACTGCTATCAATGATCATTTTGTTTCCTTCCTCCCTTTCCTTCCCCCGCTTTCTTCTCGCAACTGTCCTAGATTCACCAGTTGTAGACTTGTTCCCAGTGAAGCTCCTTTTTCTGGTGTTTGCTTCCCCCATTTCAGAAAAACCTAAGTCTCGCCCCTCCCCCAGCAGAATAGATGGTGGATTGACCCAGTTAGGGTTAGAATGGGTATTGTACTGCGAGTGTGTATGTGCCAAGGTGTGTCAATTTGCCTATACACACGTGCATGTGGAGTTTTAAGTGTGTTGATCCCGTGTAGGAGTGCTGGTTTAATGGTTAATCAGTTTTTTAATTAGACATGGAGGCAGTGCTGTAGACACAATGCCAGACACATTATTTTGTGCTGTGTAAACATGCAAGAAACATACTATTCAATGAGGTGTTGTTATCTATCAATATAACAATACCTCAAATAAGGCAAAACACAAAAAGGAAATATTGGTGAGTTAACTGTTGCAAAGCTCGATGAGTCTTTGCTCAATTTACAAGAATAAGGACGACTCTGGTAAGGGATTAACTGTTAAAGTCATTTTTTTAAGGCCAAATATTTGCTACTTCCAGACACTCAGGTCTGAAAACCTCTGTCTTCTCATGGTCTCACGAGGCTGTAAACTGAAAACCATTTCACTTCAGAACACTTGTTTGTTCAAAGGGAAATTTCTAAGATTTGTCCCGTGGGAACTTCTGTGTTTTAGTGCATGTAAATGGTCTGCAAGGCTAAAATCCCATACTTTGTTTACTTCCGTGACATAATGACATCACTATGTTACACTTGCTCTTTATAGCGCTCCAACACATTGCACGTGATAGGCTGCGTTGCGGGACGTCTCTGGCACATTTAAGCGGTTGGCACTCACAACAGAGCCGGCAAGCTAACCAATCAGAGCAGTCTGGGCTCTTGTTTCAGTCAGTAGGAGGAAAATGAAGCATTTTTTAAACATTAAAGCATGTAAACATATCACAGGGGAAGACAACATACAAATATGAACCTGAACATGTACATCATTTGTCCTATTTAAGTTTTTCAGGTTGAAGTGGCTCCTCTCAGTATTGAACATTTGTTAGTAGTTTCCTTATTCTTGGAGAAATGGACCAATGCTTTGATCTTATTTATTCCGATATTTTGATGTAATTCTAGCAAATCTTTAACTCCATGTTTCCCTTCATAGACAATTTAGATATTAAACTAGTTTTCAATCCACGTAGTGTTTAGAGATGTAAAGTAAAATAAACGAGAGGGAGAGAGTACACTAGCTTAAAGAAATGTCTCTTTAAAACTGAGAGAGAGAAGGTGAGACTGAGAGAGAGATTGCCCTCGGGGTCCTACTGTGTCTTTCTCTGCACCACCTCGCTCCAAAATGTGTATTTGTGTCTGTGACACTACATGTGTGTGTATACTGTATTACTGTGTGCGCCTTAGGGTGTTGACGTGTGCCGGACAGAGACCCTACAAAGAGCCTTTGTAGGGAAGCTTCCCCACAGCAAGGTCGCTCCTACCCTCCCTCCCTCTCTCTCTGTATCACTCGCTCTTTCCCTCCCTCGGTCCATATCTGTCCATATCCAGACACACACACACACACACACACACACACACAGATATATATTTTTGTACCCAGACAAAAAGCACATACCACATGAATTATTTTTTGAAGGCAGGTCTCTGGTGAGGCCAGTGGCTGTGACTTCAGAATATAAAGTGGACTGTATATACGTCATGGGGAGGGTGCTTAGTGTGTGACTGTGTGTTGTGTAACGGCACTGATTATAATGTATACTGTAGATGCGCTGACTTTTGTTAGAGGACAAAACAGAAACACAAGCTTATACATTTTAAAGCTGGAATATTTCTCTCAGCGTTGACTATGTAGTCCCTGTGTCACATACTGTACACTGGAGTATACTACACAGAAAGTTATTCATTTACAATACACAGAGAGAGAGAGGGACATTTTGTCCTTGTAATGCTTTGATGTACACCCAAGCAACACTTTTAGTTGTGTGTGAGGTGTGTATGTGTGTGTGTGTGTGTGAACTGCAGGACAGCGATACCGTAATTCCCCTGCTCTCCCACTGTGAACAGAGGAGCTGCATTGCCACAATTACACCTTTGAGTCTTTTAAAACACTTTTGATTCTAACACACACACACACACACACACACAGTACACAAAGTTTCCTCAGTTGGACGCACATCAATCATCGCTCCAGCCTCACCTGTCATTGTCTTTGTTGTCGCTTATACAGGCATCCTTTTACTGGTCCACAGAGTAAGGACCCCAATCAGGATTTACATTCACAGCATAGCACCTCTCTGCTCTCACACACTCAAACTTCCACCAGGCAAGAAAATTACAGTACAGCTCAAAAAAAAGAAAGAGTGCAGCGCTGTTTCCCTCGTGCAATTTCAGTAAATAAATAAGTGGTAATAGAGCAATAGTTATAGCTTCTTTGTAGAAGAGTTCAGTTCATTTGTGAGTGTGATAAAAGCAGAAGAGTGGATGGGACAATCGTGTGTGTGTGTGTGTGTGTGTGTGTGTGTGTGTGTGTGTGTGTGTGTGTGATGAGCCTGCATAAACATGTACAGCTCTGAATGCTGATCAGCACAATAAAAGCTCCATTAAAGATTTATTCAGCAGAGACAGGATAAGGGAGGACCAGATGATAGAGGGAGGAGGACGGGAGGTAGAAGGTATGGAGGGGGGAAGAGGGAGCAGGTTTGTGTCACAGAGTGGATTATACCGTAGACGCCTCTTTCCACCCATCACAGCGAGACACACACATGGCTGCTCAGACTCTGCATTTTAATAGCCCTGTCACCTCCAGCTATAATACCAGACAAAGGCTCTTTGAGCACACACTCGTTTTCAGAAGTGTCTTTGGTGCTTCCTGACAGGCGCAAGCCAGAGCTAACTGGCTAGCTCACCGCAATTATAGATCCCATCTGCGTCGTCAAAGACCTACGGAAGCCTTAGCACAACAAGCCCGAGGCCTACTCTGTCAAAATGTCACCTGGACCAGGCTGCGCTTCAGGCGAGACACCCATGAGGAAAATGTAATCTAATTCCCCCCTCCCCCCCCCCCCCCCCCAATGAAGTGTGCTGTCAGCTTTATCTCAGAGCGGCAAACCCGTAACCCTCCCCTCTACAAGCCCCGGCTTTTTTATCCTGTTTGAGATGATGGAGATTCAGAGTTGATGCTGATGACATTTGAGTAGGTACTTCTCTGTCCCCCCCACGGGAGACTGACAGACTTACTATGGGTGATATGCTAAATGTACAGTGAAAGAGAGGTGGGGGGGTTGCTAATAGCCAGAAGTTTGAGTTGGAAATGGAAAACGGCAATGGGTGGTGAAGAAGGAAAGAAAGGAGACAAAGAAAGATGGGGGAGGTGAGAGAACTGGAAGAGAATCCAATCAATGGAGTAGATGTGGCGGGGGGAGTCAAGAGTGGATAAAGATGGAAAGTGATGAGAGGAGATGAGGGGACAAAAAGCACTAGAGAGACGGGGGGGAGGAGAAGGAGGAAGAAATAGGAGATTTGAAGAGGGGGAAAAAGGGCACCTAAAGGGCAGCCAGGACAGAAGAGGGCAGAGGGTCTCAGGAGTGGGACATTTACTCTAAAATCAACCAGCTCTGCTTGTGTGTGTGTGTGTGTGTGTGTGTGTGTGTGTGTGTGTGTGTGTGTGTGTGTGTGTGTGTGTGTGTGTGTGTGTGTGTGTGTGTGTGTGTGTGTGTGTGTGTGTGTGTGTGTGTGTGTGTGTGTGTGTGTGTGTGTGTGTGTGTGTGTGTGTGTGTGTTGCATGGGAATGTGATTATCAGCGTGTTTGAGAACACTGTGACAGGGATAATTATGTTTGATTACTAAAGACCCCAGTGAGGGTTTGCATTATCAGCCTGTGTGCTCCTTTCAGTATTTCCCAAAGCCTTGATGGTGAGCTGCTCTGTGTGTTTGTGAAAGTCCTGCGCTGTTCTTCTTCTATTGGACTTGTTAAGCAGCAAGTTCTGCATAGTAAATAGAAAGTTTGAATTGGTGTCTGAGATTGATCACAGGCATTTTACACTACCAAGCGTCCTCGTTCCACAAGAGAGCAGACAAGTTGAGCCAATAATTAATAATAATCAACTTAATGGTGGACTTTTACAGTGGTTACAAAAGGCTTTGACACCATGATAGCACATTGCAAGCTAATAGAGCGACTTTAAAACTGAAAAAGTGATTTTTCAATAGAGCAGGGTTTCAGTTTAACAGAAATCTTAATGTAAAACCTGAACTTAATGAGTAAAGTGAAGAAAAGATTGCCATGTGGATCATTTAGAGCAGGGGTGGCCAACCAGTCAGAGACGAAGAGACAATTATTTGACTGTGTTACTCCAAAGAGCCACATCATACACACATCGTGGAGGTATGTCCGCCCACTTCTCTCTTGCCCTTTCTCTTTTGCTCTCACCCTTTCTGTGTGCTCCAGGGGCATAGCTAGTTTTGAAGTTTAAGTGGGGTGGACTTCACATCCTCTAGGGGGGTCCGGGGGCATGCTTCCCCGGGCAGATTTTTAAAAACATTTTAAAGTGAATTGCATGCTTCTGGTGCACTTTGAGAGCAAAATTAAGAGGCTACACAATAGAACAGTGTGGTCTTGGTAAGGGGAGGGGGCACAACTCTCAACACTAATGTGAGACATAAAAAAAAATATATATACATTTTTCTTTTCAATTTCAAAATGTTAATTTGGGTGGGATTTATTTTTTTTAGGTGGGCTGAAGTTCACCTAAAAAAAGGTATAACTACGCCACTGGTGTGCTCCCTCACTCTATTCCTCTGTGCCCCTCTCTATCTCTCACACATAGAAAATGAAAATCTAAAAATGTACAATAATTGACACACACACTCAAAGACACACCCTCCAATAGAGACACACTGTCACACAGACAGACACACATACCTCTGCTCAGCCAGACTTCTTGTAAATGTCACACAATGATATTGACAGAAATCAGTATTAAGACTAGAGGCCAGTGTTTTTCAGCCATTAAGATTGTGTGCACTGCCTCACACACACTCTCACTTAATCATGTGAAAACTATTTTTGTATTCCTATGCATGCTGGTTTTTTGAACGAAGTTGGCATTCATTGCGTTGAACACTCCTTTACAAATCTGGCTTACAATATTTAAATGTTTGTATTTAAAACAAACCCATGACTAAGGTTGGTTCAAATACTGCTTCATGACAGTTATTTCAAAATAAATGAAGTGTATTTTAGTTAATTATCCTCTGATGATAACTATCTCAACTTTTACCTAACCCTAAGACTGGCAGAAGCTCTGCTGACAGAGATGCACTTATTTATTTCGTTATCGCGATTCAGCAACTCAGGAGTCCTTCTGTGTTGGTGGCCAGCTTTCCGTGAACAGGCCCTCTCACACACATCTACAACTGCAAAGTGTTACCATTTTGATTTGACAACTTTGTATTGACTTATTACGGTTTTATCTGAGTTTTATTTTTCGCCGTTCAGAAGCAGATCCTCCCTTCACTGTCACATCACGAGTGCAGTAGAACCCACCTCCTGTACTGCAGGATCTGCATTCTGATTGGCTAAACCACTTCTGTGTTGAAAACTCTGTGTAACGATTGGCCTGCAACTTGTGTGTCGTTAACCCTTTTTGAACCTGGATACATGCGCAAAAAAAACCACACAGTTAAAATTCCATATGTACTGAGGAGCCGCATGAGACTGGGCAAAGAGCCGCATGCGGCTTGAGAGCCGCGGGTTGGCCACCCCTGATTTAGAGGTTAGACAAACTCAGTTGTAAAAAAAACGTAAGCAGGAGCAGACGTTGAGGACAGGAGTAAGTCTGGAAACTCTGCACTGACTGGAGCTCTCCGTGGTGCTGAATCATACCGGCTTTGTTTTGTCCTCATGCAGCTGCATTATACCCAACACTGAAGGTTGCTGTCTGTGAATACATACTGACAGATATGTCTGGCTGTGTATATGTTTTCATATTTGTATGTAGCTCTTCTGTTGTGTATCTTCACAGAGTGACTTTGAACTGCCACCTCCCAGTGTGTCCTCCCACTGGCAGACCTCAGGCCTGCTGGTCAGTTCAGATTGGAGAGAGCTTTACATTTTACACTGTAATGCCGCTCAGTCCAACTGGGAACTCTATCACAGGTACCTCACAGTGTCTTTTGCTTCTGGTCGCTGTGCATGTCTACTTTAGTCTCTCTTCAGGTCTTCTGGTCCATACTATCTCACACACAGTCTGAATACCCGTCTCACCTTGCCATCTTCATCTCTTTGTCTCCTCCCTCTCCTCTCTGCCTCTCTTTGGCAGCTACTGAAGCTGTCAGTTAGCGCGGTAGGCCTAATGAAATCTTCTGTTCGAGAGGCCTAATTAAAAGATGAAGACATCACTGTCCGCTTCCCCCCCTCCCCCTCGCTTCATCTGCTCTGCTCCCTCCTTCCCTGGGTTGGGTGGGGGGCAGATGAATATGATGCCCTGACTGCAGCGTGCCAGCAGCTGTCATTGTATGTGCTGGTCTTATCTCAGTTATTAGTTTATCTGCATGACTATCTGCTTTTCATGGCCCTACTGCCTCTCTCTATCACCCCTCCACATGTTAATCCATCCGCTCCCTGTTCACCAGCTCTATCTGACTAAAGCTCCCAGATAGTCTAAAGGCCAGAGATAAGGCTGACATGCTCTTGTCTCCCCCCGCACTAATTTAATTGACAGAAATTGTTCTGCATCATAATCAGACTCAACCTCTTCTGACATTTGGTATGTTCCAGTACCGTCAGCCCAACAGCATCCAGCCATTGGCTCTGTACTTCGATATCACTGCTTAGTTTGCAAAGATTGACTGTGTGTGTGTGTGTGTGTGTGTGTGTGTGTGTGCCTGCCTGTATGACACACTGGTACAGTTAATGTGTTGGGGGGTGAGCCTTCCTGAGCAGTAAAATCGGCTTATTTCCAACAGCCTCTAAAAACACCTCAGAGGTGTGTTAATGAAAGAGCAGAAAGGGAGGGATGAACACTTCTCTAATCCTAATTTGTGTCTGCTGCTGCCCCCCCCCCCCCCCCCACACCCTCTCTCTCTCTATCCCTCATTTCCTCTGTTGTTCAGCTAGTCATCAAATTCATATGAGCAACATTCATGTCAAAGTACACATTTGTACTGACCGGTGGAGTTATGATGTTTTTATTCCTCACACATCTATTCCTGTTAATGGCAGATACACGCTGTAAGTGTGGCAGTGTGCCCTGCACTGTGGCTGGGCATTCAACAATATTTGATGACATTAGACTCTGGCATTTTTGTACAACCTCAGGGCGAATTCAGATTGATTTCTGCCCAATTCCGAAACCATCTCTGCCCCTCGTTGTCGTGGGCATTCTCTGGACTTTTACTCATTTATAGAAGCAACAAAAAAGAAAAATGCTGTCAATAAGAACAAAATAAATGGTGGACGTGTGAAGTGAGGGAGAGAGAGGGAGGCAAAACAAAGACTGAGCTGTGGGGGTTGAGCCTTACTGTTGCATTTTGTGCTTTGGGGCAGGCTTATATTTAATGGCTGGACTGGGGCTAAATGAGCTGAATTAATCGGGTCTGCTCTGAACACTTACATGCCTGCTAAACATACATTTGGGTGTGTGTGTATGTGTCGTTATTAATTAGGTCATCTTTCAACCATTTCATGCCCTTGCAGCCTAGACTGGGTGGATTTGGGTTTGTAGGGGACGCGTTTGGATGTCAAAGACGTACACGCACTTCACTCAGTTCTTCAGCAGTATGCTGCACATCCCGAGTGTTGTTGGAACAAATTAATGATGTTCTTCTGATATTTGCTCTCTTATATATTTCCTCCCCCTTTGTGCATTCTTTGCTTATCAGAATGTTTGCAGACAGAAGCAGAATATCAAACATGCTTTTAACACATGTATCCCTTGGTGATGGTGTGTGTGCACCAGGCTAAATGTTGGCTTGGAATTAAAGGGTCATTCCCCAGTGTGTTCAGTGAATCAGTCTGGTGCAGGATCACTACGAGGAGAATCTAGCCCACATCCCCCCATCTCGTGCTTCCTTCCCTCATTCTTCTCTCTGCTCCAGCTTATTAACCCCCCGTCTCCCCATCTACCGAGTTTCCCCTTCCCCACAAACTCGTATCAGCATGTATCTCTTCTGTCATTAGGAGTCCTACTTCCCTCCGCCCGCTTTGGACTGGATTGGTTCAGCCCAAGTCTGTCCCAACAGGGGGGCTGACTCCCCACAAATAAGACCAACCAATCTGACATGAGAGTGTACAGCCTCAGAAGAATAACAAGTGGTGTGTGTGTGTGTGTGTATATTATGTTTGTGCACTTTTATATGTGTCTTCTTGCTAGTTTCTCAGCGACAGAGGAAGGTGGGTAGTGTGTGTTCAAAGATCAGGCATTTGTGTGAACTTGTGAGGACTTAATGTAGTGTCTCCTTGTTCTCGTTAGACTAGCTTGACACCTTGAATTTGAGCTTGAGGAATGTTATCTGTGTGTTTTTATTCAAAAGACAAGGAAAACGATCCTCAGACAGGAATATTAAACAGGGTTCTGGCAGCATGTTTGCGTCAATCTGTCTCCCAGTGTCGCAGCCTTTGTCGCGCTGCCGCTCTGTCTCTGACTCAGATGGCGTTGTCTCTTGGGTCAGGATTGGGCTGGATGTTTTCAGACAGATTATCTAGACAGTGAGAGGACCGTGTTCAAACAAAGGGTCATCCAGACTGTCTCCTTTTATCCGCAGGCAAAACACTCACCACTCAACCATGAGTCACATTCCTCTTTCAGAGTTTGAAATCCTCTTGGTAATAACTGAACCCGGCCCTCCATCCTGCCCACGAATGCACAGGAAACTGCAAAAATACCACTGCCAGGTTGTCGGTAGCTCATGGGAACGTACACACACACAGCAACCACGTGTTGTGCAGGGTATTGTACAAGTGTTTCCTCAGCAATATATTATCTGATCAGGCTGAATTAATGAGACCCGGTGGAATGGTAAAACTGCTCTTTTGCATCCTTCCTTCCAGTTATCTCACCATCCCTCCAACCTCCATCTCTTCCTTTCGCACTCTCTTCGCCCTACAGCTCCCTGCACCCCTGGTTTTTATTATCTTTCTCCCTGTGCTCCTCCCTCGCCTCTCCCCTCACCAATCATTACCCCTCTGCTCTTATTATGCTCTAGTTGGGGAAGAAATCAGTGCTGAAAAAGTTTCATTGCGGCTATCTGGCATCTCTTCTTTGACAATCTTACAACTTTAATTAGACAACTGTGTTGACACATAAAGAAACTCACACTCTGTATAGGCAAACCCCAGTGCAGACAGCCTTTAAGCATTTTCCACTGACACGTACACAGAGCAGTTCTACATGTGCACATACGGTTTAATGAGTGAGTAAATCCTGCTTTAACCAGCTCCCTGTCCTGATATATGAGCTGCCATCAGGAAGCCGGAGATTCCCCCACCACACTGCCTGCTTTTCTTATTAAATACACACTCATTGCTCTGAGTGTGTGTATGTGTGTGTACTTTGTGAATCTCCTGTGATAGTAGTTGTTTATTTCATGCTACAAAAATATTCTTCATTATGAGTGACACCATGAACATGAGGACATGAAAGAATTTAAATGTGTGTGTGTGCTGATGTAGCCTTGGGGCTGCTTCTTGTGATGTTTAAACAGAGTTTCATGTCTCCCCTCATTAAATCAAAAGGAACAGATCTTTTTGAAGAACTGCTGGTGTGAGATTTTTTGCAGAGTTCGAGGGCTGCGATTGGCCCGCTTTTAACAGGCCAATCACATGGATCATAAATCTCAGTGCAAAGCACTTGCTCATGTGTGCAATGACAACAAGGGGGTATCCTCAAGCACCTGCTCTTTTCCTTCATGAAGGTGCCGTTTCCATATGCATAAGGGCTGGATGAAGTGGAAATTAAATTGGCAAGTATGGTGATCACACCTCTTAGCCCATCACATCACTCCACTCACACCTTTCAAACAGCTGGGCCAGCTTCTGCAAGGAAGAAAATCTTCAAGAATCAAAGCGGATATGTGTGAACCATCCCACTTTATGACCCTTGTATTACATAACCCGACTGTAGCACAAACAACTTTTGCTTTTTAATTGTAAATAACAGATTTTCAAAATATAGATCAGCAACATCACAATAGTGTCAGTCTGTGGTATAAACATCTGACATACTGTGTACTGCAGCACAGAATCCCACAGTAGCAGCGTTGATGGCATGAGTCCATGCCCAGTGAACTCACTGTTATGAGCTGCTAATGTTCTCTGGCGGAGTTCTGAGCCTCTGCTTTGGATCCATCATATCTTGTAACACTTGCAGGATGATGGTAAACAAGAAAACATCAAAGCCATCTTTCTTTTGTCTTTCTACTCTTCCTCTTCTTCGCGCTCCTCACCGCCTGCATTTCTCTTGTCCGATCCAATCAAAGTGTTGGGCAGACGGGGATTCCTGTTGGCTTTTGATTAATAACAGTAGATTAATGTCAGAGAGCCGGGTGGTGAGGAACAACACACAGACAGAGTACAGAAAAAAGTGAAGAAAGAGAGAGGAACATAAGAGACGTTCAATCCCTTTTTATTTCTCGGTAACAACACGTCTCCTGTCACTTGTTCCTAAGGAGGAAACACTGTGGTTCACACTGCATCCCTGAAATACTCTCACTTCAGTTTCATTCAATTCCACTGATATTAGTAGATCACTTCAGTTTAGCAGTACAAATGCAGTTATGGTGATATAGCACAGTGGAAGCCACTAAATAGGGTCCTTATTGTAATTAACACTAATCTAAACACCTTTTTAAAGTAGGAGGCGTGCTGCAATATGAAACGCATATTGTCTTTATCCTGGTATAGTAATGCAAATGTAAATCTGTGCGCTTTTCTCTATCTTTCTCTCTTTCACCTAAAGTAAAATGTTCTTTGAAGGCTGCACAGTATTTAGACACAGACATTTCAGTGATAATTTCCTCAGCAACTGAACTGCAAGCCTTTGTTCCAGGCTCACCAGGAAGTACAGTGTGTAGGCTGAGTATTTTTAAAGTTATTCAGTTTTTATCGCCTATGAAGAGAAAGTTTCTCCATTTTCTTTTCAAGACCCTTTTCAGATATTTTTTTACAGAGTGTGCTCTTTGTCGTCTCCTCCACATTATACTCAGGCTTGTAAGGGGAGAGCCGCGACATTGCAGATGCTTCACTCAGACCGTCAGCAGGTAGTGTGTGGCATGTGTGGGCACCTGTCTTGGCACGGTGTGTGTACTGGAAGTGATAGACATCTGTGTTCACTAATGTTTATGTGTGGGTGCGGGGGGGGGGGGGGGGTGAGAGAGTTTATACATGGAGATGAGCAAATTTGAACAACAGCCAACAAACATTTAATCCTCCCTGATGCTCCACCTTCACAGTCACTCTGTGAAAGTAGCAAACTCCGTATCATTAGCAGAATACATTAGTCTCCCCTTGACAGGCTGCCAGCTACACCACCAATTAATATTCACAGCCCACTCCTAATGCAATCACAGGAACCAAAGACGGCACATTTTTAGGAATAATGCACTCCTGTCCACATCATATCAGGTCAGAGGACACGTACAGCACATATACCGGCACACACCTCCTACATACACATGATAAACAAGCACACACACCTGCAGGTGCACCCAAACCGATCTGTGTGTGTTTCTGTTTTAATGATGAAAGGTGTGTGGATGACAAATCCAAATAGAAAATAGGCTTATCTGTGGTGAAATTGAATTTTAATTGACAGTAAAGCTCCAGAGATTAATCACATCTGAATTTACTTGTCCCATTTTGTTGAAGGTACAATATCGTACAGAATGGATATATTATTAAAAGATTCAGTGTCCCCCGTTCCAAGGCAACCAGCATGGAGTTGCAGCGGCTTTTAAGAGGGATTGAATTCTTCATTTGTTTTCGATTTGCTCTCATAAGTTATTTGAGCGTAGATAAGTAGTCTTGTGCATTTTAAGCAGGCTCGGAGAAGCTTTTCTACTTCAGGTGGAGTCATTCAGCAAGGTGGGACACGGAGCGGTGCTGTTGGTCAGTTTGTCTTTCTCCATCTGCCCTGTGAGAGGTGTTCTCCTGGATGCTGGGGAAATGGATTTAAGCTTTACTTGCCCTCCCACTCAGCAGATCTCCAACATCCCCCCCCCCCCCCCCCCCACCTCCCTGCATGATGCTCCAATATTAATCCCTCTGCTGGAACTCCACCAGTCGCTGTGTATGCAGCAGGAGTGTGTGTGCATGTCACTGTATGTGTGTGTTCAGTGTTGCTTTACACGCCGTCCTGCATGACTGCCTCCCTTTTATATCCTGATTGTCTGTGATTTATTTAGCCCTCAGTCTGGCTGTGTGATTGGCCATGTGTGTGTGTAGTATGAGGCTGACAGTATGAGGAAAGTGTGTGTGGGTGTGGGTTGTTGAAGTGGGTTGTTACATGTTTGTGTCACACTCGCTGTGTGTGACACTGTACTGCATGCAGTCATTTGTTGGCTGGATTTGGATACAAATGTGTGTTCATTAAAGATGTTTACTGGAATGCTGTTTGCACCAGAAGTATCGATTGGTGTTTGTGTGTGTGTGACTATTGATCTCTACCAGTCCCAATAGTGTTTATTCCTACAGCAAGTCTGTCAAAAGCCAAGTGTAAGTAATCCCTCTTCCCATCTTCCCCATTTCTCTGCATTTTCCCCTCTCATTCTATTTGTCTCACTTAGTCTGAGTCAAACCTTCTTTTAAAATATTGTATTCATTTTTTTCTTCTGTCTTTGCTTTTATTTTAATACTGTCAGCATTGTTTGTTCTCTTTTATTTTGTTCATTTATTTTCTTTGCTTTTTCGCAGCTCGGATAAGACCAAATAAATGATTGTGTATTTTTGGTTGGGTAGCTCTGTGTCTGTGAACACTTTGTGCCATTCATGAACACACTGCAGCTTCACATTACCATTGCTGCACTGTGACTACGTTTCACACATAACGGTCTTTAGTTTTTGTCTCCACCATCGAGTAGAGTCCTGTTAGCTGTAGGGGTTTGTGTTCAGAGCTACGGGGCTCCGTCTCTTGCTCTAATTGCTTTTGACTCTCAGCTTTTCAAACACATTACCATGACAAGGCAGACCCCCAATCTAAACTGCATTACATTTATTGTTTGTCAGAGCTGCAGTTTGACGGATGAAGACACACACACACACACACACACACACACACACACACACACACACACACACACACACACACACACACAATCTTTAATGCTGCCTAATAGCCGCCCACATCCCAGCCAGTGCTTTGACAACAGTTTAATTAGTTCTGATGTTTAATGGTTTGTATCTTCTTCCATGATGCAGAGTCTGACAATGCTGTGTTAAAAGCAATGCATGGGGAGATTCATCACGATGATCTGTGTTCTGTTTATAACCAAGTGTTGAGAAGATGGCTACGTTCATGCAGCCATGAAATCTCTCAAGCCTTTGTGAGATGGGAATATGTTTAGACACAATTTGGGCCACTACAGCATTTTAGAGATCTAGTGAAGGAAACAATCAGTTAGCTACACCTATTGGTATACTTTCAATACTTAGTGCATTTAAACAACTCCCTCTATTCCCATCTATTTTATAGTTAACTATTGTAGAACTGGATAATTAGACTTTGGTTTAACTAGCAGCAAGCATACAAAAGTTGAAGGTATTTCCTGCGTTTTTTGTCCTCAATATTGCAATTGCGATTTTATATGCGATTATTTGTTCAAGGTCCTCTTCTCATGTATTTTTCAACAAGCAATAAATCAATCGTGATTACAATCGTGAACCTCGTGAGGTAGCAACAGTAGCGAGGCACGTTCTGCACAATACCTGACGTTGCGCAGCATCTTCCTTTTTAAAGCCAAAATAATTCCACACAACTGACGTGCCGCCCCTCTTTGGTACCAACCTTCCAGCCGTGCACTCTTCTGACGAGCCTGAGGCCATTGTGCAACAGGTTCAAGCGCAGCGTTGACTTCTTTCCCTGCCTGCTCGGCTTCGCTCGGCTCGGCTCGCTCGCAAGTCACGTGACCAGATCACGTGACCAGTCAAATCGCAGCCTTTGCGGTTTGAAAATCTCGTTTTGTCATATCGCGATATTATCGCAAATGCAATTAATCGTTCAGCCCTACTTCTGATCAAAGACTGTATGGTACAAAGGACCTGCAGATGTTTCAATGGTTAACTACTCTCACTACTTCCTCTGAATCTATCACCGTGTCATGTTTGTGAATTGAGCAATAACCTGATATTACACGCAGAGCGCCTTTCACTTTAACATTTATATTGTATTTAGCACTAACCATAATTAGTTTATAAGTTTATGGGTCCCAAACACTGGCCTGCTTTATAATGCTTCAGTGTGGTCCAGGAAAGCTCACTGAGTCCAATGAAGCTCAGAGGATACAACCTGACATGGTGGAGAGTTGATTTACCCATTAGTCAAATGTATGCACTGGTGATAAATGGCAGGATAGTGGAATGGATTCCACAGGATTGGAGGGGAGAGCAGCAGTGGGAAGGGGCAACGGTTGGGAAGAGAGGTGAGATAGTAATAATAAGATTGGAAAAGAAAAGGAAGGGGAGAGATGGAGGGCAGCATGGGTGTTATAAGGGAGGGAAGAGGTTTTCAGGGTTGAGCAGTGAAGCAGAGAAGCTGTTGCAAACTGAGGGTGTGTGTGTGTGTGTGTGTGTGTGTGTGTGTCTATATGAGATGATGAGTTCTCGACCCTAGAATTCGAGGAGCCAGGCGTCCTCTCTCGAACTCAAAGTCACTTTCCCTCCTCTTCCTGCCCAAAGTCGCCGGCTCTCTCTCCTCCTCTCGTCAGGGGGTCCAGTCAGCTCTGCCTTTAACATTCACACTCCCCGCCATTGAACAGAAGAGTCTGAAGTGGCTAGACATGTGTTCCCCTTCCTCATATGTGGTTCCTTCTCCCCCCCATGCCTTTGTTCTCTCAGTATATCCCTCCTAGGATCACTGTAAGCCCCCCCCCCCCCATGTATGTTTGTTGTAACACTTTCCATGCAGCACTTAATGTGACAAGAGTATGTTGAGACACTGGGGTGTGTGTGTGTGTGTGCATGCTCTCCGACACATGTGTGTTTCCTCCACTTTCCTCTTTTCGGTGCCGGCCTTGGGATTGCACCTCATTTCTAAATTTATCCTCAAAGTGTGCCACCTCTCCTGTGAGCGGCTGCTGGGATTCTGTGGTCGGGGGGGGGGGGGCGAGACAGACGGGTGAAGAGGGGTGTAGAGATTGGTGGGAAGAGGGGAGAGAGGCGGTGGGGGCGATAATCAGGGAGGAGAAGAGCGGTAAATGAGGGAGGGGGGGTTTGTGGTGGATGAATGTGGGACACAGCAGCTCACATCCTCTTTGCTGTTTCTTCCTCTTTCCTTATCTCTGCCGCCATCAGCCCATCGCTGTCCCCAGGTTGCCGGCTTTATTTGGGGGATTAGGGGGGGGTGTGTGTGTGTGTGTGTGTATGTGTGTGTCATTTGCTTGCGAGGGTTCTAATTTGCATATTTGCCTGAAAACATACATGTCGTACAAAACCCTGGGTTTCTGGGTTATGTTCAGAACACACAGCTCCAAATAGATGCAAACCTGGAACCTGTCTACACTTGGGAATACACCTGGTTTAGTGTGTGTGTTGGGGACAGGTTAAGATGCACTTTGAATCCACTTGTGGATACCCATGAAAGGAAAATCAATATCCCCTGCAGGATTAATTACTGGGCACATGGCACAGAGAGCTTCAGTGTGTGCAGACCGCTGCTGTGCACACACATGACATTTGTTCACCTTGTTCAATATCAGCTGAAGAATCTACAGGGCTGTAGTCCGCCTGGTACCATTTCACGTCTTTATTGACGTTAAGCAATAGCTGTTATGTTAAGGGAATAAGACTCTACGTGTCAAGATGTGTGTGTGTGTGTGTGTTTTTCTACAATAGCTGCTATGTGTGGTTAATCTCTCTTCGACAATAGCCTCCCTGAGCTGCCAGCTCTCAGGCCCACAGGCCTGGAGTGAAGCCTGGGGAGTGGGTTGGAAGTCACCCAGCCAGGACTCAAGGGACTGGGCTTGGACTGCCACCAATTCTCCCTGTGTAGGGGGATGATTGAGGGGGTTGCAAGGACATTACTGCTCTGCAAGAGGAGACCAGGAAAGGAGGATGGAGATAATGAAGGGAGAGGGGAACAGATGGAAGTGAACAGGAAAGGCAGGGAATGAGCAGAGAAGAGGAAGGCTGACTTCTAGTTATGGCGCTAAAAGCAGTATTCCCAGAGCTGTTTGTGGTGCAACTGAAAGGAAGAAATACCCCATCTGTCTGTTTGTTGTTTGTTTGTTTGTTTGTTTGGGAATTGTTTGTCTGCAGTAAGCTCTGCTGCACCAAAAGGCTACTAAAATGTCTGTTAGCTGTACTTAATGCTGACACTAAATCTCTGTTAAGACGGGTCCATTTTAGTTCTATAGGACCGTTGGTTATAGTGATTTACTGTGAGGCGAACGGTAGCTCTGCTCACCATGGTAGTGCAAGGTGAAAAATGTAATGGCAACAAAACCTAATTTGTAAATGTATTCACCCAGTTTCAAATGGGCTTAATTGCCTCAATTAAATAACCCTCTTGACACCAAGTGTAAAGATACAGATGGCGCCATTTTAGTGAGTTTCCTTTTTTCTAATTTCCCTACTGACACAGTAATCTCAGAAAGAAAGAACACATTCAAAGTTCACCATCTGTATCTGTACACACAGCGGGGAGAAGGTGATCATTTATATTTTCTTTAAAACCTCAGAGACTTTACCAAATCCCATCTTAAATAAGAGTCATCTGAAGTCTACTGCAGTCTTGATCGAGTCTGTGCTGCATCTGAGAATGGAATAGACATTAATGGCATTTATTTTCACATGCGATGTAAATGTTGAATGCAGTTTAATACATTCAGACCAGAATTTTCCAACAGCAATAATTCACAAGGTTGAAAACAACATAACTCTCTACAGTGTTACTCTTCTCTGGTACTTTAATTATTCCAGCATGCAAGAATTTTACTCCTGACTTTTCCCTATAAAATGAACCATCTGTAGCCTTTGCTCCATAAACTAACACCTGTATCCACAGATAAGGCTCTGAATAACCGATTGGTTTTAAACTGATTAGAACGTCAGTCTTATTAACACATGCTGTAAAACTGAGATCAGTCGTTTGAATTCCTTTATGTATTGAGAAAGTGTTTATTTGTTGCTTTTGCAGATACACAGTCATATAGACACACTGCAGAGAGAATCGGTGAGAGAAATGTGTTTTCAATAAGACCAGGAGCTTAGTGTATTCCGCGTTTAGAGGGGAGCAAAATGAGCAGTTTTTCTCCAAGGAAATATCTAGAAAGAGATTGGACAGCTACAGCCGTATCAGATAGTACATGGCAAATGAGCTTAGACTGTGATAGTCAACAGGGAGATAGTATCTCCCCCTCTCTCTCTTTCTAGCCCTCTAGCTTCCTTGCTTTCTGCCACATTTTCTTCTTTTTCAGCTCTCATTTATTCCATCTTCCAATATGCACTTTTACTGTTGTTCTTTCCCTTGTGTGCTCTGCTGTAACAACATATCTGTCTTGTCATTTTTTCCTCTTTAGAGCTGTGTGAGATGCAGAGAGGGAGAGAGGGAGATAGTGTCCCCGTGTATTTAGCTGTGAGTTTATATGTGAGTGGATCTGTGTGTGTTTGACTGCTACAGCTATGCATGCCTGCCCTCACGCAGGGTATAAATCCTCATTAGAGATGACAGGTAGGTGGGTGTGTGTGTGTGTGTGTGTACACTAAGGCAGGCCGACTGCAGCAACTGAGCTTCCCATGCTCAACAGGCTGCCTTATTGTTGCAGCTCCAATGCTCTGTTCCACTCCGTTTCCAAGGTTTCCCAGACCTGAAACTGCTGTAAAACACACACACACACACACACACACACACACACACACACACACACACACACACACACACACACACACACACACACACACACACTCTGCATTCTCTGAGAATTGGGTGACCTTGCACAGTGATGGGAGGCTGGTTGATAAACTCTGCTGAGTGTTTACTCCGCCTCCATTAAACGGCTCGCACACGGCTAGCAGGCGAGTAGCAGTGTGGTGCTCCACCAGCAGTTACTCCATCCTGAGATACGGCCTCTGCACAGCAGCCATTTTGCAAACTGACAGCACAGGAGACAGAAGCTGCATCAATCCACTGTGTCTCAAAACCTGCAGAGGAGACCTGGGGTTAGGCCATACATTCCACATTATGGTCGAGGCAGAACTCTTCCTTCTGAAGTATCCTATGGTAGCTTTGTTTCATTGATACTGTTTGGGCCTTGGACCCTCAGCGCTATTTCAATCATTCTTAAGCATGTGTTATATTGTCTGTCACTTGAACATCTTTATAATATTTGCTTATTACTCATTAAGCTTGCACAATGTCTGAAAATATCCCATAATGGTTCGAGCTCTCCAATCCGTAGTCTGAAACTTGTGTGTTGATTTAATGTTTACACCTCTTTACACAGTGGTTCTCAGTGTGTGGTCCTTCTCGTGCTACAGCACAATCTTGCTTTTATCTGTAGTACCTGTTTCTGAATGCTATATATTTTAAATTCTGTTGAATGCTCTGTTTTATTTGTTTTACTCCTCTTTCTTTAAAGGTCCAGCAATATCACAATTCACAGGATACACATTGACATTAGTTCTTTCAGATTGTCAGTAAACAAGCTCAGGCTCTTCATGATCTTATGAAAAAAAGAAAGGAGAGGTTTTGGTCATTTCTCCTCTCTGAAACACTCTGCAATTCGATGACTCATTTGTGTTCGCCCATGTTATGAATTGATGTTAAGAAGAGGCCAGAAAGTGCCCCCCCCCCCCCACACACACACACACACACTTACACACAGTGATAGATGAGCTGGGTGATGCAGTAGAGGGGGACTTATGGTTCAGAGTTGGCTGGGGATATTAAGGATCCATTCCTGCTGGCCTGTAGTTACTGCAATCAGCTGCATTCATCAGGACACTCACTGAGGATAAACTGTCTTCCCTTTGCTTTTCATCTCACTCTGGATCCCTCTCTTCACTGATTTGTGTGTCACTCTGTGTCGGATGCACCCTGCTAGGTCTCTCAGGTTCCCGGCTCAGTATTTGTGTGTTCAGTTATCTCTTTGGATATTTCTCAGCACTCCAAACATTTTGACAATCCCTCTACTTCTGGCTTCATTTACCTGGCAGGCCTCCAGTACTTTGACTGTGGTGTGTGTGTGCTTCTGTGTCTCTGCCAGTCCCTTTGTTGAGGGGGGGGGGGGGTTGCAGAAACGACGGTTTATTTTTCCTCCGTTTCATTTGTTTCCCATCATTCATTTGGTGCATATGGCTGTGTGCTCTTGCGTGGGTGTGCGCGCAAAGGAGGCGGTAAAGACTCCTCCAGCAGCTTGATCCACTATCCTATACCTACCTTGTGTGTGTGTGTGTGTGTGTGTGTGTGTGTGTGTGTGTGTGTGTGTGTGTGTGTGTGTGTGTGTGTGTGTGTGTGTGTGTGTGTGTGTGTGTGTGTGTGTGTGTGTGTGTGTGTGTGTGTGTGTGTGTGTGTGTGTGTGTGTGTGTGTGTGTGTGTGTGTGTGTGTTGGACGCCAGGCAAAGGAAAATCAATGGTATTAATTTGCGGAGGCAGTGGTGTGAGCTGAGGCAATCTGCTGCACACTGGGTGCCACGCTTTGCTCTGATTTACCACACACACACACACACCCTCCTCTCCACTTCCACCTCCCCGACTCACACCTCCCCTCCTTTCTTCCCCTGTTTAGTTTGCATTCAGAGACAATATCAGTTTACAGTTTACGAGGCACACTGGAATGTCACGCTTCACTCGCTCCCTGCCTCTCTCTCTCTCACTCACACACACACACACACACACACACACACACACACACACACACACACACACACACACACACACACACACACACTTTCTCTCCCTCACTAACTCACTCGCTCTCGTGATCCAGGTAATTAAAAGGCAGGCTGCTCCATGGTGGCAGGAGGGAGGAGAGGACTACAGGGAAGGGCAGGGTAGAGTCACACACTGGCGACAAACTATTCTGCCAGTGCACGCACGCACACTATACAACCATACAGTACAACATGTCACAGATGGGAAAGATTATGTAGCTTTGCAGGATTGGTGGAGACCGATTAGTCTGCTCTAACTGGCATGCAAATATTACACTTAATAAATTGGGCTGCATAACACACTTTTATTTCAGGGCTTTATGCCGCAATTAATACATTTGAGTCGATGCACCAGCACACTGCGCGTAATGAGAGAATGACTCAAACTTGACTGAAACCACGTTTTCATTTATTTTTCCATGCAGATCATTTATGTCAAAGGTAAACTAATTAATGAATGAATGAAGAGCAGCGACCAGATCTCACAGGACGTGGCACAGATATTGGGCTGATGCTGTAATCCGAACCCTACATGGGACTGTGACAGGATTATATTAAATACTTAAGACCCGCCTCCTTTAATTTGGCAACATAATTAATGGGACAATGACAACGAAACAAACCTCTGAAAAAGTCAGCATGTGGTAAACTGTCTAACAAGACTAAATATATACTTAAAATATGCTTGATTTGCCCAATAGCAGATGCAACAGGGAGTAAAACATACAGAAGCTAGAGAGGGTAAAAACCTCTCATGTGAAATGATACAGCATTTCATTGAACGTTATGAGTCGGGAGGTATTACAGTCTTCACCGTCTCTCTCAACTTGCAATGAACTCCAAACTGCGACGATTCTCATCAGTTTTATGAGTTGTTTAAAACAACATCATACATTTATTCTCCCAATGATGACTCAACCTGCATTTGTTGAACGCAGAGGGTTATTTAAAGGTAAAATATTATGATGTTAGATGATACCCCGTGATAGTTACGTGGAATATGCCTGTCATTTATTGCAGATGTACACATTAGGACAGAGCTGTGCTGTATTTCTCCTCTGTTTTATTATGGCAATTACGAGGCATTTTCAGCTTAGCGGTGGATGTTTGGTACTTTTACTACAACCGAAATGAGCTGCCAATCTCTATTATGGCATCAGCATTTATCCCGGTATTTCATTCACGTACACTGGCTGGGATAAAACCCTGTTTGTCACAGTTATGAGATTAAACTAACCCTCATACATCCAGTCCTGAGATTTGAATGCTAACACAAAACAGACACACTGCTCCCTCCCTCTCTCTCCCTCTCTCTCTCGCCATGTGTCCAGCATCACACCAGACATGACTAATCCACTGTAGAGTGTCTTAATCCAATCAGACCTGTTGTCTGCTGAACCGAGACACGGAGGGCCACGGCTCTGTTATCGTTAAACATATGGGTACAGCACACACACATTTTCATTCAAAACATAGCCTTGTAATGGAGAACGCTATATAAAAGACCTATAGTGGTTTCATTGTGACTTGAATCCTATTTTGTATTTCGGCCCTGGCTTCCATCAGATACGTTTACCTTGGCTCACCAGGTTTAATTACCGCCAATGACTTCGCTAATAATAACTTCAGCAGGAACCGTGCGTTTTAAAAAAACAAGCATCAGTAGATAATGAGAAAACTGTTCAGCTAGATTACCTTAAGCACTCTGTTTTGAGGTCAAAACCAAAAGGAAGTGCACCTCAAATGTAATGCGGGATGCCATGATTCCATCCACTGGAACATGTAAAGCATATTTATAAGAGCAAACAAAGATGGACAGTCTATAATGGTAACCTTCTTCTTGTTCAACTTTGACCATTTGTTCTACCTGTAACTATGCAAATGTCCGCTCTATAAGGTGTCATAATCATACATTTCAGTGTGTTCTCATTACCAACCTGTCTGCTCTCTCGACTGCTCATTACATTTGAGTGGACCTGAGTGGCGATGTTTTTGTGCTTTGTGGACAGCTTTTGAATCCTGTTTCCATACTTCTTTCTTCCATTTCCTGTTACCATCTTTCCAGTAAAGGAACCAAAAAAAGGACTGAACATACTGTAAGACCTCAGATGTTATTTTGGTCAACTATCTCACTTTTTCTACCTGGGCAATAACTGAATATTGAACAGTATGAGGTATTGACTTTCACCTTGTTTTAGCTTTTTGTAAATTAACGATATACATTCAGATTGTAGTTAAAAACTAACAAGATCATTTTGGTTTTTGTTTTAACTTGTGTGAAGACACAGGAACGATTATCAGTACATGGTTACATAATAGATATATACATTTGCAAACATTTTCCGGTTCTGAGTACATGGTTTTGTTATCATATTGAATGGTGTTATTAACTTGTGTATTGTAATCCATGTCGGTGGCTTAGGATGGTTGATCCATATCAGCCAAATCTATCAACCCTTTCCCTGGTTGCTGGCACCCTGCTGCTCATCATGACTGACATGCATGGCTGCGCTCGGTGTTTTAATTGACTTTGGCTTCTATTTAAATGACATAAACAATGCAAAGCTGCCAGGTGGTGGTTACGAGGCACTGAGTTATTACTCCCACACTCCCATCTCCCATGTGGTGAGATGCTTTCCATTTTATCTCTCGGGATCCTTTTCTTATTTATTGTTAAGTCATAGCTCATCACTCAGCTTTGCTTTTCACTTCTGTTACTCTCTTTCATAAGGCCGGTCTTAGTCTTTTCTTGCAGTCGTCATAAACAAAAAGCCTCCTAGTCTCTCACATCCTAGAACATACTGAGGAGGAGAGACCTTGGAGATGAACGGGGATGATTTTAGTTGCGTTGACTCGTCACTGACTATATTGCTGTTATTTCCGAGGCTGTGGATTGTCGATGACTGATGTTGTGGTATAGCTTTTCTCTGTCATCTCAACAGAGGAGAAAAAAAAAAAATATTCCAGGCTGCTTTCATCTCTGAGACCTCAGAGTGGAGCTTGTTATTGAATAGCTGAGGAATCATTTTCTAGTCCTTGTGTCGGGAAGATGAAACTCACAAGACAAATGGTCCAATTCTACTTTAACAGGCCTATTCATATTGTAATAGAGGGCTGGAACAAAGAAAGGAGGGGACATTAGGAATGGCACAGTCAGCCTTAGTCACTGTGTTTGACTCTTGGTGAATAAATGTGTGTGTGAGTGAGAGAGCAAAAGATGGCAAGAGATAGAGTTTTGTCTTTAATTCTCTCTGTTGGAGATGTACTACCTCAGGGATATTCTGCCATCTGATCCATTTTAGTCGTGTGGCAAACAGCCAGGGCATCTTTTCAATTACAGAGAAATGGTGTGTGTGTGTGTGTGTACACATAGGGGAACACTCAGCAAGGTGGAAGAGAGGAAAGAAAGAGCAGGAAAGCGAAGAGATTTAGAAAGTAGGCACAGTTTCAAACCGCAAAGGTGCAAGCCAAGGGGCGTCCGTATTCTTCCACTGCTGGCCTAGGACTCGTCAAGATGGGAGAGACTGAAAGCAAGATGAGAGGAGGAGTGGGATTGGAGAGAGAGGGAGTTGGAGGGAGAAAATACTGCTCCCCGTCTGTCTTTAAGCCAAGCAATAATTTAAAGCCTCGGCCCTCTGAAGCCTGGGATCCACATTGACTGGTCATCTTAAATCAAATCAGGTGTGTGTGTGTGTGTGTGTGTGTGTGTGTGTGTGTGTGTGTGTGTGTGTGTGTGTGTGTGTGTGTGTGTGTGTGTGTGTGTGTGTGTGTGTGTGTGTGTGTGTGTGTGTGTGTGTGTGTGTGTGTGTGTGTGTGTGTGTGTGTGTGTGTGTGTGTGTGTGTGTGTGTGTGTGTGTGTGTGTGTGTGTGTGTGTGTGTGTGTGTGTGTGTGTGTGTGTGTGTGTGTGTGTGTGTGTGTGTGTGTGTGTGTGTGTGTGTGTGTGTGTGTGTGTGTGTGTGTGTGTGTGTCCATACACACATGCAGAGAGCCCCTGGTCTACTCTGAATTATTGACGGTGGAGAATAATTGATTGGTTCACCTTCAGGCCTATCAGCCTCTGTCTGAGTGCACCAACTCATATCAGCAAGCCGCCTCCTGTTTTACTCTCCCTCACACTCCTGCTTTGCTTTCTGATTCCCTTTTAGCCTTCTATTCTTCTTAGTTTCTGAAGGATTTCATTTTAAAACAAGAAAACCCAAGTTGTTGGAGGTTGCCACACAAGAAGGTGCTTTTGTTTTTTGAAACATCTGTCTATAAAACCCTCTCTACACTGTTCATCAAACTGAATGCAGATTGATTGAACTTTTTAGAATTTTCTACAACAAAACAATGTAAACGCAAAGGTTCTAAAAGGTGAATATCTTGAAAAACAGCATCTCGATCTGGCTTAATTCAAGTTTTGTGTTATTCCAAACCTTCTAGCCATTTTCTCCTTGCTTCTTATTGCTTTCTGTCTCTGCTCCCGGGCTGAGACGGCCCTGACCATGACAGGCAGTATGTGATCAGTCAAGGCTAGCTAAAGTGTACCGGCACATGCATCCAATCAATAACATGATTCTGCAGGCAGGAGATGGCCGTGACATACACGCGCTAATACACACACACACTGGAGCAGGGGTGCACACACATGCTGGGCTGACATACAACCCGCTGCTTTGACAGGGTGGAGATGAGGTGAGGATGGATGGATAGATGGATGAATGGATGGATAGAGGGGGGGGGGGGGGGATTGGAACGAAGGTAATGGAGAGAGGTGATTGGCGCAGATGCTGCTGCTGGATAACTGTCAGAGACGATGGAGTCCGACACACTCGATCCTGTTTTAGGCCTCGACGAGAGCCAGGCTGTTTATGGTAAGTCTGCAGGTATAGATTTTTACATCCTCCAACTATAACTCTAAAAGCTGCCTGGCAGGTCTTACAGTTTAAAACCCAACAAAATATAGAGCTCAATTACTGGCTTACTCTGCAAATCTTCCAGGCAGTGAATGCTCCCAGCATCTCTTGGGTTGTTTTGGGGTCCTTTCTCGAAACAACACACTATCCGAATCCATACACTGCAGCATAGAGGCGAAATGACAGACTATAATAGACCCTATTGAAGTCATAGCATTGCACAGATGCCATATAACTATGTGCTGTACCCACAGCTTTATAGCCTCCTTTCTTTTTATTGAAAATAGAATCACCCTATAGTCGACCAGGCATGCAATTCAAATGATATTCCTGCTTATTACGGAGCCTGTGCTGTTTGTACAGTTTAATCTAAACTGTGTGACAGTGTATCCTAGCGCACCCTGCACATCCTGACTCAGCATTATTTCAGCTACAAAGGAGGAGCAGCAAATTCCCCACCGACAAATCTCAATCCTCTTCTCTTACGCGAGTGTAAACAGCCGCCACCTGCTGCTTGTTGTATCCATATCGGTGCTGCTGGGATGCACGCAGTCCTCGTGTAAATGTATGAACCTGGATTAGACCAATGGGAGAGTTAGGATAGTGTAATCCTCTCTCCTGTACACTTCATTATCATATTCACACCACAGCCCGTGTCCTCTTTAATAATCCCTCTGACTCGACCAATCTCAGAGAGTCAGAGAGACCGACAGAGGGTGAGACAGAGAGAGAGAGAGAGAGACAGAGAGAAGCATCCTTGTAGTATCTCCTCACCTGCTGCTTTCCCCTCTGAATGTGCTGACTCCATCAGAATACCTCACAGCTAAAAGAAAAGTCAATTAACCCGCACGCGTCTCTGCTCGCTCCCCTGTGTGTGGGTACGGTGTGTTCGAGGGTCTGCGTGTACGTTTGTGTGCCACAGAGCTTATGTGTCTGCGTTTGTCTATTTGAATGACAGGCAGGCGCACGCTAATCCTGCCGCCTTAACTTGTCAGCACAGTCAACTCACACCAACAGGGACACAAAAGCGCTGACACAGATAGTGACAAACACACAATAACTCAGAAGACTATTCCAGCCTAACCAGGACAATTCATCATTCAAATGTGGTTCAACAGAGTGTTTGTTTCATCAGCATCCTCGTCATACTGAGTCCCACTGCTAGCACGTTCTTTTACTGTCACATGCTGGCAGGAGAACACCACTTCTCAGCGGGATGGAATTATTAGACGATCCTCGGTCTCAGCTTGGTGTCGGTCTTAACTGTGACTATCTGAAGAGGGAGAATGGTTAATAGAGACAGACAAAGTGTGTGTGTGTGAGAGAGAGAGGGCGCAGTACGTACCACCAGAGGTAATTAGCAGGCAGCTGTTTGAGATGGGGAAGCTATAGCCGTGACACTGCAGGAAGGAGCTGTGGGAATAATTATTCGGTAGCACCCGTCAAGCTTTCACAAACTGGAGATGTGTTATTCTACTTCTGCGCTCCACCGAGGAACACCAGACCTCCACGCATGGTCCTACACCTACCGACACACAGCCTGCATCCGTGTGTGTGTGTGTGTGTGTGTGTGTGTGTGTGTGTGTGTGTCTATGGCTCTTATTCAGAACATGTTAATTGGGTATTGATTGTGGTGCAGTCAGTCATGATGTATGACAATTTCAGGTGATTGCATGTTATATACAGTGTATATGTACATACGGGTGTGTGTGTTTATGCGGTTGATAACCACACGCCATTTTCAATCAAACCTTCTTAACGGAAAACCTTCCTTTCTTCCTGTACAGTAACCCGATCGATGCTTTTCATTATAACCAGGCCACACAACCATTATGCACAACATTTTAATGCAACAAAGCTCACTGATAACACTTTGCCCTCCCTTTATGCCAGAATAGACTTCAAACAGCTGGATAGCCTGTAATGTATTCCTTTATTTGGCTCAGTGAAGTTTAAAATGTTTGCCGTGCAGCATCCATACGCAGCAGAAGCATATGCCTTGCAGAGTAGTGTGGGAGTAGGAAAAGTGTTAATTTATTGGACAGTAAAAACACATGGATGTGATTAATTAGGCCCGCTTTATAGACATTAAGGGTTTGAATTTAAACTCAGAGATGCATTTAAGTGCTCGGTAAATGCTTCAGAATCGTTGTTTCAAAGACATCATTAAATTACATTACAAAGATTGTTTTACAGTAGTACTTCATGGTGTTTTAAAGCGATCTTATACAGTTTCAGCTGGGTCTGTCACTGTCCTTTTCCAGTATAGCAAAGTAAACATGAGTTTCTTGAGCAGTAGGAGTATATTCTCCTCCATCTGGAACAACTTGAATTAGATTAAAACGTGTAACAGATAACATGACATGTTTACATTGTTTTAGCATCGGGTTCCTCTGTGCACAGTTGGACTGATGCTCGCTCCGCAGTGTAGGGAGTCATTCATGGAGATCAACATTAAACGTACAGCAGCGAATACAGTTACAGAGGCCATTGTCATCTGTCTCCATATTTCCACTGCTGTAGCAGTAACCTGGTTATTGTGCATCTAACCACAGCCATGTCACATCCCCGGTGTCACACAGTCTGCCTTAGTGCTCCCTGCCTCCTAAAAAAACCTTTAAACCCCTCTCTCTCCTGGAGCTGCTGCAGTAATCAGATTAACACCTTTGTCATCATCAACAGAGTAAAAAAGTATGTAAATGAAAAACCTCCAGTCAAAACATAGATGACAGAACTATATGTTTTTGTTTGATTTCTGCTTGTTTGTCTTCATCTGTCCCAAAAATACACTTGGGAAAGAGGTGACAAATATGAAATGTGAAAATAATTGCAGGGATAAGAGACGAGTGCTTTGTAGGGTATGACTGAAGCTGTGTCTTGAAATAGCTTTGCTTCCAAAAACAATTCCTATACTTCTTGTAGAGTCAATTGGGTTTTTGAGGAAGATGCACCTACAGCTCACAGTATCCGACCTGCATTTCCACACAGACTTATTTAGGATGGAACATTTGATGGATGATCTTATTGTATATTACTGTGTATGTCTATCACACTTTGCATGTATTCTGTTCTGTTCATTTGAATGGAGAAACATGTGGAAAATGTCCCGAAGGACGCACACAAGAGCTTGCGTCATCAATCACATGACCTTGTCAAGCAGTCGCAGGTGTAGTATAAGTATTCTATCTTTTCCTTTCAAACCTCAGATTGCACCAAATTCTTTGGAGTGTAGAGCCACTGTGAAGCCCTGTCATACCCGATCCATCGTCCCCCTCCCCTCTGTCTGCCTCATCCCCCGTCTGTATGGTGGATAAGTGCCTCACCATTTCAGCATCCAGTGTGGTGGTGAATAGACTCCAGACTGTTTATAATAGACTTCTGTCAAGTTTGTGTCCACTGTGAGTCCCTTTTTACACTGCTGAAGCATTTAGCAGCTGCTCTCTTTCTCCCCCCATACACTCCATCAGAGTGTGTGAGGGTGTGTGTGTGTGTTTCCGCGCCCTAAGCACTCTCTACCGAGAGATTACCCTTCATTTTGCGGTGAGCCACTGGAGCTGCTGACACAGCTACTTCCTACAGGAAAACTTTGCATATGTATTGACTCTGTATGTGCGAGTGTGTCCCCCTGCCTCCCCCCCCCCCCCACAGTACAGTATAAGTTACTGTACATTGTAGACCAGCATGCCTTTCTGTCACAGCATTACTCTTCAGTCACACATGAGACTTTGTGTTTACTTTGTAGCTTTAGATCTGTTGAGGTTGTTCCCGAGACCTTCAAAGGGGGTGTTTGTGTGTGTGTGTGTGTGTGTGTGTGTACATAAGCATGTGTGTATCATTTTGTATGGATGATGCTATGGGACTGGTTTTATCCCCCGCACTCTGAGACAGCAGTCAAACGGGTCATACATATACACGAGCATCTGTTTGAGGTTCACACACACGTACAAACACACACACACAGACACACACAGACACAGACAAAGACACACAGACACACACACACGAATGCACTGCCCCAGCGACCGGAAGGGCGTTGGCTTTTTTTTCTCCCCTGACAACGCTGACACCTCCCAGTGGGAGCTTGCATCGTTATGGCAACTGGGACAGTCAGATTTGCATATTCATGAATACTAATGAATGTGCTGGGATGGAAATTGAATGTTAAAACTTTTCTTTTTTTTCCTGGGGCCATATGGTGGACAGTGCTCGGGGAGGGAATGGAGTTCACTTTGAATCTGTTTATGCATGTTGTTATAGGAAGGATGAAGGGCTGAGGAGGAGGAGGAGGACATGTCCTGTATGCTGAGTGTTTGTGTTTCAGTCAGCCAATTATAGTCAGGGACAGAACTTAGAGAGTCTGATAGCGGGGTCACAGCAGGGGGCTTCTGAAAAGTGTATTTATTTTCTGTCTCTCTGTTTGCTGCTGCTATAAAAGACTGAAAATAAAAAGACTGGTGTGGAGTATTAGCCCTGCGACTGAGAGCCTGGGCCTCTTAATTGATTGCATGGATACTCAATCCATTCAAACCACTTTAGTCCAGTTGAATGTAAGGGGCAGGATGACCTCTGGGGACCACTCTTAGTCTCTTGATATGAAGATGGGTCTTCCTTTCATGCCTTACTCAACTCAATCATATTCTTACTTGGTCTTGTTTGAAAATGAGGGAGCAGCTTCGGATATGGCTGCGCGTCATCAGGAACACTGAATATTCTAATGATGATATACAGTGCTCAGCGTAAATGAGTACACCCCCTGCGAAAAGTAACATTTTAAACAATATCTCAATGAACACTAAAACAAAATCCAAATTTTCAAAATGTTGACAAGACTAAGTTTTATATAACATCTGTTTAACTTATAACATGAAAGTAAGGTTAATAATGTAACTTAGATTACACATTTTTCAGTTTTACTCAAATAAGGGCGATGCAAAAATGAGTACACACCACTGAAAGTCTCTGGAGCAAAGCTACATTTTAGACTACAAATGCCTAACTTACCAATAATCAACCACAGGTGAGTCTAATTATCTATTACACAGGTGTCCAGCAGACAGCTGACTATAAAAGGGTGTTACTTAAAGAAAACCCCTTCCCATTTCATGTTGTTAGCAATGGCACCACATGGAAGAGAAAGAAAATAATTTCTTTACACCGCAAAGGTGAAGGCTACAAGAACATCAGCAAAGCTTTACTTATCAGTCAGAATACTGTAGCAAAAGCGGTACAAAAACGTAAAAAAGATGGAACTGCAACCATCTCACAAAGACGTCCAGGTCGTCCATGGAAGTTAACACCTCGACAGGAGCGTCTTCTGATGAGAAGGGTGGAAGAAAATTGGCATGCAAGTTCACTGCAGTTATCTAAGGAAGTAGAAAGTCAAACTGGGGTCACTATTTCCCGTGACACAATACGGTGTACACTGCAGAGGAAGGGCATGCATGGGTGCCATCCAAGAAGGAAGCCTCTCCTACATCCCAGGCAGAAAAAAGCCCGCCTAGAGTTTGCCAGGGCCCATGCTGACAAAGACGAAGACTACTGGGACTCTACTATACTCTGGAGTGATGACCAAGACCAAGATAAATGCTTTTGGAACTGATGGCTTCAAAACTGTATGGCATCGCAAAGGTGGATACAAAGAAAAATGCATGGTGCCTGCAGTGAAACGTGGGGGTGGCAGTGTCCTTATGTGGGGTTGCATGAGTGCTGTTGGTGTCAGGGAGCTGAGTTTCATTGATGGCCTCATGAATTCACAGATGTACTGCTCTATACTTAAAGAGAAGATGCTACCATCACTCCGTGCCCTTAGTCATCATGCACATGACAATGATCCTAAACACACATCTAAGGCAACTGTTTGATTTCTGAAGAAGAACAGGGTGAACGTGATTCAGTGGCCAAGTATGTCTCCTGATCTGAACCCACTTGAACACCTATGGGGAATTCTGAAGAGAAAAGTTGAGCATCACTCTCCATCCAGCATCCGGTCTCTGAAAGAGGTCATTCTGGAAGAATGGAAAAAGATTGATGTAGCAAAATGTTTCCAACTTGTTCATTCCATGCCTAGAAGACTTGGTGCTGTCATTAAAAATCATGAAGGCCAAACAAAGTACTTTTTTTTTTTCATTCAGAAAGAGCTGTGATGATGTCCGGACATTTCCTTCATCAAAAGGCAGAATATGAAGTAATAACCGAGCATCTGATGTTTGTAAAGTTCAGATTGGTTATAATGTAGCAACCTGCCGTTGTCTTTAGTATATCAGTTGAAGGTACTCCGCTCGCTCGCGGCATATCTCAGAGGCTGCAGATTATTGTGTTACGGCTGGTTGTTGCAACATGCTTTAATAAAATCCATGTTTGTAAAACGCCATCTTTCTTAAAACCAAAAATCTTCCACATATCAGATGTGTTTGAGTTCTTTCTCTCCTTCTTCATCCCCTAAAATGTCCTCGCTTGTCCCTCTCCCTTCACATAGAACAGGCTAGCATTGACTGCAGTTCCAGCAGTCTTAGCAGTACGTTTACTGGGAATGTTTATCTCGCAAAAACGATAGATCTCCTGCTGCCCTTCTTCTGATAAAGATGTTGAATATGAAAACAGACTTCAGTCAGGAGATGCTGCTTATGCTATTTTGAAAGTGTCATTTCCCTCAGGGAAACAGTAAGGTCAAAGGTCAGACATTTTAATAAATCGAACAATACTGCATACACTGAAACAAATTCATTGAAGTTTTTCGCTTTACCCTTTTTAATTCTCTCTGAAGAGCCTCTTATTTTATCCCCTCTGTTTATCTTCCGTACACTGCTCTAACAATTCTATCGACTCCTCCTCTTCTCACCTCTTCCCTCCCTCCATCCTCATATTTACAGTTTAAACTGAAAACAAGAGCTCGTCAGTGGCCTGGGGCTGACTGCTGCTTTTAAAAACGCCATTTACTTCAGATCACACACGCACACTGAATAATTGCAAAATGTTGTCAGCTCCACTAAAATTATAATTGCCACCTTTTCCAACTGTACTGAATAGATGAAAGTACTCCTGCAAGCCTTCAATTCCTTGGTGCTCGGCACAGGCGTATACAAGCGCACACCACACACTCACACACTGGAGAGAGCAGAAAGAGAGTCCCTAGAGATGGTTGCTCCTCAAACAGGAGACGTTTACAAGTGTTCCGTCTCATCAGGCCCCCTCTCCTCCCTGCGCACCCTCACAGAGGAGGGAGTACAGGTTAAGTTGTGTGAAATCACTGTGACAGCACATGCAAATCCACCACAGCCCACCCACAATGGGACCCGTCAATCTGAAAGCCTGACTGCCTCCTTCCATATAGACATGCCTAATCAAAATAAACCTTTTTCCCATCAGGATAAAATGTAGCTTTGCCTCAAGTTGATCACCTCCAGTCCCTGTCTTACCCAGCCAATCACAGCCATTTGGCCCCTTTACCTTGTTCATTTCGTAGGTTGTGCATTACATGTTTATGTATGAGATGTGATTTGCATGTATATGCAAACCCTTATTTCTGAAAAACATACATATTTCTAAGAGCACTCTTACCCAAGTGAGTCCCCCCCCCCCTCTCCCCCCTCACAAGCAGATGATTTGCTTCCTCTCATTGTGTTTGCATGAACATCCTTATGTTCACGTTCTGCTGCCTCTGCTGAAAGGATTTTTAAATATTTGGCAGGAAATGCATGTTGTCCTCTCTAACTGCTTATGTTTTACCTCCCCCACTTCTAATCTTTACTCATATTTGTCTAATCAGATGTATTTACATATGCACACTGGGATTTCTTCCTTCCACTCTCCTTATGATCCATCACATCTCCCATGGACTGAATCCCTTTGTGAATTTAGACTTTTTCCATGTGTTTATTTCTTTACATCAGTGCTTAAAACAAAAGCTGTTTCTCTCTCTGTCCAGCACACTGACTGCCATCTTTGGCAACTAAAGTTTGTTCCCTGTTGTAAGAGCATGTGCTTTATCCACTGCAGTCAGATTTTGGGAAAGTGTGTGTTGCCGCTGGTAACGCTGTTCCCTACAGACAGGAAGTGTCGGATAGATCGGAGGAAGTTTGGACTGAAGCCGAGTGTGATGTTCCACCTATTATCACAGACTGTTCCATGCTGTAGTGAGAGCTAGTCTCTGTGCACAGGGTGACTCTGTTTTTACACATGTATACACAAGCACACACTTCCTCACTCAATGTGCATGCTAGTACAAAGTGCACAGGATAAAACAAGTACAAAACTACCACTCTTCTTAGAATATCACAGTGAATTGAACACTGGAACTTTCTATATGCTTGCCAAGGCATCACTTTCTCTCTCAGTCTCTGTGTTGTGTCTGTGAGTGTGTGACCAAGTCCCCAGCCTCCTTGAGTCGCCTGTATGGTGTTTGTTGGTACAAGTCCAATTTGCATTTCAATATCACCTCACTGTGATCTTTAACTATGCTGGTGAGTGCAGATTATGCATCTTGGTACTCGGCGACTTGCCGCAGTGGGTGCACATGTACATGCACATGCATACGGGCAAACACATGCAGAAAGAACTCTCTTGGAACCTAAATGAATATGTATGTGCTGCAGAGGGACAGAGGAAGAAGATGAATAGCAGTGTTGTCTTACACACTGGTTCGCTGTCCCTTCCAGTCAAAGCAGAATAAAGAAGCACAGAGAAGTATGGGAGAACGGGATTGCACAAAAGAAGGTGAGGGGGGTCATCCGTTCTCCACAGCATTATTCACCACATATTGTGTCTTTCTTTCTGGCTCTTTACTTCCTCACCTACTCCCAGTGGGACACGCTCACTTCTTATCTTTCCATTCCTCTCTTCTCATGAGTCTCAGCAGGGATAACAAGCTGAAGTGATGAAACCACATAAAGACAAAAGAACGGCAACAAAAGCTTTCCGAAAACTGAATGACCAAAGAAGAGAGAGCTGTATGCCTCCTCACATTAGCAACACACTTATTGCAGTATCATTTCATATTAATGGCTCGTTGTAATTACAGCAGATCCAGCTTCTTACTTCCTGTCTCCCGCTCACTCCCCCTCCAGAATCCTATCATTTAGTCTGCTTGGATGAAATGATAAAAAGCCAGTTGGAGTAGAGTGAGCAAGGGATGTCTGGATTTAGATGGTGTTTTCAGGCCGCTGTGCTCTGTTACCAAGCAACAAGCAGAAAAAGTCCTGAGTCACTCGGTTTCTGTGGTGAAAGCAGCTGATCTCGGCAAGGTCCGGGTGAAAGTTCAACGCTGCCCTCCTTCCAAGAATATATTGACTCAAAGCAAAGAAAGACGCTGTAGAAGCCGCTCAGGAGTCACTGGAGGCGTTGGAGTCTGATGTTGTCCTCTGTGCGTTTGTGAGACGGTGTGTTGTGTGTGTGTGTGTGTGTGTGTGTCTGCATGTGTTTTACACTGCTTGTGTACGTCCTTCAGGGCTGTTTTGTTGTCATGCATGCATGCACAACATACATGTGCATGTCTGTGTGCAGGTATAGTTGAAATGACCAAGTTAACCCTGGAGTGTGTAAATCTGAATTATTCATGGTGTGGGAGCCCAGGAGACCTTCAATCTTCAGTGTTAAATCAGTACCTTCCTCTCAGCATGTAGCAGACTTCACGCTCCACTATCTGGAGAGCTGAGTTTGTGGTTCCATGTTCATAAATATATCTTTTTAAAGGCCAGATATTATGTCCTGGAATATTTATAAAACTGCCATTTTTGGATGGATAACTTCCCTACTACAACCAACAAAATAAATAATAAAAAAGGTTAGATCAAGAATAATTTGACACTGCAGATTTGAATATAGGTTTCTGAGGAGCCAAAGGTCACAGTGCATTGAATTAAGAGGTTGCAGTGGGGATATAGCTGGCCAGATCCAGCACCTGAATATATTAACTCTGTATTAGCATTATTATTGCAGGTATGGGAGGATGGGGGTCCTGCAGAATGGGTAGGGTTGATTTGCTCATCAGTTCTAAACACAAAGTAAAAGCTAAGGCTGATGGCATTGTCACAAGTTATCGAAGTTTTTCGTCAAAGAAGTTTTGTAAGAACTGAAATTTAGACCTGATGATTGTGATTAAACGTTGGGGAATTTATCCTGAGAGGGATATACATTTACAAAATGCATAACTGTCCTTCCAATTCTTATTAGGACATTTCTCTTTGAACCCTTAATGTCAACCTCATGTTGGTGTCAGAGGAAATAACGGAATCCCCAAAGTGATTAGGATTACTTTTTTTTGGACTGGTAATGTCTTTACAACCTTTGTTCCAATCTATTTAGTAGATATTAAAGTATTTCATGTAGTGCTTCATGAAGTGTAGCTCCTAAATCACATGTGACCTTTAGAATTCTAGAACCTAAACCGCTGTCTGTCATGACTGCCGCTTATAAAGTGCTGCAGATTCCTCCAAATACTATATTCATTCATAAAATCCCAATATGATTTAAAACCACTTATTCTGTGTTTAGGTTGCATACATGCATTGATAAAGTCCCGACAGAAAGCAGTAATCTTGTTAGTCTGCCAGGAGAGCCTTTGCTAACTGGACAGCCGAACACTATTCAGTTATATTAGTTTATATTGTACTCTACATGTTGAACTGCATGTGAGTACGCACCAAACTAAATCCCATGAGCCTGAAAGCAGACGTCGTGTTACAAGTGGCATTGTTGCAATATCGCCATCCCTGCAGTGAAACTGATCATGCACCCGCCTGTCCGCTGATCAGAGCTATTAATCAGAGGAAAGCAGACAGACAGTGGGTGTGCGGTGACTCAGCTCCCTCCTCATTGTGTCTCATTGTGCGTCTGTCTGTGTGTGGGTTGGCCGGCAGCTCACTGCGGCCTTAAAGATTGACGGGGAAACCTTTAGTGGGTGTCGATGACAAACACACACACACACACACACACACAAAAGCCACCGGAATGCACGCTTCTACCCGTAATAACAGCAACTCAAATCGCTGCCACTCGGCTCCTGTCAAGCAGCGTGAGGGAGGATGGAGGGAGGGAGGAAGTCTGCCAAAAACAGTGTATCAAAGGGGGAAATGGAGGGAGAGAGGCAACGCGATTGTGACTGTTATATAGTGTTCGTCTCCAAATAGCTATTGTTTCATTTCTCCAACTGGCATGTGTCTCTTCCAACATACTAAATTGTTTGTTGTGTGTAAGGGGGATGTTGATCAGAGAGGACTAGGTCACAGTGCATCCACTTGTTTACACAAAGCTGCCTCTCATCATCGTGTCATGAGATAATGCAGAGGCAGAGAGACTGCTTTGGTCCAAGTCTCTCTGACAGTTGGCCTGCTTTTTAGCTCTCCAAATTATTTTGACTTCAGCAATTGTATTTCTTTCATGCTGTCAGAAAGTGTTGCATAATGGAGTTATAACATCACTTATAAAAGAGGGACGTGACAAGCTTTTGTAGCAGTTCCTTTAATCAGTCCCAGAGAGATTGTATCACAGGGACCTCACACACCTTCCTAGTGCAGTAACGCCTTTGATCTAAATGCAACATTTGTCACAGTGCAGGGTAAATATTTCAGCTGAGTGTGTAGGTGTTGTTCCACTCCTGTGTATTCCTTGTGTCTCGTGAGGGAGGGGTAAGGTTAATGTACAGACAGAGAGAGCGCTACAGAGGATTATTCAGAGGGAGAAGGGATTTTCATCGGCTTCATGTAATGAACACAGCAGCTTGTAATCAAATCCACATCACCGCTGCGACGCCTTCCTACACTGTGTGATTGTGTGTGTGTGTTCATGTGAGAACGTGCATGTGTGAATTACACCAAGAGGATGTTTTTCATTTAATACAAATATAAATGTTTATATAAAAGTATAGTTCAAATTACTGCTGGTAGTTCGGGTATGAAAGTCCAACATAACTAGTCTAATATGTACATACATTTTGAGTAACGTTATAGGGGCCCTATTGTGCTTTTTTTGGGGTTTCCCTTTCCTGTAGTGTGTCATATAGGTTTATGTGCATGTAAATGGTCTACAAAGGCTAAAGGCTTTGTTCACATCCAAAACATAATGACATCACCATGTCACACTCATGCTATTGGCTTGCGCTCAAACACTCTGTGATAGGCTTAAGGGCGGGACACCCTTTAAGCAGTTGATCAATCACAACAGAACCCCCAGCTAACCAATCAGAGCAGGCTGGGCTCTGGTTTCAGACAGAGGGTGAGAAGATGTGCCTCAACACTGGCAGTATGAGAGAAATAAAGAGCTTTTTGAACATGTCATAGTGGAGGCACAAAACACAAATATGAACCTGAAAATGAGCAAAATAGGGCCCCTTTAAGACGAGCCTGTGTATATCTATATGTGTACATTCATTTTTGTGTGTGTGTAGTGTGTACAGCAAATGAATGGACATGGCTCTCGTAGCTTGGACATGGATGTCAGCCGTGTAATCCAATCACAGGGCCGGTAAATCAAATTACAGAGAGCAGCTAAGAGATGGGTGTGTCTATATAGTGCCAGGAAGATAGATGGAGTTGGGCTGTGTGCCTAGAAACACTGTTAGTTGTCAAGCAGCCTTGCAACAGCAGACATGTTGGTGAACTGGTGTGGAAGACTAACGCTGAGAATGAATGCTTGCTGTTGATTGGTCGAAATCAGGTATCCAATGTGGCTGTGGATAGTCAGTAAATAACTCAAATTGCAGTTCTGTTGAATTAGCTAGCTCATATTTCAGACTGTAAATCTGTAGTGCATCTTTAATATTTCCATATAAATGTATTACAAAGCAATTAGTAACTAAAGAGAACAGAGAAAAGCCCCTCAGTTTCAGAGTAACTTTGGGGAGAAGGTAATAAAAGTGGAGACTCTATTTGTCGGAGTATAAAAAGGATGTTCTTATTAAAAAATCATTGAAAATCCTCTCATTCATTTGCTTCCTTCCATTGGATTGATTCCCCTACACACAGATGTATGGTGTCACATTAGGTGTGGGCTTGTTTGTTACCATTTCACAGCCTGTTTCGAATGTGACACTATACTAATGGCTGCGGACAGCATTTGTGTGATTCTGAGAAGGAGGGTGGGTTGGGGAATCAGTAAAACAGAGCTGGAACAAAATCGAAGCTGCTCTAGTTAAATTGAACAATTAAAAACACGGATGTCAAATCTGTTGATCTACGAGGAAAAGAGTGAAGGATATAAAGAGTAAGGAGGCAAGACGGGGAACAAATTAAATGTAAATGGCACTCGAACGTAATTGTGTGTTTTCACTGTATCATATTTTCCATGTGGTTCTAAAAAAAATCCATCTCCATTAAGTGCAGATGCAGGAAATGGTATTGAATCTCTATCCGAGGAATTGGAAGTGGAAAACAAATCACACTTGAGAAAAGCTACCTTGTGAGAAAGTTCTTTTCTAAAAAGCCCCCAGCCTTCTTTGAGAAAGGATAGATGCTGTTGAAAAAGGTTAGTGCAGGCCTTGTGTATCTGAAAGGGTTAGCAGTTGCAGCTCGTGCTTTGGTAATCATGACGTTTGTTCTCTGCTGAATGCTAACGTCGATGCTAACCCAGTTTCATCAATGCTAACGCTGTCTTCCAAATTGAATTAATTCACAGGAGGATGTCAACAATAACCCTTAGAGCGTGTATGAGAGGGAACAGCTGACTCCTGAGTGTCTTCGCCTCTTTTTGATTCTGATACAAGCGCAGCCCTGCCTCGTCTCGCAGTGTCTATTTAAATGTTCCTTTACAATCTGCTCCCTTTTTTACTGAAAATCAGACGTACATTCAAGATTCAGAGCGGTTTTAATCTGCCTTTTGCATCAAAAATAATGATAGGGAGAAAGCAGACGTGTGTGTGTGTGTGTGTGTGTGTGTGTGTGTGTGGGGGAAATAAAGTTAATGTTATGCATTAGCTAAAATTGTCTTCATCACAAGAGACTGGATTGTATAATCCAAGCCTGTTTGAAGTACAAGTGTGTGTCTGTACAGTACATCCCCCCCCGCGCGCACACACACACACACACACACACACACACACACACACACACACACACACACACACACACACACACCAGTGTTCATCACTCTTGGGTCCATGTGCATGCACATGCTTGCCCGGACGGATTATTTGCTGTGTGCAGAGATCCAACGACCTCAGCCAACTCTAATGAACCAATTATGGTGCAGTTTTCTCCTCCTCTTCTCTTCCATTTGATAGTGAGAGTCATACTGTGGACTAAGCTGCTTTACTTTAGTGCATCTCATTAACTTAACCAAAACAATGTTTGAAGTCAAATCAGCTGTTTAAAAAGAACATGCTTTGGAAATAAGGCAGAACAAACATGTAGTGCAGGAGTTTTGTCCAGTAAATAATGAATCCTGCTAGCAAATGTTCATTCGGTCGAGTTGGAGTTGAGTCGAAATGGAACACCAAATATACTTGGGTGGCCGTTAAAATATCTCTCAAGGTAAACACACTGCTTATTGATTGGAATATTTACCCAAAGCAGTTGAAATGTTTGTTGAAAGAGAAAAACAGCCCTTTTATACATTTTACCCAAAGCTCACAGATCCACCTGGTAGAGGTGCAGTAGCTCAGACTTTAGGGAACTGGATTGGAAACTGTGTGTTGCTGGTTTCATGCGACCAAATTGGACCAATCAGAGCCCCGAGGCCCCCTTTCTCAGACACCGCTCCTTCAACGCATGTCTATAGGTCCATTTTGTGTATGTGTTTGTTTTAGTGTCTAAAATAACAACAGCGAAAAAATGTAGTTTCCCTTGATAGATTCATAAATGTCTTCTTGGTAGACCTATTGTTTTGGAATTGAAAGTCTCATACAGTAAACAACACACATTGAAAGTGCATACGTGTCAAATATGGCCAGGATTTTTGTTTAAAATCTTAACCTAGATCCTCACAGGAGACAGAATATTATCTTATAGCAGGTGATATCAGGACAGCATGTTGTGTAATGTTATGCTTTGATTTCTGAAGGTGTTTGTTTTTTGTGTGTATTTCTTTACTTACAATTTTGCATTTGCTCAGTTTAATCTGTTTCTGGTTTTCATACAATTGAGGTTAGACGGTTTGTCTATGTTCTTTGTTGCTGTAGGAACCACAAAGGTCAATAGAATGTGTTTTGAGTTGGTCTGTGAAGGCTCTGCGTAGGAGACACATTTACCTGTCTAACAACAGAGAGAGAGAGAGATGGAGAGAGCATGACTATTTATTTTTTCCCTGTTTCTGGTCCCTCCCTCAAAATAAACCCTCCTCTCCTCCACCCTTCTTTCCTCTCCTCACTGCTTTATAGACAGATCTCATCTCCTCTCTTGCACCCCACATTGTACTTCCAGAGCCGCATTCTCATCGACACTGACAGCTATCTAATTGCCCTTGCATCCCTATGAGTAGTCGAGAAGCTCACCCCCCAAACCACCCCCCAGGCTATTACCAGAGCCGGTTCTCTGCTACATTGTGTGGTATTTTATCGTGTGTTTTTCATTGTGCGTCGCCTGTAGCCAGGAGTGCCTCATCAACTTACAGCTCAATAGAGTTTAGTTCAGAATGGAGGATTTCCGTCAATGATGGGAATTGGTAGAGGGGGGAGGAGTGGAGGAAAAAGAGCAGGGAGGAAGAGACGGAAAGCAACCTGTCCTTTTCACTGAATCATTTCAGAGGTGTTTTTGTGCGCTGGCATGTCAGAGAGAGAGCGTGGTGGCAGCGTTGATGCACAGATGGGCATCACAAATATCAGCTTGATACATTTTTGTGGCTTGGTTTTATGCATTTCTACACAAAGCAGTATAGCTATAAACACACACACACACACACACACACACGCCGGGTTCAGAGTAAACTAGTTCTGCTAAATTCTGTACGTTTTTAAACAGTGCATTTGATTATCATTTGTTTATCACTTTAAGAGGCAATGAAATGAAAAAACACAAACAATCCTTTGCACACATACAGACGAATGTCCACATTACCATGAGTGAACACACACACACACACACACACACACACACACACGCAGAGTTTGACGAGACAGATGGCAAACGGCTGGTGGATGAACCAAACTGTCCGTGTTATCTTTAGGTGTAATGGTGCGGTTAATGATTCTGCCTTGCTTGAATGCTACAGAATATTACATAAATTACAATGTATGCATTATCAGTTAGTGTGAGAGACAGAAGGATTTATCTTAGTTTGAGTAGCTGTTCATTAGCCCTCTCTCCCAGGCATCCTGTGATATGAGAGCCTCAATCAACCAGGCAAACACTCAAAGTTGTGCCCTGGATCCCGCTCTGTTTCAGCCGGACCCCTCCGGATCAGCTGGTTATCAGGATGCAGCACTCCGCTTCAAGGCTACAGCGTGTTTTATAACATCTAAACCTCACAGAGGATGGATTCAGCTACATGTCCTTAGAGGGGGAGACAGCGAGAGCCATAGTGTGTGTGTGTGTGTGTGTGTGTGTGTGTGTGTGTGTGTGTGTGTGTGTATTGTGTCGTACTTAGTGTCTGTTTGAAGAGGATCGGACGGACAAACCTCCTCTGAGTTTATTGATTCTGAACTTTCTTATCCTCCCCTAGGGACCCCGCAACTACCTTCTACACTCTGTTTTTTTTTGGTGTGTGTGTTTGTAATACCCCTACATGAGCCCTATCTTGGGCTATGTTATGTTGTTTATTGCTACCTCAGTGTAGCTCCCCTGAGGATACAAGAGGCACTGGGATTATCCCGGCCGCTCTCACATCGCCTGAACCAAGTCATCAGTCGTGTGTTTGTGTTTGTGTGTGTGTGTGTGTGTGTGTGTGTGTGTGTGTGTGAAAATGCACATATAATGTATAGCTCTTCTGTGTTGTGTGATGAGATGATTTGTGAACATGCCAAAACAATACCTGCGTGTTATCTGTGGCTCCATATGTGTCTGTGAAGTGCTCTTCTGTTTTTGTTCCTGCACATGAGGGAAAATGTTTCTGTGGAGATGCTACATGCAGGTATGAAAAGCTCTTTTGTTAAGACCAGCTCAAGAAAGAGACAGAATAATACATTTCCTGTTGACTATGACAATAAAGACAAGAAGAATTGCTTTCCAAAGACATACGAGTCCAGCGAGTATCTTTCATTGAGGCTATACTCCATGTTACCAAACTTCTGATTTAGCTTTATCTTAAGAAACTAAGGAAAGTGCTTCAGGCTACAGCAGACCTTTCACACAGCAGACATTTACACTTGTCATAATATATAAAGCGCTGGTGTAACTCCAAATATTGATAGTGTCCCGGTTCAGTCCAACAGTAAGCCAGCACGTACAACACTGGACCATAAACTGAAGCAAGACAATTTAATTCAGAAGTCATTGTTTTTCATTTCATTTGAGCTTTTTTTTTACTGTTGTCTCAAAATCTGCAATGAACATATCTTTAGACACCATTTTAAATATACAGTGAAGACATACATATTTTATTAAGTACCTTATATTCTTTGTGTCAATACATCTGATAACTGCTCTAATCTAGGTTTAGTTTAGTTTTAGTTTGTGATTTCTATTAATGAACCTTAGTAAGAAAGATACAAAATGTTTTATAAACAGAAGCACAAATTGACAATGGTGGCAGTAGGAAAAATACAGTTACTGATAACCTGAACATAAACACGTGTCCAGCGTGTAGATTTAACCTAAGATGCTTGAATTTAATGAAAGATATTTCCCTTAATATTGATTCCCTTACCTCTAATACGGTCATGCTGTAAAATATGTAATTTATTTCCAATACTGCCACAGAGCAGTGTGGGTGGAAGAGACCATGAACTCTACCTCTTTAAGTGTTGTTTCCTCTGGGGGAAAGGTCCTTATGCCTGCAGGACATAGCCAATAGGATCCAGCAACAGAGGTCAGAGGTCAGGGCCACAGTGACAGCAGCTTATTCTTCCACCTCCTGTCAGGTTTCATCTGAATGCTGATCTGGGGTCAGATGTGTGATTGTTGCCTTGTGTTGTGGACTGATGCTGGGATGGGGAGCTGATTTGTGATCAGACAGAGAATGGTTATTTATTGAAGTCGGCTGGAGGGCTAAAAGGTGAGGTAATTGGTTGTAAGCTGGTGATTTGAGGTTATAGGAGCAATGAATTGTGGTCCCATAGGTTGCAGAGAAGGCTGCCGTATTGATGCAGTACCGTATCATCGTCAGGCAGTGTCTCAACCTTTTATAAAAGATACATTATTATTTCAGAGAAGGACATGCCAACCTCTAAACACCGGCAGGGTCTATTTTTTATTATGCTTGCTTACTAAATAAATTAGGATGGAGGGCCTACATGTTGATGCCAATATAATTTCAAGTCCAATTTGTTTCCCCACGGCAGCTCTAAATTGAAGCGATTGAAATAGAAGTGCAAGCCCTGGCAAATTTGTTCTAGACTTTGGATCAGAGCTTCATTATACATCTCATTTTGCTCGCCTAATATTGTGCTGCATGTCATTTGCCCGCAAATAGCCCAGAAGGATATATCAGTGTTATCAGGCTTTGGGCTCTGATCTGCGCTGATACATTTGAAGGTCAGACCTCATGGAGGAAATGGAAATAAAGAGTATAATTTAATTTCAAGTGTATTATAATAAAACTAGGCACACAAAATGAACCGCAGGGACGAGCGTGCGGCCCATTGTTTTAAAAGCTGATAGACTAATTGTATTGCGAGGAGGACCTCTTTGGAATAAGAGAACACTTCCACAGACACATAATGAAATCCAAAATGAATTGATGGGGGATAGCGAAGTGCTTTGAGAGTGTGTTTGTGCCACTGAAAAAGAGAAATGCACTCCCAGGAAAGTCCATTCATTTATGTAGATCCATGTCCTTCCTTGATGTCTTGTTTTTTCTCCAAATGATGTATTTGTGTTTTGAACATCGACTTTGCTTTCCCTCTGTTATTCAGAATGAGCCTAAGAGGAATGTCTCTGACTGTGTTTTGTCTCCCACCCATGCTGATGATCACTAATGTGTTAGCTGTTTTCTCAGAAAGTGCCAGACTTTCAGAGGGAAAGCAGCCGCACTTTAATTTGCACCTTGTCTTTGAGAGCAGTGTGAACAACAGCGAGTGTGTTAACCAAACCTGTGGGGAAACGCTCTGTATGATGCTACTTTCCAAAGGAATAAGTGGGAGAAAATAGATCGTCATTAATAGAGAATATGGTGTGTCCTTGGAGGACTCCCTACCGCATGTGTCGGTGCAGAGGTTCTGCTCTTTCCTACAGTGTTCTCCGCCGGAAGATGCAGCGCAGATTAAAAACGACAGTGATTCATCTGAGGCTGAGCTTCATAGATAGATATGTGAGACGAATCGCTGGCAATAAAAAAGACAATTTTGTTCCTAATATGGGGGATTGGGCCTTTGTGACAGTCCCTATAAAGAGACTTAACGTCCCCCTCAGTGAGTCCCCTGTCCCAAAGCCTCACTGCCACCTCTTCATGCATATACATGGCTTTAAAGCGCTGCTTTATGAATACTATCAAGGACTCAATAGTATTGTCTGTGTTCCAACGCGAGTGTGTTTCAGAATGTGTGGTAATTTATAAATGCTATTACTGGCTGCATGTATTCAGTCCTTCTGCATGATCATCTCCTCGTCCTTCATCTTCATGCCGCACTTGCATTAACCAATCAGGCTTTGGGTTCATCTTCCTCGGTTGTGGTCAGGTAACGCCTCTGGAAGCTTTGCTCCTAATGCTTATGTGCCCGCTGGGAATGTGTGCTTAAAGACAGGCTTTAATAGGGTTAACCCGTGTGTGTGTGTGTGTGTGTGTGTGTGTGTGTGTGTGTGTGTGTGTGTGTGTGTGTGTGTGTGTGTGTGTGTGTGTGTGTGTGTGTGTGTGTGTGTGTGTGTGTGTGTGTGTGTGTGTGTGTGTGTGTGTGTGTGTGTGTGTGTGTGTGTGTGTGTGTGTGTGTGTGTGTGTGTGTGTGTGTGTGTGTGTGTGTGTGTGTGTGTGTGTGTGTATTTTAAGGTAACTGTTTATTAGAGGGAAAGCCTGAGAGCAAAACTCTAGTTCTCACTCACTCACACACACACACACACACACACCCTTTAATGAAATGTTAATTGCTGTAGAGTGTGGTAGTAGGCCTGTGTGTCTGGGTTGTGCGTCTTTATCAGCAGTGACTTGATATTGTGTGTGTTCCAGGGGAATTAGCCGTGTTACACTGCAGCTGCGAGGCTCCTCTTTATTACGCTGTGTTGTAGCTGAGCTGGAGTCGCCAGCATAATCTCTCACACTCTCTCTCTGTCTCTGTGTCTCTGTCTGTCTGTGTGTGTGTGAGCTTGTGCGTACCTGTGGCAGGTGTCGTGAGCATATTGTCGAATCATCCAATGTGTCACTCTTCACCGTGGAGCAGACTCTGGTCTCTGTTAGTTTGTCAATCAGCGTGCTAATTACACCGTAGCAGGAGTTTCTCAAGGGCGCGTTTAACACAGCAGCTCTACAATGTATGCATTTAAAAACTTACCGTTTGAAACCAATGACTAGTCGAGACCATCACAGGGCAGACCACTAACTGAACAATTGATTCATAAAGATGGAAAAATTATATAAAGATCTAAAGGGTTTTTGTACAAGAATGCATGTTTTGGATTCCAACAGTAGATCCTCAACCTGCCTGTTGGTTGTTGCTCAAACTACAGTAATTATGAATAGATTTTTGACACTTTTTTATGTTTCTTTCATCGTAAATTATTTTCACACAAAGGGAAAAGCTGAGTTGCGGTTTAAAGAGTCGGAAGAACTATTTCAGGTGACAAGTAAGCTTTCTGTAGACCAACTTGTGAAGGCAGCACTCGGTGTCAAAGGGGTCCTTCAAAAACACCCTCTCAATACTGCTACTGTATACACTCTTCTATCAAATGTTTTCTGTTGCCATGAAATCCCACCTCCAAATCCTTTTCCTGTGACTGTATGCAAGTCTAAAGCGATACAGGTTTATATTATGTTACATAATTTAACATCTTTTCTCCCACCTTGGTGTCCAGATATGCTGTCTATGAATACAAAGCATTACTAGTGATACCTTGACAGCTGCTGATCTTAAGATTTAACACGAGTGTCCGGCATTAGAGGGTTTCTCAGAGGGTTAGACACAGATTTGCTTTAACAGCAGCTTGATGTGATGTTGTGAAAATAACAACTTTATGACAGCCTGAACTTGTGATTTTGAATAATTGGCCTCTCTCTGGGGAAAGTCTTGATGGTGACAGTGAGAAGATTGCTACCGGGGCGTCACTGTGACTCGAGCGGTGCGAAGGTTGGCAGTGTGTGACGAAGGAGGCCGCGCTCTCTGACATTTTCTGCTCTAACGCTGTCTAAAATATGACTCCAGGTGATGCGCAGTGCTAATTAAAATTGATTACATAACGCTGCTGGTTCTGTGCCCTTCAGTAATAGTTCTCCTCTCTCAGCACTCTTGTTCATTTATTCTCTCCAGTTTTAACAGCTTTTGGTGTATTCTCGTCCTTCCTCCTCTTTCATTTGCCGCTAAACTCCTCCATTTGTGACGTGCAAGCATCTGAAAATGATGGCTAGAATATTTCCATTTATTAATTACACAGCGTGCGATCACATCCACGCACAACCACAGACGGGCTCAAGGATGTCTCAGCATGACCTTATTAAAAGAAGTCATCATCATTGGAGGAAAAGAGCTAAGTACCTGTGGAGAAAATGACACCACTGCTAATGAGGACATCGCAATGAGTTCCTCAATGAGCATTAGAGATCAAGACGGAGGAGAGAAGATATAACATGAAAAAAAGCCCAATAGAACAAAAAGGAAAGGACAACGGGGAGCAGGTGGACTGAAGGGTCCGCTGAAACTGTGCCTCGGACAAACGCATCACAGATGTCTATAAATCAGCTCCTCGTTCGTCTTGACCACCTGTATTTCTGAGCCCCTCTGTCAACGTCTCAACCAACAGATAGATGCGGGAAAACATTCTCCCTGCAAGCTTTCCGACCAACTTTTTCATAGCTTTATTTTTCACTTTCTCCGCCTGTCTTCCTCTCGCAGTATAGTTCACATCCTCTCATCGCTCTGCAGCATCCTCAGGTTTATGCTTGGGGTTTTGATTTATGTTTCTGGGTGGATATGCGAGCAGCTGATAGTGGGTTTATTTTGCGTGTGTGTGTGCTTTGTGCATATACGTGTGTTTCTCTACCTGCCCAGGCTTGGGATTAAACGTCAGTCTCATAGATTGATGGTTCCCTCTGATAGAACGCCACTACAGGAGTGCATCTATTGCAGCTCACAGACGAGGAAAGAGAGACACACTTCAGAGAAACATATTGAATATCGAGTTCAGATGTAGAAGTCGATGCGGAACACGTAAGCGCAGAAATGTTTGTCATATTCTTTCGGCATTTACCTCACAAGCAGAGGTAGCAGAGAGACTGATTTTCAACAGAGGATAGGCTTCTATGAGTATCAGCAGGAAAGGGCAGGAGGTTAAGTGCTCCTTTTTCCAGCACATGCAGGGGTCACACACACTGGTAATATGCTGTGAGTGGCTGGCAATGTGCCAAGCGGAAAGGGCACACTTTCATCCAAGTGGAAGAGGTGTGGGTGTGGGTGTGTGTGTGTGTGTGTGTGTGTGTGTGTGGACATATATGAGTAAGTGTATGTACCTGTGGAAAAAAAGTGTGTGCAAGCATATGAAGAGGGAGTGACTCATGGCAGAGGCCAGGGAATGATGTACCTCTGCAGTTCTGGCATTCATCCATTATCTCAGAACATTTTTATCAGTCTCTCCTCTGCGGGTGACCTCCCTAATGTCTGTGTGTATGAGTGCTTCTGTATTACTTCACTACTTTATATGCAGTCATGACGGGTCTAACAGTATGTGTGGGTGGGGGAAAATAGTGCTAAAACAAAGAAATGTACTAACCTATTCATCAATCTATCAACCATGAGTCATTTACCAGGCATATAGTTACATTTGGCAGTTAAAATGTGAGGATTTGCTTATCTTCTTTTAGTTTATTTCACTGTTAGTACATCCATTGTACATGTTAGACTGTCTGGCAGCCCAAAGGAAGAGTTTAAAGATGGTTTGAGGCTCTGAGTGATTGTAATGACCATTGTTAGACAACAGGTTATTTGGTATCGGTACAGTCACATATTTAAATATCTGAACATCTCTTTTTTCCTTCCCTGCTCTCCTTGGAACAGCTGTAAGAGGTAAGTACCTTTTCACTCCTTCTATCAGCACCGTTGTAAGCTGTGAATGATGCTGAGCCAGCTCTCTTTATGTGGTAGCACTATGGTTGAATGACAAGAAAGAGCCTGGAGGACTGTTATACGGCCTCTCTTTACTGTTTTTTTCCCTTTAAATTATGGTTTAAGATCCCGAATGGCTCTCAATCCTTCTTGAGGGATTTTATGGTAGCAGCCAACAGTTACAGTGTGTTTTCAGTACGCCCACAAGAGTCCTGAAGTAATACTACATTTCTCATTTCTGCACTCAAAAGACCGGCATGGCACATTTACAGGCATTAAGTCAAAACTAGTCATACTGGAAAATGTAATTCATTTCACAAAGTCCAGTATTGTCCAGACTCTGAAGTTTATACATGAGCCTGTCTGGCCTCCACAAATCCCCAAAAAGTGGAAACGTTCTTAGCGCGCTGCAGCAGAGGAGCTGTCCTTCGTGCTGAACTCACAGGAGATTTAAGAGCGGGAATTCACCGCCTCTGCTTAAGTTTTCTGCTGCAACACCGGGTAATAGCTGTGCTGTTTGGGACACATGATTGTATCTGAGACATTAGGAGGAGTCGGTCCTGCTTTTATGTCGCGTAGACAGTTTGTGGCAGAACTCAGGAGATGAAAATGTGTTGTTTCACATTGTGGGTATTTTTGTGGCTTTCCGACTCTTTCCCGCTAATACACTTTCGCTCCACAGTCTCTGCATGCACTTTCTCTCCCTCGTTCTGGTGCTGTCAGCGTGAATGTTTGCTGGATCCAAATAGTGGAAACACAATCAGTAGTGGTTCAACATGGTTACAACATTTGATGATTTCTTCATGCACTCACACTTGGGAAAAGTCCATCAAACACACAGACTGCATTAAATAAATATAAGGGCGCATTTGGTCTTCTGCCTTAATGAATACTTTAAGGCCGAGCTACAGATCCAATCCTGCGTGTCTGTGAGGAATGAAGCATTAGTTGATCTGATGCTGGCTGAGGATATTTGGAAATCTGATTGATTTGGCTCGGTCTACAGGACAGCAGTGAATGTAGAAGCATTGCATCATGGTGCTGCTGTCTGACAAAAACATACCTCCTGTGCTGATGTTTTATCATTCCTGACTGAGATTGAATTTTGTTTTTCTGAGCGTTGTTGTTTTTTTGTTGTTTTTTATGACAGAAGGGCCCTCAGGGACCCATTACAAATCTGTTGTGTAGTTTCAAAATGCCCAGGCATCAATAGGAATATCTGACAGTATGTGACACGGTTGCTTACAAAAACATACATTCCAGCAGTGCAAGTGTTGAGCCTGACAGCAGCAGTAGGTGTGTGTAAGGAGTGTGTGTAAACAGATGGTGGAGAGCGGAGATGGCAGCAGACTCAGAACTGTCTTCACTTCCCGCTCGCCTCTCTCCATGCACATGAGTGTTAGCTCACATCACACTGAGAGGGGCCTCCAGCTACATCTTTCCTGCTGGTGCTCATTCTTCAAAAAAGCCCAAACACACACACACACACACACACACACACACACACACACACACACACACACACACACACACACACACACACACACACACACACACTTCTTCTAATACACACTCTCCCCTTTCAATAGAAAAACGATGTCTACCAGATGTGTATATGGTGTTGTCCATCTGCCTATTTCCGTGTGTGTGTGTACATAAGTGCATGTGCTTCTCTGCTGTAAAAGACACACTCATTAGATGTACACTCTGTAACAAACTAATTAACAGCCTCTTTAAGACTCAAGCAGCTATCCTGCTGAGGTTGAGGAACAGTCAGACCAACACACACACACACACACACACACACACACACACACACACACACACACACACACACACACACACACACACACACACTATTCTGCACATGTAATCATACATTTATTTAACACAATTTGCATAAACATGAGGATACATACAGTGGGGCAAAAAAGTATTTAGTCAGCCACCAATTGTGCAAGTTCTCCCATTTAAAAAGATGAGAGAGGCCTGTAATTTTTATCATAGGTATACCTCAACTATGAGAGACAGAATGGGGCAAACAATCCAGGAAATCACATTGTCTGATTTTTAAAGAATTTATTTTCTAATTATTGTGGAAAATAAGTATTTGGTCAATAACAAAAGTTCATCTCAATACTTTGTTATATACCCTTTGTTGGCAATGACAGAGGGCAAACGTTTTCTGTAAGTCTTCACAAGGTTTCCACACACTGTTGCTGGTATTTTGACCCATTCCTCCATGCAGATCTCCTCTAAAGCAGTGATGTTTTGGGGCTGTCGCTGGGCAACACGGACTTTCAACTCCCTCCAAAGATTTTCTATGGGGTTGAGATCTGGAGACTGGCTAGGCCACTCCAGGACCTTGAAATGCTTCTTACGAAGCCACTCCTTTGTTGCCCTGGTGGTGTGTTTGGGATCATTGTCATGCTGAAAGACCCAGCCACGCTTCATCTTCAGTGCCCTTGCTGATGGAAGGAGGTTTTCACTCAAAATCTCACGATACATGGCCCCATTCATTCTTTCCTTTACACGGATCAGTCGTCCTGGTCCCTTTGCAGAAAAACAGCCCCAAAGCATGATGTTTCCACCCCCATGCTTCACAGTAGGTATGGTGTTCTTTGGATGCAACTCTGCATTCTTTCTCCTCCAAACACGACGAGTTGAGTTTTTACCAAAAAGTTCTATTTTGGTTTCATCTGACCATATGACATTCTCCCAATCCTCTTCTGGATCATCCAAATGCCCTCTAGCAAACTTCAGACGGGCCTGGACATGTACTGGCTTAAGCAGGGGGACACGTGTGGAACTGCAGGATTTAAGTCCCTGGCGGCGTAGTGTGTTACTGATGGTAGCCTCTGTTACTTTGGTCCCAGCTCTCTGCAGGTCATTCACTAGGTCCCCCCGAGTGGTTCTGGGATTTTTGCTCACCGTTCTTGTGATCATGTTGACCCCACGGGGTGAGATCTTGCGTGGAGCCCCAGATGGAGGGAGATTAGCAGTGGTCTTGTATGTCTTCCATTTTCTAATAATTGCTCCCACAGTTGATTTCTTCACACCAAGCTGCTTACCTATTGCAGATTCAGTTTTCCCAGCCTGGTGCAGGTCTACAATTTTGTCTCTGGTCTCCTTTGACAGCTCTTTGGTCTTGGCCATAGTGGAGTTTGGAGTATGACTGTTTGAGGTTGTGGACAGGTGTCTTTTATACTGATAACGAGTTCAAAAAGGTGCCATTAATACAGGTAACGAGTGGAGGACAGAGGAGCCTCTTAAAGAAGAAGTTACAGGTCTGTGAGAGCCAGAAATCTTGCTTGTTTGTAGGTGACCAAATACTTATTTTACCGAGGAATTTACCAATTCATTCATTAAAAATCCTACAATGTGATTTCCTGGATTTTTTTTCTCATTCTGTCTCTCATAGTTGAGTGTACCTATGATAAAAATTACAGGCCTCTCTCATCTTTTTAAATGGGAGAACTTGCACAATTGGTGGCTGACTAAATACTTTTTTGCCCCACTGTATATATGAGTTCACTAGTAAAAAATAACATGCCCTGTACACACATATCTACATATCATAATGCAAAAAGCCCCCCCCCCCCCCATTCAGTATGAGAAAGCTGCTGGCTTTGCATCAATAAGGGTCATGCGTCATGCATGCCAAGTTATTGTTGAACTGTAATGCTGCATGAGGAGTCAGCTGTGACTGCTGTCTGATTTCCCATGAAACATTTACATGGGAACCAGAGCAGCCCTGCATCCCCCCGTCTCCCACGACCCCGTTTTCACCACGTATGTTACTCCGTCATTTGCGATACTTCAGTGATATGCATGTGTGGTGCTGGATTTCTAATTATAGTTTATTGCACTGACAGCACTGCAATTATCAAATGCAGTGGTCATGCAGAGGAGACAGTGAGGTTAAAACAACATTTTGACATGCCAGAAAATGCACATCAGAGCAAAAGCTTTGCGGTGATCTCAATTAAAACAGTGTGTTGACTTTATTGGATATAAATATATTTACTTTTAACGCAGCATTTACATTCCTATGTGTTGTAATTACACGCTGGCTATCATTTTATCTTATTTGTGTTAACCGCTCCATCATTACTGTTATATATTTCCTGTTTGTGTACAGTTGTTCTGTGTGACAGCAGGGCTCTGTGTTTGCTTTGATTGTCCCTGTGGATGTGTTTGTAATGCTAATGTGATTGTGGATGACATGCTGTAAAAAGGTGTGAATGCATAAACACTCTGAAGGACATGTTTGTTTTATTTGTCTCTCATTATGTCTAAACGTATGTCTATCATCTCTGTTTTCATACAGTAGTGTGTATGACAGAATAATACATTTGAAATCCCTGACTGAGAAACTACGGCTTATGCCTGTGGTTATGCACAAAGGACCATTTAAACACACACAGTACAGTACCCACACACACAGTAGCACACACACACACTGACAGTGTAAAGGCCATTTGCTACTTGCTGCATTCTGTCTTCATGTCACCGCTCTCACCAGGCAACTCATAGAACCCATAATTTAGCCCTTATCTTGCTGGCGGAGGTTGTTTGTAGGGGAATGTGTTTTGTGTATGTGTGTAAGTGTGTGTCCTTTCAAGCAGCCATTTTTGTCCAGTAACTCTGCACACCGTGTTTACCACTACCTGGATGTGCTCCATTGTTTGAGTCTTAAAAACAGTTGCCGTTTGAAATCCCTCTCCTCTACTCTAGTTAATTACTGCCGTCCATTAAGTAGCCGGTGCCAGGGAGAAGGCCGACTGCAGGCTGCGGTTATAAAATGCAGGATAATCAGTCAATCATCCAAGTTACTTTTCCAAGTTCAGATTTCAGAGTTTAACTTGGGTGATTATTGATGGAGGTGGAGGTTTAGAGGAGGTGGGCTGGCCGGCCTTGAGCAGACCACATTTACAGAAGCTGAAAACCGAGATGGGATCAATGCCGCAGGTCTTATTTAGATTCCAATTACAGCCATTTCTGATCAATTGGCTTGTCTCCACACTGGCAATCTGGGGCTCTGGCTTTGATCAATGGCCACACACACAGTTGAGCTCACACACTCAGAAACACACTTTCATTCTCCCTGTTTTTTTACTTTCACGTGTGCAAACACACACACAAGCATGGAGGCAAAACCAGCCACATGTGTTTGATCAATGCTCACTCGGCCTGAGAGCAGGATCTGCATTATTTCATGCTCTGTAGTTTTAATTGATCGCAGGATAAAATGATTAGTGAAGGAATCTTTCATGTTGTTATTTTCCTCTTTCCTCACATCCAGCCTCCTGGAATTCATTTGCTGGGAGAAGCATTTGTCCTTGGATGTGTGTCTCTGTGATCTTGGGTTTGATCGCGAGACACGTAACAGGTACATATTCAAGGAGCTTGCAGATCCCTGTTGCATATTGTCACGCTTTGTGAGTCAGAAAGTGATGGGTTCATCTACTCGACACCAATTTGCTATTGTATTCTGTTATGCATTTTGCGGAAATGATTTCACTCATTTTGGTAAGAAAATATCCAAATCTAATAAAGCAACACGGATCATTAAGAGTTCATATTCATGCAACTTTTCATCTTAACATTGAGTAGTCTTAAGTTCAACATGCTTCCTGTGTGCAGTGGTGGGGGGGTGGTGTGTATCCTCTAGTGGCTAACAGTATACTTGGCTGTTAACAATGTGTGAACGTGAAACACAATAAACCTCTACCAACTTTGTTTTGGACTGTATCCATAATTATGTGTTAATGAAGAAGAGGTCATAATAGAGGAAGACATATTTGTTAGTGGGGGGGGCGGCTCGGGATAATTGTTTACTGAGAGGGAAACCTCTGTTTTGTTAAACCAGCTCTAGATGACCTCAAGTGATTGCAGATGGCTCCACACACACACACATGCACTGACACTCACATTCACACAAACAGTAGCCCAAACGCCTCCCGTGCTCTCTTCCAGCTTGCGTTGTGTCAATATGTTGGCTTTGTTTGGATGCGTCAGTTCATTTTGTTGACTTATTTTTCTGCATCAGAAACAATCGCTGCGGCAATTGGGAAGGGGATTAATTTTATGCAAATGAATGCAAATAACTGAGACACAGAACTCCATCCGCATCGGCTCTATGCAAATGCTGTTTGCTTAACAGACGTACTGGAAAGGCCTGCGTTTCCCACCCACCCCTCTTCCCAACACATCCTCCTCACCCACTTCACCCTCCCCTCCCCCGCCAGCATTGCCCTGTGCTTCTCGTTTTAACACTTCCCCTTTCGGTCCCCCTTAATCCCCTCTCCACCCTTTCTCTCACTTGGCCTGCCACTCTGCCTGGGCCGCTCTCCCAACTCTCACCCGATACACTCCTCTCCCACTCTCCCCCCATGCCGTAATCCCCCTCTTCATTCCTCCCCATATCATGCTTCTGTATGCTGCATGGCTGTTAGTAGTCAGAGGAGGCACTAATGGGGCTTGAGGAAAACCTTGTCATAGTGCCTGGAAAGCACGGAGCCGGGAGCCGTGCAGGAGGCAGCCAGGAAGGCCTAACATTAGACTCGCTAATGGAAGGTTAACGGAACATAGAGAAGACGGGATGAGGAGGGAAAACATAAGGACTAGAGGAGATAAACAACGGGAATCCAGCATGAAGGTCGGCAGAGGAAAGGAGAAATGGAAAGTTTGACAAAAAAAGCGACAGAGATGGATAGAAGCATATTTTAGGGAAATGACAAACTCTTCCTCTGTCGTCCTGTCCTGCCAGTATTGGGGGAGGAAAGGAAGGAAGAAGAGTAAAGGGAGGGGGGGGTGTCTCTTTCCTCCCTTTGTGCTCCAATCCTCTTTTCTGGCTTCATGAAAAGATTGTGGCATCACGCGTGACGCCTCCCTTCAAAGGCGAGGGGAAGAGTGTGTGTGTTTTCAAATGTAAGGGAATTCATAAAACCCTTCATCCACCCAACTCAGATTCCCCAGGCAACCCCAGTGACACACATCACAGCAGGGGAGAAATTATTTTAAAACTTACCCATCCATGGCTTTGTGCTTGTATGTCATAGCACCAGGGAAAGTAGCATTGCTCAAAAATAGATGGCCTTACAGAATAAACCTTTTAAAGAGAGTTTGCCTCTCTGTGACGGAAGTGGCTAAACAGAACTGTGGTGACTTGTAGTGCATTGGTCACAGGACGGGGGGCTGAGAGGGAAACTATTTCCACACGGCTTTTGTGGAAACACAGCCAGCCACAGTCTCAAGCCTAAATGCCATTTGTGAGTAATATGCTTTTCTCTGCTGCAAGTGCAAGCAATGCAATACTGCTAAGTAATATCTCTCTGCAGAGCAATACTAGCTGTCAGCATTATATGGATGAGTTGACGTGTGTGTATGGGTGTGCGTTTCTGTGCGTGCTTGTTAGATCCATTTAGATTGCAGGTATAGGAGTTAGAACGAACTGTTCAGAGGAAGAGGGTTAGACTCCTGTTAGCCATGCGTTGTTAGCATTTGTGACCAGTCGAGTTCTTGACTGTGTTTCAGACATTAGGAGGAAAGTGTGGAATGAGGGAGAAAGTGAAACACAAAATAACCAACTGTAATAAATGCACAGGAATTTGTCTTACTGGCTTTCTGTAAAACACTTTATTATACTCCATCTTAAAGGTCTTCTATATTGCAAAAATATATTGTAGGGCAATATCTACACAAAATATGTCTGAAGGGTTTTGCTCAAAATACCAAACACATCAGCCATTGTAGCATGCTTCATCCCCCTCTATTTCAGCCCTGTTCCTGGAGTGCTGATTCTGTGACTGTCGCTTTCAATTTGAGCTGACCTGAAGCTGGCCACGCCCCTTTGGAGCATCATGCAGCTCTCTGTCTGAAGAGAGAAGTTTCTAAAGGAGATCCTCAGCTAAACGCTGCCGTCATTAAACGCCATATTATGTTCAAAACCACATCAAGCATTATTTCTGAAAAATGTCTCAGTGTTTAACACTATAACAGTGACATTATATGTATTATATACAACAACTCTTAAGTCCCTCCAGCAGACATCCTGCACAGAGACACAGAAGTGCTGCGGGAGGGGATCCAGCTCGCGGCTGTATATTGCGGACTATAGGTTGGGACGTTGCCAGGAGTTCAACGTAAAGCCAGCCCACATTTCGGTTATGACGTCATATCGGCAGCAAATCTGGATCAGATCAGTTTGTACCTCCGTTTTTAGATTTGTGGGTAAGGAGGAAAAGCGAGAGGGTTGTATTTTCTGACACTTCGTGAGTCTCCTTAAACTCCAGGGACACATATTGATGTATAAACGACAGCAAAAAGTGCATTTTGCATAATAGGGGACCTTTTAATGGAAAAGTACTTCAACTTGGGTCTTGTTTTTCCACAAATCTAAAAAGCACAATGCAACATAACTGTCAGGCGAGAGTTCATACTTACCACATTACCGAACCATCATATTAGGACGTAAACCCTAAAATATTGCCAAATCTCCTCGTATGTCTACATGAAGTATGTTACATCAGACACAATATCTTTTTTTCCCTTCCAAATAAGACTGATCAGATAACTACTTGTGTTTCCACATCTCATCATTCAACATCAGGTCAATCCTACAAAAATAAAAACATGTTGTAGTAAAACACAATTATCCTTTAATCCACACTGACAAAAAGAGTGAAAGAGTGAAGAGCTTGTGAAGCAGGCCGAGACAGACAAGGCGGGAGTTACACATACACACATGCACGAGGCGCACAATCACTCAGGGCACCAGACAATACAGATTTATGTGGCAATACAATGGCGTGGCAGTTGGTGACAGCAATTGCAGTGACATCTAAAATCAGCAGGCCTCTGGCTCTGTTCTCCGTGTGTCTGTACTGTACGTACAAACCGTAGTGTCTCCAGCAGCTCTCATCTGTCATGGCTACAGATGGTTGCCGTGCCACCATGAGACGCTGCTCTTTGACAGACATTTCGCTGCGTCGCTGTTGGTTGCCGATTTGACAAGCTAGCTAAATGACTGAACTATACGCCGTCAGCTAACAGCCCAAACAAATGTGCATTCACTGCAGACGCATACACACAGGCATGATCTATGAGCACTTATATCCATATCTGCTGCTCGGATTTGTTTGGATCCCATAAGGCCAAACGTGTTTTTCTGTCACTCCCGATTCCAGGCAGCCGCTCTGCCGTCGCCTGCTTTCTAATTCACGCTCTGTCTTCATGCTGTAGCGGAGGAGAGGGTAACGAAGTGAGCAGAGATGGATGGGGGGGATGGAGCACGAGGGGTGATTTGGGGGAGAAAGAGAAAGATGGAGAAAGAAGGATGGTGGAGGGAGAAGGTGCGGGTGTTTGATTCCTATGGATGTCAGAGGTGCTGCATTATTGATGTGCTGAGGATCCCACATTGTCGCTGAGTTTCTCAGTCTGTCACGTCACGTCGTGTGTGTGTGTGTGTGTGTGTGTGTGTGTGTGTGTGTGTGTGTGTGTGTGTGTGTGTGTGTGTGTGTGTGTGTGTGTGTGTGTGTGTGTGTGTGTGTGTGTGTGTGTGTGTGTGTGTGTGTGTGTGTGTGTGTGTGTGTGTGTGTGTGTGTGTGTGTGTGTGTGTGTGTGTGTGTGTGTGTGTGTGTGTGTGTGTGTGTGTGTGTGTGTGTGTGTGTGTGCGCACGCATTGTACTAGTTTGTTGTGGTTGCACAAGTCCCGCCGGAGTGCTACCTGTCAACACCTCCGCGTTACATGGAGCTCAGTCAGTGACAGCGCTGTCTCTGTCGCGCTGACCACATGGGAGCGCGTACTTACACACACACTTCCTCAGCGGTTTGTGGGAGGAGGTGATTGTGTGTGACGGGTATTGTGTTGTACTACGAATTCTCCTTGGTTTCCACTCACTGCGTGTCTGTGATTCGGCTTCATCTGCCTGCATTGTGAAGTTAGAAGTAAGTCGGTGTAGCTCACCGTGTGTGTATTTTGGGATGAAGAATCTCTGACATTGAGCGATGGCCCTTCTGCTCTCAGCTTTGTCTCATGAATTCTTTAGACTGTCTCCTCAGCAGACAGTACACTTCACCACTGGGTACAAACACAGCAGTGCATGATCGATATATTCACACTGAACAGCTACCAGTGCATTAACAGGACTGCAGACAACAATCTCTAGACTCTTTTTTTTAATGAAGTGGTTAAAGTTTAGCCTATAAAATGTCTCGTGTTAACAAGTATGAATGTCAAATATGTCTTAAAGATAACATCTACAAAGACATTTAAATACAACGCAACACACAGAAGGAAAACTTCAATGAGAAGATTAAACAAGCTTATGTTTGGCACTTCTGCCTAATAAATGTTACTTCATGAGTTTTCTTTCAGATCTAATTTCTTCTTGTTTAGACTTATTTAAATCAAGGACAGCGGTTTTTTCATTTCTTAATGTCTAACTGAATTAAAGTACCGTGCTGCAGTGTTACGGGTTAAGTGTGCACTTTGAGGAGCTCTACAGAGAGGAATTTTCTCTTCGTTGCACCTCATCCTGCCTCCATGCTTAAAATGATTTAGTTTAAACCAGCTCCTACACTTTAAAATCTCTTATCACACTTTGATTCCACAGAAGACGCTCCTCAGTGCTGTAAGTGCCTTTAAATAGTTTATCCTTATGAAGACATACTTAGTGAACACCAACCTGTGTCAGCTGTGTACCTATTTTTACCTATTTACTCCATAAAACTATTTAATGAAGATACAGAATTAGAAAATAAATTAAAACGCAACTTAATAGAAACTTGCTGCAATTACTTTTGTTTTTACTCCTCAAATGTCTGGTGAAATGTAATGCCTCATTACGGGCCCGGCAGTGCAGTGTTTTAATTTATCGGTGAGAGCCGATGGCTTGTTTCCAATCTACTATGAGGCGTTTCTGTCACACCAACGCAGGGAAATGTATTGTTCATAGAGATCGTCATGCTAGCAGTAGCAATTTGAATGAAATGCCAGGGCTCCTAATAAGTTACAGCAACTAGAGTCATAAATGTTTTTGACTTGAATCATATTTCATCAGTGCTTCCTTGGCTTTTATTGCCGTGACCTTAAAGCCTGTATACGCAGTCGCTGCCTTTGGGCTATGGGCGAGCACCACCATCAACATGACACACACCCTCACCCCTCAACTCGCAGAGCTCCCACTCGTATTTAGTTTTTTATCTCATGCCATGAACTGAGCTCTGGACTCCCATCTCTCAGGCGCTGTGATGCTAAAACTTCTAACCTTTTATGAGAGTTTGTTCATCGGCGAAAGGATCTCACTTCAAGAATTATCTTCAGTGAAAAGCAATTATCTGAGAAAACATAATAGAAACCAAATGACAGACAGAATGATAAAAAAGAGGGGGAGATGGAGAGAAAGGAATAAATATAGATAGAGATAGAGTGTATTGTGCTGGCCATCTTCCCAGCACGGAGGGATCGATCAGCAGAACGAGAGCCTCACTACTTCCTCTGTTGGTAGAATGAGTCGGGCTAATAATGGAAAGCAGTCATCATCTCCCCTTGCTCTTTCTCCCTCCCTTTTCCTTTGCCTTCATTCCATTCCATTTTTCTAGAAAAACAATCATAGCGTAGTCGGAGGGCTGCCTCTCTCTCCCACCACGATCTGACATTTGAAAAACCAACGCGTTTAGTCGGAGAAGTGGGCGTCAAACGGCAATGAGCTTTTCTGAAACACTGACTCAAGACATCCGGGGGGGGGGGGGCAACACACACACACACACACACACACACACACACACACACACACACACACACACACACACACACACACACACACACACACACACACACATACATTCATACATAAGTGGTACACGGCGTGAAGCTGTCACAGTCCCTCAGTGAATCCCGGCCATGCATCTGAAACAATAAAAGAATCAAGAAGGCCAGGACTCAATGGTCTAATCACGGCGGCTGCAATCTGAGCGCCGCTACCTGCTACTCATAACGAGCTAAACAACCTTTTCCTCTGCACTTATTCCTGCCACTCAAACCCTGTCCGTCACGCGGCTTCAAAACACAATTACTGCCATTCAGGAGGCCGAGAGTCCAAACGTTTGCCACTTGTCACTTATGCAAGAATTTATTTTTGTGTGAGTGCGCAAGTGTGGCTGTGTTTGAGTCTTTTCAGCCAGGGGTGGTTTTCTGAAAATGGGTAACAAATGTTATCATTCTTTCTCTTTTTCATATCTAATATTAATAAGAGATTTTGAAATATAGAATAATAGGAGACCTTTAAGGCTGCACTCGTATGTGTTGGACTCTTTGGTGATTTGATAAATTGTAAACACAACATTATAACGTTGATTAGTTTCAGTATGATGAAGAATTTAAGCAACAATTACCAAATCCGAAGACACCAAGCTACTTTTGCCGTTATCTAGCAAAATGATCTCTGTAGTCAGTTGTCATGGCCACTTTTACTCTTCTTTGGTCGACACAAAATCCCTTTAAAATGTACTCTTTAGCTTCTTATTGCACCACAATGCTCACCAGCTAGTTGCAAAAGATTCCACCTTCAAACCTTTCTCTTTATTCTTCATCACTGGCAGCAGTTGGTATCACTTTGTTTTTGTGATGCTCTATCTCCACAAAACCTGTCATGGTCGCGGAAAACAGAAGGTAGAATACAAAAAATAAGAAGCTCCATTTTGCTGTATAGTTTGTTCAAGGCTGCACAATACTTAACCTCAGAGTAAAAGTCACATCTGTGTGTGTGTGTGTGTGTGTGTGTGTGCCTGTGTGTGCATCCTGCTGATGTCGGGGAGAACAAGCTGTCATTCAGACTATAAGATCACAACAGGGAAGTGGCAGCAGTGTGTGACACATGTCAGTGACGGCTTACAGCAGCCAGTGTGTCTGCTGTCGGACGTACAGCACTGGAGGCAGGGAGACAGATGGATAACTGGTGGACTCGTTATACACACTGTAGGCAGATAAATACACGGACAGAAAAAGACATGTCCTTTTAACCTGTCTCCTTCTTCCAGCTAAAGGATCCCGGTCGTCTTTTTAGATCTTTACAGCTATGTCATCATTCCTCTTTTCTATCTCACCATCCCGCCACAGAAAGACTAATTTGGATCCCTTCATCTCACTTTCCTTTCCTTGCCATTCCCTTCTTACGTCTCCTCTCCTTCTGTATCACAACCAGAAAGCTATCTGGAGCAGAGTGAGGGGTCATCATTCAACAACCTTGCATGATAACTTTAAAGGCTTCCTTTTAATAAAACACTAATGAGGAGCGCTTCCTATCCGCTGCTCTATAAACTGTTTGTTTCCATCTGTTTTTTTCAAATGAACAAAGTAGAAATGTGGTACTACTTATCTCCAAGTATAGTATTTTGTGTATTCAATTGAAAGGGCAATATCTATACAAAACTTGTCTCTGACGTCTCACATATTTATGTATAAAAGACAGCAAAATGTGCATTTTGCCTAATATGGGACCGTTTATCCCAGTGTACAGAATATTCTTGAACATGGTTTCATAACGACTTTAGGTCACAGGCTTTTTCTCTAACAGGTTTCTGTATGTGTGTTTTAGCGTGTGTCTACCTGTGTGTACTTTTGTTTGACTTTGTGGTCATCTATTCACTAAGTGTGGAGGATCAGAAAAGCTCTTACCAGTGCTTAAGACCTCAGCTTCACTATGCACTCTTTATCAGGCAAATAACCTTTTTAAAGCTCCGACCGGCCTCGTAAAGATGATTAATGGTTTCAAACGCTCCTGCGTGTGTATTAATTAGCTGGTAGACGTGAGGTAGAGTAAATGAATGAAGACGGAGAGCTTATAGTTTAAAGCACTTAGTTGTCAGCATTCTATATTTTATTAGTCTACATTGGGCCTTCATTTGCTCGCTTGGCACATATGGAAATGTGGAGATGCCTTTGAAACATCAACAAATGTTTCTGCTTTGTTTGCACAGCATCTCATTTCAGTAACCCACCATAGTTGTTAGTTCCCTTGACCGGCTCCTCTTGTGTGTGATGTGCCTGACTGAAGCCGTCAGATAATCCTCAGCCCGGTGCTCTCATGTCTTTGATCATGGCGGCAGAGCTGCTCTGTCAACACTAAATCGGCATCTTTTAAGTTAAAATATGCCCATTCTCTACTTCTTCCTCAGCTCGTGTGTGTGCGGTAATTGTAGTGTGACATCTGCTGCTGACTGAGTGTTTTTAACTTCTGTTGATATGGACTCTTGGCTAGTCTAGACATTTCCTCCCACACCTCCCTCCTGCATGGGGAAGAGAGTGGGACGGACCCTTTGATGTTGACATCTACATAATAATGGACAGGAGAATGACGAGAAGCATAGGGAGTTGAGGCAAATAAGAAGCACAGAAGCATAGATAGCACAAAAAAATAAAATTACAAAGTCATACAAGTAGAAGAGGTTTATTGTACCAGATTTAGCTACTAGCTCATTTCCATCTGCAGAGGAGCAAAGGGATTTTCCTTACATGTATTCCCGGGAGCCATGGCACACTACAATGGATGGATATGCAAACAATATAAACGTATGCATATTCATACAGGCAGGCATACACTCCACACTGTCATACAGTCTCATAATCTGATGTGTGGGTGCATGTATGAGTTTCCATGTGCAAGACAGTGTTTTGCTGCCGGGTTTCTGTGCGAACAGCGGGTTTGGGAATCACTTAACTTCTGTCACTAGCTGTTATGTCTGTTGCAGCCGGAGGGTTAGAGGACGAGAGGGATAGCAACAGAGTGAGAGACAGAGAGGGAAGGGGAGAGGCAACCAGCTAGCTGCACAGATATTACCTGAACTGAGAGGAAGGCTTCACACAATCCTACTGTAGTTTTGAAATGTTGATCCTGTAATTTCCTCCTGTGTCTTTTCTTCACGCACGCTTAGTTCTTTTCATCTGGGCTTCATTCTTGGAAATGGAGAGACAAGACATCAGGCCAACACAGGAGCCCTGATCAGGGTTAAATATTCCTCTGCTTCTGCTCTGCCTCTACAACAGTGTCCATGTCATGTTGAGGATCTGTAGCTTTTGGCATACTGTACCTCAATGTGTGCCCTACACACACATGCACAGCCTCAAAAGCATACAAGGGCACCCATCTTTCTCCGGCGTCTGTGTCACTCAGCCACCCCCACAGCAGTATGAGTCCTGTCTCTACATCCTCCTCCTCTCATCCTGAAAGGTCAGGGCCCATCACCATGTCAGATGGAGTTTATTCATCCTGCTCTCCCACCGACGTCATTCTCACCAAGTCGGCTGTCGGAGTGGGTGAATGTCGGGCACTTGTCAAAATCACATCTCCAGGACTTTTGTGCTTCATTCATGTTTCATTCCTCTATATTTTATGCAGGAATATACGCATGCATGCGAGCAGGCAGGGATTTGGTGATTGTTCTTCTGCCTGTTTTGTGTTTCTGATTTGCTTGCAGGTGAAAAGAAGAAAGAATGTGATGAGATTTCCCTTAAATACAGCCATTATCTTGACTCTTAGCTCTGCCTCTCTGGTTCTGCTGCATATTATCTTATTGAGAACAGAAATTCCTTGATGCTGCCTGTGTAAATTGGTTTGCCAGACGGCGTACACATGAAGGAGAAACTGAGAGAGGGAGAGGAATCGGTGGCAATTAACATCACCTCTTTACACAGTCTACTAAAAATCCTTTCACTCTAAACACTCTTCTTTTTCTATCTCTTTCCTCTTGTGGGCTTTCCCTCTCCTTTTTATATTCTCACCAAAATACGAGTCTTTGAACCCCCCCCGTTGGAGTAGAGAAGTGCAGAGTGGTTGCCGAGCCCATGGCTGCGCACACTCAGACGCTTGTTGGAGAATTGCTGGTGTCAGGATGCATTAAACAGGTCAGACTGAGAGCAGTGTGAAGTGGGCTAATTTAAGGCATTAAACCAAACGAACATAAATGTTTTGCCAAATAGCCCAAAGCTACAGTCAAGACAGATTAGAAGTGTGGGCTGAGATCTAAAATTGAAACTCACTGTCAGATGTGTTACACTTAAAGCAGAAAGATTACATGCCAGAAGATGCAGCTTGCCGTACTTGGCCCTTAATTTCCCATCTTGTAAAAACCTGGTTTGAAATTAACGGTGTGTGGTTGCTGGCAACCATTATGGCCGTCATTAATTCCTGTCTGCTTTGCTGTTGTGGTCCTTCAGCTCCTATTGTCCTTAAAGCGGAGGGTAATATGAGTGCAGTGTATTGGGCTTTCATTCCTCCTCTGCAACCAATTAGAGAAACGGCAGCTCGTGTGTGTGGCCCAGTGGAGCATGACTCTGGTTCTGTCCAAGCCTGACCCTGCTACTGCTCCCTCACCTCCCACTGAAAACTGTGGATCCATTGCGACCACATCTGTGGGTGGATATGTCAAGCACCAGGGGTCTTGAGGGCCTCTGTGACCTACCATGCAGAAAATGTCTGCTGAGATTTTCAAGAACGTTACATGGAGTGGCATTGCATTTGTGTGTGTATGTGTGTGTGTTGCGGGGGGGCATGTTGGGGGACAGCCAGGGCACAACATGGCTTTTCCATCAGCCAGGCAAAGTGCACTGATCACCCAGAGTCAACAGAAACTAAGACTGCAGGGGTTAGCTACAAATCCCCTTGCTTTCAGAGAGGGCAGAGAGTGAGAAAGAATAAAAACGAGTAACTGGCAGGTGAATAAAAGTCTACTGCTCTCAGTGATTGTGTCAAAAGAAAACATGGCAGAAGAAGGGAAAGAAACGGGGACAGAAAGGAAAAGGTTGCTCTAAGAGATTTAAAATGGCAGCACAAGTGAGCAAATGGTAAACTGAAACACATTTAAGTCTGCTTTATTGATGCTGTGGATTTGAGGCTCTAGCGGATGCGAGTTCCCTTTCAACCTGTGGCACCGCAGGATCACAGCCCCAGACTCCCTAGGGAGCTACACTTTATCAAACACACCACTCAGTTATGGATCGAAAAATAGAAAATGAAGGATATTTTTTTATCCCATGACAAAACAGCTTTTTGGAAATAAATGTCTCAGGGTGTCTCATTCTTGTGGGAGTCGTATAGGTCAGCTACTCCAGAGAAAGTAGTCACAGTGCTCTTGCTGTAATATCACCTGAAATCGAACAGCCTCTTGGTCCATGCATTAGATTCTGAATGATAAATGATAATGTTTGAGTCCTGAATGACACTCTCGTCTTGCACCTACAGGATAGTCTAACTTGTGCGTGCACCACATTCATCTGTCTGAAGGGGCTGATAAAGAGATATAAGGATCCAGTCTGCAGGGGCCAATCCTGATTACTACAGCTATGTGTGAACAGCCTGCACTGTGCTGCAGCTGTCACAGAGTATAGGGAATCCATGGGGGGAGCTCACACCCACCCTCAATTACAGGCTCGCACTGACAGCCAGCCTCTCTGCTCATCAGCCAGCCAACCCACCCAGCCATCAGCCAAGCTCCCACCCCCACTCCCACTCAAGACATCCCCTACCTACAGCGCTGAGCCTTCACCAGCCCCTCCACAGCTAACCTTTGCTATCATACGGCTGAAATGTGTGTGTGTGTGTGTGTGTGTGTGTGTGTGTGTGTGTGTGTGTGTGTGTGTGTGTGTGTGTGTGTGTGTGTGTGTGTGTGTGTGTGTGTGTGTGTGTGTGTGTGTGTGTGTGTGTGTGTGTGTGTGTGTGTGTGTGTGTGTGTGTGTGTGTGTGTGTGTGTGTGTGTGTGTGTGTGTGTGTGTGTGTGTGTGTGTGTGTGTGTGTGTGTGTGTGTGTGTGTGTGTGTGTGTGTGTGTGTGTGTGTGTGTGTGGCTAAAGTCCTTTACTCTTATTCTTGTGCTTTCATGAAAACTGTGTCTAACTTGTAGTAAAGTTGTGCTGAAACACAACATGTAATATCATTTATTTATATTTGAAAGGGAACATACTGGATTTGACATCTGAATATATTAATGAGAGAACATATAAATGTTACATAGGTTACATACTGAACTGCTTTGGAATAGTTGAATAGATAAAGGCAAATTAAACACCTGAACAGAAACCAAGTGTTAAATCTGTGTTTACAGTTTCTGTGCTTCTTTCCAGTGTCCAAAATATAAATGTCTGCCATTTTTATTGTTGATCTATTTGGACAAGATGAAGTAAGAATAGCCTCAAGTCAAGATCAAAAATATTTTACCTAATGCAACTGCCATGTGGGTGCGTGTGTTCTGGGTTCAGGAGGCTTATGCAGGGCACATTTGGTGTGAATGTGCAAGCTATCCTCTATCAGCATGTGGCAGCAGCCATGAGAAAAAAAGCTGTGGTTTCAGGACCTTTTAAGACTTCCATACCAGCTAGATCCAACTAGTACATCGCCCAATGAAGCTCTCTGCAGTCCCCCCCCCCCAACTCCCCAACCCCACCTCCCTGACCCCTTAGGATCCAGAGATTATCTTGTATGTGCTGAGCCCAAGGGGGTACCAGTAGGCGATAAGAGAGGGGGGTTGGTACACAGCATCAATAACACAGGTTAACAGCCCCCCCTCTCTCAGCACATGTAGTCCCTCACTTCCACCTGCGCTTACCTTCCATCGCTTGTCCGTCATCCTTAATCCTAATGTCCTCTGACCACTTAAAATATTTTCTCATGTCTCTATGGCAGTTATCATGGCAAAACATAGCTGTACGACATATACTCAACCCTCCAGTACATACTCGTATGCTTTTCCTACAAGATTTTGAATCTGCCTCTTAGAAAACACCATTACTTTTTCCCAAATCTCTCTTCTCCCCGATTTCTTTCTCTTCGTCTGTCACCATGCTCTATGTCTTCTGGTTCCCTGAAGCCCTAATCAAGGCTCTCAGATGGGTCTCACAGAGGCAGGAAGAAGAGAGCACAGAGGCTCCCAGTATGTTCACTAATGGGGCAGAGGTTAGAGTCTGTCAGCTGTGGCCATAAAGACTCTGGTGCTGTGGCTCTGACAGCACACGGCTTCTTCGGAATAACCAGGAGACCCGAGGGCTCAGGCAGACGGCACTGCACGGTCACAGGCTAACTGCTCTCTGCAACGCTGTTTGGATGCATCAAGGGTCTCCAGATGAATCCAAGAATCTATTTTTTAGGGACATCACATAAATAGGAGCCCACTTCTCTTCTTTTTCTCCCCTGCAACTTATCCTTCCATCACTTCCTCCGTCTCCTCCCCCACTTGCTGTGACTTAAGCTCGCGTAATTTGAATATGTAGATGTGAGGTATGAATGATTAATTAGGGTAATGCAGAGGGATCTGAGTGCTATACCTCTTCTATGCAGATATCGAATCATCACAGCTCATTTGCATAGATCTTAACTCATTCCAGTAGTGTAAACTCAACCACAGAGTGCACGCTTAAGTCCATTTTGAATAAATGTCCAAAAAAAGGAAGGAACAAGACTGAACCATCAATAAAAAGCTGATGGTTTGTACATGATACCTTGACAGTGTTGTCATTTCCAGTCTGCAAAACTATCCCCAGCCCAAATGATCCAGTCACAGTGGGAGTGTTGGGGTTAGCTGATGTATTAGCCCAGCTTATAACCTGACATGTTACACATACGCATGTTACACACACGGGGTCAGAGTGATCGATCATTTTTCCAAGCTCCGACTGGTTTGATTTTCCCTTTTCTCTAATTGGGCACAGGGGACCCGCGGTGGCGGAAAGGGTCTGAGATATGGTCGCACTGCCCTTTTGGTGCGGCAAATAAACATTCAGCACATCCATCTGCAGCCTAGCACGCATAATTACAGGAATCTACGACTGCACATGTGGTGATTAGTGGTGTTTCTTTTGCTGAAAACCAGTTGAGACTGCAAAGGAAAACACCATTTGTGATTGGAACAACTGTTTTATAGAAAAAATAATTATCTCAGTAATCATTTTCCCATTAGGTCTTTCATCAAGCTCCATGAGAGGTTGGAGCGTTTCAATCATAAATAATAATGTTGATGTTAAATCTCGTCTGTCTGCCACTGGAAACAGAACAATTGTCATTTAATCAAAGACGAACCTTATGTTAGAAGACTAATTTCAGACCACAGGAAACCCCCCCCACCCCACCTCCTTCTTCTCAGTGAAGCTTGTGAAAAATGCGGGGGATAGTCTGTAATTGAAATGAAGTCAGAAATGATTTTTACTGTTAAGTTGAATTTGATAGCCTCCGAACTGTGAGGACATTTGCATATTTTTAATTAAATGTTTTTGAAGATCATCTAAACCAACACGGCCCTTCATACACTGTGGCCTCAACCAATGCATGTAAGCCCTGCTGTGTGTGTGTGTGTGTGTGTGTGTGTGTGTGTGTGTGTGTGTGTGTGTGTGTGTGTGTGTGTGTGTGTGTGTGTGTGTGTGTGTGTGTGTGTGTGTGTGTGTGTGTGTGTGTGTGTGTGTGTGTGTGTGTGTGTGTGTGTGTGTGTGTGTGTGTGTGTGTGTGTGTGTGTGTGTGTGTGTGTGTGAACTGCATGTTCCAGTTGTGTCACACATTTACATACTTCCTCTCAGCAAACATTTGTCTGCACGTTGCTTCCTTGACCAATCACACATTTGCCGACTGGTTGCCATGACAGCCTTATAGCCTCAGCTTCTGCAGGGCTGCCGGGTGTGTGTGTGTGTGTGTGTGTGTGTGTGTGTGTGTGTGTGTGTGTACATTTTTTGTGTTTCTGCCATTAACACATTTCCGGAGTAAGCTGCGATAAGGCTTCAGTTTAGTCTTGTGGATGTGCTGGTGGTGTTATCTGTGTGTCAAGTCACAGGGCCTCGCTGTCAAGGAAAAATAGTCTCTGTAGACCCCCCCCCCCCCCCCCCACCCCAGTCTGATTAATTGCTCATTGGTGAAGGATCAGCATAAAGAGTCTGTTAAAGTCAGTGTCCAATCATTCTTTATACCTATGTGTTCTCATTAGATGGATTTGTAGGAGACATATTGCTAGGTCCCTCCCCTTTGTGTCTGATTTCTCTGCACAAATGTGGCTTGAAGTTATATGTTTATCTCAATATGCAGTGTGTGTGATTGAATGCTATATAGCTGTTTGCCAGAGGCTCAGCAGGGGGCAGAGGGGGAGACATATTGTCTTTCCTAAATGTCAAAAATGTATTGAGGAAATGATGCTTGTTTAGATTATTTAGATTCATACCACATTCATTCCCAAAGACTGGATTTTCCCTGCTCCAATTTGCTTCACAAATGGACATACTGGTGTAGATACAAGTGCTACACACACACACACACACACACACACACACACACACACACACAAAGATAATGGATGTCAAAAAGAATTGTTTGGTTTCCTCCCCAAGGCTGGGGGGCAAGGCAGAGAGACGAATACTAAATCACACGTACACAAGCTGAGGAAGGCGCACCAACACACCACCCCCACTCAAAAACACACACACATGCAGAAAGCAGAGGGTATGGACAGAATATGCAATGACTTCCAGGTCCAGTAAAGTGTTGCAAACGAAAGGAGGAGTTCAGTGGAACTGGAGGGTGTGGGCGCAGGGGCAGTTCGGGGTCAATTAGTATTCATAAAAGACAAATGAATCCATAGCTGCGGCCTAATACCAATTACTTTTGATCACCTAATCAATTAGAGTTGGTTAGGGTTACTGTCGCTAAATAGAAAATTAAGTGCGACATTCACCATTGGCGTCGCGATGACTTCTCATCAGCCACCACATCGGACATGCTAATTTCCTCATCAAGGTGGAGAATGGAAGGATGCTCCCTGGTCGGAAACACACACTGCCGAGCGCACACACATAGTTATTACACAGGCCCTTTATTAAATGTCCCTGTGGCCCCTTAATAGACAAATAGCATCTGATTCTATCAAGCCGAGTATAGAGAAAGCGAGCCACGGAGGGCAGAAGAGAGAATATGCAGCGCTAAGAGACAGAGTAAATGAGTAATTCAGAACTGATTGATTGTACAAGAGAGAGTGAGAAGTGGAGAATGAGTAAGAGTGCAAAATAGGGGGGAGAAATAGAGAGGTTGAGACAGATAAAAAGGACCAAAGATTGCAAGAGAGCGGGAGCGATTGGAAGTGAGGGGAAGAAAATGGAATGTAGAGATGTGATAGATGGATATGGAGAGAGAGATGGAGTAGCAGTCGTTCTCTGAACCTCTGCTGTGTGCTTATTATGCTAACTCTGCTCTGTGCTGCATGTCTGGGGTTTCCATCAGCACCACTAACCTAGTTTAGGTTCAGCCATCGCCTCAGGCTTATAGAAAAGGAGTGGCGGGAATATCAGGTCAAGCCCAGGGAGGGGAAAAGCCTAGTGGTTAGTATTCCCGAAGTGTCGGAGGCAGAGAGGCAGGGGGGAGGTCGAGGGGAGAGAGTGTCTGCTGGAGTGGGGGGGAGAAGATGTGTCAGGGCTGAGGCTATAACTTAGCTAAATCCAAACCCTGGTGGTCTTCTGATGGTGCTGCATGCGGCTTTTAACGTCACTGTGTTCTACAAAATGTGTTTTATTCTTTGCCAGATACATTTTAGAGGAAATGTATGTCCTGCCTGGCATGTACACACTCTGGTTTGAGTGCTGCATTCCCTGTGATGTTGGGTTGGGATTGTAAAACGCTTGGTGAATTTAGTTTTTTCTTTAATGTTGTCAACACGTCCTATCTTGTGGTTCAAGTCATGGGTTAGATCTCCAATTTCCAATGAAAAATCTCCCCCCAAAATTGTAATTGGGCTTTTGGGTAGTTCTTTCCTGTATCCTAAAGACTTCGGTGATCCAATGGCTTTACCTTTAACACACTTTTTTAGTAAAATGTCCTGAGTGTTTTTTGATTGATCTATCTTACGTGCTCCCCTCCTTTTGCTGTCTCTCCTTATTGCACAGGCGCACCTAATCTGCCCCTGGCTCCGCCTCTGCCCAGTTGCTCCCAACTTCAGCTCATCACCGGTGCAAAAGGAAAAATGGAGGAGAAGGAGGGGCTCTCCGACTGACGCTGGCCGACACTCTCGTTGCAGACCCCTACCTGTAGTTATGGCTTTAGCGCTGCACTCGTTATGTTTTGACTCTTTTGCCTGGAGGAACTGGTAGTCTAGTTTTTGTGGCTTTGTTTTTAGCATTTTAGGTTACACACCTGCCTTTTAGTTTAGGGGGGGAAGTTCTGGGTCCTACGGCCCATGGTGCGGCTGGCTCAGGTCTCCCTCCACCTTTTGTGTTCTTTTTGGCCAGTTCTCCAGACCTCTCTCATTTAAGATTAGCTTGTTTTAAAAGGAAGCTCAATAAAAGCACATGTTGTTTGTTAACTCTACTGGTTGTTGTGTCCTGAATCTATGTTGCGGGTCACAGCGTGAGCCTCAACTGCTGTCTAGAAGCTGTGGCCGTAACAATCTCCATGGAAATGTGTCTCAGACATTCATGTTCCTTTCAGGAGGAGTCTTAATTACTTTGGTGATCTCCTGATTCTTATGTCATCAGAAGGTCAAAACGTTAAGATTGTTCCATACTTGAGATTGCATTGAAATACCTGCGAAACCGGCCCCGGCCATTGCGCAACTGGCTGGGGCACCTGCACCGTACGCCGGCGACCCGGGTTCGATTCCCGACCCGTGGTCCTTTCCGGATCCCACCCCGACCCTCTCTCCCACTTTCCTGTCACTCTCCACTGTCCTATCCGATTAAAGGCAAAAAGCTCCCCCCAAAAAAAGGAAATGCCTGCAAAACCAATTCAAATCCGCACCAGCTGTCATTTTTGAATGCTTATTAGCAAATGTTGACATACTAAGCCACTTGGCCAAAATTAAACTGCCTAATGCTATGCCAAACATGCTGTACATGCATGACCATGTTAGCATACAGCTTAAATCACTGCTGTGGTAAGTGCAGATTCAAAGAGCTGCTATAGCGTGCTGGGGACCCCTACTCTGCTTCAATATTTAACCAAGGCCACTACCTTTCTGCGAGCATGCATGTAAGTGTATGAATTCCAATGTAGCCATGTGTGAGAACATAGTGTGTTTGAGGACCGCAGATGAATGTATGCAAAGAGGTGACGACAGAGCGCTCTCATGCTGGCTCTGCATGACTTCCATACAGTAATATATGGATTGGATCACACTACATGTGTCATGTGGGGATCACACCCAGACAGCAATACTTGTGGATGCTTCTTCATTCTTGCAGATTCATTTCTCTCTGCCCTGCATGTCTTGCCCTCTCTCTAATTTGTCTCTCTCCTCTTCCTCCTCCTCATCCCTTCCGTGTCTCTGAGGCCAATGGTCGAGACAGGCTCACACGATGCAGTATTGATGTGGACGGTTAGTTAGCTCTTCCTCCACATATACTCCTTCCTGTCTAATTAGTGTCGAAGGAGAAGAGCCTGTCACAGTGTGTGTAAGAGGTGTGCATGTGTGTGTGCTTGTGTGTCCTAACCTCTGCTCTCTTATCTCAAGGCTCTCATTAACCAGACTTTGTTTTCCTTAGCTTCATTAGCATTCCCATGACAGCGGCTGTTACCTCAGTGCAAGGCTAAATGCTAGGCTAAATGTTAGCTAAAAGAAGTCAGTCTGCCCCTTGTCATTAACGTTAGCCTGTTTACATTGTCTAAGTGTTTGTAAGTGCTGTGACAGACTTCCTTAATCGCCCCGTGGCAGTGGGACTACACACGGAGTGTTTGCTTCAGCTTTTCTGCTTTAGAAAAGTTGGAAATAAATCATCTCACCTGCAGATTGTATTTGTCCTGCTTTCAACTTTGGGCCCATGAGGAGCCCTGGCTACTGTATTAACATCTGCATGGACATATTTGCTCCAGGTGTTGGGTCTTTTTGCAGTCCCTGATATCACTTTCTGGCTGGAATGCAGAGAGAAAACCATGTAAATAGAAACAAGCAGGGAAGCATCAGAAGGGTTGCTGATGCAAGGACAGGTGTGGGGGAAGTGGAGGCAGAAGGAAATGGATGAGAGTGGTAGGGGGGTTGGGAATGGAAGGGGATGTAGGAGGTTGTTTTAGGGGTCGCAGTATATGTACCTCATTATGATGAGGTCTTCTTTGGGGAGCCTGTAGTGAATCAGGGGGATATGTAAAGGAGTCCAGGCTGTTACAGGAGATCAGCTCTGCTGAGAAGACGCAGAGACGCAGGGTGCTACTCCCATCCATCTGTAATGATCACCATGGATACCATGGAACAGCGAGATGATGGGCCAAAAAGGTTTAGCAGAACTCGCCATAGTCCCAGAGGAGGGTGTTAGAGCCCCTCCGCATTTCCTCCATCTTATCCTACTAACAACATCCACCACCATCGAAAAGATAAACAGAACAGCACATGACACATGGGTCCTTATCCCCAAAGCTCTACCAGAGCACCATAGTGGTGGTTTGGGTTGTTTTAACCCACATTAAAAACATGCTGTAGAAACATTTTAGGACAGAAAACTATTTTTATTGTCATTTTGTTATTGTCTCTGTTATTAATAGGTGATGTAGAAAGGTCAGGATGAGAGGTTGCGAGTATTTTGTCTCTCACAAATGCCAGAAAGAACCTTTCTTGAAAAGTTGTATCTTTAAACATTGAGACACCTCACCGTCTTCTTATATTTATAATAAGATGTTAACGTTAACTATGATAAAGCCAAATGAAACAAGTCCTCTTCAAGCTGACGACTCTTTAATTTCCCTGTGTACCTTTTGAGCAGATTCTCAGCAGAAGGCTAATTTAAACTATTGTGACTATTTATGCAAAAATGTTTTTAAATGTGAAGGTTATTGCATACCGTTTAAAGTTTAGGAGGTAGTAGTAGAGTGTAGAATAGATAATTAACACTAGTCATTTTGTGGGTGAAAGATTCCTTTTAAAATAAATATTTGATTAATGTTGACCCAAGCGCTGCTGCAGTGGTAGATTTACATTTCTTTCAAATCAAATGTATTAATTCACCATATGCTGTCTGAAATAGTAAGATCCCTCCCGTATTCAGGAGATGTTCAAATTGATCCCTCTCACATGCACATGTCATCTGTTTGGGTGAATATGATTAATGGCTACCCTGTGTGATTAATCACAGAGCTTTTTATGTGAGATGTAGGAAGAGCACATGACAGTGTGCAGTGGCGTATCCCAAACCATAAAAGCCATAATTTTCTCGTGTGTAGGGATCAACTTTTCTGCCTAGTTGCCCTTTGTTTAAGATTTGGTAGCTGGAGCTACATTCATAACAATGAGAAGATTGCATTGCTGCATTTTCAGCCATGCAATCTTCTCATTGTTATGAATGAACCCTCTCTGAATCCCAGTTACATTTAGACATTACTGGATGTGTGAGTACCTCAAAATCAAAGAGTGATGGCTCCTTTCGTATCACTACTTTGTACCAAAGCTATAAAATAACAGAGAAATCTGTTGTTGAAGACAGGAGGATCCTTCAGCAGACAATAGACTCAATCATCCATGATGCAATGCAGCCACAAGACATGTATTTTGAGTAAGGATGTTCCTATCTCTGTCTCCTGTCAGATGTATATATATTATTCAGGGGTAAGGATTGGTGAGACAGATGTGAGTAATTATGAGGAAAACTGTCATACCTTCTATCCTCCTCTTCCTCTCTACACCCCCTCCCCTCTCTCTTCATCACTTTTCACTCCCCTCTCTTTAAACCGCCCACTAACCCTGTCTATCAGCGGCCCGGTGCTTACATATCCTTGCAGAAGCTGAAGTGGTCATTATTCACAGCTTAGGCCATGGCTGTTTGCTGTGAAATAGCTCACAGTGTGCTAACATGCTTTCAGAAACCCAATTAGCCCGGCGATTAGCATAGCTATTTCACATGTTAACCCGTCAAATGCACAGGCACCTCTCTCAGAACCCCTACAGAGGGTCCTGATAGTACACTCAATGAACAGATATGCATTTCCATCAAACACTCATTTCCCTCTGAGCTGGAGATATAGCAAAGGGAATAGTGTGTGGTACATGCATGTGAGAAAACCAAGATAAGAACTGCATTTCCCTTTCCTTCCTTGCCTCTTTTCTGTTTTTTTCCTCTTCCCCCTTCCATCTCAGCATCATGCAATGTTTATCTCGGTATCAGTTTTGCCTTTTTGACCACAATGCGTCCCCAAGGATCCATTCACTAAATGGGAAACCCCTCACACTGATGGATTTACACACACAGACGTGCACACGGGGCACAAAGTGGCCATATAATAATGTTATTTCAACAGCATGGCCAGTGACCCCTCTAAAGAGGACCCCGACTGTGGTTGTATACACATAACCTTAATAATTCACTCACACACTGTGCTCAGACGCACACACGCACGCACACACACACACACACACACACACACACACACACACACACACACACACACACACAAATACACACACACACACACACACACCACACAAAGGAAAGGTCTAAATAATTCACACGGAGAGACGTCTAGCCCCCAGCATGAATAAGTAAGCGGCAGCCCACTGGCCAATTGCGTCCCTCTCACGACTCCTCTCTGGCCGCGCACACAGTTCAATCACATCATGAATATTGCATCGCTTGCTTACTTGATAGTCTCACTAATTCTGCTTTATATTTTGTTTTCGTTTAACTCTTTTGTTAGGTGGGTGTATACATTTGGGTGTTAAGAGATGGATTGGAGATCCTTTTCCACATGCATTTGAGCGATGGAAGTGTGAGGAGATGCAGATGTTTATTTCACGGTTGCTGTAATTAGATATCATTAACCTACAGTGTACAGCTCTTCTGATTTCATTAATCCTTCAGACTGAGTGCTTGTTCCTTCCCCATCTACTTCCTCTTGTTATTGTGCATTCAAAACTCTTTGCCAACTGTAACAAGTCCCAGTTTGGCTATTCTCCTTCTATAATTCAATTCCACGGCACACACACGTAACCACTAGGGGTGTTTGCAAATGGATTTTATTCCTCCATTTCATCTGTTTGTGTAACTTTTAAACATCCTCTCTTCAGGTTTTGTGCAGTGTCACATTCTTTCTAGTATTTTTCTCTGAAAACCTCTCGAGGCATTTATTGTTACAACTTAAGGAATTTGGTGGAAACTGGTGCCATTTATTAGGGAATGATAATGCATTTAATTGATATAGCGATTTTTCTACGCACTCGAAGTAGCTTTACGAAACATTTCACAAAACAAAAAAATGTAATCAATTGGAAACATCACAAGAAAATGACAGAGTTATAAACTGGCACAGTAATAATGTGGGGGAAGGGGTTTAACAGGAAAAGGCAAGCCTGAAAAGAATAGGACATTTATTCGACATAACTGAAATATGATTGACTAATCTAATGTCCTAATGATTCCTAATGGAGAACCACATTGGGGAAACGGCATCAGTGGAAATATGAGAGTGAAAAAAGGTATTATTGTGGGTTTGAGAAAAAGAACCAATCCTTATTGACAAAAATATCACCTTTAGGATTGTATGTAGCATGTAGCAGAGATCTTAAGGTAATAAACCAAATGTGTGATGAAGCAAAGAGGATACATAGTATTTCCTGCTAAACTGCATCTTAACAACGACAATGCATGACATGCTGAATGGCACGATACGATATTACTCTAATGGTCGGATCAAGTCTGGAATTTGACTTGCAGCTCCATTTGCAACATTAACAAGGTCAGATATTAAGACATGATACAGGAAAAAACAAACATTTAACATAACATCACAATCCTGAGAAAAAGATAGCATTCAGCGTGCTTTTGACCTGGGATTGAGCTCTGTATTTAGTGTTAGAATTGACCGATGCACAAAGGAGTGCTTCAGTCTGATTTTATTAAAAAGAAGGACCCTGTATCTTCGATTTAGTGGATTATAAAAAGGAAATTAGACTTTATATGGATAACATATAAATAGACCAAGCACTTTTCTGATGAGCATTCAATGAGAAACAGAATAAGTTGCATTAAATTACTGTCAGTCGTTGTGCCATTACCATGATTGGGTAACGTGACGGTCAATACATGCACATGTGGAATGAAGGGTTGAATTTTAGGAAAATTTAAGGGGAGGTTTTCAAGTTCAGGAGACTTCAATCGCTCTTGAATCACAACATAAGATATTAGTCACACTGTACATTTTGGAGACTGCTGCTGCTGCTGCTGCTGCTGCTGCTGCTGCTGCTGCTGCTGCTGCTGCTGCTGCTGCTGCTGCTGCTGCTGCTGCTGCTGCTGCTGCAAAAAAGAGTTTGCATTGATACTAATAAAAAGATTCCAAACTTCACATGGGTTATTATAAATTATTATAGCCTCTGTTTTAATTGAAATACTCAAACTAGTGAAGAATCAAACAAGCTATATTCTATTACTGAATTGCTTTCATTAAATAGCCCGCAGAGGTTCTAAAATTTGGGTATCAATATATTGATTTCTTTCTCTCCTTACATAAACGTCTGCTCTTTAATTAGATTGAACATTTTCAAATTAAATCTCAATTTGAAAGTACTATAATACGCGCAGGAGACATTCTGCACTCACGCAACACATTGAACAGTACTCTAAGTCAGAAAACAATTAAAATAGTGTATAGTCGATGTAACTCCAGGGTGCTCCTGATACAGAGGTTCTACAGGCGGTCTTCAGACACACGAGGGAGGTCCCCGAACATAAAGTCCACTGCAGGGAGCGGGGGGTGTATTGGCTGTCTGTGACTTAATGCTGCTCAGTTGAGAAGTTATCCTGGCTACATGCGCTGGTCTGTCTGCTGTCTGTATCATCGCAGGCTTATAGATAAGATTTAAATGCCTTTTAAGATGAAGATTTTGTCATTATTTTACACATTTTGGCACTTTTTATGATGGTTTCAGTACACAATGGTAGGTCTCCTGTTCACTTCCTGCTTTTTAGGCGTGAATCACAAGGCTCCATTTACAGTGAGAACATGTCAGAATCCTTCTATTTGGGAACAGTTGTTTAAAAACAAATCAAAACCTGAAACACTAAATAACTGGGCTAACCAACACATTACATTCAAGAAACACGTCTCTTTCAGTGTTTGTAGGTCTTTCTCTTAATTGGTGCACTTTTTGGCACTATAGTTGCATAAACCATCCTCCCTTCATGTTATTTTTCCTTCTGATTGGTTTAAGTTTCTGTGATGCTACCTCTCTCCCCCCCATTAACAAATGTCCCATGTCCTGCCCCATCAGCCTCTGTTTGCAGAGCCTGGTAATGTGTGGCACTTTAAGGATCAACAGGGCCACCTTTTTTAGATGATAACAGTTAGTCCAGACTGAGGATTAGGAAATCATAGGAGGATCAACAGAGGACATAAGGTGTTACTCGCTTTTCTGTATTATTACATGCACTCCTTTCTCTCTCAGCAGGGGATTCTTCTCATCATTGTAGTGATTAAACTACCAGTTAACCCAGGGATGCACAGGCTTTAGGAGCCAGGCCTTGGCTCTTTTCATTGCAGAAGCTTTGAGAGCAGCTGGGAGGAAATTCTATGATAACTGTGACTGTGGAAAGGGTCTGCAAAGGGAATCTCAGTATATGCATGGTAGGTAAAGCAAGAAAAACGTTTGAGAGAGACGTGGAGGCAAAAGGTTTGAAGAGAGGAAGTAGACACCGTAAGAAGCAAAGAGAGGTAAGAGAGAGGCAGAGCTAAAGGGAGGAAAGAAGTGAAATGGCGTAAAACGCTGAGCGCAGGGTGCAGCATGTCGGCGGGTATCAGGGGGAGTATTTGGTGGCCGGGAGCCAGTATGAGTGAGATGAGGGGAGGCGAGTCTGCAGACCCAATAAATTACGAGGCTTCAAGCCCCACTTTACATTAATGGAATGTGCAGCGCTGCTCTCTCCAGTCTGCCGCTGAGATTAAAGAGTAGGGAAATGGCTGTGGACAGGCTCTCCCCGGCCGGGCTCACTGTGTGATACGGGCCTTCAGAAACCCACAGAGTAGCCCCGTGGAGAGCCGGCCCATGCAACAGCGTCTGCGTCTGTGCATGGAGGTCCAGTCAGAGCACTTCAGTGCAAAACACATACCAACAAAACCCGTAAGTTGTCTTTGCCTTGTGACGAGCTGTGGGCTCTGTGTTGCCGCGCTGGTTTTAGAGCATCAGCAATAAGAGCACAAAATCCTGCCGTTGGTTGTTTATGTGAAACACTATTAAAGATCAGTTTCTGGGAAAGTCAACCTGAGTACAGTGCAGTACTCTGAAGATTTCTTACAGATTATGTGGGATAAAGTGTGTGAGTATGAGGGAATGGCTGAAGCATATTCACCTAAACCCTGCTCTCTTTCACAGCCCCTAAACCCATTACCCCACTATTCATCTCTCAATTGAACTGTGCCACCGTGCTTTCTCCGCCCGCCTGGTGGTTTTAGACTTGTTGGATTGAATCTGATGCATCTGGGAAGATTCAATTAAAATGCCGTTGCCTTTCTTAACTACTTCTCATCGCTCGCATGTCTCCTGCCAGTGTTTTAAAGTGATTACACACAATTATTTCAATTAGATGTCAGGAAGTAGTGCCATCATCATCAGACAGTAATCAGGTTGTGGTGGAGCAGTGGGAGACAGAAAGCGACAGCTCCTCTCATTCTCTTTCATTAAAGATTGAGGAGAACATTGCAAAGCATTTCACTTTTTTTTTTTCATCTATTTTTCACAATTTGCCACATAGAGAAAGAGACCCCCTGCAAGCTGTTCTCATCTGTGCTGATGAGTGAAATCCTTCTCTGGATCTCTTTCTGAGAGACGGATAAATATAAGGGATCGAGTGCAACACTAAAGAAGTGCAGGCCTCCTGGTGTGACCTGAACAGTCATAGTAGAGTCAAGTAGAGCAGGGAGGGAGAGAGAGAGATTATACAGACCTTCTGGCGATACTTTACCGAGCATTTATTATTCTGAATGAAGTCCTGTTGTTTCATTGAGAATTATAAACGTAATTATTGCTAATTGTTGCTGGCTTAAAGACTGACTATTCTTGTGTCCCTTTTTCAGCTATCACTATTTAAACAAGTTTTTTTTTCTCTATTTGTTTCTTTGTTTCTCTCATTATCAAAGGTAATTCGTCATTGAAACCTCTTATTTAAATGGCCTCTTCCTCTTGGACTCTCTTATACACTGATTAGATTTTGGTGCTAAAAGATTAAGGTCACTCTGACCTCACAAAACATGTTTTTTGGCTAAAATTCAATCATTCAAATGTTTATTACAATTTTACACAGATGTCTTAAAGGGAAAAAAGGATGAGGTAAAACATTTGATGGACATGATTTGCGGCATACAACCATAAGGCCTTATTCTAGTTTGAAAACCATCCTTCTCTTCTTCCATGTTATAAAAAAGTGTTTACAGTTAATAATTATGGGAAATGGAACTTGCATATCAAACAATAGAAACAAAGACTCCATGTTGTCCCATGACGATCAGCGGGAGTTCATGAGTTGAGGTGTGGGTGTGTGTGTGTGTTTCTACTGGAGCTCCAGTACACTGTCCTTGAGGAGCAGAATATGCTATAGGAGCTCCCATGGGACTGAGGTATGGTAAGAGAGCCAGTGCCGGAGCTGCCGGGCCTCTGTTTTGAGATAACAGAGGCTTTGCGGGAGGAGACACACACAGCATAATGAACAACCAACCGCCCACTGCAGCACAGGATGCACACACAAACACACCACACACAGGCGCAGAAACACACATGTGCTCACAGAAAAATACCCTCTCTTTTATAATCCCATCGTCCCCTTGTTGTGTTATTTTCACACAACGTGATAATCAACAATACATGCTCACATGGAAGGGCACACACACTTTTATGAGGCCGCCCAGCCCTCTGCAGCACATGCTTGGTTGCTTTGCCGAGGCCACGCTGACTGCATGTCTCACAGCGGCATCAGTATGCTGCGAGCATGGTCCTGTGTCTACACCACTCTCCTCTCCCTCCCTTGCTCCACCTCTCCTTTATGCCTTCCTCTCAGTTCTCTGTTTCACCTCCATCACTCTCTCCAGGCTTACTTGGCTCTGTTTCTCCCTTTATTCCCAACATCTCCTTCTTTTAGAGTAAAACACAGTCTGATCTGGGCTGGTTAAAACGGCAGAGCTGTGTGTATTATCTCTTGACTTTTTCCAGCATCTTTACCTTATCTTTGGGTATTGTTTTATTCCTTTACTTTCTCATGTTCCTGTTCTTTCTCCATTTTTCTCTCCATGCTACAACACATCTTTGCTTCAAAGTGTTTTTGGGTCCAAGTGGGGAACAGCCTGCTAGGATAATTATACCGTAAGGATCCAGGATTATTGGCTAATGTTGTTTCGTCTACTTTTCTCTGTTGTAATGTGACCAGGGGAAGGGCCCATTAATTGCCCTGCTGATGACTGTCATCATAGGCCCCCCTCTATGTCCGACACACAGAGGGCTTGTGTGTGTGTGTGTGTGTGTGTGTGTGTGTGTGTGTGTGTGTGTGTGTGTGTGTGTGTGTGTGTGTGTGTGTGTGTGTGTGTGTGTGTGTGTGTGTGTGTGTGTGTGTGTGTGTGTGTGTGTGTGTGTGTGTGTGTGTGTGTGTGTGTGTGTGTGTGTGTGTGTGTGTGTGTGTGTGTGTGTGTGTATCTCAGTGGGTGTCTGATGGGAGGGTGCTCAAGTGTGGAGGACTCATCATGGGTTATTAGGAGCATGCAGGGGGGCCATCAAGCGTGAGAGATAGAGAGATGGAGAGAGAGAAAGAGAGGGATTGTTAAGAGGATAATTTCTGAAGCAAAGTAGTGCTGGCCCTAAATCGTGACTTTTAAAGAGACTCTTTTCTCGCTTTTTGGTTACCCATCCATTGATATTTTTGACAGAGACATTTAATTTCACGCAAGGGGATTTCCATGAGGCTAAATTATAAAGTTCAAGCAAAGGCCAAGAAATCTTGACTTATTGTCCCTGGTGTAGGTAAAGCTTTAAAATGCAGGATCTTACATATCCCATAATGCAACTCTAGAGCATCTTTTTTCACACCATCCCCAGGTTTATTAATTTCTAGCGTAAAAGCACAAACTGGGGTAAGACTTCTTCATTCTGACATCGTTTCTCAGATATTGCAAACCTCTTAGTACACAACTGTTTCCCCTGACTCAGCAGATTCCACCATGACTAGCACATTTCCTGTGATGACCCGACACAATGATGGAGTGCTCCTTTAAATTAATGTATGTACTGTCACAGAAACATTTGTGGGAGGAATGAGTGGTATAATGTGGCATTTAGTGACAAGCTGCAGACCATTACACTCTCACTAATGCACACACACACACACACACACATTTAGAACATACATACATGCAGAACACACACAGGACTCTCCCATTGGCTGACGTTAATATCCTGCGCAGCATCTTCACAGCTCATAAAGGCAACTAAGGATAAAAGATAAGAATCTAGACAGCCTTATACGGCATGATTAATTCATTTCATATTCTGCCGGGCCAGAATGAATGTGCCGTTAATATTTAATATTCCTACGCTTTTTCACATGATTGCAACATGATTATGAGAGGGACACATAGTGGGGGTGTGAGGTTTGGGAGGTGAGAGAGAGGACAAGAGAGAGAGAGAGAGAGGCGGTTTGAACGAGCGGGTGAAATCACACGTCTCTAAATTGCATTGTTAATACGGTTTGTGCTTACCAGTAATGCTAATGCGACGCTTAAGTAATTGAAATTGAAAACAAAATTAAATAGAAGGTGACAATTAAAGAGAGAGAAGGGACATCTAGGGGGAGAGAGACAGCCACGGCATTACCATATGTATTTCTGTGTGGGGGTGAAGTGTTTGTTGTTGTGCATTTAAGCAGCACAAGGATAAACACAGTGCACCTCTAGCGTTGTTTTCTTGTGGTACGGAACGAAAATGACTATTTTTCACTTATGAAACACAACAATGAGTAACTGCATAGAGTTTGCATTATATATATCACACTCTCGCCTCTGGAAGCAGGCGGCACGAAGAAATTCTTATATTTCAGCATTGAAAAAGGAGAGAGATAATATCAGAGAGAGAGCACGCAGGTTTCATATCATTGGATAAAAAAACAACTCTTGAAAATGTTTTTGTTAGTCATAACTGGAGCCTTTAATATTCCTCCTGTTAGGCCATGGTGTTTTAATGCTGTGTATTATAATAATGCACCAGATTCACAAAGCAAAGGAGAGTCTATAAACCACCATGATGTAGAACTCAAAAACACACACACTTTGCTGCCAAAAGCATATATGTTGTGGTTCTGCTTGTGTGAAAACGTGGTACGAGACAGAGTGTTGTGTGAATGGACAATAAAGTTTGCCTTATCCTATAGGTGAGGTTTGCTGTGAATTGACAGAAAATGTCCAAGCAAGCTTTATTTTTGTTTTAAGGTAAAGATTAACATATCCAGTTCAGTAATTATTTGGATATTTCAAGTCAAAATCAACTCCATGTCTTTGAATCTCTGTGTGTTTAATTGGCGATAGAGAAGCATCTGTATCATGTTGTTGCAGTATTGTAATTTCAATATGAAGTAAGAGTCATGGGGCTGATGGAGACATTAATTAGAGGCCAGGCCAGTCATCTCCACCCTCTGACCCATTTCCTGCCCTCCCATCTCCCCCCTTATCTGTCATTCACAGTCCCCCCCACTGCTAATGAGCTTATTCTGAGCTATACACTATGTCTGCAGCTATACTTTTTTTCTCTGTACAGTGTAGCCAGGCTTTTTTCTCCACAAAAAACAGGGAGATGACTGTTCATTCCCACCATGTCTCCAATTAGATGCCCCTCTATTCATCCCTGTGTCATTTCTCCCTCGTCTCTCTTTCCTCTGCTTTCTCTTGTCTGCTCATGTTGGAAGAAGGCTGTAAAACAGGCTGCCTTATCCAAATGGAGACAAGCACCGAGGTCACCGTAGTTTTGTAACGGTAGCCTCTTTATTCTAAACGTGTGTGTGTGTGTGTGTGTGTGTGTGTGTGTGTGTGTGTGTGTGTGTGTGTGTGTGTGTGTGTGTGTGTGTGTGTGTGTGTGTGTGTGTGTGTGTGTGTGTGTGTGTGTGTGTGTGTGTGTGTGTGTGTGTGTGTGTGTGTGTGTGTGTGTGTGTGTGTGTTGAAGCTGAGTTTGACATTAGCCTTGCAGTCACACAGGTAATGATCTCATCTCCCCGCTGGTGACTAGAGGCACACAGAGAGAATTATATACACACACACAGACACACACACACACTGAAAGGGAAAGATGTGGAGCAGAGATTGGTATTGTAATGGTACTCTAATGGGCAAACTGACAAGTGCTTTTTCTTAATGATATGTCCCCCCCCTCTCCCCCAACCTCCCCTCCCCCTCCCCATTCTCCTCAACTGTCTCCTCCAGGTGCACTTTCCGTCTTTGAGGAGCAGTGATATGGACACCAGGTGTGGTGACGTCCAGGTATGTCATTTAATTCTCATAGTGTGTAATATCATTTTGAATTATGCTGCCCTGTCATCACATTATCCATTTTGTATGTTCCACCTTTTGTTCAGCTGCCATTAAACCAAAATTATGGCTGTCAAAATCACTAACCTGTTACCTATGAGGTGCTCTACATTACCCTCTGCCTTGTTATGTTACTGTCTAATGGGAATTGTATCTACCATATACTAGTGCCCTCAGAAATCCACTATATTAAAGAAGAATATCCTCAAAAGGAACAGATTTAAATAGAAACTTGGCTCAGATAAACATCATTCATCTTCACACATTAACTTAATTACATAAAAACTTTAACCTGAATGAGTAAAAACATTGCCAAAAACAAACCAAGGGGTGCTGAGGCAACACAAGGCAACAATAAATGAGCCCTGGAAACCCCGCTGTTGGGTTAAACCGGTAGGAAATTAATGAACCAACAAATAACAGTAGAAAAAACAGTCCCTTGAAGGTACAGTTTGCAACAAAGAAAATCATAATCAGCCCTTGCTTTTATAAATCAATTACGCATTGTAGAATAAAATCATATCTTACACATTTTGATTCTTGTGTTGGGAGACCGCCACAGGCTACTACACCTGATATGTTTTCAACTCGTCACATCAAACCCTTTATTAGATTCAACATTTGTTTGGCTTTTAATCCTGCAGCCAATCCACCTGCTATCAGATCTGATGCAGGTTTTGTTCGTTTTTTTGGCTCTGAGCAGCCTCTCCACCCGACAGACACCCCACAGACACACTATGATGCTCTTATATTCCTGGCTCTCTATTTTTCTATTTATACCCACTGAGATGAGCAATGAGCCCCAGGCAGCCCTCACTCACCAGCCCAAGCTCACATACACACACACACTGACACAGAAACACACTTTCTCTCTCACACATGCTGTGAGTTAAGGCGGAGGTGGAAGTGAGAGGGTTCCATCAACAGTGTGTCTGACCATATGAACTAATGTAATGCGGTTAGCTGTGTTGTCTAGCCTCAGAGGGCGCACAGAAGGCTGTAGATCCTGCTGTGTCCTTGTTTTCAGCCTTACAGTATATTTGTGCATCCTGCTGCAGCCTCAAAGGAAACATACAGCAGAATGTGTTTTTGCTGTTAAATTCTTATCTTAGGTGTGTAAACATAAAATGTAATAACAACAGGGTCAAAAATGCTCAGAAGAGTCATTGAGACGCCCCCTAAAGCAACACTGTGACAGTAAGAGGGGTGAATTTATGAAGCTTTAGCTCTTATCAAAGAAAAGGTTGTTTTTTTGGGATAGGAAAGCTTAAGTAAGTGTTATATGAATCCATAGTGCCAATTGACTTTTTCTTGATCATTGCCAAAGAGGCAGCAGGGGCAACAGAGAGTGTGCAGGCCAATACCAATAACAGTTTTGAAGGGGATTTTTAAGCTTTAATTAATTCAAGCAATCAAAAAACAATTAGCAGTGAGCCATTAACCTGCTGTTTCCCTGTGACCTCAACTAAAAGGTGAGTTTATCACATTAAACACACGCCCCCTGCTCGTACACCTGCACAAATCCAGACATGCAGGCCGGCACACAGAGGGAGAGACAGAGCTGGAGTACTACTGTGAAACTAAACCAGTTAAAAATTAATGAAGAAAACATCCATGAGTTCGTCTTGCATTATTAACAATATTGAGAATACTCTCAAAGTGTGTCAGCTTGACTTGATCCACCTCCTGTGCCCTCTTTTCCATCCTCTCCTCCTTTCAGGGATATCGTTACCCCCCTCTCCTCACACCCAAAAGAAATACACACCGACACACCTCCTCCCCTAACCCCTCTCATAGAGGTATTCACATAGTTTACCAGAGGTTGAGCAGGGTCAGTATCATATCTCTGCACTCACTGGAGCAGAGGGTAGTCAGGAGGAATATGGTGTACAGCAGATCCTCTTATCGACTCTTCAATTCACTCTGATGATTTTTGTATTAGATTTTTATACACCTGATGCATTTCTCCAGAGATAAGTGTGAATGTACTGACTGTGTGCAGTTAGGATTTGTCTCTGGGAGCATAAGGGTTGGTCTTAACACGCAGGTTGAACAGGTGCTTTATTGGCATGTAGACATTAGAAGACATTTTGTAGAGTAGAGTAGAGTCACACATTTTGTGATGTCTAACCATGTCTTTTACATCTACGAAATGTCCGGGTCAATATGATTTCAATTCCTTATCTAAAATATATTAAATTGAGTGTAAGAATTGCAATAGTCGGAGATGACTACAGTTCAGGTTCCAGTAGCTTTTTGTAGGTGATGAAATTCTTGCGAAAAATTGGGCAAAAAATGCTAATTTCCATTTTGTGTTAGAGGGTGCATACAAGCTGCATTCCAAACTTAAACATTGGTAAAACATGTAGAAATGTGATGTACATAAATAAGTCAAGAAATTGTAAAAACCTAAAAACTGTTGGATAATTCTCCATGTATGTGTATCCTATGTTGGGAATATTATGTTCATGGAGATTGTGAATCACTCAGCAGGAGTAGAGAACTGTTTGGCTAGAAGGACCTTAATTCTAAATGTTCAGTGACTATCAAGCGCTAAAGTAGTCACAGAGAGGGGAACACAGGGCTCTGCCTGACACGCTGAATCCAAGGAGGAAACTTGAAGCCGTACTGCAGTTGAAGATGTTTTTATTTCCCTTGCAATAAAACATACATGCTAACATACATTTTATTGTTGAGTGACTTGCTGTACTGGACTATATGGTGGAAAGAGTTTAGCGGTTTAGTGGTCAACAGAAATGTCAGCACCCTGCCTCCTCTCTCCCGGTCTCAAACAAAAACAGATTCCCCGGTAGATGCAGGTGGTATTCATTAGGCAATCACTCAGCCCCAGTGACACACACCCACAGCCACACACACATACATAGCTCCGCCCACACACACACACACCTATTACCCCAAGTGACAAGTGAGGAAACACATCCCTGCCTCTACACTAAATATATATATTTAAAATGTAATACTACTTGCTTGAACAAATACATCTCTTTTGTAAAAATAAATATGTTGTATTGTGCTCTTTTTACTATTTCATTAAGCTGCATGTTATTCCACCTCGATGCTTGCTTATTTATTCACTTGTTACTGCACCAGCTACTGCTAAAGTACAAATAAATAAATAAATAGATAAATTAAACAAAGCCTATTCTCACAGGGAAATTAGAGCTCCATTGACATTTTCTTTCTTTTCAAATTAATGGTTGGTAATGTTCCTGCTAATCTTATCACCACTGCCTCCTGTCACCTCCAGTAAAAGCCTGTTCATTTTTTTCCTGCTTATAATCTCCTTTAATTACTTCTCAGACACAAATTATGTTGCTATAATGAAAAAAATGTACACATTTAAATAATACTTGAGCAAAACTTTCCACTAATGTATTTATATGATTGTTTTCTCTTGTATTTCTTAACTTTCTAACAATTGTCTTACTTGTCAAACATATTGGGCCAATGCCAACATTTGCTATGGGTACAATATGCAGCAACCAATGAATTGAGAAACACATTATCATATTAATACCACAAAAGTGATCTTTAAAAGATGTACTGGTAAAAACAGTGTTGCCAGTCACATGTGTGATCCAGTTGTGTTTATAGTGGTGCAGGGTGTCCGGGCTGTTGAGTGAAATTGGTTTCGACTGGCAGTAGGGCTCATAGAGACCCTAACACAGAGGTGGAATAAGGTGTGTGTGGGTGTGATTCCCGTGTGTGTGTGTGCATGAAATGTGTTAATGAAATATGATGGGTCCTCCCAGAGGCAAAAGCCCTCCAAGTTACACTTCCTGATGAAAGCATAAACTTGTGTGACATTTCAACTCAGCACATCTTTATATCTAACCCCCTGTGGCTATGACACACACATATGCACACACATTCACTCCACCACCTCTCATCTACCTTAACCAAATACACACAAGTCAACCTGTCACCCAGATTTAAGTTGTTATCCTACTCGGGAGTGTTTCTCTTTCTGTGTCTGTCTCTCTTTGACTTTATTTACATATGATGATACAATGAGAAAAGCTTGTCACACTGTCAGAATTCCTCTGCATGTGTCTGCATATAAAGAGTTCTTAAGATTCTCTATATTTTCTCTCACAAACCATCCAACCGAGTGGCATGTTTTGATACGGTAATGCTGGGAAATGTTGTCTTCGGCGGGGGGTCTATCTTCATTGCTCTCTTCCATCTGCTCACACATCCACACCCGATACCCTGATGTACTTGGCTAAATAAACAGTACACAAGATAGTGGGTATAAGACGGGTCACTGTGTACTTTTGTGTGCATTTGGGTCAAAGCTAATCTCATTCCAGTCTAGATGTGTCTAGCAAATTCACCTCCAGACATATTGACGTCTTTGTAGAGGAGACAGTGTCATTTAAGGGCGTCAACTAACATTTGATTAGAATGTCATGTGACCACAGTATGCCCTAATTTAAATGTATAGTATGTATACATCGAAAAAATATAATTTAAGTTCCTTTGAAAACGAGATACATTTATACTTTTTCCATATGTTGAAAAGTATTTTATCAATTGCAGTAGGACTTATTATTTCTTTGTTGTTGTCAGGTGAATGTCCACCACAGGGAATTAGCCCCTAAAGTGAGGATTAATATTTCACCTAGAATCTAGTCGGCTGAACGTGATGCCAAACCATTATGTTGCATTAAGTATGCAAAACATGGATTGGCCTCCACCCCGATATGTTGTGGTGATGAAAAGATTTAATGCTACTGGATTAACATATTAAACATGACTGTAACATATGGAGCAAATAAATAGCTTAATTCATCTTGGTTACTATGATGTGGCAGCCTTCTGAACGCTCTCTCTGCAGAATTCCATAATGCTGTAAGGAAACGTATGTAAACCTACCAATGGATCTAGTTAATACTGTTATCCCTGGCAAAAAAAAGCAAGCTATTATTATCATAAACTATTGGCGGGACATAAAACCTGTTTATCTTATGAGACACAGTTTTTTTGCCTATGTGCACGCCTTTTAAATGTTTTACTGCCCCTTTGTTAAGATGTTTTAAAAGACTTGTGAATTGCTGCAGCTTTTTTAAAGTTTAACAGTGTGTTATCGAACTCATCCACTCAAATCCTGTCTGATTATCTTCTCTGTTGAGTCACAGGTTTAAGCTCTGAGTCATTTTTCATCCAGAGATTGCTTCATCCATATGTTAAAACATGTTTTATTACCATAAACCTGATGAATGTGCATTCTGAAAAGTGTTAGTCAACATGTTACATGATGGTATATGGCTTACGGTTTTAATCAGGCTTACTGTATGTCCAGTGATGACCTGGCTTTCTGAGACCATCCTGCTGCTACTGAAGCTCAGCAGTGCCGGGCCATGCTGAGGCAATTACAGAGCTGTCTTTGTTGCCTTTCAGGAGGTTGACCCGTTTTGCAGATAATATTCATTTCAAATGTGTTCCTTTTTTCTCAGTTTTTCTCTCTTGACTTACCGTTCGTCCTCCTCTGGTTTGTTTTTGCTCTCTCTCTCTCTCTCTCTCTTGCTCTCTCTCTCTCTCGCTCTCTCTCTTTCTCTCTGTCTCTCTGTCACTTTCTCTGCACATGTGTATCCTAGAGGAGACCTTATCAATGGTTTGTGTGTTGTGTTGCTCATCGGATATCATATCCATCTGGTCATGTATTACCTTTTAGAGTGTGTAGAAAGGTGAATGTGTTTATGCATTTACATCTAGTCAGGTGTGTGTCTATGGGACTGCTGGTTGTGTGTGTGAAATTAGAGTGAGGGGAAAGAGAGAAAGCTAGCTGCTGACTTGCCCACATAAGCATCCAGGAGTTATCTGTTCAGCCAAGCTGAGACAAACAGACAGAGACTGAGAGAGAGAGGAGGAGGAGGAAGGTGAGTGAGGGAGGCAGATACTGAGGGAGGGAGATATGGCAAAAAGGGCAGAGATACTGAAGTGTGGGAGGGAGATAGACAGGAGGGCTCTGCAGCGACAAGGGAGGTAAACTACAGCTATACTTAGGTAGGAAAACAGAGCAGGGAATTTAAAGATGTTGCGATGACAGGTAATGGGGATGACGGACTGATAAGGTGGTGGGGTTTAAAAAAGGGATATATGTTTATATTTCAAGTAAGGTTTTAATACAGCAATATTGACATTAATATAATATGGTTATATTCTAATGGTTCAGACTTTATTCTGTCTTTTATGTAGCTTTTTTAAGTAGCAAAACCTGACATTTTGCTTGAATTTATCAATAACAATACCAAACAATAATGCTTATGGAAATGCTAAGCTGGAAGTTCTGTTTCCACCGTCACAAGCAAATCTGACCAACAATAATGGAGGAACAGTCTAATGGATCATAGTATTGTGTTGTTGCTTCAGGTAATGTGATACAATCCAGAAAAACAGAATTTGAAAATATGTATTGATGTTTATAAGACACAAAATCTCTGCTCAGCTATGTATTGTTCTGAGGATTTTACAATGCAGTAATCACGGTAACGGTCTTATCAAAAGGATGACAGAGTTAGTATATTTAGTAGTATTATCCATCCAACTAATGTCAAGGAATATGTATTTTGACATGTTGTATTTGCAAATGCAGTGTTACTGTATGTATTGCAATGCATCAGTAGACGGGCCAAGTTATCTGGATAATTGTTTTTTTACATTGTTTGCAAAGTATTTTATAACCTCTGATTTACCCTCATCCTTGACACAGCATACCATACAGCTTGGTCTCTACCAACTTTGAAACCAAACTTAGATCTTTGTCGAATGTGGAAATAAAGGTTTAGATGGAAGGCTGCTGAGCGTCTTTGCAGAGATCAGAGGAATTATGTCCACTGTGAGGCTCCCAAACACCTGACAGCAGCACACCGCCTCTGGAGAGGAGGGGGATCTGAGGCGAGGAAGTGGAGGAGAAAAGGAGAGGAGGAGGAGGTGCAGGTGCAGAAAAGTGAAAGGAGATTTGTATTAAAGATGTCAAGCTGCATAAGGTTCAAGGAAGTATGGATAGACAGGAAAAGGCTAAATGCTATGGTTGATTGAAGTCTGCATCAGTTGCATCTGCGTCTTTTATTTAAGTTTTCTTTTGTCACTCTCAGACTTGATAAATACAAACAAATAGTTGGATTTTCTGTCTTTTACCCTTTTAAAAAAAAATAAATCCACATTTTTTTACCTGTAACTGTGATCCCACTCAAGTAAGTGGTGAGTTTGCGAAGTGAATGAATCACCCGTTTCAGTGTGCATGACTTAAGTGCGGGTGGTTAACAAATCAATAGTTTTTGCTGAATGACTGGGTGAAGGCTGCAGCATCATGACTGCGTGTGTGCGTTCATAACTCAATGACTTTTAAAAAAAATTTATGTCAGCGTTACTATGTGTGTGTAGAAAAAGTCTGAGTGTGGGATAACTGTGAGCTTGGCAATCCTTTAACAGCCTCTAAAATACAACACACGCTTTCCTACCAAACAGTGAAGCACAAGTCTGATGACGTTTCTTGCACAACTTTTAATTTCAAACCCAAATCCCCCCCATCACCCCCTCCGTATTTCCTTCCCCTTTCATCTTTTCTTGCTCATTATAATGTTGTTAATATACAGTTTCTAAATCCTCCACCATCGCCCAGTGCTTTTTCTTCTCCTCACCCACCCTCCACTCCCACTCCTTGAAAGCTGGAAATCAGGACACTTCAGCAGCGGAGGGGTTAAACTGAACCCGGCCCTGTGATTGGCTGCCGGCCGGTGGTCTCAACCAGCCTACAGAAAGAGGTAACCAGGCAACCTCAGAAAGGGAGAGAGAGCGAGAGGAAAGAAGAGGGGGCAGAGGAGCGAGGAGAAAAAAAAAACGCGCTGAAAGAAGCCTGGCATAGTTTTGTGGGGATTGTTTGAAAAAGATGTAACGAAGCTTCCAAGAGCTCTCCCCGGGATGGAAAACTGGATTACTGTCCCTGCTGAAACACACTGTGGATGTCTGAATAAACCAGGAGGAGATACACGGGAATGAATGGATTCTAAAGCCTTTTCACAAAATGGGAACTAACTGTGCTCTTTTTCGCTGTAGTGCAAAGGTAAGTGCGCCAATGCAAACCGCCTTAAACGGATGTTGCACATTTCGTCCTACAAAGTGTGTAGGATACTTTCAGATCGGTGTGTGGTAGTTTGGACCTGAGGAAGAGCCTGTGGATTCAGTGTGCTTTGCTCCTATCACTGCAATGAATTATCTATTGCTGCTGCTGTTGGTGCATCGGGATTGTACTGTGCCTGCCTGAGTGTGTGTTGGACGGTTGTGGGGGGGAGTGACCCCCTCACTGAAACAGTGGTCAGGGTCTCTGTGTGTGATGTTAGGCGGGAGGTTTGCTGCATTTGGCAGCTGTCTCCCACTCTTTTTATCGGACGCTCAGCTCCAGATTATTCATGTTTTCCATAGCGTGCACTTCAATGTGCTTCTCTTAGTTTGGTAAAGCGTGTTTTTCTTGTGCCTGTCTTTGGTGGTGACTTTAGAGTAACCGTATTATTCTTTAACTTACATGAGTGTTAATAAGCTACTGTGTTTTGTGACTCTACATGCACGTATCCGTATGCTTGCTTAATTAGATTTGTTTGCAAGTGTACGAGCATCTTTTTGTGACTTTATTTCATGTTCCTTTTCAGCGAGGCTCGCTACCCCCGCAGTGTGTGATTTAATGCTCCCGGTGTGTGCGGTTTATTCCACTTTGGAGGGTTGGCTCGCAATGGGAGTGAAGTGAAACGCGGTACTGTGGAGGTTACACGGGTGTTGAAGTGTGTGTGTGTGTGTGTGTGTGTGTGTGTGTGTGTGTGTGTGTGTGTGTGTGTGTGTGTGTGTGTGTGTGTGTGTGTGTGTGTGTGTGTGTGTAGCTGGCACTCAGTCACTGGGTTTGGGTTGATGGAGAAAGAGAAGCAGAGCTGAATGGGAGACCCGGTCAGTTTGCTTTGAAGGGGCCCAGGTTCCGCTGCAGCTAAAAGCCGCATTAATCATGAAGCTGCTCTGCAGACACTGCTCTCTCTCCTTCTGTCTGCACACTACCTGCATCAGCTTCATACTGTATGTGCATCCTAGCTGCTGTGTGAATTTGAATGGATTGTCTACAGGTTCATTTATTTACAGCTGTAATGTATTTATTTCTAGCTGTAAAAGTAGAGATTTGAGTACATAACATTTTCATTTAATAAAGGGGATAGTGAAGTGCTTCTACTTTAACCTAGGTTACGGATTTGAATATGTTTTCCACTGCTGCCAAACAGACCTCTTACTTCTGCCTGTATGGGCCCAGCAGGCGACTCCATGGCGTCATAGTAACCCAGAGCCTCAGAGCATTGTGTGGAAACTCTCAAAGAACACCCTGTTGAAGGCTCTCTTTCTCCCTCTTTCAATTCTCAACTCCATCTGCTCTATCTACAGTCTCAGCCTGCCTTTCTTGCCAATTCTGTTACTCTTCACAACCCAGTCTGCCTCTTGCAATTTATGTTTTCCAATGCAGTATAGAAGGTCTTGTGTCTGTGCTTTCCAACAGTTGACAATGATGATGGAATTAATGTTGATGTGAATCTTTAACAGAACAGAGTTTTCTTAGGCTTTGCAATCTCCACACCAGAACAGCATTGTAACCTGGAGCTTACTAACTCCTACAGCTTTTAACAGTTTGTAACTCTGAATTTGTAACATAACCTCTGGTATCTGGAAAGCCTTCCTTTACAGAAGAGTTTCATGGTACACATAAACTCATCCGACACCCTGAGAACCAGATGCCCTGACCCCAACCTTGCCAATTCTAAGCGTTTATTGGACCACACAGTTCCAAGGAGCAATAACTTGTGTGTTTTTATCAGCAAGGACTAATGTAACATATGATTGGCTTAAAGTGTTGTGACAACCAAACAATTAAAACATGTATTATCGTCATTCACATTGCTACCTGCTTTGCAGTGACACTTGTTGCTTGGATATAATTCACTGCAGGAGAAATGACGGCCTGTTCAGGTTACTTGCACAACTCCACACAGGCCATTTCTTAGTTGCTTTCTTTTAAATGAGCTGTGGCAAAACCAATGAGTACCCATGTGCAATTTCTTTATTTGAGCATAGCATTCCTTTTCCTTTGGACCATTTCAGTCATAGTTTCACTTGTGGGTCAATTTGGTGAGTGTCTGTTTATTTTGTAATGATGGAATTGGGTAGATGTAACATTTGAAGGCCAGCTACACTTTTTTTTATATATATATATAATTAAAACCCCTCATGAGGTGGTAAATCCAATTCATGTTTGACTTTCTGCTCAGCAGTGTGTATTTTCCATATTTTTTATCAGCAGAGGAAGCTTTCATGTCCAATTTCAAAACATGCAGTTATTGAAATGGGTACATCCAGAATTATACAACATCTGAGCACTTTACCTTCTTCCTACCTTTTCTCACCTCTGTTAGTTAAGTCCAGTTCACTGGGGATGTCTCCGCACAGCTATGACTCATAATTAATCCAGGGTTATATTCTTCAGTACAAGTTACACAAGCACTTGATCCCTTTTAAATATACTCCTATTTTTCAACATTAATAAAATAACAGAAAAAATGTATTTTAAACAGGTTATAGCATGTTGACTATTGGTAGTTTTTCAGTAGGGGATTCCACTGCTACAGAGCAATGAAAGAGGCAGAATTGACTGGCTCTTGGCTGGCTGCCCTTCCCATTGATCCACATCCTGCATGTGTGTGTGTGTGTGACATTCTCTCAGATATAATTGGCATCGAGAATATCTTTACAGCCCACTGGGAGTATATGTGTATATGTGAACCTTATTTCCTGACTTTTATACACTGTGTGTTTGTGATTCTCTGCAAATCAGCATACATAACACAGAGAAACGCACAAACCCTAGCACACAGCATGTGCTCAGAAATATCATTACCACCTATCACGATTACTTGGAATAGCAACAGGCAAACTAAAGCATACAAAGGCACTCAAGCTCGTTACACGCATGCACCCACACACAAATAGTGGCTGTGAAAGAGCTGGGCAGAGCATCCAGAGGTGCAGACCGAGCTGCCAGCTAATCTGCCTCTGCAGTCTGTAATCTGTAATCTTTTTTAAAACACTCACAATCTGTCCACACCACTGGGATTAGCATCTACAGACACAACAACAGCGTGCACACTCGTACTTTTCACTGCCCTAACATTGACTGCTAAAAGACTGCTGCTTGGGTTTAACATTGCCCTGCTTTTGCAGCCAGATTTTTCTTTAAAGCACTTTCAATATAAAAGGGAATAAGCTAATAAATAGAAGTAATGCTATATTTATTTAGTCTGCTTTACTAGTTTGCATAGAACCTGACTTGAGTGTAAGTTATTTGTTGTATTGTATGATTGTGTTAACATCAGAGGTGTTCACTAGTGATTAGAAAAGTTGGATTTGTAGTCGAGGACCTCAACAAATATGTGTTTATACTTACAGTAGATAACGTAGTAACCTTCTACGTGCATTTTTGCACTACCGGACTGAAAATGAATGATAGTCCTAGTAATTGCTTCTTTTTCTTCATTCACATCCAGACTCTTTATAGCTCTTTGCTTCTCTGTGCTTTATTGCCTATCCACATAGGTACCCTCACAGTGTTCTTCCTGGGTTTTCTCGATCTCTGTCTTTTGGTTCTCCATCTCTTCCCTGTTCCGACTCTCTGTTTTTTCTGCACATTGCTACACCTTTCTCTTTCTCTCTCCCCCTTTCTCTCTCTTGGTCTCTCTCTGCTTGTAGTGTTGCTCATGTTTCAGATGAGATGTTGATTATGGAGAGGCTTGAGTTCATTCTTCTTTTTATGCTCACATTCACATCGCCATTAGTATTTCACATCATCATTATCACATTTTCTTCCATTTTCTCTTACATACTGCTGCACACGCCTGGTCCTCTGGCTCATTTCTTTCTCCAGTGAGCGCCACTTTGGGGTGAAATCGCAAAGGTGTTCACTTTGTTAATGGGTTTTCACAGCAAACAAAAGCACTTTAGGGCAAGCATTTGCAGGAGGTAGAACACACACACACACACACACACACACACACACACACACACACACACACACACACACACACACACACACACACACACACACACACACAGCATAATGCACCACACTGGAGTCACAGCACATTAACACTTCAATTAATTGAATGCCTTACATTCTCATTTCCCCAGAAGTCAAGATCCCTGACCACCCCCATTTTAAAAACCCTTCTCTTACGAATGCACATACACACCACGTACTTAGATGATGGAGAGAAAGCGGCAAACAAAGAGTCAGAAATTACATTTTAATTTGTGTTCTCTGCCTTTCAATCAGCCATGTACAAAGGAGCAGAGATGCCTGGTTTTGTTCTATGTTCTTTATTCAAGGACCACCATAGATAATTAATGCATGTATAGTACATGAGGAGTGAGGGAGTGGGCTCAGGTTTACTGGAGGGTTTGTTAGCTGCACATCCCTATGGAAAAGCTCAACTGACTTTCACACTCGCTGTGAGACGGCAGCAAACTTAGAGAAAAAAATAGACGGAGACAGAAATGGAAAGATGTTTTCCTTTGAGGATTTCCTCTTTATATTTCTGCCTTTCTTTCTTTCTCTCTTTGTCTCTCTTGCTTTCTCTCCATCTGTGCTTTTCTGTGACTGCTCACTAATGAATTTTTAACTGTCCCATATGATTCTCCCATTCGTCTCTCGTTCTTTCTCTGTTTGTAAAGATTTGCCACAATTCAATATCCATCATTAGCTGTTGTCATAAATGCACTTAATTCGCAATTATATTTCACAGTATGGTAACTTATGCAGTCTGCTCAGTCATGTGGAAGTAACACGTAACCTGTCTGATCCTGTCTTTCTCTGATGGAGAAGGCGTTGGTAACCTAATTCAGTTTTTCATAAGCGACGGTATGGCTGCCTTGTGTGCCGGACATCTGTGAAAGCAGATGAAATGGGGAGGAAGCGGGGATTAGTTTGGCATCTGTGTCCAGAACAGAAGATCTGTCCCTGGGCCGGAACCACATCACAAGCTGCCTCCCTAGAGCACCCGGTGCCCGGCTCGTGCAGCGCTCTCTGGGCTCACAGGAGCAGTGTGGCGCCCAGATGCTGCTTCCTTCAGCTGCTGGGCTCTCACTTTCTGATTCACACTGTCATACTTACCTGTGCTGATGCATGACACACATACACCCCCGGATGCAGCTTTATTCGCCTACGAAGTTGTGAGCTTTCGATCATAGCTCTTAGCACTCCAGTGTCGCACTCAAGCACTTTGGTGTTCACAGAATGAATTTTAATGTGGTTTCATGGGTCATGAAATCTGCTCAACCCATAAAACAAGTTAAGTTTCAATTAAGGTAGAAACATAAAAATGATCAAAAAGGGATACGTTTTTTCATGCAGCATTAGAGATACAGCAGTAAAGCTCTGAGGATTTAGTTTGAACCTGCTCTGATTTACCTGTAACTGTACTTTTTAAAGAAATGTTGCGGTAGAGTGCATGTTCTAACAGCAATCCAAAACCAAAGTTGTTAAATCATGCCATTTCTTAATACTTCTGTAAAACTTTTTATCAACAAACTAATGAACTCAATTCTCATGAGAGGGAAATAACCGGAGGCATAAAAGAGCTCAGAGGAGGTTCAGGCTGAGGTGACTAATAACTGAAACCTCTCAATGTCAATGGTGCCGCAAAACTGAATGGCCGTTTCACTGCTCATCCCTGACCATTTGTCCTCCATGCTGAGTCATAGGAACACACACTCCCGTGCACGTATAAAAAAAAATGGACCCACACTGCTACTCTCTTTGCCCATCACACCACCTCCTACTGTGCATGATACTCACACTCACTTTGGGCCCTCCATGCTCTGCCATGCATTTACAGAGGTGAGGGAAGCAGATTGAATGCAGTCTATAGGCCATTTTTTGGGGCCTGCTGGGCAGAGGTCAGTCGCTTTGACTGCCAGAGCCACCATCGAGACAGAGTGAGCAGGCCTGATGCATTTTTAACTAGTTTGCAGTCAAAGAGAGTTTATTATGTCAGCAATGATTTTAAAGCCTTCACCAAACGTTCATTATTTCTTTAGGGTCCCATTGCCAACTACTTTACTTCACTTCTTAAGATACACACATTATCATGCCTGCACTTAAAGTGGGATTAAAGGCATACTCAAATAGCAGACGCTGTTAGACACTTAGACCATCAGATAGTTTGCTGAGTCATTAGGGCTGCCTTCATTAAATGCACTTGGATTCGATGGTTTGCAGATGATGGATATACAATTAAACTGAACAACAGCTTTTTTTAATAAAGTTTTAGGAATCTTTAAGGATTATAAAGACTTTTGTGAGATATTACACCACCAACAACCACCGCCACCACACAATAGAAAAGTGATCACTTATTTGCCCCTCAAACAACACTTCACTTAAATCCTACAGTTCTTCACATAAAACATTTCAAATAAGATAAAATGACACACGAAGATAACATAATCCAATGTTTCTCCATAGTTGCATGTAATACGACTCCATAAACTCTGATCCACTCAGGTATTCACAACAACAGGCAACGTATATTTACTTTTGTATTGAATCTGGTAATGGTATTAAGAATAGCTCATTTCCAGTACTGACCAGTTTTTGCTGCTTCTCAATCAGTTCAGCAACGATTTGATGACTGCTGCAGCTTTGGACTGTACACTTATATTCACAAATGTAACAACCAGATATTTTACATAGTTTAACATGTTCATAATCATGTCATGTTCTTAATGCCTTCACAGACACAACATCGATGTTTTCCTAATGACCCAACATGTATCCCTCCATTGGCACTTTTCAATGTTGTTTACTGGCAGTTGTGTAAGGGGATTTGACCCACTGACATATAAATACACATTAGGAATAAAGATCAAATAAATTGGTACTCACTTAACTGCTGGGAATTTTCAGCATAAATCAGCGCAGGGATAGTTAGAATGGCTTTGTGCTTTAGATTGAGCTGCAAAAGTAGAGCTTTAGCGCCAGTAAACATGTACTTAGTATACCAGTACGGAAAATAAATACCAGCTGTACCATTTATTTGATGAAAACCTAAAGTAGCTTAATGCTGTATTAGCTATTTAGGACCACTAGTGAGAAGAACACCCCAAAACAAACCTCACAGTAAAGCGCTTTGACAATATACCAGTTTATCAGGTTCCTAATGCTAAGCCTGTGTCTGTTAGCAAACAATTTCATACTTACTCAGCAGGAATATCATAAACATCCTAAAGGATCCACATTATTTCCAACCTGTTCAAAGTCAAAATGTAACTGGTATTTTATTGTTGGTGTGACTCACTTATAGCTGGAAATAAGTGGGTCTCTTTGGCTTACTATTAGTTTGTCTGTCGTGACAGTTGTTCCCCTTGACCTGCCACCATTGCACACTAAAGTAGTGCTAGCTTGTACACGCTGCTGAGCTGGAAGTGTTGTTTTATTTGAAATGGAGGTGAAATGGTGTTTTGGTGTGTTTGACTCAAATCAAATCAAGGTAGCTGAAGGAGGACAGAAATGTGTTTAAAACTGAAGATTTGGGTTCCGACTACCAGTGGGATATGGGTATGATTGTGAAACCTTTGAATGTAATGTCATTTAAAGGTTTCACAGGTTTGTAATGTCATGGAGTTATGTTGCTTCAATTATCTGTAGTGTACAAACCTTGACTTGGTTAATACTAAATGGGGTAATTATGCCATCAAATATGGATTGAAATTGCATTCAGCAGATTTAAAGATTCATCAGTATCCTGTGTGTGTGTGTGTGTGTGTGTGTGTGTGTGTGTGTGTGGGTGTTTTGGTTTTATGTGTGTGGTCAGCCTCTCAGTTAAGGGGCTTCTTTAAGGGCAGATGGAGGATTCAATCATCTGCTCTCAGGTCATTTGTGCTCCTTGATTGAGTTCTACTGAGCATCTACTAGACTGACACACTCTACTGGGTTGCCGGAGACAGACACACACACACACACACACACACACACACACACACACACACACACACACACACACACACACACACACACACACACACACACACACACACACACACACACACACACACACACACACACACACACACACACACCGTGAAATGATGAAGAGGACATCTAACTGTAGGGTAAATTATTTTTTTCATTATAAAAGTACTTTTGATGGCCGTCTTACCCTTAGGACCTATCTCTCACTCTTTTTTGCTCTCTCTCTGTCTCTCTCTCTCACACACACACACACACACACACACACACACACACACACACACACACACACACACACACACACACACACACACACACAAACCCTTCATTCTATATCTGTAAGTTAGGCTAAGCATTAAGATAGGCAGCCTTCAATTAGGATATGTTCCCAGATAATGACTCCTCTATCCATAGCAGTCTGCAGGGAGGATGAGTATGATATGTCATTTTTGGGGGAATGAGTGTGATAAGAGACCACCCAGTCAACCATGTGTGTGTCTGAATGTGTGTGTTCTTGTGCGTGTATGCACATAAAGATGCATGAATGGGATGGCTAGGATCTCAAGTCAAAGTCCACTTTATTGTCAAAGTTTCCACATGTGTTATACATTCAGAAAATTGAAATACCGTTTCTGGCAGTCCCACAGTGCAAATATAAACAAGAACATATAACATAAAAAGATAAGAGCGTAGAAAAAAAGGGGGGGGTAAAAAGGGGTATACAAAAAAGCAAAGTCATATTAGACACAATCAACACAGTTTGACGGTAGTGCAAGTAGTTCTTTATCTAAGAGCTGAACGATTAAATGACTGTGAACTGATTTGATTGTTTCAATCACACACAGCCATAATGGCCATGCCTGGGGCTGTCAGAAATATGTGGTGCTGGCTTATGTAGAGGTTGATAATATGATGTGGATGAATGGGCAACCTCATGTGGGATTGAAAATAACAGACATGCTTTTTAAAGTACTTTGCATATTCACATTGCTTGAGTCAGCTGTACTGTAGAGGAGATACTTTTAAAGTGTTTTTCATTTATCTTCCCTTCCCATATTTCCCCCATGTGACGGTATAATATAAGTAGGCAGAGTAGAGACTGTTCTCTTTAGCATGGAGCATATCTGTAAGGCGTGTGTGTGTGCTTTAAACAACTTCTTTACATCATAAAGCAGCAACGTGCTACATTGTGAATAGCTTGTGTCCTTCTGGGCAAAAGAGAGATACAGTGACATAAAAAGTTAGGTTTGAAGAAAAGGTACTATTTGAGCCATGTGTTTAAACCATTCAGAGAGAGATAGAGGTAGGGAAAGGAGTGAATGACTGAAGTAGGAGCAGCAGGAAGTGAGAGAAGTGAGCTGAGAAATGGCTGTGATTGCCTGGTTTGCCTCAGTGAGTTCTGCGGTTATTAGTCATACTACCTGCTGCTGTGATCTGCTCACTCACCTCACCCAGCCCTCCCTGCACCCTGCCACCTGGCGTGTGCATGTGCCCTCATGCGTTTGTGTGCCTGTCTAATAGGTTTTGGAGCTGGCGATGAGTTCAGTGTCTCACATCCCCCTCCCCCTTCCTTTCTGGTGGCTCCGTTCACCCAGGGAAAACGCACTCTTACCTTGGCCTTTGCTGTAAATCGACCCTCAAATGAGTTCTTACTGTGATCTCCTCATGCTGCCTTGGACCACAGCTCTCTTGAGAGGACAACTTAATGATCCCCAGTCTGATAAACAGAGGCCTGAGGAACAAATGAAAATTTGTGCTGAAGGGAATATTTAAAGCCAGTATTGTCTATCAGGCTGCCATCCCAAGAGTGGACCTCTTCACCAGAGTGGATTGACCTCTGCAATTTATTACCTACACTGCTGACATCTCAGCCCTCAGGGACACGCGTGCAGTAATAATATCCCAGCAGCCCCTCTACAACTGGCCATATGAGTGTCGGCCCGCTGCTTGGATGCTTTATTAAATGACTAACAGGGTGGAGCTGGGTTCCTGAACAATAAACTGCCTCCACTGTGACTATTGGTGTATGTTTGGACTGGAAAATGGCATCCATTATTGGCACAATGGTTCCTTCCTGATCCCTCCTTTTTCCTTCCTTACTTTCAATCGTTCCTTCCTGTCAGCTTCTTTTGGACATGCACGTCATCGTGTAAATGTGGGTCCTGTGAGTTACTGTTTTTAGTAACATACTTCTCTTAACACTTTCAACATTGCTTTAGTCTATATTGACTGCTGTCACTGTCTCATTAAAATAAAGACTACAGCATAATGTTGATAACCGAGAGATGTGAAATCACAGGAAAAACATGTGGTTTCCTTATTACTGCATGCAGGGCAATAAAGGAAAAACAATACTTTGATAACCGGAATAAGTTCCAGCAGTCTGTCTCAAACACACTTGTATAACATGTTAGAAAACATGAATTGAATGAGAGTCTGTTGGACTGCAGAAATTAGGCAACGCTCTACTGAATGATGAAATTGATGAGATCATTTATTAAAGGACCCTATATCGAGAACTGGGGGCGAGCTTCCCTAGTGCTCACCATGGGCACTAATTAAAGCTTCAAGTAAAAAATAAATTTAGAATCCATCAGTGGTGCAGCTGCAGTCTGTGAGAAAACTGAGGCCAAGATTCCTTCATATCCTTTATTTTATATAAAGGCGCCAGTGCTCTCTCTCCCTTACCAGATACCAAATATCTGATGAATATCGCTGATATATCCAAATTAGTCTTCTCATAGAAGCACTGGGTAACCATTAGGGGAAACTGGGGTTCAGTGTCTACCTCATAGATAATTTAATATGTGGAATAGAGGGGCAAGGGGATGAACCATAACCCCTTCGATGTACCCACTGAACCACAGCTGGCACACATATATCTTGGACCATTTACATAATGGAGACTAATGTATGAAAGGCCAGAAGCCATTACATTAAAAAGATGGATGTGCCCAGCAGTGTTAGAGACTGCATGTCTGAAAGAGGCTTGAGAGAAAGGTATGGCTGTGTGTGTGTCATACTGTGTGTAGCCATCCTGTGGGGTGTGTTGTGACTTGGCCAGGGGAGTTCTCAGGGGTATAGCTGTACATTAAGACAACAGCAGAGATGGAAGGGGTGGAGGATAGGAGGAACACTTCCAGGTGTTGCAGAGCGTTTAATCACTCACCTGTGAGACTAATGGGATGAGCCGGTGGACTACACACACACACACACACACACACACACGTGCACGCACACATGCACACCTGGATCTTTGCTCACACACGTAGACTGGTGGGACTAATTACCCCAAACTCCACTACGGTGATCGCAGCACGGCTGGTAAAAGCTCCAAACACACATATGCAAAAACCCGACAGCCTGCTGCTGCCTCCCCAACTCATTACACTGCTCATCTCCTCCTCTTTTCCCCCCGTTCGCCATCTGAAGGACACACCGAGGAAGAGGAGTAGTAAAAGAGAACAGAGTAGAAGTGAGTAGGTCAGGAGGCAGGTATATTCCAGGTAGTCTGTGGCTGCAGGCACCGCTACAGGTAACAAACACATCAGTCACACACACAGCGCACCTGTTACTGTACAGATGGCAAGCCCTGCGAGAGGAGGCAGAGCAATGAAGAAGGATGAGCCATCAGATGGAGAGGGAAACAGAGGAGGAAAGACAAAGAGAACGAGAAAAATATATTTCTCTTGGGTAGATTGTTAAAGGAGATCGATGATGGGGATGGTGGTGTGGGGTCAGGGGGGCTGCACCTGTTTGTGTAACGCCATGATAACAAGGGAGTAGAGAAAGATGGAGGAGGAAGAAAGGGAGGAATTTCCTCAAGTCAGTCCCCTCTCGGAAGCAGATACTGTCCAGCGTAATTTAGTGAGTCCTTCCAAGTTTTTTTTGTATCATTATACACACACACATACACACACACACATACACACACACACAGTTTTTGAAAACCCTTTTCTTTGTATGAAGATTTTGTACAACCTCCATAAGAAATAATCCTCTTCATTACCTGTACTTTCATCAAAACACTGGCTATGTGCTCAAGATCTGCCATAATTTCTCCTTCATAATCATAGAACAAAGCTTCTCCTGTGTGTGTGTGTGTGTGTGTGCGTGTGTGTGTGTGTGTGTGTGTGCGTGTGTGTGTGTGTGTGTGTGTGTGTGTGTGTGTGTGTGTGTGTGTGCGCGTGCGCGCGTGCGTGCGTGCGAGCGAGCCCCCAGCTACATATCTTAATCTCCTGTCTATTAGCATATCCAGAGTTCTTCTTTAGCTGGTGGAGGCATCTGATAGGCTAATTTCACAGCCCCGCTGGCCTTCATCTAGCTCCAGGAAGTAAAGAGGATAGTGCGTCTTGGGAATAAGATGAGAAGAGAAAAGAAGTGCTCCAGCCTTTTCTGTCTCACTCGCTCTCTCAACAGATCTAGCTGAATGCTGAACGAGCTAATGGCAGTCTGGAAAATCAAAAGATTAATTTGGCATTCTCAAGTATTCTTGAGCGTTTTTTTTATTAAAAGAGCTGGTATTATCTCAAAGAATGGGGTTTCAATGTGGTTGGGATTAATTGATGTGTAAACGGTTTTCTCACATCAGTTTAAGGGCCTTAACCCATTTAGTCATTTTCACAGCTACAACGTGCAGTCATTTTATCTAAAGAGAACCTTTTCGGTGCTTTTATGAAGTCTTAAAGAATGTGTGCAATTGTTCAAATGTGTAGTATAGGTGTTTTTTTTTCAAAGTTAATGTATTTTTATTTAAAAAAAACATCCTTATTGATTAAAGTTCTCTTTAAAACAACTACAGAAACATTCATTTTTTGGGGATACATGTTCTGGCATGTTCAGTGTTGCTTACCTCACATTTTTTATTTTGACAACATCTTTTCCATAATAAACCATAATGTCTTTTTAAAAAAATGCCATTTAACAGTGGTGGTGTGTTGCACTGTGCTGCCTAAAATGTGAACACTTACCGATGTTTCTGTTTAACAATGATCCCTTCACAGATATGGAGGAACTTGAGTTGTATCCATAAAGCCTTCTTTAAACACAATCTCCAGAAGTGCAGACTGTGTGTTTTATTCCTGAGAAGCTAAGAGGTCAACTCAAACAAGGAGCATTAACCGGCCTCTTGTATTAATCGACACAGATGCAACGAGCTTCTTTGTGTGTTTGGCAGTAGACAGTTCTGTGTAGTGTGTGTTTGTGTGAGTGTGTGAGAGAGAGGAGGAGGACTGGGGGAATCAGATTGCCTATTCCAGTCACACAGTCTTTCAGTCCTCAGCCTGTGACAGCACATTTCCTTACCTCTTCATGCTGGTTGCCTCTTCTCTACCAGCTCCCTTTACCCCCCTCCTCCGCCTCCTCCTTCTTCTCTCTTTCTCTCAAATGCAAATACAAATTCAAATAAGCTTTATTGGCACGACAGTGATTTGCACATAACCTAACCTGCAGTTGGGTAATAACAGTGGAGGTCTTGTTCTTTTCCTCTTTTATTCCCGACTGCCTCTTTCACTTTTTCCCTGGCTTTCTTCCTCTATCCCCCCCCCCCTCCCCCCCAACCCTCTCTGGGCTGATGTGTGTATTGGTATCATTAGCAGCTGCACTATGATGGATGGCACTGAAAGGCTGGACTCTGATGGGGTGGGACTCTGCTTTAGCGGACCATCATTACCTGCACCACATACACACACAGGGTGTAACTGCACAAAATGTACAACTAATTAATGCCTGACACAAATAAAGAATAACGTCATTCAGATGCCTGTTTACAGATGAAAAAGTGAGTATTGAATAGCATCGCTCCCCTTTCTTCTTTTCTTTCTCCCTCTCTCCCGCTCTCTCTTTCTCCATCACACACTCAGAAACACACAGAGTCTTTTCTGAGTTTAAAAGGTTTGTATTGACTTGGAGCCCCACAGGGAAGTGAATGCCAATAGCCCCTCTACTCTCAGTGCGAGTTCAGACAGACCAGCAGTCCAATAGACCATAGGGTGCTAAAAGGGTCTATTTCGGGAGCTGGCAGAAAGTTTCACCTCCAGGAACTTTCATACACTCCGTATGCAGCATGAGACTTTTGCACATTGCCATTTGTTTGTGTTTGTTTGGCTGTAATGTTTGTGGGAAATGTTCAAAGAGTTTGGAATTCAGAAATGGAAATTATGCAAATCGTGTCTTGAGTCTGACAATCCCGTGGTGATTCTCCACAAGTCTGTTGATGACATCAGAGTGCAGTGTTTATCTGGACTTAATGTGCATCAGTTGTGTGTGTGTGTGTGTGTGTGTGTGTGTGTGTGTGTGTGTGTGTGTGTGTGTGTGTGTGTGTGTGTGTGTGTGTGTGTGTGTGTGTGTGTGTGTGTGTGTGTGTGTGTGTGTGTGTGTGTGTGTGTGTGTGTGTGTGTGTGTGTGTGTGTGTGTGTGTGTGTGTGTGTGTGTGTGTGCGTGTTAGAATAAAACAAATGGTCACGTGTATTACAACAAACATTAAAGGTTCAGTGTGTTCAATTTCCAGCTTACTGCCCAACACATTGGTGCTGTAATGACTCCCCTGTGTGTGCGTTATGTGTGTGAAGTGGTGCGGGGGCTGATCATGTTGTCAGAGTCCATAAGAAACAACAGGGCCTTATTAAACACGGACACTCAGTAAAGATTGATTTTGTTTGGCTGTCTGTGTTTAACTGGGAGGGCAGGCGACTGTGACAGTGTGCGTGGGCGATTAGACACGCGGGCAGGAGGCAGGATCTGTGACTGACTGATGGCCGCTAGTGGCAGGAAACTGCTCCGGGGATGGCTGCGGAGAATATGTACTCGTATCCCTTTGGGGATTTGTCCCAAGTGTTGAAAGAGGCAGATTGAACCCAGACAATCCCTCTGTGGTCGGACTGGACTCTGAGGACTGAGGTGGAGAATCTGTTCCTCCCCCTGCAGCGCAGACTGACAGAGTTTGAAGCCATTGATGAAGCTCACCCGTTCCACCGTTGTGTGTCTTGGTACGAGTTGCAGGCAGCGAAATGCTCAGACGGGGCACGCCAGCGGCTTGCAAGTGAAGAAGTTTGGGGCTGTCAATGTTGAAGGTCTAGCCTAAAGCATGCTTAGTTTCTTTCAGTCACTACCAACTCCATTCCTCTGCCATCCGGTCCTTCCCCCTCTCTATATCTTATCTTTGCTTAGAGCATGAGCAGAGTCTGAGCAGAACTGTGCTGTTCAACTCCTAAACACACACCGCATGGTTGTATTTGAAATGAATGTAGGTTAAATGCTTTATTGGTGAGCTTTGTAGTTTTGCAGAGTCTTTCGATGGTAAAGAAATATACTAATATCTCTGCTGATACATTTGTGATTACAAGTCTAATACCAGTCATCTCCTTTCCTCCTTTTTATATAAGGTATAAAGAGACCAGACTGCTGTGGCACTGAAAGATGAATCAGGCTTGCCATGACTGAATGAATGTAACAGATAACAGAATGTTTACAATGACATTAACAATGACAAGGCACTGTATAATATGTGGATCAGTCACATCGTGGCTGATACCCTAACCACCTAAAACGTCAGTAAAGAGGTAACCTGGATTCACCATGTCGAGCAAGAGCCCCTTATACAAAGGCTAAGTCCTTACCTGAGCAGCCTGGGTTTACAACTAATCTGCAGCTATTTGCTTCATGTTGTCCCCTCGCTCTTCCTTTACTGTGTTTGCTGTACTATCTCAGTCAGAAAAGCCAAACTGTATTGGATCCCTGAATCCCTAGAAAGGTCAGTACTGTGGTGAAAGTGTAGTTGTGCTATATTACACAGTGATGCCTCCCAGCTCTTGTTTGCATTAGGTCACCAATTTGGTTTCTGATCGCTGGATTAAATATATGTTTGTCATTGGGATTAAAACAACATTCAACCATGGCTATCAAAATGGAGGCAGAAAAACTGTGACAATCATAGCATAGATTGATGTCACCATACATCTTGTTGTAAGTCAACTCACAGAAATAATAACTCCTAAATCTGCATCTTTCACATTAAATGAACTGCCTTATCAACCACTATGGCCTCCGGCATGTTGAATAAAAATAGTATCAGTGGACATAAATATATCTCTTGCTACGAATTGGCAAGGGTGAAATAAATACTGTCTGATTGACTGCTCCAGTTCCCTTAAAAGATCCAAAGGCAAGCAGGTTAGGGGAATGAGATAACTCCAAATGAACAATAAGTGTGAATGGTCATTTTTACTTTTTGGCATCCTGTGCGCGGTGTAATAGGCTAACAGTCCCCTGTGAAACTGCAGTGGGCATAAATGAAGGAAGGATTTAAATGTTAATGTATGTATGTGTTTGCAAACGTGTATGTGTACTGTCTTTGTGTCTAACTTGTGTGACATAATGTGTGTCAAAAGCAACAGTAGTCCTTTGAATGAGGCAAAAGCAACAGTAGTCCTTTGAATGAGGCAAAAGCAACAGTAGTCCTTTTCTTTATTTCCTCTTCATCCATCTATCTGTCTCTGTGTCTGCCATCCGAGGCACAGTTTGAAAAGCCTGTGGTACATGTCTGTGTGTGCGTGTTACTGTGCATGTGTGTGTTTTTGCAACAGCATTGTGCGACAACATGATTAAGTGTTTTGAATAATTGATGATTGCATCCCTAATTAACTCAGTCTCCTGCTCCGGCACACTCTGGCTCTGTTTCTATGCACCAGAATCTCCTCTCCTCTCTTCCACTCCACAGATGTAGCGTATCCATCACTCACTTTAGGCTCTGCTGATGGGGGTCCAGAGGGGCCTTGGGGGGGGGGGCGATCTAAATCATGTTGAGTGGACATTTTTAACAGGCAACCACCACACGGGACTACAGATCAGTAAAGATGGTTTTGTAGACCAAAGGGCTACCCCTGCTTTTATAGGAAATACTGGTTGCAACAAGCCAGATCATTAAATATGGTGAAGACATTTTAACATGCCATTGAACATAAATAGACAAAGTATTGTTGGACTGTCTGGGGTGTCTACAAACACACTAGACCAGACAAACTGTTTTTGGTGTGTGTTTGTGCTGCACTTGGTTAATCATGATCATTACCATATTGCTGACATGTGCCTGTTTCTCTCAACTCCAGGAAACCATAAATCAATGAATCATTCTTAAAGTGAAAGGAGCTCCAGCACCACTTCCACAGTTGGTAATGAGGAATGACATGCAGCAGGTCTTTGTGTGTGAAGACCAACTGAACTGATACATCTCTAGATATGAATAGGAATAAGGCTGCAGTAGAACTACTCGAAGCATGAATTATCAAATTGTACTTCGAGTTCAGCAAATTTGTTTTGAATTTGTTAATAGGGAATATGAGAATGATGCAGACTGCTGTAGTAGAGTAGTGGAGTGTGTTTTGAAGGAGACGGAAAAAGAGATCAGACAGAGACAGAAAGGTGGAATCACAGTGTGGGTTTGTTAATAAAAGCAGATCCACATTCTGTCAGCAAAGCCACAGCTTCCACTCTGCATTAAAAAGACATCCTTATACACATTGTTGAGCACTACCAATTTACATTTTAGCACATTAACAAGGCAAGGAGACACACACACAAACACAGACGCAGGAAGAGAAAGATATGTTTTCATCTGTTTCCCCTTAAAACATGAGAAAGGAGGAATTCCCTATAGAGAGCACAGCGCTTTGATATCTACAGCCCTGTGTCTGTAAATAGGTTAGCTGAAGACTATGCACGGCGTGTTTTTGTGTTAATTTGCGATCGGCACGTGCATGTGGATCTGTCATCTTGCAGGGTATCCTATTTCTGGCAGGAGATTGTGGGTGGGAAAGTGTGTGTATGTTTACCTCTTCCTGATGAGGCCTCTGCTGAATGTTCCTTGTAGTCACTCAGACAGACAGGGAGCCATGTGGAGTACCTGGAGCAGCTCACAGTACGGTGTTTCCATGTTTTCATCCTGCAGTGTGCTTGCTGGTGGCCTGGCTGGCTGCCTGCTAAACTAGCTGCACTGCTGTTCCTATGGGCCTGCAGGCCTGCTGCATTGGCTGGTGCTTTATCCACTTGACAGCTGCTGTAACCATTCTGAACCGGTGTTTGTATGTGGTGCAGATGTAACTACTGTTAAAGCCCTTTTCTGTTTTTTTGCTTTAATCTCAAGAGGAATTTTCTGAAATCAAGCGCTGCTAATGTGCTGTTGGGGGTGTAATGACTGTTTAGATCAATGTCATAAAGGCCCTTTTTACCACAGGCCTCGTATAATCACGCTATAGCTGTACTGTAGTGTTGTGAGCTGTGATGGTATGCTTTTTGACAGCCGCCTCTCAGCAGGAGATGACTGCAGTGTTACATGATTTTGTGCCAAACAGTGACAGTTCTCCCCCTTCAACCAAAGCATGGATTGCAACCTGTACTCGTTCATGTGGTTGAAGATTTTTCAAGCGATTTCTATGTTCAGCTTTACGAATCCTTTGAAGTTTTAATGTAATGTAAGATTTTTGCTCCTTTTATTCGATTTTGTTCTTAAATTCAGCTACATGCAGCCAATATGATTGCCATGATAACTTCCATGCTATTAGTTTTATTTGGATGACAAAGGTGCAGTTTACAAATCCTTTTACCACCTGTTTTCTGGATTTGTCTAGATATGTTTTTTTCTTCCAAATTGAAAAAAGGAATTAGTGAAAATGCAGACAATTTCCCGAATCCAAGAAATGCTGCAAATGATCTGTTTTGCCCATCCAACGATGCCATCATTTCAGTTTGATGTTGTACATTAGACAGAGCCATTAATTCTATTAATACAGTAGACCATCAAAAATGTTGCTTCTTTATTAATACATTTATAGTAATGTTATGTCTAGTCTTCTGGACAATCATAAAGAGCACAAGGGTGGGTTAATGATTCATTCATGATTGAGAAATCACCTTTGAGAAATAGAGCCATTAAGGACGTCATTAACCAGATCAGACCACCATTTCTTGTGATCACCTTCAAACCCAAGCCAACTCTTCATAAAGTTACAGGCTGTACACATGGCTCACCTTCAACACACAGCTCCTGACCCAATGTTGGCCCTAAAGACCAGAAGGACTTTGGACATTTGACTACAGCCTTTCCAGCTGGGATTGTCTTTCCTGTTTTTATTATCCTTTGAGAAAAATTATTGTGTACTGGAATTAGTTTGTTAATCTTTTGAAGAAAGACAGGTCATTTATTTTAGGATTCAAATACCAAATGTATTCCGGTTGTATTCTTAGTTGGTCTGTTTTGCATTCAATCCTCACCATCCAGCAATACATTTTTGACCTCTGCTAATGTCTTTCTAAGTATGACATGGGATGAATGACACTGCACTTAATGTGTTGTTGGCCAGGTATAAAGTGAATTGATATACAGAAGCTATCTGGGTGTGACACTGACCTTTAACCCTGCGCTCATTTTCTCAGGTCCTTCTGCATATCTTCCTACCTCTCTCACTCTCTCTGTCTTTTTCTCTTCATACACAGACAAAAGCAGTCCGTTAGCTCATACTCCCTTTTACATCTCTTGTCTGACTTATTTAGTAGATCTTTCAACCTTAATGCCGTTCTTTTCTTTTACGCTCTGCTTCTTCACTGCTGTTGGTAAAATACTGAAGTCGAGAGGACACTGTATTTTACATTCTACACATCATAAACTGGTAGGTCTAAATTTCATATTCTTAGTTTTTGGCTGTCAATTTAAACCTTTGTTTTTTGCTTTGATTAACAATGTTCTCTTGGTTTTCTAGTGAAGTAACTCAGCTGACATTTCCTTGTTGTTTCAAATCATTTTGGTGGCTAAAACTAGGAGCATTTCCCTGTGTCTGACTGGTAATGTAGTCTAGAGAGAGATTGTTCATTTACCATTCAGACATCTGAACCATGACAGACAGTAACACGGATAACCTTTCATACTCGCAGTCGTGGTTATTCATCAACGAGTGCAACTCAGAGGAGAAATGTGTTGCTGATAAGAACTCTGAACTGGTGTCAGGATACAAAGGTGGTGCTGGTGAGGGGGGGAAGGAGCTGGAGGTGGGTGGCAGTAAATGGTCAGAGCACAGGTAGTGAGGAGAGTAGCGTAGAGGTGGTCTCTATAATTATTTATTATTGAGAAGGCAGTGGAGCTGAATGAGTGGAGCCGCTCATCTAACTCTGAGCCTGATGGACAGAACACAATTACCCTGAGAGTGGGAGGTGGGAGAAAGAGGGGAGGGTAGAGTGCCAGCAACCCCCCCCCCCCCAATCTTTTTCTTTCCTTTTTTCTTTCCTTTTGCCTGGCGGACTTTGTTGTAGCTGCAGATGATTTCTGGGCATTAAGCTCCTGTTGGCAGCATCCTGTTTATTGAGTCACACACACACAGCCAGATCCTCACATCACCCACTCGCGCCTGTTGGCAGCGCCCCATTTACGGACGACCAATTTACTGCCTGCTCCCTTCTCCTTTCCTCCAGTCTCTGGTATGGCTTCAGATTTCTGTCTAAATCCAGACACACTAAGCCGTGTTCACATCCCTCTCTGCTGCTACTTTTAGCTTGTGCGATGATTCCAGGTCAAACCGCCACTACAGTGTTCACGATGGCTTTTGATTTGCGCAGCTCTTTCTTTCATGTTGTCTGTGTGTGTGTAAGAGGCAGGGAATTTGTACAGTTGAAGCTACACATAGACTGGCTTTTTTTTGGGAGAAATATGCTTGTTCTGCCCTCCAGGGACTGTAGCTTAGATGTAGAACTATTCCCCCCGACTCTCCGGAGAAACAACCGTATGTCTGGATCCTTAGAGAAGTCTGGAGAGGGATGCTGCAGAAGGTTTTTCGTTTTCAGTCTCAAAGTCTTTTTTCTTGCTCATTTTCACCGGCAGACTGGTGTTTGTTTGGCTTGCAATGGTTGGATGAGTGTTGCTCTCAAAGGTACATTTTATCAGGCAGAATATAAACTCAAAATGAATCTTAAAAGTGTTTTGTGATATATTTTTGAATTATACACTCAAAGTAAAACAACCGGAACAAGTCTCTCTAAAACAAGCTGTAGTTTTTGGGTAAAATGGGTTGGGGGGGAGTTTCTTTTTCTGATCCAAGTTGAGGATTAACAGACGCCTGTCTTAAAAAGCTCCAGATGCTGCCTGAAAGACTTCACAGCTAGAAGAACAAAAAGGAAAGAGAGGAGGGACAGAGGGGGACGTGTTCAGGGTTGAAGCCGTTCAAACTCCATCCTTTCTGTTCTGATTTTACCTCCTTGGGCTTTTTTCTAACCCCTTTTACCCCCTCCTCATTATCTTACTCGCCCTCTCTGTGTTCCCTCTCCCCTCACTTTCTTCCCACTCTGTTCATTTCTCTTCCCTCTAACCCCTCTCTCTTCATACCGCTCTCTCTCTCTCTCTCCATCCATTTGGTGGAACAGTGCTGCTGATAATGCCTGTAATTGGAGTGACTCACACTTTTCCAGTGTGTTTGGACCAGATAAAGAATATTGTCAGCATTTTGCCGACATGGCCTCTGCTGGCAGAATTAAATGGACTCTGTTCTGTTCTGTCTGCAGCAAATTAAAAGCCTCTCAATTCATCTGTTCTCGCCCAAGGCTCACAGGGGCCTCCTATTCACACAGAAACACCATGGAGAGGGGGAGGAAGAGAATAAGGGAGATTTCCCCCTTTCCCAAGAAGTACCAGTGTTTTCGTTTTGTTCAAGTCCGCACTTAGTCACTGTTAGAGACGGAGAGGGAGAGAGGTCAAGACTGATAGTCTAAGGAGAGGTGGAAAGCAGCGCAGAAGGTTGTCAGATTCGTTATTATACACACCAACGTGCAGCTGTCTCCTGCTGTCTTTGTACTTCAGCGCCTCTGTGTATGAGAGGAGCTTGTCTGCATGTGTGTGTGCATGTGTGTGTTTTCATGCATTCACCCAACAGGGTTAGAGTGTGAATCTGAGTGTTTTTGGCTCCTCCGTTGTGGTAGTCGCTGCCAGTCAGCACTTGAGAATAAAGTAGCGGCAGATGGGCAAAGAAGGAATAGAAATCTGGGGCCAGAGGGGCCCACCAAGCACTGGACGGGGCCCAGGAGGAGCAACAAGTTTGGTAGCAGCGTAAATGGAAAATTACCCTTCCACCATTGCTTATTAGTTTGGTTATCTTTGCTTTTGATAATATTAACATTGGAGGCACAAACGACATGGGAATGGTGCTGCTTGTTGGAAAATATTAAGGGACAGATGATCAGACAAGTAACAACACAGTAAAAACATCCATGGTAAAATGACATCCATCGCAGTTACCTGTCCAGCTTTGACCTCCTGTGCGTACAGTTTTACTGGGTTAAAAGCAGCATGTGAATAGCAGAAACATTTGGCTTTTGGATGTTTTTAAATATTTGACTAAACTGTTTGCTTGTTAACAACCTGTCAAATTGTCTGACTGCTCGTGTTTCTTTCCCCAAAGTATTTCTCATTACTTAACAGCATTCAACTTACTAAACATAAATGATGGCTGCAACTGAGAAAACAACACCAGGATTGTAATTATCCAGAATTTCAGTTGAAGGATTGATCATTATTCAAAACTCTTTGGTAAAAACTTTGATGAAAATAATACTGTTAGTGTTTTAAACCTGTTTAAACAATGATTGCATGGTTGAAAAAGGAAGGGGGATTGTTCTTTATGCAGTGTCCTTGTAGCCAAACATTATTGAAAGGAAGCAGGAAGTGAAGGTCATGTCTCACTGTTTGTTACCATGGGCAACATGTACTCAAGGCCCCGATCAGAAACAAGCTCATTCTCATGCTGTCTGAGAACTCCTGCAAGGTTTCGCCTGCCAAGAGTAAACACCACCCGACTGAAGCAAACCTCTCTCTTCCTCTCCCTCTCCGCAGCTCTCTGTGGGTGTGTGTGGGATGTTGTGTCAGGGCTAAAGCCCATCCCTCTCCCATGAGCCTGTGTGCCCACACACACCTGGCGCCTTCACGCACACACCCGGCGCCCACGCACCCACAGCCGGCACTGACGCTGTGAACTGGACCCTCGGAGACCAGCGGAGCCAAGCGGAGCGGAGTCTAACCCAGTTGGAGCCTGAGGATGTCAACAGAGACAGAGCTACAGCCAGCGGTCAGGCCCAGCAGCGTCAGACGGGACTCCAGAAGGAAAGGTAAGAACATCCTTGGTACAGTTTGAACATTGGTACTCTTGTAGTGATATTAATTAAGAGGTTTTCCTAAAGTTAAAGGTGTGTACTTCTACTACTTTAATTTCTTTGAGATGACGTAATTAGTCTGAAAAAACAGTATTTTACAAAAAAACTTCAGGATCAGAATTCTTTTATCAATGCCACAATGACAGAAACATACATTTTTACAACAGCAGAAGTATAGTGCAGATAAAGTAAAGGGAATAGACTTACATATTGAACAAAATAATAAAATAAAGTATACCATGGTAAAAAAAAAAGAAGCAATATATAAAAAAAAGAAAGGATAACCACATCAAATTAAAGACCTGGCTGGTACTGTTTGCCGATTCTCAATACATTGAAAGAAAAAATAAAGCGTGAACCGCACGAGGCTTAGGGTATATTGCACATGCGTGTATATTGCAGCAAGTTTTATATCTACAGGCAGTGTTATTGCACGTCAGAGGTATTACAGTGTATGTGTGTGTGGTGGTTATACTTAAAGACTTTTTAAACCTGTACCCTAATGGTTGAAAATCACAAATATATACAAACTCATAGCTTAATCAGCTGCTCTTCCTCTTTAATAATGATGGATTTGGGTTAGACAACAGAATGCAGGCCGGCTGTTGCTCATAGCTAATTAACAGGTGGGGGGGGTACCCCGGTACAGTAGAGGTTGCTAGCAAACAGGTGCAGGAATGTTGTGGTTAGTGTGAAGCGAACACATCCAGGTGTGTAAAGCTCCAGAGGAGCTAGCAGGTGTATGAGAGCAGGCCTTGGTGGTCTCAGAGCAGAGGTGATGCCAGGGGCCAGGCTGGCAGCCATCAACCAGCTGCTAGGTGTCACATGCCCGACTGCGAGAGCGACGCCCTGCAATCTCTGAATAAGCATCTGATTGATGTAGCAAAAACTCTGGACACCGTGGGGAACGGCACTTAATGGATGCACAGAAACACACAGAAACACACACACACACACTCGCTATCACCTACAGCAGATGCCTCATTGCACTTGGTGCGCCTCAGCCCCTGCAAACAAGCGTAGGTTCCCCCATACACAGTGTGTGAGGGAAGGCTGAATGCCTCTCATGTCCTATTTAGAACACTATTGTTCTGCTGCAATAGAGATCATGTTCATCATTCCGGCTACTCTCCATATGTGGGGAGACGCAGACAGTCACACACACCACAGCCGTACACACACTCACTAGGACTGGGATTGAAGCCCAGAAGAGCATATGAGAGGAAAGATGAATGGGTTGCCTTCAGCATTTAGACTTGAGGGTTTTTCAGCTTCTCCTCTCTGCCGTCTCCCCTGTCTGTCTCTTTTTCTCTGCCAGACACACACACACACACACACAACCTGTCTGATTATGTAGCTTTTGTTTTTTAAATGGGATGTAGAATTTACGCGCTACACCTCTGTTTTGATCTAGGTCATTCTTCCGATCAGACAGACAGACACACACACACACACACACACACACACACACACACACACACACTCACACTCACACTCACACTCACACACACACTAGGGTGATGAAAGTCAAATGCAATCATATACCACACACAGGCAACAATCGTGCACTGGGAATAAGGAGCCTTGATAATGTTCCTGTTAGTGTGCTTCATGTGTATGACCTGAAATCCTCGTGTACATACAGTACACACACATGTTCCTGTTTCCCTGCAGCCCCTAGTTTTCATTTGTTGGGAGTGCCTGGATTTGAATGAAACTAGATTCACTAAATAGCTGATCATCATTAGGGTGTAAATGGCAGCTCTGTTGAGAGAATCCCTGCAGGATAGTCCTTTTCCTTTTCTAATATGCTTGCTTTCCCTCCTCATCCTTCTCCTCCGCCCACTGCTCTGACTCCTAAATGACCTTGCCCTGAATGAGTGAGACACAGATCACAGGGAGAGAGAGTGAGAGAGACTAATGAGTCAGTGTGAAGGAGAGCTGTTTAATCTCAGGCCTTTGTTTTGCAGTTCTGTGGTGAAGAATGTAATGAAAGAGACTATGGGACTGCTGCGTGTCACACATTAATCAAAGCTGCTGTGTGACTGGGACCCTGCGTCTGTGAGTGCACTTGTGTGTGGTTTTTTTTGTACACACAATTGTGTTTCATGTGTGAGCTCAGGGGTCATTCTTCTAAGAGAAGGTTTTTATTAAATCACCATCACAAGATCGAGATAACCTTCGACCTTTAGCATTTACATGACCTGAGGTGAGTAAATGCAGCTTTGTGCTTCCTCAGACAATAAATGAGTCTGTTTTAATGGTCAGGCCTTTTTCTTGAAGCATTATAGTCTTTATTAATCCTCAATAAATCCGGAAGGATTACATCAGTCCACATCTCTATCCCTCTCTAATTTTCTCTCTCCACCCCTTCCTCCTCCACCTCCTCTACGTGTGTAGCCTTAAAACCATCTACACTGCCCGGCCAAAAAAAAGGTCATACACTCTTATATTCGTTGGACCGCCTTTAGCTTTGATTACGACACGCATTCGCTGTGGCATCGTTTCCACATTAACGAGTTGCATTAATTTGTTGCCAAGATCTTGTATTGATGACGGGAGATTCGGACCACTGCGCAAAGTCTTCTCCAGCACATCCCAAAGATTCTCAATCGGGTTCAGGTCTGAACTCTGTGGTGGCCAATCCATGTGTGAAAATGATGTCTCCTGCTCCCTGAACCACTCTTTCACAAATTGAGCCCGATGGATCCGGGCATTGTCATCTTGGAACATGCTCGTGCCATCAAGGAAGAAAAAATCCATTGATGGAATAACCTGGTCGTTCAGTATATTCAGGTAGTCAGCTGACCTCATTCTTTGGGCACATAACGTTGCTGAATCTAGACCAGACCAACTGCAGCAACCCCAGATCATAGCACTGCCCCCCACAGGCTTGTGACCTTTTTTTTGTCCGGGCCAGTGTAAGTTTTAATATTAATGTAGCGGTTCTGCTGTAGCTGTGATTTCGACCACCGGTTTACTACCTTATAGTTGTTTAACCGCTTTTATAGAAAAGCATATACTGTATATATTCCATACCATTACACAATACACACGTATTTGTAAACTCTGAGTTGTTAAAACTATTTATTTTAGTTTATTTCATTTGGACATTTTGTAGAAGACAGATTCAAAATGTTTTTCAGAAAAGCAATGGCTCGGGGGCTATGACACCTATTACAAGATTGCAATTTGTGTTCCTGTCTGTGTGTTGCAACATGGAAGTTATGCAAAGAGGTAACGCTGCAGTATACATCTGGAGTAGATGTTTGTTAATTAGTATAGCCATGAGTTCTTTGGAAGGAAACACATTTTGAGATTCTTCATGATCAATAAAACATTGAGTTGACAGTCTGCCAGAGCAAAGACTTTTATGTGCGTGTCAAATTAGAACAGCGAGCCAGTTTGACATTTGAGCCTAACAGCAGCAGACAGTTTTGTCTCCCCTTAAAACTTTTACATCTCAGAGCCGACCTTGCTAATGAAGTACGATGAACCACAGACGCATTACTCTGGGGGAATCTTTGAATCGTATTTCTCACTTTCTTCACCGTGCAAGCGAATCATTTAGACATCACAACGTAGGTTTCCAACAACACTGCCTTTTTTGTCAAGTGTAACAGACGACACCAAAGCTGTTAAAGCATGCTTAATGAACTTATGCTCTGCTTTTGCTCTAGAGGATCTCTAGTCAAAACAGGGTATGGTATTGCTCTATTAACAACCTGAGACAGTGGAGTTTTATTTTTACAGTGCTTTAATTGAGTTCTGTTTTATAACATAGAAAACCAAGAACATGTCTGCAGGATTTATTCACAGTTGATGCAGTATGTATGAAGCTCATTTTTTTCCAGTGGCTCCATTCTGATAAAACGTAGCAACAAGCATTAATAGATCAAAATCTATATCTCCATGAAGCTGGCATTGTGCACGTATTTTTGTAACAATATTTTAGGACATTATCAGGGCTATGGATAAATATTTCAAGCTAAACGAATGTTGGTAATTTGGTAGTCTTGTTGGTGTGCAAGTCTACCGAACGAACTTGCAATAGTTTGGATACTTTGATTATAAGCAACTCCTAAAATGCGTCTTCTAAACGACACTGACTTTATTTTTGTGAATTAATGCTAATTCTGGCCATTACACAAAACGTTCTTCTCTATTTGCGGTGTTGTGTTAATAATATCATTTCATTTAAATAAAACATTTGCTTAGGCGTATCCATTTTTCGTGATTTGGCACCAAATATGATTACAAGTTATAATAACTTCCGCTGCTGTCGCCACTCAGTCATCACAACTCTGAGAAATCACGACGCTCCCACAATGGGATTTGGCTGACGATGTGTGGGAGTGTGATTCTACAGTGTAGCTGGCAGCCAACTGCATGAAAAGAGTGGTTAAGGGTTATAGCTGTGCAGCTGTTAGCCTTTGTGCGTGTATGTGTGTGTGGGGATGTGTGTTTGCTCGTCTCTGGTGTGCGATTAGCAAACACATTATCTTCTTCGTGTGGATATTATGCACACATCCAGTCTATCTGGCACAATCACCGAAGCCATTTACTCTGATATCTTTCCCTGGGGAATCTTAGAGCACAAACAACGGTATTTTGAGTGTGTGCGTGTGAGTGCCGTGCATGTGTGTTTCTTCTATGAGAGGTAATCAGATCTGTTCCCTCCAATAAGACAAAGATTGAATTGAATTGGCTCTCTGCTGTTGTGGTTGTCAGTGGATAGGTGGGGATAGAAGACAACAACGTCACTTAATGGCAGATAGTGGCACACACTTTCCAAACCTGGCTTTTCCAGCACTACAACTATATTTAGAGATAACTGCCTCCACTCTGTCCTCTACTCCTATCTTCTGCCCTTCTCTCCAATCAGTTTATTTCTGGAAAAGTAGTGATCCACCCATCCTGCTGTCTACTCTTTCACTGTCAAGTCTTTGCTCTCATCGTACACATCTATTTATCCACCCTCTTTTTTCAGCACTATAATAATTTTGTCGGGAAGGTAAGGGTGGTGAGACGTGTTCAATATTTTTCCCAGGCAGGAAAGTCATTCCCTTCAGAAAACCCACATATTTTTTCAGTGCTGCTGCTCCAATGACACACTCTTCTGCCCACCATCTTTTAAATGTGACCATACCCAATAAGCATTCAAAAAATATATCAGTGAAAGCCTTTTATTTGGTTACCTGAGTCATGGACTGTGTGCGTGTGTGTCGGTGTGTGTTCTCTGTGATCCTCTTAGTATGTTCAGCTTAGTCCTCTCCTGCACAGTAGTTGGTGTGGCCACAGCATCACTAACTACAGTCTCCATAGCAACAGTTTGCTCCCTGCTCATAATTTGCACAAAAGAAAATGTCCCAATGTCACACACAGGCTCTAATACAGGCGGATACTCTCACCTCGCTGTGTGGCTGAAGGACTGTGTGTTGAAAGGACATTTCTCATGTATCAGATGTGGACAGGCTGCTGTTTTCTATTTCAGTTTCCTGACAACACACAAACAAACGCCCTGTACAGAGCTTATCAAAGCACATCAGTCCTATGAGTTATAGCAACTTATTGCATAACACCATTTTACTAAATTACTGCAATTTATATAGACAGAACAACAGGGTTTTCTAATTCAAAAGTTGTATTCAGATTTCTTGTTAATAAGTGGGCTCGAGACAAACATTATCCCATTGTTCTGGGTTAATAGAAAATGAGTTTTTTAGACGCAGTAAACCCAGTTACTATATTAATCATATTGGTGTTGTACAGAACACATTTCTGTTAATGCTACATTGTGAACAACCAAAACATGTTGAAATCTGCATGTGGAGAGCTAGTTAACGTTAGCTGTTATGATTCTGTACCATTTTGTATTTAACAGGGTTTTTTTGCGAGAAACTTGAATAAAGACAGTGGTTGTGAAGGAGATGTGATTTATTGTTTTGTTTTATGTTTGACGCTGTATCTAATTTGTACTGAGACTAGTGGATTCTCACTGGTATTAGATTGCTTAATGTTTGGTATTGTGGCATCTCTAGTGTCTTTAATGTAACTACATGTATTAAATATACATTTCTCCCTTTCTTTCTACAGTTTTTTTCTTTTCTCAAAATCTACTACAAGTATGTGTTTGCTGTATACAGAAAAAGTTATCCATTTAATTTCAGTGTGACTTAAAGTTTGAAGATGATAGAAGGTAATACAGTGAGGAAACGCGAAAGAGTTAGACATAGAGAAACATTCTGGCAGATGGCAGACTCTTTTCATGCTCTGTGATGTTCCTCAGTCCTCCTTTGCTCCGACCCTCTCTTCCAGGACCCCGGCTGAGAGAATGAAGTGAAGAGGTTCATTACGCAAGATGAGACACAGAAAGATAGAGAGGGGAAGGACAACAACTTCAAGTGGTTCCATATTTTGGGAGAGATGACAGGCATGAGAGAGGGCTTTGTTCTGGCACGATTGCCTTGGCATGAAAGGAGGACTGCTGTATTTTGAGGAGTTACCTATGTTTCCAAATGCTTTGAGCGAAGGACCTCTAGTGTTTGAGTGTCCCCAACGAGACATACACACACAGGTACCTGTTCACACAGCCGGGGGGGAACAAGGAAACAGATAATTTGGATACTTTTCAGTTAGTAGTGTTTTTAAGTGTTTGAACAGACTTAATTGTTTGTTTGTTTGTGTGTGTATCTTTGTGTGTATTCAGGTAAGGGACATACAGCTAAATGACAAAAATCCTTATTGTACTTTCTTTGATAAAAATAAGTTTTCTGGTGGAAGCTCACTATTCAGGGGTCAGAAAACAGTTTGCTGCACTATATGGACATTTATGCAGATGTGGAATCAAGTGTGTGCGTGTGTTTGTGTGTGTGAGTGGCGGGCTCAGGGGCGACCGACAGTGCAGTCCATGGGGGGAACCGCTTCAGCGTTGCATGACATGATGCTAGCGGCTTGTTTACACAGCCCACTCTCTGATAGCCTGTCAGAGCCCAGAACACACACAGCTGCACCCACAAACACAACACATGTGCATTACACACACTGCATGCACATGCATACACACAGTAGAGATGCATCCTCGCAGGCCATGTTTCCCTTCGTTAGTGAAACCAATTACCTTGTAATTAAAGCCAGGGCGGGAAACAAGCTTTAGCATCAAGAGTCCTACACAGAGAGAGGATGCTCAGTGGAGGAGAGAGAGTTCACAGGACTGAGAAAAAGCCTCATGGTGGCACACCTATTGTTGGATGTTTAGAAATGAACAGGGAAGAGGCAATGATTAAATCCACTTATTGTTACGTACTGTTTCCTTTGCATGTTTTGTGTGTGTAAGATGAAATCCATTTCCTCAGATAAAAACATGATGATGTGAATAGCAGTGGATATCAAGAGTTGGACATATAGTGAATTTCACAACATCACCCAGGTTTATTTTCCACATAAAATCCAGAAGCGTGCCTTGTTATGCTGAAAAACATCTTTGCCACTTAGAATAAAACCATGCTGAAGTACACAGGCTCAGAGCAGGGAGTTGTGCGGGTTTACCCATGGTGCAGTATGAAAGCTTCAAGCGTTTCCTAAAATTCTTCTTCACTGCATACAAGTAAGTGAGAAATGGAGTTAACTCTTGCCATGATGCTCTGTTTGCACACAAAAGCCTCAGTGGGATTGAAGCTGGATACAAAGATCTCTGCCAAAAGAAAATAACAAGTAAAAAGTCGGCGCGGCCCATGGAGAGTGTGTGCGTATCAATAAAGCAAATCTGTGGCTGGGAGACATAGTTTAAAAAAAATAGCATCTCAATATTTGTATCTTTACTAAAGGTTAAAAGGCCAATCACTTCACTCAACCAGCATTTTATAAATTCAATATTTCTGCAGAGCACTGCACAGTACTACAAAACTCTGTTACAAATAATAAAACAAATCAGGTTTCCAATTACCAGTAGATTCAGTACATCTGCTACATTTAAAAATCCATTTAGAGCTGCATTGTTGAGAATCTGGCAACATTTGAAGCTGTGAGCAGAAAAGAAGAAACCGTAAAAGTAGCAAGCCTCTTACCATTATATGAAACTGATCAAGTTTAGCTGTACTGACTTCAACACTGCAGATTAATCCGGAGAGGCTAGAATTAGCCACCCAGTTGCACTAAACAATAAGACCATAGGTTCAATGTATTCCAGAGAGTGGTGTAGCATTACACAATGACAACAAGCCCTAAAGAGGTATAAGAGTAAGAATAGCAGACAGGAACTACTCTCAAACACAAAAATGACCTGTGAATTTTACTGTCAATATAAAAAGGTACAAATAGTGACAGCTTTTTGTTTTATTGACCTACAGAATTACAAAAAAGGTGCCTATGTCTTCGACGTGGGTTTCTTCACCAACTCCCATACAAGTCAAAAGTGTACTCCCTTTTTTCAAAGTGACTTTGACGTGGGTGTTGGGGTTAATGGGACAATGTGTTGTGTCTGTCCCTGACGTATTTTTCAGCGCTAATGTTTTTCTGCCGCTGAGGATAGCTGTGGACGCCTCAGGACGTCACACATGCGCGCACACACACTGTCACGCCACTCAGGTCTCTGGCTCTGCCGCTGTCATCCAGGTCAGAAGGGTGGGGAGATGCAGCTGGAGAAAATGGGGAAAGAAGTAGCTATGGAGAGAAAGGAAATGTTCCTCGGTTCATCTCTAAAGCCATGGTTCATTAAGAACTAGTTGAGCTCAAAAGAAGCATCTTTATTTTGACTGTGCATTCACAGCAGTCATGTTGCAAATAAGAGTGAAAAAAGACACCCAAGGCAGAACTCATTTATTTGATGAGTGGCGACAGTACTTTTAAATCTCATTTTACACCAGACATTTCACTTCAGCAACCACGGCTATGTTTTTGTAAGATGCACATATGCGTATACTCAGTGAAGTGTGAGCTTTTGTGTGCCAAATCAATCGCCCGGAATTTAGCATGAGCAGAAGGGGAAACTTGTTGTTTTTTTGGCACATGCTGTTTGTGGGTTTAAAAGAGTCTGTGTGAGAGCGAGTATGAGTGAGGGCTTCATCCAAACAAGTCTCTGATAGGTAAAGAGAACACACACACATTCAGCAGCACGGTTTTGAAGCAGGATTAATTGGAAAGTAACTGCTGGGTTTCCTCATGTGCTGTTGAGTTTTTGGTGGGAACCATCCCAGCTCTAGTTAAGAGCCTCTGGGTGCTTCTTCATCTGAAGCACAGAGAACAAGCTACTCTCTTTCTAGCTGCTGCACATAATACAGCCTGAGTACAAGCAGCGGCATCAGCTTTTGTGCCACATTTCAGAGGAATATTAGATGATTCAAAGACATCAGTAACCAGAAAAAGTCACAATTCAGAAAGTCTGTCATTCTTCTACATAAAGAGCTGCTAAATCTCAGTCATTCTTACCCAGTGGCCTCAATCTAACCGCCTTAATCTCTATTTTCTAATGAAATTAATTGACCAGACTGCATTATTGGTCTTACAATTTAAACCCTTTGCACTTGGCTTCTGATTCTGAGTTCATTACTCAAACTGTCCGTTGCAAAGGATAAACACACATCAAATTATATAATTATTTCAATATGTATGTAATCTAAATGTAACCCGTGTAAGAGTCTTGCAGGGGACAAAAAGAAGTGAAGACTTTTTTGATGGATAGGAGGGTAGAAGGGGAACTTGTTGGTAGAAAGTGATGGAGGGGCACACATGAGCCAGGTGGTTACAAAGGCCAGGGGCGATGCTAGGGGCTTCCCTAAAGGACTAGAAGTACTGTACCAGCAGTCACCTGCCATCTATCACCTGTGTGTGTGTGTGTGTGTGTGTGTGTGTGTGTGTGTGTGTGTGTGTGTGTGTGTGTGTGTGTGTGTGTGTGTGTGTGTGTGTGTGTGTGTGTGTGTGTGTGTGTGTGTGTGTGTGTGTGTGTGTGTGTGTGTGTGTGTGTGTGTGTAAGAGAGAAGAGAGTCAGGGGGGGTTCTGCCTGTCATAATGCTCTAATCCTGAGTGACATTTATCCAGTGGAGGCTTCGCTCATTCATCCATCCATCACGTTCTATTCCTCCTTTCAATCCTTTGCTCTGCGCTTTATGTCTTTCCCTCCCTCTCTGCTTGTTGCTTCAGACAGACAGTCGAACCAGCCCTGCATATCAAGTACTTACAAACACACACAAACATAGAAATTACAACTGCGGCGTGGCATTGTAGATGTGGTTTTACATTTGGAGTTGTACAGATGTGAGTCGGAGTTTGTGTGTGTGTGTGTGTGTGTGTGTGTGTGTGTGTGTGTGTGTGTGTGTGCGTGTGTGTGTGTGTGTGTGTGTGTGTGTGTGTGTGTGTGTGTGTGTGTGTGTGTGTGTGTGTGTGTGTGTGTGTGTGTGTGTGTGTGTGTGTTCGTCAGCCATGACAGATGAAATGGAAGTTGCTTTCATTAGTTGTGTTTGAAGCTCATCGGGGTCACACCAGTGACAGACATTTATTTACAGCACAATGAAAGCTCCCCCAGCTGACACATGCACACACTCACACGGAGGTCTTTCATGCGACAAGCTCCCAAAAGGTAATAATATAAAACAATCAGCAGGAGAAGTAACCCGGAGCCCTTCTACCCTTTTCTCTCTTTCCTCCCCTCTTGGCCTTTTCTCTACTTCTCCCTCTCTCTCTGTGTTGATCTCCCTCCGTGCTAAGTATAGCAGCAGTAATGGTGATGGATGCAGATGGAGGGAACAGGTCTTAAATGTCAAACTCAAATGAAAACCACTGTTCCACTGAGACAAAGCAGCTGGACACATCCAGTGTTGTTTAACGCTCACAAATTTACAAGCATACAATCACAGATGAGGTTTTGCACAGTCCTGGACTATGTCAAAGTGAAAGAAATGGACCCTCAGACAAGTACAAACTAATTCAGATGAAATTATTTTCTTTAAAGAGGGGTTTGTAAGCAGGGAAAGCAATGGCGGGTCATCAGAGCTGCTGAGCCTGCTTGTCGATGTGTGTTCTCGCCTTTATGCAACTATTTCTAGTTTAATGAAGCCAATATTTATGTCTTCAAACTTGCCTGCAATGAACAGAAACAATCCTCTGCAGCCGAACTGCGATGTGACACCAAAGAGATAGCCGTTCCTCTTCCTCTCTCCAAATTAAGGACAGATGTTCATCAGCTCTTTTGTCTCTGAAGACTTTGAGGCAGACAGTCATGATTTACTCTCACTAGGACTGTGACTGAGAGTGTCTGCTCAATGATTCAGAGGAATGAGCTCATCCACACCATATTAACGTGAGTCAGTATGTCGGTTTTTTATCAATGGAGGATAGTGTGCACATTTTCCCTTCACATGGGGCATGGCTTTTCAGACAAATTAGTTTTCACAAACTTGCTATATCAGGTTTTTACAGGGCTGGGCTATTAATGCAAGGGCAAACCCAGCACGAGAATCCTTTTATTTATCCGATAATGAGGCTTTTTGTAGCCTTTAATGTCTTTAAACAATGTCCAGCCCCTAGAATCCTGCCTAAGTGTGATTTAATTGAGATGATGCAAATAAAGCATTTTGGGCTTGCTTGTGTTTTTATGTGTGGGCCAGCAGACAAAGCCGAGGGAGGTGGGAGATTAGTGTCGGACAAAGGTGATTCAGTACAGCCATACAGTATAACGCGATGCTTTGTCTGTGGTTAAAGGACTCATTTTCTACTATACTGGAATGCTGTAGGGGCTCTGCATGAATGAAGGGAGTGTGAAAGAATGAAGAGAGGAGGAGTGGGACCTCTCCATCACTCCGACTATGACCTTCCTAGAGTCACGCTGCTATAAAGTACAGAACTAATGCCTCAATATATTATGGGAATATGCTGCATTATCATTATGCCTCTCCCTCTCACGATCGCTCTCGCAGTCTTTCTCTCACTCTTAGAAACACACATGCAAAGACACACACAGAGGCAGGAGTGTTTCCCCTATACAATATTTGATGATGAAATATTTGCGCACTGCAGGTTGAAGAAACATAGAGAAGCAGAACAGGAGAAAAATGGAGAGAGCATCACAAAAAAATTAATTGAGTTTAGCCATGTGCTTCCTCTCTGCTCTGTATTGTGTGTGAGGCAGCAGTTGTAGTCACTTCAGGAGATAACATATAGACTTCCTGGACATGAGCAAGGTCAACACACGCGCCATAGCGACACTCACTAATGCATGCGCACAATGCCGACAATCTTGCACACAATAGAGGGTGAGGAGAGAGCGAGGACCAAGGGAGATAAGAGAAATGGCACTACATTATTTTTCAGTAGAAATAGCCGGAGAGGAGAGCAGTCACAGTTTTAACTCTAATCCCGCCCCAATTTGCATTGATTCATGTGTCTGGGGGTATTGATGGATGCCATTCATATGATACCAGGGTTCAATGCCTCCAATCTGACTTAAAATAACAAGCTGTTGCTGCCATCAGTAGCTTTGACCTGTCCTGTGATGTTTTTTTTATAAGATTACTGTTGGAGTCTCTCGCTCTCCGTGTGATTGATGATCCCGAGTTAATAGAACCAGTGTGAGTTAGATGGAGGTCCTTGACTGGAAGATGTACTGTAGTCTTCACTGTGTGTGTGTGTGTGTGTGTGTGTGTGTGTGTGTGTGTGTGTGTGTGTGTGTGTGTGTGTGTGTGTGTGTGTGTGTGTGTGTGTGTGTGTGTGTGTGTGTGTGTGTGTGTGTGTGTGTGTGTGTGTGTGTGTGTGTGTGTCAGCAGGGCAGGATCGCAGCGAGTCGACTCTCATCAGGCGTTTTAAGGGCGATGGCGTCCGCTACAAGGCCAAGCTCATTGGCCTGGACGAGGTCACTGCCGCCCGTGGAGACAAACTCTGCCAGGACTCGATGATGAAGCTCAAGGTAAGGAGAGCCTCTTTCCTCTTCTCTTTCCTCTCTGTTGATGTGTCGTAAACTTAAAAAACTTACCTGCTCTCTGAAGTTAGTGCTTAAAGCTTGCTTCTAACATAGATCCATGCAGGGAGATGAGATGAAAATGAGAATGTTAACATTTTAAAGGCACAAGGATGGGCAAATAGAAATGTTAGCTGTGTGAATGTCTCCTCTGCAAGAAAAGGAGAAAATTAGCCATTTATTTTTGCCTTTATATCTTCAATCCTTACAATCAAACTGAAATATTTCTGAATGAATACGTTTTGTTTTATTACATGGACCTTATACTGAATACCTCATGCAAGATCTTTCTTATTTTTACACAAATGCATACTGAAAGAAGACAGTGAGTATGTAGAGCTCCTTATCCATTATTAATTGTCCTTTATCGCACGGGATCATCACACAGCAGGAGATATTCGAATAGAGCAAGTTACATTTACGTTTTGTTTATATGTAGTGAAAACTCTATCCAGTCGGGGCGTAGAAGGGTGAGGAGAGGATAGAAAACTCATTGATCAAACGGCTTCCCTCCTCCTCATTTATTCAGACAGGAAATCCATCAACTCTTCTTCTCTGATCTCCCCACCTCTTCTTTCACACTGCTTCTCCCTCGTCTCGCCCGACTCTCTCAATTCTCCGATCTGGCTGCTTACTTTTCTTCTGCTTGTGTGACTCACCTATGCAAATGGGGTTGGGGTGGATGTTTGAGTGGGTTCCACCCTTAGATAAACTTGAAGAGTTATGAATCAGTTATGTTGTCATCAATTGTTGCTATTTAACTTTTTGCTGTAGCTGCCATGTTGGCCTTTTCTGCTATTATTGACTTCCTACAATGCCTCTCAGCAGATGAGCCTTTGTATTCAGCTGAATAGAACAAACGTAGCTTGATACTAGATATGAAATATTTGGTGAATGTTTGTGTTCCACCTTTAATAGCTTTTATAGCTTTCAAACATTTAAATGGACTATTCTGACTTCTGTGGATCAGCGAATGATATCACTCCCTCTATGATGATTTCCTGTGCGGTCATTAACGGGCAGTTATTGGAAAGTTAAAGAAATGTCCCTTCACGGGTTTACATTCCCATGATTTAAAGTCATGTGTTTCTGCCCTGCTTTTAACACTGTGTCTGCTTCATGTGTGTCCATCCTCAGGGTGTAGCTGCAGGAGCGCGGTCTAAAGGAGAACACAAACAGAAGGTGTTTCTGACCGTCTCATTTGGAGGGATCAAGATCTTTGATGAGAAGTCAGGGGTAAGCTCAGAAGCACGTGTGTGGGCCTCATTGGGCGTGTGTGTGTGTGTGTGTGTGTGTGTGTTTCCTCTGTTAATGAGGCATCTCCATGAGAGGGAGGGGCCCCTGGGGAAATCACGAGGCCCTAATTGAAACCCTGAGAACAAGGCCTCCGTAGATGAGAGAACATGGCTATCCTATTGTGTGCCTTTCTGAAAACAGCGACAACACTGGTTCTGGATTACGTTCAAGGATTATACATTTTCCATTTCACACGACTGCTTTTGTGTAAGACCAACTATCTATGCGGGGTTTGATGTCCAACTGATATGATTCCCCCACCTTTTTTTTTAATCAACTTCAAATGTTTCTAATCAATCTTGGCCCTGGATCTGCAAGTCTTATTTCTACTTTTAAAGAGAGGTACATAAATGATCCAAATAACCCCTACAAAAAGCAAAATAGTTTATCTTTATTTCACTGGTGTAGAGATATATGGACAAGTCTGGCACTTATGGTACCATTCATAGAGAAAGGACACTCTATGGACAGCTTACCCGTGAAGTCAGCTGTTAAATACCATTGCAGAGAGAGTATGCATGCATCTCGGGGGAAAGTCGCCATTAGAGCGCAGTGATTTCTTTCTCAAGGATCCTCTGACAGGTATTCTCCAGGTTCGATTCCCCAACTGGCCTTATCTGTCACACTATCCTTGAGCAAGAAATATAACTCCTACATTTCCCAGGACACTTAGCGCTCTGGTTGTAGGACAGCCTCATTGAAGGGGCCATTTCACCATCATTTGTGTTAATAATAGCAAAGTCAGATTCAATCCCAGAAACTCCTATAAAATATTGGTTATGAGGGACTCTACTCAGAATGGCAGCTGGATTGAAATTGTTAAAACACAATAGACAGTATGTGGAAGAGGAATACTGTGGTTAACAAGATATATTTAGCAAAAAGGTGACAATCAAGTTATTTTATCCCAGAAGGTGATTCCTTTTTGTATTTTAAAATGTTATTGAATATCATTTTTTTAAATCCCTGAGAACCTGAAAGGCACTGTGTTGCTTATTATCTAATGTGATAATACAAATCATTATGAAAAGGTATAATTAGTTTTAAAAAAACATAATAAAGCACTTTCATCTGCTCTTCTGAATGTTGTACTTCCTGCTTCTTTCTTTCCTGCACACCTTGCTGTTGTGTGCGTGTGTGTGTGTGCGTTCGGACCCAGTGGTAATTTATAAATGAAGGGTGTCAGACAGGCAGGCCAGTTACCAGTGGCCTCCCACATGGCTGCCATATTGCCTGCTGCCAAACTCATCCCTCAGCAGTCCAATCCCTCTTTTTTATAACCCTCATTCCTCTCTGTCTCATTCCCCCTTCCTGATGCTTCAAACCCTATACGGTGAAAGATTGAGAGGGATAAAGATAGGGGAACCGGAGATAGATTGAGAGGTAAAGAGTCAAAGAGGAGACAGTGTAGAAGTGAAGAAACAAGAAACAGGGCAAAAAAGAGAAGGTGAGAGGAAACAAGAACGAGAAAAAGACGGATAGAGGGAAGATTAGGGGAAGGGACAAAGACAGATAGAGACACAGTTAGAGGGATAGGTAGAGAATCAGTGAACATATGTCAAAGTAAAGCTGTCTATAGGGACACTTTGTCCTCTGTCTCCACACATTAATATTAACTATAAAGATATGCTGTCCTTACTATCAGGCCTTCAACCACTTCTAATGGCTCGGGACAGGGGGAGAGGGGGAGACGGAGGGAGGGAGAATGACTGCTGAGGTTCAGGGTTCTTGACAGTCTCGTTCCCCTCCTGTGCATCAGTCAGCCAGATGGGCGGATGTATGTATGGGTGAAAGAATGGATGGATGGCCTCTCTCTTGGAGGAGGGAAGGTCGTGCAGGGTGGAGGGAGGTGGTGCTTGAGATGGAAGAGAAGAAGAGGGGAGACATTAATCTAGCAGAGGGCAGACCAGCATGTCTCTCTCTTTCTCTGCCAACCTCCCTCACACACACTACACACTTCAGCCCTTTTTGTCTTTCTCGCCAGGTCAGGAGTGAAGGGCTGAGCTCACCAGCCCCCCGCGCCCTCAGAGCTGAAATCAGTAAAGATCAAATTAGTCGAGTTCAGCCAGCGCAAAGGACACTTATAAAAATAAGTTAATTACATGTAGAAAAAATACCACTGAGCAATGTATGCCAGATAGAGATGCAGAAATACATGGAAACAACAGAGATGAGCTTCCAGACTATTCAATACATCCACATTGGGTCGTATCAAATGGGGTCAACATTGGATGAGATCTTTCGAAGGATAAGCTTGACTGGATGAACAATGGTAATATTGAATGTGTAGAGTAGAGGTGATATCGGGGAACAAAGAAGTGAGACTAAGTGAGGGCAAGTTCTCAAAAAGCAGAATGAACTGAGTGTTTGTTTCGGTGGAGGACGTTTTTCCAGCTGATCATCTTGCTATGTGTGTGTTCACCTTTCTGGTCTTCATTCTGTGTCAAAATGTTAGATTTCTAATCAGGATTTATACCAGGGCAGGACGAGTTGATCTTATGTGAATGCGCGTTTGTGTCAGAGCCTGACAAAGAGCTCCCTCAGTTAATGCTAAATGCAAATCTCAGGCCTCTCCCGGTTGGAAGCTGGACAGCGTCTTATGTCTCTTGGGTCTCCACTTCAGGAGGGCGATGTGAAGAGTGGTGAAGAGGGAGAGGAGGACAGTAGCCTGCTGCTTCTCCTCCCCAGTCCCAGCATCAGGGAATATCTTGGTTTAGTTCTGCTGAAGGGCAAACTGCTCGAGCTCTGAAACACCAACACTGTGTGAGAGAGATTGTGAGAGAGAGAGGGAATAAATAGAGTACACAGTTGATATCAAGCTTTTTGATAAAGCAACCTGTTTTTGCAAACAATCCAATTCCCCAGAGAGTACATCTGTTTAAGCAACTTTGAGCGCCATCTGATAGTTGATGCTGCCAGACATGTCGGCTCCAGCAGCGGCCAGCCTCCTGGGATTAAATCTTACTGTTGTGTAAAGTATGCCTCGTTATTAAGAGATCTAAATATAAGTTGTTGTGCCAATGAACAGCCCGGTGATTGTTGTAAAGTTAGTAAAAAGAGTAAGCAAGTTACCAAAACAGGAAGAGTGTTTGATTGCTTTCCAAGATGGCTTGTATTTATTTTTCCATTCAATTAATTACAATTTAATCTGGTTTACACATTATTTGTGCATGACATAAATAAAAGCTCAATTAGGAAAAGACTAAAGTCAAAAGCCATTTTTAACAGTGTATTGCCTGCCAATTAGAAGATGAGGGTTCATACGGAGTCCATTTCACATTCAGTTTCATCATTAATGTCACGGTTATTTTTTGGACTCCATTTCTATTTGAGGGTTAGGAGATTCCTGGGTAAACTAATGGCATTAAAGCCAGTACCACTTCTCTTCTACACAGCACACGTGAGAAAACTGGTGCATCCCTTCGTGGTATCCTCTACCAAGTTCCTTGTCCAAATGCTTTGATGGATGTTAAATCTGTGTTTCAATACATAAGGTAGCATAGGCCTCACCTGACAGACTAGGTACTGACTGGAGGCATATGTAAAGTGTTTCTACTCTCTTAGAAGATTTTGCTACCAAGACGAAGTAGAGCAATTGAATTCTCATTTTCAGTCTGTCTTTGTCACCTCACCACCCACCCAGAGATAATTCAATAACCTGCAAATGAACCCTTTGTGTGTGTGTGTGTGTGTGTGTGTGTGTGTGTGTGTGTGTGTGTGTGTGTGTGTGTGTGTGTGTGTGTGTGTGTGTGTGTGTGTGTGTGTGTGTGTGTGTGTGTGTGTGTGTGTGTGTGTGTGTGTGTGTGTGTGTGTGTGTGTGTGTGTGTGTGTGTGTGTGTGTGTGTGTGTGTGTGTGTGCATGCATGCATCGGGTGCAAACGTAGCTGTCAGTTTCAGGTCAATCAGAGGTGATAATAATAATCATGACTCTAATTATTAAATTTAGAAGACATGACTCCTACAATGATTATCTATTTCTTCTGGGGCTCTCAGTGTGGGTGTGTGTGTGTGTGTGTGTGTGAGTGCGCGCCAATGCCCCCGTATTAAATTGGTGTCACTCTGTTCTGCCCTGGCCTAGGTCTGGAATAGCTTCAAAACGAGCAGATGTGTGTGTTTAGCCTCTGATGTATAGAGCTGCAGCATTCACTGAAGGGCTACTGGGTCATTACAGTGACTGTGTGTCTCTGCTCCCAGCATGCAGTTGGCCTAGACAATAACAACAAAGCAGACATTTAGTGTGACTTAACAGGGGGCGATAGCACATTAAGTTGTGCACTGGGTTTGTGTGTGTTGTGAGTAAGGGCACAGATGAAGTGATCAAGTCGACAGCTTGCCGAGCTGTGATTGTCACTGATCCCCCCCTCTGTCCTCGGGAAAACAGTGCCATCTGCCACGGGCAATGCCAGCTTGGCACTCTCCACCCAGGCTAAACTAGAGAGGGCAGAGGAGCTCGAACAGTTTAATATCAGTTGCAAGGTCTCCTTGTCAGGGTTTGTCTCTGTGTGTACACTTGGGGGAGTTTGAATGTGGGGTCTTTTTCTACTTCCCACAGATTTTTGGAAGAGGAGAATTCTTCAGTCACTTTTTGTCATTTCTATGTGAAATAGTATGTTGATATCCTTAACTATTTGACTGTCTGAAAGTTAATTAAATCACATTAATTAATGTCATTCACGATTTGTTATTCACAAAACATTATTTCCATTAAGTGATTGGTTCTGAGGGAAGCAGATAATACAATAAAAGACAAAAAAATCTGCATCAAACTCAAGAAAAATGCTGGGGGTTTTTAATTTTAAACCGGTTATACATTTATTTGGTTGTTATAAATATTGGAACAATACAATCTAAGAATTAATTAATAAAGTTATTATATCAGTCAGAAGGCTGCAGTTCAGTAGCATGATGTTGTATATTGTAAATCAAATGTAATGTCACACGTGCACATGCTTCAACCTAGTCTAGTTTATTTAACATCCTGTGTCATGCCTCGCTTCAGGTCCTCCTACATCATCATGCGGTCCATGAGATCTCTTACATTGCCAAGGACATCACGGACCACCGAGCCTTTGGCTACGTCTGCGGGAAGGAAGGGAACCACCGCTTTGTGGCCATCAAGACCGCACAGTCGGTAAGTGTCTGTGTGTACGCAACTGTGTGTGCACGTGGCACCTTACACCCGTTTTGTGTAGGTTAATGTATGATTCATCTGGGTCTTTTTTCAATAGCGCAAACCTCTTGACATTTAGATAAGGACCCTTGAACATAGGCTCATGTCCCTTTGTGCTTTTCATCAAACAAACTGTTTACTCAGTTTTGGAGGTGCGTGCGTGTGTGTGGGGTTCACGTTCAGGCCTGCAGCAACATACTCTTTATGATATTGAGCACCCCTCTTGGACCTGTTATGATTGTTGTTGCTGTTGTTGTATCTATGTGCCTGGCTTGTTTAGTCTGGATCCAGCTGGCTCACTCTGCAGCCACATTGATTTCCCATAGTGAGTCGATGAGGGTTTGAGTGTGTGTCACCAGCTCTAATGGCATATCCATCCTCCCAGGGCCATGAACCGTGGCTCCCTGACTTAGACAGATACACACAGTCACACACAGCAGGCTGTACTCAACACACACCAACCAGACCTGCGTTAGAAAAAAAAGGGTTGCAAACCCAATGCTACCATGACAAACGGCAAAGCATGAGGCTAAGCTCTCATCAGTCACCTAAGCTGTCATTTACATTACATTTGCCTGAGGAAAGGTCACGGTTATATTTCTCTCACATTTTCAGGTTTTGAACCCACCATCCCTCGCACTCAGACCATTAGTTGTGGAGCGTACAATGAGAGGCGTGCAGACCCAGAGCTTATGGCGGAGGCTGAGGCTGTAATTGGAAAGTAACCACTTTGATGTGAATTAACAAAGCGTCTCTGTCCTCAAAAAGGCTAAGACTTGTGGTTGCTTTGAAAAGGCCAATTTAGGGGTACATTCGAGAGTAATTGGCATACCACTCAACCCGAAGTCTCAGCGTAAGAAGGACGTGTTTTATTAAGCAAGTTTTAGTTGAGATGGAAGCATACTCATTTAGTTAGAAAGACTTTCATAGACTTTAAGCTCATCACAGTTTTTGTTCTAACTTTTTAGAAAAGTAACAAACGTAATTAATAATAATAGATTGTTTGTTATGAAATCAATTTGTAGGAAGTGTACGAGAGTTTAAAGACTACTTAGTGTTTGACGAGAAATTGTGAGGGTTTTTAATTAGGTTATCACACTTCCAGCTCTTGGAGTTCTTAGACATTTCATTTTGATCTCTTTCATAAATGTACAACAAAGTAACTACAGAAGAAAAATAATAACGTAGTGCTAAAGTGGTTCAGCCATCACTGGTGAGTCTGGCTTTCTCTGGACAATGTTCACCTGCTGCTTCATAACAACAAGCTTTGTATTTCACTGCTAATGGAAAAGTTAAGCCAATACATTTATATGCATAGTGCATGGTACATTGTACATTTCATGTTGTTGTTGATATTTGTATTGGGTCCAGTACTTCCATTTTAGTTAAGTGGCCAATAAGGGTTCAACCATTTCAGATAAATACATTTAGCTCAGGCATATTGCACAATACTCTTCTGTTCATATCAAATGTCTCTCCTTGTTATGTTACTGTGATCATTGCTGCAATCAATTATTCTACTCTAGTCTAGCTATATATTAAGGCCCATTCTCTGGAGGTTGTTTTTGCAAATGTAGGAAATTACAGGGTGAATTTGAGAGATGAGGCAGATGTAGGAACGTTCAATATAATTTAAATAATTAATAAATTCAGTGACAAGATATCCTCCAGTCTGTAACCTACACCAGAGTTTAATTTTGAGTGAAGTGTGAATCTGTTGCATTAATATTCAAGGCAATTATATTTTTACCAAAACTAATGATCAGTGAAGATTTGAAATGAACTTCTTACCTGGAAGTCATTATACAGAGAGAGTGAAAATGAATGAGGGACAGAAAGATGGAAAAGATGGAGATTAGAGCATGTATTTTCAAATGCAAAGAGGATCTGAGTCTGACAGTGACAATATGTCTCCCTGTTGGATCAGCATGAGCCACCGTTTACCCCAGTGTGTCTGTCAAGAGCAATATGCGGCTGAGAACATCTTGCAGGAAGACGACACTAAAATAGAACTATTTCCGTTCAAGGCAGAGTTCAGTCTCGGTGCACTTCAGGAACCCCTAGTCAATAATTGATAAAGTCTAAAACATTGTTCTGCTTTAAGAGTTTTTGCTGTGACAGTAGATCTAAGTTGTGAATCATCCAGCAGGTTTGTTGTCAGTGCTTTAGCTCTCCTGACAAGAAGTAGTAATATAACACAAGATGCCTAGAGAGAAATAGTAGAGTATGCAGGGATTGTGTTTTAGTCTTCCCAATCACAGGATGTACAGTAAGAGACAAGGATGTGCTTATTGTTTTCTTCGTAGTGCTCTTTTTCCTTTCCTGTACATTTAGATTTTAAGTTTAGAACTTTCATTTACTAAAAGTACAGTAGTTATCATTTATTAAAACATGTTCATGGGGATTTGTATTCAAGAAATAAGAAATACTCATGATGATAATGGGTTTTTTTATATTCCAAAGCAGCCTTTGCACAGCAGTGTTCCGTAACGCTAATGTTGGTCTGGCCATGACCTTAATCTCCTAGAGGTAGTGCAGTTTCAGTAAACATTATTCACCACATTTAACTAGAGTAAGCAGGCATGGTTGTGATTCATGAGTTCTGATCAATGCTGTGTTCAGTGTGTGTCTGTGTGTTAATGGGTGGGTGCATAATGTGTCCTTATCTTCCCAGGCTGAGCCGGTGATCCTGGACCTGCGGGACTTGTTCCAGCTCATCTATGAGATAAAGCAGAGAGAAGAGATGGAGAAGAAGGCTCAGAAAGACAAGCAGTGTGAGCAGGCGGTCTACCAGGTACTTGTGCAAACTCTCCGTTACCTGCAATGTTTCCCCTGTTTAACCTTATACTGAATCCTCCGCCATAAGTATGATGAGCTTCATCTGGGAGCCTCTTGATGGACAAGTCAAGTAAGACTTGAAAAAGCTTCAGAGCGAATGACATACGGAGCACACACTTTCAGGTTTCATCAGTGGCACCATCTGCCCATTGTGCTTAGTTCACCTTGCCCTGTTCTGCTTCTTTGCGTCTCCTGTTTAATTCCTCTATCTCTCTGACTGTCTCTTCCTCTCTGATGATTGCCAAATGATTATCTGAATGCTGGGAAGCTGCTATGTCTTGCTGTGCTTTCCGCCTACTCTTTCTACTCCACCGGCTTAACTCTCCGCCTCTTCTGTCTTCTCCCCTCTGCTCCTCTCCTCCCTCAATTTCCTGCCGCCGCTCATCTGCAGACAATACTGGAGGAGGATCTGGAGGACCCGGTCTATCAGGTAACTTTCTGACCAATCGCATTGCTGCTGCTCAGCTTGCTCTTTTCTGTGTGTGCACTGTGGGGAGACGGTCCTGTTTGGTTACAGTGTGGTACAGTTTGGAGGGTTAGACCTCTACAGATGTGTGTGGACTCAAAACCAGTAGGAGACTTTCCAATTATGTGCGTTCAGGGGTCTTATGTGTCTGTGTGCATGTCTGCCAGTCGGGGTGCATGATAAGCTGAAAGATGTATTACTTTTCTGCTTCGGGAATCCTTGCTACTTATATTTTCCCCGTCAACTTCCTTTTTAATGAGAGCCTTTTGACAATGCTGTTTGACTAATCACCTCTGCAATTTCACCACCTTTCTCTCAATTTCTTTATCTTCCTATTTCTCTCCTGCCTCTTGTTTTCCTCTCCTCCCTCTGCTGCTGACGTTGTAGTACATTGTGTTTGAGGCGGGACACGAACCCATCCGTGACCAATCAGAAGAGAGCATTTATCAGGTACTCACAAGCTTGTCTGCTTGTGTCTCAGTTATATTCGCATCATCGTGTTGTCAGCTGTGGTTTAGCCACCAACAACAAGAGGCTCTTTAAAGTGTTCAAACAAAAGAAAGAGTGATGTGTCTAGGTGCTAGACACATCACTGTTTAATGGGATGGATATTTTGTGGCCTGCTCATAAACTTAATGGCTGTGTTTTCACATGTAAAAATGTACAAAGAGGAAATAAAGGACAGTAAGAATCTGAGGCAACAACCAGCTCCCGCTCTATAGAGGGCCACAACAGCTAAAGCTAGCTACCTCAGGGAGACGAGCCTTTCTCTGGGTGCACTCCTTAGAGGCGTGGGTGGACCTCCAAGGGCTGAAGAGGGGGAGGGTACCCTCTGTGTGGATGGGATGTGGAGGTTATTCCTGGCCTGCGTGGAAAGGGGACCCCTCCTCTTTTTCTCTCCTCCCCTTCTTCCATTCCAAAGGAGATGAAAGAAAGCGGGGGTAAAGAAAGATTAATCACCAGCCTCTCGTTTGATCTTTAAATAAAATGGATTGAAAATAGACGGAGTGCTGGCACGTGCACAAACACCAACAGAAAATTGCACACACAAACACACACATACACACACATCAGGCATAAGAAACGTGAGCCTCAGCCAGCCTCTAGCCACAGAGGAACTAATGTATGAATAAAGATGGCAGCTTCTGGAAATAAACATGTGAAAGTAACAAGGCATTGAGAAGAGGAGACAGGCTGGGCTAAATAGATACCTACATACTTAATCAGTGCTATTTTTCTTTCACCGCACAGTCTGATCAGGACTTCAAACTAGAGAAGAATAAAACTTTAGTTTAAACATTTTGTCAGTGTAGAACAAACAAAGCCATAGAAATCCCAGGTTTCATACATCAGCATCTGGCAGTGCTCATTGTATCTTCTCATTGCACACACTGTCAAATCTATCTGCCTGTGTGACATAGAGATATTACATGTCTCCATGTGTGTGACACTCTGAGTTATTACATGTCTGTGGGTGTGATAAGCAGCCTTATCCATTCTTTATTAGGAAGAAAGTGAAAAAGAAAGACCATAACAGCAGGCCGATAGACTACTGATTAGCCGAGTAGATGAGTTCTCACTTCACAGATTTTAATTCTGATTATCACTGCACACACACCACCCCACACACACATGCTCTACTAGTGATTGATTTGATTCCCTAGGAGCCAGGTTTCAGGGTTTTGTGGCTTACAGTGTGTCGGAGTGCTGTAGCAGTGATGTATAAAGACCTTTTCATTGTTTGATTAAACCAGAGGTAAGAGGCTCTCTCTGACTGTATTGGTCAATTGTGTAGGTTCCCACCAGTCAGCAGAAGGAAGGGGTCTATGACGTCCCAAAGCGACACCCAGTGAGTGACCGTGTGTTTGCCCGTGTCCCACCACCCGTCTCAACCTGCCTCCCCCTCTCAGACAAACCTCTCAGCTGTCCCACCATAAGTGTTAAGCTTTTTTCCCTTCGGTGCCCTCTCTTTCATAGAGCCTTATGAAGCTCTAATTTTGCAGCGACTGTCCTTCCTGATAACCACACAGTGATCCAGTGTGTCTTTTAAAGTTTCCCTGAGAGGTTTGCTGGGACCCAGTGCTCTTGTGCAGTGTGCTGTGCTACTCCTCTGCTTGTGCTGTAGCTGTGATGGCTGGTGCCCTTCTCCTTGTGCTCCGTGGTGCCTGCTCCTTCTGGTTCACTGGGATACTGTGTATGAATGTGTGTGTTGTGTCATTTTTGCTCGATGAAGCATGCCAGGCTGTGGTTTGCCAGTGGTGAATCCAGTGCAACACCTGCATGACCTTATTCCAGATTGCGCTGAACACACGTTTTGTCACTGTCATCCGTCCTTTAATGGATATAAATGATGTGTCTGATGTTAAATGTGCATGGCCTCATATTTCTGAATCTATATATTAGGATGTGCTCATGCATATAAGTAAATGTGTTTGCAATCTATACCACTTCTGTGTATGGGTGTTTACTGTACTCTAGTGTGTGTCTGCTCCTGTTATTGCCTCACACTGCTGGTGGTTATAATGAAAGATGACCTTGACCACTGTCAGGATGCACTATAATTCAGCTGCTCTTTTATCTGCCTATAAAGATGCTAGTTATACTGTTGCCTGATTTAATCTACTAAAATGTTCACACTCCCAATAACCAGGCCACTGCGCTGTGTGTGTGTGTGGTTGTGATGTTTGTATGTGCATTTGTATGCAAACACTTCATCCCATGTTGCCGGTCTGTTGATCAGTGTTCCCCCAGTCCATCCGCAGCCCACCGTCTCAGCATGTATTCCCTTGCAGTGGGTTTTTTTTTTTATCCCTAAACCGCTAAAACTGGACTCCCCCATGTGACTACTGGCAGTCACAATCCCACTCTTTGAATTTTGGTAGACATGGAATCAGTCTCGCCGTTTTTCTGGCTGCATATTATCCCCAGCTTTGGTAAGAAGCTTAAAGGCGCCATAGTATTTCTGTTCTCTCCTCACCCGGCCCACAGCACATGCTGCTATTTGGATTGCCTTTGTGTTGGCAGGTGTCTGAACGTGAAGAAATCCAATATTTCTCTCTTGTTGTGCAACCAATTGGACTAGTCGTCCATTCTAGTTTTAAATAAAGCGACCTCAAGTCTTTTCTGCTTCCCAGTCAGTCAGAAGGAGTAAAATAAGGATCATAGAGATAAAAATGGATCATATCAATGTAAGAATGTAAGTTTGTCCGACAGCTCATATTGTAATTTGAGGACAATTTAAATCAGTTTTAATTTAAATCCAGACTCACAGAGGGCATAAAACCGCCGTGTGCTGCTCCGTCTGTGGGTTTATTCTTTCAAGTGTGTTGCACCACAGTCAGTGAAGGTCTTTTCTATCAGAAGACAAAATGCTACATTCATATCATATTCTTAATATTGGGCCTCAAGAAGACATTTCTGAAAGCTGGAACGTTTTTTATTTAGTGGAAAGTACAGCAAGAATATCAATAGAAATAGTGCTCAAATGGCTATGAATCTACTGTTGATGGTAGTGCAATGAAAATTAAAACCCAGCACAATCAGGTCAGCTAATTACCAATGGGTTATACAGTATCGCACACATAAGTTAGACAAGTTTAAATAATTGTCAAATGTAGGAAATGAAACACCGACTGTCTTTGGTTGTTAGCATCTTGAAATGATGCTTGGATGTTTTCTCATCCTTCCTTTCAGCCAACATAGCGTGAACACGGAGTTAATACCTGTTGTGACATTGGTAGGGGAGGTTCATTGTCTTCTCAGCAGAGGGATTATCAGTAGACAGTGGTGTTAGGTGAGATCATTGCTGTGTGTGTACACACTGCAGCGCGGATGAAATGATAGCACTGGCAGAAATGCGACCTCCTGTCTAAAGCAATCTCTTCTGTTGTTTACTTTGTCACCTTCTTAAACGATGACAAATCAATAAAATGCACACACACACACACACACACACACACACACACACACAGACACAGACACACGACAAAGGGCCATTTCAATCTACTGAGCCTTTGACCCTGTAAGAGCTAAGAGTGTGTTGAATCAACAGAAGCCCTCAGAGTCCATATAAAGAGGGCAGCATAATACCCCCAACCAGCCAAACACACCAACTGGAGTGATCAACTGAAATGAAGCTGATATAATATAAAAGTATTATATTATCTATATACAAATCTGGAAAAAATTAAGAGACCAATCCAAATGTTTCTTAAATCTTTATCTTTACATGTATGGCAGCCGTTCCAGTGGATGTTCAACACAGAAAATATGTCAGTAGTTTATAGAATACAATAACAAAATGATTTAACTCAAACACGTACCTATAAATAGTAAAACCAGAGAAACTGATAATGCTGAAGTGGTCTCTTAATTGTTTCCGGAGCTGTAAATGAACCATATATTTTTAAATGTAAAATAAAATGTGTCCTAATTGGGTGATCCTCCTAGTTTAGATAAAGGTCGCATTTAAATAGCCCCATAAGTCTGCAGGGTTGAGTAACAGATTGGCCAAGAAAGAGTGAGAGGCCATGTTGTGTCGTTGAGTTGTGAGTCTGTGTGTTTTTGTGTGACCGTTCAGTCGGGTTTTTTCGACCGTTTGCCAGTGTGATCAGTCAGGCGGTAGGGGATCAGCAAGGTGGCGTTAATTAAAGGGGCTGCGATAATTGTATGCAGAACACATGTGCACAGGTAATTACTGTTTCCCTGGAGATGGGTAATTGATAGGTGGCGGCTGTACTGATAAAGATAAAGGGTTGGGCAAGAGATGGCGGGAGTGTATTATGGGCACAGAGGGATAATTGGCAAGGCAAGAGAGAGAGGGATGGATGGATGCAGAGAGATAAAAAAAAGAAAGCTAGAGGAATGGGCAGCAGTAGACTGTAGCTTTCGAGGCTAAAAGTAAACAGTATGTGTTTCAAGCAAACTGTCAGGTCAATGTAAACGTTAAGATTAGGTACATTTCATCAGTTAGATTTGACTGAACCATTTAAGTCCAGCGTGTCAGAATAAAACATCCTGTTGAAAAATGGACAATATTTGCAGAACTGATCAGTGTTCAGCAAGCTGTTGTTCTTCAGCTTCAGCTAATGATGACCATACTTCATGCTTTCATCCAAAGAAAAGAACACACTCAGCAACATGATAGTGCACCCACTACTCTTGCTTTGCCAGACCAATCTGCACATCATGTGTCCGTGCCAGTGCTGGCGGAGGGTCTGGCAGAACCCATCATCATTCTGCTGTAGCTGAATAAATATTGGAGGTTGTTTGTACATTCAGATTTTTCAGCGGCGGTGCAAAATATATGCAAATACGCCAGTATGTTTTTTTAAGCATAGTTCAGAAGCATGATGGCTAATGCTATTCCATCTGTTGGCTGCAAAGACTTCATTTTTGCTGTGTATCATTGGGATTTGTTGCTGATAATACAAATATAAAACTGTGACTTTGTCGTTTAATTTTTAGATTGTAATTCATTTTAATGGACATCGGGTTAGTGATGCAACAGAAAAGTGGAAAACACACAGTTTTTCTGGATAATATTACGTACTCCCTTGCTCCTCTTGCTGCCTGTCTGTTTCACACTGTGGTTCCAGACACAGGGGAGCAGGCTTTACAGAAACACAAAGGGGGTTTATACCCCAGCTCAGTGCTGTAGTATAGACTAAAGGTACAGATGATCTCTAAACCTTTTTAACTTAGGCTCTAAGTCTGGCAACAAAAATCTTGCTCTGTGCTTGAATGTGTGTACATGGGTGCGACTGTATCACCATCATATTTCACTCATCTCTCCTCTCACTCTTCATGTCTTGCCCCCTCTGATTCTATGTAAGAAAACTAATATGTTAGCACATTTTCATCTCACCAGCCATCTAACACTGGGGTTTTGATTGCAGAATGGACATCAAAACACCCCCCACCAACCCCATCATCATCATATTCATGATCAGCCACTCCAACAAGAACAAACTCAACAGCCGCAGCAGGCAGTGGCAGATCTGATAGACTTTGACTTGGGAATGGTGACTCAGGTAAGGCACTATACGAACATATCGCAAAAGCACAGTGCTCTTGTTTGCTCTTGCGGATCAGGCTAAGCTAGAAGGGTTTTATAGTATTTGTGAGCAGGGAACATATCCTTCATATGATATCCTGTCGTGCGTCCTCATTTGTACCAAACCACTTGTGTTCCTCTCTGGACACAAGTCACCTCAGCTCCTGACCCCTGTTATGTATGAAACGAAACATAAAAAGACAAGCCAAATAAAAAGGGTTTCATCCTCCGATTCTATCATTCTATCTAGAACATAGAAAGAACATTAATAAAGCATTCATAATCACAGCAACCTGACCCCACCACCACATTTAAAGAGGCGAGAGATTTAACTAAAAGCAGAAAGTCTATAAACGTCCAACTTCCTTTACTGTTAGAAGACTCCCTTAAGTAGCATTTCTTCCATGTTTGTGTTTGAAGAACGTTAGCTAAGGCTCTGTGCTATTATCCAGAGCGCCACAACAACTATAGGAGTGTATAGTATTTCGTGTTAAGGAGGCTGTTTCTTAAAATGTGTTTTGTAGTTGAATCCTATTGACATTCGCTTATCAGTTCATTTTATATATCCAAGCTTGTTGAATTGATCTTTATCTTCATTAGATTCTGCAGCAACAATAGTACATATAACAGCCTCCTATCCCCCTCAACTCTTAGTAGAGATACCCATTTAGATCCATGACTGTAAAACACCATGCTCGCAGATCCATTTTCTGATATATGTAAAAAGAACTTTGTGACCTACGAAAGTGAACGAGAGGGAAGATATTCTAAGAACATTCATTATCTCAAAAGAAATTATCCGCATCGATGATTTATGCAAATCTCTGACCATGTATTCAAGGCTTAAATTCCTTTATGGCTAAAAATAGAGTTTGCTTCACTTGCCACCGGCCTGAAGATATTATTAATGTGCAAAAAAAAAAGAGGGGAGATACTAGAGGAGAGGGATCATTGGGAGACTATGAAAGGAAACAGAATGTTACAGAACAAATTCAGATCAAATAGAGAAACTGCTGTCTTTGATAGCTATTCCCTCTGAGACACACCACACATCCTCTACAGCAGTGGGACCATAATGACATGTCCTGAAGAAGGCAGTGGTTCAGTAATGATGCAGGGGGTGTGATAGTCTGCTTTTACGAGCTGATGGAAAAGCATCTTCATGTGGTGCAGATGAGAAGAATGTGTTCTGTTCCTCTTGAGACTGTGATAACTCTCGGTAGGTATGTCATCATAATCAAGCATTTCATCTCATTATCCCATCTCTCCTCACCCTTTTGTTACCTCGTCTGTGTTGCTGCAACAGTGCTCAGGTAGGTACCACAAGTATACCAAGCCGAGTGTCGTGTTGCATGCAATAGGTGTTGCATGTTGCACTGGAATGTAAACTGACCCGGATAATATATACAGTATAGTGTACAGCTGTGTTTTTGTGTCTGACTGGGAGTACGCTTTCTCTTGTTCTCAGAATATCAACCAATTAGAGATTTTTGGAGACATGTCCACGCCTCCTGACATCACTTCTCCATCGGTGAGTAACTGTCGTGCACATCTATCATAATCCATGTTTCCAATGATGTGTTTTTGCTAAATCCAACCATGAATCACAACCTGCACAGACCCCGGCCTCTCCAGCCAACATCCTCGACCCGTCGCTGGGCCTGCAGCCTCCCACGGAACTGTTTGCTCCCTTCAATCCCGCGTCTGTGCCCTCAGGTAGGACCTTGTTCATTTTCTGCTTAAATACACCACTGCTACAAGCGGAGGGGAAACAAACGCAGCGGGAGAGAGGGCGTCGGGAAGGAAGATGAAGGGGAGCTGGAGAGTCAGTGGAGAGAGTAGAAAGTGGGGGCTGGAATAAATAGAGGGGGATGGAATAGAATTGAAATGTAGATTAAGGGAGGGGAAAGAGGAGAAAGGTGGTGTTCGTTGTGTGTTGAATATGAAATGCATCATTACCTTGCTGCCTCAGATGCTGCTAATGTACCTGTGGCTGAAGAAACGGTGGTGGTCCGAGGAAAGTAATAAAGCATGCTGAGATGATTGTAGGGAAGAGTCCTCGGCATGCACAGGCTCTGTGAATTAGACGTTTGTGTACTCTTTAGAATTGTTCTTGTTCTCCTTCTTCACCACCCCCCCCTTTCAGTGTCCCTTCCTCCTTTCTCTGTGCATATATTTCAGTGTTACCGGGTAACATGTGAACTCTGCCTGCTGTAGGTAACAGCCAGAGAGCAGAAACCAGAGACTAGAGAGTGTGTAATAGAATGAGCTTCTGCTGATGAGTTTGAGTGATTTTAATGAGTGTGTGGGGCTCTTCCTTTTCATAATGACTCTCCCTCATTCTGGAGGTAATTATGATAGTTCACCATGACCATCAAGAGACACCACATTAGCTGCAGGCAGAAGTAGGGCAGCTCTCTGGTGATGCATGGATTATCATCTGTGTGTTTGTGTGTAGAAGAAAAGCAGTGGTGAGCATGTTCACTCTGGTTATTTAAATCACTTGTTTTTACCTCATAAAGATACAGACGCATCTACATTTTCTTTTTGTTTTCCTATGTCTCCCCACCAGGTTATGTGACAATGGGAGCTGTTCCCCCTGGCCACTGGTCCCAGCAGGCGTTTGCTGCCCAGACGCCGCTGGCCTTCGGGGTGCAGTCTCCTCTGGGTGCGGTAGCCCAGGTGCTGCCAGGCGGCCAGCCTCTCATCTGGGGCCAGGCCAACCTCTTCCCCGCCACCCAGCAGCAGTGGGCAGCCATGGCAGCAGGAGCCTTCTCCCCCACAGCCTACCTCCCTGCCCAACCTGTGGGTACTCTGCCTGCCGCCATGTTCCAGACTCTCACCCCTGTCGCGTCTATGATTCCTGCCGGCGAGAGCCATTTAGGTGCTGGAGCCGGCGCCTCAGCTGCCTCACCTTCAGCGTCGTCGAGTCCGCAGCACGGGGAGAGGGCGAGGAAGATGGGCAAGGAGATGTTCAAGGTGGGAGGCAGTTTGATGATATTGAAGAATACAATGAATAGAACTCTATTTTGTAGAATTGATTTATTAGAAAGGGTTATCCTGATGCAGAAGAACAGAAAGAAAGGCAGCAAATAAAAACTAGAGAAACAAGGAAGAGTATTTAGTTTAGTTTTAGTCAATTTTGCTGGTGTTTTTGGGGGCCTCATAGGCTTTTATACATTAGAAAGATGTCAGAGGGGAGAGAGATTGGAGTAAATATGCAGAGATCCCTGACTTTTCGTAAACTGGGGATGATGTGGACATGGTAGGAGCCGTAACTTGGCCTTCTTAGTGTTTTGAAGGGGCTGGGCTCAAATGTAACAGATTTATTATGAGCCTCTGTGGAGCTTTTCAGTCAAAGTTTCAAGATGATACAAACGAGGTTAGTTAAACATAATAAATAAAAGCACATAAATAATAGAGACGGGATGGGTATTGAGTGCCGACACAGTGAGTCGCCCAGTGTTAATGTTGCTGTTCCTGACCGATGTTTGCCTCCCTCCACAGGACTTTCAGCTGGCGAAGCCCCCTGCCATGCCCTTGAAGAAGGGTGAACAGCCCAGCTTAGCAACAACCTCAGACGCATTCAGCTCTTACTTCAGCCGTGTGGGCACCGCCCAGGACACGGACGACTGTGACGACTTTGACATTTCTCAAATGAACCTGACACCAGTCACCTCCACGACACCGTCCACCAACTCACGTAAGGACTCCATCTATTCCCGCTTGTCTGCACTCTGAGTAACGTACTTCCTCTGTAGCAACGTCTAACTCGGCTTGTCCCCCTCTGCAGCGCCCACCCCAGCTCCCAGGCAGAGCTCACCCTCGAAATCCTCCGCCTCCCATGTCAGTGACCCCCCAACTGACGCCACAGACCCCCCCACAGACGACTCGTTTGGGGAAGCAGAGGGCAGTCCTAGTCGCAGTGGAGAGGAAGATGCTGTAAGTGTGTGTGTGTGTGTGTGTGTGTGTGTGTGTGTGTGTGTGTGAGGATAGTAGAAGCGAAGTAAGTCAAGTGTGTGTGCCTTTAATAACTCACTACTTATGCTGTTATAACCTGCGCAGTGTGTTGAGATCGGCTGATAAATCGCATCTGTAGCGATGTTGGCGGGCCAGGTAATCACTCTGGCTGATTAGGGGGCCAATGCTCTTTTGTGTGTGTGTGTGTGTGTGTGTGTGTGTGTGTGTGTGTGTGTGTGTGTGTGTGTGTGTGTGTGTGTGTGTGTGTGTGTGTGTGTGTGTGTGTGTGTGTGTGTGTGTGTGTGTGTGTGTGTGTGTGTGTGTGTGTGTGTGTGTGTGTGTGTGTGGTCAACACAGCGTTAAATTAGCTGGTGGAATTGTCAGAGACATCATTAAGCTGTTATTAATATCAGCCAGGTAGCGTCCATACATCACTACCTCTACATGGACAGACTCCAATTCTTCTTCCAGGGGCAATTAATATTTATTTTACCAGCAGCACCTCGATTTAAGTGAGAAAGTGAAAAACATTAAGGACAAATGAGAAGAAGAAGAGGTTTTTAGTGAGGGTGGAGAAACTCCCTTTGACCAAAGTCCTTGCAGATTAAGTGACCTTCCAGGAAAACAAGACTTTTGTAGTGCTTCCCCTGCCATTTTTCTTTCTGTCTCTCTCTCTCTTTTTGTGTTTCTTCATTGCTTGCTTCTTTTCTTTCTTTTGGCTCCACTCTCCAGACCTGAATCATTAGTTTTACGCCTTCAATCCAGCTATTTTCTGAAAAAAATAGACCTTCACATTGCTGAAAATGTCACCAGGCCCCAAATAACACACAGAAGCTTTTCAGCACCCAGAGAAATGTGCATTGGTGGCGGCACTCAGTGAGTGAGTTTCGTGCAAAGGTTACAAAATAAGACAGGAAGATGGAGCGAAAGACTAAAAAACAGAGGTGGGAAACCAACAGAAGTGTATTTGGAGAAAAAGCAGCGCATCAACAGGATGAAGGTTTTCAGGAAAGAGGACAGTAAAGTGTGTGTGTGTGTGTGTGTGTGTGTGTGTGTGTGTGTGTGTGTGTGTGTGTGTCTGTCTGTCTGTCTGTCTGTCTGTCTGAAAAAGTGTTTCTGAAAGAGGGTGTGTGGGCTGGGGGTTCTCTCTATCCTTACTCCTTCTGTGAGTATTGACACCTTTTCCTCTATGCTTCCTGTTTGCTGCTCTACTCTTGTAGTCTTTACCAAACTGCGACCCTTCTTTTGGATTTATTCTTCTATGTCTACTTTCTAATCCCCCTTATTTCCTTCTCCTCTCCTCCTCCATCAACCTTTTCTTCCCACACAACTTTCCCTTCCTCCCCCTATTTAGGCGTGTGGCTCTGGGTCGCCCTGCCCCAGTGAGACAGCAGAACCGAGCCCAGACCAGGCCAGTCCGGAGGCTGGGAGCTAGATAGCAGCAGGGCAGGGTAGGTATCAGTCCCTCTCCTGCCCACTAACTCCTCCTCCTTCACCTCCTTCACCTCCATGCCCTTATCTGTTCTTCTGGCTGACCATTATACCTCCCACTGACATTAATACGGCTGATCTCTCCGTGTGCTGCATCTTTTTTTCCAAATGTTCTCCTTCTGTTGTGTCTTTGGTTCATTTCCACACTCTTTTCCTCATGCAGGCATGCTCGATGGAACGCATGTGTTCGGGTTTCTTTGTTGTGTGTGTGTGATTGTGCATGTATGAGTATATTTGCTTGTGTTTGATTTTGTGTGTGGGTAATTTTCGCTGTGACCTCACCTGTAATTGTGTAAGTATATGTCTATAATGGTGTGATAACATATGTGTGATTCTCTAAATGAATGTGTGAAGAGCTCATTGCGCATCATCACTTTGGCCATAGTGCTCCGTGCCCTCATTGTGTCTTTGTGACGTGTTCCTAAATCAAGCCCAGTTCCCTAAATAGCACACGTCTCACTTGCAAAAGGCAATAGTGTGTGACAGCCAATCAGAAACTGCACACTTCAGTGCACAGGACGTCATCTGGGATTTGCCAATGTTGTGTGCAATATGCTGATCTCGGATGTTTAGTTTAATTTAAAAATGATGTGTGCTGTCATTTTTATGCATTATGTATGTTACATGATGTAATGTTACAAATATTATGTGCATTACTGCGAGAGGATCAAACTGAGAAAGACAAGCAGCTACTATTAAAACTCAAGGAACTGAGGATGTGTGTGTGTTTTGCACATCAATGCACATGAAAACTCCCACAAAACTTACAGAGGCTGAAGATTTCAGTGCAGTTTGCCTACTCAAAGAAACACACACACAAACACCAAAGAAGAGAGACATTTTGATCCCTGCTTCCCCGACCGGTTCCCTCACCCACACAACTCTAGGAGTGTGGCCCCTTAATGATAACTGCTGGCACTCACACGGTGAAAATGTTATGGTTTTGTTTTCATCAGCTAATACTGGGGTGCCAAGATTAATTGCTGCCCGGGCATAATTAGCAATAATTAAAACACAAGAAGCCTTCAAGTCCTTACCCACTCGAAGGGAGGAGGAGGGGTGGCTGAGCAGCTTCCCCCCCCCCCCCCCATGTTGGCCATCTTCCTCTCATTCAGACGCTCTGTAAGCTGCAGCAGGTGGATGTGGGCCCTAAGTGGGAGGACGGATTGTGGAGAACTGACTGGTGGACTGCTTTGGTCCTGGTCCAATGACGCTGCTCCCATATGGTGTTTACTTGCTCAATCACATCGACTTTAGACAACTCCCCAAACACCCCCTCACACACACACCTGAGCAATCGGCCCACTTATTCCCCAGACAAGGACACCTGTGATCGATACTATCGCCACCTGTGCTCATATTGGAGCCAAAAATATTTGTGGGTTTGCTGCTGGCCATGGTCGCTTGTCTTGTCCACCCCCACTCCCACACTGTGTGGTTGGACAGACATGTGTTCAGGCTAGTGGGAGTGTAAGTGTTTTTTTCTGTGTTGATCTCATCATGTCCAGCGAACGCTCCTGAGTTTCAGCCGTGAAATGGCCTGCTTCCACGGTTCACTGAGCAATCTGACATTGCTGCCCCTGCCCAGGGCCGACCACTCGCACATAAATGTCCACACGTGTTCCAGCCAGGCCAGATATTTTGGCCTTCAGGCTAGTGCCACACCGGCACATCGCTCATACCTCCACCCATTCCCTCCCCTCCTTCTCCCGGCCTGAGGTTTATGAGGCTGAAGCAGCCATGCTTGGCAGCGCTGGTTAGATGATGCAGGATGACACCGCCGGGCTGTGGCTCTGGTGCAGGGCTGAGCAATGTGTGCTCGCTGTCACTGCATGTCTCAGCCTCTTTGTCACCTCTCTCCGGGCTGCTGGCAGCTACTTTGTGCTGACTGTCTGCCTTTGGCCGGAGTTACAGCTCTGTATCCCAGAACCCTAACACTCAAGCACTCCTCCCAACTTTACCCCCACTTTTCTATTCATGCTTTTCTGTGAGTTTTTTGAGCATGAAGAAGATTGTTGTAAATCTGTCTTTCCCAGATGCCACTCAAGCTCATGAGTAAGCTGCAGTCAGATACAACATCAAATCAAAACAATCAAAAAAAACTATTTGTACAACTTTAACATAGACTTTATTTTATAGTTTGTGGCTACAAGTATCATTTTTTTCATTATGATTAATTATTAAATGAATTGCTCAAACATCCACTCGTAGTTGTGTCTTTGCTTTAGTTTGCCTTTTCATGTTGTATAACTGAACTGAAGGGCAGCAACAATTTGCAGCAGAAGCAATTTTATCTGATGAGAATTAGATAACCCTGATATAATTTATTTCTGGCCTTAAGAGAAATGTCTGTCCCTTTTCATATCCTCGGTTTTCAATCAATTCTATGAACACTGGCTTCCATATCCTTGTGTGGCAGCCACTGGTAGCCCCCAAACTGCACAGAGTGAGAGAAGTCTTCAAAAAATACAATAGGCCATCCAGCAGTCTCCAATCAAGTTGTCTGCATGGCATATTGAGTGGCTGGCTGTAATTATGTGTACGATAATAACAGGGCCCATTGTGAGTGACTGCAGCAGGGTGGAGCTCTGACTCAAGGGTGTTCCATCGGCCGCTGTTTTCTTACGGCTCAGATATGGAGAAATACAGACGTGATGAGTCAACTAGTCTTTCAAGGCTCTAGTTTATACCTCTGATTCATACTGGTCCATAAAAGAAGTGGGAAAGAATAAGCATGTGCGCGCACATTGAAACACTCAGGAAGAAAACTCAGACATGCACACAGAGGCATGAAAAGGTTTTGAGAGTGAGAGGTGAATTTTTCAGTGAGAGCTCAGAATGGGCAGAGAAGAGAAATGATTGGATGCATCCTCCACAGAGGCGTGCTACTGCCACCTGGTGGTCATGTTACGGACAGGAAGTAACAAGCCTGCCGGTCAGGATGTACTTGTCGGGGCTTGTAGGTGATACCTGTAGGTTAGGTTGATAGAGAATGAATCATTATCTGAAACTCGGGTCCTCCCTTTTTATTATGTAACAGTCAGATCTGGTGAGGCGAATTCTTACAAGTCGAACTAAATTTTTATTGCGGTTTGAAATCCTGATGTTTTTCTCTCTCCTGCACAGAAGGGGAAGGACCCTCTCTACGCCCAGATCAACAAAGGGAAGAAATAAAGAGACACACAGGAAGACGGACCTGAGCAGCACTGAGAGAATAGGAGGAGAACCTTCACCTTGTGTGTGTGAGTGTGTATGTGAGTGTGTATGTTTGTGTGACTGGCACATCTCCCAGCCTGGCCAAGCCCTTCTTCTTCACCTCCTCGGCTAACAACCTCCCAGGAGGAGCCTCCACACTCCCTCTCTCCTCCCGCTGTACACCTCCTCCTCCTCCTCCTCCTCTCTGCAGCCCTCCTCTCCTCCTGAGAGGAGAGAGCCCTCTTGGTCATTCACTCCAGGCAGGAGGGATATCAATCACAAAGACGGATCCAGTTCTCCCTCCACTGCGCGTCTTCTCCTCTCCTCTCTTATCCCTGTCCCCTGCGACTCACACACAGCCTTACAGACATAACTTGCTCCTACCCTATCTCGCTCTTTCCTTCCCTCCCTCATCTTCTCTCTGTTTGCTCTTACACTCCTCCCTCTGCCTCCTGCGTCTGGCCAGAAACTGTGCTGTCAAGGAGAGACTGAATCAAGCAGTGCCTGCCTGTCTCACACACACACACACACACACACGCACGCACGCACGCACGCTCGCTCATCAGGATTAGAATGATCATCTTTCATTTAATGGACAGAATCTGCACCTGAAGCGAGTAGATCCTGCAGGAGGAGCTGGACTCTAACGAGCCTATCACAGAGGCCTGTTTCTAGGATCACTGCTTCTGATTGGATCGTTGGTTTGGGCGTTGTCTCTCCATTCTTGTGAGTGTCTGCTGGATCACTATGCAGAAACAGACTCTCTGGGAGCTACTCACACCAAACACACACACAGCAATCTGCTTACATATACTCCTATCTCACACACACACACACACACAAGCATTCATCCCCCCCCCCTCTAACATACACAGTAATTTGCCAAACGTCTGTCCTCGCAGACAGACTCACACCGAGGCCAGAGGACCGGACAAACGGAGGAATGGACGCTGAGAGGGAAGTGTTGCAACAGATTCTGTGATCGAACTGTTCATTCTCTATAGCTTTTGTACAATACTGATTAAAAAAAGAAGAAATTAAAAAATTGAATTTTTATTTTATAAGTCAATCAAGCCGCTGGGGTCAGCTCTATAGGAGTTATAGAGTCAACATGGCTTTAAGGCATCTGATCGTTGGTTTGCCAAACTCATTTTGTAAATAATGATAACAACAACAACCACCATTTTGTCCACTGGACTTCTGTGCCATAAAATAGGAAGGCTTCAGTTATGCAAACTCTCAACGTTAACCCAAGCAATACCAACATATGTTTTCTTTTCCTTTTTTCCCACTAATGCTGTTTTGATTTTGTGCATGGATGTTGTTGGTCTTTGTCTTAACCTCACTTACTAATCCTGTTTCCAGCTGCAAACCTTGCTCGTGTCTTGTCTTTTTCGAGTCCCACCACCTCACATCGATAACAGATGAGCTTCTGCAGATTATGTTACCAATCATGGCCTATGTATGTGTTTCTGTACCACACACTCACCGTCTCTATGTTGCAGAGGACATAGTGTCACTCACTGTAACCTAGTCTGCTCCTCCATCTCATTCCCCCAGTATAGTCTTTGAGATACAGTGATGCTCCGCCCATCTGTCTTTCTGCTGGTCAGGTGCCAAACTGCTGCTGTGGACTGCAGCATCCTCTGCTACAACTACATCAACTTTGATGCCAATGACTCCCTATTTTATGGCCAGAGTCCCCATGTCACTGAGAACTCTTTTGGACTATGATGTTGATTAACTTTCAAATTTGACCACTAGAGGATGAGCAGAGAAGTTGAATAAAAAGGGAAACGTTGCTGTTTGAGTACATAACATTTCTAGACCTATTTTAACTTTACCTCAGCTAACAGTTTCTTAATGTAAATTGACACATTATTTTTATCTTTATGAATATGACATTCTACAGTGGGTTTTTAGATGATTTTTTGGTTCTCTCTTGATTTATGTATTCCACCATGTATTACTGTTACAAATAAACACATCCCAAATGACTGATGTGTCTATTTATGTGTCTCTGTTGTAATTAGGTTGTGTGTGCGCGTGTGAAAGAGAAAAAGTGAGCCTAATGGTGTGTGCCTGCAGAGGTGACCCCCAGTGAGTCTTTGGTTAGTGTAAAGCAAGTGCCACAGTATTTTGCTGTAATTTAACACAGCTTTAATGGCCTGTCACATTCTGCTACACTGGCAGCCTCTAATGCAAGCTGTCATGAGCTTTATTAGCAAGCTACTACAGAACAAAGACTTCCTCCTCTTATTTAGCCTCGCTCCTCCTCCCTGTGGAAAAGGGCAAAACACATTAACACACTTTGTTGATTCAATAATATACAGGAGAATAAATAGGATAATAAATATTTTCAAATTGTCAGTTCTCTTTCATTTCCCACTAAAAACATTCACCGTTGATATTTTTCCACGCAAAAATGACAATGACAGCAGTGTCTTCCAAAAACCTTGTCCCAGTTACTGGATAATCCACATATCTCACTCTGCAATTTCTTTGTAAACATTTCTTCTATGAAAGCTGTGAACAGTGACGTCTGAATTGTCTTCAGATTATTTTTAAAATACAGGTCGCATTTATTTTTTATTTTTACTCTATTATTCTTTTTTCAATATGTGAAATTCAGTTTACTCCATTGTCTTATTGTGTTGCCATTTTTTTATTGGATTAAAACATTAGCAGATTGGAAAAATCTGCATGACGGGATACAACCAAGTGTACATTTATATTGGGCTATCTGCCCCTTTTAAGATTCCTCTAATCTGCAGTTTGTATAGTTTTTAACATGTTTGCTACACAGACAGCGATACATTTACAATCATGTTTCTTGTACATGAGGTCTAAACTCTTGAGTCCCTGTCACAAATGTCAGTGAAAGCTCAGGTTGGCAGTAATATGCTTTAAACTGTGTTATGAAGGCTCTTTGAGGCAGATTTTATGACGTATTACAAATGCCTTTCTAAATTCTTTGTATTCTATGTAATAAACCTGGAATGTTGACAGGCCTTTTTTGGTTCCTTTTTATTTGTCAGCTGCAGGCAACATGCATCTATAGATCACTGAGGGACAACATCTTGTCTACAGAACAAACGCACATTGCCTTTTGCTAGGATTCAGGATTTACTGTTTGGACAAAATCACAGTGGATATTTAATAGTTTTCAGAAAACAACTCCAGGTGCGAGGCTTCATGACAGTGACTCACATTTGCGCGTAACACCGTGCCAGCCAGGCGACATTCCTGAAGGATAAAAAACAATCCGAGCTGTTGAGAGTCATTGCGCTGCTCCATATGCTCAACCCGGGCCAATACCCGTTTGACGAGACGGACTGTTTTGTGAAGATGAGTGTCAGTATTCCTACTCAACCTCATTCCTGCACCGAAACCATCTCCTGTGTGCATGGTACGCACACTAGTCTCGATCAGCACCGAGGACAGACGCACCGAGTTGGGACAGGATTTTAAAAGCGTTTAAACTGTTAACGGTGTGATTTCATCGGACACATCATGAGAAGCTGGTGAAGGAACTCGCTGGAGTTTACTTACTCAACTAAGAAAGAGTTATTTTGGTGGAAATTTAAACACAATGGATCAGGTATGTGGTCTTTTAATATAAAACCTTACGCAAAGTTTTTTTTTTAAACTTTGCTTTATTATATCATAATGGCACTGTTTGCAATACAATGTTTATATTTTATACGGTGTTAAAAGGTGTAATTATTCTTCCTGTCATAATGACATCATAGTAAGCTGTGACTGAGTTAGTGTCAATATAGCATATAGACTTATTGCCCAGCAGCTATTTATTATATAAATATGGGCCTCCTATATGTCTTGTGTATATGTTGAAACCCCCATACAGGCCAATCACTACAAAGCAGGTGTGCCCATTCTCTCTATACAGAAATACTTGTAGATATGCTAACAGGTCAAAACAAAGCAATCATTGTTATGTGAAGTGTAAAACATTGCCATGATTTCAATCTTCATCTCAGCTAAGCACTACACTATCTTTCATAACAAGTGACATGTTTTTTGTGATAACAAATGAACCTATACTTTCTGTGTTTGCCTGAGCGTAGTATTGTACATCAGTTTTGCATTGTTTGATCCTTTCACCAGGAGGACACACTGGACTTTAAGGCCCTGATGGCCAAGTTTCAGGAGGAACAACTTCTTCTGAAGCAACCCAAGAGCAAACCTGCTCTCCCAGAGAAACCTAAAAGTGTCCCTCCTCCCACGAGTCCCTCTTACTTCCTCCCTGCAGGAGCACGCCCCTCCCTTCTCACCTCCATCAACCACACCCTAGATGGGAAAACAGTAAATGCCCCCAACGTCATCTTCAAGGAGGATAAGAAGCAGAGCAAAAAGCCTCTTATCTCTAAGGTAAAAGACAAGAGTGAAGAGAAGCTGAAAAAAGGTAAAGACAAGACACTGAAAGGAAGCAAAGAGAAGCTTGAAGAAATTTCAGATGATCAGAAACAGAAGAAAGAGAAGAAGTTCCCGCTGTTCCCTGGAGCATCTAGGGGGAAAACTGCTGAGCTGGTGCCAGCCACACCCCCACCTAAATCCACACTGTCAAAGAATAAGGGCATCCTGGGTTTCAAGAAGTCCATTCAAAGAAATTCAGCAGAGGTCCCTGCAGATCTGATCTTAGACTCTCCCAGCTTAGACATCACTGGACAAGCGCCACTTATCCCATTAAATTCTGACTATGGTGTGGTACCACCTGAAATTTCTGCCCAAAGGGCCCTTCTACCAAACATCCCTAGCTTACCTGACTCAACTGCTGTGATGGAAATAACCCCGCCCTCCACTATCCCTGCCTCTCCCGAATTGACCCCCCCTCCTACCTTTGTTCCTGATATCCAAGCTCTCCAAGTGCCCTCCTTAGAGATTGAAACTCCACTTGAGATGGAAACTCCTGCAGTGCACATTTCCAGGCCTGCTAGTCAGAATGGAATCATTCCCAATCCATCCAGTGATTCCCCAACCCCCCCACCCAGTCTTGTCATCTCTAGTCCTTCTCCAGTGACCTCCACTCCTCCTCCATCACCCCCTGAGCCTGAGATTGTAGCTGAGGCTTGTGTAGAGGCTGTAAATATAGCTGCAGTGGAGACGCCTCCTCCTCCTCCTGCAACAGATCCTCCATCCATTCCGTCATCTCCTAAATCTGAGCGACCCATCTCGGCCCTCTCTGCCCTCTCCAGGGCGGAGGACATGGTCCCAGCTAGAAAGATGTCTCCGGTTGACCAGAGGATCTTCAATGCTCTGGAGAAGGCACGCAAGAAGATCAGGTAAACAACACAACTGCCTCTGTGCCGAAACACAATTATTTAGCAAAAGCTGTCAACATTGTTCAAGTGATGACCAAACGTTCAGCTCATTCAGCTCATTCATGCTATTTAATGGTTTTCTAATGTGTATATCCGATTTTAGCCAACCGACAAACCCCACCACATCCTACTCGACCCCCCCACCTTCTGAAGAGCTTCCCCCAAGTCCCACCATTTCTCTCCCAGATCTACCACCCATTGATTATGAGGGAAAGGCCAACAGCTTGGACCACAGTAAGTCTGGAAAATGTACTGTAGAGTTGTTTTCCTCTCTGTTTATTAAGTTCTTATGGAGCACATTAAATCATCAGGGCGTACTGTCAACTACACAACATCATTACTTAGTGTACTGTTTGAGATATACAGAAAATCTGGTATGTTTAGTATAATTTATGCCGTAGGATAACTTTGGAGATGTAACTTTCAAGATGAAAACACACACACACACACACACACACACACACACACACACACACACACACACACACACACACACACACACACACACACACACACACACACACACACACACACACACACACACACACACACACTCACACTCACACAGGAACAGAACCTTCCTCCATTGTGCCAAATACCACTGAGCAGCAGGCAGGGCAGAGCTACGCAGGTATGTCAGAAATGAAGGAGAGGAGGAGCGATGTCAGCTCTCTGTCATCATTGTGACAGACCTGCTCTGTCTGTTGAACTGACAAATGAGGAGTGAGTCTGCTGCTGTGTTGACAGTGGCTTCATTAACACAGAGCTTATTAATTGTGCATGTTGCGGCATATATCAATTTTAAACACCCTCATGCTGTTAACTATTTCCCTAGGTCTGTCTGTGACAGGTTTTTCATCATTATAAAAAGAAATGGTGTAATTAATTAAAATTTCACCTTCTTATGACTAGTGCAAGTTCTTTGGATTTAAAGAATTATATATAAAATAAATTATGTTTCTTAAAAGGCTAAACTCCATAGCATTTTTTAAAGTAAGGTCTGCTATGTGTTTTTTCATCTAGCTGTTTAGGTTTTTTCATTATCTCTGGTCTGAGTTATATCACAACGACTTCTGTCAAGCGTTTAACTGGTTTGTTTCCTCACCTCCACCTTCTCTTGCCTTCAGGTGTTTCAGATGAAATATTACACAGTTTCAATTCATTGTGTTCAAATCCTGAAATGCAGATACAATTTTAAAACAAAACTTTGGGAAACCCAAAAATCTCTGACAAATGACTCTTACATGGTGATCATGATCATGTATTAACATGGGATCATTCTTTGCAGGGCAAGCCTCTCCAGTATTGGAAGGTATCACTGAGGAGGGGTCAGACCCTATCCCAGAGCTGTTGGTGGTTCCACCTCCTCCCCCCAAAAGGCCCCTCCCAGACGTAGAGTCTCTAGGTGTATCTCCAGAGAAACCCCACAGACCTCCCTCTGTCAACCTGATTCAATCTATCCCTCCTCCTCCTCTGGAAGGTAATGGTATGGTCACAATTGTTACACTTACATTGTGAAACCAAACTCACACACCACCCCTAACAAGAGTTTTGTATTATCTCATCTACAGAGATCCCGGCTCCTGCTGATTTCTCCGAGGCTGACCCCACAGACATCCCAGAGTTTGATGATGTGACCTCAGATGCTTATTCTACAGAGCTGCAGGTGTCAGAGTGGGGGAATGGGGAATTCTCAGGTCAAGAAACTCCAGAGCAACAGAACCTGCCAGAGTTTTACAGTAACGGGACGACTCCACCTGAAGCTGAGGTCCAAGCATCTCCAACACCTGGAGAGGATTATCCAGATAATCGACTATCAGGAATTTCCTTCCCAGTCCTTCAGGAATCTCCAGGGTAAGACACATGAGGGACCCTGCGCTCTCTGCTTCAAAATACGTGTTAATCCCTGAGAACTTGGATTTCATCCCTTCTCTGTAACCCTCACAGGATTTCCGCTGAAACTGGCAACGATGTGCATGAGAATACAGAAAATGTCTACGAGGACATCACCACGTCTTCAAGCAAAAAGAAATCAAAGAGTGAAAGTGGCAAGAAGCGCAAAGGACCCCCAAAGAGTGAGCAGTCCTTTCAGTTATCATATCAGCAATAAGATATTCTGATAACCAGATTGCATCAGTCATTTAACTTTGATCAGACATATACATCCCTTATCAAATAAACACATGTCTATTTTGCTCTATGATGCCTGCATGCATGAAGTGTGACATTAAACTAAATCCTCCAATTCTAAAGACAGAGTTTTGCATTCATCCAATCATTTAAATGACAAATACCAACACACTACCAACATTTCCTAAATGTCTAAATAAAAATGTTGTGATGTTGTTAAAAAATTGTCCAGAACATTGCCTGTAATCAGGGTTGATTTAAACAGTGTTGAACCTCTTTGTTTATCACAGATCCATATGCTGAGGCTCAACAGGAAACAGTAAGTAGCTTTTATGAGAATTTACTTGCTACCGTCTGAAGTCACTTTTGAAATGAAAAAATATGTGAGATTAAGTGTTGCTTATCTGTTGGAGATTCAATGCAAGATAAATAAAGCCTTATCTCTTTGTTGTTGTTTACAGATTGTAGAGAAAAGCAAAACGGGCAGGTTCGGAAAGTAAGGCACTTTTTTTTGTACCCCTTCATTTTCCATCATGATTTTCAGACACTGTTAGAAATAAGATCTGTCTTTGTTTCCCTCATAATCCCCTCTGCTATTTAAATATCCTGCAACGAGTCCCTTTCAAACACAACAATGTAACTCATCTCTCCTCTGCAGGAGCGAAAAGAAAGCCGCCGCAGAAGGGCCGGATGAGAAAGAGCTGAAAAAGAAAGAGAAGCAGCGCCTGGAAAAGGAGAAGAAGGAGCTGAAGGAGAAACAAGAAAGGGAAAAGAAAGAGCAGAAAGAAAGGGAAAAGAAGGAGAATGAGATGAAGAAGAAATTCAAAGTGAGTGCTGTTGTTTTAACGGACCGGGGAGGTATGGCAGGTGTACGAGCAGCGGGGGAGGGTGGGGTATGTGTTTTGGCATACAAACCTGTCTGGATTCATTCCTCCTGGTGGAAGAGCTGAGCCGAGCAACACGACCACGCTCAAATGGAATGTCTAAACATTGTTTCATTGTTTTTTATGACCGGCAATTTATAGTCTGTTATTTATTAAGCAATGAACTGTTATCATATTATCACAACATGATTTTCTCCAGAATCCAGTGGGTTCTGCATAAGTTCAAAAAGCTTTAAATCAAATAGTTCTGACCAGGCAAAATAAAATGGATGCATGTTAGTTAGAACTAGCAGTACAGAGAGAAACTATCTAACTCATTCTTTAATCTTTCGACCCATCTGTCCAGCCTGCAACGTCACTGTTCTGCTCCACTCTTAATGCTTTAAACAAGTTATTTTGGGCTCCAACTGACATCTGTGTCGACCAAAATAAAACAACGAAAACAAGCCCCTATACACCAGCTGCTCTGCTCCAAACTGCAGCCATAGTTAGCAAGTATGTGGTGAACAAAGTGGAGCATTGAGCAGCTAATGAACCAGATATCTTGGAAAACAGAGTTAACAGAGTTCAAATGAGTGCAAATATTGAACAAAAAAGCAGTTATTTCAGGTATAAATAATAACTCTGCCGTCTCTTTAATGCAAACTATTTTTCCACATTGTGGTAAGGAGTAAAGGTCATTAAGTATGAAGTATGTTAAAGCCCTTTCCTGTTTAGAGGAGAGTTTAGGACTTAATAACATGACAGTAAATGCAGAGTTGGAATTTGTAACATTAACTGTGGCCCAGTGATCCACTAAGTGTTCCAGTCAGCTTTTGTATTGAGACAGCACGTCCCCACTAAGTGGAAATACAAATAATTACACCTGACCTTTTCCTTCTGGATCATGTCAATATATCTGCTTTGAAAAAGATCAACTGAAGAATTAAATTTTGTTACATTCTCTGTGAAATTGTGTTTGTTTGCCTACAGTGTGTACGTATGTGAGATGTTGGGTTAAACTGCTGCTGTATTTGTTAGATCACAGGACAGGAGGAGGCCATGTACGAGGCAAAAGTAACCGTGGCGACCAAGGGACGTAAAAATTATCTGACCGCCAACAGCGGGGACATCATCAGCATCATCCGGACAACCAACTGTCCCAAAGGGAAATGGCTGGCCAGGGACAGCAGCAACAACTGTGAGTTTAAAAAACAAGCATGTGTTATCATCAGCATTGTGTTCACTTAAAGGGTAACAGGAGGCACAAAGAGAGTCAGAGAATATCTTCATAACTTTACAGAAGTGTTCGCACAGAAAACTTGAAATGCTGTAATGAGAGTTGGAATAAATCACTGCGTTACACTAGGCAGGCTGGCCCCTACTTACAAATTTTGATATTGGGAATCGATCTCGTATCTTGACACGACCGACATTAACAGCAAATAAAACTGAGAAAAAATTAGATTCAATGCTCCAGGGCGATATGCTACATAACTGAAATCCATGTAATGAATTTTAAACAAACCAAGGACAGCTTATTCTATTCATCTAAATGTATCAAATGCAAATGCACAAATACAAACAAACAATCACATTTCTTGATTGTGTACTGCACCACGGATTCTGTGGGGTTACAGACGGATATGTTGCCGTGGATCATGTGGAGCTGGACATCAAGGAGATGTTGGAGCTCGGAAAGAAGGCTGCCATCTCGCGCAGGAGCAATAACAACAATAATGTCGTTGAGGAGGAGCTTACAGGCACGGGGAGCAGGTAGGTGTGCACACTTCCTCACTCATTATTCCTCACTCTGTTGGATGATTTTATTTATAGCTGTTTTTCTCTGTTTTTCTCAGGGCTACGAACCATTATCCATTGTCAGCAGAAAGCTGTAAGTATCTTGCTGTTCTTACACATGAAAACTGTGTACTGTATGTTCAGTATGAGTCTGATGTTTATGTTGTGTGCAGTCGAAGATGACAGTGAGGAGTGGACCGGTGACGAAGAAGAACCCATCTCTCCTGCTCCTGAAACCGCAGATCCACTCACTCCAATGTAAGTCCAGGCTGGATCTACAATATGCTTTTGATTGATATTACTTCTTGAGATAGACACCTATCAGCACCATTGACTCTGATCTCTGATAAGTCATTGCTGGCAAAAGCCTTGTATTTTTTCTTATTATCAATGCCTTGTCTTGTCAATCTGTTTCCTCTGCAGGGGCCACAACAGGACACTCTCAATGCCAGACATGGGTAAGACATTTAAAACTTCCTCCAACAAATTGGGTTCATAGCTTACTGTTGATAACAACTAGGGGACAAAAACACTGATGTGAAGCAAGTGTGACTGATTGTGTGATATACCATACAGTGTGGTATCGATGCTTGTTGTATCTCCGTGTGTTATCTTGATAGAAGTGTGCATATACAACAGAGAAGCGATACGACAAACATGTTGATTCTTTATCATGTCGTCTCATCATGACTCATCAAGCTACTGGAATCCCAATCCCATCTCTACTAATCATCATTTAATCTAACAGAAGTCTCATTTGTTAGCATATTTTAAAAGCTGAATCACAAGGATTGTCCAGCAGGTTGTTTGAGTTAACGGGAAGATGTTAGTAATGAAGGTGTGTTACAATGACACAAAGGTTTTGTGTCTTCAGTAACAGTACCTGTGCGATTATACGATAATTAATGCAGTAGGTATGTGATGTGAAAATGTCTCACCTGTATTTGTCCTTTTTTTTTCTATCAGGAAACAGAGACCTGAGCGTAAACCACCAACACAGTCAAAGTGACATCAGTGCAGAGGGCACACATGACAAGTGAGTTTACCTGATTCACACACACACACACACACACACACACACACACACACACACACACACACACACACACACACACACACACACACACACACACACACACACACACACACACACAAACACACACACACACACATACACACACGTTTATGCTAACAATGTATCCATGTAGTGGATATACAGTACATTGTATATTGAATAGTATTTGACTTTATATATCTATACATTATACATATCTGCCATATACATCTGTTATATGTAATATATGCATCTGTCCATACCTCCTCATTCAACAGTGTAAAGTGTTCAAATACTCTCAATGTATTCCACATATGTATATATTTCACATCCTCAAATCTTTATTGTTGTTATTGTAAATATTCTTCTCTCTTTTTGCACTATTTTATTTATCTTATTTGCACCATGTATGTTGAGTTGTTGGAGGAGCCTGGGACATAAGATTTTCATTGCCAACATATACGCTGTATATGCTGTGCATATGACCAATAAAACCTTGAAACCTTGAACTTTTTTATTAATTATTTTTATATTGTTTGTTTTTTTCAGAGCAAGACATGAAGCACTTCAGAAATTGGCCACATTTTTCCATTCACCAAAACCTGCAGAGCCTGTCCCCAGGTAGGCATGATGCACAAACTGCACACCCGCTGTTCACGTACACACACACACACACACACACACACACACACACACACACACACACACACACACACACACACACACACACACACACACACACACACACACACACACACACACATACACACACACACACACACACACACACACACACACACACACACACACACACACACACACACACACACACACAAACTGTTTTAATTGTTGCTTTTCCTTGTTTTTTACAGCAGCATTGAATCAGTGACAAGTAAGTGAATATCCCTAATCCTTAAATATACCAAAACTGTAAAGTTAAATTGCGTGACCATTTCATTTTATAAAGTTTCTTGTTAATACTTAATAGTTTATTAAAAGTTTATCCATCTATATACCATTTTAAAAACATTTGATGTGTTTGATGACTACATTTTTTAAAATGAATGTGTTTCCATCACAGGTCCTGTGATTGTGGAGGAGGAAGAAGAGCCCTTGTAAGTAGACTTATAAAACACACACACACACACACACACACACACACACACACACACACACACACACACACACACACACACACACACACACACACACACACACACACACACACACACACACACACACACACACACACAAAGGACAAGGTGCAACCTGTAGACAGAAACTATTCCTTCCTTTTTCCCTTTGTATTATTCTGCTGAGCATGAAATCCTTTGTTTGTTGTCTTGTTGACGTTAGTTGTCTCGTGTCTTGTAGGATAATGAGTTGATTCCATGTACTGGGTGGGGGGAGGGGGTCATATTCACATTCAAAATGATGTTACCCTCCTTTTTTCTGTGTTGTGTTTGAATAATTTTAAATGTGTTTTCCTTCAGGCCTGAAATTACTTCATTAGATTTTGATCATCCTGACTGGATCATTTTACCTCCTCCTGACATGTATGCTGACCTGACCGTGGAGTAATTCTCATAAGCAAGGTGAAAATAAATAACCTGGACTCTCTTGTCATTACATCACTATGCACTTCACTTGCTGACACAATGTTTTTCTGTTTGTAACAGCAGGTCAAAGATCAGCCAGGCAGAGGAAAAACAAAACCAAAAAGATTTGTCCATACTGTTATTCTGCACAATGTGACCCATTTCAGTCACCCAATACTGTGACAGTATATTCATCTTCCTGACTATGACCTTGTTTACCTGGTGACGGCATTTATGGATCAGTGCGAGGATGAAGAGGATCAAGATAAGGAGATTTCTCGACAGGCGATACACCGTCTTGACTCCTCAAACTCTGTCTGAAACCAAAGAGGGACCTGGTGGCTCTGTATGACTTGGAAAAATTGGACCAAGACGAGCTGCTGATCCCAGGAAAATACTTTTGCAAACCCACCTCCTGCATTTAAAAAAGATCCCACGTCATGTGCAAATACCAAACAAATAATTAAGTGGTGAAAATAAGGGGAAGACAATGGAAAATGTAGTTATGTAATTATTCTCAGACCAGATCAGAGGTTTGAGACACCACTTTAAGTAAATACACATCAGACACAGGCAGTGGAAACAGGGATGTTAGTGTATCATTTTATTCACATTCCCAGAAATCACTACTCTTTTTTCACTCTGGTTATTCCACAGGATAATCCAGTTAGTGAGTGTTCAATATACAGTACTTGTTACCAGTTGACAGTGTTGGTAGCAAAAGACTAAATCGAAGTATAGCTGGTGAACATACAAATGAGAAAATAACATTTTAGTTTTGCTCATCAGCAATAATTAATACCACTCTGTTGTGGTCAGTTCTTCCGCACAACTGGTGGGATTTGTTTACTTAATACTGTATGCACATAGGGCGCTGGTTCAAGACCACCTGCAGCATTCAGTCAGTTCTTCCATGTGTTTTTGTATTTGTATTGTTCTTTTCTACACAAGTGTCTTTTTTACTTCTATTTACCCCCGTTATTAGTGTTAAATATCATTATGGATTATAGAAGTGCATATGTAACGCACGTCATAGTATTTAAATGCTGAGCTTTCATCAAAAACCATGGAGGGAAATCTGAAACATACCGTTTAAGGGTCTGCTAGAACCAGTTGCTATCTTGGTCACAGTTGCAACTTCTGGAGGGAAGCACAATCTGTAAACTTTATTTTCTTCCTTTAATTTTTATGGAGCGGATGTCTGGCAGGTGTCACTTTTATCATACTGCCTGTCTTTACGACTTCCCCTGAAGCTGATGAATAGCAAGTGTTATAGAAAGACAAAGTGGTGTGATGATCACCTGAGGTCATTTTTATAAAGTATAATGTTGTTGTCGACATCTAAGCGTGCATTTTTGTCTGGAAAAAACACATAACTAATCCTCTGTGATGGGTGTGTAATTGACAAAGCACTAAGGACAAACACATTTTCTTTTTATATGTTGGTTTATTGTTTTTCAATAAATACTCATTAAAGTGCAAATTATAACAGCAATTTCATGCATTGCATAACAAGAGAAATCCAAACCCCAGAGACAGGAAGAGAAGCTGTGACACTCACACACAGCCTTACACACACTCATTCACAATAAGCAGTGTACACACACACACACACACACACACACACACACACACACACACACACACACACACACACACACACACACACACACACACACACACACACACACACACACACACACACACACACACACACACGTGTATTTAAGGTAACACTTATCATAGAAACCCACCACAGATTAACAGAGAGCACTGCCTTGCTGTTGAAGTTGACCGTCCGTATTTGATTCGGCCCCTGTGTTTACCACCTTTAACGCAGATGAGAGACTAATGACTAACATGCCACTGGTAGTTGCATACAGTTGTAGTGGTACAGTCCTACATCTGACAGTAAATACTGGTTATATGAGGAAAAATGACCCATGACCTCTCCGATATGTGTTTTTCATTTATCAATATTTCCTATTGTTGTCCCGAGCAGCAGAATCAGATGCATTACAGGCCAGATGTGATCCTGATGTGGGCCAAGCCGCTCACTAAACAGAAGTCATTAAAGACACAGCACTGGAGTGTAATATAGAGGTTTCACATTGATTGGTGTTTAAAAAGCTGTGAGCAGTGGCATGTCTCTGGCAGCAGGGAGCACATCAGAGTATATTCAGTGTATGTGACACCACAGACAGGAAAGGCAACCCTGTACAGGACATACAAACAGAATACATGTAATAAAGGGATTTAGCAGAGGAACAACGATGTGGCTTTCACTGTTTCAACCAACTGCCTTCACAATGCTCTCATAAGGCAATTTATACAGACAAAAATTACTTCAAGTAGAAGTCTACCCCGGTGTGTGTAAACCATCAACGTGACCAAACTTTCTGAAATGTTTTCCTGTTAAACTCATTTTTAACTATTAAAAATATAACATTTCTCATGACAGTTTCATCATAAACCCCCGGCTGCTACCCCAAAGCCTGTGAAAATAATGATAGATAAATAACACGTTACGATAGTATGTAAAATATTATATATTGGCTATTTTGGGGTTTTGTTACACCTGTCTTAAGTAGAGTGCTTACTAACCCCCAACATATTTTACTGAGAACAGTCGAAAGGCAACACCTCTCTATGAAAACAAATACGCTTCTTTAAAACCAAGGAAAGAAACCAAGACTGACAGGAGGATTTATCTGAGCAGCACCAGTTTTCACTGAACATTCACTCTGAAAAGATTATGATAAAATATTGTGACAACAGTGAGACCCAACCCCGCTATGGTATGACCCTATAAAAGACAATGCGGAACACTTAAAGAATAATGGCACCGTAAGAAACCACATGTACAGTAAAGCTTGTGTATCCACAGCAAAGGTGTGATGCAATAAAACACTAAATCTGCAAATGAGTTTTAAAGTGCAGACCAAACAGACAGCTGAACAGCAGAAACACAGTTTCCACTCACAGAAACATAACATTTTGACACGACTTTAAAGTCACTGCAATGATCCTCCAGACAAAGAAGATGAAAGTCATGTGACACACACTGATCTCCTCTACACACACTGGCTCATGCACACACTCTCCATAAACACATGCACAGAATGACTATGTTGCATTCTTTAAGGCAGCTGGAAAAAGGTTTTCTGTGGCTTGTACTGTCCTGCAACAGATACACACCGGCTCACATGGATTTATCACCTTCCTCTCATCGATTGTCATCATCACCTCATTATCTGTTCGTACACAGGACTAATTAACTTTATTACTTCTAAAATGATTAGTAGCAATTTTGAAAATTGATTGACTATTGTAGTCATTTATGAAGTAAATATTAACGTGCAGAGAGAAAATCTATTATAGACCTTCACATTTGGCGTTCATTTTGGATGGAATTACTTCTCATTTAAAAGGCTTAAGTGGAATACTGAAGGAAAAAAATACTAATATTGTTATTAATTGTAGCCCTAACAAATCCTACACTCTCATGCACATGGCTTCCGTCTTGTGGAGCTTACTTTCATGTTTTTGACTTGTATTCTGTACATGCAAGACTAAGCAAAATGAACCAAGGACTTAAATGAAATGAGTGTGTGTTTTTTCTTTGGAATAGCAGAGGTATGTGTCATGTGCACAGTCTATTGCTTCACAAAAATAGTCAGATGATTGGGTGGTTGTGAAAGTTCAAGTGAGATGGTGTGTATCTGTGCTTCAACACTGATCAGTGTTATGTAGAGTATTTTCACCCAACTGTCCTGCTGCCTCTATAGGTTACTTTATCTTCTACAATTTATTCAAAATCAGGATAAAACTCTACGTAGATTCTGGGCTTAAATAATATAACTACAGTGTCTAAAAAACAATCTTTCAAAAATAAATATGGATCTGATATCTAAGTAATAATCGTCTTTTTTATGGTGTGTAAAGTCTGTTATTTGGTATACCTTTGCCTACCTTTCCACCTACGATTGGAATATAAATATATTTTATACATGGATAACAAATACCATGGTATAATATAAAATCTGAAATAAAATGTTACATGTTTTAACTTTCCCTCAGAACACAGATTTCCTGTCAATTTTATCAACCAGTGTCTTGATCAAAATATAAGACAAGAACTAAAACTGACATCAGTGTCTGCGGCAAACTCAGCAGGATCAGTGTATTTTGGGGCGATGACAACAGATTGAAGGTGTTTGTGGGAGCAGTGACGTTGAACTTGACCTTTTCAGACTCCGCTACGACTCTGAGCTTTGACCTAATAGCTCTCTCTTTGCCGGTCTCCAAATGTTGACAGACTCCAGTCCCAGGATCAGTTTTCATTAGCTTTGGCTGGATGTTTAAACTCCAAGACTCTGACCCCATGACTGTGTCAAAACAAGAAAAAAGAATCTAATTATCTGCCTCTCTGCTTCCTCTCTATGTCTCCTTGACCTAAGGTGACAGGCATTCACCCTTCCAGTCCAGCACAACTGGAACTGAGATGGCGAGGAGACAGAAAGAGGAAGTCACTCAGAAAATCTACACTCCCTACATCCCAGATCAGCATTTGGCTTAAAATCCCCACTGACATCCAGGTGACAGCGAGGGGAGGAGGACTCAGCGTGCGAGCGTGGTGATCAGACTGGCACACATTTCAAAGAAGTCCATGGTGTGTGATCCCTGACGTGAGGTGAGCAGAGGGGAGCTGCCGGACAGGGACCCTGGCAGGGAGGAGCTGAGCTGCTGCAGATCGATGCCCGGGGTTGCCGAGTCAATGCTCAGTCTGGGTCTGTACAGCCCGGCCGTGGAGCCCGACCTCTGGGGAGTGGATGAACCCGATTTACCAGCCGCTTCGATGATGTCATCTGGGGGTCATATGAGCAGAGAGGTAATGAGTCAATGTGTTTTGTATCTTGAAATGTTTTGGGTTGATTGAATTTGACTTTTTTATGTGCATCAATAATACAATGACTGGATAAATTATCAATCACAACCAATTGCTCTCAGTCTCATGTTCACTTCACTTCAAGTACTCCAAAGGCTGCAATTCTAAATAAATAGAAATTCACATTTTTGTAATCTTAAAAAGAGAAGAGGAAAATAAAGCAGAGGTAGAGGATGGTCATGGGGCCACCTCTACTCCTGATAATTGGTGTTGAATATTTGTACTATTGTATATGTGTGTAGAATAGCCTTGAATATAGGAAAGCCTGTCAGATATACATGTGACTAATACAAATATGCTTTTTGTGCTTGCCTTTGTAAAAGAGGTGGTCTGCGCAGGCTTCAATGCAAGTGCAATTTAATGCTTAAACAAGTACCAAAAGTGCACCCTGTCCCTTAATCTGCATAAACACCACCACCTCTACCAACTCAGCTAAAGCAGATTTTAGAGCCGTGAAATTAGGGCAGACAAATTGAATTGTAGAGTAGCAACACTGTAAATGCATTTGCTATTAGAGTAAAGACAATGCTTTATGATGCAAACGTTCTTTTCATTTAGGTATTATTCCAGATTAGAGGTGTGGTAAAATCAGTTTGTCTGTCACTAACCATCGATGCTTTTGAAGTCGAGGAGGTAAGATCTGCTGTCCACCTGGTATAGCTGCAGGCTCATTTTCACCAGATTTCCTGTCACTGGATTCTTCCTCCGCACCCGCAGGTGATATGGGTTCACCACCTTCAGAACAGATATCAGACCATGTTATTCACATACAGGCCTTTGTCAATAATGTATACAGTATGTGTAAGACAGATCCTCTTACCTTCCAGTCAAAGCTGAGTTGTCTCATAGCCCTGTACACTTCAGCCATGATGTCGTAGGGTCTGCTCTGACTCCTGATGCCGAGGTGCCACTTGGCTTTCTTCACTGCCAGGGGTTTGGGTCGGGTGGTGTTGAGAGCATCCAGAGGACAACGAGACTTTGGGCTGTCAGCCAGGAGGGGGGGCATCCTCTCTGGATGGGCTTTAACCCCGGGGGGCAGCGGCATGCCCTCTTCTATGAAGGAGCCCTGGGGAGGACTGGAGGCCAGGTAGAACTCGCTGGCCTGGGTCATGATGCGACGGTTGTCTATTATCAGGTGATAGGCTACGGCCAGGTGATCCTGCATAGACAGGGAGGAAGCATGGTCAATTAAAGACTGAAGGGATAATTCATCGAAACCAAGGGCAGACCTGACTGTTGGCTAAAGGAAGCTATTAAAGCATGGTAGCTGCAAGTAAAGGACTCCCAACTTTATCATCACATTGTTTCACTGCCAGGATCATGACACCAAAGATATGGCTTCACTACTAAAACAGTCGCATTTCAGTAAAAAGAGAAAAGTGCCAGTTAATTCCTTTAAAAAAAGGTTTTTGAGTACCTGTGGATCCCCGCTGTAAAGGCTGGACACAAACTCTGTCTCGGTGCATTCAAACTTCTCGCACACTTCCCTGACTGCCTCCTCATCCAGCACTGTAGCATCATATGAGGGGTCCTCAGGGAACAGGTAGCATGGCAGGTCCTGCTTAAACCACTCATGTTCCCTAACAGAGGAGAGAATAACTGTCAGAAAACCCAACCTAAAGGGGATATGGAAAAGCAAATAATCTCAAAATGTCAGAGCATGTCATTTAAGCTTTCATGAAGTCAAACTGTTGTTAAACACATCAGGCTGTTTTTGTAATGACACTTCAGATTGGGGACCTTTAACATTACAGGGCCAGCAATAAGACAAGAGGACACACACTACTGTTTGATGTTAACTTCAGTTTTCCTCCCAGAGCTTTAAAAAAACATCTGAAGCCAATGCCACTCTTCATAGTGATTTATCCTGTGTGACCATGGCAGGGATCAAGAGAAGATAAAGGCAGCACACAGAATGAGGTTAGCACCTGATGTCTTTGATGGTGGCTCTCTTCAGAGGATCCACCTGCAGCATGAGCATGAGCAGCGAGGCCACGGGGCGAGTCAGGTACTCTGGCATGTAGAAAACGCCTCCTCTGATCTTCTTGAACAGCGTGGGGACGTGGTCATCATCAAAGGGCAGAGTGCCGCACAGCAGGGCGTACAGGATCACTCCACAGCTCCAGATGTCCACCTCTGGGCCTGCATAGAGCCTGTCAGAGCCATGACAAGATTCTGTTTGTTTGCGCTTCTTCAAATTTTCCCCCATTTTTTTGTATGTGTTTTTTATAGTCTGGAGTAGATGTGTGTTAATAATGGTCTCTTTCAATCCCATGTGGGTTAGGCTGAATGTTTGGCATGACATAGTAGTTAGAAATCAATGAATTGATGTATCCTTGGTCCAACATGTGATATATATAACACACACCTTCCTGAGATGACCTCAGGAGCAGCATAGTTTGGTGAGCCACAGCTCGTCCGTAGGAACTCCCCATCTGACATCATGTTCGACAGACCTGTTGGCCAAACGCGGGATAAATATATCAAATATATATTAACACCCTTCAGTGTTTACTCTGACAATAACACAGACTAATGAAACAATCGTGTATTATCATATTATTGCTATGATCCTTTGGTTAAATGAACATGGCCCGGGCACGGGGAGGGCAGAGTTATACACCGTGGGCACGGCTGATATCTTTATCCTCATTTACCCGCCAAGACTCTTAAGCTCTAAACACAAAGCTCATCTAATTGGATGAGCCTGTCTCTGCCTGCCAGGGTTGCTGCCAAACGCTAAACACCAGACACTCTGTGAAGTGCTGACCTTCTCTTTATCTTTTAGCCCTGTTCCTTTAACACTCCCTCTCACTGCTCTCCAGATTCTGTTACCCTCAGCCAAAACACTTCCCTTGCTGTAAGCCCCCACGATTCCCTCCCTATCAGATAACACTGGGCCTCAAGGCTTCCTGCCAGACATGATATGAGACCTGGCCGTTGCTAGGGGACCTCTCTGCAGCCCACAGAACCTGCTGTGCACAAGGGCCTTAGTGTGTTGGTGAAAATATTTCTCTCTTTCAAGGCTGTATTGCCTCAGGCACAGTCCCCTAACAAATCAGCCAGAAAAATTATGCCATAACCGATGAGAAACTGTGCTCAGTGAGAAATTCATTTTCATTTAATTATGAGGTTAACAGGTGCAAGACGGTGATTTCACACTTTTCTATGAGAGTATAATTAAGTGTATGACTTATATAACTGCAACCAATGTTCACTTGCCTCTTATCAAACTTTCCAATTACAGAGTAATTTCACTCAGCTCTGCCTCTTTGTGTTTCTTTCCCCCCCCCCAATGAAAATATTCTGTTCTGCTTTCTCCCTAACAATTCTTTTGTCTCTCCGTTTAGCAGTACGGTAACTCTTTTCTTTAGGGTTCCTACCAAAGTCGGCTATCTTGGCGTTCTTGCTGGCATCCAGCAGGACATTCTCAGGTTTGAGGTCTCTGTGGACCACCATGTGCCTGTGGCAGTAGTCCACAGCTGAGATAATCTGCTGGAAAAGACGCCGAGCTTCTGTGTCCTCCACCTGAAAGACACAATATGACATCCACATGATCGAACAGTGAGTGTTTTTGTCACGTGTGTAAAGAACGTTGGATAAGAAGGAGTCTTGTTTACAGCTATTGTATCATGTTCAGGGCTCGTCATGAGGTTGGTATGGCTGATGATCCAGGTCAAGTTGAAATAGGATTATTCTTTTAAAAATACAGACAGTCCCAAGAAGAGATTGTCTTTACGTAGTGTCTGACATGTGCTTGTTTGTTTGTGTGTGTGATTGTGGAATACCATGCTTTACAAAAATAATATACAGGTTAAAAGGTGAGCAAAGTAAACATTCAAATTTGCATTGACAGAAAGGGTAGACTGTTGACAAAGAAGTGTTCATGACTCATAACTATGGATCATATTACTTGGAAGGTCACAAGAATAGTTAAAGCAGTAAAAAGTAAAAACATTGGGTCAAAATAAATATATCGGAGTTTTGGGGCTAGCTGTGGTTTAGACAGTAGTTTGCTGTGAGTAGGAATACATTCATAAAGTAAAAAAACAAAACAATGCTCATACAACTTATCCTTCATGATTGTAACGTGGAAGTAAAAACGCCTGACTGCCAAAGAAATACCAACAAAGTCTTGGACTTGCTAACCACACCTGCCAAGTAAAAAACAAATCTCGTAAGTGTTGTTAAAAAAAGATGTTGATGCACACATCACCTCCGACACTGCTTTGCAATGCCATTACTGTGTATACAAATAAGCTGTTAATAATGAACTAACAGTTTCTGTAATGCAGGGTCCACTGGACCTAGTGGATGAGGACAATGAGGATAGCTTTAATTTATCGAAGGGAAAACACTTTGAGATGTAGCAACTCATTTTGAGAGGGCCCTATACAAACATTTACACAATTGTAAAATGCATATAGACAGAAACAGTATTACAAATCTAAATTTAAACTGCAAATACAAACACAGACAGCTTGAGCACGACATCTAATAAATGAAATGTCTTACCCGTCCATGTTTGCAGATGTAGTCAAACAGCTCACCGCCAGACACATACTCCATCACCATGAAGAAGTCTGTGGGTGTACTGATCACCTGGTACCTAAAACACAAACATGCATTGTATTGACACTCATATACTGTATTTTAATTGACACTTCAGCCTCTTTAACACCCTATCCCTACATTGTATTATACCTATAAACATGTCAATAGGCTATTATCTCATGTCTAGAGAAAATGTATTTGCTTCAAAACATAAAGGAAGAAATATAGAGAAACAAATGCACAGAAAGGCGAGGATACGCTGTGATGTATGTCTGCTGAGGGTTGGTATTATTTCATAAAAGGTCAGGCTTAATAAAATGCAGGCCCAATCTCATGAGTGGTTGCTCTCAGGAGATTCTGTACTTCATCACAATCTACTTTACTCCTGTTTGGACGGGTGTAACACAACACAGCCGGCACCGTAGGCGAAAATTCACAAACCAAATCACAATTTCTTTCTTTGTCTATAATACGTTAGGACATTTATTCTTATTGGTTTCATTTCATGCTGTTTGCAACAAAAAGGGGCAATATAGCACACAGAGAGTCCGATGCAAGGATAGTAGAATCGGAGGATGAAACCCTCTTTATTAGTCACATACATGCACACAGCAGAGCACACACAGTGAAATTTGTCCTCTGCATTTAACCCACTTTAGTACTAGGAGCAGTGGGCAGCTATTGTGCAGCGCCCTGGGGAGCAATGGGGAGAGGGATTGGAGGTGTCTGGTGCCTTGCTCAAGGGCACCACATCAGGGCAGAAATTTTTGTCCAGCAGGGACTGGGATCTCTGCAAGTAGCAGTCCACTTTCCATATTTCAAGTCTGTTCGGGGACTTGAACCGGCGACCCTACGATTCCCAGTCCAAGTCCCTACTGACTGAGCCACTGCTGGACAAAAATAAGGAACGCTTCACGAATTTGGGTGTCATACTGCATATGAGCCTAAATATATATATATATATATATATGTGTGTTTGTGCCAGTGTTTGTGAATGTAAATGTTTGTGACAGAGTGTTCCACAGCACTCAAGCTCATATATCTGCACTAGCTTACAGTGTGTCAGTGGTATAACCCTTACCTAAAAATAACACAGAGATTGTTGGGAGAGAGACAGAGAGACATGGACTGACAAGGAGAAAGAGGTCAGTGTGAACGAAGGAAAAAGAAACAGGGAACACAAAGTCAAAGAAACAAAAACAAAGGCCAAGCCATCTGGGTGAGGACAAGGATTTAGTCATGAACAGATAATATCAAATTCTGGATTTCTGAACTAACCAGAAGTGTGTGTGCATTGACATTTGATTGGCATTTCTGTGTTCTACCTCCTGGGAGCCCTGTGGGAATGCTCGGTACAACACACGCAGCTGTAGTAAACAAACAGGAACATGCAAAACATGCCACAACAGAGAGAACACAACATAGCTACAGGGCCACATTACACAAGCCCCTTATTTTTATAGATATCTGTTATCTCTGTGTCACTGTCAGCACCGAGAGTCTATAAATCTGTTAGCAGGATGTGTCATCTTTCTGCACTTACAGCTTGATAATGTGTGGGTGTCTGAACAGTTTGAGGTTCTGGATCTCTCGTTTGATCTTCCCAACGACATCGAGGCTGCGGATCTTCTGTCTGTTTAGGATCTTTACAGCCACTTTATGGCCTGTCAACTGGTGCTCGCCAACTGAAAACAAAAGAATACAGATAAGAAGCAAAAACCAAAACCCAGATAAAAAACACATATGGACTCATACACAAGACAGAGGAAAGATACATAGGTGCCTGAATAGGTACACATTTGATTTGGATTTTCCGATGCACGTGGGCTTCAACATAACAGTATATAACTATTGTTATTAATATTATTATTATGCATTTTTTGTTTGCTTTCTGAAGCCCTTATCTGCCGGTCAAGTCCTTGTTTAGGGTGTTGGAGCTATCTGCCTGCCTGAGGGTCTGAAGTCTCTTTGTTATTGTAGCTGGTTTTTCAGCATTTTTTCATGCATGATGTTTGTTTTTATGGGATTGCTATGTACTGATGGGGTAGTTTTTGCAACACAGTGTGTTCTTTTCATTATCTGGATTGAATGCTTTATTAGGTTTGAACTACAAACGTGTTTTAACCATGTCATTAGTAATATTTGATGTAAATAGGTTTTAAACTAATGTCAATTTAGATTGGATGTCTGTATTGGTTTTGCTGTTGCTAGAATACAAAAAAATAATAATGAGGGGATTATTTTGTAGCCAAGACAAGAAGGGAGTTTTCCCCCAGCTAAACTACTACATCCCTTTAACTGCGCACATAAGAAAAATGCTGGGTGAGTTAAAGCTCACAAGGTCACGCAAAAACTGAAATAATATAACGTAGCGTCTGTAAAAGGTTGTCTCGATTTACTGGGCATTGGCAGGCCAACACATGTTTGCAATGGGATCATATGTCGGACAACCTACAACGCTTATAAACATCTTGGTTTCCTTTCCTTTGCCGCTACACCGTTCAGAAACCACAACATACACTTCTCATTACGTTCATATAAGAGACTAAAGTGGTTATGACTGTGCATATTCCTTTAGCTGTTGTCCTACATGTCATTTCACCTGCCATAGCTGTAAAGAGTAGCCACAGATGGGGCTTCGTGAAAGAATTTGACTTTCAACCTGGCGGATTCACGAAGCACATTTACTCTTTACATCCCTTCCGTCGCAGCGGGTAATCCGTCGAGCTACGCTAGCTGCTCAGTGACCGGCAAGTTCAGCACAGTCGGTTCAGGGGGAAAGCTAGGTGACTACTTCATGATTACTTCACACACATACGCACACATTAATAACATGACTTAACTCTTCACTTTTCCGAAGGTTCCCACTCCGAGCGTGTCGCCGAGGATGTAATGGCCGATTTTTACCCTGCCTTCGTGTTTCTGTTGTTGCCTCTCTGCCATCTTCTCCGTTACGGACGGCTGGGCTCGTTCGGTGCGGAGGGTGTGCTGCCCGTCTGCCTATGGGGCTCACGGAGGGGCGGGGCACTTCAGGAAGGGGAGAAGCACCGGAGACTGCCCCGTTAAACGCTCACTGTCCGGTTTTTGGTGAATATTGTAGTTCAAATAGGTATTTGCTTTTCTGGATGCCCTATTCTGTTGTAAAGCACAGCGTGTGTCATGACCATGATAATCTCCCCAACACCTCCCCTGTTCGGTCTGCGTTTCCCACGCTGTGGTATCGAATTAAGCGTCCTGGTTAATTTCCTTCCCTGATAAGTACACACCTGACAAACTGTCAGCCATCATTCTTTAATACACAATCAAATACATTTACTGATGTTTTTGAGTTGTAAATAATAAGATGTGTTATATAAACTGTCATGAAAATATCTAAATCCCAACATTTGCAAACAGTGGCATGAGCTTTTTGTGGAAGAGCAATGCATGATTGGAATTCTGTTGTTTGTTTTGGTTTTTCATCCAATATCCATATCCAGAGCAGTGTCAAGTTTCCATCTCTATGGCTTATCAAGCTGGTATGTCAGGTCAGTTATAGTTTCACTGTTATTCTTTAAAAAAAAAATACTATTTGATATAGTTAACGTCCTCCATGTGATTATTCCACACATGTAAATAGTTTTGTGTTGGCCCTATCCCAAGACATAGTCTTAAAGGTTTAAAAACTGAGATTTAAACATTTCTGGAGAAAATCGAGGAAAGAAAAGTTACATTTTAGATGGTTTACATACAAAATTGAAAAGATATGTTCATGTTTAACCACTAGATGGCATTGTTAGTTAAATTATAATCAAAGAGTCTAACTCTTGTGACTTCTGCTGCTCTTTTGAGCCCTTTCTGAAAGGGATCATTTGTTGAGCTGGAGCATTATCCCTCCCTTATCAGTAGAAAAGAAAGATAAAATAGTGTGCCTTCAAATACCCATGTTCTCGTCCACCATAAGCTTGGTTTCACTGCCCAAAGCAGCCCTGTAACATATTTCCTCAGAAAAGTTAATAATGAAAAAGCTTGTATAATAAGGAAATATATGTTCTCTTTTTATGTGCACTAGCATAATCTATATGAGCTAGAGTTTCCTAATTGTTTTCGAAAACTCCCCATACATCAGCGTCTTGTATGCATTGATGAAATACATATCTAACATGGTCTTTAAAGTTTAATTTTTTTCCTTTATTCCATCATTACTCAACCTAAATCAGTCAACATGAACTGATGAAACAAACTGTGAGAATATGTATTGTAAAATAACTTTTATTTTTGTCAGGATAAAACAAGGAAATAATGCTACCTCCAATAGCATAATTCCTTTCGACTTTGACTTGATAAAATAAACTTTTGAGCATTATTATCGTTATTAATATTATTACGCTACTGTAGGCTATACATTTCAATACATATTTATGGTAGTACAGTGTGCACATTTTGACTTTAACTTCTCTATGTTATAATCGTTTTATTTTATTCTAAAATTGATAAATTCTAGCGAAATCCAAATTTTCCTGCGAAGATGAGTTTAGTATTTCTCACTCTGGTAACCACTTCACTGTAGTGCGCCTGTCATGTGTGGATATATCGCTGGGGGCGCTGTGTGTCCGCTCTCTCGCCCTCGGTCAGCAGTCTGAGAAAGTTTTCCATGCAGGGATGGAGGTGATTACCCACCGCTAGCAAAGGGAAGAGGGCTGAGCCTTGAAGCTGCTGGGGGAACTTGAAGAGAGCAGGGGGAGGAGGAGGAGAAGAAGGATTGATATAACAAGAGCGGCTGTCTATGCGCAGCGCAATTCTCACTCACTCCAAGTCTTTGAACCAAGACAGATAAAGGGGAGCGGGCTTTCCATTCATTGCGAGCGCAGGCAACTTTTCTTTCTTGAGTCCGTGGCGCGGGTCCGTTCACCAGATAGTACTCATATGTTTTAACCTTTTTAAAGAGCAATTGAAAACACGAGACAACGTGTCAGCGGCAGATTTTAAACTTTACGAGACCTCCAAGTTGTGCATGACATTTCTTTTAAGGACTTGAGACACTGACAGACGTTCTTCACCTACCGCGTGGTGTGGGATTTTGAGCTGAAACGGGGACATTCAAATGCAAAAGTATATGTATGAGAAAGCAATGGCTCAAGAGACCAGAAACGGAGGAACCTCTACATTAAATAACAACAATGGTGTTGACAACAGCAAGAAGAAGCTGCTAATAGCGCTCGACGTCTTCTGTCTTCTACTTGGTAAGTGTTTGAAAAGTGTTGTCTGTATTCGTCTCTCTGTTATAATTTGAGTTGTTTACGTTTTTTGGCTCGGATCAGCTGATTTGAGTCAGCTGCTTTAAACTCTGGATTTATAAAAAGCATGAACAAATAAATAGATTAAAAACGAACTGCGCTTTCTAATGGTTGGCAGTAAAAGCCTTATCGTTTTAAAAGTATTCCCTGTTATCTGTCACAGCAAGAGTACTTTATCTGCAGCATCCCCTAATCATGCAGTTCCAACACACCACCCCATGCCAACCGCAAAAAACAGTAGAAACATTCATCATTATACAGGCTATAACATTGTCTACTATAAGCTGTGTATTTGGAACAATCTCACAATAAAAACATCCTAGACATGTCATGTGTTCAAGCACATTGTTGGATGTTTATCAATCAATATAAGACTTTGACATTCTGCTGATCGACTGACACGTGTATGGTTACTCTGCTGTGACAGCATAATGAAAATGTTGTCAACAAATAATATATTGATCATTTTAAAGTCCACAGAGCATCATGGGATCTATTAGTTTAAACTTCTGCTGCCTGCCAATATGCCCGGGGCATGAATGTTTTGAAGTGTTGTAAGCTGCCCTTTTTAAATAGCCCTTGACACCCCTCCTGTGCCCTCCTAACCTTGTTCATCTGACCCTAAACCTCCAGAGGGGCCATTCTAGCTAGAGATGTCCAAATGTAGAGATGAAATTTGACTGAAGCTATAATTGAAGAGTAACAAAGTTATTGATTCATAGCTGAGAAAACTGTCACTGAAGCCGAGGCAATGTCAGTGGTCTTCACTGCTCCAACAGGCAACTTGTTTGTAATGTAAAGTTGGTGTATTAGTCCTAACTTGTTATTCAGCTGGCATACCGTCCAGATTCAGCGTTTGTGTGTGTGTGTGTGTGTTGCTTTCATAGCTGGTTTGTTTTTTGGCCGTTGTCACTGTAGTCCTTTTAGTTTCTGGCTCAGTGGCCCCCCTTTCTCTTCTCTTTGTTTTCAATCCCTCCGTCTCTCCTTTCTCTCTTTTAGAAAAGGATTATGGGAGTTGTGCTTAACTTCTACACATTCTCTCCCAGAACCCTGCAAATCCTTGGCCAGCTGCCCCTGATCACTCCACTTCAAATTTCTTTCTCTCTCTCTCTCCCCGGCTCTCCCCTTTCTAGCCCTCTTCCTCCCTCTCTGTCCATGGGACTGTGTGGAATAATTGCTTAAGCATGTGTTGTGGCAGGGGAATGCCTCTCAAATCTAACAGAGGGATGGAGAGTTGGGACGCGTGGCTGACCAGGCATAAGAGGAGCAGGTGGGAGCCGCGCAGCTTTATGTGGAGAAACTGAGGCATCAACAGTAGTAACAAAATATGCAACTTGCCACAAAGAAATAGGATTTTATCACCCAGGATGTTACAAATGGTGCAAATTAACTCCATATTTCTTGAAGCAGATCTGCTTAACAGATGCAAAGTTTTCCAGTGGGCTTATATTGGTTAGCTTATTAAAGAACCTCAGACAGAGATACGCTGTTTCATCTGAACCAATATAAATGTAGATGTGCTTTGAACGCATGTGGAGTGAATTTCCTGCTTAAACCAACTTCCTTCACTGGTTTAAAGCTTGTCTTTGCCATGTCAGAGTAAAAAACACACACACACACACACACACACACACACACACACACACATACACAACACAGAGACACAAATGGTCACACAGATTCTCCTTTGTCATGCTAAACACAAGCTGGCTGCTCAGTGCCGATTGGTTGGCCCACTTTAGTGGTGTAGGGGGGATCGCACATGGGGTTTTCAGAGGGTGGAGGGACAGGAGGGTTAAAAGAAAAAAGGATAATGCCCCGGAGAAAGAGGGGGGTTATCAGAGGGTCCTGAATGAAGAATAAGGAATGCGGGTGTGTAGGCCTCAGATGAATGCTTTGTATGGCATAAGAGCAGGGTGGTGTACACTATACAGCTATGCATAAATATCTCGTTACCTTTAATTAGTTCCTATCTGCCAGCTGGTGTTACACACACACACACAGTGCAGGGACCCCTTTCTGTATGTTGTCCATCTCGCTGACATACACACCCTCAGGCATGGGTACCACTTCTGTTTGCATAAAGGACATCTGAGGCCATCTGTAATCACACACATGTGCACAAACTAAAGACTGGTTACCTCCCTATGTTGCTTCTGCTTATTAAAGCTAATGATGCAAACACAGCAGGAGTGGAGATGAAAATAATGGACACACACCCAGCGCTCAACTGCTGGGATTGGAGTTAGCGTGTGATTTTGGCAGCTGAGCCCAAGATCATCTGCTGATTTCACTTTGGTTTGGGTTCCACTCTTACCGAGCAGCAGAGTTGATTTAGCGACGCTATAAGGAGAACACACACAAACGCCATACACTCACTATAAATACACAACCTCCGCCGCAGACTACAATTCCTTCTTCTCTTTATTTGCTGTCCTCAACATGACTGCATGCTGTCAGGTAGCCTATTATCATCCGGTTGAGGGTGGATGTTTATTGTGAAAACATCTCTGAAAGTAGCCTCACCTAAACCCAGATTAAGTTTTACACAATGCAAAGGAGATTATACATTGTGTGTTTGCTTGGCACACATTAGTGTGTCTGGGTTTGGAAGCCATTCAAGAAATTGAGCTGCAGGGGCCTTTTCTGCAGAATATAAACATGGATTGTTCTGGATTGGCTCCATTGACTTTCACTCCTGTGGGTTTATTTTAAAGCTCCACAAGATCTGTCTGGCTGTTGCTATAGTGACTAACCACTGAAATATATTAGCCACAAGATTGCCTTTCTCCATCAGCTTCTCAAATTTCTGGTTATCCGCTCTGATCTGTTTACGGTCAGGTGTGCTGTGACGTGATTTTCCACGCGTGACAGACGTTTAGATTGTTATTGTTAGCGGAGAGGAGTGTAACCTTTTGGCCTGGGGAATCAGCTTCATAACTGGCCCAGGAGAATTAACCCTATATGGCTCTAACCCAACTCTTACCTCTCCATTAGCTGCTATAGCATTACAGCAGTCAGTCACACAGACCCTCATTAAAGCTGGAGAGGTTTAACCTCTACCTCTCCAGGCCTCAGCCACTTCAATCCTCTAGCTCTACAAATATTTCCCAGAATTTCTCAAATTCTTCATCTGGCTGTAGTGCCTTGGCCAAAGACTCTTGAAGTGACATCTGGTGCAATTTTGGGAGTGAGTGAACCAGGGGGCACGATGTATGTGTATGTGCATAGTGGTGCTCAGGAAAGGGTGGGAAACGGAAAGGTAGTGTCGGTCAGAGGTAGGTGTGGTTGTGAAATTAAATCCTGTCCATTTTTTCTTTTCGGCTTCACAGCCCATTTCCATTCTCTCCCCCCCCCCCCCCCCTTCCTTCCCTCACTGCTCCCTGTCCACTTGAGCTTGTCTTCCATCTTCTTAACAGGCTTTGCACTTACGGAGAAAAATGGCATGAAAGATCTTTAATAGCCATATATTTAAACACAATAAGATGTGTAAAGTTCATTGAATGTGTAAGAAAGTATCTGCCTGACGACAAGCAACTGAGTAGTTCTTACCAATTGACTAGTAGAAAACAGTAATCAAACAGCTAGGAGGAGGTCCCTATAAACAAAACTCAAATCCCAAACAGCTAACCTTATTGCAAGGGCAAACATTTTCAAGAGGCCTGCTTGAATCTTTTCAGTAAGTAGGAGCAGTCTGCTCTGGATGACTAGCTAGCTAGATACAGATGCCCACACAGGAAAGATGAGTTAGACTTATGTGGGGGAAGAACATGATCGTATACCAAATGTACATGAAGTGTGCCATGCCAAGCAGCACTGATGTGTTGTTGTTCTAGTCAATAAATCGTAGCCATTAACTTGTTTGCTACTAGCTCTAAGAAATACCACATGTATAGATCGAGTTGTTTGCATGTTATATGTCCCTCTGTTGAAGCCACTTGACAGCCTGTTCTTCAGATCAGGTCAAAGGTCAGGCAGAAAATAGGCTGTTTTTGAACAATTGCCTGCCGTTTTCTCCGTATGACATTTCCTGTACTCACACCATGGGCTTGATGCATGCATTTGAAGGCATAGAAGAAAACGTGACATAAGATTCAGTTCTGACTATAGTCGATATATGGTATGGTATTTACTGTGTGATTACATCACTGTATGCATGCCTCTGTGTTATCTGGGGCTTTAGGGGTGGCCTGCGGTGCGTTGTTTTGTTTGTTAATGTTGTGGCTGCAGGAGGAGGCGAGGTTAGGGCTCTTAAGAAGGTGAGAAGGGTCCTCTGGCAGGAGACCATCAGTGGATTATGTAATCAGATTTAGATCAGCTGATGTTTGTTATGAAAGGCAAGGCCTCAAGGCTGCTAGTCCTTGAAGAATGTATGCAATTGTAAGTGTGCATTTTTGTGTTGAATTATATTTTGTAGTGTTGGTATTGCGGCCAGACCTTTTCAGCCAGTCGTTGTGAAATGTTACTGCTGGTGCATCAGTTAAATGACAAACCCCTGGGGTTTATGTCTGCGCAGGGCTGCCATTAGAGGTGCGTGTGGGTGTGTGCGTGTGTGTCCCATGGGGTTTATGAGGTAGAATGAGCGCCCAGAGCTGTCATTAGATGGACTGTATGGCCTCAAGGGTGAAAGAGTGTATGTATATGCACGCTTAAGTCTGCAATGCATGTGTGGGTAGCATGTGTGAGGCATCTGTGGCTTCATGTACTTGTGTGTTTGTGTGTATGTGTGTATCGCATGTGGTTCCCGTGGGCAAGCCAGCGGGATCAGGTTGACTGACTGTTTCTCTTTATGCTGGTACACAAACCAGACTCACTCATCTCTTTATACTCTTTACAACGTCTCCATCCGGTCAAACAGTTAAATTGCACAATCAAAGACTAAATTCTGACAAAAGAGATGGACAACAGCTTGTAGTTTACTCTTTGACAACAATAGTGCAGTAAAGATTCGTCCCAAGCCTCGCTCCACTCTCTCATCCCTGATTATATCCCTCTTTGGTAAACACCCTCAAACTGCTTATTTAGATAAAGCAGGATTGCTGGGCTGTTCCCTACCGTAAGCTTTTGTTAGCAGTCAATCTTGCGTATGTTTAAGCTTGTGTTAGAGTTTTTCAGTGTACGTTGGATGTTAATATCTTGTGAAGTCTAATGTGTTCGGAATAAACTCATTGATAACCTATTTCATTGAAGTTTCTAAATTTGCACACAACCGTTTTTCTAGAATCATATGAATGAGCAATCACTCAACATGGATAAAGGACATGCCATTCTTCTTATTAACATAGGATCAGCGGCGTAAAAAACATTAACATTAATACAACTAGGTTAAATGTAAATGAGAGCAGAGGCAGCATGATCTAATGCAGCAGTGCTTCATCATAGCAAACAGGCTGAAAGCTGGAGCCCAATACATCTCTCTGTTTCGCCACACTGTCCTCGCCTGGGCCTCCTCCCTGCTGTTATACAGGGCCCTGTCTGTCACTTTCTCTTGCTGCATTGCCTACTACAATCCTCTGTATTTGTGTGTGTGCACATGCTGTGCACATCCAGAGATTGGGGGTTGGGGGTCATGGAGATTTCACTGTTTCACTGAGAACAATACCCCTTTTGATGCATCTCAGCACTCTTTGTTTCGTTAACGAGGGGCCAATATGCCAGTGGCAGACAGAAGGAGGATGAAATGGAGGGAGGGAAAAAAGTGAATGAAGTAGAGATGGGAGAGTGAGAGACTCTTTTTGCTCTGCACTCAAGGGTGCTTGATTATCTGTCAGTGGTTTATGGCTGATGCTGCTTCTAGAAGCATTGTTGACTGTGTTGTGTCGTACTTATCTGCTCAGCTGTGGCCAGCGCTGCACAGTAATCAGCTCAGCATCTTCATTGGCGCAGGCCTTATCTGTGCAGCAGCCACTGAGCCCTATCCTGTTTACATACAGAGAGAAGCTCCCTTCAATACTTAACAATATACAGAAAACACTGTAGTGCTAATTCAACAACAAAAGTCTTCAGATAAACGCAGCCCATGCTGTGTTCAGAGATGGGCAGGATATTCAAGGAGCAGATGAGGGGAGGGAGGGCAAGAAAAAGAGGAATGTATTGAATTAGGTTTAGGGTAGCATTATCCAGACAGAGGCATCGGGTTTCAAAGACTCCATGGCCCTCTTCTTCGCAGCCAGGCTTTTGTCCCAGGGGGTAATAATGCCATTATGGCAACAACAGAGAAACGCCCAGCCAGCCAGCCAACCAGCCAAATAGCCTGATCTGGCCCCTGGGCACTGCTCAGGTTTCCCTTCACTGGAGCAGCTGTGCGTTTTCCCTCCTCTTTCAACTGTCAGTGCACCCAAGCATTGGGAGTGTCTTGATGAGTTGTAACTGATCTTTTTAAAATGTAATATGAATATCCTTTACTCGCCAATGTGGACCTGAGTTGATATCTCTTCAAATGTGCCTATAAGCCAACAGCAGCATTCAGAGGCGGCCCTCGCAGGTGCCTGCTGGTCAAAGTCCCCTAGAGAGTGTCCCAACAGATGCCTGTGTGTAAAGGGGCATTTATTCCTGTGAATAAAATCTCTCTGAGTAAGCACATGCTTCAGCCAGCGGCCCCCCGGTCCCTGCAGCATTCACACAGAGGGACAGGGATTCACTCTGCACACCACTCTGCTGACCTCAGCCACTCATATGTGTGTGTGAGTGCCTGTGTCTATTTGTGAGCTTTGTACATGTGTGCGACACATCAGCAGTCAGCTTGTGCAAACAAAGGGACAGATTTCTAGGGCCAAACATCTGTTTACATGTGTGCATGTTCTAAATGTATATTTTCCTAAACAGTGATTAGGCGTAAGGAAAAACCTGGGTGGTTTTTATGGAGCCGAGTTTGTTTATTTGGATTGTGCAAGCATTATTAAAGCCCTGTGTGGCTGACAAATCAAAAATGTTTGAGAAAGGCTTTGCTTAAGTTGCCACTGGAACCACAGTAATCCACTTAAACACACACACACACAGACACACACTCTAACATTTAATAGGCAGTTTTTCATGGGCTGCTGTACGCGGTAGTATAATCCTAGATATGTCACATCCCTCACCTTTGACCCTTGGCCCTGTGGATACTTCCAGGGCCTGTCATGAACCTCAGCCAACCTATGCACACTATCCCCAAATGTCTGGAAGGCCACACATACTCACAGCTTCACCGACATACAGAGAGGGTGAACTGTGAGGGCTAACAGCACCGTGTAGTTTTGGACGTGTGAACGATTTCAAAAAGTGTGTGTGTGTTAGTTAAATAAAGTGTATGTACCAAGTCTCCATAAAACAAATTCATTCTAATTACTTGCCACTGAGGGAGCCAGCTTCCTGCTCACCTGCCTTCCTCTCTATAATAATGTCTACCAGAATAGTCTCTGATCCCTTGTTCTTATCAGATACACTCAAACAGCACACACGCTCTCACTGTTCACGCTCTCACTGTTCGCACACTCACTGCTAATTTCCTCAAACATTCAAACACACACTGCAATTACACTGTGGGAGAGGGCCTTTATCCAAATTAATGGACAAGAGGGCTGTGTTCACCTAATTCAATAAAGACACTCTGTCATTTCCTCTCTACAGACTGAGAGTCACACACATATTAAATAACAACAACATATAATCTACTTAAGAGTGGCCTTTAGCGACAGGTTATGTTGCAGGGTGTGTGTAGATTTGGAGCTTGAACTGAATGAATGTCAAAGGTTTTCTCGAGAGACTGGGATGAAATACACCAGTGAAGGTAATTAAACTGTAGACATAAGCCAGATTTCTCTGTCATAACAACACGCAAACACATATATCTTGTTTCTTAGTTTGTGGGGAGAAATGTTGGTTCCTTAAGATAAATTGGTAGGATAAAGAGATAAAGAAGGGAAGACATCATTCTTGTTCGGCTTTAAGTAGTCCATCAAGTTAAGAACTGCAACTGATGTCAGAAAAAAGCAATGCCTCAAACAATTGTCCAGAGCCCAAGGGGATGTCTTGAAATAGTTTGTTTTCTTAACAATCCCAAGGTTTGAGGTTTGATGGACAGCCTTGAACATGAATATACTGTGGGAGGAGTTGAGCCATTCATTTACTAACGGCTTTCTGAATTGTTGTAGAGCAGTGAGAAAAATCATAGAAGAAAAGACAACGTGGGATTGATGGACTTGCCAGTCTGTCCAGAAAAGTCCCCCTCAGCCTCCGCCCTGTCTAACCTTCCTCTGAATTCTTGGACCCACTTCTTTAGGACAGGTCACATGGTGTGCTTGAGAGACAGGAGGAGGAAATCCTCCATTAGAGCACGCCACAATACCCCTTCCTCTGCACTGCTCCGCCTCCCATTCACCTCGCACTGTGACTGCTGACACTCCAGCTCGCTCACCATAATCACGATATCATTCTAGTTCTGTTCCCCAGAGCCATGAAAGCCCATTAAAATGTCAATAGAGAACCAGAGAGGGGAGAGAGTCACGTGAGAAGGGGAAGCTTGCCACTACAATTTCAGCAGATACGCAGGTGTAGCTCTACAGGAAAATTAGTGCAATGTCAAAGGGAATTAACCTTTTGAACAACAAAGAAGATAAGCTGCCTTAAGAATAACCATTGTGTTCTCCGCTGAATATACATATACAATACAGTTGGTCTTTAGATGAGAGAAAGTAATGATAAATGATGTAATGATGAAACACATTTCTCTCACTTCCTGTTTTTCTGCCTGAAGTGTAAAACTCAGACTTCATGGTGTTAGCCCAGCTAATCTATTAGCTAACTCGCGATACCAAATTTAACTCCTAAGCCAATCAAACGAGTGCTTGCTGGATAATCTCTGTCACACAAACAACTGGTGCATGCACACTCTCACACACATACATACACAGCTACATAAAGTTCAACGTAAATACATATGCATGGCAAACCATATATAAACATTCTTTTTGTGCCATGAATTCTAGCATGCAGTGGAGCATGAACATGTGAGTGGATTTACGGATGGAAAATAAGTACAGTACACACACACGCACATTCGCACCGGCATGACCTCTCTCTCTCTCTCTCTCTCGCTCTCGCTCTCGCTCTCGCTCTTGCTCTCTCTCTCTCTCTCTCTCTCTCTCTCTGACCTGTGGTAAGTAGTGTTTAGTGGTCTGCAGCGGTTCTCCTCGTAGACTGAAAGAGAGAAATGCATGACAGGATCTGATAAGACAAATAGAACTGTTCCTCAAACTCGCCAAGCCACCCACTTAGGATGTGTTTTTTTCTCCTGTTGCATTCTGCATACTTTCTATTGCTGCCCCTCTCTCTCCTTCTCTAAATTGATTTATTTTTTAGGCTCAAATTATTCTCAGATGCCTCTTTGGGCCTTTTAACAGCAGCTAAGCTTAAGGCTCGGTTGCTCTAAAAGCTCAAAACTCCATACCTCTCCATCAAGGCAAAACAATAAACTGGTGAAAATAGTTAAAAGATGATAGATACAATAGATATAAAATGTAAATGTAGGTTCTGTGTCAATACCGCAGGTGCTCCCCCGTCTGAAGTGAGGGTTTGAGATTCTCAGGCATCACTGAATGATCTCCTGACAGAGCTTGCAAAATAGTTGTTTTTTAATTCACTGACACACCACAGGCCTTAGCCAACAGCCCAACCCTCCTCTTTTCTCTTTTTATATCTCTCCCTTTTTCTGACACTCCCTTTCCTCTCCCTCTGGGTCAGCAGGCCCTGTGAAGGTCACCCGCTCTTTGTCCTATTGCCATTAAACAGGTCATATTTCTTCACGACGCTGATTGCAGGAGAGGCTCAGACTAGGGTCCGTAGAGTTGGAGTTACTTTGTGCTGAGAGGTTCATGTGCTAAATGTGGTATGCCCACATACCAGGCTGTTTTCAGGGTGATTGCATGGGGGGGCAGCACAAAACAGCTTGGCATTTCAAGGCTGGGCGGCATGCGGACAGAGAGGCTTTCATGAACTCTCAATAGATAGTGTTGAGGTGCTGTTTTTCGATCGGTTTAGGGTCCAAGCACCAGTTTGTTTGTGTGTGTGTATGTGTGTGTGTGTGTGTGTGTGTGTGTGTCATGTCTGTAAGCCCATGACCTCCTTTCACTTCTTCTCATTAGCATGTGAATCCCCCCTCCACAAGTAGGCTAGAGTGGAGGGACGGAGAGAGAGAGGGAAGGAAAAAGACTAGAAATTGGAAAAGCAGAGCAATGAGAAAAAGAGAGATTGGCAATTTCAGAAAAAGTGTGTGTTTACCCAACAAAACTCATTGTTAACATGGACTTAAACATGGACTTAAAGGTGTTAGCTGTACCCAGTTTCAAAGGGGCATTAAGCTAAAAGACAGAAACAGAAACATGTATTGCCCACGTAATTCTGTGTGAACAGGCTCACCCAAAGCTAACCCTGCCTGTTGTGTGGACAGTGTGGTTCTCAGACGCCACTTGAGCCTGGCCTGGCCCTGTGTGGGCCCACCAGCAGCCTGTCCAGCCCTGGCACTGCACCCTGTTTGTGCAGGTGTCTGCCTCAATGACCTGCCCACCTGCTGCCCTCTGCCAACCCCTGGAGAAATAGACAGTCTGTTTCTATTACACTGAAACTTCAAATAATAGAAAAATGCCTAAATCTCGTATGGCTTTTTTGCTGTTTGGAAGGATTGTTTGGTACAAATGAAAAAAAGAAGCTGCAAAATTCTCAAGATGTTTTTACTGAGATGATTCTTAAACCTGAGATCAGAAGTTGACAAAAGACTCTCACTTCAAAGTCAATTTAGCATTTGTTCTGGAGCTTTAAATGTATCGTGTGAATTTCATCAGCATTTGGAGTAACCTAAGTGTTCATGGAAATGTAGACATTGAAATTATTTTAAAATCTGAAGGCACTTATGTTCAAGGGCTCCTTGTGTTGAGCTGTAAAGTTCATTCTCGACCTCAAAACTCCCATTTTTTTAGACGACATTCAAAATGATAATTTCCTATGGTCAAAAATCACATATTCATAAAGAAGGATAAAATGAAGAAAAAATGGCTATTTGGCGATATAAGTGTAGACATGGACTCATTGACACCTGAGACAACACTTTCTTATTTCAAGTGAGAGCAGATGTCACACCTGTGGGAGCCTCCTGTGGGTTTCCACAAGCATGCATAACAAAGTGTGTTTTGAGGTCTCGTGTGAATGGTTACCAATGATTGCTGTGTTGTTAAGGACAGACCAGTAACAGGAGCTCCTTTTCCCATCACTGGTGAGACAAGAGCCACGGTTCACAGCCGCATTAGAAACATTCATGAGTAGAATTCTGACTTTGACCCAAATGTCAAAAAATCCCTGTGATGTGAGCTAACCACCCAAACCGCATGTGGGAGTAGTTTCTGTGCAGTCTGCAGATGAATGTATATGTTGGTGTGTCTGTGTGTGGGTCTTCAGGACGCCTTTGTGTCTTCAGCCCACTATATTTATGAGCTACTACAGTCAGACGTACACACACCAAACGTGCTCTCATGTGAAAAATGTTCCAGAGTTGGGTGGGCTTAGTTATGTTTTTCTTGGTACTCACACTTTTTAAAGGAAAGTGTCAGCCAGAGTTTGCATGCCTGTAGTACTTTAATTTGGAGATATGCATTTTACAATTAAATGTGAGTGTGCATGAGTGCATTGAACATTTAGCACTGCTTTCAGGTTGTGTGTCTTTTATTGAGGTCATTGAACAAGCTCTTTAAGATCCTCATTAAGCCTGTTACTAAAGCAGTAGTTTGTCATATTAGTAGTTATGCTTTTTCATTCACAGGGGAATAAAAGAACATAGATATCACTCTAGTTTTATGGTAAATATGTGGCCTCTGGTTAGCTTAGCACAAGACTTGAAGCAGGGTAAAACAGCTAGACTGGCTTGCTTCAAAGGTAATAACATCTTGCTGTAAACAAAGGTTAGTCACGATCATGTTAAATGTAATTTTTTGAATACATCCAAACCTGGATTTTATTACTAGGCTAGCTGTTTTCTTTGTCAGCCTCTATGCTAAGTTGTTTTCTATCAACAACAACACTCTAACTAGAATGGCACTCTCTTTCCCTGCAATCTATAACACTAAAGTCCTCAAAGTATTGACATAGTACCCATGTTGGTATGTTTCCTTTGTCTCCAATAATGGACCCCTAGTCTTGAATGTCCATCTGTATTTGCTCTGTCAGGAGGGGTATCCTAATGCTAAAGAATCACCCTCAATTCTCTAAGGCCTGGTGTCGCACTGTCAACAGAGGCAGCAGGAGGTAGTGTGCTGAGTATACAATCTGATTAATGTTAGCATACACAAACCTGTGAAGGACTCTTAAAGTGTTGTTTAATGTGATATTCATTTTCAGCTTACAGGTAAGTAGAGTTATCTGTATGATGCCGTATGATTCCCCATGTTAGGTGTGTGCGTGGGTTCATACATCCGTTCATGTATGTGTGTATGTGTAGCTATGCTGCCCAGCCTGGTCCTGCATCGTACCTCTGTGCGTCCGTACCAGAGGGGTTTCTACTGCAGTGACTCCAGCCTGAGATACTCCTACAAGAAGAGCACCGTGTCCTCCTCAGTGCTCACTGTCGTTGGGTTGACACTGCCCTCGGTGTCCGTAAGTCCCACAAACAAAGAGCACTCGGTGTTGGGGAACAGTGAAGGCAGGTACAGGGATTGCTGATGGTTCATGGTGCTGGCTGAGAAAGAGTGACGACGAGAATTTGAGAGAAAAAAATATATTTAGTAATTTATGGTGTCAGTCTGATTTGAAAAATTCATCACTCTCAGATTACCATACATGACAACCTTAAGCAACACCTGTTTTTGCCATATCCCATGATCCCCCGGTGCTGTGTGCTCCTTGTGCTCCCCGTTTATGTCTGTGTCACTGACCTGGTGCTTTTATGCTCTCTCTCTCTCTCTCTTTCTGTCCTTCTCTCTCTTTGCTCCCCTCTTTCATGTGTCTTTTGTAGCTAGCCTGCCTTTCCTGATCATTGAGACTAGCACCATAAAGCCGTACCAGCGCGGGTTTTACTGTTCGGACGAGTCCATCCGCTTCCCCCGAAAAGAGGGAGACACCATTAGCGATGCCGTGCTTTGTGGTGTTGGCATTCTTATTGCCATCTTCTCTGTAAGTCGACTTTTAAACCTCCCTTTGTTTACTGCTTGTACTCCAATTTAAAGTCACTTCTTTTCAAATCTTGGTTACCATGCTCCGATAGATTAGTCTCACTAACATAGCCCCTTATTCAAAAGTTTGAGTGATTTCTATCATGCAACATTTTCCCCCAAAACTCCAGTCTTTTGCTTCAAATGTTCTCTATATGTCCTACCCTTTCATCCTAAGCTTTCTCCGTCATACTTTATTCTTCCGTATCAGCTTTGACTCATCCAAACTATTTGTAGTGGTCTGTTAGCTAGTCAGTGGTGGTGAGAGGCCCCCCAAGCAACATTTGTGTGTGTGGGTTGACACATGCATACCAATGACCAAAGAGATTTTACAAGCCTTTGGTCCATTCTCAAACCTCTGACTCGCATCCCTGCACTCTGACTCCATGCCCTTTCTGCCCTGTACATTACCCCGGTGGAATATGTCAGTGCTCTCTCCCATGCCCACAGTGCCTCACATATGGCCTGAGGCATCTTCCCAGATAGCAACAGCATGAAGTCCCCATTCCCATGACTTGACTCCGGCTCGAAAGAGGGAATGGCTCTAGTCTAGTGCCAGCTAATTAGAGGGGGGTCATTGTGAGTGGAAACATGTTATAATGACATTTGGCGCGGTATGTGTACGTCAATTTGTGCCACGTGGTCAGGCTAGATTATCTTTACAGCCACCAGGCTCTTTGTGGCACAGCCCCCTCATAAGTTCCCAGACTAAGACGTCGCTTCGCCGCCATCTCCTCGCCATCAGCCTGGTGGGCACACACACACGCTTTACCACCTCAGCTCTTCTCCTTATTGGAACCAGGAGACTGTGTTAGTTAGCTCTCTTTAAATGTTCACGTGTGGGCAAGCTGGCGTGTCTCACACAGCTGTGTTTCATTAGAGGCATCTACTGCCATACCGACACCATTCCTTCAACACACATACACGCTCACTCATGCAGGCACACACACACATATACATGCATTGGTAGCGGATTCCAGTTAGGTCTCTTGTTTATCTTCGCTGCAAGGGAAATCCCAACAGTCCTTCTGGTCAGACATATCTATGTCTAAAAGGCCACGTTTCGACTGGGAAAAACAGTGTTAGCTATAGCTGGATACAGATCAATAAGCCTACCTATTGAGGATCCAAATAAACCCTCCTGGCATCTATTGAGCCCCTTCCTCTGATCAGAAAGTTCTGTAGTATATATGACAGGATCTGTCTGCACTAAGATAAACTCAACACACACCAATAAACCAAGCCAGGGAGATACAGAAGGGGCGGAGAGGTTTGAATGCAAATGCCGACAACCCAAATAAACTTCGCTGTCCTGTATCAGCCTCCTGTAGTTCTAAGCTTAAGCTTAGATCATAACAATCCTTTGACAATAGCACACACACACACACACTAATGCGCCACTATGTTTGTTTCTTCTGGCTCTAAGCCTGCCAGCTGACCACCCAATATGCAGGATAAATGTGTTTATCAAACCTAACAGCACACAAACAATAGATGTAAATACACAAACATTATGTATCTGTATTAACTTGGTAGGGTGCCTGGGGAAAGGCTCAGCCTGCAGATGTGTATACATTAAAAGTCTTAATGCTGTTTGCATTAACAGTACTTAGTGTCTGCTGGCTTAGAGATAGGCAGGTAAATATTTTCCTGAGAGAATGTAGGTAGAAGAGTGAAGCCTTGTGTGGGAAGAGGAAGGAAAGGGAGATGTGGTTAGCGGAGGAGAGCAGCCGGTCCGTCAGTCAGATACCCCAGGTGGTACAGATATGATTGACATCTACGTGCCTCGGGGGTTGGTTTGGTGTAAGCCCCCTCAGTGTAGATGAGGTCTTACCTTGGGCCCCAACACTACTTAAAACCTTCTGGATGGAATACCACAGGATTCAGGTTAACCTACTCAACTTAAGCCTTAAAGCAGACCATTCCCCTGAAATAAATCCTCCTTTTATCAAAGTCAGGTCAGTCGGACTGAGATATTTACCCAGTCTAGGACATGGGTTTTCATATTTTCCTTTTTCATTGCCTTCACTGTCTCATTATCCTTCATATCCCACATAAAAAGCCCCATCATATCATTGAGCATTGATAACCACTCATTAAGAATTTCATATCATATCAAATCTGCCTGAGGGAAAGGCAGGCCATGCTCATTCTAGATGTTTGTGTTTGTGTGAATATACTCATTCTGTCTGTCCTTTCCACATCCCTTCTACTCTATCTGTGACTTCACCCTGGAATGAAATTAGATTTCCTGCTTAATAAACACTCAAACGTTTTCATTTTTAATGCATGGTGATAAGTATGTAAACCTATTGTAAAACTATAAGATTCAGAAGTAAGAAAAGCTAGAATTGTTCTATGTGTTTGTGATCAGTGTTGTGTGTTTGTATCTAAAATCGATCCTTTCTTTTAGATTGTGATTGGAGAATGCTTCAGGATTCACCAACTACATGAGGGAACCAAGTCTTTTGTTGGGAATCCCTATGTCGCAGCCCTCTACAAGCAGGTCAGCCATGAAGAAATGTGCTTTTAATACCTATTTCAATAAACCCCATTTGCTGAACTTTACAATGTTAAAATGACTCAGCGTGAAGCACGAGAAATCTGCCTGAGATAGTTTCCAAACAATTTGTGGTGCTTACATTTGCTTAACTAGCTAGCTTCTTACAGTTGATGGAATTTGTTAGCAATAGCTGTCATTAAAGCAACGTGACTGCTTCTGTCTACTGTCTAAAATCAAAGAACCACTGTTTCAGAAATGATTATGAACAGTAAACTGCATATGTACCATGTGAGAACGGACAATCTGACATGTCCTTCCAACAAGGCTTAGCTCGAAATCAGTAATAGACAGATACATTGATATCAGGTCTAATATTACTGTGTGATCTTGCAGATGGGCGTGTTTCTCTTTGGATGTGCCGTCAGCCAGTCATTCACAGACATTGCCAAGGTGTCAGTGGGCCGTATGAGGCCACACTTCTTAGACGTTTGTAAACCAGATTTCTCCACCATCGACTGTTCACTGGGATACATCACCAACTATACCTGCAGTGGGGACGAGAGCGATGTACAGGAGGCCAGGTTTGTGTAAACACCAAATACATACACAAAGTACATTATTTATTGTGTATAGAGAAATCCTCCTTGTATTGAAAAACTAACTAAAAATATATCTCTCTCAACAGGAAATCCTTCTTCTCAGGACATGCCTCATTTTCAATGTTCACCATGCTCTACCTGGCTGTAAGTAACTATTAAACTCTTCCACATGCATCACAACACACTCACATTCTTGCAGGCACACACATGCTTAGAGCAGCAGAAACAGTGGCTTACAGATTGTGGACGGAGTTATGGAAAGAAGGCAGGGCAGTGATTTAGGGATTTAACGCCTGAAGAAAAAGCAAGGCATTGTTCTTATCCACTTCTCCCCACTGGGTTTATAAAGAGTTTAATTCTCCTTTTTTTCTCCTCCGAGAGAAGGATGGATGCACTCCACCTGTTTTTTTCTTCAGAGCAGCTGCGTGTGTACTTCCTGTCCTTTCCCATTCCCCTCAGTCTCTCCCTCTCACTCCACCTGTTGTGGGTGTCTGGTGGGGCTTAGCGCCCTTGAGGCATTTCATGCTTCAAACTGTCTAATTACACATGCACAGACAATTGCCATCTCATAGTGCCCCAATCATCCATCCTCCCCCTCTTCCTCTAAGGGGAAAACAGTCAATGTTTTGGGTCTGGCTCAACCTTGGAGTCCTGGTGGTCTTGGTTCTCACGGTGGGCTGAGAGTTCTGATAGTGTATTGTCATGTAGTAAGAGCAGACTGTTGGTATTTCCCAGCCTCTTGGTGAACTTACAGCTGCACTCTGGTCCGACTATGGGGAAAAAATGAATTTAAAGCAACTGGAAAAGCAGAGAGGGAATGGACATGTGATGCTTCCAGACCACTGGGTGACACACTACTCAGAGACCAATGTTCCAGCTGTGGCAAGCTCAGAACCACAGCCAGAGGAGGCTGGTGCAAACAGCGCAACAGAAAGAGAGAAAAACAGTTGGTTAGGTTTGTAGTGGATGTTTTGGAATACTAAACCAGCCTGAAACAAAGCCCACAGTGGAGGCATTCCTAGTGGAAAAAGGAATCTGTGGCATTTTTTTGTTTTCTCCAAGCTGCACGTCATGTGACATCACATTTTCAATTATAGAATCTCTCTCTCTCTTGAAACGTCCTTTAAATAAAAGTGTTATTGTTTTTGTCATGTTCTACAACAGCATATGACACTGAATCTGAAGTCAAATAAATAGAATTTAAGGACAGATAATGACTGCAAGTTGAATCGGTAGACGAGGATACATGATATACACAATTACGTGAATGCAAATTTGTGTATTCCTCAAAATGTCAATCCTTTAAATGACACAGAATTCATCAAAGTTGTCTTGATATCTGTCAATCAGATATTGGAATAATAATAATTACTGTAATTCTTCCCCTCACCATCGGCCCTTGTTTTTCACTGGGTGAAAGTGTCATTTTCACACTGTGGCTATCACCTCACCCTCATCTCTCTCACATCCCACTAGTTGTCTGCTAATTGTCATTCTTTGATTTTGAAGCACTTCATTTCCTGCCAAGTGTGTCTGAGTGCTGCATGTGTCACTGATGTGGTTTTGTGCTTAGACTTCTAAGGCTACACAGATAAGTGCCACTGACGGCACGGCACGCTTTACAGATTCACCACAGCCGTGCAGGAGAAGCCTATGTGTGCATTGATGCAACCTACTGAGCTATCTTTTGGGAACACAAACGTTCCAGATACAAATAGCTGGGTTCGTTCTGCGGGTTATTTGTGCCTTCAGAGCCTACTTTTACTTAAACGGAATACATGTTGTTGGTAAAAAAAACCTCCAATATGTTTGTTTGTGACACAAGTGGGCTTAACCACAGCTATGCTTTTGTCTCACAGCCTGGTGTGAACCGGCATGGGAAGGGGGTTTGCGTGTAAAACAAGCCCTCAAACTCATTCTTTCGCACTTTGTTGTGTTTTCGTTTATTGAACACTGAGTCAGGGCAAGAAAGACAGGGGGAGAAGATCTTACTGGAATGAGCTGGATTCCTTTGGAAACCACCAGACTTTGTGTCGCTCTTGTCTCCATCTGTCATGGGAATCAGCTGGGACTCGTTTTGTTGTTGTGTTTTATTGTTGTTTCCTCATTTCTAACTATGTGAGACGCACAAAACAAATTTATGGAAGAACAGCTAGGGTCAGAAGGGTCTATTTTTGTCTGGGTCAGATTATAGAGGGGAATACAATCCATTTTGAGATTAAAGAAGGTCATGAACATCCTGTATCGGTTAACATGACTTCATGTGTGCATGAATAGGTTGTTTGGGTTTACCCTTCAGTCAGCTAGGCATTATGCAGGTTGTAATACTTTCTTTAGGCCTTCTCCTCAAACCTCCACCAAAGTTTGCTTTAACTGAGAGATTTAGGATGTTGTGTGAAGGCTGTTCGGATGTTGCATTCATGGCCGCAGGACGTCAGACAAAAGCACTTATCAGTAATCCTTGCCCGTTACCTGAGAATTGCTGCGAAGGAAGCCTGCAGTCTAAACATCCCTGCCAGGGAGGAGAGAGCCAGACTGTTAGGGATGGGAGGGATCGCTTCCTCAGCTTCCGTCAAGAGAAAAACAATGATAGAGTGTCATAGAGGAAGTGCGAGAGAGCTTTACGTCCACACCTACAGGGGCTCGTACTGGACGGGGGTTGCTGGGAGGAACTGCGTCTGTCTGTAGGTATTGTTAGCTTAGCTGATTATAAGACACACGTCTTGAGGTGTGGTCTGGGTAGACCTTGGCTGAGGCCGGCCCCTTCTCAGCCCTCTGTCTATGGGTGTAAAAGACAGGAAGTTGAGGGTATGAGTGGTGCAGAAACACAGGATGTCAGAGGGACCTGTGCTGATCTCACCACTGTTTGTGGATATAAAATGAAAGGGCTGTGAATGTATTTGAACTTTTAGGAGTGACTGTAAGTGGCCTTGCACTTACTTTTTCCTGTTTTGACTCTTTTCAACCTTTATCTCGACCCAGGAGATGTTTTCTGGTGGCTGGCAGGGTGGGGGGTGCATCCGTCTTCTATTTACTCTCATCGAGGGTAGAGAGTTCATCCGAACAGTGCTGAAACATTCATAGTTGGAAATGTATACATACATGTGTGTCTGTGTTCCTTTGTGTCTGTGTGTGTGTATTCCAGTGGCTCTCTGTGGTCGTGCTGTTTTTACAGCTGGGATGTTGAACCGTCAGTCATGTCCGGGTCTCAGGCAATCGTGTGTGTGTGTGTGTGTGTGTGTGTGTGTGTGTGTGTGTGTGTGTGTGTTGTGGAAGAGAGGGTTTCTCTGCGGTTCTGGCCAGCCTGCCTACTTTGATTCGGTCTAGACCTCTCAGACAGTAATAATGCAGTAACACACATGCTGCAGGTGTCCAGCCCAGCACCATCAGTTACATGATGTAGATTGCATTTTTTTTTGCATCTTTTGAATTCTCAAAAACTCTTAGTTACAGTTTTTGTATATCTTTGTATATTGTATGAAGAAAGTCTATAACACTATACTCTCTCTCTTCACAGTTCTATCTCCAGTCAAGGTTTTCGTGGCGCGGTGCTCGTCTCCTCCGCCCGCTGCTGCAGTTCACCCTGTTGATGATGGCTTTTTACACCGGCCTGTCACGCGTCTCAGACCACAAGCACCACCCGACCGATGTCCTGGCAGGCTTTGTGCAGGGAGCCCTGGTGGCCTACTGCATAGTGAGTGCACACATATTACACAAAACACACAAGCTTACCCAGCAAACTGCATGAAAACATGATATGAGTGCAAAGCATGAATGCATACATCTTTTAGCAATTTAATTCCTTTCTATAATTGCCCCGGGATCCTACAGGCGCACCAACCTTTAAATAAACCTTGACTCCATGAAGCTCCTTTTTCTCCTCTCTGCCTTTTCTTAAAAAGAGAAATGGAGCAGGCGGTGAAGTGAGGAGAATCTGACTCCCTTTAATGAATAACACATTTCTTGGAGTCGAGCCCTAGTTCAGGAGTGTGTGTGTGTGTGTGTGTGTTTAAATCCATACTCTGCAACCCTCTTCACTACTCCTCTGACATCGTGACAGCAGTCGCCAGATGATTTTCATAACCCTCATCATTACACTAAGCTAGATGGAGCCAAGGAAAATTGAATTTGGGTCAAGAGTAAAGTACAGGGAGTGTAAAAAGAGAACGAGAGAGAAGATTAGCCTTTGAAACAGGAATGAGGCTGTTAATTATTTTGGTTTTTTTTATTTGGCTGCTCTGGTTCTATCAGCCCAGCAGGTCCCTGCCTAACTCTGCTGCCTCTGGGAAACGTATGGAAAGACACACTCATACACACAGGCACACACAAACAAGCCTTACCTTTCTACATGATCCAAATCATGAACGTGGAAAGGATTAGGTTCATAAAATTTAGCAAGACTTTAGTTGTGGCGCCTAGGCAGACCTTGGCACAGCCAAAATATAATCACACACACACACACACACACACACACACACACACACACACACACACACACACACACACACACACACACACACACACACACACACACACACACACACACACACACACACACACACACACACACACACACACACACACACACACACAGCAGGGTCCTTTGATGCCAGGATCCAAAATGAACCCCAAGCACAAATCAGCAAGTAACAATAGGCCGTGATTCTATGACAACATCAGCTCTCCTCCAGCTGGAAGGAGCTCCTAGATGACATCAGCTTTGACAAGGATAAAAAAAGGGAAGAATGTTTCTGAAATATGCTCAGCATATGAGCTTGTCTTCTAAAGGGGCAGAACCGGTTGGAGGAGCGAAGCGAGAGCAGTGACATGAGAGAGGAGCCTTGTCTACATCTTGGCTTAGGATGTGCATGGGTTTAATCCAACTCAGCTATTCCACTACCCTCAGAGAGACATCCTAAAACACACACAAAAACACTGTTCATATCCACTTGCATACAAATATATATATTAATAATATACACAGGCACACCACACATTTGTAAACCCCTGCCGATACAGGCGGTGAGGTTTAGTTTAACAATCCTTGACGCCTGTCCTGATTTGCCCAGTCTTCACATCTGTGAATGCTTAAACCTGGCTGTTTCAGTCTCCCAATAAGCAGCAGAGCAGAAAGAACCTGACAGGAGATGAGTGGAGGCAGACAGAGGACGTATGAAGCCTGTGGGCTTTGGAGAAGCCAGCAGAAAGTCCTAAAGTGTTAGCATCCTAAGATCTTAAGTTAACATGTGGACAGTCGTTATTGTTGTTCTTCTCGTTAAGTCTGAAGTGCAAGAATAAAAGACTGAGTTTACACTCTAAAATCATGTCTCTTGAGACGTTAAGACTTCAATGCTTTTTTGCTTGGATGTACTATACTGACTTTGATTAATCATTGGAGTTCACTTTAACACCGTGAAAAAGGTTATGAGGTTTCACTTGCAACAAATGAGTTGTAGTAGCAGCTCTGTTATTGGAGAAGTTGTCCTCTCATGAAATGCTTTTATGAAGCACTCAATATTTAAAAGCCCCATAACCGCCTGAGTATTGTGGTCCATGGATCTTACCTGAGTTTGTGCATATTATGGAGAGTGGCAGTTACACACTCACAGTGCACATATCTCAAAACAAAGGTCTGATTTGGAAAACAAAAGATCACATTTGACAAATTGGTGGATCTGCACGTAAGTCCCAAGTGAGTGATTGTGACCAATTGTTCTGAATATAACATGGTGGGTCACATGGCCTTGTGGAAAAGTGTCTTCCTTTAAAAATATATTTCTGTAATTCGTTAGGGACTTGTGTTGCCTAGAAAATGGTGTTGATCTTGGACTTTATTGTCCTAGCTTCGAAGGTTTCCCTAGACTACAGTTAGCTCTTTATTCCCAGTGCCCCCCCACTGACTGCTAGTAAAAGAACAATACAAACCTGGGGCAAGAATGAACACATTTATTTGTAGTGGCGGCTGCTTCCTTGTCAGTTAATTGCTGCTTTAAACCATTTCTCTGTCCTCATGTTTGAAGATGGTTGGTCATTTTTTAAAGAATATGTAGATAATGTTTGTTTTGAGCCAAACACTCCAGACTATGAGGTCAGGGCTGTGATCCTTAAATCATGATCCCAAAAAAATGAAGAACCAAAACAGGAATTTGTCCATCTGTCCTACCTGGCACTTCCTATCAGACGCAGTGACCTACTTCTCAACATGTGTGGTAATGAAGGTCGATAGGACCGAATCCAGAAGGAAGCAGCTGGGACAGAGAAAGCTGGGGCAGCATTTTTTGAGGTTCATTATCACAATGGAGAAGAGTTGGGTCAGACATTGGAGGAGTGCAGGTCAGGAGGATGCTATCACTCTGATTTAAACTGACAAGGACATGCTGTAAATACTGAGGGTCTCAAATATTAAAAGCAGCGTCTGGGTGGTCATTGAACTTGTGTATAAGCAGGAAGTCATATTTAATGTCTCCACAGACAAGTTTCTAAATGTGTAATTTAATCTACCATATCACCCTTAGAAAGTTATTATAAACTTATCAAAGGATATAGTAAGAGAGACGTCTGATATAAATACAGTATTAATGCCAGAGTCTTGCACAGTTAAGTAATTATTGCAATCGTTATTGCAAGTAAAGTCATCATATCTTCTTCTGTACCATCCTCTGACGTTTATTTAAATTGATTTGTATTACTGGGAAAGCTACAAATATATTTATAGGTTTGTGTGCATGCGAAAAATGTCAGTTTTATCCTTTGACATGCATACATATACATTTGTGTGTGTGTGTGTGTGTGTGTGTGTGTGTGTGTGTGTGTGTGTGTGTGTGTGTGTGTGTGTGTGTGTGTGTGTGTGTGTGTGTGTGTGTGTGTGTGTGTGTGTGTGTGTGTGTGTGTGTGTGTGTGTGTGTGTGTGTGTGTGTGTGTGTGTGTGTGTGTGTTACATCATGCACAGGAAGTGGAGAAGTCAAGATAAGCTTTCCACCATGGCAGGTTCAGGGGCGATAGGTTGGAGGTCGGTTGACACGACAACAAGGCCCGCTGTGATTGGACACTGAGCATCGTGATGGGAAACAAGCCTAAAATGTTTCCCATGGTGACTCGGGTTATTCTCAGAGATAATAACATCACATCCCTCCTCACTCCCCTATCATACATAATATACCATATAATGATGCACTGAAGACACTGCGCAAACTGATGGCCGTGCGGACAAAGAGCCCTTTTTTCAACTCTGAAGGCAGCTGTGTGTTGTCATCCATCAGTCAAAGGTCACCAGTGAAGGTCATTTTATGGTCAGTAAATGTCAAGCTGTAATAAGAGAAAGTCTTTGTGTCGAGCCCACCACTCAGAATAAGACAGTCGTTGTCATACAAGAAGATAATTGACTGTATGTTCGAAACATGGCCACGCTTAAATATGTATTTCCCATGTGAGAGCACTATGTATTTTTCCAGTTTATTTTTCCCAATGACGGTTATCCATATTGTTTTTCCAGATTGCACGGTAGGCTTTCTTTCTCAGTGTTTAGTGTTGAATGGCAACTTCCCCTCTCGGCCCTCTTTCCTTGTCTCCCTGGCACAGGCCCTCTGCTCGCCCTCCACTGGCCGCGCGGAAGGAAAAGCAGTCCCCGCCAATTGTGTGTGTGTGTGTGTGTGTGTGTGTGTGTGTGTGTGTGTGTGTGTGTGTGTGTGTGTGTGTGTGTGTGTGTGTGTGTGTGTGTGTGTGTGTGTGTGTGTGTGTGTGTGTGTGTGTGTGTGTGTGTGTGTGTGTGTGTGTGTGTGTGTGTGTGTGTGTGTGTGTGTGTGTGTGTGTGTGTGTGTGTGTGTGTGTGTGTGTGTGTGTGTGTGTGTGTGTGTGTGTGTGTGTGTGTGTGTGTGTGTGTGTGTGTGTGTGTGTGTGTGTGTGTGTGTGTGTGTGTGTGTGTGTGTGTGTGTGTGTGTGTGTGTGTGTGTGAGAGAGTGAGTAGGCAGCTTAATCGGCTGTTGCTCATGACTGACCCAAGACCCCTGTGAGTGGAAACGGTAATCCACACTTACAGTGGACAGTAGTTTCCATGGTCCCACTTCCTGTACACCCTTGCCCATTTTCCTGTTTGACATATGATGTCATCAGGATCTCAGGCGATTTCCTTTCTGCCTTTTTTTTACATCCTTTGCTGCCAGACTGACTCACAGATGATGTGAACAGGGAATTCACCCCTGGCATCATTTGATAACAGATTAGCTTGGGTTAGCTTTTACTAACATAACTTCCTTCAGCCACATTACTCATTGCAGCTAAAGTGGGATTTTTGGCAAGTGTGGAGGAGGGAGTTAATAGGGAGTTTCTCATCATGGCATCATGAAGTAATGCATCCTTCCTTTGATGCTTCTCCCAAGCTTACAGTGTGTTAACACTAGCCCTGTCCAGATATGCAAATCAACTGAGGTAGGTTTTACATGCTCTAAACAAATTACTCTGCTGACCTGCAATGTGGTTCATTTGCATTCAGACTAACTACTACATTTAACATGCACGGCAAAATAATCTCTGTATAAAAAAAAATAAAAGAATCCCATTTTTATTTAGTGAAGAAATATTGGATCTGTCCTTTTGTTATGATTCCCATGTTGTCTCTGTTCTCTGTCCTCACCCTGCTCTCCCTCTCTGTGCCCACCAGGTGTTCTACGTGTCAGACCTGTTTAAGCCCAGGGTGAGGTCAGCCACGCCTCCGCACTCCCCCATCAAGAAGGAGTTGCTCCAATCGTCCGACATCATTGAGAGGAACAATCACAACAACATGGTGTGAGAGTTGTCGCGACTTCTTCCTGTGACTGAGGAGCCAATCACATCACTGCTCACCTCCCATCGGACAGTAGAATGTAGCGACGAGAGACTGTAGCTGCTTCTCAAATGACACCCTCCTCCCTTTCGCAGTGTCCAGCAAGGCACTTTGTGGACAAGGGTGTCAGATTTGAGATTTGCACAGCAGAGTCCACTCTCACTATCCAGACTCATTATTTACTATTATGTTAACTACTAATCACCATTTGAGCCCATCGTTTTGAGCACAAACAGAAAAGATTTGGAAGACTAAAAGACAAATTGAATTGAGAAATTTACAGGCAGAGCTGAGGGTGTGGAGGGTTGATGGAAGTGTAACCACATAAAGGGAAAACACTTTTGAAGACAAACAAATGAAGTAAAGACACACAAAAATGACAAACCCCCTGCCTAGGGAGGGAAGGATTTCCAGTCTCTGAACTCTCTGTGGCCTTGGAACGCCGTATGACAACAACTTCCTTAGCTATGGGAAGGATATTACTGCAATAACTAGCAGCATAGAAATATTAACAGTATAGAAAAATATAACTTATAGCACTGTTTTTAAGTTCATTGTCCATTATCACCACTTGCTGCCTGAGACGTCTCACTGAGAAAAAATACTTGATGTTGCTGACGCCACTGAAATAGAGAAATTGACTCCTAGAAACCAACAGAGCCCGGTGCGGTGGTTTCACCATGCTTAGCCAGGATAGAGTTAGCATAGCAAGAGTCATATTCCAATCTTTTTACGGCCTTTTTAACAGGTTTCAAAGCAGTCATTCGGCTGCCTTTTATCTTACTGATAGCCAAGACATCATTATCTCAATAAACTTTGTTTTAGCATTAGGAACTGAAGCCCTCCAACACATCTGTCCCAAGCACCAGCACATCAAGTTTTTTTGTAGAGGACTCTTAGAGCGGCTCAAACCCGGGATGTTGCATTTCTTGAGAGTTAGATGTAGTAAAGGGGGAATATTTTCTGTGGAAGGAGGGAGGCAGATCTTACAGCCTCCCAGCACCTGTACAAGAGGCGTGGCTGTGCCATGCCATTTCCAGGTGATGGGGCCATCTGTTTGGCTTCCTTAACAGGAAGGGGATGGGTGGACAGAGTGAAGGGGTGCGGGCTGTCACCAATGCAAAGAGGGTGGTGAATTACAGCTAAGCTGGCACATTGTTTTGGGATGATTTGGGCTCTTTCTGCTGGCAGGGAGGGGCTCCCACCGACCCAATCACTCCTTGGCAATGGATGTTTGTCTCTCGGTGTGTGTGTGTGTGTGTGTGTGTGTGTGTGTGTGTGTGTGTGTGTGTGTATGTGGGTATGTGTGTGTCCTATACACTCCTGTGCTTGTGTGGGTACGCTTGTGCTTGTACATGTACATCTTTTGTGTGTGTTAATGTGTGTGTAAATAGGTATGAGCGATGTGCCCTGTGAAAATGACCCCCCTCATGATAAACTAAGTATGTGTCAAATGAAACACACACTGTCAGCTGTGCCAAGTGGGTGTGTCTCTGTGCATGTGTTTGTTTGTATGTGTTTGCCACTGTGTGTCAGAGAGCAGGTGAGCGTTCTAAAAACTGTGGATCTATTATTTTTATTCTCTGCTGAGAAGCATCTTTAACCTTGTGTGTTTTTAGCCTGTCCTGTATAATCACTAACCGTTGTACAGTACACATACGGAGCCCTTTTTATTTACAGCCTACTCAGATCCTCCTCCAACAACACACTCCGCCATGTTGCACATCTTTTCTCATCGTATAGTCCGTCCTATTATTTCACAAAACCGTTTTCACTCTTTTTTATAAATATATAAATAATGTATAGATCACTAAAAATTAACTCTGTAAGATATTGTTTCTTAACATGTTTAGATATATCCACTATGATTACAGACCTGTGTTCTTTACAAAATGCTGCTTCAAAAGCATCGATTGACAGATTTTTGTATTTAGAAAACTAAACTATTGTAGATTGTTCTAGTTATGTTTGTATTATGCATTCAAAAAATACACCCACAATTGTATTAAAATTCAATATTAGTATTTTTGTATCGTCTCGTTATTTTGTACAAAGACATAGTTGCAATGCTGTTTTTCTGCTAAATGTTCTTAGCTCTAATACATGTGCTTTTAAATAAAAAGCTCAATATGAACACAACTTTGGTTTGTCTTGGCTATTGATCCCACACTTGGACTACACGTTTTTAATATGAATATGTTTTGTATGGCTTTATGGATTGTTGTTGTACATGTTTGCTTCTGATTGTTTTTTTCTTGTGGAAAGTCCTTTATATTCCTATACACCAGAAAATACACTGCACAAAAAACAAATAAATACATTGGTTATGCATATTATAAGACATTTTCCTTCTTATATGTATGTCTGGTTTCCTTATAAGGATTATTTCTTAGTATCTTGGGTGTAGTATTAAGCTGTCTTTGGCTCTTTCTGCTGTAACAATGAACATTTCCCCTCTGTGGGGCGATTAAAGGTATTGTGATTCTGATTACTACAGGAATTTAACTGACATTGCAAGAAATATATGTTGTGATTTCGTTACTTTTACATAATATTGAGTATATATACATTAAATTCATTCACCTCTCCAAAAAGAAGAGAATTTATAAAGAACCTGCAAAATAACTCATTTGCGGTGGTCTCCCCAAGTCTGTAGTTCATTTTGTCAAAAATAGCACAGACAATACACACAACAATGGCCCAGATATGTGTGTGATCTCACACTCTGGCAGACACAGACTGGAAGAGCTGGTGTAAACGAGTGTGTTTGTGTGTCATCACGGTTTGTGATTCTCACCTACACAAGAAGTGTCAATTTCTCCACCACAGTGGGTTTGAACCAAGGAGAGAAAAGCCTGAATGACACTTTCTGTTTTCTCAGGTGATTATCAGATTCCTGTCAAAATCCAAGAGCTCCACTGTTATCATGCACAGCACATCATTTATACTATCACATAACAATGTTCCAAATATTACTTTACAAACATTTTTGACTTTTAACCGCTTATGAAAATTCTCAGGCAACAACTAATAGATGTCTTTTTGATTAGTTTAAATCCCAGCGGGACAAAAGAAAAAGGAAGAAAGACTTAAAAATAAGAGGAAGAAATGACTGTTAATTGCTTTATAAACTCAATGAGTAAAAAGGCAATCATTTCACTGATGTCATCATTATAGTGGCATGCAAGCTTCCCCTTAGTGTCCTGTAAAGTTAAGTATTTTATAGACAGTGACAGTTCAGCTGGTCTGAGGTCAGTCATAAAAAAAACAACAGCACCAAACTGAGATTTACGGTGCCTGTGAACAGCTGGTAGGTCTGGGGTCAGCCATGCGTGGCTGTAATAGTCGAGGGCCTGCTGCTGAGGCAGAGAGAGGCCCATGTTGTGGTCTTGTTTGGCAGCAGCAGTGCAGAGCGGAGCTGGCATGAGGCCCTGCAGCGAAGCCAAGGCATTACATAGTACTGCACCTCTCAGTGTGCTGGGTGTGTGTCCTTCATCATCACACACTGCAAAGTACATCAAGTCGCACTGTTGACTCTCATTTATTCCTTTAAATGAACCTGACGTTTCCTTCATCTTAGTGCCCAAACTTCTTATAAAATATACTGGTTACTGTTGGCATGTGAAACCCCTAAAGCTTCGATGATGGTGTTGTTGACATTTTAACACAAGTTGGATGGATTACGTCCTCCTCTGAGGGCAGAGAAATTCCTCCACCCTTGTTCTTATAAAACTGTTTCAAAACCCCTTTGGACAAACTCAGAAATGCATGGTGGTTACATTAAAAAATAAGGCAGATTTCCTCTGTGTACATTTTGGGGATTTTCACCACACACCAATGTTTTCTTAGATATGGAAAATAATACATTGGATATGCAACAGTGAGCTAATTAGACTTCATTTTTTATACAATTGAATGTAAATAAAGTGTCATTTGACAGCTGGTAAGCGTCAACAGCAAGTTAACCCTGTTCTGCTCAACTGCACTTTGTTAGAGATTCCAGTGTAATTGCTGTGGAAACCTTTCCTTTCTGAGAAGAAGACCGACTGATTGATAACATATGTGTCCACATGCCATATACCAAATGACTGAACAAGTTAATATTACTCTCTAAAAGGAATATGTCTTCAAAAGGTTTGTCACAAGGAAGAATGCAGCAGCTAGAAGTGGGAAGTGAGAAAGAGTCATTTCAGTTTATATTTAACTCAACACAGTAGCTCAGAATCAGTATGTGTAAAAGTGGTTCGAGTGGCTCTCAGCTGAGGAGCCAAAACAAGGCCGACTTACAGACTTCTCTTCTTTCCATGCAGTGCTTGTAGTCAAAAAGCCCTGAGTGAAATGGCCCACTGGCACACATGATATAAAAAGCATCACGGATTAACAAGAGTGCCACTGTAGGTGGCTCTGGTTTGGCTGGAAAGTTGTGTGTTAGGGAGAGAGAGATGGAGCTGGGTTGTGGTGAGGGTGGCACCTCCAGGAGAGCCGTCTGGAGGCCTGGAGCTCTGAGGGTCTTTTTCTCTGCAGCACACGCCAGAGAGCAGAGAGGCAGCTGGTCCCGAGGAAGTATGCAGGCTGGCCAGAGGAGCGCCTAAGGAGAGCAGTCTGAGAAAGGCTCTGTACTTCCTTAAGAGAAATAGGAACAGAGACTACGTGCAGTTAACTGTTTTCAGTATCCGTCAGGGTTTTTTGTAGGGTTTTAACGCACATGAGGTGTGCAGAACTACTATAACTCAATGCAGTACAAAAAAACTATAGTGAGCAAGAAAGAAAGAAAAAGAAGAAAGATTTCATTTAGAGCCAACATTACTTGAAATGTTTTCCATCTTGCCAACAATCAGTAAAAACTTGAAGTGGATGAATGAAATTAATATAAACAGAACCGAAACAGCATGCTCTACCGCTTACACACCATGCACTGCTGTGGCAGAAGGAAAAACTCATTTACTCATCAAAAACCGATACATTGTGAAAACTGAGCAGGTTTAAAATAAATGAAATGACTGATTTTTCAGTATTAACCCAGTTTTTGGTCAATCTCCTGTTTTAAAAGCATGTAAGTGATTCAAATGTGTGGGGTGTGGCTACCATTCAATGGGCACATGTGTAGGCAGTAGGAGGATTTATGTCTGGGATTAATTTCATGTTTTTAGGATGATGAAACGGCATGAGAACAATAGATCTGTGTCTGAGCTAGAGTGATATTTTGGAGCTTTTTGATATGAATGAAACCTCAAATCCAAATCCAGTGTGCGTAAAAGGGTGTTAGACATCAATGTCATGTTAGTTTTGACAGACTGGATTAACCTAATTCTTGTGTTCTGACCTTAAGGGTTCATGTCTCTGTGTGTAACAAACAGTAGGTATAAAAACAGTTGTCTAAGGATGTCTGCGTGTCTATCCACAACTTTGGTCTGGACTGAAATATCTTAACAACTATTTGATGGATTACCATGAAATATTGTGCACACATTTCATTGTCCATAGAGGATGAATATTACAGACTTTGGAGATCCCCTGCATAGATTCTTGTACAGATATTCATTGTTCCCACAGGATGAAACGTCATTATTTTCTCTCTGGGGCCATGAGGTTCATATTTGTGGTTTAAGGTGAAACCTCAACAACTACCGGATTGCCCTAAGACATGGTTCACAAAGTCAGAGCTTAAGATTTGCAATTTGAGCACCAAATTCTTGAATTGCTTAAATTTCACAACTGTGTGAATATTAAAACTAATGTCCACTTCCCCCAAACCAACACTATCCCTGTATGACATGGAGTCTGTGCTTGTGTGGTGAGCTGCATGGAAAAAGAGGGAGAGGAGAGCAAGGGATAGAAAGTTTATACATTTCACAGATGTTGGCTGCACGTGGGGGCAACAGGTGATTATGTCATCTTCACATAAATGGTCTCTGTGTCCACATACTTCTTTGCTTTCTGTCTTCTCACATACATCATTTTTTCCAACATGCCTTGCAAATTGATATTTACAAACTGCACAAACACTGTTAAGGTGTGTGCTTCTGGAGTCAGCTTTTTTTTTTTACTAACCTGCATCCTTTTCTTTTAAAATTGAACATCATAAAACCTGCATTACATTTCACCTCCTTCTGTGAGTCCCTGTATGGGAATGATATCACCCTCCCATCAGTCCCCTTGTGGCTCATATGGAGGAGTGGACAAGGCAGAAATGGAGCGTATTGATATGATTGCTCTGAAGTTTTTACTAGACGTGATTTTTACAGATGCAAAATGTTTTATTAGAGGTCATTTTCTTTCTTTTGGTACTGACCCAGAGATCATTGTACCAAACATCAAGGTAGATACAGAAACACAAGGAAAAAATACCTAATGACATCTCGACCTTTAGGAGTGCATGCACGCATACACAAACACACACACTCAAACACAGTCATCATCTCCACTGATGCATTCAGACAGGTTAAGTGAATGCAGAGTACAGATTTCTACTGGTGTCCACTTCCTTTTAGAGTAAATGATGGCAGAGGGAGATGGAGAAGAAAGGGGACAGAGGATGAAGGGAGAGCAATGACTGGTGAGGAGGAAATGGGGTTAGGCGCCTGCGACACAGGCCTCTTTGATCCTTCAAATTTACAAAATGGAGTCAGCATCTTTCACCCTTTTTCCTTCTCTGCCTTCTTTTCTCTTCAAGGTTGCCAAAGGGATCTCTGCCATAAAGCCAAAGCTGCTTAAACCCCCATGGATCACCTGCTCACGCAATAACTGCACTCATACCCACAAACACATATTGCTCCCACATGCAGACACATAAACAAAGTACACACACTAATTCCCCAGCAGAGCAGATCCACTGGGTGATTTTGGGAGTCAGAATTCAGCTCAGTCGCCCTGGATGTGATCCAGAGGCTGCTGCCTGATTTATTGGACAGCCATGAGAGTGTGTGTCTGCGCAGCGTTTGTGTATCTGTTGTGTCATCTTGCAAGGCGCCAACTGTGATCTCAGCACTTAGGGACTGTGCATCTGCCCCTCTGACAACAGGCTGAATACCTGGTCCAGACATTTGGCCAATCCATCAGACTCATAAAGATGTGATGTCTGCTTTGAGGAATTTACTGGAATTTGAGCAAATTCAGGTTGAAAGCAGTAATTTGACCATATCCAGTAAAGTAGGAATTATAGATTGTGTAGAGCTTGATTACGTTTTGCTATCAGTCTTGTCTTTGTGGGAGTCAGCGGGGAATGGAGGAGAGTGCATCTTTTTGCAAGGTTTCTTAAGGTCAGTCATGGGACTGGGTTGAGACAACTTAAGAAATGTGATTTAGTAGGGAACAAAACTCCTAAAGCCCATACATCATCAGTTAAAATCTGGTTGACATTCATGTTTATGCATTTACAGCTCATGTGAATGTATTTTTTATCTGTAAGCTACGTGTATTTCCATTCTGACCTATCTAAACAATCCTCCTCAAATCTCTACGGAGAATGTTAAAATACTACCGTTATATATCTTTCCCCACGTGTTTGAAACTTAGTTTAATTTGCAGTACATTGTCCTCAAAGCAGCTCCTAATATCTCTGACCTGATGTATTTTAGTATGTGTGCACCTCAGGGTTGTGTAAGCTGTCAGATTGATGGATTCAATGTTAGTAAAAAAAATACCATAAAAAATAGATAGAAGGAAAGCAAAGTTGTGGATCGATGACCAGACCAACATTCCCATGCCTAGAGCCATGCAGCCGGCTAGCTGAAAACCAAAAGGTGGAGGACTTCAGCACAGAAAATGAAAAGAAAGGAGCAGAAAGACAAAGGAGCGAGTGTGAAAGATGACATACAGAAGCAGATGAGTGATACAGACAGGGGGTTGGGGTGACACAGACTAAGTAAAAGTCCTTCATGGTAGATTTCACGCTTGTTCGTTCTTGGCCCACAGTTAAATGCATGTTCTGCCTATTGGTGCTCCCATGAAGCCCATTCCCACACATTCGTCTACTATTCGTGTTTGTGTGTGTGTTTTACTCAAATCTATGACCAATTTACAAAACTACCTAACCACAACTCACACATTTACGTCACAGGAATTTAATCAAACCACAAATCATTTCACCTCCTCACAGGACACTTAGCATACCCCCAAATGTGTTCTACACATAGTGAAAGCAAGTGAGTCAAACATTGAGAGAAAAGACAGAGACCACTTTTCACACATCCAACCCCTACAGATGACTGAGCACAGCTACAGAAATGCTGTGGTGTGGAACAGCGCTGTAAACTGTCCGCAGCCAGATGCTTGTTTGTTGTCTTTCTGAGGCCTGGAGAGCACCAAGATAAAGTCTCCTTTGAGAGTGAACAATAACTGTCAATAAATGTTTTATAGCCTCTCAGAGAGACGATTCCAAAATGGGAAAGAAAGTCTGCTGCTCTGACACATTGCCACTTGGGAAAACCATAACGTTAACAGCTATTTGAGAAAGCATTCTTTCCTAATGCTAGCCTTATCCTCAGCTGTGTTCAACTATTAATTTTTAAGAAGCACAACATGAATTTACGACATCACATGGCTATAAACAATCAAGATACTACTTTCTCCAAATACCATAAAGCAATTCAAGTGTTGTTTTTCCAAACTGAAAGCCTATTTCTTTCTGTCATAAACAGGATGCTGCTAATTGCTTTGTTTGTGCTGGAACAATAGCATGTCTCAATCTCTATTATTCGTTCTGCAGCCTCTCTCTCTCTTTCTGTCTCTCTATGTATTTAGTTATTTTCAGAAATAGTCATGCCATAGCAGCCTATTAAACACTGTCATTGAGCTCCCCATTCCCCATTAGCATTTGTCTGATTTGTTTGGTTGGTAAAATCCTGCCTCTTGGTTTTGTGAACTGCAGTTCAGTGTTTTGTGTCTGAGAAGCCTTTAACCTCATGGATACTTAAACTCACACCAAACTTCCTGGATTGCATTTCATGTCTCAGTGGTGCCTTAACCATATGTTGTTCTTTTTGCCATGAACGCTCATTGTGTTCTCATAAATGCGAAAAAGGAAGTTCAATTCCAGCCCTAGGATCCCTGTGAGGTGAATGCTGCTAATCATCTCAGAAAAATTGGATTTTCCCAAGCAGCATAGCAGAGGCAGTTGTAACGTTGGTTCTGTCCCAGCAAGTCATGACATTTAGAAAGCACCCACTTTATTAGGACTCTGAAACTCAAGCATCTAAGTGGAAATGAGCTCAATGTACGTTATTTACATCAGTGCGGTTTACTACTGACGTCAACATATCTAAGTGATCTCTTATCACTGAGAAACTTTTTACAGAGCTCTTTTTATATTTGGAGATGATTCACATTATTCTTGTGACCTTTTCATCTGGCTTTCTACAATTCTAAAATGAGAAATATTCAGTGTAAAGCTTGGTGCCAAACAACCTATTTTCAAGACGATCTCTTCACGAACAGTCAAGATATTTCTGTGATTACCTTTACAAATATCCTGTAGAACAATGCCTCACTCTGCATTATGTCCTCCTTGGAAGACTTGCTCATTGATTTTTCTGTTCCATGGAAAAGCAAGTCACCAAACTCCAGACATGAAGGCATTTCTCTCTGGACAAGCAAATGTCACATCTGCAGTATGTCTCTTCATGAGGCTAAATCGCAGCACTCACACAAATAAATGCCCTTATATGAATTTTCTCTTGTGTAAACAGAGATACAAGACTGAGCAGAGGAAGAAAAGGCAAAAAAGGGCACATGATGGCATGAAGAAAAGAAAAAGTTGGAAAACAAGGTAAACTGGGGAGGTGTGGCATCTCATCTTCAAAGGATCTAAAAGTTCAACGTTATTAAAGCAGGAAAATGTGCAGATTTACGAGGTGTAGCTGATTCTTCTCCTCAGGGAAAGATGTGGATACTTTTTAGGACTTAAAGTAGGGCACTCAGGGGTTACACATTGTTTTTGTTCCTCCTCCATTCTACCTTTAGTACCGTTACTTTAACTCCTCTCCTCCTGTGTCCCACTTCTCGTCATCCCCACATCTGGTTTCAATTTCAGCTGAAATTACAGACGTAAATGCTGCATCAAAAACAATCCCCCCTCTCAACCCGCTCTTCTTGTTATGTTGTGTTGCTCATTTCCAGGCAATCCTGGATGATTGATTTGGTTTAGCAGGAAGAGGACTAGGGATTAGTGTTTTGTTTTTTTTATGAACAAACTCATAAGCAAAGTCAACTCTAAAAGGTACCCAATCTGAACATGAAGGAGATAAAATACATCAGATACTGAGTGATAGACGTCAGGACACTGACCATGACCTCCAGAGGTTAAAGGTCCGAGGTCAGGATACAGGAGATCATGTGTTAGAGGTCAGAGGTTAACAGGTAGCACAGAGCGCTGGAGGATGAAAGGTAAAACTTTATGGCTGATGCGGAGGAGGAGGACACAGAAAGGGCATCTTTCTATCTGGCTGGAGTGATCTGTCTGTCTGGGCTTCCTGCTGTGACCAGCGCCTCCTCTCTGGGCTCTGTCTATTATCGGCAATCAGTTTGTTTGTCTGTCTCTTTTTGTGTCCTTAAGATCCATTGACAAACAGATTTTTGTTTATATTGTATTTGAGAGTAGGTTAAACTTGTTAGCTCCTTGAAGTTCAGTGCAAAATCACAATCAATATCATACAATAAATAACACATTAAACTAAAAATGCTATTCTGCAGTGGTTTTATTTCCAATGTTCATGCCAGCCTTTCTTTCCACATTGTTTTAAATTCACTGTGAGAGCTTAGCAAGGTAATCCAGCAAAAATGCACATCCGTAAATGTGTGTGACTGACAGAATAGAGAGGCAAAAAAGGCAATTTCCAGACTTTTTGGTCATGCAGCAAAAAAAGTCCTCCACATTTCCAACTTCTTTCAAAACACTTTCAATTTGTAAACCAGGCTTTTTGTTATAATGTTAATCTTAAATTCAGATATAATCATAATGACATCATCAGGGATATCTTTCCAAACTCTGGAAAGCTCTTACGGAGCCACAACATACATTACAACAACTATTGTGGTTGAATGGTACACCTCATTACCTGTGAGCAGAGCTACACATATAAAGTCAGTAAATTGCCTGTTTTAATATGTACAAATTAAATGTGAGGCACGTATTCACACATCTTCATTCATCCTTATTTGACTGCAGGATGTTTTTACCTTAAACATCTCAGTATACTGAGATGACCTGACCAGATTGTGGTTATGCATTTGTTTATGTAACCATATTCAAAGATAAGACTTGTGTTACAGTTCAGCGTCTGACTGGTTATTTAAGATTTACCTGATACTGCTTTAGAGGATCTTCTACTTGAACAAAAAAGTAAATATATTTAAAATGTGGTTCTGGATAAATAGTGGACTAACTGATGTCGACCCTGAAGTCATCTGCATTTGGGAAAGTACAGGTTGTATGTATCCAGTTCCTGGGGTCCCAGAGTTTGTACTGACTCTGACAGGGGAAAAGTTCAGAGTGTGTGTCCAGGTTAGGGCTCGGGTCTGGCTGGGTAACGTCCTGTTTCTCTCCCTGCTGGCAGCAGCTGTGGTCACAAACCCACAAACCTTCATTCACATTTTTTCTATATGCAGAACTCCCATGTCTCTTATAAGTAAAGAGAGAGAAACAGATGAAAAGACAGAGACTTGGAGCTAAAAAATATACCAATGACTCTGAGAGGCCGCAGGTAGGATGTAGGCCAGCTTCCTAGGAGAGTGTGTGTATTTATGTGTTTAAAAGTCTTTATATTTAGTATTCTCAGAAGCACCATTTTTACAGCATGGCTGTGGGAATGAAATATGAATATGATTTGCAGCAAGCCTGTTAAATCTCATTTTTAGACATCTAAGTGTCATTGCCTTTTTACTAAAGCCACCATAAAAGAAAATCAAACGGTCTGAGGAAATTGCTTTTGAGCTTGAATTGTTTTGTCTCTGTGTGCATGTTTGCATGTGTATAAAATGTTCTCAAAGGTTTTCCTTTTTTTTTACTTCCCTGTTCAAAATTCTCACATGCCTGCACAGTTTACAATTAATTAATGGATTAAGGAAGCTGCTGCCCACATGTGTTGTTAATGAGGAGTCTTCATTCTTTTTCCATATACGGAGTCCGGTAATCGTTTAAATGTTTAAGGTTTTACGGTTACTTTATTTTCTAGGAGAAAATTGTGTTGGATTAATGGGATTGCCGAAAAAAAAAAAAAACCATCACAATAAAACACCATAAATGAGAACACAGGTGCAAACATAAGCCTTTGTTAAAACAACTAAGCAATTAAGACACAAAGCCCTTCACTGTAAATAACTATAACATTCAAAGGCATTCATCTTGAAAACATACACGCCTTTCGCTGCGTTCCAGACAACTCGAAATGTTCCCAGTTGAGACTTCCAACATCTGACCTATAAGCTGTCCAGATGTAAAACTCCAAATGTAAACCAAAACCATGCCTGATACACATGACAGCATATCATTCTAATTCCAGGGTTTCTATTTAATACTCATCGGGTATATCACTTGGCAAACAAAACATTATGATAAGATGAATTCTCAAGTGGAGACAAACTGATAATAACAGTCCCTGAAGACACACATAATGTACTGATCTCCACAAGGACAACCAGAAATGAGTTATACGTGATTGATACTGCTGGTTGCCAAACCTCAATCTGACACAATTGTTTGATCTTGTACATTTCTATAGTGTGATACATTGTTTTTCACACTGTAGATGGTGTTTTATAATTGCATCTTAATTTGTGTGCCCATTAATGACTGACACATGAAACCAGTTTGCTGTAAGTATTCATACACTAAGTGTTTCCTGTCTGAATCGCGGGTTGCCACAGAGCAGCTGGAGAATGTGTGGACAGAGACTGAGGTTTTTCTCTTAATTGGGTCTGGTAATCTTTCTGTTTATGGCCTTATTATAGTAGGAGGAGCTGTCAGTGCACATTCCTCTACACTGTGTGAGTATGTTGTGCAAGTCTGCTTTCGCTGGTATTGTAAGTTCTTGTAATGAATCCTTGATGGTTACTGTTGATAAGAATACTTTGGTAAACACACAGAAACATTTCATATCTTCCACTCTGAGGGAAACCAAATCACTGAGGCTATAGACAAGACTATTGTCTGTTTCCAGCCCCTATGAGTTCACCACCCCAGAGTCTAAAGCTGCTCCATATAAGGAGGCATTTGCACTGTGATCCTCAGCAGAACATAATGCGCACAATTTGATTTTACAGCATTAAACACACATAACTTGTCAGCTCATTTTGTGCTATCAGTGTATATGTGTTTGTTTCTGTGTATGTAAAGTACAGTGTGCATGCCTGTGTGTATGATAGAGACCAGAAGGTTCTTTCTTCTGGAACTCAGAGCCTGGGAAAACCATGTGTTCACCCCTCTGTGTTTCTCTGGCTTCATTTACTGTATGTCTTTTTGTATTATGTAAAGTTTTCACTGTAATTTTCTCTTTTCACTGATCCCTCTTGGAGAGTGCTATGCTCGCTCAGTGTTGAATTAAAACTGGCACAAACATGCTTTCCAAACACTGAAGCTTAACTCGGGCGCCCTCTCACGTAGTTAAACTGAGGTAGAGAAAGAATGGATGAGATGGGAGAGTAAGAGGGAATGTAAGAAACGTGGTTCTCCAGTTTCTGGGAAGTGTCTGCTGTTGTTAGTGATGAAGAGAAGATGGGTTCCTCTGAGAGCTGACGAGGTCGGGAGGCAGAGAAGGGTTTCTGGTCGCTTTCCAACATACACACAGTCATACAGATGTCAGCTATTCCCAATTTGCTTAAAGCCTCTCCAGATTTGTCTAAACAATATAATGAAAAGTACGGGCCGAATTGAGTGCATCCTAATGACGACCATACTGGCAAATAAATACTCCGGAATGAACCTGGAACTGCAACATTAATAGTCCTCTTGTGAACATGAAGCTTACAGTTGGGATTTAAAGTAGGCCAACATACTCAGGAGGGGTACCATGTTTTGTGCAGTTTTCTGGAAGACCCTCGTTTAAGGTTATAACTGTGAAAAACCTGAACAAAGTTAACATGCAAAAGCATCAATCCATGCACAGTTGATGATATGGTTAGAGAATTTTCCAAGCTGTTAAAAGCATTCAAACCTGCTATTCGATCTCAAAGTGTTCGCTCTCCAGCCAACATCATCATGCTGACATATCTGACCCTTTAGTGTGCAAGAAAGTTCATAATCAGTCTTGGAGAAATGAAGCAATAACCAAGAGAAGTGCATCTGACATGGATTGTTTCTGAAAGAACGGAATTCCTTTTGCAGTTCAAGTTTCCATTTTTATTTTTTGTTACTTAAAGTAAACAAAAAGACCAACCACTCTCTGTCTCCCACAATCTCACCCTGCAATACCATTGACATTGTGTATTTGTTCACACAACATCAACCTATAATTTAAAAGAAAGCAAAAATCTCTGTGGGCTGAAAATTCACACATCCCTCTCCTGTGGTCTTTATAGCACTTTTGCAAGTTTTTGAGTACATTTAATAAAATGCTGTTTTAAGTACAGGTTAAAGGTACTTGTAATCTTCTTAAGTATAGGCCTATTTCAGAATTGTAATTAGAATCAAAATATGGCTTATTGCCAAGTAAGTTTTCACTTACAAGGAATATTTCTTGGTGTCTGGTGCTTTTAATAATAAGAGGATACAGTCACAATAAAAGTACTTCAATAGTCATGAATAATAAATGTAATATATAAAGATGAAACACAAATATTAAAGAGATGCAATAAGAACGATACAAACAAAAATGAATAAGCATATGCGTAATAGTGTTGTATGAACAATATAACTGTATTTTTGAATGAGACAGGGATGTGCAAAAGTTCACAGAGAAAGGAATATGTGTATTCTATAATAGCCCAATATGCATTAATGTGATGTAATGAAAATGAAGGTGCATGTTCTACTGTATATACCTACGGCATTCAGAGCGTTGGTAGAGCAACAAACACATATTTACAATTTAAAAATATGGGATTAATGTTTGGCAGAGCACATTGTCAAGCTCACGCTCTGTAAAGCAATCATAGGTTTTATTCTGTCTTGTTTTTTTGTATACAAAACCAGTCCGCCGCTTGTGCATTATGCGTGATGTGAGTTCTGTGCATTCAAGATTCCAAAAATATTGTCATTGTTTGGCAAAACGAAATTAATTTTGTGCTGGCCCATTTAAGGTATAAAGAATAAATAGGACTAAAATAAATGAAACGACCCTTAAGCAAGGCAATGGCCCCGCCACTTACAACAGCACACTGATACTGACGTTCAAACCGTCCAAACCTAACGACCACCTTCCGGTTCCCTCACGTTAGCTCCTTCAACTCCATTTGCGCAGTTTTTGCTGAGAGCCTTGTGGAGTGAAGACCTTAATTATTTTATGCTCTGAATCTGAAATCCATTGGAAAAGCTGATTAAATGCGCCACCTGGCCAGGACGCTAAGTGTCCTAAATCAGACACACGCTTTGCATCACCAACAGGTGCAGGATAGGTAGGACAGCCAACAAGCTAAATGCTAATGTTGGATCCTCCAGTGGTGTGCTTGGAAACTTTTACCTTCCATTACGTATGAGGACTTTGTGTTGGTGAAAATGGTCTTTGATGGGACTAGATTGCAGTTCATCTTTCAGCCAAAGTCGTTTGAAAACTTTGAAGTGTGCAGCCAGTGACAGAGACACATGGACTGGGTATGTTAGGCAATGAGAAGGAAGAAGCAGTGAAGGGGAATCTGGAGCAGATATTGGAGAACTTCACAGGTGAGTCAACAAACTGGCTTCTTATAAGTAAAGGTAGCTTGCAGGTTTGTTTTTACTAGTAGACTATGGGTGTTTGTGGCTGCACCCGCTGTGCAGTGTACATGGCTGTGTTGTCTTCCCATGTCGAAAGTGTCAGGTTGATTAATGTGGCTTTATCATAGGGCGTAATGCTTGTTACACGGCGCTCTATCTAATTATTATTGGTATTTTTTTGTTTAATTGTCTGAGTTTTGTCCTCTTATCTGGTTAATTCAAGGAATGTTCAGCTGAGCAAGGTGGTTAGCCTATTACAGATAAACAGCTTTATGAACAGGCTACAAAGTGTGATCTGTGGCCCTGTGATGTGTAAACATTGACTTGACTTATTTTACTTTCATCAACACGACTATATGTTTTCTTCAGCAGTCCATGAATTAAAATCAGCTTCACTTTGACAAACGTCAACAAAAATGCAGAGCTCTGCACCAGTGATACTCCTATACTATACACATTCAAAACAATAAAAGCTACGTAATATTATATTATATATTATAAATAATATTATATTTTCTAAGTACATTTTCTGTGTCTACTAAGATTAACTTGTAGTGGGGTATTTTTTAATATTGTCTTAAGTTAAGTTTCCATGTACTTTCGCAACTGCACAAAAGTACAAATGTAACTGCTTATATGATAATCCCCGGATCCCCAATTGTTTCATAAATGCAGAAACAAAACAGAGACCTGTAGTTACTGTAACACTAATCTAATAAACCTCTGGTGTATTTTCATGTGTTAAGTATTGTGGTGAAAGGGCTCTGCCCCTTTCCTGACCTTGTCACTACTGAACAGTATCACACTACCTGAGGTTTTCTGTGGAATCATTCAGAGCCCAGTTTTTCTAAACCACTATACCATGCTGCTCTGCAGGCATCTAAGAGTAGCACACAGCTATCATTTTTTGGCATGTGCCTAAAAAACAGACTTATAATGCCATCTGTTAAGTCAGTTGAAGCTCCCCCCATCTTCCACCTGCATGTTTTCTGCATTTACTAAAGTCAGGAGAGTCAGATGATGGCTGGCTGAGGTTGTGGGTGCGTGTCTCCTGCTCTTATGAGCCAAATTTAGCGGTTTGTGGTGTTTTGGGTCGATGGAGATGGTGGAATGCCTTAAAGCTGCACTCTTGAGTTTGGTTTATTTAAAAGCTTATCAGTTTGAGAGTAGACCTCAGGGCCATGATTCATGAACTTGAGTTATTACGTCTAAATCATTTCTCTGGTTTATGGTCAGAGATAAGGGGTAGTCTCCGAGGTAAAATAACAGTTTGGGATGAGTCACAGTAAGCTCACTCTCAAGGATCGTTTTGGTGCTCGGCCATTCATTACACAAAGTTATCCTGCTTTCCGTTTACCTCTTTATCTGTGTGACCTTTCACCTCATTTGGGTCAAAGGTCATAGCTAAAAGGTTAAAGGGATTACATTCGCATCTTATATTATTGCGTTTGTTTTTGCAATGTGTGATTTTGGCATGGGCTGAAAAACAAAGTAGAGAGTGTACCTCTATAAAAACAAATATATTCACAAGAGAAGAAAATGCAGAACCTTTTTGCAACTCATGCTCACATATTATGTGCAGAAACACAACACACACTATCTCTTTTGGTCCATGTACGGGTAAAATATGTAAGGTGTGTTTTAGAGGTGAGTGATAATTTATTAAAAACACATGCTGTGCTGTTCAGCTGCACACTCTGCTTTTTGGTTCCTTGTCTCATTTACTCCTTTGCACCTCTTTGCCCTTTCCCTTATTTATCTGCACTGCTGCCAAACTCTGCAGTTCTTTTTCTTTCTTCCTCTTTCATCCCCCTCCTTTCATGCTTTTTCTCTCTTGGTTTGGGACTGCAAGGCCTGCATGGTAGGTCTACTTTCGCTTCGAGTACAGTACATCTCTGCTCCCCTCCTGCCTTCAGTCCATTAGGTCCTAAAAGGTTCTACAACTGGGTTTCTGTTGTGTTCATCAGTAACCCGAACGACAGACCTTTTATGCAATACTCACATACTCCTCCTTGGTATTCTCCTCTGTTTCACTCTAAATCCCTTTTTTCCTCAAAATCTGTCTTAAGTTATCTTCCTATAAACACAGTTTCACAATATGAAATAGATTTACGAGATAAAATACGTCCAGGAAAACAATCTATAAATCACACACAACATTTCTTAATAATAATTTGATCGCAATTCCTGCCGTACATGGATTATTTTGCTGGAAGACCATTAAAGTAGGTGTAGTGTGTGATGGTTGTTGGATCGCTGAGGGAGTGAGAGAGGTGATGAAGGATGCTTGAGTGGAGGTGGCAGCAGGGTTGTTTTTCACCACCTCTCCCTCGTCCGGACTTCTCTCTGGAGCTCAGCGGGAATATTATACACCCTGTCTGCTGATCCACATATCACACATTCCTGTGTGAATAAAGAGAGGGGGGAGACGGAAAAGGGAAGCAAAGACAAGGAGAAGGAGCGTGTGATTTGATACAGACCAGTGGGCATCAGCATGGAAGAAAGAATGAGGTTGGCATGCTGTGCATAAGAACACATTATTCAACCAAATAACTACAAATCAAGCTCAACACTGACACACACTCACTGATAAACAGGTGATATGATCCATCAGTCTAAATCTGAATGCATGTGTTTGTGTGTTCCCATTCATAGCCCATATTTAGAGCTGTAAGGGTATAACAAGTGTGTGTGTGCTGCTTGTATCATTGTGAGCTGTATATATTTTATTTGGCAGATTCCCTCAAAGGCCCACCACTGGTGAAATCAGGGCTGGAAACTGGACATATCTCCTCACGAATGAAGTCACTGATACATAAGCTGAAGCGTGACGCACAGATGTCGTGCAGAGCCAGTCCAGCATTTTCTTCATGATTTAAGTTTATATGCTTAGCTAACCAACTGCTGGCGGTAGCTTCATGAATCTTCTTTGTTTTTGCAGGAAAGCAAATAAGCTTGTTTCCTAAAGTTTTGAATTATTCCTTAATGGTCCTGCTGCAGAAGAGAGGAACATAATTGAAAATAGAGGCTGTTTCCGCTACCAATAAAAGGATGGAATACTCACAGTGGTGTGAGGCCAGCAACCTCTGAAGGTCTCATGAGTCTATGAAATCCTATTATGTTGTCACCACCCTCCCTTGTTATCCTTTTTAATTAGTTGGCAACAGTGTTGGGTATAGTTACTTTGGAAAGTAGTTCATTAGGTTACAACGTTACTATCAATTAAAAGTAATCAGTTACGTTACAGCGTTACCTATTAATAAAAGTACGGAAAGTATGGAAAGTATGTTACCCACAACACTGGTTGGCAAAGGTTATGTGTGTATGATGTCAAGTTCATCCTCCTGATTCATGGGCCTGAGTGAATTTGAAAATTCCTCTCCACTTTATTATTATTTATGAAGAAATTAATCTTCGGTCATTGCAGAAACCATTTTCCTCTCCAACTGAAGATTATTTTTTTATGACTATTTGTTTTGTATGCACATTATAGAGATGATGTAGTCTAGAGAGAGGAGGCAAGAAAGGGAAGATAAGGGATTAAGATAGGATATGGAGGAGGAAGAGATTGCAGAGGCAGATAGAGGCTCTGAGGTGATATCATGAGCAGGACGTCCATCAGACATTTAAAGGGCAGAAAATCAGTCAGAGTGGGAGTAGTAGTGAGAGTGCGGCCTATCTGTTGGCCTACAATCAGAACGAAATTTCATTAAAGATCTTGTAGTCAGACGTTATCTGGGCGAGAGAAAAAGACAACACAGACAGACAGAAGGATAAATGAAAAGAATACCAGTGTGCGACCTGTGATCCCGCCTCTCCGTGAGTCCAGGGGCGCTGTCAGGAAAGGAGCCATCAGTGCGTCAGACCTTACACAAAAAGCCATCAATCACCCCGTACACTCAGCTTATCTCTCCTCATACTAAATTATCCTATTTCCACAGGAAAAGAGGGAGACGGACAGAGAGAGATAAATGTGTGGCAACTCCCCTGATCTAACAAAACTTCAAACTCGTTCTGTGAGTGTTAGTTCATTACACACCGGGTGAACAATAATACAAAAAAGCGGAAGGATTTTGCGATATAGTGGGGGAGGAAAAGAGGACAGGAAGATTTCCATGTAGTAAATAGGAAAATGAGTGGGATCTAAGCAGATTATAAGATTACCATTTACATGAGAACATTTTACTACAGTCCATGAGTGGGTAGATGCCAGTGCTATATTGCTCAGGATCCTCAGGGCGTGTGGGTGGAAAATTGTAAAATACGAGCGATAATCTCATCCTGAAGGGCTAGGATACACATTTCCTGTTACCCAGTACATTTGAAATCAAATCCTGGTGAAAGACATTGGATAGTCATGGAAGCACTGGATTAAACATGGAACAGATTACATGTTTCCCCCTCTGTCCTAGATTTTATTTTTGGTTTGGAATTTGGTTATCAAGCAATCTTTGAGAAACATACACATATGAAAAGAAAATGAGAAACATATATTATTGTTGGATCTGCTCACATCATTTTAAAATTTCAATTTTAGATTACGGATCAAAGACTTAAAGTGAAATGAAGGCCATCAGGCTATCTTCCTGTCTCGTACTTCCTTTTTCCTGTGTTATAGGAAATGAGACGCACATGTGTCTCACTATATTTCAGAGAGCGTGGAGTATTGTTATCATTGAAATATAGTTGTAGTCATGATCGCCCCCTCAGGCTGATATCAAGGAGCCAATCATTTGTGAAGTGGCATCAGACAGGATATGAACCACCACCGACTCACTGATTATTAAAAGTCAATATATTATTTTTTGTCAGTATTTCAGACTTACGTGACTAAGGACAACCTTTTCTTTATTGAGTCAGCTTTCATGTTGAAACTCTCACCTCTCTCACCTTCAGAGTGTAATTCACAATACAATCTGACAGATGCTGTTCCCCTTTTCTATCAAAATCAGCGTGCAATAGTATTAATGACATGCTGCTGAACAGTATCTTACTCATCTAACTTTACTCAGCTGATTTCACAAGCACATTAAATACATGTGGCCAATATTGCACCATGTTTCCAAACAGACGGATTCCACTGGAAAGCGTGTTTTGTCAAGTTACATGAAATCATAAATGCGCATCACAAAGAAAGCCCTCAAAGCCATATTCCTTAGCTTAAGTCAAATATAACCCATATTTTACATTAACTGTGGATCAAACAATTACTTGTACTATAAACTTGGATTTTCAGTCAGCTCTACATACATTTTAGAGTTTCTTTTAACTTGTTAGTGTTGATTGTTTTGGTTAACCTCTCCTTCTCTTATCAGCATTGCTACCAGGTACTGCAGGAAGCTGTTTTAGGGGAGAACACACTCATCACAACCTGCTTATCACCGTACTGCAAATAGAGAACGTTAATGACTATTTAATTAACATAAAACCAAGGGAATACCAAACTTTAATTCAGCAGGTCGCCATAATCCTGACCAAATATGAGCACTAATGTTTTTCTGGATCTTCTTGATATTGTAACTTGTTGTGTGTTTACAGCCTGTATCTGTTTACCCCAGTTTCAGCAGAGCTTTCTTGTAGTATTTCAAAGGGGTGAGAAACACTTTTCAGATTTGCCCCATTTGATGACTCTGTTCTCATGACATCATTATAATTTTGGGGTACACCATGTTTTATGGTCCCAATTTGAGGCCCCAGCAATGAGGGGAGCAGGGTTTTTGTGGGATTGACGCCAGATTAAAGTCATCACAAAGCTGTGTTAGAGTGATCCTCAGTTTGATTGAGGGGGTTAATAGGCTCATGACTCCAAGACTGTTATTATAAAAACTTAGATGATTGCGGAAGCACATGCTAAACACAATACACCCACAGCCAAAAGCTTGTATCACATAGGAACACACAATGTACATGCAGACCTAAATTAAATGCTCATACCCTTATGTAGCATGTCTGTGCCCACACATCAGACATGCTATAGCTGCCCTCACACATACACACACACACACATGGTGAGGTTGTAGAAATACAAACAAGCTTCCACTGCGTTTTTTGACAGTGGAACGTCTCATAGTTGTTGGCAGGATACTGGTTCCCACAAACACCGCAGCCCGAAGCGAGCCTCGTCCCCAGCCTCCATCCGCATACCGCAAAGAGTCAAGAGGAGACAGGCTGGAGCTCTTGAGAGGGTTTACAAACCTTAAGACCCTTGACTCTTGTTGGACCGGAGCTTCATCCACATACAAACAACAACAACACCAGTGGATCTGAACAAATCAGGGCTGGTTTACGAGAAAGGGTTTAATGAAAGTTTTCTGAAGGTCACACAGAGACAGAGAGAGGCAGAGGGAGGAGTGTGTGGCTTAGGAGATTTATAATAAATGTGGCAGTAATTTGGATTGCTTATAATTGTCAGATGCACCGCAAAGCACTTCCAGCTTCAGGGTAAAATGTTCTTTTTTTTAACAGTCAGAATGTGTCAGTGTCTGCCTAGTGAAAATTAGGAGGAGCAGGCATCACAATTTATATCACTATTATTTATCAATATCCAGTTATTGCTAATGTTTTGATATGGAGCCTGGAGGATGTAGTACCTCTGGGCACAGTGCACCTAAGGCCTAGGGATCACCACACCCCATCTAGTGGCAGTCATTATAATTACATCAGGCAATAAGCGCTACTGCGGAGCCACTGTACAGGATGAAGGAAACTAATTAGTACAAGCGGAAATGCAATGTCATAATGTCTAGCTTACAGCCATTACACTTTCCTAGTGTACTCTTTCTAAGGAACCCTGAACAAAACCTAACGGATTTTTAAGACCTGCCATTAAGACTAATGGGAAAACAAAGTCTGCAAACTCAGCACTTGCTACCTGTACACATTTGGCAACCGTAAAAAGAGAGTGATAGATGGTGTTACAAGAAAATGTTCTTTTAAAGAGGCTGATGAGCTTCCGGGAACAGGGCTTTACGTTATGAGTTGTGCTGCTAACTGCACACTGTAATATCATCCACCTGACCCGGACTGAAAGCATCCTGTGGACCAGACTGTGTCCCCTGTCCTGTCTCACACTACCTCCTAAAACTCCTCTCAGATCCACTTCCAGGCTCCCACCTGCAGTGCAGACACACTGTCGCTCCCAGCGCACAAACACACCACCAGTCAATGGGGTGAAAGTGTGGTCTTCCCCTCATGTCGGTGGGAAGGGGGGCATGTGAAGAGCCTTCCAGGAACAATAGAGACATAGAGAGAGTTATTTTTAGTGAACAAAACATGGCGATGGGATGACCAATAAGGGCTGTCGCAGAGTTCCTGGCACAGTGATACACTTGATGGCTGTGCCAGGTGACTGTCGGGGGACGCTAGCAACATCCTCTTCCTCTTCTCTCTTCCTTGATGGCCGACAGCATCCTTCCCATGTCTCCTTCAGATTTTCCTGTCAAAGCGTTCTGTGAGTCATACTTGATGTGTGTGGTTGGGGTACATCTACAGCCGCCACATAAATAATCTTGTTGTCTGGGATACATCTCTTTGCCTTGCTGCTTGTGTGTGTAGGTGTGTGAATTTACAGTGGTTCTTTACAGCTTACATCCTGTATCCAGTGTTGGAATAAGGACCCATAGTTATTAAGCTGTCAAAAGGGAAATTCTGAGCATTGGTCAAAGGTAAAAATAATAGTAGCTTACTAAAATCTAAAACACAGTTTCTTTAGTTTTACTTCTTTAAAGTAGCACACTTCCCACCATGTTCCAGTTCTTAAACTAGGACAGGTTATGTTACTTTCATCTATTTGGTCTATACTTTTAATTACCATATAGATACTGTATATATGTTGGGTTCAATTCTACTCGAAAATGTAAGGTTTTACAGAAAAACAAGATATACTTTTATTTACTTTACAACTGTGAGGGCAAGTGCAAGTCAAAATCCAGATGTCTCTAAGAAGTATTTTATGTTTCTGAAAAACTGACAATACAATCAGCACCAGTTCAAGTCATGCGTTAATTTTCGTGACATGAGTCCAACTCTCAAGTCTACAGCACTGATATTACATTTAAAAAATGATAGAAGTAGGTTAAGCAAGGATTAACATTTGGGTTTGTTTAATTTACAGCCGGTAATAATTGCTATATGATATATCATCATTAATTTGTCAATATTTAAAGAATAGTTTGCATTTGAGTACTTCCCATGCAGACCGTGAGACCAGAAGTGCAAGAAAATATGTATTTTTGAATCAGTGAAGCTGGAAAAATGAATTAAATCACCAATGAACCAAGTGTGTTTATGGCCTGCCAGCACTGAGAACAAACAGTTTCCATTTTCTCACAGACAGACAGTCAGACAGGAAGAGAGAGAGCTTTATGATTTCTGAGGGTCTCTATGAGGGAGAAGGCGTATTAGGTCACGTCATGGGCACCATCGTCGTATCTCAATCAGTGCTTAACTTCTAACTCCCTTTATATACAGTACTGTAAAGTGTGTGTCTTGAGACATGGAGGTCTAAGAAACAGCTGTCTCAGCTCATTTGATTGTAACAAAATGAATCAGAAGCTCAAAGACGTGCATGCTAACATACAGTTAACTTGTTCAAGTGTCACGGCGGAGGACACAGAGCTGGGTGGTCAATGTGTGGGCAAGTGGCATGTCCCTATGTTTACTACAAGAAACATTGATCTACTCGAGATAAACTACAGCGACTCACTGGCTCCAAACAGAATGACTCAGAGTGTCAAACCACAGTCCAGCTGATTTACTGCTGCTTGATACCAGTGACTTTATACAAATATTTGGGAGTGGGCGTGAGTGTATACTACATAAGTGCATTATGTCCTTGTCTTAATGTTGTTGACTTGCTTTTGTTTTACACAATTCCTCTGCAGCCACCACTCACTTGCATCAGTCCTCTCATTTGTTTGTTGGAATGTTCTTTGCAGATGTCCCAGATCCTTCCCTCACTTTCTGTGCTGTGGATGGTTCCCAATGCATGTGCTGTTTTTTTTCTCTGCTTTTCTGGCCTTGCTGAGCTCTGGTTTTGAAAGGCGGGGGGGGGGTCTTTGGGTGTTTGGGTAATATTTCTGCACCCCAGAGCAAAGACCATTTGGCAAGCACCTGATATGGCCATATCAGTCTCCAAACCATGACTTGCGCAAATCTGCAAAAGGGTGTTAGGTGATTTGGAGGATGTTGACAAGGACACTTAAAGTAGAAAGAAACCCACCTTGGAGGGCTTACAGATTCTTCTGTGGTTTCATGTTTCCCTTCTACTGAAATCAATCATTTTTACAGCGAAAAAATGTTCTTTGAATGTTTAAAAACTACTGACAGCCAGCTCAGAGCATAAACAAACTCGTGTTTGTTCAGCCAAAACATCTTGAATCCTCTGGGACGACTGGCATGCTTCAGTCCATGTGTGTTTGTTATCTGTGCGTGTGTACATGTGATGTCGTGCGTTCTGTTTTTGTGGTGTCTTTTTGCTGGGTCCAGAGGGGATTTCCTAGAAGTGGAGACCTCCCTAAACGAGTCAAAGATCGAGTCCTTGGAGAGAAGAAGAGAGGTGAAAGAGGAAAGAAGAGGGGTTCGGAGATTGAATAAACAGTGGTGATGATGGCTGCCGTCATAACCACCTGTCTAATCTCTCAGGTTTATGGGGCCCACATAGTGGTGAACCCCAAGACATGCCACTGATAATGGAGAGTGCTAATGGATGGGTTTGAAGCGATGGCATGTAAGTGTAGTGAAGTGTGTGAGTGGTTGATTAAAGTAAATGATGCAAAGCCAAGCTGCTAATGATGTGCAGTTTGACAAAGTGGCAGCTGATATACATGCTGCATGACTGTCTTCTAAAGGGACCTCGACTAAAACACAGCTTTTGGAGATTACTCTCACAGCACGAGGCAGGGATTACATGGACACCTTGTGATGAATGTATTGCACAAAAAAAATCACTATACTTTTCCCCACAGCAGCGTGTCCTGTAAATCTTTATGTTGAATTTGATTCGTCAACCTGGGCCCCCCGAAAGAGTGCTCCTGGAAAAGTCCAAAGGGGGACAGCACTTGTAATATTTCTCTTTTATAGCTGTAAACCCTTAACCAGGCTGTCACCCCAGATGATACACAGCTCCACCACAGAACTAACTTCACCTTCCCCTCTCGCAGTACGTTTCTCTAGGTGATCTGTTGCTCAACACTTCTTTATATAAAGCAATATTTAAAATAGTAAAAAGCCACTTCCTCTATAAGAGAAGTGAGCATCACTGGAGAATGCAGCTTTGGTGTGGCCTTTGGTGATTACAAAGTAAGAACACTTGTGCCAACAGCTGGGAATGCTATAGCCACGGCACAATGAGTCAACAGTATGAAGAGCATTTCTCTGTATGACACAACCATGGAAATATGCTAACGCCTTAACAGATAAAACAGTGATGTATTTAATCGAGTACTTATGCCCGTTATCTGTGGCTACCCTGTTATTAAAGTGAAAACTTTAACCAAACCCTACAGTATAGTCGTGTTTTGGTTTTACCAGCTTTGTGACTGTTATTTCCATACATTACAAACCATAGGTTTACAGGTATTTGCTCATAAACCAAGCTATTGGACACATGTTCTGACCTTATTGTATTTAAACTGCACACAAAACAACCAGTGAACATTGTTCTGCTAAATTAGCTACCTCCTTCTTTTTGTGCAAAAGTTAAAAACTGTTTCCTTTTGGTAAACATGTTTTATCATTTCAAAATCATCTGGAAGTCAGCTTTGGGGCTTTTTATCCAATATTACTGTTATTTTAAATCCTACTTTCTCTTTGTCTTGTTTGTTGTTACCTTGTCTTTCAGCTCCCAGTATGCACTGCCAGTTTGCTGTTTCTTGTGAAAAGCTCATTACCACAGCCTCTATTTACGTAATTTGCAAGTGATCTCAAGTAAGGATTAAAGTTATTGGATTGGGACTGCAAAAGACCTCCCAATTTCACAACTTTATATATTTGGCAAATAACGTGCAGTTTCAAGCAGGGAAATGGAGAAAGACCTGAGTGGACTCCATTAGAGGTAACATGTTGAATCTGTTGTTAAATGAGGTGCTGTACTTCAGTTTTCAGTCTTTGTTCTTTTTGGGCACTCCAACAAGAAGTAACTGCAATCAGCTGTAAAATATAAAACCAATGTAGCGTGGCCGCGTGCACATGTGTGTGTCTCAGTGTGTTGTTCAAATCAAGAGTAGAGACGTGTTTTGGCTGCGAGCTATATATTGTTTCAATTGTGTTAGGAAGTCTCTAATTCGAACCAGGAATTGAAACAAAACAGACACACTTACACGCACATCCAAACACACATTCAGTCGAAAACGTACAAATACATTTATAGCAATGTGTTCTTGCCAAAAGAACAAAATGCATAAAGTAGCAAGCAGCACAACACTCCCACATTTATCATTGACTGGTCCTGCGGGATTCACAGCTCTCTGTTGATCAATCACATGAATCCGTCTGGTGTCGTTTAATGGACGTGGAATCGTTCACATCAGGAGAAGCTGCTGGAATAAAGTAGAACAAATGATGCCTGTGCTTCGTTTACTGGTTAAATCTACTGCGGTTAGGTCTTTATCTCTGCAGGGGTTAAGGAGCAGGGGGGGTCGTGAGACTGTAGGGGGGATAAAGGCCTTTTGGATGGTTGTCTCATTATATTTGCCATGACATATATCTCCTATTCCTTTATATTATTTCAATCTTTTTGGCAATGATGCTTTCAACTTATGATATGATTTTTATTGGAACCTTGCTGGTTGTTGCGAAACCTCCAAATAGCTAACACATACTCTTACACACATCCACACTATAACTCTACACACACTTTTTACATGTACTTAGTTCCAGCCTCTCTGTATGAATGAATGAACGAATGAGTGATTTCACTTTTTGGGTCATACTATTGAAACGTTGAGTCCCACATGGGAATACACAATAATACCACAACATACTTCTAGTAGTTGGCATCATGTTGCAAAGAAAAACAAACAGTGGTGTAAACCGCATACTGTGTGATTCAAGAATAAAAATTAAATATGTTTACACAGAAACACAATACAAAAGCTTATGACCATGACTAAGTGTCCATTTCAATTTTTGTGATTTCTTTTTTTCAACAACCAAGAACTTTTTTATTTATTTTTTTAAATCATGAAATAAACAAAATATTACGCATTAAATAATACAAATTGTACTCCGCAGCACGTGGACCTTTGTGTCCCACATGAGGAGTCTATTAAAGTCATTATTACACACTTGTTTTTTCCACAGTTAGGGTCCCAACCATAATCAGGGATTCTAGGGGGAAGCGGGGTGGCCAACCAAGAGCCCACATTTACCAAGAGTCCCCATTTAACAGCCCATTAGATCACACCCTGCTTTACGTTGTGTACCATACACTTTTAACTGATTTGTGGTAATCTTTTAAATACATTACATACATTAGAGAACTCAATAAAAAGTTATAAAAATTCCATATGCTAAGTTTGATAATTAATTTGGCTTGATGTTAAGTAGCAGATTATATGAATTGGAGAATACATTTCCAGTCTACATGCTAACAAACTACTGCAGTAATGGAATTAAATGTATATTATGAAATCTGCCACACAAACTCGTCAAGTAAATCTTTATTGAGCTAAGCATCAATAGATTAACAAGTAAGCGAAACAAAATGTGTGTGCGTCTGTGTTTGACAGATTCAGAGTAACTTGTTTATTGCAAATGTGAGACCTGCTGCTTGAAATTTCCTTGGTACTGAAGTGATGTTGGTGTTGTCGTTTGGCAGATTACTGTGTTCATTATTGCCTTGCTCAACCTTGTTTCTGTGTGGTAAACATGTACAAAATGTTCGTCACACAGTGCTGGGTGTTTATTGAATATTCTGTCTTCTCTCACATTAAGCTTTGGCTGCGGCAACCTTCTGCACCTATGACTGGCTTCTTCCCTGTTATCTGTTCCTATGGACAGGACACATAGACAACCCAAATCGTAAAATATGATACCATAACTAGTGATAAGAATCTACAAAGGAAAGTGTGTTATTTTCTAACATGATAAGACTAACACTTTGACCATGTTGGGTACACCTCAAGATAAACAAGATATAGATGCAACACGTTTTTTCTACAATGATGTTCATAGTGACAGTGGTTTCTATACTCTATCTATGAACATTTGTATGATGCAGTAACCATTAATCGTTACCACCAGGTCCCTCTTGTCACAGCTATAGTTGTGGAACATATGTGACTGTATTTACTGTAACTGTAGCCTATCTTGGGATTGTTTTTTCTCTTTTAACTGGGACATGGAGATATGGAAGTAGGAGGTTTTAGGTGAGAATATATGAGGGTGGAAGACTTGGATCAGCGATGGCCTGAGGGGGGTGGATGGATGATGTGAAGAGACGGAAAGCAGAGAACCTCGGGCGATATGGGCCTGGTGCCATGTTGATGTAAAGGTAAAGTATTGAGCAGTGGGAGTTGCCAAGGTTGGTGAGCCAAGAGAGAGGCCCAACATGTATCTCAGGCAAAGGCCCTGGAGCCAGACATGCTGTAGGATCCCTCTCTGAAACATATGGTGGCAATCTTTACAGACTGTTGGGGTGCAGAGAGGGGTAAAAAGGGGGAAAATTGAAGTCAAAGGACACGGAGTAGAATATGAAGTAGTTTTACAGGGTAAAGGCATATTGGGGAGAAGGGGGTTGGAGGTAATTCACTTCCAAGAAGTCTGTTTTCCATCCAAATGGAAGTTGTTTTCAATATAACTGCAAGTTTAAGATGAGCTCTATAAAACATTTTTGCGTCGTAAATCATCCGAAGTGAAAATCCACCATGTGACTGTCACTAGTACTGCTCTTTATTGGGTTAAGATCCTCATGCTTTTCTTTCATTTTCAGTTGAAACTATATACTTCAGCTGCTCTCCCATACGAATAACAACATTAGCACCATTGCAGATTTCACGACATTTTTTAAGTTGTTGCAGAAGGGCTCTCCTTACCCTGGCAGTGGATTGGACCGGAGCCCTCCCACTCGACACACCCAGCGCTGCTCGACTCTCACACATTAAAACAGTCGTCAAGCTGTCACATTAGCGAACACACAGCATAGTTTAGTTCACATTAATTAGGTGATGTAATGTACGACATAGGGACCTCAAGTCCAGAACCATTAAGCTGCATTTAAAGTATTTAGACGATATAATTTGACGCCATTCATCTTCCTCCATGCGGCTCTGCTCTGTGGTCAAAGGTCAAATGGTTCCTGCAAAGGGCTTAAGTTAAAAAATCAACGTGTGCCAATTATCCACTAATTTACAGCTTCCATTTAATCAATGATATGGGTCAATGCAGATAGATGTGATACGTCTGAACACCAACTTCACATCTGAAATTACGTTGTAAAATACCATGACGTATACATGCAGTTAGGAAGGTCCTTTGAGATGTTTTCGAACCTTTCTTGAATACAATTTGATGTAATACATGGAGCGAAACGGTCATATACTTTATAGCAGAATTTTGCCGAACTGTAGACTGTTGTAAGAATCACATCTCGCTGGGTTTTAAAACAAACATGAAGCCGAATCCTGTTCTGTCTGTGTGTATGTTCCCCGTAAGCTGCGACAACATTGAGATCAAAGAGCGACCCTCCTGGGAGGATTTGTTGCTGTGCTGTGGTTAGACTGTTTGGTTTAATGTGGGAGAGTCAACCGCCAGGTAGGAACCCAGAGTGTGTGTGTGTGTGTGTGTGTGTGTGTGTGTGTGTGTGTGTGTGTGTGTGTGTGTGTGTGTGTGGGTGTGGGTGTGGGGGTGGGGGTGGGGGTGGGGGTGTGGGTGGAGAAGGAGAAGGAGAAGGAGAAAGAAAGAAAAAGAAAAACTTCTGGAACAAACTAAGGATGACAAGAGTTCACAAGTTCACTTAATGTTGAAAAATCACTGTTGACTTTTCAGAAATGCTGTCCAACATTATGCTAATGATGCTGAGTTCAGGAACCGGCTACATGGCTCTGAACAGCTTACCACGAAAGGATCAAAACATTTCCATTAGTGCCCAGCTGCTTTAATCATTTCCAGTGTCTAGATCAGGGATGTCCAAACTTTTTCACCGAGGGCCACAATCAGAAAAACCTACGAAGGGCTGGGCCACTTAGGAGAGGTGAAGTATATTGCCTCATAAGTTAGCTAAATCAATCAAATGTAGGTAAATTATTCTTGATACTTGAAAATCCTTTAAGAAAACCAATGGCCTTCAACATAGCTCTCCATAGGGTTTCATTTATTTTGTGAGCAGCTTAACCCCTACAACAGAATCTTCAGATTGGTTGTAATAAGAGGAACTAGGAAGGGTATTTTTTAAGCTTGTTACGAGCTACTTAGATTTGTTAGAAAAAATGTTTTCATGTGGGCCGCATTTTGCCCCCGGGCCATAGTTTGGACACCCCTGGTCTAGATACTTTGATATTTATTGATGAAAAAACACATTATAAAGAATAAATCATTTAAAAGTAATTAATGACTTAATTGTGAACAAATTGGAACATGTAAGAGTTAAAAAACAATTGAAAAAAACTGTTTAGTATCTCTGGATTTTTCAGCCAGTTATTTTTAGTGTCCCTTTACTATCTTAATATGCAACACAAACTCAATAATTTTATCTTGTCAACCCAGCACGAAGGTTGACTGCAGGTACAGTGCTCAGCGTGAATGAGTACACCCCCTTTGAAAAGTAACATTTTAATCAATATCTCAATGAACACAAAAACTATTTTCAAAATGTTGACAAGACCAAGTTTTATATAATATCTGTTTAACTTCTAACATGAGAGTAAGGTTAATAATATAACTTGGATTACACATTTTTCAGTTTTACTCAAATAAGGGCGATGCAAAAATGAGTTCACCCCACAACAAAAACTACTACATCTAGTACTTTGTTTGGCCTTCATGATTTTTAATGACAGCACCAAGTCTTCTAGGCATGGAATGAACAAGTTGGAAACATTTTGCTACATCAATCTTTTTCCATTCTTCCAGAATGACCTCTTTCAGAGACCGGATGCTGGATGGAGAGTGATGCTCAACTTTTCTCTTCAGAATTCCCCATAGGTGTTCAATTGGGTTCAGATCAGGAGACATACTTGGCCACTGAATCACTTTCACCCTGTTCTTCTTCAGAAATCCAACAGTTGCCTTAGATGTGTGTTTAGGATCATTGTCATGTTGGAAAAGTGCACGATGACTAAGGGCACGGAGTGATGGAAGCATCTTCTCTTTCAGTATAGAGCAGTACAACTGTGAATTCATGAGGCTATCAATGAAACTCAGCTCCCTGACACCAACAGCACTCATGCAACCCCACATAAGGACACTGCCACCCCCACGTTTCACTGTAGGCACCATACAGACACCATACAGTTTTGAAGCCATCAGTTCCAAAAGCATTTATCTTGGTCTCATCACTCCAGAGTATAGTAGAGTCCCAGTAGTCTTCGTCTTTGTCAGCATGGGCCCTGGCAAACTCTAGGCGGGCTTTTTTGTGCCTGGGCTGTAGGAGAGGCTTGCTTCGTGGATGGCACCCATGCATGCCCTTCCTCTGCAGTGTACGCCGTATTGTGTCACAGGAAATAGTGACCCCAGTTTGGCTTTCTACTTCCTTAGATAACTGTATGCATGTCCGTTTATTATGGTTAACAATGTTTTATGGGCTGCATTTTCATTTAATCTGCAGATTTTCTCTTACTTCAAATACCATATCCTTTATTTGTGTTATTTTTTAATACTTTGTTAGTGATACCTAATTATTTTTGGGTGAAATTAAAATGTTCAATTGTAATATTTGCATTTTTTTTCCTGTTTGCCAATAGATCATTGTCATATTTAACTTTTGTTTAAGTTTAAAAAAACAATATCAGTTGACTGGCTCTACTGTAGAACTGATTAAATACAACCAGCTGGATGGATATCCTTTCTAGGTCAGCTGAAAATAATAAAAACCTGACATACAAAATGCTGCACAATTACCTGAATCTTTCATTATGGACGCATATGGAAACTAGTGTAGTGGTTTAAAGCGTAAGCTGCCACGCACGTACACACACATGCAAAATAAATTTTCATCCAGCTCCTTTATCCTTCCCTGAGCCCCTGTGTAATCAGGCCTCCCAGGCAGAGGCTTTTTGGACGAAAGTAGGACCAACACTGGTTGAAAACCCGGGATCAGAAAAAGGCTTCCAAGAGATGTCCTCAAGGCCCAGGACTGGGGGTCCTCATGGTGGGGGTGCACATCTATACATGTGTCATCGGAACTGGTGTCCTTGAGTTATTAAGTGATTTCTGGATGAACTACAGGAGGAAATTGCCTTCAGGTTCCAACAAACCTTTTGTGTCTGTGTGGCAAAATACCAAGTGTTCCTCTCAAAACTGGCCTCTCTCACTTTCTCTTTTTCCTCTCTTCTTTCCCTCAAAGTTCTGACACACTTAATTGTCAAGGCAGCAGCGTCTCCTCCAAGGCACTGACTGCATCCGAGAGGAATGCATGAGCTGGATGCTCTGACACACACATACACAAATGCACACGCAAGTGCACATGCTTGCTTGCAAACATGAATGGATAAGGGCAAACCCGTGCACGCACATTCACACAGCTGTCTCTGGAGGGGAATAACTGGCAACAGCAGGTGGTTTCAAAACACTTACTGGAATCACAGTCACTCCTGTTGCTGACAAAACTGATGTAATGCTTGTGAAAGTAAGATCAAGATATAAAGTTTGCAGAAAAGCAAAAGCGATATACCTGGTTTAACCTTACAGATTAAACCTTAAGGGGCTCTAATCACACTCCCTTTCCCACCTACGGGACATTTCAGAGTCTCCAGTTCACTAGACTTGCTGGTAGGAGGTGAAGGGAGCAAAGAAGAGCCCATCTCTGGGTGTGACACCTAATGCCTGCTGGGATTGGCTCCAGCTCGACTGCTGACCCTGACCATGATAAGTTCATGGGTGTTTAATAATGGATGGGCTCAATTTAAATGCACATTGCAGACATGAGGACATCTGTGATGCCTGAATTGTAATCGATGCACATGCTGAATTCAGATTTGGACTGCAGGAGGAATTTAGGCATTACTTTCACTTGGCTACACTCAGATCTTTAGTTTCTTTGTCCTGCCCTTATTGTGGAAAACTGTGTCATGAACTTTTCACCTTTTCATGTTTGTGTGGTAAAACATTGTGGTAAAGCATATTTTCTTCACTTATGGTGCTTGTATATGAACTTTGCACTTTGCTTGTAATTCTGCTTAAGTGGACAAATGCTTTTATAACAGCTCCCCATTGCCAACAAACAACTAGCTTGAGGAGAGAAATGAGCTATGTACTGTACTTGGCTTGGGCTGAGGATGGATGTTGCTGTTTCACATACTTTGGATCAGTTTACTGTATCCATCCCATTTACCAGAAATAAATGGATTTATATCTATATCCTTCCGGGAGTAACTGAGGATGCTGGGGAATGAGTTTGTGCAATCTTTGTCCCTGACATTTGCTCTACATCCATCAAACACTGAAATTAGTGACCTAGATTGGGGGTCATAGGTACAAATGCAATATTGGGTTAACTTTTGCCAGTGTACGTGTTACCCTAAATACAAATATGCATCACAAATGTATATATGGTCCCTCCATCATCAATCACATACTGTTGCTACCTGCATGTACACATACTGAGACATACAGTGAGAATATATAGCAGTAAGTCTGACGCCTGCATTCAGCATGTCTGATTCTATAAATCCTAACCTCAGTTTTCCTTTGCTTATCCTCAGCCTCTCCCCCCTTAAAAATAGACCCTACCAAGTTTGGCCCTTCAGCTGGCAACCACATACAACATCCTCTCTCAGTCAATGAGCAGAGAGACAGGTGTGTAGAGATACCACGCGGTATATGCCACTTGTAGCAGCCAATGCTGAGGGCTACAGGATATGGAGGAGTCGTTGTCACTATCATTTATAGGGACCGTGTTCCCGGATCAAAGCATTGCCTGCGTGATTGAACTTTAGCCTAGAAGTAAGAAGAGAAGGTGTGCATGCCTGCCGTGCATATTCCCGGCTATCCTGGAGCTTTACTGTCTCTGCTTACTGCTTTCAATCAATCTACCTGGATGCAATATCACACCAGCCACACCGGATTTTAAAATCAGCCTCGGAATATGAGCCTCTGAAATGTTTGTGGCGTGTGTTAAACAAGACGCTTTACTCATGCGTCAGTAAAAACAGTCATAGGCAGATTTTCATGGGGTGACTCACGGAGGAGTTAAAACAGTTCTGCTCCTTTGGGTCTGACCCAGAGTCCAGCGCCCCTCCTCTTATTCATCCACACATTGTTGTCATTACACTCATTACACAGAGGGAAAAGATGAGGGAAATGGGTGTGTCTGACGCTCTGCATTACGCATGCATGGACTCTAGATCCCTCTAAGTGACGGGGGATTTATGGGTATTGATGGCCCACTTACAGCAGAATGGGGCTTGGACTGCATCATCTCCTCGAAGAGAGCGATCCAAGAGTGACTTGGAGGACTAGAATGCCTCCGGTATCTGCTCGCCTGTTGACTGGCAATCCACTGCTGTAGGCCTGCCTGCAACAGCTGAGGTGTGTGTGTGTGTGTGTGTGTGTGTGTGTGTGTGTGTGTGTGTGTGTGTGTGTGCACGTGTGTGTGTGCACGTGTGTGTGTGTGTGCACGTGTGTGTGTGTGTGTGTGTGTGTGTGTGTGTGTGTGTGTGTGTGTGTGTGTGTGTGTGTGTGTGTGTGTGTGTGTGTGTGTGTGTGTGTGTGTGTGTGTGGGTGTGCGTGCGTGTGTCAATGAGCACTCGAAGCAGCAGGACTGGAATTTCATGTGTGAGTGAGAACAGTGTCCGCTGACAATGATTACAGGAAGCAGTTTGTGTTGCATCCTCATAAAAACCTCATAAATAAAACAGTGGGCCTTTTTAAACATTTATTACCTATAGTGATATATTTACATTGTATTAGGGTCATTGGTATTGACACCACCATTGATGCTGTTTTGTTTCTTGACATTGAGACGAGAACTTAGATTTATAAATGATCTGTTTTTACCCGAAGAGAAGTTGTATCACTTCACTGCTTAATAGCTTGAACTTTAATATTTTTTAGATCTGGCATCAAGGACTGAAATAGGAAAAGTAACTCTTCATATTAAGTATATTTTGGAAGGTTTGAGAGCCCACATAAAATGCCAAAAGTAATAATCGTTTGGCAGATAGAAGCAATATACAGGCACATCTGAAAGGAGGGATCATTCCTGCACAATTTTCTGGAATCTGTGACCGATCATACTGAAATTAGAGAGGTTCATGTTGGGTGAAGCTCCATTCGCAGGCTGTCCTCATTCACTGATTTTACTTTAAACTACTAGTAAACGTATTGCACTATTATTCATAAAATTCATTCTATTTGCTTAAGTCGTTACTTGGTTTTTGAATTAAGGTAAAAGTACCACCAAGAGTGCAGAGATGTTTTGATAAGGCGGGCACTGTTTGATTTGGCTCAGTATGATTTGTGTGTGACTTTGTGGAGAGTTTTCCTATAGTTTCACAAGAGGTCTGCTTTCTAAACACAGTTGTGGAGCAGCAACACCATAGGGGAATCCATCATCATTGTTGCCAAACATCTCCGAACATCTGGCAACAGCAATGCAGTGAAATGAGAGCTTGCAATTAAACAACCTACACTGGAATGTCTCATTTGTGTCCTAAGACTTCCTCACTGAGGTTTGTTTGGTTATCCTTTTTTTCCCAGTGACTCACATTATAAAAACAAATATTCCCATCAATATCCCAACACAAAAACAAAGAATATATAAACCAAATCAAAGCAGGGAACTTGAATACTTGCTTGCTGTATGTTCAGTCAGTGTGAGATGGCTGTACGGTGTTCTGTTCATTGTCAGCATTACTCAATGCTGCAGCTAAATCAGCTCTTAAGTGTGAGTTGTAGTTTTTGCAGCGCTGCCTATGTGCAGTTTATTTTTACAAGAACTTGAACTGGTTATGTTAATGCCTTAGCACTGCGGGTATTTAGCACATCCAACCACTAATCTCTAATTTGTATGCAAACATGTCTTCATAGCTAATTTCATTAGCGTTCCTTTCACAACCCTTCAGCACCGCGTGATTATAATGACTAAAATCGATGTGCAGGGTGAGAAATCATGACTGTGCCGATCAAACTGAATTATTCTGAATCAGCACCTTGACAGCTCTTCACTTGTATTCCCTCTAGTGAGAAGGGAATGCTGACGAAGCGGGAGAGAAGCATGCAACTCTCCCTGACGTGATGACAGCGGCATACCACACACATACACAAACATGGGAACACACATACACACATACACCCACAATCAATGTTTCCTCTGGGTACAGGAAAAAAAATACAAGTTTAACAAGGATTTGAGGCAAAATAAGTAAACAGAGCGCCAGGACGAATTTATGCAGGAATGCAGCTGAGTGTCCCATCGGTTCTGGAAAACTTCATTCTCAAACTGCTTCTCAAATATCCAACCGAGAGCTCCAAGTGGCTTCCTGCAAAAACACAGATCTCAAGCAAAGGGCCTTTTTTTAACATCAAATCACTATGATCCAAATCCATACAGCTGATATATTCAAGGTCTTGGTCTGTGGAAAATTCAAGACTCTTTTATAGCTGTATCTTAGAAGCAATTTACGGGTTTATTGTTATAAAGAGGAGTGTATGAGAGTGATAGATGATTGGTTGAGCTCCCTTTTGTGCTACAGCAGATCCTTTTTTGACTAATGTTCATGCTGCTTCTGACCCAAAATATAGTTTCCTCTAGATACACATAAATGCTGCTACTGGTCTACAGAGGACATAATAGCGAATTGGTCCATCAGACTCCTGTCCACCAAGCAAGTTGAAATAGAAATTCAGAAATGTTGGTCTGTCCTGTGTTTTCAGACAAACACATGGAACAACAGGAAGTCATTTAGCCCCATGGCCTTCTGAAGTTCCCATGGCAATGTTTCCCATAGCACAGGTTGTGACCTCAACCCCTTTCACCTCTGACCTGAACGCCCTTTCACCTATTGGAGACTGTCAGGAAGTTTGTAGTGAAAATGAAGCACATATGATCAAGCACATGGCAATAAATCTTAACCACGAGACACACTATTATCTGTGTGTGACTGCAAAGACAGACTCAAAGCATAATAGGTTGTTTTATTTCCCTCAAGGGCTGATATAAGTGACAGACATGCAGAGTACACATCATCAATTACTTAAGGTCTGTTATATAGACACCAAACAAATCTGCCAGTTTAGCATCCAAACTCCTTGATAATACACAGGAGAGGGAAGCAGGCTGTTTCTTAGCGCAGGATGGCACTGATTTGGCACGCTACCAAAGCCACTCAGGGAGGATCGTCAGCACAGGCTCTCATCTCATTTTTAATTGAAAGCGGCTTTTTGTTTCATATCACAAAGCTCCCACTGTGCTGTCTCGTCTCATCCTCTAAGCTCTCAGCTGGCGTATGAGAGCTCTGGGCTGCCCAGAGGTCAGTGGTTAATGGCTCCATAATGTGTGGATTGTTGTGGTGGAGGTGGTTGGGCAACATGGGCCCAATACGCCGGGAATGCAGTGATCACTCAATACGAATAGGAACTTTGTGAGAAGAATGAAGGGAGAAGACAAATGTTTTTTTCTAAAAGTGCCACAATATACCTGAGAGATGTTTTTATGAGTCCTGACCCCAATTTCTTTTTCTTGAGTGGATTGCACGTCCTACAGACGGCAGGTTGCCATTATGCAACCCTTTCGCCAGAGGGAGAAGTCTGTTTTTTCACTCTGGACCCGAGGATTGTTATCTTTCCCATTACCCAGAATTGTGAATCTCTGTGTCTCTGAGTGAATGTGTGTCTATGTGTGTGTGTGTGTGTGTGTGTGTGTGTGTGTTTAATATATACACAAAAACAACTTCATGTTGACCCATGTCTAATGCCTCTTCCTGAACATCACTCATAAAGGAGGGTCAGGATGAGAGTGTGGGATTGAAGTTTGGAAGACTGCTGAGTAAGCGGTTTCCCTTACACCCTGAAGCTTTATCTCCCCTCCTGTGTTTATCCTCCCAATTCTTTCTCCTGCACACACACACACACACAGACACACACACAGCTGACCAACCAAAACTCTGGTTGTAATCTTTGAGGGTCATAAAGATGTGAGACTCTCCTCCGCGGGGCTTGCACTTGCATTTCTTCAAAGGTTTCTAGGTGTAATAGATTTGTGTGTGTGTGTGTGTGTGTGTGTGTGTGTGTGTGTGTGTGTGTGTGTGTGTGTGTGTGTGTGTGTGTGTGTGTGTGTGTGTGTGTGTGTGTGTGTGTGTGTGTGTGTGTGTGTGTGTGTGTGTGTGTGTGTGTGTGTGTGTGTGTGTGTGTGTGTGTGTGTGTGTGTGTGTGTGTGTGTGTGTGTCCAAGGTGCTGATATTTCCTCTCAGGGCCTGACTTCACACAATGACCTCCCTCCACTCCTCTTCTGCTAGGAAAAGGCACATGGCAGGAAGTTGGACATTAAAGTGTTCCTGGGTCCACAGGTGGGAACTGTACAGTGCAACACCAACACACACACATAGTACACACACCAGACTGCTTAATGCAGGGGTGTCCAAACTTTTTTCACAGAGGGCCACAAACAGAAAAATACACGGAGAGCTGGGCCACTTCTAGAGGTGAATATTGCCTCATAAGTTAAGTTAACAGAGTTAGCAAAACAAATCAAATGTAGGTGAATAATGCACGATACTTTCAAATGATTTAAGGAAAAAACAGCCTACATCCCGTCTCTCTTTAGGGTTTCATTTATTTTGTTGGCAGCTCATTCCTTAAAACAGAAGCCTCAGATTGCTGATAATAAGAGTAAATATGGAGGTTAAATGTAAAGCTCGTTATAGAAATAAGTTATTGGGCTTTTTTTTATCAACTAAGATTTGTTAGAAATTTTCTAAATTCTAAATGACTGAATTGATTTTAAATTGGGCTAATTAATATATTTGAACATATATATTTGAGAAGAGCAACATAAGACAAGCAACAGTTTAATTTGTGGGCCATATTCCATTATACTTTTAGAATTTGCTGAGGGCCGATTCAAAATGGCCTGCGGCTGCATTTGGCCCTCGGGCCGTAGTTTGGACACCCCTGGCTTAATGCATGAAAACTTACGTCTGACTCCATTGAAAATATTTTGCCAGGCTGTAACTCTGAGCTGTGGATGCTGAAAGAAAAGAAAAGAGGGGAGGGAGGAAGGGGGGCTTAGAAAAAAGAGACGAGGGGAACGAGTTGGACTTCCCCTAACTCCCTGACACTCTGCTCCATGTGATTTTTCTACTTATAACCACGCTTGACTCACTGCATAGCACATTCATAGCACATTTTGGAGCGTCCCATGACACACATTAACTAATAACTCTAAATCACATTTCCTAAGGTATGTCTATGCGAGGATATAAGTGCTCCACTGTGACTCTGGGGTGGTCATGAGTTATGATTTTTGCACAGCTCTCCCCTCTCTCAAGCTCTGGACATTAAGTAAGATGCTTTCAAAACAGAGCTGGTAGTTTTGTATAAATTGTTTGGATTGCCTACTAGATAACTAAAAAGGAATTCATCTTAAGTGACGGCAGGTTATTTCTTATGTGCCCATTTCTGTAAGCGGGTTAATGTTAGAGCCAATCACATTTGGCTAATTAAGGATGCTATTTGGAGAATTCGTTTAGGAAAAATATTTGGCAAATTAACACAGCTTCAGTATGTAATGGTCAGAGGATGGCCCTGGCTCAGACCTCAAAACATCCAGAAATTGTATATCCAAGCCAGCAGTGCTGTTTACTCTGGTTGCACTGACATTAAATCCAAACACCATTTGCTTCCAACTTGGAGAACAGGAAAGGATTTGAGAAGGAAAAATGGGTGAAAGTAACAGAAGATGCCATGTGTTCATTTAATCCTGGGTAATACTGTGTGTGAAACATCCCGACAGTTTTAACCTACAGTGTAGCAATAGTTCAGGGTGTAAATGTGAGAGTCAATGTGACGAAGTGCAGACTCCACAGAGACACGTTGGGAAATAGCAGGAGACAGCAGTGCAGGGGTTTTGTTTTTCTGTGAATGTTGTAAAAACAGGGTATTGTGGGGAAAAAAGACAACAAAAAGTGTTGGGCAACTGAGTGAAGCAACCATATTGTGAGAAGATTGGGCAGTCATAAATAACACGACTCCCTGAGGCTTTTTTTATTTTCATTTTAACAAAAGAAAAAATCTTGTAGCAATAGTAGGACATTTTGGGAAAAATGTGTATTCACTTTCTTAAACAAGAAAACAAGACTATGATTAACTCTCCAGATGGAAGATTTGGTAATGACCGAGAGTTATCTATGTACAGGCAAAAGAAACTATTATTTTTACTGTAATACAGGCTTTAAAAGGAGAATGTTGGGACAGGATACAAGTGACACCAGCTTGTAAATCATATGTGTTCAAGCTCTGTTCAAATAAGCAAAACAGCATTTTCCGGTCTTAAATGTCATACAATACAGTCACAATAAAGTTGTGTTTTCAAAACGGGATTCAGCCAAATGTTAGTTCTTCCAACAGTAGTAGTGATATACAATAATAAAGTAGGTCTGGTATGTTGGGCAAGAAATAGACAGCCAAGTTTAACCAGCAGCAGGTGGTCTTCTCCTTTAGAGGAGTGGGTGGTTTGATTACAAAACTGCTAATTCAAGACATCAGCCACGTAGCATTTAGACAGTGATGCCTGCCAGAATCATTATGGGCATTTAAAGAATTTGCTGCTACAGTGTGCATACTCAACTGTATAATAGGCATGGAGTCAAGGACTGTAGTGGCATGTAGACTGTTAGCCATCAGTCATTTCTAAATGGGTCACTTTGATTTTATCAGACCATCCAAGAGTCAGAGCTGAATCCGTCTGGAAAATACCTGCAACTCATTCCGCTACAAAGAAACATTTTTGGACTGGTTGTGTTTGTTTGTGTGTATGTGGATTTGGATAGTAAGAGAACACCACAAACACACACGCACGCACTGCTTCTCCTAAAAACACAAACAATCAACTCACATGTCCCAGTTTGCTTTCCAAAACTCATCTCTTTCCAACATATATATCCCTTACTTTATTCTTGTGTGTGTGTGTGTGTGTGTGTGTGTGTGCACCTAAGATGATTGAAAGTAGGAAACTTGTGCCTAAATAACAATGAATACACACACACACACACACACACACACACACACACACACACACACACACACACACACACACACAAATGCAGACTTTGGCCCCAGTGGCGCAGAGTAAAGAGCCAGAGCCCAGTCTGACAGAAGAGCGTCTGAGTGTCTGTGCATTTTGCGAAGGGAACATGCTCCCAGCGCAGTCATATAGATACAGGTATGATATATAGGCCTCTGACATCCCCTGAGAGAGCTGGAGGAGGAGGAGGAGGAGGAGGAGGAGGAGGAGGAGGAGGAGGAGGAGGAGGAGGAGGAGAATCTGGGACCAGAGGAACAACTGGTGATTCAGCTGCAGCAGGCCTGGAGGGATGAAATCTATAGAAAAAACAATAATTATGAGTAAAGGTGCGATGGAGCTAGTCCAGCCTTTTCCCAGTCTTTATGCAAAGCTAATTGGTAACTAAGCTGTAGGCCTATGACGAATGGGAAACTGAGGGGTATACAGCTTTTCATACAGCTTTGACAAGAAATCAAATACACAGAATTACCAAATTCTTTCTTACCCTGATGTTTATCAGCCCTGACATCGTCTCTGGTATTGTTTTCAGCTTGTGGGATGCCCTGGACAATACCAGTGTCCAAGACATTTGAAATGGGTTGATCAACATGATGGGACAAATAGCTAATGTGGGATGGCCATGGCATAGCAGACCTTAAAGAGGCCCTATTTGGGGTTTTCCCTTTTTTGTATTGTGTTATATAGGTTTGTGTGCACGTGAATGTTCTAACAAAGTTTATCTTCCACACCCCAATCATGTAAGCGTCCACTGGAATGTTAGTATTTAGGACCATGCCGACCACCCACAAAAACATAGTTGACCCTCCAACCTAAAACAGCACAAACATGCAGCTATCAGTTTTCTATTTCACTGACACCTATCCCACTTTCTGGCAAGCTCTGGTTATTTTAACGACATGTCTATTTTTATCAGGATTTATGTTCAGGTTAGGTCAAACATTTTCTGAGTGCCATTCCCTTGTCATCGAGTGAAACCTTAATCTCTTCACAAGTAACATTATAGTAATAAATGTCAAAAGTAATATGCTTTTATCATTAAAAGTGCCCTATTATGCTCTTTTATGGCCTATATTATAGGTCTCAAATATATAAAAAAACATGTCTCTGACATGTTTTGCTCAAAATACCAAACATATCATGCATTTTAGCATGTCCGCTATCCCTCTGTTTCAGCCCCGTTTTCGAAAGTGCTGATTCTGTGACTTTCGCTGTCATGCAAATAAGCTGAAGCTGGCCACGCCCCTTTGGAGCGTTCCTGACGGAGAAACTCAGCTAAACGCTGCCAGGATTAAAGGCCGTATGATGTTCCAAACCACATTAAGCATTATTTCTGAACAACTCTCCTGCACACATCCTGCACAGAGACACAGAGGTGCTCAGGGGATCCAGCTCGCGACTGTATATTGTGAACGATATGTTGGGACGTGTCACGTGGGCGGGACGTTGCCAGGCGTTCAACGTAAGGCCAGCCCACATTTCCGTTATGACGTCATATCGGCAGCAAATCTGGATCAGCTCGTTGTGATGTGGGTGAGGAGGAAAAGAGAGAGAGTTGTATTTTCTGACACTTTGTGAGTCTCCTTACACACCAGAGACACATATTTATGTATGAAAGACAGCAAAAAGTGCATTTTGCATAATAGGGGACCTTTAAGGTATACCATATACAATAATAATTAGAAAAACGAATTATTGTCAAACTGAATATTAATTATGCTTATTTATATGTGAATGACAACATTAATATGAATTAAATTATTGAAGTTATTATAAATCAGAGAAACCATTTCATATACATTAAATATCACAAGGCTTACTAGACATCGCTCAGTCATCAGGCCATCATCTGTGTCACCTGTATTGTTACCTGTGTTTACTTTACACATCCTAGCACCATCTTGTGGTTAATCAAAACAAATCAATTCATCGAAAAAAGGGAAGAATTGATGAAATTTGAACAAAGCTCATTATTACTAGATGTTTGTACGCTGTTGAATGACCTCTTCCCTTCAGCCTTTTTCTTGGGAATACTTTTTTGCTGAGCATGTGTATGACTGATGGTCTTGACTGTGGAACATCTGTGGAAAATATAATAAATAAATAATCAAGTCCAATCCTTACCTCAGCATGTGTTGCAATATGCTCATGCGTCAGGTCTTCATGTTGAAACTCACATTAGCAAGACTCCTTCTATAACGCTGTGTTTGACTGAAACATACATTATTACAACATATAATAAACAAAAAAGGAGTAGCTCAATGATATGCGACAGCCTTGTTCTTATGTTACTTAAGCTACTCGGTTCTAGTATTGATTATCTTTATATTGTTAATGATCTTGGCTGATTACCCATCAGATCTGGGGTTCCCATATAGGTAGTCAAAGAGATTGCAACCATTCGCCGTTAGTCCTGGAAACACTTTGTGTAGCTGGAAAAATGACAGAAGAGGTTTTGAGTACTTTTTTCACCCTAATGCACAAAACCATGCAAGATGCGATAACAAAACTTTAGTGGTGTGTAGTTGAGATCAAAACGAAGCAAGAGCGCGAAAATGGGCGTAGTAAAAGTGAGGGAGCTGGAAGTATTGGGAAGCGGCCGCTGGTGTAATCTGGATATCATATTTCTATTTTCTCTTGTGGCTTCAGAAGTTCCTAGCTGTACTTTAAGTGCTGCCATTTGTAAAAAGCACAATTATAATCATACTTTTCTATTAAAGGGAACTGAATTATGTTATGTAACACTTCCCTTAATTTGAATAGCTTATTCATTTCTATTGAGTCCTAAAACCTTTTTTGAGTAATTCATATAACGTTTTGTGTAATGCTGGAGAGTTTCCCCTTTCTGTGCTCCTACTTTGTTTCTATGGATTCACAACAACTCAACTGACATGTGTGCTGCTGTGATGTCACCTAAACACAGAGCTGGAAAGTCAACTCTGTGAGAGACAATGGGGAATATAAATAGGCCAGTAGTGTGTCCTTATATGGGACGACATGGAAGCTGGCCGTCATCACCCGTTGATGTTGATTTACAATCTGCAATGCGGTTGTGTAGCTCATTTCACAGAAAAAATCTAATCAGAGCCAGGTTTATCATATGTCTTTATATATTTTTGGTCATTCGACACAGTAAGCCCAGTTTGACGCAGCAGGGTTCAGTTACCCTCCTTTCTCAACCGCCTGTCTACACCCAGAATGGCATCACCACCACCCGCCCAAACACACTCTGACAGCTCATGATATAATGGCACCATGCTCTCTCTTACAGCCTCCCACTACAGTCAGGCTTACAAAACACTGTCCACAGCAATTCAGACAGAAGTGTTTTGGGAATTACACATTATGTTGTAACTCTGGCCCCTTTAACCCTATTTCTGTCAGGGGCTCAGGAGGTTCTGGTAGCTGTCATCATGCACTTCTCAGCAGGAAACATTTTCACACTATTGTAAGCAGCTCTACTTTTAATTATTTTAAGTCAAGTCTCAGATCAATAAAAATCAAGTACTGTGCGAATCGTGTCTCTGTCTGAAGGGAACAAATTAAGCGAATTACAATAGCTTTTTTAAGTCTTTGACTTTTCTGAATGCTGCCCATCCTCTTTAAAGCTTAACAGCATTTCTCCTTTGACTAAGTTCTGCACTTGCATTCATTTTGAGGACTTGCATAAAATACATTTTTCTGTTCAAAATTGTTTCAGAAGATGTAGACATACATATTTTCAAGACAAGCTTGAAAAATACATTTCCCATGATGCAACTCTCCCTGCTTGATAAATGTATTTTCATGCCCCCAGTTAGATGCAGGACTTCTGTCATAAATGTGTAGTCTACAACCCAGAGTCCAGATTACATCACTCCAGATGATAGCTTTTCTCTGAGCCGAGGATCTTTTATACAACCGGATGAGTAGAGAATGACAAGCAATTACACTTGATATTCATAGCTGAGACCAAATCTGTTTAATGCAGACCTATGATACTTTTTTCCAAACTTCTATCAGGTCTAAACTTGAGGGACATGCATATGTTATACAATGTGTAAAATGCCCATTATGTTCAATGTTATATACAAAAGTTGTAGTGGTCAATACATCAAAGAGGGTCATTTGACATGTATCTATAAAGCCATCATACACTGCCCGGCCAAAAAAAAGGTCACAAGCCTGTGGGGGGGCAGTGCTATGATCTGGGGTTGCTGCAGTTGGTCTGGTCTAGGTTCAGCAACGTTATGTGCCCAAAGAATGAGGTCAGCTGACTACCATACTGAAGACAGAACTAAATGTTGTGACATTGCAGAAGCTTGTGGAAACGATGCCACAGCGAATGCGTGCCGTAATCAAAGCTAAAGGCGGTCCAACGAATAGTGCGACCTTTTTTTTGGCCGGGCCGTGTATATACATATGTTTCAAGCGCTATAAGTCGCCGCTGTATTTGATACATTGCTGCTAAGAGGCCTTGTGTGACGCCCTGCTCTGAGCTGCTCTCTGAGTGTGCTGCCCACAGGAAGTTCCCACTGCTCTGGCTATCAGGGCGGAAAATTAGTGTTTGTCACCCACTTTAGTCACAACTCTGTCTGTCTCTCTCTAACACACACACACACACACACACACACACACACACACACACACACACACACACACACACACACACACACACACACACACACACACACACAGTTATACACACACCATGGATCATTGCCTCCAATCCCTTTTCCCACAGCAGCAAAAGAAGACAAACGGGGATCTAACTGTTTAATTGAGCCTGAGGTGCTGGATTACTCTGTTTGTAGTTTTAGGAAGTAGGCTCAAATACCCAAATTATTCCATGAGAAAGTTTTTTTTGCTCTCAATTTGATATCTCAGTTATCTAATTGTTGACTTTAATCAAAACTGTCCAAAATATGTCAAATGCAAGACTGAAATGTAGCTTTATCTATTATCACTTATCTTGTGTTATAATGCAACTGTCTTTTGATAAAGATGTGCAAAGATTAATTTATAGTTTTTATTTTGACACTGAGTTTAGTAGCCACATTTAGTAATACAGTTACATAAATATGTCTCTTTTACAGGATAGTGTGAATGCAATTTAACTGTATACATTACTCTGCACTCTTGCATGCCTTGTACGGTCCCAGTGAGTGTGAGGCGCATTCGCTCAATATAAAATAGGTTCAGCAGGTTTACGAGCTTCATTTTATTTCTCCAGTGGAGCCTTCTTTTTGTGGATCACAAAGAGTAAGAAAAAGCTATAGCGAAAGCAGCAGAAGGCGATGAAGAAAAGTGAAATAAAGAGTTTTGAAAGGGTTGTTGTGAGCGTCATGCATGAAGACAGAGTTTGTCGGGCAAAGAGGAAGTATAAATATGTGTGATAAAAGTCAGCTGGCTTGAAGAGTTTTCTTTTTGTGAGGATGACCTCATTTCAGCAAAGAGTAAAGAGGTGAAAGGTGTCTTGGATCACATAAAGTTTAGAAAAAAGTGTTGAGGCTCCTCTCAGGGCCAAGGAGTTGAGAACCATGGGAAAGAAATGAGAAGTCATGTCATGATTTAATCCTGGCACAATTACAGTACCATCCAAGACTAAGCAGAACAATCTGCAGGATGCATGGTGGAGCTGATTAGAGCTGACAATATCTTAAGAACAGCAGGAACACAAGGATCTGCTTTAGTTTACCCAGAAATGAGCTGTGTCCTAGCATCTGGGTGGCAGTATAGCAGTGCGTTTTTGTTTGTGATTGGACTTCTTTCTTTGTAAACTCAGTGACATTGTTTGTTTTGGGATCTGTTTTAAATGTACAATGTTTTATCTTAATGTTTTTTCTATCAATGCAGGCTTTACTTAAATTGGATAACCATTTTGACTCACAACAAAGCTATACTCTTTTGTGGGAAATTGTGACACAAAGCAGTCACTACAAGTTGTGAGGTACAAAATGAAGTTTGACAGGGTCACAAATTCCCTCTTAAAACATTATACAAATGTTTTAGGTTTCATCCTTTTTGCCATTTCCTTCATTGACTTTTAAAATATTTAGACACAAGCGTGATGATTTTTCCTTGAAGGCTTGTGTCGTTCATGGGAGACTGAGAATGGGACTAGTGTGATCACTGAGGAGTGGGTTTTGATCAGAAAACAGTAATTCTGGCCAAAGCTACAGGAACTGTTGGCAGAACACAGCTACCAGAGGAAGGAATTGTTAACCTCAAACAGAGTAGTACAACAACAAATATAACAGTTTGTAGTGTAAATTAATTTCGTGGTGGTTAGAACATTTTAATTTTATTTAGGGCTGCACAATTATTCAAAATTGTATCATAATCGCAATATGGACTAGTGCAATATTCAAACGGCTAGCAAAGTATTTGTTAAAAGCTTAATATATGTTAAAATATCACTTTCAATGAAGTAGTTTAGAGCTACAAATATATTCTATGAACTTGAAAAGAGCCTATTATGCTTTTTGGGGTTTTGCCATTACTGTAGTGTGTAATAGGTTTTTGTGCATGAAAATGGTCTTTAAAGGCTGAAATCCAAAAGTTCAGAGTTTCTCTCCAACACACTCCCCCCCTCCTAATTTGTAGTCCTTTGTTTACAACAGCTACATAGTGGCATCATTATGTAACACTCACTCTTCTATTGGCTAGCCCCTAACACTTTGTCAAGATTGGCTAAAGGGTAGGACGTCATTAAGCGGTTGATCTGTCACAACAGAGCCGGTCAGCTAACCAATCAGAGCAGACTGGGCTCTGGTTTCAGACAGAGGGTGAAAAGAGGCGCTGCAGCACAGGCAGTATGAGACACAATAAAGACCTTTTTGAACATTATTACCTCTGACATAAATCACCATTATCTGTTGTGACACCCAAGCTTTTTTATCTTATATTTCTTTTTCTGTGTTGTTTTACCATCACAGTAAAACAGTAACAGTTTGACAGTGTTAGTGTGCTACTATGGCAACGTAAAATGATGAGAGTAACGTCATCATCAGTCTCTTTTTACCAGTGTGAATAAATGACACACACGTTGAGTAGTCAAAGATAGAAGTCATTCATCTGCATTTTCTCACAACTTCTTCAACACCACTCCACAGATACTTCACTCCAGTCCTGTCTCATTATATATTCACTTTGTCTTTCAGGAGTAACCTTTATAGAGGGTTTGGCATACCATAGCAGCAACCTCTCAACAGAATTATTTTTCATCACTGGGTTACGAGTCTCAGCTCAGATCCATCATGTTACCACTGATCCCACAAAGATTTGCACACAGCTTCATCCTAAACAGACTGTCCAAACATGTGGGTTTAGGAGAGATTTGGGGGACAGAGAGACACAGTGAGCCTGTTTATCAAACAACACCAAGGACTTGTTCATGTACTATAAATCCAAAATAACAACTACTAGATGGCAGTGCAAGGGTTTGTCGTCTGTTTTGTTGCGACACTGTGAAAATAAATGTTCCTAGGGTTGCATGAAACTAACACTACAATGGCCCCCCCAGCAGAGCCCCTTCATCCAGACCCCAGCAAAGGAACTAAATTTGATTTAACACTGAACACTTACCAAGCTGACAGATTTGAGTTCATACACACTGCTCGGGTTTCTAAGTCAACCTGCAGGGCAAAATATGGTCCTTATTTTTTATTCGCTGCAGACCTGACTTCCCAAGTTGACTTATTTCATTAGGTATTCCTAGTTTGTATTTTTATCAGATTTATTTGTATTCACGTATGCCCCCCATAACAAATAGCTGTAATATTAATGGAGTGTTTTGGATAGGTTGTCATTATTTTTATATTACCTAACCCTGCAGGAAGGCCACTCAAATAGCACTACAACATTTTTCATAATATCATCTGGCCTTATTAATGGCTGTTTTAGGCCCAATTGACAGTATCATGAATCCCTAAGCATTTACAGAATCACTTAAATGTCTTGTGTTTTCAATTTAGCATATGTTACTGTGATTGACCACTGGCACATGAACATACTTGCCCTGAAGCAATAAACCACATCCACTGTTTTATACAGGGTGATGTAAAGGCAAAGAATGATTTGGGCAGCATTTCTGGAAATCAGCTTTAGCCACGTTAGGAATTTACAACACTGTGCACTCACACAGATCACAAGAAGTCTACCTCAGTAGTGAAAAAATAAACAGACTTACTCACATAAGTTAAAGCATACACACATTAAAGAAAGATACTCTGGCTCACAAATCACAAACCGTGGCCCCACAGATAGGTGTGAGGCGGTACCAGAGTTGGCAGGACTTTCAGGAACGTTCTGTCCTGTTAGTATACAGCTCAACTTTCCCCGTATGCGCAGCAGAGACCGAGACAAAAGGGTAGAACAAAAATGATGAGTGGAGAACAAAACAGAGAGGGTCCGTGAAAAATGTACATTATTGAAAACAGAGTCATTTCTTGGAGATCACTGATGAGGTAAAGCAGGACTGTCAAAAAGATGTTTCACTTTTCCAAGTCTGCCATGAAATTTATTTTGACTCTAAAACAAAATTAAAGCACATCAGGGTCACGCTAGATTTAAAGTTAGTCCTTTTGTTAGTTAGCTAAGTATAAGAAAATGCAAACAGGAGGGAAAAGCTAACTTGATTTAATCCAGGGTAACAAAATTCCCCCAAATAAAAGGTTTTTAAAAAAGAGACAAAAGAACAACAATTGTGTAAAATCAAAAACATGTATTCAAAGTCATTTGATCTCTCATGTTACTCTTGGTAAGAAAGTAACGCCTTTTCCCCAAACAATGCTTTGTTACATCTGTAAATCAAATCTCTGTTATTTTATCGTCGTCATTTTTCCATAAAGCATGCCATCAGGACGTTAAGGCAAAACACTTTTTTTATTGCTAAACCTGAAAAGTTTCAAGAAGGCGAGAAGTTTTCATTGTGAATTATACTGATGGAATTCATTTAGCTGAGGTTTTACTGCTGCCTACATTGTGTGTGATCTCCATATAGAGGCCGAGCATGGACCCACTACTCAGTTTATGGGTGAACCACTAAGTGGCTTAATTGAATGCTCGTGCCTAAACTAACACATAAACACATTAGCACTCGTGACACAGAACAACAAAAACATATAAGTAGCTGCGTTGTAGTATTTTGTGGAATGAGAGAATGAATGAAAGAACCTTTAAGGATGGCTTTTAAAAAATTGAAGTACATTTGAGTGTGTTTCAGCTGTGAAATAAAAAGGATTAAAGCTAACTGAAGGAGCCATGCTTGGTATGCTAGTGCTTTATTCTCATCATGTATGTTTTGGAGAATGCTGTGCATTTTTCACAGATGTTGTGTTTTATAAAACTGCACTTTGATATGTTGGAAGTATTGTAATTAAAGCCACAGAAAGGGAAACATTGTTGGAATATATTTGTCAGAGAAATTAGATCCACATGGGATCTGGTTTCAATCAGAATCAAACTCTTGTTTGTTTGTGCACCTCAAGAAACTGAATGAAACCGCCATCTGATTGATTATTAATAGACTTAGTCATCTGTTCAGGGAAAGAGTGTGTGTGTGTGTGTGTGTGTGTGTGTGTGTGTGTGTGTGTGTGTGTGTGTGTGTGTGTGTGTGTGTGTGTGTGTGCGTGTGTGCGTGTGTGTGTGTGTGTTTGTGTGTGTGTGTGTGTGTGTGTGTGTGTGTGTGTGTGTCTGTGTGTGTGTGTGTGTGTGTGTGTCTGTGTGTCTGTGTGTCTGTGTGTGTGTGTGTGTGTGTGTGTGTGTGTGTGTGTGTGTGTGTGTGTGTGTGTGTGTGTGTGTGTGTGTGTGTGTGTGTGTGTGTGTGTGTGTGTGTGTGTGTGTCTGTGTCTGTGTCTGTGTCTGTGTCTGTGTGTGTGTGTGTGTTTGCTATCTTTGTTGGGACAAGGTATTGAAGTTGCCCAACAATGATTTCAAGACATAGCCAAGAACATAAACAAATGTTGGAGGGGTTGATGGTGTATTTCTTTTCCTGTTACATAATAAGTTCTCACGGAATAGACCACCACCACCACCACTACAAGAAGTACACTCACCCCTCTCCCTCCCCATTTTCTTCCTCCTTCAAACTTACTCACTCTCATTTCAACTTCTTGATTCAGTAATGAATGCTAACCTAATTCAACACAGATTGAGCATCATGACATGCATTCCTTTTATTATTTTCCCCTTTATTTTGTGCGTGTGTGTGCACATGCGCATGCGTGCGTGTGTTCGTGTGTGCGTGTGTCATAAGGACCCAAGGCTATTTGTCTGACTTCACTTTATCACTTTGACCGAGAATTTAATTTAATTATAAAAATAATAATAATATAATAAAATAATAGTTTGAAAAACATTCAAACTATTATTTTGGGACACAAATGTGGCTCAAATAAAACCTCATTCTCTAATCCCTTAGGTTACGGCACTTTTTAGCCAAACCTTCACCCGTGTGTCACACACACACACACACACACACACACACACACACACACACACACACAATTTTGTGAATACCATTACCGAGCAGACTTGCCAGAGGTTTTTCTACTCAACATGTCAGTCAACTAAAACTTTACCGTCAAATCTAACTGTTGTGCAATTACGAATCCCACCAGGCTTGTGGGCAGAAGCTGTAACGAGTTTGCAGAATGGAGGGAATAGCATGATCTTCCACACACTTAATGGCCTCCCAGCTGAAGTCCCTCTTTGGCAGGAGAAAAAATAAGCAGCTGGCAACTCATTCTGTATTGTGTGGCTGTCCACACGCCCCGAGGAGGTTAATGGTGGTTAAGGGTTTAGTCAATGGAAAACTGGCCATTCCAGACGAAGGAGAAGTTACAACTTCAATCAATGGATAGGCTGGTAATGTTGATTTGTTCTTCCCACGGCCCTGGTTTATTTTCAAAAAAAGAAAACTAAACTCAAATTTGTTACTTGTCGTGATGTTCATATCACTCATTAGTTGGATGTGTCCAGCATGGGAGCAAGACAGTAAACACAAGAGGAAGTTCCTGCCCATATATCAAAAACCCATCATACATTGTTGCTTGTTAGACTGCCATATTTATTCTCCAGCGGGCTGCTAATTGATTCCGATGTTCTGCATCCCAGTAAACAAAGCACACCTGGTCATGAGAACTGTTTAGTTAAAACTTCCGAATTTGGCCACACATTGCAATTGGCTCAGATCAAGGTAGGATCACATTCCCACCAAAGGAACGGCTCTAACTTATTATCTCTTCCAAATTTCATGTTAATCTATTTAACATCTATGTGACATTTCCCTCAAAAACCCCAAAAATGATTTACCTGTTGGTGGCGCTACAACAATGTTAACCGGTCATCAAATTCAGTAGGATTTAGCGCCATGGGGACCTTGAATATCTGTAAATCAATATAAAAGTTTCAGTCCAAACCAAAGTGATGGACTGACTGTTGGACCATGTGATGGATAGGCAGACTTTGACTGAAGCATAAAAACCAAATAAGAAGGGGAGAAATGTTGGGAGGACTGCATGCTGCATGGAAAGGCCTCCACAAAAGCCCTTGATGTCTCACATAAAGCTAATGGGCTCATCATAGAACAACATTTCTTTACATCCCATGTGCATCCATCCATGCATGGCCATATGTGGGCTTGTGTTTAGATGTTGGTGCCTGTGTGTATGTAGGTTTGAAACTGGAACCTGAGGGGGGGGGAAACACTTTAGTGGATGCTGTGTGAAGAGGCCACTGACCACAGAAAGACCACAGAGTGAGAGGCGCTGCACCACAGCCTGCACGGTGAAACTGGAGAGGGCTGAGCTGACCAAACACCCAGCAGACAACAGCACTGTGGCAGAAGAATCAGAGAACAAGATGGACAACGTGGCTGGTGTTAATGCACAAACATACACTCCCATCCACGCATGCATGCAGGCACACATCCACAGTTTCTGTCTGGATGACATGTGCCTTCTTTTTGCATGTTGGACACAATCAAACACAGCAGCATGTGCAGATACAAGTTATTCTCTTCTACTAAATTAATGCAATGTCTTCATCAGAGCACCAGTACTTTATATTCCCTGTTTCATTAATCCCCATACAGATAAAACCAGGATTGATATAATACAGATGCCAATAAGCACCTCTGCTCTCCCAGAGCCTGCACAATAGACCAGAGGGGCCAATAACTCAGGGATTACCCAACTTGTTCTCTTCTATTAATCTTTAACAATATAACATGATGCACTTCTATGAGTCATTTATTACTTTATCAGCTCCAATCATCAGGGGCTTGTAGGGGAATAAGGAAGGGTGACAAGACAGAAAAATAAGAGAGTGATCGTGAGGGAGAAGAGGGATAGCAGGATTCCCAGGAAATGAAGATACAGGCAATAGTGGCCTGTGGAGAGAGAAAAGGGGATGATGGAGAAAGGGGATTGTGAATCTGAGGAGGAGAAGGGAGGGCTAAATCAAAACCATATGCAGGCTGAATCTCCTGTATTGTTCCCAACTCAAACCAGCTGTCCGCTTTTGGCTTATCCATCAAAATAAACATTTTCTCGATGGCCACAAGCTACATTGGCCTGTTATTGATTAAAAAGCTGTGGCCTCATACTCAGTGGAGTGCAGCACACACACACACACACACACACACACACACACACACACACACACACACACACAAACAAAGGTACAGGAATATATGTTCCGAAAATGCTGTAACTTTTTATGCACCCAGTTGCAGTCGGATTATTCACCCATATGCGATGGTACAGGGAAGATCCAGAGACATGTGTTTACTGCATGCTTGTTTGTTTGTTCCACAGCAACCTCGCCTCTCTTAAAGCTGTTCAACCTGAGTTTGCTGGCTGGAGGTCAGAGCATTTTGAAACAATTACTCCAGGGCTCTTGAAGATGAGTCACACATTTGTTTTGCTTTGTGCTGACTACATTGCTGCCATTAAAGTTTTCATCAATTTACAAACCACAGTAAATGCTTCAAAGGCTTGCTTCAGCCGAATGCGTCTGTGTCGAGGGTCTGTGTTGGATCTGGACGTGCATGCCAAGTAACCTGCTGCCTGAAATCAGTGCATCAGAACTCAATCTCTGAGCTGTCTGTTTCAGTTCTGATCTGCAGCATCTCCAGAAAGATCAAGTGTGTTTGATAAAGTCTGGAAGCTACTTCCATGCCTGGATGCATTACTATTAATACACTTCCTTGTTTTAGTAGCATGAATTTATTAATACAAACACATTTTGACAGAGGAGTGTGTGAGGTCGGAGCACAAGCTAAATCAAAGAAAAATAGGCCTACATATGTATTCCTTTGGTTTGATAAACACAAGGGGACATAGGTGTGATGCACAATAACTCACATTCACTTTCTGTTATTCAGTATGGGACTTTATGTAGAATCCTTCACCCCTTGTTGCTTACTACTATTTATGTTGTATTGTGTGATACTTTGAATAGGATGCAATTGTCCTCATCGGAGACTTGGCACTGCACTCTACTATGCATTGTAATAATGATGATTTTAGACTCAGACATAATCACTTCTGGTCTGAGCCACAAAATGGCCTTGAAAATATCTTTACATTTTTTCGTCCAAGGTTTCACTTGTGGCTGGATGAAACAGGATGTTTGGACTGAGGTAAATTATCTGAAGAACTGAGAGCAATAAAATGTATTTGAGAAGCTTGAACTCCATTTGGAGAAATGGAAACATACATCGCTGGCTTATTTTACTGCTGCTAGTGCTAGTAGCTTAAAACTGCATTAAAGGATTTTTATACAACATGTATTTATTTGATATTTTTTTAAGATGAAAATATTGATAAGTGCAAATTCAAAGCTAAACAAAGACCAGCATCTTATATCTGGAGTGCATGCTATTACATGTTAAAGCAAAAATAATTTACACAGGAGGAGAGAGATATTCTGTTTTCACAATTTTTCTTAATTAGCAACATATGCTAACATCTTAATATCTTTAAACATGACAAATTAACATTTTAACTTGCATATTGTAGTACAGGAATTATCAGAGGCATTAAGATTTGTCGTCTGTGGAACAAAAATGTGTCATGTTTCCTAGTTTTTAAATATTTCAGTCTGGATCAAAGTGGTGGACTGACAGACCCACTAACATCGCCTTCTATAGAGCCACACTCTAACATGCTTACATGGCTAAAAATAAATTACATTTTATATATGAAATATTATCACTATAAATGACTGAACCACTGCCCCATGCCACAGCTCTGTAAACTGTAATACTGATCAAAGGGTTGGTTGAGTCAGAAAGCAAAGATGTAGTATGATGTAGCAGCCTATACATATTGCCTGTAATAGCACTTCATCTCACAGTACATGCTGCACGCACGCACGCACACACAGCATATACACAGCGACATGTATGCAGGCCACATTTACGGATCAACACAGACAACCACAGTCATCTGAAAACCTAAGAATATAACACACACATCTGACAGCACTAATAAGGGAAACCTAATACACACATATTCCGTGGTTTGCAGATGCTCAGGGAAGAGAGGGTCCCGACAGTAAACCGAGACTCTGACGCTCTCAAACATCTGGCATCCACAGATAAACTTAAACAACCTCGGTCATAAATACACAGTGCCATGCACACCAGACATGACAGGAGACAGAGGTGCTGTTAAAGGAGAAATATGGGAGTAACACTGCAAAGCATGAGACAGGCAGGTGAAGGAAAATAAGGGAAGGTTGAAAATATTACATATAACAAAGGATTCAGGAAGAAACGAGAGAATAAAGAAGATGGCAGCAAAGAACAGTAGGATCGAGCCAGAGTTGTAACAAGTATACTCTGATCCTGTACTTCGGTAAAAGTAGAAGTAGAGTGTAGGAACTGTTACAAGTAAAAGTCCTGCATTCAAAATGTTACTCAAGTAAAAGTACAAATCAGCATCAAAATGTGCTAAAAGTAAAAATACTCATTTTGCAAATTGTCCATATCAGAATAATATATATGATATATTTTAATTATAATGACTGATGCATTAATGTGTTTATCAAAGCTGGTAAAGGTGCAGCTGGTTTTAATTAGTGGTATACTGCAGGGTAGCTTATGAATTTGTATTCAGGTGTAACTTTAAGTGATGATATATAATCATGAATCCAAATCTGCAAAGCAACTAAAGGTATTAAATAAATGTAGTGGAGTAAAAGTACACTATTTACCTCTGAAATGTAGTAGGGTAGAACTTCAAAGTAGCAAACGAGTCATTTAACCAAGTCCCCTCAAAATTATACTCAAGTACAGTACTTTATATAGAGAATACTGTATGACTACATAAGTGAAAGTAAGTGGCAGTAACAAAGGAACAGAGGAAATGGAGAGGAATGGGGATGACTTTTTTCCTTATGCAGTGAGTTTTATGTTTCTGTTTAGGTATTTTTGCCACTGTCTATTGTCCGACTGTCCATATGTTTCCTACCATCAAGCAGTTCTCTGTCAGACGAGTTATACAAATGGGAATGGGATTAACCTCGGCTAACAGACAAGGGCACGCAGGCCGGACCGTTTGGGTGGCCTTGTGCGGTCGCTGTGCAGCATCCTTCCTCTTCATACTTGAGCCGCACATTAGCGCTGTGTTTGTTCTCTTTCAGTGTTGTGGAGATGAAGATGGATTGAGAAATTGTGCTGTGTTTATTTCTGTGTGTTCAAGACTGAGGGTAGGGCCGGCTCTGTTTGACCACAGAGCTGCTTCATATCCCCCAGCAGGCTTTGCTGTGTCCAGTGCCAAAAAAAACAGCACAGGCTTTAGACCTGGAGAGGCCATATCCTGCTGCCTCGTAGTACTGTACGTGTGTGTACGTGAGTGATTGATTTCAGAGGGGATTAGCATGTAAAGACCCATTTGAGTGTTTACACTTTTAAGTATACGTGTTTGTGAGGAGATAGACAAACATTGTGTGAGTCTTCATGTGTGAACAAAAGTGTTGGGGTGAAAATGTGTGTGCATGTGTTTTGTCTGTTCTCTGAATTGAGGGGTACTGTTTATCCCGGGTTAACTCTATCCCCCCCTTTTAACCCAAAACAGTCCAACAGTAATGACCTCATCATGCTGCTCTCTCTCTGACAGGATGAAGAGGCCCGCTTTATCACATGACTTACAACTAAGCAATGAATAGCGTCTAGGTCGGTTGGATTTTCGCACATAAATTGCTGCACAGTAGACACTCACACACTCACTGTAAACATCCTGCAGTATGAATGTGCTTCTCTGGGCATGAAAGTCAACCCTAATGTAACCCCAGAAGGAATCACACAGCGGCTATACTGTTTTAATGCCTGCCTATAGAACGGGTTGCTCATTACGTAACCATCAACAGAGACAGTGTTGTGTATGAGAGCTCAGTCTATGTCCTGGTAAAAAGCAATTATTGTATTTATAGAATATGTTTCAAAGCAACTTCAGGAATGCAGCATGTCACACTGTAGAGCATACTGTTAGTTACAGCTATGGATTCTTTCATTCAAGTCTTTAGTTGTGACGAATGAGTCCTGCAATACAGATTATACAACAACAAAAATAAATAAATACCAAGTTGCGTAAATGTGTGGCATGGTTTGAAGTGGCAAGATAACATGTGTTGTGGCTTCACGTGATAAATCTAAGGGAATGTAAGAATTGTTACCCAAACCTTACTTGCTTATCAAAGTAAATACAGTATGTCGGGTGAACAGCAATTATTGCATAAATAGACTGCGTTAAATAGCAATTTCAGGAATGCAGCATGTCATACTGTTGGTCACAGCTATGGATTCTTTGATTTAAGTCTTTAAATTAGACCAAAAACATATACACAAATGTGTAAAAATGAGTGTGTGATTCTTTCACTTCAAAGACGATTCTGATCATTTTCCAGCTTTGGGAGAACGGACGTGTGAAGAGATATCTTCGGCCCTCAGGGAGGGAGAGGGAAAAGGAAAAGACAGAGACTCTCCATTGATACTCAACACAAACTGCTGACTGTTCTCTCTGTGGGACAAACTCTCTCCCACTCTCATGTTGCTTTCCTGTTGTTTAAATAAAATACTCGACAGTTTAACTCAGGATGCAGAGTTCATCGGCAGGTCTCTTGTGTCGCCTCTTTTCTCACTTCATCATCAGACTCCTTTTGGCTGCAAACTTCTCTAGAAAAGTCAGCTACCACTCAAAACCAATCACAGATCAGTCTGTTTTCTCTACAGCAGATACAATCCTTTATCAGTAGGAGTATTTGTCAATGGTAAAATCATTTGTGTAAAGGTACACCGGGATCTCTTGAATCCTGCGAGGTACGTTATGCTGCGATCAGTGGGAATGTTTCCTATAAGTTTCCTGCTGTACTTCAAAGGTACATTTGTGGTTAGAGAAATATGTTAGGTAAAAACTACAGCTGGAGAAGTGGACTTGTATTCCCTGCTCTCTCTGCCTCCCTCCCTCCGTCTGTGTGGCAGAAACCACTGCACCTTTCTTTCATCTTTATTTATCACCATTTGCCAGGCTGGAATTTGAAAAGTGCTTCTGCATGTGTGATGTGTAATCAAAACTAGCACTGTTAAAGTCATTGGGTTCGTTCAATTACATTAGCTGTACTGAAAACTAATTACCACAGTAAAATTAAAAGTAACTATTTCAGCTTTAAAAAGAAAAGTTTTGCGTTTTTGGAAACAGCAAATAATGACAGTTTGATGTTTGCATGTTCAATTTGAAGATAAAGCCAGCAGCCACTTAGCTTAGCATGGAGACTAGACATAGGAAAAAAGCCAAACTGACTCTGTATAAAGGTAAAATTACAACCATCACCTCCTAAGAGACGTATTAATTAGAACGTTATATCTCTCTTGTTTGATTTGAACCAAGAAATATATAAAAACACCAAAGATGGATGCAGTGACGTCCTTGTATTACGTGGCATTTGAAATAAGCCTTAACCTGTGAGACGTACAGTATGTTATCCATCATGTATCATGGTTAATTAGCTCATCATTTCCCGTGATGATGTTTACATGTGTCCCCTCATCAGAGAGCTGTCAGCGGTAAAGGGGGAACCTTAAAGAAGTTGTCTTTTCACCAATCTGACCAAGACATTTTGCATGAATATGACCTAACCATAGCAGTGTCACATCAGAAAACAGATTTCAGAAGGCACAAACAATTCCCCTGCTGATTGAAGAGTCAGATCAGCAAACTGTTCAGTTTGTTGTCATAGATGCATGGAGAAACAAAGCAATTGTCATAATTTGGAGGACTTGGAACTCAAGTTAAAAGTTGGAGAAATTGCAAAAGAAAGAACGTGTGCATCATAATCATAATCAGATGCTGCCCTTCATAACACTGTCCTTGAATTTCAACACCACGATGCCAAGTAGTGACAGAAGGGCCCTTGAAATATCACCATACTACCTACACACACGTGCGAGCACACACACAATTTAACACCTTATCTTCAGCACCACATACTGAGGCAGTTAAATCTAATGACCCTTTTCTTCTGTCGCATTAATGAGGAAAACAAACTAAGTGTTACCTTCTTCTTCGCAGCCACCTCGCCTGGCCTCGGGCTGAGTGATAAAACACTTGTCAGAGAGGGAGTGAGGATGATCTCACATGTTGTTCCATCGGCTTTCCTTCCTATCGCTAGGTCAGTACACACACACACACACACACACACACACACACACACACACACACACACACACACACACACACACACACACACACACACACACACACACACACACACACACACACACACACACACACACACACACACAATCTCTCAGGGGCTTAGTAATTGTGTTGGACTCTGAGGTCCCACTAGGGATGTCAGCCTGTCTCGGGTTAGCACTGTGAGCGATGTGGAGGGCTTTGTTGGTGATATAGTTTGCCAAAGGGTGCTTATCGCGAGAAACACTATCTCATAATATAAACACACCTGTGTCCTGTAACGATGCCAGCTCCACTCCTCCTCACCCTCCATATTTTCCCTCCTCATCTGTTTCACTGTGACCCTTTTTCCATTCCTGACATCCCTTCTTTCTCCCTCTTGTAGGATTTACTTCAGTTTCGGTCCAATGAACTCTGTTTCCTCCATCATTCCTCTCTTCTTGCCCATTCTAAAAAGTGCCATGTACTCAGAGGTTACACACACACACACACACACACACACACACACACACACACACACACACACACACACACACACACACACACACACACACACACACACACACACACACACACACACACACACACACACACACCTGTTTTATACATTTTTATGGAAGGCACTTATTTCAAAGAGAGGAAAGGAACACTTTCAGATGCAGAGGTGAGAGTTTAAACCATAAAAAATATATCTTAAAAGTAGGATTTTTTCAATCGAGTTGCGTGTGTGTGTGTGTGTGTGTGTGTGTGTAACCCCTGCTGTCATGCACAGCTCACATCTGCTGTTCATTTACTTTCCACTCATCTCCCAGTCATCCTACTATCCATCCATAGACTAGGTACACACACACACACACACACACACACACACATGTAAATACACACCGCTGTTCCTTCACACTGGCCTCTGTAACATAATCCTGTCATGTAATAATGCCTGGAGGTGACTGATAAATGTAAACTGAAGAGAACATAAACATGAGATAAGACCCTCTACCATGGGGAGGCCTGAGGTCAGGCTGAGGGCTTAATGAAACCTCTGGAGAGGCTGGCATGAGGTCCGGTTAATTTGGACCGGACACTGGATCCCGCTGGAGGGCAAAGGTTCCTGGGTCAGTGTGTCAAGACCGGTCATGTGTTTTTCTTTCTGTCTGATGTATTTTGTCTATTGCATTAACCTAGTGTTGCGCAAGAAACTTGAAAATGTGATCAATCCCTAATAATCATTTGAAAGAACCTCACAGATTTAGAGAAAAACAGAAACAGGAACCTCTCATGTATACCTATGTGTCACGTTTGAATGACTTAGGAGAACAGTAGTGGAATGGGTAATATTTTATGGTAATTTTAGGGACAATGATTCTGCTGGTGAAATCCCACAAACCTCATGAACTGGTTGCATTTATGAGGTGATTTGTTTTTGGCTCCATGGTCAATTCAAAATGCTTCATCAGCGACAAGGGTAGACTAATACCAACAATCTGGCACAGACTGCAAGACACACGGCCTCAGACGATCACCAAAATAAGCCCTGTTTTAAAAGAAAGGCTGATTCCTCATTAATTTGAATGGCACAGCTAGAGTATATTGACTCAGCAAGGGTGCTTTCGCAGAGATACCTAAGAAAATGATTTGACCTCTCTGTTGGATTGCGTACTCTTACTGTTGACCTTGCAATCGTAAAAAAGTTAAAGTGATTTTCACCTTTATACATTTCCTGACAGTCCTGTATGATATTCATATACACTTCAAAGTTGGCTTATGATAAGATGACCTACTTATTGATTCTCCTCAGCACCTTGCATTGTTTTAAAGCAGGCATTTTTGGAACTGAACGCCCACAGCTATTACTGAATTTACATCTGTAATTGCATACAGACATCTCAGACACCTATTGTATATGTGATGCAAATGTGGATGCCCATGTAATTGAATCCAGACCCTCCAACATCAGTGCTGCGTCTCTGATTGAACGTCTGGAGGTAGTTTGTTCTCATCTGACTGCCTCATTTAACAAGAGGACTTTGAACTAAGTGTCTATGTGGCCCCATGTGATTCAATACAAACTGATTTATCATTAGCATTGCAATATCTCTCTGCCTTAAAGACAGCTGAGCAAGCCAAGTCAATGATGGAGTGCTGTAGTGCTGACATTAGCTCTTACACAACAAGCGATAAATTGCAGGAACCTAGGGATTGATCCATTAATCCTGCTGAGAAGAATTATATTACGTTTGCATTCACACACACAGGGAACAAAATTATACAAGTGTGCGCCTGGAGAGGGAGTCTGACCAAAACAATAGTAGTTGCATAAACTAATAAACAATGTGAAATTATGCTTTTTTTATGAGCTCACACTGACATGAACTCCACTCAACCTGAACTATGTAATCTGAAACAACCCTTAGTAATCGTGGAATGGAAAAGGCCTACAGAGACTTTTCTAACAAAGACATAGAGCAGGCCGGGGCTCTGCAGCAACAATGTGTTTTAATTAATCAAGAACTTTCAACATATAAAATGTAACAAATGAAAAGACGATAAGCTCCAACTCTTATTGCCTTTTCGACATGATTAATCTGTGATATTGTGAGGTAATCCATGTGGGTGCGAGCATCCATGAGTTATTACAAAAGCCTATAATGTGAATGCCAACAGGAGACATTGTAGCCCACTCCTGGTAAAATCTTAGCCAACAGTTTAGTCACCAGGGAGGGGATGGGGGATACTTACTGTACTGCAATATTTCTAGCTTTCCACCCCCCTCACTGAGAGATCTCTTATCAGCTGATGATAGGAAAGTAATAAATATGTGCTGAGGCTCGGCCAAATGAGCAGTGTCAATCAAAAGAGCGGCCTATACCGAGCCCAGAATAACTGCTGTGAGATCCGCTGTGCGTGTTTCTGTTAAGTATCAGCCATCCATGCTCTGTGCCTGCCTCATGTATGACCTATGATAATGATCCATCTATACCTCACCTCCAACCCCACAAAACTAAACCAGGTGCGCGTGGTGTGTGCACAGAAGGGGGAGGCATGGATGTGTTTGTGTGCCTGAAGGACCCCTGCCTATGCTGAGTGACAGATCTGAACTGTTCCTGATACCACAAGGCTGGGGAGTCTTTTTACCTTTCTCTTCTTTCCCCTTTGTGTCCAGCAAGACACGTGCCTGTCCATGTGTTTACCTCCAAATCATACCCCGCTGACTTCCTCAAAGATTACCCTGACAACCATAAAGGTTAGAAGAAGACAATACTTGAGCAGCACCGAGGAAAACAAGAGTGTTTGGAGTCATGAAAAGAAACAGTTCATCATTCATTAGGTTGTGTCCTGGTGGCTTTAGAGCCTTCAGATGGCCGCTCGATCATTACCAGGGTCAGGTGCTGGTCTTCCAACCCCCCCCTGTAGTTGCAGAGGGCAACAGGTAAACAACCTGCTGACAGGAAATCCTATCTGTCAAACACCAGAAAAACAGTGACGTCAGACTTTGACCCCAGAGTCAGTATCCTACCACTCTCCACCCAAACGCCCCATCACAGAAAATGCCCTATCTGTTTTTCCATCTAGATTCTTTATATTATGCTTATTGCAACATGCTTTTTGGATTAAAAGGATGAGTTCATCAGAATCTCACAAAAAAATCCCACTGGCGTTGTTGAGTCATTTCAATAATTCGTTTATTTATATTCTTTTTTTCTTCAGCATTTTGACCTTTTTTTATTTTAACAAACGATCAAAGAGATACAGGAAACGGGGAGGAAAGAGGGAATGACATTCAGCAAAGGGCCGTTTGTGACTCAATGTGGCTGACTTTTTTCAAATGTAGTGTGTTGCTCTTTTGAGCACAAATGAAACAAACATGTGTTTTGTTTAAAATTTGGGTTCATAAAACTAAATCCTCCTTTAACGCAGAGATTAAGGGGAACTTTCCCTCCCTCAGATTCCAGAAGGATGAACACACACAACCCCAGAATGATGCACAAACACTTGTATATTGAAACCAGCAGATTCCTGAAAATACACCTTCTTCTTCCGCACGGATCATTTACGAGCAAACACTCCCTGCCGGCCCAGAGGCCCTTACACTACGTTCTCCAGACTCTGTTACCGGGAATACTGCCTTCCTTGACGGTCTCATAGTAGGGGTCACTACAGACAACACGGATCCCATACATTCCTCTGGCAGTTCCCCTTCATGAAAGCATGAGACCGCTGTACTGTTGTGCTCAGAAGTAAGAAATATTGAATTACTTCTGTACTAACTTATATCTGGACAAAATTGCAAGTGGCACAACTGAGGAAAGAAATGTTCTTGCAGAAAGAGTCAACTTGTTGTGTTCCCCCATTTTAGCAGCACAATGCCCTACCAGAACTTGGCAAACAATATAAAAGCCTTTAACGCATGTTTCTGTTGTTCAGTCATTAGTCAGTCTTTTGTTGGCCAAGAATGATCAAAGCCTAGGGGCCCTGTGATTTTATGGGAGTTGAAGGGTTTAGTAACCAGTTGCAAGCTCTGTGTGTGCGTTCGTGTGTGTGTGGGTAAATAACTTGTGGCTTGTATATATCTGGGTTCAGTCCCTGTGTTATCACACTGCTTTGGATAGATCGATGAGCCCTGGCTCAAAGCTCCCACAGGAGTTTGCTTTTTCCAAAGGTTTGTGTTAGTGCTGCAGCACTGATGTCCTTTGATCCATAGCCAGCCACACAAACAAGGGTTTGTGTGTGTGACAGTGCGTACACATAAGCTTGTGAGTTTGTGTTCTGGCCCCTGCTTTCAAAATGTGTTTAGTTTGGATTGAGGTGGACAACAGCAGATTGCCAGGGAATAAAACAGTCCTATCTGGCTTGAAAAGGCATAGTGGGGGTCTCAAGTAAATGATCTGAGTACAGTGGGTGGCAGTAAATGGTTTGATCAAGGTGTCAGTTTGCTGGTTCAGGCTCTGACTGTGAGATTCAGAATTGTATTCAAATGCCAAGTTCAGCAAAGCCTCAGTGATGTGTCAAATCATCTTCCAAACAGACATCAAACAACAAACCCTTTTATCTGTGCTCCAAACCCCCGAAGGAGTCTCCACTTCACAAAGACTCAACACAGCTTTTCACCCTTTCGTCCTCTTTTCACTTCCCTTCCCTTCATTTTCAACTTCCTTCTCCTCTTCCTCTCCTACTGTCTCCGTCCCTCCTTCTCTCTCTCATCTCTTACTTCTGAGCATTGGAAATCTCATTTCGGATTCTGTGTGATAGTCTTGTGTGGGACTGTCGCTGGAGGTTAAGGTGGACATCCGTGGGAGAGTGCAGTCTGGTGCCTGCCTGGCTCCTGGCACTCTCTTTGACAGAGCTATTTCAGAGCTGTGATACTGGAATACACACACACACACACACACACACACACACACACACACACACACACACACACACACACACACACACACACACACACACACACACACACACACACACACACACACACACACACACACACAGGCATGGGCCTGTAAATAGAGCAATGGGCTATGATGCCCTTTAAGAAGCTGCGTGGGGAAGCTGCTTGGTGGGGATAGAGTTTCCGGATGGTATCCAAGACAGGATACCCTGTTGAGTGAATGGAAATTACTTGAGGTAGAGGAGCAGATGATAACATTGTAGACACAGTTTTACAATATCTGTATTTATAGGGCTTTTTCTGTATGTTGCAGGTCAAAAATAATGTCCATATTTGAAGCATCTGCACTTTTTGATCTAGATCCATTGCTAGCATCAAAAGCCCTAACAGGAAGTACCATGCTTTTAAAAAGATGTTAGCAATGAAAGGTTTTAAGGAACCTTCTTCAAACTCAACCAAAGTTTTACACTTTTTGTTATGGTCATTGCGGTTATTTTGGAAGCTAATGACATGTTGAATAAGAATGAACTCTTCCTGAAAAGCATACGCAGAGGGGCAGAACACATAGTTCTAGTCTGTTTTTATCATAATCACTGTCTTCATCCTGCATAGTTGTCATCCCACGGGCAGGGCCGGGCCGGGTCCGGGCCGGGCTGTTCCCCTGAGATCAGCTAATCAGCACTCCCGCCTGGTACATCCTAGACCTCTGCTTAAATAGCCACAGATTCTTATTGTTGTGCCGCTGTAGCGAGATATGCATTAAAAGTGTCCGGATACAATTTATTCAACTGGGCAAAAACTGTTTCCGCAGAAGAGAAAAGCATGTGTGCTTCCCTTGGATGAATGTTGTCTCATTTGTTTCTACTGTCAGTATGTTCAAGTCTTAATTATAACATTAAACAATACATTGTTTTCTTGCTGCAACACCTCAATATAGTCATGGTGACCCAGAGAGAGCATTACATCATGCCTGTCAATATAATTGGCAGTTCCTTAAGAGTCTCAGGAGATGCTGCGGTCCCAACACTGCTGTGGTCAGGACCAGAGGTTACTCTGTGCAGAGGTGAATCCTACAGTACACCATGGGAGGTACATCATGTATGAGTGTGCTTGTCAATCCAAATAAAGTTCCCTGCACCTCACCACATCCAGAGTGTGTTATGAAACAGGATCCTAGACTGTATATAGATACAAACCAGAGAGGAAAATACACACCCTTCAGCATCCTCATCTGCATCTCAACAGTTCCTGTTTTTGGGGACTAACTATATAGGGAAACACTAATGTACAAACACACTCCGACGCCCGCTCTCACACACACGCTCATAGGGTTGCCAAGCTAAGGAGGAAGGAGGGCTGTTGAGAACCTTTAAACAAAAATACATTTTTAGAAAGGTCCTCGTGAGCGGGGAAACAAAGGAGGGAAATGACATGACGTTGCACAGGAGGGAATCTGAGGGTCACCGGTGGCCTGGCGGACACGCCTATGGAACAGTCTCTCAATAAAAATACATACACAGACACACCGACACACACACACACATTTACAAGCTGGTTTTACACAGACACACATTTGATAAACATAGTCAACATCCTTTTCCCTGCTCTCAAAATAGCCATTTCCTCGTCTCCCTACTTATTTGATTATATTAGAATCATAAGGATGTACTGTATCCACGTTCTCTTTCCTTCAGCAGAAACCACACAAAATCCACTGTGTTTTATAAAGGGATGTTTGGATAATCGGTCCTGAACCTGATATAAACCTATGATAAACGGGCATACAACATGAAGGGACCCAAATTCCCTCTCAGCAGACTAGCCTAAAATGTGTCGTTGCTGGGTTAATTTAGCTAGATATTAACATTGAAATAATTATAATACATTTGGTTGTGGTCTGGTTGCTCATGTGTGATGCACATTCAACATGTTTCACTTCAAATGAAAAACTGTTGTGTTTACGGGAAGTGTATAACAAACAACCAACCCACTTCCTTTGTATCCAAACATAGCTCTGGGCAATGATAATGGCAGAGAATAGAAACAACTATCTGCAATCATTTCTTTGCAGATGCTGCTGTTGAACATATAACCTACAAAGTTTCAGTGTTTTAATTCACATTAAGCCATACACACCCTCTAGTTCAATAGGCCCTCAGCACTGTCAATTGTTTGAGACGACTACTGATTTTATCAATACTTGTGAAACTGATGCTTGACCTGTACAGGATGGTTGAGGCCAGTCTCTTTCTCTCATGCATGCACACATAAAAACACACACCTCTCACATCTGGTGTACGTTAGATCTGTTACAGAGTATGAATCTCAAAACCAGGGGGGGTTAAGCCATCAATCATTCCTCCCCTCTTTTTTTTCTCTCTCCTCTTGACGCTTGAGGCTACTTGAGTAAGATATTATTTGTCCTTATTGTGACAGTAGATGTAAGGCTGAGGCCTTTTTTCTATTTCAACTCAAAGCAGAACAAATGATGGTTGGTCGTACACAATGTTCTGACCGTCATCGTCAACAGGGTAGCTTGAGGTTATCAGGGTAAGCTGAGCTCCAGTCTGAACAGTAAATAAGGAGATTCAGTCTTATTGGATTTGCAAAAGGCAATATAGCTTCTGGGGGAAATGTGTAGCTGATGTAACTCCCTCACATGCATGACACATGAATTTAAGTAATGCAGAGCTAACAGCATTTACTTATTGACCCACATGAAAGGCCACACTGGTCCTAATTCAATATGTACATTTCCTCTATGTAACAGTAGACTCTGCTTTAATAGGATAATGAGGGTTTAAGTAAGGTAGGGAGGGCGTAAGACAAGAGAGAGAAGTAGGGATCCTCACTTTTTATCACTCAATAGACAAAAGAACTCAGCTTACTTTGAAATTCAGACACACAATCACATCACACTGGTTGCTTGGTAATGTCTGTGCCTTTTGACATATTCAGTCAAGCCTTGTGCCTGATGATGTAAGTTATTTACCCCACCCATTGTTTGAGGATAAGGGGGCTTTAATGACTGTTTCTTCTGGGAAGCTCGAACACAGTTGAGCCTTCTCAGAGTCCTCGGACCACAAAGAACGGTATGAAAATACTTCAATATTGCTAGGGGCTATTTGAAAGACAAGTCGCACTAGATAATCACGGCTAATGGCTGGAATACTGGGCAGGCCATGGCATTCAGGAGAAACTATCCATCAAGGCAGTTGGGACAGCCAATATAGTTAAGCCTAAGAGGATACAATGTAGATCTAAGGTGTGGTCAAGCAGCTGGGTATCTGCTCTTTGCTTGTGGGGGGTAGGACTCAGGGCATAGGGTCAGGGTTATAGAATGGTATCATCTGTCAGATGGCTGAGCAGATTGATGACTTATTAATACGTGGCTTTCGTAGGAACGCTCATCCAACTTTGGCCCATTTGTATAGAGTTTCTGACATTTAAATTGACATCTCACCAGCTCATCTAGATTCAAAGTCAGAATGACGCAAATGCTGGTTCACACTCAGAAGGACAGTGACTCACACACAGGAAGACTGCATGTTTGTTTTCTTTGGTCATGTGAACCCAATACCCCCACTGGTACATGATGATGATGGCCGTTCAATGTGAAGTAAGTTTCCATATCATTAAAAATACATTGAGAAAGTTGTTGTTGGAGCCCAAAAAGAGACAAAAGAATCACCTGATATTTTTGGCAGACTTAGCCTGACCCCATCATGATCTGAGCTCTGGATGACTGTAGCACCACCAGCTTAAAGACCACAGGCTAACACACACAGCAGAACTGACCAGGTAGCCCAGCTGAGCCAGGTGCAGTTATGTTTATGTTATCTGAGACATTATGGCAAATGTTATTGCAGCCTGCTGCCCCCGCCCTAGTGCGCTTAGTTTGGACAACTGGCCAAAGCCCATTCACATAGAGTAGGACCAGTTAAGAAAGAGAGAGAGCACAGCAGCTCCAGATGGTTTTGTTCAGATGGTTTAAACAAAGATTAAGACAATTGATTCAATTATACAATCTAAGATTTATTTTTAAGGCCTCTCCTAGAGTCTCTGTATTTTTGAACGGTTTGTACCATGGCTTTTTTTCAGCCTGCCCTTCTCATGTTGTCTATTAGCAGAGGGAAATGAAAGCATGTCTAATTTAATGTTCTGTTGGAAGTTTTCTCACACACAGCTCACATGCACACAGTTAACATAAAGCTCAACATTTTGAAGTTATCCTCAGTTGTCTGGGATTCAATGAGACACACATGTTTAAAAATGTAATCTAAATATAAAGCAGAAAATCTTAAAACATTTTGAGAAAGCATGCCAAATACACTCTGATTCATCCAGTTATCCAAGCCAATAAACATAAAATGTTGACTAAAATGTTGAATCAATGGGAATTGTGTGTCTATATTAAGGTAGAAAGGTATAGGTATAAATCCATATCAACAGCATAACAATGTTAGTAAAACATGTGTTTGTGTTGCTTTGGGGGAGCATAAACGCAGAGAATTGGACGGGCTGATAAAGGAACCCTGAGGCACACCTTATCAAAGGGGTTGATCGTGAATTCTGCTAAAATAATTTCAAAAGGACGCAGCATTTTCTATTTCTGCATCTGTAATTTAAGAGCAATCCAAATATAGTACAAAAGTTCTGAAAATGAAATCTGAATATCAAAGTCCAGATGTGCCTAGATGCAATATCAAGCATTTTAAGCGAGCATGTATTCAATGTCTCTGAGTAAAAAAGAAGGTAAAACTATGAAGCGTTTCCTAAAGAAAGAAGAACTTTTTATGTTGTAGCTGACCAAAAGGAAATTATTTGCATGTTTTATTACTGAGGTCCAAGCTAAGATGGGTTTGTGTTGTTTGAGTAATTTTCTGGTTCTAAATGCATGTCTCGTTTTGGGCCTTTGGGGACTTCTTACTTAGATGAGTCAACCCTGCCCTTTCATGGCTTCTGGACACTTATTGCTCACTTGGATGAGCTCATGCTCACATGCTAAATGAAAACACAAGCATGCACACATGAATAACAAAAGCCCTTTTGGAGAAAAAATGAAATTATGAACTACTGACATTTTAGTCCTGATAAAAAAGCCACTGTTTTTGCCAGAAATCCCCTACATTGCTCTAACACGCTGGGCTTAGATATGCCAATCAAAAAAGCGAAGTAATGGCTGCTATACATAGCTTTTTTAATACTTCAAAAATGTTATCAAAAGGAAATTAAAATGAGAATACTGCTATATAGAACAGAAATCATGGATTAACAGAGCTTTTTAGAAAATTGAAAAAAAAATGCTCTAACCAGGAAAGTTGGGCGCCATTAAACCCGAAACATGGGCTGAAAGACACTAAAAGATTCTGTAGACATTAAGGGGAAATTTGTCAAACACGTTGGGCGAGCTTTCATTTTCTGTTGGTCAACAACACTGAGCGACACCTATCACTCTAATACTATGAATATATAAAACTTTGATTAGTGCAGCAAAAGTGATATAATGCAGACATTCAAATTGTGTTTTCTTGAGTGTGACTGTGTTTTAAAGCATTACTGAGTGTTCAGAACAACTTATCTTCACAGTTGTGGTCAATGTCTCTGTGTCTGATACACATACATTTGCAGGGACAGATCCTGGTGTCTCTGGTGCCAAAGAGTCTGAGTGTGAGTTTAATGGGCTGTCTAAGAGATGCTGTGTCCATTTAGACATGGTGCAGGACTTCACATTAAAGCAAGGCCCAAGTCAAAAGGGGAACACAAACAACAGATGCACACAGGGAGACACACAAGGACTAAACTAATATCACATTCTAACAAGGATTACACAGGACAGTTCTCAGGTGTTGCTGGTTACGACTTCCTGCAGAGAAAGGATACACTTTTCAACCCTAGGAGCAGTGCTGGATCTGAGGCCGGGGCCAGAGACTCTCCTACCTGCTGAGAACAGCTGGGCCCTGTCTCACATCCAAAATAATGCTGCACCTATGGTTGTGTGCCCAAATCCCATCTGGTCTCATTTTAGATTTGTAATAATGGAGAGACGGTGTGGAAATTTGAGTGTAATCAATAGGGATTGCATTCCTCCTGAGTTGGTGTTTCAAAGACTACTTACCTGACAGACGCCAACTTTAGGATTCGAGTTTCAAAGAGGGCGGATGTGACATGTAGGTTTTGTGCGTGTTCTTGCATCCCCAGCACGCAGTCCATGAAGACGGTGTGAGCAGCAATGTGAAGTGAATGATTGTGGTGCCAAACGCTGACCTCATGTGGCTTTTCATGCCATTCTCTTAGAAAGTATTTGAAGTTTGACTCAGTCACTCAGATCTCACATGTGGCTTATATTTGCACTGAAATACCTCCCAGAGTTATTTGCTGCTTTGAAAATGATGTAAACATGAAGGTCTTGTTCATTTACTCAGTCCATTTGGCTGTCTTTATAGTGTCACTGCTTTACAGGGACATAAGAGGGTATTAAAATGTGCAGTTATAGAGGCCTTTTTATCCCATTATGTGTGTGTGTGTGTGTGTGTGTGTGTGTGTGTGTGTGTGTGTGTGTGTGTGTGTGTGTGTGTGTGTGTGTGTGTGTGTGTGTGTGTGTGTGTGTGTGTGTGTGTGTGTGTGTGTGTGTGTGTGAGAGAGAGAGAGAAAGTGAGGGAAAGACAAAAGGATAAAAGAGATTTCACAATACAATTACATTTGTTGACATTGCCCAATTAAGTGAAATACTAACTTTGAACAAAACATGAAAACAGAACAAATGTGGTTTGAAAATTACTTTTTGAGTGTCCTTGTCCGCTCTCATTCATGAACACAGAAAATTCCCCAAGCTTCGTGCTTGCTTGTCAGTTACACAACACTGTGGTGTGGCATGCTGCCCTGTTATCGTTAACTGGCCCAGTCTCCACTTCGGACTTATGGAGAAAACAGCTCCTTTGCCGAAGCTTATGACGGACATACAGTATGTTTGATACTCTCTCAGTCACATTTATGGAAATCTCCTGAGGTTTGTCAGATCAAATCAAATCGAATCTGTATCATTTCAAAAGATCTGAATTGGAATCCTTTCTTTGTTGGGTTAGGCCTATTTGGTCCATTATGCTTAATCTGTATTTAAAGTTGATTATATCTATAAGTTAGCCACATTGTATGTAATTCAATCAGACTGATTCCTATGTAACTGATATTTAAGCTGGCATTGAATGTGACACTTGTTAAGCTGTGCATTGTTTAGCCGTTCTTCTTTGTATGTGTACAGTAGTAGATGCTGAAAACCGGATGCGGTTTGCAAGATTTTTTAGGGCATATTTGCAAGGGGGTCATTGTCTGCACTAAGTCCCCTGCCGTTTGTGGTGTATTTCGACCCTGGGAATCAGCATTTACAATGTGGATAGGGATCAGAAAAGTAAAAGGGAGGGGGGAAAAAGCTAATTTTCAGTTCTTATGGCACTAATCAACAAAAAATGCTTTTTGGTCACTGGGTGCAGCAGAAATATCCTAATCTGAATTTATATAGGGTCAAGCGGGATCATGTTACATTACTGAGGATGAAGCAACGTGATAATGCAGGTAGTAGATAAAGAGTCTGCAGCTCTGTTCAAAAATATTCTTGAAGGAATACTCCTTCACTTCAGTATCACATAAGTATAAGTAACAAGGGAGGTACAGAATAGCACAGAAAGTTTACTTTTTATGTCTGCAAGCAATCATTACAGGTATAGATTGGCATTTTCAGTAATGCTTTGTCGATACTGTATCTTGACAAGTTATATAGATAAGAAGTTGATCCAGCTTTCATTTCTGTAGCTGCAGCCTGAAGACAGTTAGCTTAGCAATGAGACGGTAAAGGGAAGGGCAACAATTAGCTTAATTTAAAGGTGATTTAATAAGTAAAACCTGTTGTATGTTGTTTGTCTAACCAATAAGAAACAAAAATGACATGTCATGAGGAATTGTGCTCGACTTGTTTTGAGCTGGTTGCAATGACTTCCCGGCATCTTGTCTTTAAAGTAAGGTTCAGTAGAACTTCAGGAAGGATATACCAAGAAGAAATCAAATATGATCTGTTAATCTTAAGATCTACCAATGTACTCTAAGGGATGCAGTTTCTTTCCCAAAAAACAAGGTAACCCTTTTGACCACACAGGTTCCCTTCACTACTAAGATACACATTTCATCCTACATGAAACTACACAGACTGCATGGACACAGTATATATAAACACACATGCACAAGCAGATAATCACAACACACATTTTCAGTTATCAATACCAGGAAATTATTACACATCGGCTCTCTTGTATTCAACATACATGTGGTTGTTGGACGATGCCTCTGCGTTGAGTCTCCATGGTGGCACATGGTAACACTTTCCTTATTAAGTCTCGGCTGGAAATATATGGAAAAGAAGATGAAGAAACACTGTCGCAAGGACGATTGTTCCTGTATAGATTAATGAATACGTCAACCCAAGTAATTGCGTCATTAAGGGTGTTTATTTATTCTGTTTGTCTCTCTGCTATTTTTACCGAAAAAGCTACACCCTGGGATAACGACACCTTCTTTTGAAATGATTCTTATAACTCTTTAACTGTAGAGTATATTGTGTGGTGTAAAATGTGATGACAACCTGACAATCCCATTTCTTCTTGGCATCACAGTTTGATTAACCAGCTGATTTATACCAGGAATATTGGCCTGACTTTAAATCTATTCCCTAAACCAATAATTGTATCTTTATATTACTTCCACCTGGTCTGAAAAGCATGTATTCACATTTTCTACACAATATATAGGTTTCAACACCCCAACTATATTGCTACAGTAAAATATAGTTTTGCAATTCTTCTCAATCTGAATAATTTGAAAAAGGTTTACCTCTAATACCTTCTCTTCTACGCTTGACTGCCTCCTGGCACTCACATGCAGCTCTCAGAAAACAACCCCAAAAATAATTTAATGGACCTGATCTGAGAGCCTTTGGGAAGAGAGCTGAGTGCATGCCCCAGGGCCGTGGAAAAAAGGCAGGGAAAGAGAGAGATGGAAGGATCACAGTGCAACAGTAAATAAAGTTACAGTATGAATAATGAGCTCCCTCTGTGCCGGGGCCTCAACTGGACTAATGGCAGAGACCTGGTTTAGATTAGGTATTGCACACGTGCATATACACACACACACACAAATCAGGATGGAGGTCCTATCAGTTTAGATAATTTGTTACCCGTGGCAAAAGGAGCTCTGGGTTTTGCTCTGGCACAGCTAATATAAAGGAGGAAACAAAGGACGCAGAGACCATCACATACACCTTTAGTCTACCATAAACCCTTTCCTTTGAATTGTCCAGTATATGTCATCTGTTTCCCTCTGTTGGTCTAACCCTTCCAATAGTTTTTCTTCTGATAAGACTGAACCTCAAATGTCCCTCAGCAGTGAATCTGTTTCTCCAGAGTTATATCATATTTGATACATTCACTATTAAACATTTGATGGTGCAGGTCTGCCATCTGCTGTCAGTAGTCGCTGTATTTTAATGAAACAGACACGCAATGATATGCACATGGTTTATTAAACAAAACAAAAACTCCAGTTGTCAGTTTCAAAATGTCCCAATAGACATGATACAATAATTATTTATCATATACCTTTTATTTTTTAAGTGCACATTTTACACTTGCTAACCGAGATGGTTTCATTTCCAGCTGGTTTCCAAACAGTAATCATTTTTATAGCAGACTCTTTTAGACCAGTTTCTGGTAGTATCCACCCTGTGGACAAGAAAATATTTTAAAACAAATATTTCAATGTACATGTTGGGATAATATTACTAAGTGTAAATATGTCATTCTTAAAGGATCAAAATAGAAAGGCTGGAACTTTAAATGAAAAACCTGTGACCATGCTTCATCATGTATCTACATACAACAATAGTGTATTTACATTAGTCATACAAACCTCTGTCAATGTGCTTGGTTACTTGTGTTAGTACACAGTATATTATGATTCCCCCATTCAGTCAAAATATGCTAGTAATTAGGCCGATTTATTCAACATACAGTGTTTCTGCAAAAAAATGTGGCTGACCAACACACACTCTTGTTCATCTTGGCTGTTTTAACTGCTGCCAAAATCAATACTGGAGTTAAATCTAAGCCAAGCACTTTGGTACTAATTCATGTGCCTTGAGCTGCTTCTTCCTGGGTCCTTTCTAGGTGTCAAAGTGGCTCTGACTGTTTGTTGTTTCAGTCTCAGTTCACATCCTCCCCGCAGCTCCTGACTCCACTTGCAGGGAGAGAAGAAGGCGAGGCAGGGTCAAGGAAGGTGAGAAGGCATCATAACTCAAAAGTTTGCCTCTTTTCCCCCTCATCGCTTCTCCAACTTTTTGAACCTGGCCTCTGTAAAGACAACAAAAGACGGGATGTGATCACTGTTTAGCTAATGGCTGTTCATGTCCAAATGCGACACTGTCAGGTATTGGCTGACTGTCTTGTAGGCTAAAATATTTACTTTAGGGTTTGACTTTGGTATCATAGCACCATCTGCTGGTGGACTTCATAATGTTTTGCAAAATGAGCTGATGGGAGCAGTTGTACTATTATTGGTCTTGTCTACACATACCAGACTAAATAGCCAGCAAATAAAAAGGAAGCTATTCTATTTCTGCTGTCATGCTGGGGGCTCTGCTCTCATTTAAAAATAAAACAGAGACATTTACCAAACATAGGGAAGTAAATGAAGCATATTATGGAGTTTCACATATACTGTTGATTTGACCAAGTCAGGAAAAATGTTACTAAACTGTGAAGTATTAATTTACAACATTTATTGATGCATTCCCATTGTTTTAATTAAATTGGTCTTACTCTATATTCCTGGAATAAACATATCGTACATTCACATTGTACTTTACATTAAAGTCTTACCCAGTTTCTTGGAGTACGCGTCCAGTTTGTATGCAGCCTGTTCAAGTGAAGACACTTGCTCCTCAATCTGATTAATCTGGTCTAAGTAGGGCTGTAAACTGGCATCTAAAGAAAACATACATACCAGAAATATAAGTTTATGAACTAGATAAAAATGCAGGAATAAAATTACAAATTTGTTTTAGTTGTTGAGCAGTTTAAATGTATGACACTCACATTTGTTGTTGAGATCCTGCAGGTTACGGCTGATGTTGATGCTAATGTCCTTCATTTCCATGTACTTCAAACTGGTAAGCTTATTCATGTTTTCCAACAGACGGTAATCTTCACAAGTTCCTAGAAAGGTAAAAACATATGCATGAGAGAAAAGAACACTGAGTAAATATACGTTACACAGGTTTCCTAAATCAATTTCAGCACTTCATTGTGCATTTTGAAGCACATTACAGCTGTGGAATATTACTATATGATATTTATATGATGGAACACTTCTCCATCCTATTTATAGCACATGTCATTGTGCTATAAACAACAATAATGATGATTTGGGGATTGCAGCTGTCTGAAGCACCATTGCAAAAGCACAATAAAAGTACATATTATCTTCAGAAAATCACTGCTATGGCCACATTATAGTTTTGCCTGTGTGTAAAAAAAAGAGCAAAAGGTTAAAATACCAGTTAGTTCTCCTTGCAGGACGATTGCCATCTTTTCAAACATGTCAGCGCATAACTCATTGATATCAGGCTCTGCAGGCTCCACAGCCTCCTCTGCTGTCTCCACACCACCATCACCTGAACACAGGCATCACATCAGGATAAATACAACACAGCATGCAAATACATCAACAATAACTCTGTCAACAATTAAATAAAGCCAAATATCAGAGAAAATACCACAGTAAATGGATTGACAATGATGCTTTCAATGAAACCATCACCGAAAAGAAAGATAATATGATAACTGTATGCTACTTTAGCATTAGCAAGCTACGGAAACTGCAAGGAAACATCACTCACTGTTTGTGCTGGTCTTTTTGGGAGCAACAGCCGGAATTTCTGCTACATCCTCAGGGGCGTCTGCCTGACTGCTGGCGCTTGCAGCCGCGTTCAGAGCCGCTAACTGTGCCGCTGGAGCCCGGGAGATGCTGTCCATTGCTGCGGCGTCGTCCCCCGTTGCAGCCATTTTGTTCCTGTATTGACTTGTGTCACATGAGCTGAGGCTCACGTGACATCCGCCCGCCACCATAACCCGACCCCTACTCGCGCGCATTGCCACGCCCTGATGAGGTTGGAATGTGAGGCATGTGTGGTTAATTAATATTTAATACTATGTTTTACTAATGTTGCTGGTATAACCCGCCATTCAATGTGTATTCAATTACCCAGTGTAAACAAGAAGCAAGGAAAAAGTAAACATGTCCAAGGTTAAGGACCAGGAATTAATGCATGTGTCGAGGCTCCATTTAATAATACAACCTTTTTCCAGTCATTCAAGTCTCAATGCAAAATAAGGAATTACATTTGAGTGTAAATTCATTCCAAAGGCTTTTCAATGTAACTTTGAAGTTACGAGTACTTTATTACAATATGCACAAAATTGAAGCAGTCGTTGGGAATGGAAATCTCAGGATAACTCCATAACTAATTTAATGTAAATGACTGTAAACTATTTAATACATGTATTTATTTACAAATACAAAATAAAATACAAACTTTTAAAAATTCATTTCTTTCGAAAGTATATTTCGTTTAAACTGAGATAACTTTTTGCACCGTTTCCCCATTCAAATCACTGTGATACACACATAATCTGTAAGGACAGGATATATTTTACTTGGCAGGAGAATTAGCTCTTCCAAACCAGCTCTTATATCATATATGGTTCAAGTAGAATACATTCTAGGCACATTTTTCATGAAAGTGTTAATTTTAGGAAATACATTTCTCAAATGCATGCATCATTATAGCAGTCGGCCAGTGAAAAAGAATGATTAAAGGTTCAGATCACACTTACAAAAAAAACATTAATATATGAAGGTAAAATGATGGAACATTGTTTCACATTTGGAGTTACATTTTGCTTTTATAATTATTATTTATAATATTTGTTGCTTTAACTTTTATTTTTGTATTATGCCTATGCTTAATATAGAATTATTTATTTACTTTTCTTTCCAGGCGAAATTGGCCTCCCTACATGATTAGGACACACAATAGTACAAAAATACCTTAATACATATTCTTAAAAATCACAATATGTTTGCACAACTTTTCCCTGTGCGCGCTCCCGCGAGAAGCATGCAGTTCTTGGCATGCAGAACTCAACACAACACCTGTGTCGGCGGCGCTGTTGTGGGGGAAGCTCGATCGTGACAGGCTAGCATCAGTGGACTGTAAACATGGCGGCGTGCACAGCTACATGGCTGTGCCGAACACCCCTTTACTATTAGTCTGAGAGACGGGAGACAACACAAAAATGGAGACCGAAGAGGAGCAGCACATCACCACGCTCCTCTGCATGGGTTTCCCAGACCCCGACGTGATACGGAAAGCGCTCCGGTTAGCAAAGAACGACATCAACGAGGCAGTGGCGCTCCTGACAAACGAAAGCCCCGGACTCGGGTATGGATATGAGCCGATGGAGAGCGGGCCTGCCCCCGGCGTGGGCTCGACTGGGGACGGGGAAAGCAGCGGGCGGACTGGGACGGGAGGGTTTGATCCCCCACCCGCATACCACGATGTTGTGGATAGCGAGGTAAGAGCAACTAGAGTTTCACAAAGCTTCAACTGAGTGCACGAAGGCGGAGAACATGGTTAGTTTCAACTTACTGGGAAACAGTGGACTCGCCCATTTAACTAGCTAAACTTAGCTTCAATGCTACATGTAGCCAACGTGAGCTGTCAAGAGCAGGAGCTGAAATACGCTCCCGTCCTACCGTTCAGGGCTTGTCAGTGTTTCATGGTGACTGGGGAATTGTCTGTAAATATGTTGCTTTGCTACTGAAATTATGGACCTAACCTAAATCGCTGCGTTTATTCTAAATTTACAAGCTAACGGAGCTAGCTTGTAGCCGGCTAGCTAACGTTGGTTGAGAGTTGAACGCGCCAGTAGCTGGACCAGGTGCAGCAGCAGCACAAATGCATCACTCTGGAGGATTGCAATCACAGATTTTCACTGGCAGTACTCTGGTAGTGGGTTGTCGGTCCTATAAGTCAGCCTGAAGACAGTAAGGCTGTGTCATTTAGGTCTAATTTTGAAAGGTTAGCCAACGTTAGCTTTCAGGTTGCCTGACAGCGTCACTAGTGCTCAGATCCTACCGAAATTGCAGTCCACTCCTATCTGACTAAAATCTGTTAAGCATCCGTGGTCATTTTGATTTATCAGCTGTCTACATCGTTTGTTTCACTGGGTTATTTTAAGACAGCCAGTGGTTCTGTCAGTGATTTACCTCCAGTTCGTATCATGTGGTCCGAGTATGCTGTGTTTGATGTAATGTTGTAACAGTGAACTGCATTGGCCTTTCTACACAAGACATGTCAAGATTGCTTTGACTGGCACCTTGAGAAACTCGATGATGTTTGCGTTCCACTCCTTGACTTTCAGCCTGTTGCTCTCCTAGATCTCTTAAAATCCTGCAGGTCCTGTCAACAGCTCTTAGAAACTCACAAATCATTTGACCTGGCAGATTATTGATTCAGACCTTCCAACCACTTGTTGTATTCCTTTAATGGCTGTTTGAGATGCAGTGATTATGGGTCAGCATAAATTGCTCACTACCTTTCTTTCTCCTCTAAGTCTTTCACTGCTGTCACACTCTGATGAAGACTGCTATAGTAAGTGTAGTTTGAACAACAATTGGCACTTCCAGCTGCAGGAAATCGCTCAAACCTGTAGGTTACTGTAGATACTAAGCCTTATTTTGTATATATTTGAATAATGGAGTTGTTGCAAACCTACTTAGCCCAAAGTGTACTACTTTTCATCTTCAAATCTTTGTACAAAACAAAAACAGAACTCTTATTTGTCATAAGCAAGAGTCATTGAAGTTTCCTCCACTCATGTTATAGTAAAACATGCTTTTTAGGGAATAAGGTACTTGAATGCAATTTCTTTATTTCCTTTATTCACTTCCTCTGTTTGCTGTATTTGTGCTAAAGAGGCATGTCATAGATCTATGGCCTTCTGCTCCTAAATATAGCCCTGCAGTCTCCCTACACACAAACACATTGCAGTTTAGCTCAGGGACCCAGGAGGGTTGCAGTGTGCATAGTAACAGAGTTGCGCTGAGATACCTCATCGTCCTGCACAACAACAGACGTGTTCTGTGCCTTAGAGCTCTAATATTTCCCGTAGGTCCTGAAACACTGAGAAGTTTATTACATTTAGCAGCTTATTCTCGTTTCTGCATGCACGTTAGTTCTCCTGGTTAATGATTATTTGTGAGAGGAAGGCTCTTCTCTTATGCTATCATTGTTATTTAAATCAAAGGATCGGATTCTGACCATTCAGTGAGTTATCCTCCTTTAAAAAAAAACAAACAGTTAGTCTCTTGCTCTCTTTCCTTCCCCGCTTCCATCTATCTGTCATTTCTAATTTTCCTACGAAAGAGGTATGAAATATGATGCTTCTTTTTCCTTCTTCTTCCTTTTCTCTTCTTTTCTTTTAAATATCAGTACAGCCCCTTTTTATATGTATCAGTAAGCACAAAACACATTGACTATGGGATATGCTGACAGGGAGAGTAATTAAAAAGTGATCAGACTTGACCTTTGTCGTGTCAACTGGAACACAGTTACCACAGGCTAAATGGAAAAATTAGTTGTAATAATTGTGGTCATTCATGAGGTAGTGAGGGCTGGATCCCACAGCTTAGTCATAGTTAAAGATTTTTTTTGGGTGAAAGTCTGCCAGATTACTCTTCTGTGAATTCTTTGCACAATATCAGTGCAAACATTTGTGCTTGGCTAATTTTCAATGATGACATGCTTTAGTGTAACACATGTGTTCTATCATGTTCCACTGGGTAACACTTTGATTCAGAGCATGTAGTTCTTTGATATAATCAGGAATATTCAGATGGCTCCATGAATATGTAAACAACTTTATGGTATAAATAATTCAAACACTTTTGTTTGTTCTCACGGCATAGAGTGATAGACTTTACTGCCAGGGTCCATGTACTGTTCTCATAGCAATATTATCCTGTACTTAGCATTGGGAATCATAAATGCAAAACAGAGTTGAATTTAGACTTGCTTTCATAACCTGTTGAGATGTGTCAGCAGAAAATATGAATTGTGGGCAGCACCACACTGCCAACAAGACAGTGTCATTTTATATGGCACTGTGATTATATTCCACTGTAACGATCACTCCCTGTCTGGTAAAACATTTGAAAACGAGCCCCTGACTGGATTAGTTTTAAATGCTTTGAAATAGAGGGAGAAAAAGATGCAGGGACAAAGGGCAGATCGTTGAGGAAAGGACATTTTCCAATGACTGCTATCGCTCTTCTCCCAAAGGGAGGAAAATAATCAACCGTTATCCCATCTGACTTTATCATTGCCAGAGGCCATTTGTATTAACCTCGTGCAGAGGACAGCTGCAGCGTCCTATAACATTGTCCAGCTGGGTTTGTACGTGTGAAATAAAGTCACCCATTGCATTAGGTTGTAATTATGCCATGTCTGTGTGTTTACAGAGGAGCAATGATGAGAACGGGAACTGCTCTGGGGGCAGCATGGAGTTCCCCACCACCAACCTGTACGAGCTGGAGAGTCGAGTCTTTACCGACCACTGGTCCATACCTTACAAGAGAGAGGAGTCCCTGGGCAAGTGTCTTATTGCGTCCACCTGCCTCGCCCGACACGGTAAGAACAAGTTTGTGTGGCATGAAAGATTTCTTTGAAGGTCTGCTTTAAGATAAATTCCCTCCATGTACGTGTTTATGTGGGTGGTGTGTTTTGGGACTGTTTGGTGTTTTTCACATGTTGTTTTTTTGGACACTTGCGTTACATACCTCAATCTGTCTCCTTCGTAACAGCCCTTTTTTTTATACCATGATGGGATAAAAATGTAAATCCAACATTTCCTTTACGGTCAGGTCTTGCTGACGCTGATGAGAACTGCAAGCGGTTTATAGACCGATGCATGCCGGAGGCCTTCAAAAAGGTGAGCAACTCAGAGACCAGAGATCTAAGTGACTGTGAAGTACTCGTAGTGATTTACATGCATGGTCCTGACTTTTCTCCCTTCTGTCTTTCCTGTTCACCCTCACCAGTTGCTGACAAGCAGTGCCGTACACAAATGGGGCACGGAGATTCACGAGGGAATCTACAACATGCTGATGTTGCTGGTGGAGCTGGTAGCAGAGAGGGTGAAGCAGGACCCCGTTCCTGTTAACCTGATGGGAGTCCTGACTATGGTATGTTCTCTCTCACTCTCCTAATATGTGCCTTTTTAATACCTTTCTACATTCATTTTGTATTCATTGTATATACAAATGTAAATAAATGACCCATAAACATTTAGAAAACAAACACTTTTGGTTGATTTTTGTGGTGGATGTTCAATTAAGGAAATGTGCTTTCATTCTGTGTTGGCCTACGTTGTGACGATTCAATCTAAATCGTGTCCGTTTGTCAAATGTATTGAACCACTTCTAACATGAACTGCTTCATTTCATTGCCTCTTTAAAATCAGACATTGAAATGTAATGTATGCGTGTCCTGTTTCTTTGTTGCTGTGTCCAGGCCTTCAACCCTGATAATGAGTACCATTTTAAGAACCGGATGAAGGTCTGTCAGAGGAACTGGGCTGAAGTTTTTGGAGAAGAGGCCAACATGTTTGCTGTGTCTCCCAGCAACAGCTATCAGAAAGTAAGAGGCAACTTGTGTGTCCGGATTCTTCCTGTACTCTTGAGTCCTATTAGAGTATATGTGCCAATTGATCCAGATGCACTTGCAAGTACTTAAAGCTGTCTAGTATTTATATAAACACTCGCTTATTAGCCTTTGTTTAGTGTTCATAGTCATTCAGGGGCGGACAAACAAGTTCTTCATCCCCGTTGTTGTGTAACTGAGCCCCAGGAGATCAGCAGAATATGTGTGACGGACACACAACAGCTGTCAGAAATATGTGTGTCACAGTAATTTGCAGTATCATTGCTGATTAAATCCACTAAAAACAAACCTATCTGTTTCAGGAGCCTCATGGTTGGCTGGTTGATTTGGTGAATCGAGTGAGTTACTTGAAACCAGATATTGTTTCCATATACATATCCTATTATTGCAACAGTTTTGCATCATAAGTGTCCTTCCTCTCTTTTTCTTTTTCCAAGTTTGGGGAGTTGGGAGGATTCACAGCCATCCAGGCTAAGCTCAACACAGATGAAATTGAGATTGCGGTAAGAGTAACCATCCTTACTTAGATCTTTTTGCCGTCCTGACAAATCGACTGGCATATTTTAAGAGTAACGAGATAGTTCCGACCCCGGGGATGGTAGACTTTGCGACAGGCTTTGCAGGCGAAAGGTCACCATGTTTACCACCACTGCTCTCAGCTGCAGGGTACTGAATGTCTCTCTCTTTCCCCTTCCCACCAATAGTCACTTACACACAAACACACCCTCTCATCCCCCCGCTGTGCGATGCTCAAAATGCTCTGTTGTGTTATGTGTTCTGAGGCATCCTTGTACTGATGCTTCCTTCTGGGAACCTGGCCGGAACCACCGCAGTGCAAAGCCATTGATTCAGACGCACACATTCGCACACGTGCACACATTCGCCCGGGCCATTAGCATATTAAAAAGGAAAAGACCACTCTTCAGTTGCAGTGGGAGTTCAGTAGAGTGTGTAAGCTGTCAGATACCTCACATACCCCGAGGAACAGGAGAGAGAGACCGTTAAAGTGAAAGGAGAAAAGATAATGGGGGGAGTGCTCCCCTCCTATACTGTCTCCCAGGGCTGAGTCATTCATTTGTCTGCTTTGAGCAGGAAGTCAAGTGCAGGAGTGGGGGGGGGGGTCACTGGGTGAATAGAGGAGGAAGGAGAGCTCAGAAGCAGAAATGGATGATTGCCAGAAAAAAGAGAAACGGGAACCATTCATTAAGCTCCTGTGATTTAGCAATGAATGACAACTGACAGCTGGGCTCTGGTATTAGAAACTCAACCACACATCTGTTTACGCTCACTCACTGGTGCACACACAGTATCAGTTTAATATGACCTCATGCCTTAACATCTAGATTGGAGACGCGGGATACACTGCTGTAGTTGTGTATGTCTTCATAAGAAGCCATCAAATGTGAAACCCATAAATCCATCCCTCTCACAACTCTGCAGGAAGATAAATGTCGACACTCCCCAAAAAAAAGATTGAATGAATAATTCTTATTATAGTTTGTCACACTCAGCTGGTAATGATCACTGGTCTCCTTTTTAGTGTGTGTCATGTTGAGTTATTCTCCTTCCCTCTGATTACACAGTGTGTGTCAGCTCTGGTCCAGCCTCTGGGAGTCGGTGCAGAATACCTAAACTCTAGTCTCGTCCAGGTGAGAGACACACACACACACACACACACACACACACACACACACACACACACACACACACACACACACACACACACACACACACACACACACACTGGATGTGAGTATTGCTTCATTAAATGCCCTTTTTAATTAGCTCAACTGCTGCTACATTATTTCTTATTCCTCCTTTTACTGTTATTCACATGTTGGTACTTTAAATTCTGTGTAAGCTTGTTGTTCTCAGTTATATTTATAAATCCCTCCTACTCATTTAAAAAATGTTATATGATGTCATCTTATGGTTGCTTCAGTTGCAAACACAGTTTCATATTGTTTTTTTCTAGCCCATGCTGGATCCAGTCATCCATAAGATGATCACCTACGTGCAGAACCTGGAGGAAAAGGACCTAAAAGACAAGGTAGTGTTTTTTATTTAGTCCCCTCTTACGATGTAAACCCCCAAGTCTAAAGAGAAAAGGTATCGGGACTGAAAAAGCTGTTTCCTCCTTAGTAATACCTTGTTCCTCATTTGTTCCTCAACCGTAGCGTCTGGTGAGCATCCCCGATCTGCTGTCGGCCATCAAGCTGCTGTGTATGCGGTTCCAGAGGGAGCTGGTTACTGTGGTGGACGACCTGCGTCTGGACACGCTGCTGCGCATGCTCAAAACCCCCCACTTCTCTACCAAGATGAACTCCCTCAAAGAGGTCAGCACTCATAGGAAGTAAACTCAATTCCAAACGAGACTCTTGTGAGGTTTTTTTTATCGGTTTTGATCTGAAATTGCACTTTTATCCTCTCAGGTGACAAAGTTGATAGAGGAGAGTACAGTGTCTAAGACGGTGAAAAACGCAATTGACACAGATAAACTTTTGGACTGGCTGGTAGAGAACTCAGTCCTATCAATAGCGCTGGAGGGTAAGAATATCCATCACAAGATGTTCAAATTGAAGTGTGTCACAAAGTGCTTTGCAAAACCTTTAAACAGCAATTGAACTTTGTAACCACTTAAAAGCAAGACAGGCTTCCTAAAGATGATCAAGCGTCTGGCCTTTGTTTGACAGTGGTCAAACATGGATAAGACAATCCACAGTATGTTAGAGTTCAGTGGTCATTAAATATCTTTATGCCCCAGGTAACATCGACCAGGCTCAGTACTGTGAGAGAATAAAGGGAATCATTGAGCTGCTGGGGAGTAAACTGTCCCTGGACGAACTCTCCAAGATCTGGAAAATCCAGGTCAGCACCAGAGCACACACATCCTTACAGTAATAACACTGTCTTGGGTGTGTATTTTATTATTTTCATTAATCCTGTTGGACCAGTTTTCTTTGTGCAATCGCTAAATATTAAACTGAACTGTTGGCATAATTATGTTCATTAAAAAACACATTTGATACTGTGTGTGTTTATATCATTTCTAAACACATATTTTTGTAAGAAATGTCTTGCTTTTGATACTTATTGATCGTTGTGTAATCATCTCAGGCGGGCCAGTCATCAACTGTGATAGAAAACATTCATACAATCATCGCCGCTGCTGCTGTGAAGTTCAGCTTTGATCAACTCACCCACCTCTTCGCCCTCATACAGAAGGTCAGTGCCGTCCCTGTGACATTTTGTGACTAACTTGGCTCAATGAGAGTTGTTTGTTCGTCTCTGTATAGTGTTTATAATCTGTTTGCATGTGTTTCAGAGCTGGGAGGTTGAGAGTGACCGTGTGAGGCAGAAGCTGCTCAGTCTGATCGGGAGGATCGGGAGAGAGGCTCGCTCTGAAACCACCACTGGAAAGGTGGGTTGGTATATCCGTCACCATGGATAAGACAATCCACAGTATGTTAGAGTTCATTACTAAAGTCTGAAGCATTGTGTGTGTGTTTAGGTGCTGGAGGTGCTGTGGGAGTTGGCTCACCTCCCAACCCTGCCTACCAGTCTCGTTCAGCAGGCGTTGGAGGAGCACCTGGGGATCCTGAGCGACGCCTACGCTGTCAAGGAGACCGTGAAACGCAATTACATCATTAAATGTATTGAGGACATTAAGAAGGTGAGACAGATGTGCTACAGATGCCTAGCATTGTCTCTGTGGATGTGTGGGCGAGTGTTTGTTGCTGTTTAGTGTTTCACAAAGTCAAACAGGAGATGCTCTTATATAGTAAACATATTGGTTGTTTATAATACATTCGTACGGATAGGAAAACACTGTTCCTTGGGCAGTTAAAAAATACAGCTCGACAAAAAGGAAACGACTGCATCGGGGCCCCTACATTTTTCCGCCTGCTGTGACACTTTTGTTCCAAAGTTAGCATGCCTTTGTTAGTGCTGCATATAACCTTTAACTTCAGCTTGTTTTTATCTGACCTTGCTCAAGTGTCCCTGGAGCTGCAGTGAGCTATGGAGGAAAAAAGCCAACTCTAGAATAATAATGAGAATAATGTTTTATTTCCTAATGAATGCACAGAAACACTGTTACACTACAGAGGTCAATTTCACCAACCCATTATCAGCTCTGTGTTTTACTTGAGTCCACTTCAATTTCCAATAATTCAAGAAAACATCCTATATTTTGATTAAACTCTGTTCTTTAAAAGAGAACCTTCACTTTACTGATAAAGTGATTATTCAACAGTCGAAAAACCCTACCCATTAAGTCATTATAACCAGTACTTAACTCTGCATTATAGCTTGTTATACACCGTTTATTCAAAATTCTTGATTAATGTATTTGTCAATCTGCTTCTCTTGGCACACTGAGTGGAGGCTGGTGTGTAGTTATTAAATGACCATATAATAAAATACATTTATAATTTAATAATGTAAACTATGTTTTTAGGGGTGAAGGTGTAATTGTAGACGTAAACTGTACATTTATAAAAACTCTATCTTAAAATTCTCAACAACATATCCTAATAGGGAATTACAAGAACATATGTTGTTAGAAATTAATTATAAAATGTTCATACATTTCTTATTAATCACAACTAGACAAACTTAAAGTAGATTGTTACCAAAAAGGCTACATTTATTTCTGGGGAGTGAAATGATCAAGTCCTTTTTATATGAATAAATGTGCAATTTTAAAATTTAAATATTGGAGAAAGGACTAGTTGACATTTGTGCTGTGCACCTCAAATGAAATGTATGTTTCCAGACACACATTCAGGATGACTGTAAAGGCAGCGACACTCAAAGCTTATTTCATTCCGGCACTTGGAGCAAGAAGAAAGCTAACTCTTTGGCCAAAGTAAGAGAAGAAGCTCCTACAATTTGAAATTCCACTGAACAATCTGTTTGAAAATCTCGCTGCTTCACGCCTGCAAACCAATCGTGGAGGAGGGCTTGACCACAAATGGGTTTCAATGGTCACAGGTTGATAATTGCACACTTTTTTTTAACAGGAGGTAGTGTGACCAGGTGTGTGTTATTTTTCTGCTTGCCTCACTAAGAGGGCCTTGGCACTGACTAATGATTACACAGTGGTGTTGATCTTGCACTGGGGAGAGCTGGCTGATTTAAAAAGTGATTTAGCGTCTGGATGAATGGTCAGCTTTGGTGGAAGTGCCCGCATATTTACTCATGCAAAGAAGAATCTAATCAGAGCCTTGGATACATAAAAACAGAACATGTTTGATATTTAATTTGGCCTTTAAAAGCAGTTGTAAGAACATGATTTAAACCTAAGCATATTTAAACAGGCAAAGTCTCGTCCAATGTTTTACATCCCTGGCTCTGGTTCGGTTCTTCATGGTTTACACAACTACACAAACAGTGGGTGATGAAAAAGCAATCCCATTACAAAATCTGATTTGCACATGTTTGTGTGCTCACTCTGCTTTACTGCCACACTGCCTGGATATCATTGTCTTTGTGTGTGTGTTTTTAACAGGCGTCTCAGCAGAGCACTCCTCAGGCAGTGTGGGTTGTTCCTGCTCTCCGTCAGCTGCACGAGATCACCCGTTCTTTCATCAAGCAGACCTATCAGAAACAGGACAAGGTAACACAAGAACCTGCCAACAAAGCTTGTTTTTAACTTCAGTGCTTCTTTTTACGTTTTTTAACTTGTCTTTTATGACATCACCCTAAAATGAAATGGGTAAAACATTTTGTGGTTATATAAATGTAATTTAAGGTCCCTTTAGATTGCTACTTCACAGCCCTGTTGATGCAGCTGCATGCCTCCTTTAATGTGAAGCAAGCAGGAGTGCAAACCATTTCTATTTTATTAGATAAGTACATGTTATAATTTTTGGAAACAAATATTTCGACTTTTGGACAACAATCTGAAGTTATTAGAAATGTTAGGATCACACAATCTATCCTATGCACTCGAATCTAAAAGATAAACCTAACAAGAGAAGAAAGATGCTGCTCAGCATTTTATATGTCAACATTATGGATAAAGTTTTGGAGGGTCAAACAAATGCATCTTAAAATGATTGTATAGTTGAGGCAATGCTTCAATTGCTAACTTTCCCCTGCCTTCCCCCACAGAGCATCATTCAAGACTTGAAGAAGAACTTTGAGATCGTCAAACTGATCACAGGGTCCCTCGTGTGCTGCCATCGGCTGGCTGTGACCGCGGCGGGAAATAGCGGCCTCTCAGGCTCCACTCTGGTGGACGGACGATACACCTACCAGGAGGTTTGTCCAAGTCCTATTTTTCCCTTTTGTTAATATTAATTTCATGAGCCAGGTATTTGTAATAGGCTACATTTTATTTCCAGTGGCATTTTATTGATGCTGTTGAATACACAGGAAGTAATCATACTGGAGCAGAACGGAGTATGTTGACAGTGCGTGTCTGAGGGTCAGGATGACATGCTTCTCTCTGAATCTCTGTTTAGTATCTGGACAGCCACCTGCGCTTCCTGGCATTCTTCCTTCAGGAGGCCAGCCTCTACCTGGTGTGGAACAGGGCCAAGGAGCTCTGGGAGTGCCTGGTGTCGGGGCCGGACGTCTGTGAACTCGACCGTGAGGTATGAACACAGTTATGCAAATGAAATCCTTGTCTTTGGTTAGCAACCAGTTTTCCCTAGATGAATGCTCTAGAGGAACAAAGGCACTGCAAATATTTGATGTTTGCTCCGTTCGCTGCTTTATTTTTGGATCAGTAATCAAGGCAGGTGCAGAAATGTACATTCAAATTCATTGATAAAACTTTTGGGTGTTTTCAGTGTTTGCTGTACATTTTGCTTGAAAATCTTTCAAGCAAAGCACATTAGCCACGGTTAGAGATGGCACCGTGTACAGATGGGAAGTCAAGTCTTGTTAAATTCTTTTCTTTATACGACTGATTTAATTTGTTGCACTGACCTTCAGCGCCCACCTCTGTCCCAGTGTGAAATCGGGTATTTTCATTGTTAAGTTTTACATTCCAACTAAAAATGAAAAGAAAGTGTAACCTTGGACATAATGATTGGATGGGTGCAGATGTGTTTCGAGTGGTTCACCAAAGGACAGCATGACCTCGAGAGTGATGTTCAGCAGCAGCTCTTCAAGGAGAAGATCTTAAAGCTGGAGCCGTATGAGATCACCATGAACGGTGAGAGGGACTGGAAGAGACGCACTGTCGACAGCATTAAAGCCTTTCAGGAGTAGTTCATGAATAAGTGTGTGACACAGCAGTTAACATGTTTTCTGTTTATCCCAGGTTTTAATCTGTTCAAGACCTTCTTTGAGAACGTGAATCTGTGTGACCATCGCCTCAAACGCCAGGGAACTCAGCTGGTCAGTCCTCACACGTTTCGTTTTTTCATGCATACCTATTTTTGCTGAAATGCACCGACAATATGTATAGAGGTATAACGCGTCTTGATTAAAATGTATATTTAAAGTGTCATGTGGTCTGATTTCAGTGTGTGGAGCGTCTTGACCTGGCAGGGATGGATTTTATCTGGCGCATCGCCATGGAAACCCCTGATGAAGAAATAGCCAATGAAGCAATCCAGCTAATTATCACATATAGCTACACCAACCTCAATCCCAAAATGAAGAAGGTCAGTATATGTGCGAGCGTATATACTCCTGAGGCTCACTCACTCTTGTCGTAATCCTCTCATGTGCTTCACTCTACCTGAGAATAACAGTGTATTTTAAGATGCTGCTTCTTCTGCTAGCCATGATAGGACATTATTAAGCTTTAAACTTAGTGATTCATAGGAGTATTTTCTGGGATGTAGTGAGTTCCGGTGTTCCGGTGTTAACACAATTTTGAATTGGTTCGTCTTCCTTTTTTAAAACCTGAAAGCACTTTTAATAATAACTTTTTCTTCCTCACAGGATTCTGTGTCTTTGCACAAGAAGTTCATTGCTGATTGTTACAAGCGACTGGAGGTGAGAAGCGGGAAAATGTTGATTACTGCTCGGAGTGATTGTGCCCTTTCACAGTAATCAACACCTGACAGCTCATTTCTGTTCCCCTCTTCCTCAGGCTGCGAGCTCGGCCCTTGGAGGGCCTACTTTGACACATGCTGTTACCAGGGCGACCAAGATGCTGACGGCCACTGCCATGCCGACAGTGGCCACATCTGTACAATCACCATCCAGGTACAGAGGGGGGTTTGGGTAAGAGCATAGTTACTTAACCTTTTACTTAACTAAACCAGTTGTGTGCGATTGCTCCTATTTGTTACAGAGAGTAAAAGTATACTTGACTTCTAATAAATGTGTTTTCATGTTGAAATGGTTCTGTTTATATTTATCTGTAGATCCACTAAGCTGGTGATAATCGAAAGACTGCTGCTACTGGCTGAACGCTACGTCATCACGATAGAGGTAGGCAGTGTCTTATTCACTTTAAGGGTTTCATTATTAAAGGGTCTATTGTGTTGAGGCTTATTATGTTGGGTATATATGAGACATAATGACAAATAATTATTGTGTGTGCATGTTCTGTGTTTCTGTAGGATTTGTACTCAGTTCCTCGCACTATTCTACCTCACGGGGCCTCGTTCAATGGACACCCTGTCACTCTTCACATCACCTACGAGTCAACCAAAGACACTTTCACCTTAGAGGTATTGTACAACTTTGTCTAGTAGGGCTGTACTGAAGTCTTGTTTGTCTTTCTACAATTCAAAACGATCTAGATGTTTTTGAACAAAGCTTCACATGTCTCTCATCGGTTGTTTTTAACATCATCCTAAAACAACAAAATCTTCAATTACATAAAAATTCAATAATTTAATATTAATTTAATAGATCAAAGTCAACATAAATAAATGTGCAGTTCAAGAAATGTAATTTATGGTACTGTTAGATTGCTGCTAGACTGGAGCTTGCCTCCCTTTAACTGGGAAAATGTTTTTAAAAAGCCAGAAGGATTAAAGTGAGTGGGAATGTTTGGATTATACAAATCGGAAACAGTCACACGCAGACGCCACTGAAATCTCATTCTACAAATAGTATTATACTAATAATATTATTCTAGCCTAATCTTTATCTGCAGCCGTACAGGAAAACACTACAGATTGCTGCAGATTATGCAAATGTTGATCTTTAAAGTTCGAATTTCTAATGTTATGTTTGAACTATTTCGTACAGCCATATTTCCTAATGCCTTTTGTCGTGTAGAGTTACATCTCCAGAAGAAATAATCCTGGTGTGTGTGCGTGTGTGTCTGTGTGTGTCCGTGTGTGTCCGTGTCCGGCAGACGCACAGTAATGAGACAATAGGAAGTATCCGGTGGAAGATATCTGAGCACTTGAGCTGTCCAGTGGATAATGTCCAGATCTTTGCTAACGACAGTGTGGTAAGTCTCAATGAGTCTGTAAGTGACAGGGACTCTGTCTCTGTTTTTATTAATAAATACAATTGTATCTTTCATTCTTTCATACAAGTATTTTGCTGCTCTCCCAATCATGCGTTTCCCCTGAAGCCAGTACACATTAGAAACTAAAAAAACATGCACAGTATAATTCCTGTAGGCAGGGCGCCACCCTCTCCATGTTAGCAGGTTGGTCCGCTGCATCTATAGTGTGACAGTGGAAACGCAGCTTTGAACAACCTCAGTCCCCGTCTTTCTGTCACACCGTCCTTTCACTGCTCCTCCTCCATGTTTTAGTTGACCATGAACCGGGACCAGAAGCTGCTGTCCCAGCTGGGCTTCAGTGACGAGCAGAGCCTCACTGTGAAGAGCTCTGGCACAGGCACCCCCTCTGGCAGCTCCGAGTCCTCAGCCTCCGCCTCCAGCAGCTCCAGCTCCGCAGTTTTCAACTCTGCATACGCCTTGGAGCAGGTACCACCTCAGACATGACAGTGCACTGATACAACTGTAAACACACACTCAGGTTTTCTTGCTTTTGACACACTTGTTTTTCTGTCTCCAGGAGAAATCCCTGCCAGGTGTCGTGATGGCTTTAGTTTGTAATGTTTTTGAGATGCTTTATCAGCTGGCTAATCTAGATGAAACCAGGTGAGATTGGACAAGTTACATACACCTTGTTGACAACAACACAGGCATTGTCTAAATATTAAACAGTCAGTGTATTATAATCTCCAGGATCACTCTTCGTGTGAGGAAGCTGCTGCTGCTGATTCCAACAGACCCAGAAGTGCAGGACGCTCTCGATAACTTTGTTCCCAAAGAGTCCAGCGTCTGGAGCCACCAGGTACATCAGACTGTGACGCGCTCAGGTCGTGTGGTAACTACCATGGCTTAACGTTGAAGCTCTCAGTTCTCTACCTTTGTTTACATTCTCATTTTGCTTTCAGTGTGATCACCTGTGTTGTATAAATCTATATCCATCTTTTACCATTTCTCTGCTTTACACATTCTATCCTTCTCCATCATCTGGCTTTGTGTTATTTTCTAAACTCACTTTGTCTCTAATCTGTATAGAAGACACTGTTCCAGGGTACAGGCTCTCGCTCTCCATCTATGTCCTCCAAGCAGCAGCACCAGCCGAGCGCTGCATCCATCTTAGAGTCTCTCTTCAGGTCTTCTGCCCCGGGCATGTCCACCTTCAGAGTGCTGTACAACCTAGAGGTACGTGCACACACAACATCATGCATCAAGCATGCACAACACATAACACCTCTTCTCAAACTTAAAAGTTTAGAAGCTTACCACGTGTTTTCCTCTCTTCTCTCTCTGTGTCAGGTGTTGAGTTCAAAGCTCATGCCCACCTCTGATGATGAGATGGCCAAAACCAGCAGCAAGTCCTTCTGTGAGAACTTCCTTAAAGCAGGAGGCCTCAGGTAAAAGAGTAAAACAGAATTGTTAATGAAAAGTGTTGTCTATGTTGGGAGTTTGACAAACTGCATCACATACTGATCTACATTTGCCTACTAGCATATGCTTTTATCAAAAGTGTTTATTTTTAGTTCTGACTGTAATGCTTCTGTGTTTCCTCTGCAGCCTGGTGGTGAATGTGATGCAGAGAGACTCCATCCCATCAGAGGTGGACTATGAGACCAGACAAGGAGTCTACTCAATCTGTCTCCAGTTGGCCAGGTACGAAATGCCTCACCAGAGTTAGCTCCGAGCTTATTAACATCTCTGTTCCCCCGGGCATAAAACGGATATTCATCTCTGTAGGGAAAATGAGTACTTCAGTATAAACAAACAAATATAAGAGATCGTTATTATTACTGTACAAAATCATTAAGGCAGCACAACTACAGCCACAAGAGATCACAACATGTAAAACACATTGTGTGCATTCGGGCATGGGTGCATAATTGGTCTGATTTAAAGTCATGATTTCTCATTGAATTAAAGTCAGTTGAGATACAGCAGTTTCTACTGAGTTTATTGCTCTGATAGAGAAGGGCATCTCTGCCAAACTATCCTCTGTTGTTTGTCGTAGTTGTCCTCCTGAGTGCATGGCCATATACCAAGTCACACTTCATACTTATCTGTCTTTGTTTGCAGGTTTCTTCTGGTTGGGCAGAGCATGCCTGCGGCACTGGATGATGATGTCATCAGGGATGGTGAGTCACTGTCATCTCGTCCGTTTCGTAACGCTGGACGGGCCGGGCGACAGCTGTCTCTCTGTGGAACTCCAGAGAAGTCCTCGTACCGACAGATGTCTCTGTCTGAGCGCTCCTCCATCAGAGTGGAGGAGATCATACCGGCCGCTCGTGTAGCTATTCAGGTAAAACACGCTTGTTTCCATGACAAACCCGCCATTGATTCAGCAACTAGATGGATCTTGTAAGTGTTAAACTTTTTCAAATGGTGTTCTTTTTACCAGACCATGGAGGTGGGCGACTTCACTTCCACTGTGGCCTGTTTCATGCGTCTGACCTGGGCAGCTGCAGCCGGCAGATTGGATCTGGTTGGCAGCCCACAGCCAATCAGAGAGACCCACAGCTCCCTTCTGCCGCAGGGAGTCCGCACCAGAGTCAGCAGTACAGGTGACAGAAAACACAATTTCAATGTTACTGTAGATGCTTTTTGTAATGTACAGTTATTTATTGTGTAGCACAAAAGGACCACAACTCTCAATTTGTTGTAGAATGAATGAAACTTGTAAGCTCGTAGCTCTTCACATTCTCTACAAGGTGCTTTGACATATAATATGATGAATCGTTGTGGTTTGAACTAGATGTTTACAGTCTATGCAACAAGTATCCCCGTTATGTCACGAACAAAAGCTAAAGAGGATAAATCTCTCTCTTTCTTTTCTCTGTTTGTTTGCAGGAAGTAACTGCAGCTCCAGCAGCGAGGGGGAGACCACTCCAACAGCGTTGCATGCGGGGATATGTGTGAGACAGCAGTGTGTCTCGATTAAAGACACCATCATCGCCCGCGAGGCTCTGTCCCTGCTGGTCACCTGTCTGCAGTTACGCTGTCAGCAGCTATGTAAGTCTCATGCAGAAACACAGATACAATACAGCCTTATAAGTCTTTTCTTTTCATAATAACTCTACATTGTCGTTAGTACAGTGAGAGGTTGCTGTGTTTGCTGAAATTCTTCAATAACACAAAATCCTCTGTTTGGTTCTTTTTCTCTTCAGGTTCTTTTTACAACCTTCCTTCTGTCAATGATTTCATTATTGATGTTTTACTGGGCTCTCCCAGTGGAGAGGTAAGCAACACCCTCTTTTTTTTTTAAATTGCCTGCACAGAATAAATATATCTCTAAAACGGCAGTGTATGTTTACACTTGTGTTCTCTGCCACTTTTTCTATCAGATCCGCCGGGTAGCTTGTGATCAGCTCTACACTCTGAGCCAGACCGACACTTCAGCCTTCGCCGAAGTCCAGAAGCCCAACTTGTTCCTGATCTCGGTCGTTCTCACTGCTCAGCTGCCGTTATGGAGTCCTACATCTATTATGAGAGGTGTCAACCAGAGGTAATTAAGCAAGAAACACTCAAAACAAAAATCACTAAAACTTCAGCCGAGGACTTGTGTTGACTTTGCTTTTCTTCTTAGGTTGCTGTCCCAATGCACTGAGTACTTTGACCTAAGATGTCAGCTTCTGGATGACCTCACCAGTAAGCCTATTGTTTTCCTTTTTGATCACCTTTATTGATCAAATATAAAGGTCATAGTCTCCTGTTTAAACAATTAAAGATCAGTGTTTCATGAATCTCTCCTTCTCAGCCTCAGAGATGGAGGTGTTAAAAGTGAGCGCAGCCACCATGCTGGAAGACGAGATCTCTTGGCTCGACAACTTTGAGCCTAGTTGGAGCTCCGAGATGGAGACCAGCGAGGCGGACAACATCCTCCTGGCAGGACATCTCCGTCTCATTAAGACCTTGCTCTCGCTCTGCGGCAACGAGAAGGAGCATCTCGGTGAGCTCACGCACAGATAAATATCAGAACCCATTAAACACGTTCTGGATTATGAAATTGAGAACATTAATATGTAATTTGACTCTTTTCTTTAGGTCCATCTCTGATTCAGCAGTTGTTGGATGACTTCCTGTTTCGAGCCTCGCGTATCATCATCAACAGTTCAAACCCCACTCCCTCCCCGGCCCCCAGCCACGACTTCCACCCAAAGTATGCACATAAATCCTATTTATCTTTTGGAGCAATGGAGATAACACTGAAAACATTAACCTTTTGTCATGTTTGTCAGGTGCAGCACAGCCAGCAGCAGACTGGCAGCTTACGAGGTGATGGTGATGCTCGCAGACAGCTCCCTCTCAAACCTCCGCCTGATTGTCAAAGAGCTCATGACCATGCACCACCAGTCTGATCCTTCCCTCTGCAAGGAGTTTGATGTAAGACATCAATTTGACTAATATGAATTACAATAATAATTTTCAGTGTATTTAATTTGATAAAAGGTTATCTAATCTCTCGCTCTCGCCCCCTCTCTCAGTACCTCCCTCCTGTAGAGAGCCGGTCAGTGTCCGGGTTCGTTGGGTTGAAGAACGGCGGCGCCACATGTTACATGAACGCTGTGTTTCAGCAGCTCTACATGCAGCCAGGTCTACCAGAGGTACACAAGTGCCGTTTATCTTCTATCTCCTGCTCTTTGACTTCCACGCAGTGAATCTAATAACACTGAGTATGTGTGTTTTGGTTTGAAGGCCTTTCTGTCCATTGAGGACGACACAGATCAGCCAGAGGAAAGCGTCTTCTACCAGGTCCAATCTTTGTTTGGTCACCTGATGGAGAGCAAACTGCAGTACTACATACCCGAGAACTTCTGGAAGGTAAAAGACACTTCAGATTGTAGTGCATTCACCCCGTGTTTGTGGGCATTGTCACTACGAAATTAATATTCATTGCCCATGTTTTGTATCCAGCTATAACTGAGTTTACATTTTTAAAGGGCATTGTTTATGATGTAACAAATACTCCTCTCTCAGCAATAAGATCAATCAAACAAAACTTGTAATGGATACAAAACCATTGTCTATTATCTAACTGCAAATGTGTTGTGTCTTTTCAGATCTTCAAGATGTGGAACAAGGAGTTGTATGTGCGAGAGCAGCAGGACGCTTATGAGTTCTTCACCAGCCTGGTGGATCAGCTTGACGAACATCTCAAGGTAAAACCCATGCACACTACAGCAAATAAAAAAACATTATCCAGGTGCCTAATTGGTTATGATTATGTAATTAACGATGACTCTCCTTTCCCACCAGAAAATGGGTCGAGAACAGATCTTCAAAAACACATTTCAGGGAATCTTCTCCGACCAAAAGATTTGTAAAGACTGTCCTCATCGGTGAGCAAGGATATTAGTTTCTCAAAATGCAGGACTGTTTTTACATTTTGAGACACACACAGGTGATGTTTGACCTTATTGAGCTTTTACTATACAGATACGAGCGTGAGGAAACATTCATGGCTTTGAACCTCGGAGTGACATCTTGTCAAAGCTTGGAGATCTCTTTGGACCAGTTTGTCAGAGGAGAGGTGCTAGAGGGCAGCAACGCCTACTACTGTGAGAAATGCAAGGAGAAGGTGTGTGTAAAGCGCTCGACATATGCTTTTTTCAACCTCACTGATGTCACGCCTACCTACAATGTGTGCATGTGTTCCTCCGCACAGAGAACCACCGTGAAGAGGACATGTATCAAATCCCTACCCAGCGTTCTCTGCATCCACCTCATGCGCTTCGGCTTCGACTGGGAGAGTGGACGCTCCATCAAGTATGATGAGCAGATCAGGGTACGAAGCCACGAATCACATGTCACTAAGATACATATGCTCTCTTTTCTTTTTTGTTCGATCAACTCAAATCCCAGAAATAATTTATACAATTCTGTATTATTGCTCTACAGTTCCCATGGGTGTTGAACATGGAGCCATACACAGTTTCTGGAATGGCTCGTCAGGACTGCAGCGGAGAGGCCAGCGAGGGGCGGAGCGACGGGACCTCAGGAGGATCCCCCCGAAAGAAAGTCACGATTTCTGAGAACTACGAACTTGTGGGAGTTGTGGTTCATAGCGGTCAGGCACATGCCGGTCACTATTACTCCTTCATTAAAGATAGACGGTAAGAGACACTGTAGTCAGAGTTTCCTTCACTTCTCCCTCATTCAATTGGCTTGGATTATAAATATATACACATGTATTGTTTCATTTGCTTCGCTGCAAGTTCCTCTCCTTTCAGCTCCTGTTCCTACTTTACAAAAGATTCACCTCACCAGTGATTAGTGGAGCTCATTACTCTGTTGCGTCAGTATTCCAGGCACATTTTAGGGGACCTCCTTGGGGCACATGAATGCAGCATCAGACTTTGTGTGGGCTGTTCTGGTTTAGTGTGTAAGCATCTCCAGATGTCTGGCTCTGGAAGGCAGGATTGCTCACTGGAGCAGTGGAACATAAAGGGACCGCAGGAGCCAATGTCTGGCACCCCCTTCTCTCGCTCACTCGTTTGTTCCTATCCCCATTTAATACTACGACAAAGACAGTTTGTTCTCAGGACGCTGATGTCCTTCCAAAAATGAAGTCATTAAGACCTGACAAGAGCTGCTTTCGAAGTCTGTGATCATTGATGTCAGTAAGCTCCAATTTAAGTTTTAAAGGTGGGGTCGTTATATGAGCATCAGTTACAGCGTAGTAGTGTGCAATGAAAATCTTATTTCCCAAGCAGCTCCATTAGTGTAAATACAATAAACTTTAATAAAAGAAGAAAAAAGACATAAAATCTTCCAATAAGAAAGTGAAAGAGACAGCATTAAGAGATCTGTGTGTCTTCAGACTTCAGTGTGGTGGCTGACACTCGTATGCTAAATCTAAAATCATCCCCATTTGTCCTCATCTCTTAGTGGCAGCGCTCGTGGACGTTGGTACAAGTTCAACGACAACGTGGTGGAGGAGTTTGATATGAATGACGAAACTTTGGAGTATGAGTGCTTTGGGGGAGAGTACCGTCCCAAAGTGTACGACCAATGTAAGTAACATCTGTGTAGCATTGAAGCACTTATCATTAACCTCCCATCTATACATGTTTGAGACATGTTATGACTTTGATTTGAATGGCTTTATGTTGTGATAACACTAAAGCATGTATTTGTTAAACCTTGGTGTTTTTATGTGTGTGTGTTGCAGCTAACCCATACCCTGATGTGCGGAGGAGATACTGGAACGCCTACATGTTGTTCTATCAGAAGATCAGTGACCAGAACTCGCCAGTCCTGCCTAAAAAAAGCAGAGTCAGCATCATGAGGCAAGAGGCTGAGGACCTTACACTGTGAGTGAACCTCACACTTAATACTTTACTCATTTTAGAATAGAAACACATTTATAAAGTCAGCCTTTAGGAACATTCCCAGAAGTGTTCCATCAGTGCACCACCTCATATTAACCAGCCTGTGTTTTTTCTTTTCCAGCTCTGCCCCGTCCTCCCCCGATGTTTCTCCACAGTCCTCTCCTCGGCCCCCCAGGGCCAACAACGACCGCCTCACCATCCTCACCCGCCTGGTCCGCAAGGGAGAGAAAAAGGGTCTGTTTGTAGAGAAGATGCCCGCCAGCATCTATCAGGTAAAGGCATCAAGATATAACCAAGAGGCCATGGGAAGCATCTGACCTTACCTCTTAACATTTGTTCTGTTAGTCATGAAAAAAGAATGAACTGAAAGTCTCTGTTTGTTTGTGCAGAACGTGAGAGATGAGAATCTTAAGTTCATGAAGAACAGAGACGTCTACAACAGCGACTACTTCAACTTCACCCTCTCTCTGGCCTCCGTCAATGCAGTATGTACCGCTTGTGTTTGTCATGAGCTTCTACTGTTTGAGTTTCATTTTCTCCTGTGTACACTTGCAAAGTACAGCCACACAGGGACGTGAAGCTTGATCTATACAGCAAGCATTTTATTCACGAGTATTTTTTTCCGTTTTTCCGTTTGCAGTTCTTTTGGAAACAGATGCAACTCATACATCTTCTTTTTCATACCATATATCTGTCACTTTTTGATCTTTGCTTCAGAATAACTTTTTATCCTCAGATTTTTTTCCTTTTTTTAAGATTATGTATGTTCTGTTTCTTTGGGTTATTTTGTCCCCAATAAATACCTGTTTTTAATTTAGAGTGGGGACTTGTTAAGAAAGGCCCACACTAAGACCAAGGAAATTGAAAAACATAATTTATTTGCAATATATCTTAACTATACAACTGTTATAGTAACATTGAGTTGCAGCAATCAGTGTCTCACGTACGCGTGTATGTGTGTGTGTGTGTGTGTTCAGACGAAACTGAAGCATTCGGACTACCAGCCCATGGCCAAAGAGAGTCTTCAACTGGCGGTTCACTTCCTCTTTCACACCTACCTGCACACCAAAAAGAAGCTCCGGTACGTACCTACATGCACCCACACCGAAGTAATGAACATCCTTCATAAGCAGCAATGTAACGCCTTTATCATATACGTGTCTTCTGCAGCGTGGACACAGAGGAGTGGATGGCCACAGTGGAGGTGTTGCTGACTAAGAGCAGCGAAGCCTGTCAGTGGATGGTTCAGTACCTGGTGGGACCGGAGGGACGAGAGATCACCAGGTCAGTGCTTGTTGACACACACAGATAGATGTCAGGACTGTACCTAAGTGAAAAATGTGTTGTGGAAGGGATTGAAAATGAATTGAAGCATACCAATTTGTAAGATACATTTTTTTTAGTGGAATTAATCAAGACGTTTTGACTCAACACTGTATACTTTGCATTATCGAACCTACCATAATATGCGTTATTCACCCACTCACAAACCTTCTACTCTTTTTAATTCACTGTAAAAACAGCAAATTACAACACCATTATATTTATTTGAAGGCCAGTTTTAGTAAAAAACAGATTTTTTTTTTATTAGTGATGATATTTGAGCCCAGCAACTAGAAAGACGAAACCGTGTCAGTTGCCAAGTCATTAAGCTTGGATACGTGGATCCCTGTAGGTGGTTTTTTTATTTGCAGGGCCTTTTTCTTGGTTTAATCACTGCGGCATTTTCTAGCTGTCCTTGAGATATGTGATACTACAGACTTGGCAGCTCACAGCGCTGCTCCCTCACTCCAATCAATGCTCGCTGATCTCTCTGACCTTGGTCACTTTATTCCACCCTCATAATGCTGCTGCAGCCTCTAAAGCTTCTCTCACTCTCAAGTACAGACACTTGCATACTTCATATACAAAAGCCCATTCAATCTCTACAGTATCTTTAAATCACACACACACACACACACACACACACACACACACACACACACACACACACACACACACACACCACCTGAGCCTCTGGAGTGCCTTTTGAAGCTTTTATTGCATCTGCACTGACAGCGAACACCTATGTGATTGTGTGTGTGTGTTGCTCACTGACTGGATGCTGATTGGCTGAAAGATTCCCATGTCATTCTGAGATGTAAACATTGTCTTGCACGCCTCTTTTTTTAAGGCATGGGTGATCATATGGGCCCTAGGACATGATTAGTTGTTACCTGATGTACATAATATATTCCTAGTATTATAATATTAGTAGTATCAGTGTAGCAAAATTGTTCTTTGCAATTGTGCAATAAATCCTGATTCTAAAACAATTGATAGTCTTGCAAAAAAGGTTCCTTCACCACGCGCCTCATTAACATCACTGATGATAATCCTAATATCTTCTTCTCAGGGTCTGTTTGTTGGAGTGCAGTGTGAGGGAGGTGAGGGTGGTGGTGGCGTCCATCCTTGAGAAGACTCTGGAGAGCGCGCTTCACTTTGGAGACCCAGGAGTGGACAACTTGATGGACACTCTGCTCTCCTTATTGGACAAAGACGTTCCTGAGAATGTGAAAAACTGCGCTCAGTACTTTGGTCTCTTCAGTAACTTCGCTCAGAGGGTAAGAAACCATCAAAAAATAAGAAGACTTGGACTCTCCTGAGCTTTTTATAGTGCTGAGACATTGAGTTTAATGTGTTTGGTCTTTCTGTCGTCTCTCAGGGATGCGGTCCTTGTCAGCTGTTGTTGAAACACTCAGCTTACCGTCGGATGCTCATCTTCCTGCTGGGACCCAACAGGCAAAACAACCAGGTACAACTGAAGCAAGAATGATCAGAAAACATATTAAAAATGACTGTTATTACCCATAGCCTTACTAATTACTGTGTATGCGATTTATAAACTAAATTTGCTCCACGTGTCTCCACAGAACCGGCGATGGAGTCCCGCTCAGGCTCGGGAGTTTCTTCACCTCCACAACACGCTGGCCTTCATCACACTACACTCTGACTTCAATCCCCAGCGGACGCAGGGTGAGACATTAAAATCTAATCTTAAATGTTGCAGCGTTGATGTTTTTATACTATATAGTTCTCAGTCTGATCCTCACCTTTCTCCCCTGCTGTCCTGTGTAGCTCCAGCAGGGTCTAAACTGCGTGTGAGCTGCATCCCGCCCTCCACCCAGCTGCTCCCCCTCAACGCTGACATCCAGGCCTCAGTCTTCACTCCAGAGGGACAGCCTTACCTTCTCGAGGTAAAGTACAAACTTAAAACTTGTTTAGGCATTCTTTTCATTCAGGGATATAGAATAATCACAACAACCCCAATGGGGGCTTGAAAAAAAAGCTCAGAACCTCCTTGATTTTTCATTTTGAATATTTCCAGGTGATGTTTGCCATGCGGGAGCTGTCCGGGCCGCTGTCCCTCTGATAGAGATGGTGACCTACATTTCGTACTGTAACGAGCCTTTCTCCCTGGGTGTGCTGCAGCTGCTAAAGGTAAATGAAATCTGTAACGGGCTAACCTTTAAAAATAATGGTCTCTAATCTTTGGAACGGGTTCAGAATACCCGAACAAAGCTTTTGACTGTCCATTCATAACCATCTTTGGTGCCCCTCCAGGTCCTGTATCACTATTTCCATTTTACTCAGCAGAAGACTAATTTGAAATAAATGGAAAAACTCAGATCCTACTAACTTTACTCGCTTGAACGGAGATCTACTTTTCTTTCTTTATTCATTGAAAATGCATGCTGTATTTAAGAGAAAATCCAATTACTTGCTGATTTGTTGAGTCATGTTTGCAAACATTTTAGATATTATATTTATTTTAGCAAATGCATATCAGATACTTCCTTTTGTTTTCCTGCTCTTTTTATTTATTTATTTAGGATTTTTACTGTATGTTGTGCCTTTCAGTTTATCTTGTCTATTTTGTGTCCATAATATGAGAATAAAATCACAATGCATTGAAAAAACTCTGTCAATATTCTCTGTTCTCAAAACTTCTGATTATTTTGTGTCTCGTAGTCCCAGCTGGAGACGGCTCCGCCTCATGAACTGAAGAACGTTTTCCAGATGCTGCAGGAGCTACTAGTGAGTGAAACTGATACCCTCTGTAACCCTTCATCGATTGATTGCTTTGATGAACAGCTTTTCTAACATCCTTTAAATCCTTCACATCAGGTAATGGAAGACCCTCTGCAAACCCAGAGACTCAAGTATGCTTTTGAGTCAGAGAAAGGCCTTTTAGGTATGTATGATGTTTCTCTAATACCCACAACTGACCCATCAAAAGAACACTCTCATACATCTACAATGTAAAACTGTTCTTTTAAACATTGTTGGTTAACTGCCATGCATACTGTCATCATCTTCAGATTTTTATGTGTGTCTCGTGAATTTATTGAATGTATAAAAATCTAACAGAGTGCTTTATCTTCTCAGCTTTGATGCACCAGAGCAACAACGTGGACAGCAGACGCTGCTACCAGTGTGTGAAGTTCCTGGTCACATTAGCCCAGAAGTGAGTTCATCTAAGGCCCAGATGTTAAGGACAGACTCCAGGAGTATTAATAGTCTTAGATACATTTGATTGATTTAGGCAACATAATTCTGACCTTATTTTTATTCTTCCATCAGGTGTGCTCCAGCCAAAGATTACTTCAAGGACTTGTCTGGTCACTGGAGCTGGGCGGTGCAGTGGCTGCAAAAAAAGGCAAACTTCTCTCAGAAATATGTTTTGTATTTGTTTAAGGCATTTTGGGGGAGAGATGCTTTTAGATAAGTATTTTAACAATTAATATATGACTATTGTTTCAGAATAGTTGACCTATCTATGTGATTTAAATACTTATTAATGATCCTTTGTGCTCATTGTGCCCTCAGATGACTGAACATTACTGGACTCCACAGAGCAACGTTTCCAATGAGACATCCACTAACAAAACCTTCCAGCGCACTATCTCTGCACAGGTACACACACACACACACACACACACACACACACACACACACACACACACACACACACACACACACACACACACACACACACACACAAAATACACAAGACCACCACACAGATAAAAACTTTGGCATGATATGACCCCCTCTCGTTCCTCCACTACTCTTGATATTCTCTTCTGCTCTCAGCTTGCCTGACTTCTGTATCTCTGTATGTGTATCTATCCCTGCAGGATACCTTGGCCTATGCCACGGCGTTGTTAAACGAGAAGGAGCAGTCCGGCAGTAGCAACGGCTCTGACGGCAGCCCAGCAAACGAAAACGCCGACCGCAGCCTCCGACAGGTAGCCCCTCAGCACAGCGACATCCAAACATGACTCATGGTATTATGGCAGCTCATGCTCGGTTCACGCAGCCAAAAAGAGAAGAATGGAACAAAAATGGAACATCTCAGCAGTTTCTGTCAAAAGCTGGAAAGGCAGTTTGTTACCTCCCACGGTGATTAATAGTGTGGGATTATAAACGGCTCCATTCTTCTCTTGACTCCTGCCGTTCCTGACTGGGTGCCAGGATAATCCCGCTGTCCATGCTCAGCACATAGATATTTCACTATTTGTTATTTTTCCTCCCCCAAAACATTAATTTTTTTGTATCCGTCTCTCTCACAGGGGTCAGAGTCTCCCATGATGCTCGGCGATTCAAAGAGCGATCTAGAAGACGTAGACCCCTAGCGCGTCCCACCAGCAGGAGAGGCCTCCGATGGAGAGGTGGCACAGCTCCGGGCAGCCAATTGAAAGGGCTGCACTTTGCCTCTGATTGGTCTGGACATTTGGGACTCCAACCACAAGCCAATCAGAACACTTATTCTCTTGGTCGCTACAGCAACGAAGGAGCTATGAATAAATCCTGAATTACTTCCTTTCAGAGCAGCCAAGGCGATGATGGAGATGCATTATCTTTAAGGGCAGCAGAGTTGATTATGGGGGAAAGTACAAAAAGAGAAAACCTTCCTCAATCACGCGGATGACTTCAGTTTATCCTTTTATTCATTCATTCACTCAGAATGACAGGTGGAGGATGGGTTTGGGTTGTGTTTTAACAATTTTCTGCTCATATTTGCCAATGTATCTACACAGACATATTCATATTGTAAAGACTTGTTCCATAGATGTACTTTCCAGTGTAAGATAATATTTTAAAGTCTCCTGTGCTCTTCTCCACAGCCATGCAAAATTGCGAAAAAAGGTCACGTTAGCGGCTCTAGAGGAACGTACAGACGGCGTGTGCACTTGTATAGTAACACCTCCACACACAAGCACTTGGGAGGGGTAGGGTTAAGTATGCACTTTATAGTCCAGCCCAGTCTATTGTGATGTACCGCAGCACTGGTCACTTCCTCTAGAGCCTCTTCGCCATCGTGTCCTATTCCTCTTACTTTTAACAACTTATATTTTCAGTGCCACTTATGCAGACACATGGAAGCCCTGATAGCTTTGACTAACCCTTTCACCAGTGTGAACCCGCACAGGACGCGGTACAGGGCTCAAGTCTCTGCCCCTTACCGTATCTAAAAATGCCATGGTCCGCACTCTCCCTCTGTTCTAGTCGTCTCGCTGTCAGGCAGCCACATGTGCCGTATTTTTATTCCTTTCATCGCTGTGTTTTATTTTCGTTGCCATTTTTCTTCGACTCCGGGTGAATTGAATAGTCGAGAGGATGTTTGGGGACTCAAGCCTTATGCAAGAAAAGCTGATCTGGAAGTGCACAGATCAGTCGTGGTGGGCCGTCGGTGCCGACTGAGGGGGAGCTCAGGAGCATGTTTTATTTTAAGGTGCCATGGTTACACACACACATGATAGAACTTGTGCAAATCATGCAAAGGTGTGTCACTCATTCACTCCGCTCACGAAACACAAAGGTCCTTCTGGCATCACTGTTACCTCTGCTTTATCAGGTTTGATTTGTTTTTGTCTTTTTTCAATGGTGTTTTTCTTTTTGCTTGGCCTTTTTTTTTGCTTTTGTCTACCTTTTGGAAACACACACAGAGGAGCTGAACCCAAATGTAGCTGTAGTTTCACACCAGAACAACACCAGTGAATCCATCGTCCCTGCCCCCAGTCATCGGGAGACTTGAAGTGCCTTAACCTTTCGATCTCTCCCCCGTCCCACCTCCAAAAACTGTGTCACCACATCGCTACGGAGGTGGGACAACATCTGCTCCACCTGACCCTGACACCAAACCAGTGTCTGTGGTCAGACAGTCTCATTATAGGAGTACAACAGGGCTTCTTCATCCCCATTAGACTCAAAATAAGACAGGGAAAATGTCCTCTGTGTGTTGTGACAAAGGATTGTAGGAATGTAACTGTTGGTTGTTGATTCTGTGTGTATGGGGGGAGGGGGAGGGGGTGGGGGGGGGTGTACGTTTGACCCTAATAAAACAGGGTTAAGGTGACAGGACAGGGTTTCGGTGATGGTAAAATGCTGCTTCTTTTCACTCTGCGCTCAAGCAGAGACACTTTGTAGATACAGATTTATGCTAGGTAGTTTTAAAGAAGCCACATGTTCACTCAAACGTTCTGAAGACATAAGCCTAAACTAGCTTAGCGGATTAGCTCTCAGCTTTAACAGGTCAATGTTTACAGTGTGAGAATCTATCAAGCAATCGTGCAAAACCGTTTTTCTGTTGGGAGTCGTGTGATCAATCCACTGAGGCTCTCTGCATCCTCAAAGCCTGAGAAAAGGCTGTTTTATCCCCTCCACACACCCCCACCACCCGGCCCATTACCCTCTCTCTCTCACTAGATGTGAATGTCACGTTGTGCGCTCTCTCGGCACGTTTGCATGTGTGGCAGTTAAGTGGTGGTGATGTTTGTCTTTTTTGTGTGACAGAGAAAAAAACAGCCCCCCCCCATGTGTTTTTTGCTGTGTTATTTGGTCATTAGCACTCACCGTCACAAACATTGGCCCCTCCTCTGGCTGGTTATGAGCGACAGTGTCTGATGGAGCTGCATGTAGTCTGTGCCAAGTGATACATGGCAAACATGAGCCGCATTCAGCCAAGAGCGTCTCCTACTTTTGCCCCACTGCTACATCACCACAACTACTTAAAACAAGAAAAAAAACTTCCAAACAATCTTTGTTTTAATCCTGGGATGCAGGGCAGGACGGGGCAGAGCGCGGGAAGGGATTGGCATCTGTACGGGTTTTTACGGTCATTCGATTTTGAGACTTCACTTCTGCCATCGCAGGATTCTGTAATGCATGTTAAAACTCAGTTTTAATTTGTACATCAGAGTTTGAATAAGGGGAAATTTGATATAAAATAAACTGGAATGCACAACCTTTTGTAAACATTGTTTTTATGTATGTTTACACCTTGTCACATTACAAAATGTTGGTGCTCCTTGGTTTTGAGGGTTTGTTATTTTGTTACTTTATGTTGATTTCTGTAGCATTCACTCGACAACTCATCTGGTTTGATCCTGCAGACATGAATAGACCTTTTTTATTGAAGACTTGACGTCACAGTAGGAAAATCACAGATTAAATGAATTACTGCTGAATTTTTTTATAACCACTTAGTGTTAACATGTTGCACAATCTTGTCTGTTATTAATAGAGCAGTGCCATCAGTACTACGGTCATTCGTACACCTGTGCTTTTTCCTTAATCATAACTCAAATAAGCTGCTGTGAAAAAGTCATATTGGGCTGATAATGATGAACTCCACTTTAAGAATAACCCCAGCCTCGTGGTGTCAGAGAATAATCTGATACGAAAGTCATGAAGCATTGTATCACTCTCGCAAAGATTAAACCACGTTTCCTGTGCCAATCAGACCTCAATGCACTCACGCTGTGCAGTGCCCTGTGGTGCTCTCCATGCTGACATGTTTAAATCAAAGTCCTATGAGTGTGCTTGGTTTAAATGGCATTATGTTTTTCACTTTATTATTTTATTGACTTCACATAAATGCAGTTCAATGCCCAGGACAGACAAATGTGTTTTATTCAAGCATACGGTGAAGACAACTTGTTTGTGGGAACACAGAGAGAGAAAGCAGAAGATATCTGGATATCATTATTAAAGCTGCTGATGGGGGCGGATTATTACCCACAGTCCTGCTGCTGCTGCCTGGTTCTTCACCTACACTCAGAACTGTAAACACTATCACGTGTGTGACATGTTTGCTGCACTGATGGATATTTCAGCTGTGATTTGACTAAACTGCTGAGCGTCCGTGTGTCAACTGTCTTTTAATATGAGTGTAATATGAGACAGCTTTTCCTGTCACACTGTCATGTCTTACTGGGACTCTTAATATAAGATGGCAATTGTTAATGTCTGATGTAAAAAGTGTTTACACTTGATCATCCTCTGGTAAAAGAAGATGTATTACCTTTTATTCAGTTCATTTACACAGTCCATGTAACTGTCCAAAGTCTGAAAGGGAAAATTTGACACCTTCAGTGGAAGACCAATCAGTGTTGATGGTACATACAGTCGACTGAAGATATAAACTCCTCAGTGCATGCTTTATTGATCGGAAAAGCTGAGTAAATGTAATGCTCTTCCTGATCCAAATAGTCATTTGAAGTGACGGTGACATTGTTTTGTGCAAAGAAGCTATGGGAACCCAGTTAATGTGCTCTAGTCTAGATGAATAAATCCTGGATATTCAGCCATGTTTATTCAAGCCAGAGTGAATGGCCAAAAAGTGCAGCGCAGACAGGGCTGAGTCAACAGCAACGTAAGCCGAGGATGTGGCCCGTGAAGACCCTGTGCCTCAGAACCCCACATGCAATTCATCTTGGTGCATGTAGGCCCTACCAGGGGGGGCTCAATCAGTTATCAATATCAGTATACAGTAGTAACCGAGGGGGAATTTATTGCTTGAATTGACCACAGGTTTTTTTGTGTTAAGACATATTATATTTTTGGTTGTATTTTACAAACTGTATACAAGATGGTTCTAAAGTATAGAACAATATGTGCTAGAGCGTGTTTTACCTATTTCCAAAACTGAGAAAAGGACAAACGTCGGACAACTGATCAAAGATGTATATAGATGATATCAATAGAGACGACTAGAGATTAGATTAGAAGTCAATGCCTGCAAACACTTACAGTATCATCCTCTCTGGTTTTCAGTCTTAAATCATTTCTGAACTTTCAACTATTTTTAAGTAAATCAATGCACAAGTGATAAGTGTTTCCTGGAATTGACTTTTTGTTTAAAATGAGATCCCCATGGGAATTATTCCCTGCACCACACAGAAGACAAAGCAAGTGGAGTGTGTGTTTCTTTCAGTCAACATTACAGAAATATAAAAGCTGATGGACCTCAAAGTGGAGTGAGGCCGGATCCAGGAGGAGGTGCAGCCTGGCTCTGCTCTGGTGGTCTGACGCGGCAGCAGACAGCGACGCCAGCGGCCCCGTCAGCTCCTGATACACTGCGGACACTGCAACTGTTGCCCTTGGCACCTGGTGTTAAGACGACAGAGCCTGGAGAGACGGCGCTACAGTCGGTCAGAGTCCACCCGGAGGGACAGGACACCTCCACCTGCAACACAACAACACCGAGGTCAAAGGGTAAAAAAAGTCTGGAGAAACTTTAGGATGGGATCATCAAATACATTACACATGGTGAGCATTAAGTTGTAATTCTGTCTTCTGTTTTAGGGAAGAGACGAAACAATTACCAGGATGCTTCTATATTCTCATATGTAAAGAGTTGTCGGCCTGGTCCGACAACTCTGCTGCTCTCTACAAGAAGGGACAGAGCAGACTCCTTCTACTGAGGAGACTGAGGTCTTTTGGGGTGCAGGGGGCACTCCTTTAGACTTTCTATGGCTCTGTGGTGGCATCAGCCATCTTATGGTGTGGCCTGCTGGGGCTGCAGCATCTCGGCTGCTGACAGGCAGCGACTGAAAAAAACTGATAAGGAAGGCCAGCTCTGTCGTGGGGAGTCCTCTGGACACTGTGGAGGTGGTGGGAGACAGAAGAATGGCAGCCAAGCTGTCCTCCATGCTGGATAATGTGTCCCACCCCCTCCAGGACACCCTGTCCGCACTGTGCAGCTCCTTCAGTGACAGGCTGCTGCACCCGCGGTCTCTCACGGAGAGATACCACAGGTGCTTCCTTCCTGCAGCGGTCAGACTTTACAACCAGCATGGCCCCTGGTAGACCCCCCACACATGAAAAAAACTAACTAGTTGTGCAATAACAATTTATACGCAAAAACATAAATATGCCATTATTAATAACTGCAATATTTACCTGGCCTACCTACCTTTTCAAATGCATATTTTCTTTTGTAAAGCTGTCTTTGGCTCTGTTGCTGCTCTATCAAATTTAAATTTCCCCTCTGTGGGACCAATAAAGGGGTGATTCTGATTCTGAAAAACGAAAACGTCTGTCTGTTTTGTGTCTGCTGTTGTAATATTCATTTTGGCCACTAGAGGCTAAAGCACACCACAACCTTGTGTTAGGTCTAAAAGTATTGATGTATTCTTCCACGTGAGTTTCAATTTCTTCACGCACTCCAAACATAAACATGTTCAAGCAACTTTTGTAAGTAAGTCATGTCTTTCGTTTTGCTAGAATGTGTGTGTGCTCATTGAGTATTACAGCAACACAAACCGAAGAGAAACAATCCGAACAATTATCCTGATTAAAAAAGAAATCGCCTATCATTTTTTGTTTCATTTGCCTTCGGGGACAAGCAAAATTGGAAATGTTATCCACCTGTTCTTATGTTATAAACACAGGAAATAACACTTTATCTGATCTGACATTTTTCTACCTTGCCTCTCGGTGCCTCTGTAGCCATGTGTACTGGGACTGAAATATGTACCTGATCTGTATCAGCTGATGTCTTTTCCAACAGGTGGCACTCCAGAGATGGAGCCTGGCAGCAAACAGCATGAGATGTCGCCCCGTCGCTCACAACACAACGCCTCCGATCACTGTGATGTGGACGAGAGTCAGGCGAGATCTCAGCAGCGGACCCTGATGTGCAGCCTGGAGAGACACAAACAATACGAGCCTTTAATAAAACCCAGAGTGGAAATTTAGGTGTTCTGCAGCACATAGGAAGAAATGATTGCAGATGATTTAAAGTGAAAGTAATTAAAATAGTAGGCATTAAATGTAAAACTCCAAGAGCAACTAAAAACAAGCTTATGAGGAAAAAGCATCAACAGTATGATTATTAGCAACCAGTCCAGTTTATATGTAGCCTTAACAATACACAGCAGAATTATATAACAGTGATTAATTATCCTACTTAGAGCTAGTTTTGTTAGTATACAAATAATAAATAAATGTAATATAGCAGCTATTTCATGGGGTGAGATGTCTGATGTATGAGATATACCGTATTATAAGGTCTAATGTGGTAGCAATGTTTGTAATGAGCTGGCTTTGAAAGTATTGCTACCCATTATCCATTAGTGATTCTTAGACCAGCAGTGACCCATTTACCTCACAGCAATCATAATGAAAGAAGAGACTGAGGAATATAATGATAACTAACAATGTTTGACAACCCTGCACTTCGTACTCGGCGTCTCGCTGATATTTATGTTGGCGGGGAAATCATTTTTCCTTTCAGGTGGATTGCCATGGTAACAGGCATAATTGACCACGACGTTCTAAATGCAGCCACATTTGAAGCTTGAGCTTGGCGCACTGTGCTTTCTTCCAAAGGGCAGTTCACACCAAGTACAGCACAAGTTTGACTGTCTCCAACTCATCAACAGATATACATTTTAAAGAAGTAGGGTGATGTTTTTGGGAATTTTATCGTTGCTTTCTTAATCGGATTTAGATGATCATTGATATCATTCTCCTATCTCTCCATTAATTATAAAGTAGGAGGCTGATGAGCTTAGCATAAAGACTGGACGTGGGGGTTTCTTTGATTGTCTGCTTTAGTTTTAAAGTTGTTGTTTTTTCCACCAGTGCATTTTTTGAAGCGTTGAAAGGGGGAGACAGAGGGGATGAAACGCGGCAAATGGTCCACTGGACTGAGCCCCAGTTTAGTTGGCCGCCAGCTCTGTCAAGTCAGCTTCACAGCGGCCCTTATTGTCTGTTTTTTCCTACCTCTAAAGCTCCCAAACTAGCTTGTTAGCTTAAGTGAATGACTTTTCCCCTTGTATGCAGACTTTAAACTAAGATCATCTGTGATGGTGTATTAAGCAGAGGAGGGAAGCTAATAATATCAGCAAAATTGTCTCTAGTTGCATTTTTTTTAAGTACGTTTTTTTACGCTTAACACTAGCAAGGGTTTTGTGTTTTAAAAAGTCACACATAAATTATTCTGCCTCTCACCACGTACATAACGTTTCTAAAGTGCTTCTGGTTGTAACTTCATATCTTGTGTACGGACATGAACGTACTATCACACTTATCTAACACAAGAAACCAAGTTAGTGTCTTTTACTAAATGTGAAAACAATGCTTTAAACTCCACACAGCTGTGACTCACCGGTGAGATGGTGCTGCACCCCAACACACTCAGCATCTCGTCCGGGTTCAGAGCTGACATGGACCTGACACCGCAGGCCGCCGATCACACAGCAACGCGCCACAGCATACACACCTTCACCCCCCAGAGCGTTAAAGGCAACACACTCCATCTGCCCGCTGCTCTCCTGTACACACATATGAACGGTTTTAATTGGTGACTTTTTTTGTGAAAATTAGATGGTGGTTTGAACTCACAGAGATGGTTTCTCCAACATGGACACCATCAGGGTTGTAGCTTCTGCAGCTCATCATTTCCTCCCCCAGACGACAGCGACTGATAGCCTTGTCAGTGCTCGTGACCTCTGACCTCTCTGACCACACTGACCGACACAGAAGCTCCTCATCTGCACACCCAAACAGACACACAGTTTGAACTATTAGTGATGCGTTTTTTTTGCAGTTTGTGGTTGTGGGTCAAATTAAGTTTTGTGTGTCTCACTTGCACTGTTGGCAGGAGGAATAGCTGCTACCAGATTTGGAGTATTGAGACGATGTGTGTCAGACAGAGAGAGGAAGTTGATTGTGTTGCTGATAGAATAATGCATCATCATCTGCAGGACTTGCACTGGCGACACCTTCTGATTGGACGACAGGATCACAGCTGCTATACCTGCAGGTGCACAAACAAAAATAGAAAGCACTCATACTGCAGCCATTTTATTTTTTAGTAACTTATGATTTATTTAAGTTGTTTTTGTGTGTGCAAACCAGCAGCATGTGCAGCAGCCTGGGAGGTTCCACTCTGGGATGTAAAACAGGTACTGCAGTCACTACTGGCACTGACGATGTCGTCGCCGGGTGCAAACAGATCGACGCAGCGGCCGAAGCTGGTGCCACCCGCTCCCTGTGACATGAGCTGGTCCACTGAGTTTACTGCCCCTACTGTGATGACCTGCACACACACACATAATAAGGTAAGAGTGTGTGAATTGTCGATCACAAACATTTTACTCCCAACTTTTTTTTAAAATGGCAACTTGGTCCCTGTCACAACACATCAAACTATCAATTCATCAACCCTTTTAGTGTATTTTTTACATGTGAAGGCTGCCTCTAGTGGATGTAATAATTTTGATGAGAGTATAGCAGGAAGTCAGGTGATGTTTTATAAAAAGTGACAAGGTCTTTGTATATATTTCTGGTTGATAGATGGCTCAAACAAACACAGGACTTCTTTCCAAGAAAGTGTTCTTTGTGACACCAAAAGTCAACATTGCCTTTTTCTTATTATCCCCAACCCTAACCTTATTTAGGTTCAGGTACATATGTAAAACCGTTATGTTACTGAAGCATAACGAAGGACATGTTGGAAAAGGGAACATGTTGAACCTCAGGCTCTGAAGCAGGTGAGTAGAGACAGGCATCATCTCTGTAGTTCCCTGCAGCGGCTATGACCACAGCTCCTTTAGCCACCATTTCCCGACAGGCTGCGTTTAATGAACGGCTGAAACCACCAATGAAAGGCAGCAACACAACCACAGCATCCATTGGGCGGGCCTGTAGAGTTGCTTGGATATACTCTATACCTGGAGAGGGATGTTGAGAAAAGAAAGATTTAAACCCTGCAGCTGCAGATGTAGTGACCCTTGCTTTCCCTTTTCAAATGTGTTTCTACATAATGGTTGCATGCAACAGCAGCTCCATTTCCACACCTGCTTTTCATGGAGAATTTACACTGTGAATGGGCTCAAAGGGTGGTTAAACAAGCTATGGACAATATTCAGTGACATTGGTCATAACACATAATCCAAACAGTACAACAAATCCATCTGTGTCCTACCTGCCAGAGCTCCAGACACGGCCCCTTTCCCTTGACAGTTTAGCACATGGACCAGTTTAACACCGGCCCCTCGAGCAACACCAGAGTCCGACCCAGACACAACCCCTGCAATGTGCGTGCCGTGACTGTCACACTGACTGGCCTGTAGAGGAGAAAAGTTACACATCACGGGACGAGAGTTTTCTATTTAGCATCAATGACAAATAAGCAAATTGGTGTGTGCAACCTGTCTATGAACTCTGACTCCATCCTCCTCAGGGACATTGTTGAAGTCTGTGATGAACACCCGTCCCTCAATCTCCCTGTGAGAACTCTGAACACTGCCGTCCAACAGGAAGACCTCCGCCATCCCCCCATTGTCTGCAGAGGGCAGAGGGTGTGTGGATTTTAGATATTACTTTAGATCTGTGTGTGTTTTTGACATACACAGAGGTAGACTCACTGGGTGGCCTGTATGATGCGTTTTCAGAGGAGCCGCCGTGAGGCTGCATTAACCTCTGCAGGTTCCAGGGGGCGCTCTGAGCAAAGATGGATGAGTCCTCCTCTATGTAGTGAACCTGAGGGAGCTTCAACGCCTGCCAGGAACAAAATCATTATCATGATATTCATAATTAAATACATTTGATTTAATGTTGCTTTTTATGGAACTCAATGTAAGTTTTCATCATACTAGATCACTAATAAAAGTTCCAATTAACAACAAATAACAGTAATAAAACATCAATAAAATCGATGATAGGTATAAGAGTATACATTAATATATTTAAGACAAAAATAGTGCACAAAGAAAAATTAAATAACTAGTACAAGAGAATGTAGCAAGTGACCAATATTCAACAGGATGCAGAAATGAGTAAACTACATACATGGAAAATAAAAATAATGAGTTCAAAATTGTTAAAAATAAGATGCATTTGTTGCAGTTAAAATTAAAGGCTATTTTTTTAAAATGCTTTTGAGTACAGTTTTTAATTCTATAAAAGAGTGCAGTTGGCACTTTGTCGATGTTCAGTAATGGAAAGTGATTTCCAGGGTTTGGTTTGGGTCAGACTTTATTGAGTGTCTAAAAATAAGGGCCTGCACAAGAAAGTTAATGAGAGTGAAACCCCACATACTGCCTCCAGGACTGTTTCATGTTTTATTTTTTGAGTGAATCAAAGAGGATGTAGGACTAATTAGGGTGCTGTTCACAGAGATCAAAAGTTCTATTGTGTGATGAACATTTTGGTCATCATACTTATTGTGGTTCATGATGTAAATCAATCGTATGAAAAGCTACTTTGGTTTCAGTGACTCGAAATTGCTTTAATTATGACATTTTGCAGGATTTCCCCAGAGGTCTATCCTTGGCCCCCTATTACTCTCCATCTACATGACCTGAGACATTATGCAATGTTATCCAGATTCCATGTCCACATATAGGTTCTTATAATGCTTGGTATGACAGACATGTCTTTAATTATCTAGGAGTCTAAGAATTTCCTACAGTCAAAAGAATGACCGCAAATTACAGACCATTATAACTACCTCATAGATCCTAATCACTTATCCGTTACTATTTATCTTGGGTTAAATTACGGTGTTATTTTGTATTAGAGTAATGCCTTTTTCTGTATAAATAATTCCACGTATTCAAAATAGACTATGATATAATATTGTATGTCTTTTTTTGCGCTTTGTTATTTATATTTATTCTTAATTTACTATTTTTAAAACACAATTTATATTTTTTCATTGGTTGGTGATGACCTACAAAAAAGAAATTCCTGAATTTGAATCAATAAAGTAAATCCAATAAGAAGTGAACTAACACCTTCATTTAACCCAAGCAGGTTTTACAGGTAAGCTCAGCAGCAGCATGCTGACAGGTGGAGCTTTACCAGGTGAAGGACGTCACTGTTCATCTTCACCAGGAAGCCGTGCAGAGCTGCAGAGTATGTGTGCAGGATCTCCAGCAGGTGACCTGTCCGGGCAGCTTTGACTCTCAGTCTCCTGATGGTCCTTTGCACGTGAGAGCCATGCGTGCCATGACGCAGCACGACCAGGTACTGCCCATGCATGCGCCACGCTGCCTGAAGCACAGTGAAGACCATACGAGTTTAAGTGCACAATGCTCACAAACAGATTTTTTTAAATGTCAATTATTACTTTGTTTTGGATGGTAAATAGCAATTATTTTCTGCCCTGCCCCATCATTGATTTCTTTGAACTGGCAAAGTTTATTTAGTATATTATTTGACCCAATTAAAGCGGCAAATTGTCGAGATGAATACGGAATATAATAATTTCTGCATAATGAGATGATGAAGACCTCAAACATGTCAGTTACACAACCTCAATTAAAACAGGCACTTACAGGTCGTTGGAGAATCTAGATGCGCTTCAATGACCCTGGCAAGATGCTAATTACCTTGTTGCACTTGAGGAACTCAGCAGCGGGCGCCGCTCCGGGTTCAGGTTGAGTCCCGTCCTCGCGGATCAGATCCAGGATCATCTCGTCCACCTCTTGGTGGTCCTGAACGCTTGCCGCCACATATGTGCACAAACACAGCGCCCAGCCAACCCAGGCTGAGGTGTGACGCATTCTTCAAACCTCTGGGACTGTTTCCAGTGAAATTATCAGGATAACTATTACATTACTCTCATGCACTGATGAGAGTTTCTATTCCAGTCCGAGTTCTGCAGATGTGTGGTGCCCCCGACTGCTGCGTGTCCTCTGGCCGTCAGATAACGCCTCCGATCATTAATTCTGATTTAAGGGAGCAAACATAAAGAAAAACGATTGATTCTTATGATATAAGGCGGGGACTGCTGACGTCTCCAGGGCTCACGCCACCGCTTTTGTATCGAATGATTGTCCTCCGTTAAAACACCTCTCACTGTGGAGGAGTCATGTTTCATGCTCCCCCTGAAGCATCCTGTACACATTACTCGTCAATCTCAAACTCTCTCTCTCAGTTCAAGTGCAGTCATTGAGGATGTCTTTCCCGCTAGATATGAAATATCAGAGTTAGCCTATACATGCAAGTTTATAAACTCATGTTGCTTGATTGTGCAGAGAGGCTGATCCTTGTGAGCTCATATTTGCTATTTATTATGTATTATTGTTTATAGCATAGGCTTTCTTATTTATTTGAGTTTCAGTCCTTTCTGTTTAGACTGCTTGTGCAGAGATGCCCAAACTCCTTAACCACTATAAACAACTCCTCTTTGCATGTCTGTCTGGCTTTTAAGGGATTTGTCAAGTCTAAAAATCGTTATTGTTATCAAAGTTGTCTTGAGTTAAAAAAAAGGTATTAATGTGAAACTGCTCAGAGCAAGGACTATATTTCTGATGGGGAGATCAGGAAAGCCAACCGTGCGTACAATATGATTTCCTGGATAAACACAACTTTTACCCCAAATATGTGACATCTGGCATTAACAGGAAGCAGACGGCAGATGTCACTGCACCAATGTCGTTATATGTCCATCTCAGAATTCCCAGTTAGGTAACTCCAACTTGAGTAAAAAACCTTGAAAACCATCAAATGAAAACAACACTGAGGATAAATATTCCCCAACTGTTATTTGTTTACTCTTCCAGCTGTTATAGAGCAACATTTTTGCTCACTAGGGGTCATGTTTCTTTCCACCTAACACATTTACTAGAAGAGGGAATGATGTAGTGAAGGAGACAGCATAACAACAGCTCCAGTTTGAACGTTAGGATTTGATATTGCTTGCACCTGTGTTTCTGGACTCTAGAGATTAAAAGCTAGGATATCTGTTGAACTGGTTTTGACTATTGTGACTTGCAAGACCCCTATTTTAAGAGAGGGCAACCTTAAGTGGCTGTGGACAACTTTAATGACAGTAGTGGGTAAAAAATGTGCCTTAATGTTCACACACAATGTTTCTCTTTCATACAGTAAATAGTGACATCTTCTGGAATACACATGCACTATACATTCATCTTTATTAACTCCACACTGAGACAGAGTAGTTCATTATCACTCACTTTCATTAAAAACACAAACAAACATTTTAAAGCATTGAAGTTCATACAACTTGCACCAGAGGATCTGTTCTTTGGCGTGAGTTTCAGTGTGGTGGAGTGTTTTCTCTGCAGGTGTCCACCCCTCAGAGCAGGTGTAGTGTAGGACAGCTGTGACTCGTCGGGGTTTCAGGAAGAAGTCTGCTGCTTCTCGACTTTTGTCCACTAAATCCTGGCAGAGCCTCAGCAGGACTAAAATTAAACCAAGAGTGGGAGAGACAGAAATAGAAATCTGGTACTAGTGTTTTGTCCTCATTTTCTTACTTTTTTTTTTTTTAATCTGAGGGAAGCTTTTGCTGAGCATGCGTGTCTTTATCTGGCTGCTGAAAATTGGAGTTATAACAAACACACACATGCAGGAGCTGTGCAATGCCACCACATGTTTCACCAACCGGTCATGGTACTTAACTGAGGCTCAAGTGCTTTAATCAAAGAAACATAATTGGTCCTTGTTAAGAGAGAATGGGAGCATTACTCATTCTCTCCCTTATGTTTCCAACTAATTTGCATTTTTCATTCAGAACCCCTCTCTTCCTTTTTTTCTGTTTCATACTCGATCTCCTCCTTCTTTTGCTCTTTTTACATAGCTACTTCTTCACATCTCCATACATGTTCCTGTTCAGATAATAAAGTTAGTATTCCTATTGTATTTGTGCAGATCTTTCACCCCCGCAAACACATTAAACTGCTGCTGTCACCATATTCGCCCACTAGCTGATGGCCGCTTGGCATCCTGACAGTCTACAGCGAATCATTTAGGCATGAATGAGCACTCACTTGTCTGTGGACCATTAGGTCAGTGTGTGTGTACCAGTACCTTGATCCAACTGCAGTAGACATCACATCCTCTAGACTTTTTTCCGGAATCTCAGGAAGCAAAATGACCTAACAAACACACACTTTCTGTTACTAATTATATTTCATTGTGACAGGAATCACGTTATTTCATGTGTCTTTCCCCCAACAAATATACAGTCTGTATCTACCTTGGGATAGCACTGGCAAAGGCTCCAAACAGTCCCGATACACACCATGGTGAGACCCAGAAAACACATTGAGGCATAGATGTGCGGTTGCTCCTGAGTCATGATGAAGAGGCCGACCGCCACCACACACAGCCCGGCCGCTATCAGTCCGTACCGATATGGCTTCCCCTCGACCATCGCTGCAACCACCATTGGCTATCGAAGCTCTTAGGTGTGTCAATGTGACACTCATTCCCTTCTGAGGGAAGGTTTGGTGTTGTTAGGGCTTGAAGGTGAGGGTGGAGAAAGTAGAGTTAGGGTTCCACTCTGCTGGTTATTACAGCCTGCAGACAGCCTAGTCAGGAAAGGTATAAAATTGCGTTTGTGTGTGTGTGTGTGTGTGTGTGTGTGTGTGTGTGTGTGTGTGTGTGTGTGTGTGTGTGTGTGTGTGTGTGTGTGTGTGTGTGTGTGTGTGTGTGTGTGTGTGTGTGTGTGTGTGTGTGTGTGTGTGTGTGTGTGTGTGTGTGTGTATCTGAGAGGTCACCTTGCCTCAAGCTGCTGGCAAAAAGGAGACTTGCAACTGAGCTATTGAACAGAGTGATTGTTTATGTTTGCTTGGTTTAGACATGAGTCAACATCTCTCTCCTTCGCCTTTCCAAGGTTTCCCTCTTTGAAATAAACAATCCATTTTTACTAAGTGCTCCACCTCCCACAGAGAGTGTAGTAGCTATTCATTTACAAGAGTTTATAAAAAAATCACAACATAAGACTAACAGAGGATCCTTTGCAAACACAGCATACAGCGCAGAACTGTTACATTCTGCCAACGATTGGGAAGGCACTTCATTGCATTGGAGTAAGGTGTCAATGATCCTCGAGCAGAGTTATGAGAGGAAAGAGCGCAGACACAAAGCTGTGAGGAAAGTTCTTATCGTGCCACAGTAGTAGGCCACTCAAACTCAAGCAGCCTAATACAACATCCCAATTTGTTGGCTACAGGAGCTTTGCAGCCAAACTGTTGATAAATCCCTCAACTTCGTAGTAAAAGTTACAAAATGTTGGTCTGGGGAAAGGTCATCAGCGTATAGAGCAGAGCAGTTAGTTATCATTTCATTACCTCATCAACCTCATCAATCACATCAGGTTTAGTCAACAGAGGCCACACTGGGGCTCAGTCTGTACAAATATTAAGTGTTTGCCCAGCTGCAGTCTCTTTCTGCTTTTTGGCTTATGTTTGGGTTCAGGGCGGCTGTCTTAAGGCACATCCATTAATTAATACAAGGTTCCCGCTGAGAACCTAAGACAAAGGGCAATAATAGAGTAAATAAGTCCAACGAAACCAGTGGTTAAAGCTGCTCGCTGTGCTCCTGGCTCTTCATCACTGTGTCGTAGGAGGGAGGCGGCTCCATAGTCCAGGGTGGAGGGGTGGATGGGAGGGGGGGTTCGGGCTCTGGTGCCCTGCTGATTACAGAGTCCTCTGACATCTCCCGACGAATCCGGTCCAACCTCCTAAAGACAAAGAAATGGTGAGCGATGCAATGGCAAGTGTATTTAACCGTTTTTGAGTGCTTACTCTTGCACTGGAACTTCAACTCCTTCCAGTGTTTACATTGCACCTAACACTATAACTTTTATCACTGCATCGCTTTAACCAGCCGTCAACTCCTGTGTGTGGTTACACTGTGTCTACTTACACTTCAAACCATGTAGCGCTTCAGTTTACAGTCAACTTCTTTCTCTTTCATCTTATACTTTTAAGTGCATAATGTGATAAAACATACATAGCATTTACACTTTAGTTTACAGTCTTACAGTGGCTTTGTTTCATCTGACTTTTACTCCTTTCAGCGTTTAAACTTCAATTGATAGAGAACTTCATTTAGTTACCACACTTTATCTTACACATCAACTCATCTCAGCCTTCAAATTATCCATTTGTTCCCGTGATAACTTTTTCAACCACAAGTTCAATATCTCTCAACACTTACACTACTTTCAGTTCTAACACTTCAGGTAACATTTCTCATTTATTTCAACTTACCATTATTTAAGAGCTTGAAATTTGTCCTGCATTAGTCCTGCTGTTCCTTTACTCAAACCTTTTCCAGTTTTATGTCATGTCCCAGCATTTATCTCACATTTCCTTCAAAATATACTTTCTGCTTTTTGCATATTATTCCCCTATGATGTTTTTGTTTCATCATTCTCTAATGAGAAACATTGAACTGCACACATTCTCACATTTATCAGGTATAGCTCAGGTTTATATACAATGATCAGTCTGAGTTTTGTGAGTGTCTGGAGGTAGAAAAAGCCTTCATGATGGATGGCGCTCCTGGCGTCGCTCTTCCTCGATGCTCGACATTTAACAGAGCATGTCTTGTATAAATTTGCTGACAAGTGTAGATTACCTCAGATAATGCCATGGGGAGTCTGTGTGCCACTCGAATGTGTGTCGGCTGTGTTTCTCCATGACATATTTTTCTTATCAGTCCAAAATCAGAAGATGCGTTTCTTTCCAATTCTCAGTATCATAAGTTCATTGTGGTTAATTTCTTAATGTGGTTCACTGGTCTTTGCCAAACTCCCCACCATAACTAATAATGTGGGGATGAGTCCAAGAGATCTGTTTAACAACAAGACTGTTTGTCAGCTCAGCTCCCTGGATGGTGTGTTCTGGTATTTGTCTGAACGCTCGTTTATTTATCTTTACAAACACAAGGGAAGCCTGGAAAGTTCTTCGCTTACATCATGTTTACAAAGTCACAGTTTGTTTATCTATAGAAAGAAGGGCATTTCTGTTTTTTTTGTCCTCTGTTCCTCTGGACCAGACAGAAATATGTCAGCAATGATAGAGTGGATTACAAATAAATTTAGTACAAACATTGAATGTTCCCAGAGGATTAATCCTATTCACTTTGGTGATTTCTTTCCAGCGCCAACATCACGTCGACATGTTTGGTTTTAAGTGAACCATCTCATCATCTATTGGATGGATTACCAAGGAATTTGGTATACATTCACGCACCCCTCAGGAAAAAAATTTAATAAGCCTGTCTTCTGTTATCCCTTAATCCATCATCAGGTCAAAATGAGACCCTAAATGGTTTTTTTTATATTGCATATGGCTATTTGCTTATACTTTTTTATAGGCCAAAATATGTTAAACTAACCAGTAGCTGAACTTAATGAAAAAAGCAAAGAAAGAAGTGTGGCAGAATAGTGTCTTTTTATATTTCTTACCCTCGCCCCTTGCTTGGTAACCGTGCTATCTCACATACACTTTCATTAACCTAAAAATTAAAGTCTTAAATCACTGCCTAACCTTTCTTATATCATACAGGCATTGTGCATATTCCTCTGTGAATGTGTACCTTTGTATAGCCAGGGCCTGCTGGGGGCTGAAGCGCCTGCCCGTGCGGGGGTGCAGGAGGAAGTGTCCTGGCACTGCCGCCTGCAGATTCTTCATCGCCATGCAGAGTCCACTGATCAGCAGGACCACGCCCCCCAGGCCCAGGATCAGACCGACCCCAAACAGTGGGGCCGACTTGTTTGGCATGCCCACAACCAGGGCCATGACCCCCCCAACAACCATCATTAGGATGCCCAGGCAGAGCAGCATTCCCTTGGGGAGAGGCATCTCCTGTGCCCCTGCCTTTAAGGAACTCACTTTTCCCGTTACACCTCAGCCTCAGCAGCAGCCGGTCTGCAGGAGAGACAGAAGAGATTCAAATGCTTTAATGTCATACGCAAAGTACTGTACTTGGCAATGGTCATAGGCTCCTCCAATAATGCAACCTGACTGTATATAAGACATAAAACAATTAATAAAAACGATTTAGGTCATTGCAAGAAAAAACAGAGAAAAACAATAAGCTAAATGTTGCAGAGAATGGTGTAAGTGACCAAGTAAATGCAGGAGTCTATACAGATGTAAAATAAAATAAGATTAACAACAACAGAATGTAAAATTAAATATTTTATAAAATAAAATAGTATTTATTAAATAAATTGTGAGATCCAAACAGATAAATGCTATAGATTATGAAGGCACATAAGAATGACCACATACACAGCATCCAAAACTACTACTAGGAGTGTGTGTGTGTGTGTGTGTGTGTGTGTGTGTGTGTGTGTGTGTGTGTGTGTGTGTGTGTGTGTGTGTGTGTGTGTGTGTGTGTGTGTGTGTTAGATGGAAGAGGAAACTGAAACCAGGGAAAAACACGCAACACGTAAATCCGCCCTGTGTGAGAGCGGGGTGCGGTATCGATCCTCTCTCTACCTGATAGGAAGTGGCGGCGAGGAGCTGCTCAGCAGTTGATAGGACCGGAAGATTAATCATCTCTTCTCTCCTCTTCATCAAATTGTATCCCGCTCATAATGTCCATATGGTGTCCTGGAAAAACTCTGGCACAAACACGCTTAATTCCCCCTCAGTCCGTGTGTGTCCATCCGCCGCGCTTCTCCCATTATCTGCTCCTCTGCTGTTTTTAATTCTCTCCCCGCAGAAGAATCATATCCGGTTTTTGGGGTGGTTACAGCACCCTAAAAATCTGTAGGAGAGGAGTTGACGTCGCATGTGGTCCTGGCACTGTTGGATTTTCATCTGGCAGCAGCAGCAGCAGCAGCAGAGCCGTGCATTGTGAGGAAGTGTTTTTTATAAGGAAGGGTTTCCAGTGACGAGGAATGGAGGGCAGGGCGAGCGTGCGTTTTAAACTCAGTTTGTTTATTTGTTTGCTTTTTGTTTGTTTGTTTGTTTGTTTGTGTGGTGGAGCTCTGCTGGGGGTGAAGCAGGAAGAGCTTTACTGCAGAAGCACCGAGATGGTAAAGAGACTGGTGCCAAATGGTTCATATGCCGATCCCTTGAGGGGTATCCCACTCGTGTTTCACCGGAGTGTACCATTACAGAACGCCAGGGGTCGCTTTTAGATTAGTAGATGAATGGATGGATGGATGGATGAATAGATAGATAGATAAAATAAGATAGATACTTTATTCATCCCATATTAGGAAATTATTTTGTTACAGCAGCAATGTGTTCAGGCATTAAAATATTTGAAAGTTGGAATAAAGTACAAACTAATAAAATAAACAAACAGCAAAATATATATAGATATCTACAGAGGAAAATACATATCATAAGAATACACAATATTCAAAAAAATCTGGATAAATGAGAATGTTTTATAATGCTTTGGTCAAGTGTGCAGAAGCAGACAGATGTGGTCCAAGCAAGGGGCGCAGGAAGTGTGTGTGTGTGGGGGGGGGGCAGGATGTGGGGAAGGGCCCCACGCCACTTTACGGCCCTTGCCCGATTTAGCACCAGCTAGGGACTATATCAGAGAAAAGAGCCTTTTACTGTATTGATTATGTAAAAGCGGAAAAGGCTTAATGAGCATGACTTTTCATGAGGCAGCTAATCTTGATTTTTCCTAATAGATTCTTGATATACTGAAACATCACTTTTATTATTACAATAAGGTGAGCCAAAAATATACAATAGGATCATTCTTTCTTTATTCAATGTATTTTTCAAATGCATTTTATGAACAGAAAAGGCAAATACACACACATTAAAAACATTGTGCAAAATGATCCCTTTAGATACCTTTTCAGAGATTAAAACCATCATTCATAGAAGCATGCACATTCAGTAGTAACCGTGTGTTTCCTTCAGAGCAGCTGAAGTCAGCCGTCCTTGTGCTGTCAGAGATCACACCACTGTAATTGTGGTCATCAATTCAGTGCAGGATATTATTTCAGAGGAGGTGAGGACAGTAAGACTCTTCTTTGCGCAATTAATTCAGTTGAACACATACTATATTTGATGTTATAGATTTTTGACAAACTCAGTATTTTGGAACTGAAATATAAATGAAACACAATCCAATACGTTGATAACGTTGGGTAAAAAAAAGGTAAATAAGAACAGTCTTTTGTTTCCATCTTTTACATGATTTACAATGGTGAGTTTTGTGCATTTTTATAAATAACATTCTGTTAATTTCATTACGGCATGGAATTCACTTAGTAAATGCTACACGAGCATTAGTTACGCAACCATCATGGTCATTTTTACATCCTTGTTATTATTTTTGATACAGATTTGTTAAAACCTACATCTTTTCAATCTTCGCTGATATGCAGGATTAAGGAGATAGCTAGTGAATAGATTTTTTTATTCATAACTGTTGTACTTTTTTTTAGTTTTGAGAATCCCACCAGCATCTGTAAGTCTCATGCCAACTTTTTAAAAATCTAATTGATGCTTTTTCTTACGATTAATCACTTCTCCAAACAAGTTTAAGGGTTCTGCAAATTGTTTGCACATTCAGTGTGATTCTGTGGTTCTTTAAAGGTCAGGCCGTGTTGTGATCTATTGAGTGGTAAAACACACTCATAATCAGATGAGTCATTGTTCCTCCTGCTTCCAACAAGCTGATGAATAGCTGACATGTATGACAAGCAAAGGTCTAACCGGAGTGCTTTTTGCCGAAATGGAATTATAATCATATCCATATCCTGTGATAATGTGTGTTAGTCCTGATGGGAAGAAGATGGAACAATACTTTGTTTGATGGAAGAGGAAAACAAAAAGAAAACGGTCCTCAGTGGTAAACTGGGGATCCCAGAGAGAAGGATTATTCTAAAATTAATGGAAATCCTGGATTTCCTGTGTACTTCTGTTACTGTGGCAAACAGTGCCTTAAATAAAGCTCAGGTCTTTATCAGTTTCAACTTAAAGAACAGTTCAAATACATATTTTTCCTATTTCTGTAACTGTACTGCTATTTAATAATCTAGATTGTTTTGGTGGGAGTAGTCAGCTGTTAAGACGTCTGCGTTCTCTCCAATACAAAGATCTAAATGGCACCTGTCTTTTGGTGCTCAAAGCGCCAAAAGAATACATGAAAACTCAACAGCAATGTGTTTTTTTCAAGAAATTCTGATCCAATTACCTAATACCTAATCACAAAAGTGATACAAAGTGTGGTCAGATTATAAAAGGACAAAATTATTTGCGTTATCCATTGTTTTGTTTTTTTCTACATTTATACTGCTGATGGAAGTGTAGTTTTGTTCTTTTGTGTAAAATATCTGCTGCACTGATTGGAAAAAACATTGCCACTCTTTGTTGAATACATTTTCTGTGGTGTGAATACATGTGACCTGTGCCTGAGGTGTCTGGTCTGGATTATTTTAGTTAAGCATAAAGGCTGAAAACAACTGTGACTTGATGAAACTGTCCAGAACGTACGTGCTTTTACATTTCTATTGGTTTGTATTGGGCTTCTAAGGCTGTATTTGGTATGATGTGCCTTTCATTTCAGCATATATTAAAATATGCATTTACACCTGCATTTTATTTGGAGATAAGCTAGGTAAAGCATGCTAAGACCCATTGGTCAACATCAGGAAGAAGCATGCTTCAAGTATTTGATAAAGTTTGTTTCTGTCAGGACACAGCTTTAGCAGAGTCTGAGTGAAAGCCCCAGTGTGATGACTGTTCATTTTTCAGTGTCCTTAGTATCAAGCTTCACACCTCAAAGCTGATCTCTCTCGACCGTCCAAACAGGGGCTCCGTTGCCAGGTGTGTGTCTGAGTATGCACGTCGCAGGTGTGTGGAGCTACATGTGGTCTTGATGGCAACCTCATAGGGAGGCGGGGGCTCCTGCCACAGAGGAGGGCGAGGCGATGGGCTGAAACCAACAGGGTCCATGGGAGGGTAATCGAATTCTTCACCACGAGCACCCTGTCTGTGGCGCTCCATTGTCCTGCACTCGAGAAAACAGTGGCAGTGAGAAAAAACAATCACGTGAAAACACAAACAGCAGTATATTTCTCATAGCAGTTGTAAAGATCAGATGTAAGATAGCAGAGGGTGTCTTGTTCCTTGTGTTGTTGTGTTTGATGCCAAATACAGGGTGAAGGTTTCACAGAGATTTAATGGAAACATTGGCTGTGCAGAATCATGAAATGCTTTTGAATTACAGCCATAAACCTAAGTCATGTACTTTTTCAACTCCAATATATTGAATTGTAACCCCTTTATCATGATATGTATTGTAATGTCAGATTCTTTCCAATTCAGCCTTAGTAAGTAGGGCTATTAAGTTCTAACACAGCCATAGTCTGATGCATAACCTCCCCAGAAATGAGAGTGGTAAATAATAAATGTCAAGCACGCCTACACATTCATTTTCTAAAATATCAATATATTTATTTTATTACTTTCTTTTTACTTGTTACTAACTTTAGATTATTATGCATCTTGCCTTTGGTTTCAATGGGATACTGCCAATAAAGGACTGTGTCATCCAGGGCATGCAGAAATCAAGATGGCTTTTTTTCTTCTGGGTTTGAATGTTTAAATGTATATTTTACATAAAAAAGGAGGAAGAGAGTAATTTTAGGAGAGCATTTCTCTTGAAAAGGTGCACTTGTTTATGTGTGCAATCCTCTGTATTTTGTATACAATTATGAATAACTCCATCTCAAAAGGACCCTTTAAATTAACCTAATCTAGAGCTGCAACAGGGATAATGAATGATGAAACATAGCAAAGTGGACATTAATAGTGTTTAGGGCATTTATAAAACATATTAGTTTGGTGTTGAATTTCTGGTTTCAATATACATGAAGTCCTACAAATGCTGAACTGTACAAATGTCACATTTAAACTGATATTTTTCTTTTACCGACCTGGGCAGAAACACCGACTGGGATTCTGGGAAGCGGCTCCCTGGGGGTGAGAAGAGGGCATGGCTGCCGAAGTTGGGATAATCGTTGAATGGATAATGTGGACACTCTGGGTCGAACTCTCGGTGGTTATAGTTTGCGGCACTTTTGCTGTTCATAGCCCAAAGTAGTCCCAGGATGAGCATGACCACCCCCAGCACCACGCAGCACAGGGAGAAAGCCTGCAGGCGGCTCTGGGGCGAGGCCAGGAAGGCTGTGGAGCCCCCGGTCACAATGAGGAAGGCTCCTACGAAGATTGCTCCGTGGTGCAGGGAAGGCATCCTCCTCCAGGACAGTGGCTGTTATTGAGGTTACTGTTAGGGCTGTGACCGGATGGAAAGTGTCACTCACGCACAAACAGTCCCATGGAGTGCGCTCCTCGTGCGCTCTGACCACATATCCGAGTGATTTAATCCACAGTTACAGAAGTCCGAAAATGTAAAGGGCAAATTAAATGTTACTTATTTGTTCCCATAATTTCCATATCCCATTCTGTTGGAAAAACATGAAAGTGTTAGTCCTCACTCTGTAGATGTTATGCTCCAGCGAAGAAAAGTGTTTAAAATGATGGTTTGTGGGTAAATAAAGAAAAATAAGACGGCAAAGGCTGAGATGCGCATCAGGATAAAGTGGACCAGCTGTGTTTATCATCAAGGCAGATGGACCAGAGGACGTCAGAGCCCATTAAGAAATCTTTACTGGCGCCCCACCCTCCCTCTGTCTAATGTGTCTGAAGAGTATACTTTAGCCCTTCGTGTGTGTGTGTGTTTGTTTGTGTGTGTGTGTGTGTGTGTGTGTGTGTGTGTGTGTGTGTGTGTGTGTGTGTGTGTGTGTGTGTGTGTGTGTGTGTGTGTGTGTGTGTGTGTGTGTGTGTGTGTGACAGCAATTTTTTAAACATAATGGACATTGGATATGAAAGAGAGTGGAATGAGAATGAGTGAGTTTATTTTCAGACTGATGACAGATACAATTTTTCCCTTTTTCTGGACCAAATGTGTTAATTGACTCACAAATGATGATATTTATTGGGTTTGCTTTTAAATGCATTTGCAAATTGGCACTACACACAAAGCACAGCTGAAGCTAATGGGAATACCTGCAGTTATGCATGCAGGTATTATACTATATTGGACGATGATATGATTATGGTGGACCTAGATGAAAAGTCAGATGATCAACAAGGTAACCTGAGGGGAACATACATTTCATAAACAAGATTATGGTAATATCCATCCAATAGTTGTTAGGATATTTCAGTCTGGCCAAAAAAGTTCTTGGACCAAGGCCAAACCAAAAAAAATCTTTAAAACCCCTTTTCTTTTGTTTTTAGGGGGATTAGGGACGACCAATGAGCTCAGTGTTTTAAAACGTGGACTACAGCCTACCATTCGTTTGTTATTGATAGTAAAACCCCAAAAGACCTGATTATGATCATATGTGTGTGATACTAAGACTGGTATTTTGATGGAAAAATAATAATGATATAATTCTTTATGTAGCCTATATAGAAAAAAACAAAATAGAAATGGTAGGGAAACATCTATCAACATATGAATGTAATAAAATAAGTAAATAAAACAAAATTGTAACTATTATGATAAAATACTTTTTAAGAGGTAACTCAGTTCCCAACCATTGAAAGCACACTTTCAATGCGTTTTGGGGGAGAATTAAACCAGGATGCTTGCCAGTCATGCCTCCTTGGGGATGTTAGTGCCAGTTTCCGAGAGTGGGGGGCTCTCTCAGGGGTAAATAATGATGTAGTCAAATTATGTTTATGTTTAACTGTACATGTTAAGAGAAAGCTTTGTCTGTGTTAAAACGTCTATCTCTACTCGTCAGACTGGCTGATATGGGCATTGTGTTGTAACAGAGCCGTATGGGGCAGACATGGTGTGACAGCCTCGCTGCTTTATGATTGGTTACATTTCAGAAAGGCTACCGCTCTAAATATCCCCACTGTCACATGTTCAACCAATAAGAGTGGAACGTTGGCCCCCAGTCCCGCCTCTTTTGACATCTTAACCAATCAGTGTTGAGCAGGAGAGGGGCTGAACAGGAGAGAGGCTGACTGCCCACCTAGAAACGTGAAGGGATGATCATTAATCGATGCCGAGTTTTCGCCACATGCATGTCCCTGCGGTGAACGGTAGTTTAATTAAAAAGTGAGGCAGATACTTTTAGTTTAGAGACCGTGCACCTCTGGATCTGGTCACTCTAGAAACGATGGATCCGCTTTTGTATTTAGCCGTTCTGGTCGTTATTTTTCTGCTGTGGATCAAAGTCAAAGGTCTAGATTACGTGATCGTTCACCAGAGGTGGATATTTGTGTGTTTATTCCTGCTGCCGCTCTCCGTGATATTTGATGTGTATTATTATGTGCGGGTATGGCTCATTTTCAAGATGTGCTCTGCGCCCAAACTGCACGACCAGCGAGTGCGAGACATCCAGCGACAGGTGAGCCATCTCATCCTCTTGACATTGTCTGTACACAGGTGTGTGTCTTTGTGCATAGGTAGGTTTCTGTGGGTGTATGTGTGTGTGCACAAAGCAGTGGTGTTATTCAGATCCTTTGCTTGAGTAAAATATCATTACTGTGGTCTTAAAATATGCCATTACAGGTCAAGCCGTCAAGTAGTACAGAAGTACAGAAATATCATCACTAATATTTACTTAAAATATCAAAAGAAGTACTTTTTTATCATATCATATAAGCACATCGTCTATGTATACAGCTAGAAGCTATGAGTTCTAAATAAATGCAGAATAGGTCTAATATTTGCCTCCGAAATAGAGCAGAAGTATTTGAAGTGTAAAATGGTATGTACAAAACTTGAGTACATATTTAGTATTCCAGCACAGGTAACACAGATATGTGTTATCAATGGTTTTGAAAAAAGGGTTAGGGTTAACCCCATGGAAAAGCCACAGGAGTTCCTAGCAGTTTTCTTTATCACCTTTATTGGTCAAGCATTGCTCTCAATATTCTCACTAATGGAAAGAGAGTCCAGCTAGTAACAAGGGCAACAAATACAGTGGAATAACAGACAGGTCTATGATGTACACAGTTATGTATAATAGGTGTAAATTATGTAGTATATGCGAAAGCAAAGCAATGTTGTTAGCAGGGCATTGTGACACAAGAATCCATTGCTTTATCTCTGTTATCTTATCAGTCAATTATTACACAACAAATGTTTCATCTACTTACTTATTTACCTGCTTTATGCAACTGGAGGATGTATAACTTCTAATGCACACCCTATAAAACATTTAGTTTGGATATGCTATCGATACATACATTTGATTTATTTGTTAATTAATTTGTTTCACGTTTTATGACACATTTCAGGTTCGCGAGTGGAAGAAGGACGGCAGTAAGAAATACATGTGTACAGGTCGTCCCGGCTGGCTCACAGTATCTCTCAGAGTTGGGAAGTACAAGAAAACACACAAGAACATCATGATCAACATGATGGATATTCTGGAGGTGGACACCAACCGGCAGGTAGGAGGATTCAACAGACTCTGGTTATTCCCATTAGCCTCAAAGCACCACTGTGCCTAAGCATGGCAAGAAGCCACTAACAAACAGAGGGACGTCACTTTAACAGGGCAATAAAGAGAAGGACTCAAAACTCAATTTAAGCGGAAGCTCTGCCTCATAATTTTAAAGTTCACTACTTCTTTCTTCCAAAATACATTTGGTTAGCCTGCGTGGCGTGCTTTAAACCCTCCTCTGTGTTTGGCCACATTGAACTTCTGTAAATTATTGATACCGTGTTTCCAGATCTCAGCATTTAACAATGTGTTTTTATTAATAACCAATGGAAAGGATTAACATGTCATTTTTCCAAAACGATAGAATAAGTAATAAAAAAATGTGTCATACTTTTTTATATAATTTATCATTTTGCTCTTTTGGGGCGGACAGTATGAAATAAAATAAAAACCTATATTGTAATTATTCACATTTAAGCTATTAATCATTCAAATGAATATGGCTGGATGTTTCTTGTCAGCTTGATGGGGTTACCTTTACTCAAAGGGGTCTTTGTTTTTTAGGTGGTGAGAGTTGAACCGCTGGCCAACATGGGTCAGGTGACCGCGCTGCTCACCTCCCTTGGCTGGACACTGCCAGTGCTGCCTGAGCTCGATGACCTCACTGTGGGTATGTTATTTGTATAACTGTAAATTATTTTCTGGAGAACCATCAGAGTCACACCATCTGGGATCTCTGGTGTCTAGAATAGGAAGAGGCACTGATGATTTCCACAGCTCATTGTTCCGTGAGGCAGATGCTGCATCTCCTCCATCAATCACTGCATCCTGTTTAGAGCAGAAGCGACTTCTCTAATAGTGTCAGAGGATTGATGCTGTCGCTCAAAGATGAAACTGGGAGGAAATGGCTGCAGCTTTCGAAGCACCCCTGGATCAAGTTTCATAATGGATTTCCTGATGCTATAAACTGTGCATCAACAATCTAATGTTTTCCCATCAGGCCGCAGTACATTAATTTATCCTGATGTTCAACCAGGCACATAGTGTACAAACGCAATCCCAGCCAGCAAGCGCTACTCTCTGCTTTAGTGTTTGCCTGTTGTTGCTTCTCACCTGGCTGGATATTGAATTACAAAGAGCAAATATTTTATTCTCTCTCAGGTGGTTTGGTGATGGGTACAGGCATTGAGTCATCCTCTCACATTTACGGGCTGTTTCAGCACATCTGTGTCGCGTTTGAGCTGGTTCTAGCGGATGGCAGCCTTGTACGCTGCACTGAGGTGAGTATTGAGTGTGTTGGATGTACTTCTGACTCCAGGGCTACAGTAGAACATTCAAAATACTTATGTCCTGTGTCTTTTACTGACTTAATTTCCTTGACCCCAATTTGGTTTTGGGCTTGGTCCCTTTTCCTTATGCTCTAATGTAAAGGAAACATAAACTCCCATTCCTTGGAATAGAGATCATTCAATGAACTCTTATCATGGCTGCAACTAACATACTGTACTTTAACTCAATTCCAGTCAGTTAGGGAATCTTCGAAAGCAAAAAATATTCGACTCAGATCGCACAAATATCGCTCACGTTTAACTAGGGATCACCACGGTACCATCATCCCCATCGTCACAGACTTTCAATCAGTGATTAATTGTGGCAACTAAAATACCAAAATGTTATTTTCCATGTTCAATTCTGACTCAGATCAGTACTATACATATATTCTAACATAAGTACTAAATTATTGGTTAGGATGATGCTGTTTGGTGTTAAGCTTTCTACACATGAACTTGCTTGAAGCATATTTCTCATATTCAATCATTCCTTTACAGTAAACCCTGCAAAGAATGCTCGAATGGAACCTATCTGGAGCATGAAAACAGTTACAGACTGTTCCTTGCCCTCCCTCACCAAAAAGAAAACAAAAGGGCATAACTGCTCCCCACTTTTCTGACCCCAGCTTCCCACTAATAATTGTCACGGTCCCTAACCTAACAATGATGCTGTGAGGTCTAATGATTTTGCCCAAGACATCCTGACATTAGAAACCCAGAGAGCCGAGACCACAGTCGTAACCACAAACGTACCATATGTATGTGTACAGTTTGTTCTTGTTAAAATAGACATTTTTCTGTCACATAGGAGGAAAACTCGGACCTGTTCCATGCCGTCCCGTGGTCCTGTGGGACTCTGGGGTTCCTGGTTGCAGCTGAGATTAAAATAGTCCCTGCTAAACCCTGGGTGAAGCTGAGCTATGAGCCGGTCAAAGGACTGGAGAACATCTGTAAACGCTTCACTGAAGCATCGGAGAACAAGCAGAACACGTTTGTAGAGGGCCTCCAGTACTCTCGGGACAGCGCTGTTATCATGACGGGAACAATGACAGACCAAGCTGAGCCTGATAAGGTAAGGTGTTTGTGTGCACACATTTGAGTAATTTTCACAAGTTTGATTACATTTAACCTCCCTTTTTTCTCTCTCTTTCCTCAGATTAATAGAATCGGCCTGCACTTTAAGCCCTGGTTCTTCAAACACGTGGAGAGCTACCTAAAAAGGGACACCGCTGGAGTCGAATACATCCCTCTAAGACAGTACTATCATAGACACACACGCAGCATCTTCTGGGAGCTTCAGGTAGCAACATCACACACACACACACACACACACACACACACACACACACACACACACACACACACACACACACACACACACACACACACACACACACACACACACACACACACCGAGAGGCTGTTCCCATGAGCCTTAGGATTACACAGAGTGCTGCTGCTGCCCGGAAGTTGACATTTCCCTGTTCACGATTGAGAGTTTTCCCTTGGAATTTGCAGATTTTACAAACCGAGAATAGTGTGTTGTGGTGTTTGAAGCGTACATTCAATTGCCTGAAGTAAAAAGAGTTTAAAAAGGCCAACCAAATTACAATTGCGGCATTTTCTGACCTATTTAATGTTATACAGCAAAATGGGAAAACATGTCATGTTTATATTAACCACACATTCAGGCAACTAGCCAATATATACCAAGAATATACTGAAATGTCAACTCATCATCAGGTTCAAGGGCTCATTCCTGCAGCACTCACTCTTAGCTTTATTACACTCTAATGCTCTTTCTCTGTCACACACACACACACACACACACACACACACACACACACACACACACACACACACACACACACACACACAGTGAGAAGGGCTTGGTCTCCTTTGTTTACTGTAAGAGTAAATGGTGTGATAAATTATTCATAGTATTGGTTTGACAGATACGTGCAGCGGCTAACTCTGCCCTTTGGTGTTTTTGAAAGGGTTTGGTAGACAGTGCAGAAGAAAGATAAAAAAGAGAAGAATGATCACTTATTTTTATTCATTTTTCTTTCAACAATTACAGTGTCAGGGAATATCGTACATACATAGTTAAACACTCATCCTTAAATCAATGTTCTGATTGTCCAGTGGCAATGGTGGTGTCCTCTTCTCGTCCTCTATAATCAGTCCATTTTTCACATTTGTCCTCAAATTACGCCTCTTGTAGTCTCAGTTTATGTGTGATTTTCTCCATTACAAAAATCTCTTCCACAGTGCACATCCACTGCTCCTCAGTCGGTGGGTGTACTTTGTACCACATTCTCGTAATCGTTTTCTTACTGGCTGATAGCAGCACTTTAACAAGATACTCATCCTCTCTTTGTATTATGTCTTGTGTTAAATTCCCCAAGTAGAGTATTTTACAAGTTTTTGGTATCTCATACCCTATTATTTTTTGTAAATCCCTCCATAGTTTGTCCCAGTATCCTTTTAACTTTATGTGTGTATGGTCAGCATCCATGTGACCACATGCTCTCCAGCATGGTTGTTGAATAGACACCACTCCTTTCCTAATGTTTGGAGTTATACAAAATCTGACCATGTTCTTCCAGTTAAATTCCCTCCAGATCCTGGAGCTAGTGGACGTGCACTGCGTTTTACAAATATTAAACCACTCTTCCTCAGTAATTTGTTCTTTCAATTCCTTTTCCCATTTCTCTTTGATATAAAGAGAGGAAGACTTTCTGCATGACATCAAACTTCTATATAGGACTGAGATTACTCTGCATTTTTTACCTTCATAAGCTCTCCAAAATACCTCAACCACTTCATTATCAGTGTCAGTTTTTATCTCCTTCTCATAATAATCCTTTATTTGCAGGTAGCGATATTGTTCGTATTTATCTAATCCAAATCTACCCCTCAACTTCTCAAAACTCTGCAGCTTACCCCGTTCAACCATTGTACATATTGCTGTGATCCCTTTTCTCGCCCATTGTTTAAACCCTTTATCATTTATCCCGGGTACAAACCTATCATCAAACGCAAGCCAACTCAAAATCTTTATTTCTTTCTCCAGTTTATACTTTTCAACAACAGTATTCCATATTTCAAGTGTAGTTTTGGTTATTACGTCTAATTGGTTACCTAATTTTCCCAGTAGGCCTTTATTTGCTATCAAGTTTCGTACTTCGGCGTCCATCTGCCCTATTTCTATACTTTTCCATCTTGAAAAATACTCATTGTTGCACCAATATATCAAGGGTCTGATTTGTGCGGCATAGAAATACTCCTCGAGGCTTGGCAACGCCAAAGCTCCTTTGTCTTTAGGGAGCTGCAGAGTTTTGTACCTGGTCCTCGGTTTCTTTCCTCCCCATAGAAACCTCGATATCCACCTATCCCATTCCATAAACTGTTTTGGTGGGATCGTTACTGGCAGAGACTGAAACAAGTGTAAGAGCCTCGGTAGGACATGTATCTTAATTATCTCTATTCTTGAGCTGAAGTCCAAAATAATAGCTGACCATCTCTCCAAGTCTCTCCTAATTTCTTGATTTATTTTAGTGTAATTTGCATCATATAGCTTGTCTATTCCTTTCGTGATATTCACTCCCCAGTATTTTATTGATTTAGCATTCCAATTGAGTTTATATGTATCCTTTATCTCTTGGGACGGGGAGTAGTTTATTGACAAGATCTGTGTTTTTGTGACATTGATGTTGTAACCCGAATATTTTCCATAGTTCTCTAGTAACCTGATGAGGTTTGGGAAGCTTTCGTGGTTGCTTTAGAAATATCAATATATCATCCGCGAATAATCCTATTTTATGTTCCTCCCCTCCTATTTTCACCCCTTTAACTTTTTCCTCCTGCCTAATCATTTGGGCTAGTGGTTCGATAAATAACGCCAATAGACTTGGAGAGAGGCTGCACCCCTGTCTTGTCCCCCTTTCCAGACTGAAACGTTTTGTCAAGCTACCACTTACTTTGATCCTTGCCATAGGTTCCTGATATAACGACTTAATGCAATTCACAGATTCCTCATTGAATCCAAATTTTTCCAATACCTTATACAGAAATACCCAATTCACACTGTCGAAAGCCTTTTCGGCGTCTATGCTTACCAAAATTGCACTTTCCCCCTTGCTCTGTATATTTTCTAGAACATGTAAGCTCCTTCTTATATTATCTTGTGTTTGCCTCTCTTTAATAAAACCGGTCTGGTCTTCATCAATCAAATCCTGCATAAATGTCTCTATCTCTTAGCTATAATTGAGGTGTAAAGTTTATAATCCACATTTAAAGGCGATATGGGTCTGTAGTTGCAGCAGTATTCTTTGTCTTTACCTTCCTTTGGAATAATAGAGATAATGGCTTCTTTCCATGAGGGAGGGATCTTGCCTGACCTGAGACTATAATTAAATGAGTCCTGTAGTAGCGGGATTAACTCTTCCTTGAATGTTTTATAAAAAGAAGCTCCCAATCCATCAGCTCCCGGGGACTTCGCCTGATTTTGCCCGACTAATTGCCTTTTGAATCTCTTCGACTGTAATCTCCGAAGTCAATATTGCATTTTGCTTTGTGCCTATTGCTGGCAAATCAAGTTGTCTAGAATCTCCATCAAGTGTTCTTCACCTGCAGGAGTAGGTAGTGAATACAAATTGTTGTAATATTCCTCAAATACCCTTTCTATTTCTTCTGGTTCATATAGAATTTTATTGGTCGCAGGGTCCCTTATTTTATGCATATTAGTTATTGCTTGTTGTTTCCTTATGCATCTAGCCATGGCTTTAGTGGCTTTAGATCCTCCCTCGTAATAAGTCTGTGATAGATATCTTTAATGTGTGTGAGGTGGAAATATGAGTGTTTGGTGCTGTATGTGGGCACCCTCTGTTGGAAAATAACAGGAGTGCAACTGGATTTTACATGTCTCATCTGGGTAGAAATTCTATCATTATGCAGAAATTCAACATTAAATAATGGTAAAGTCACTGCAAATAAAACAGATTATATAACTTGTTTTGACTCTGTAACACTTGAAAAATGTATGAATGTATGCAATGAATGAAATTCAGTCATATTTGTTTTGAATCATAATGTTCACAGTTGGTTATGTAATTACATTCAAGCTTAGAGCTATTGTGTCTTAAAGTATTGTTGATAACTCGAACCTGAGGAAAGGAGTAAATAAGTGTCATACACAAATTCCCATAAGCCAACACAGGATCTTAAATGTCCTGTTGGTATTGAACAGTCCAAAACCCCAACATATTCAATTTTCTGTAATTTAAATCAGAGAAAGACAGCAGATATTCACTTTTGAGAAACGTTTGGGAAATAAATAGCTTCAATGATTTCTCTTAATTGCTCTACTGATTGATTAATTGTTCCGGCACTAGTTACAGCAATATGCTTCATAAAAGGGCATCCTTGGTATCATCTTTAACTATTGTTGTGTATCTTTCTGTGTTTAATTCAGGATATTATTCCATTTGGTAACAACCCGATATTTCGCTGGGTTTTCGGATGGATGGTTCCTCCTAAGATCTCTCTGTTGAAGCTCACCCAGGGTGAGACCATCAGACGGCTTTATGAACAGCACCACGTAGTGCAGGACATGCTGGTACCCATGAAGAATCTGCAGGATGCCATCATGCGCTTCCACCAGGATATCAACGTAAGACTCAGATGTGAATGAACCCGCAAGATACCCTCTGTTTATAGTAATTACTCCTGGTTGAACTCCTGCATGTCTTGTGTTATTCCAGGTTTACCCTCTGTGGCTGTGTCCCTTCCTGTTGCCTTCAGGCAGAGGGATGGTGCACCCCAAGGGTCAAGAGGACGAGTTGTATGTGGATATTGGGGCTTATGGAGAGCCAAGTGTCAAACACTTTGAAGCTAAAGCATCAACACGACAGCTGGAGAAGTTTGTTAGAGAAGTGCATGGGTAAGTCACAAATAATACAGGAAATGATGCATTTGTAACTGAAGTGATGCTTTCGTAATGGTTTTGATAATATTACACCCACGACTAGTGTCGATTCGATTAATGAAGCTAAGATATATAGAATGAATATATAAAAAAATGGACATTTAGATAGTAGGGTAGTGATGCACTTCAGCCTTTTCTGATCAAAATTAGTATGATTTTCACAAAAGATATAACAAAAAACACTTGGTTTTAATGATCGTGACAAAAGACAAATTCATCTGCCTCACCGGTCTTCAAAAATGAAAAAATATGATATGATATGATAGTTAATACATACATGTGCATGCTGTCTCCTGCAGGTTCCAGATGCTGTATGCAGATGTGTACATGGACCGAGAGGAGTTCTGGGAGATGTTTGATGGACGGCTGTATCACAAACTGAGAGAGGAACTGGGCTGTAAGGAGGCCTTCCCGGAGGTTTACGACAAAATCTGTAAATCGGCCCGACACTGACCCCCATCACTGTGTCACAGATACACTGAGGCACTGTCAATTCATATTTTGTGCAGCGCCACAACAACAAAAAATTGGATCCAAACAAAGATACAATTTGGGCAAACTACTGTAAGATAAAGATAGAGGGTTTTTTTTTACTAAAGAGGCCCTTCCATCAATGTGAAGCAAAAGCACAAGAATTGTAATGCTTGCAAATATCGAATGTATTCTCTTTTTCCTTTTTCTCTAACACATTATTTTGGCATTCATGTTTTCACAGTATAACTTGTACATGTACAAAGGTGACATTTTTTACCTTTTTTAAACATGTATGTTAGGCACTGTATAACAACCTTGTGTACATTACAGATCTTTTGCATTTTTGTCTGTACATCATGCATTCAACAGGCCAGCCTTACCTACAAGTGCCATACACTCAAAACATTACTTCCATATCATCTTTATACATCCACTAACACATATATTTTTGAATATATAAAGATATACAGGGAAAAAAGATGCCAAACAACTATATTTTCAATTATAGGTCCCCTATTTTTATATGCACAATCGTGTCATTGCACCAGGTCACTGTAAGGAATTAAAATTCTTATCTGCAATAAATATAGTTCACAAATATATTAAGTTCTTAGGGAGAAAATACCATGCTTCACTTCACTAGTATTGGGGACTCACAACTGTCAAGATTCAACCAGCACAACGCAAAGCTTATATTTCTGTTCCTTTTTGTATTTTCTTCTGTCCTCAACATCTTATTTAAAGGTGTTTGCATATAGCTAAATAAATTGATATGCCTTGACACTTATTTCACTTTGTTTGAATAACTGAATTGAATGACTTGTGCTGATAGTTGGTCCCTGTGTGATCTGAAAGTGACTGCATCAAATAAATATTCTAACTGGGACAAAAATATATTTATATCTACACTGGACAAGTAAGACACACCTATTTTTCTGCATTATGTGATTATATATATTTATTTTAACAGCTTCCATGCCATGTGACCATAGACTGTGACCCAGTGACTGCAAATCAATTACGTTTATAACTCACATTGCACACACTGGTTGATGAGTGGAGATGAGTTTGAATGTTTTCCTGGAAAATAAGAAAAATGAAATCATGTTTAAATCATAAATGGTATGCAGGTGCCTACAGGAATGACCTCACACACTTTAAATTCCTCAGGGAGGGGTTACAGGGAAATAGTGTGTAGATATTCTCTAACAGACCAATGGCCCCTCCCTCCCCACTGAATTTAGCTTAGCTTCCTTCAGCAGGTTAATCTACTGTCAGATCCGAAAACATCTTAAACAAGCTGTCCGGAAATATTGCAAACAGGTAGGCTGCACTTAAGAGTTAATGCAATAAAGTTATAGTGTGAAGTAACTGCTTAAAGAGTATAAAGAGGACTGTGGTCTGCAACTTGTGTTACAGTAACAGTTCGAAGCTAACTCGCTGACTTAACTTCTGCTTACACTAGCTGCTAAATCATTACCTTATTGCTCACTACGCCGTGGTTTTACAGCCTGCGTTAGCAAATATCAATAGTTGGTGTTACTTTTCGAGATTTGTCGTTTTTGCAAAGGTGACATTGAGAGTTGTGCTGCTGCTTCGTTTGTTAGTAACGCGGGTAGCAGCTGTCGTTTGATTCTAGCCTGCAAACGATTCGTTATGTTACTTTCATTAGCTGTGTTAGAAGTTAGATGCGTTGTGAACACGTTGTATATCCCTACTGGTTTGATATAAGTCCACACAATGCGTAAAGTCGAGACAATGAACCGCTTTATTTTGGGTACACTGTGTACTGCATGAACGCAACAATGACAGCAATACTACACTAAACTGTTAGCTGTTTTATTATGGAAGCTGTTGCTGAACCAGATGCAATAGTTGTGAAGCTCTTATCTAAAGGTGTGGATAAGTACACTAACTTTCAGTCTGCATATCAGCAGGTGACTGGGTTTAACAACTCACTTTCACCTTTACCCAGTTTGTTCAGTTTACAACATGTTTTTTTTCTTTTCGACTTTATAAAGAAGAGGAGCAATAAACCCCCAAAGAGGCTTGATAAGGGCACTCCTCAGGGTATATCTTCGTAATAGAAAAGGAGAAAAATATTATGAAGGATGGGAAAGAGAGAAGACAAATGAAAAGAATGCACTCAATAGATATATCCATCCATACATACAAACAATGTGCAATGTTCTTTGTAGGCAGTTTATACAGATAAGGATAACATTGCAAATATTAAAGACAACAGTTTTTGTTGAATTGTGCAGGTGCTAATTTCAACCGACTAATTCATATCACTGAAGGGAAGGGAAATCATGGTGTCCTTATTATCCTTATGGTTATGTTTGCAGAGATCACTGGCCTTGCTGGGTTTTTCTCTGAGATTACCGTGGAGTCCAGACTGGGGATCAGAGAGGCTGAGGCAGCATGTCCACTGACACAGAGCCCACGTTCACCGTCAAGCTGCTGCAGCTGGTGCTGCTCTCCTCCTACTGGGGGATGCAGATATGGGTTACCTTCATTTCAAGTTTGTACCACGCTCACCGACACACACTTGATAAAAAAACAGTTGGATGCAAGGGATGTCATGGTATATGGAAGACACAATATATACTTAAGTGTTCTTCCAGTTTGGCACGCTCATTTGAAACATACTGTGTATTCACTGCATCTCGGGATGTATTTACTTTCATTTAGATCTGCCCACTTAGAACACCTAGCATTTTTTAATGCGTAGACCCTTAGCTTGGTCACCAGTGACCCAAGGTCTACGTGAGTCTTAGTTTTTTATTATAAACCTAACCTTATGTTTGTGTCATATTGTTCATGTGGAAATAAGAGATCCCCAGCATTGCTAATGAGTTGTTCTGATTTCTGCTCAGGCTTTGTGATGGACAACCACTTGAATAGACATACTTTTGGGTTCATCCAGAGTCGTCTTGTACCGTTCTACCTCCACTTGGGTTCAGGTTGTGCCTTCATTAACCTCACTATCTATGCTGTGTATCATCCCAGCGACCTGCTTGACGAGAGAGAAGCTTTTCAGGTACGTTGTTTGTTCCAAAACATCTAATCACATAAAACCAATTTCAGAATATATTTTTTTAATCTCTGACTCTTCTGTCCCCACCAGATCTTCATTTTCTTTGTGTCGGTGACAGTTGCAGCGGTCAATGCTCAATGGTTTGGCCAAATGACATCAGAGATCATGGCAGATATGCACCTGATCGAGCAGGCGTGCGGATTGGGACAGGACATCGGCTTGTCATCCAACCGCGAAGCTTACGCCAAGCTGTGTGAGACCGATGTCAAATACAGACACCTGAGCAGTCGTCTGTGGCTGTACAGACTGCTGTCCTCCCTCTGTAACCTCTGCTGCATAGGCTGCAATTTCTACAGTCTCTGTTACATGGCTGAAAACCTCAGCAAACTTTAAACTGACATAAAGCAGCTGGACTGTTACACGAATAATAGTCACTCACATACTCCTTTTATTTTTTGTATTGAAGCAATAAGTTATATATTTAATACTTATATCTTTCTCTCTCTGCCTGTAAGTTATGTGATAAAAAGTAAGGTACGCTTTTTGTGCCTTGGGGATTCATATAATGGTGCAGCTGCCAAAAAAATCAAGATCGCTAAAGGTGCATTTCTCTCTTAAAGGTTGTAGATGGATAAATCAGTTGCGATGAGTAAGGCCTCACCTTTCACCTAGTTGGGTTGCTGACTGCTCAGATATTTCCCTTCACCAATATAAAAGTCGTACCCTTCAGGAACCTAGAACATGAGGGACGTTTTAAAAGACTTTGTAATGCAGTACCAGACACCTTTGGAGAAAAATAATAGCCAAATACCTTTTTTAATCTTATTTAGCAAAAGAAAGGCACATTTGTATCTGTCATGCTGCTCCGTCCGGCTCCTCCTGTTTGGGTGTGGGTGTTAGCGGTGTGGTGGCACAGGTTTGTCTGGCTCACCTGAAGAGCCGCCATAAAGTTAACTTTTGACCTATCTTTAGCTCTCCTGGCTGCTTGTTGCTAGAAAAAGAAGGGTTCAAACATTTGTGTTATGTGGTATACAATCATTACTGCTTTAGACCAACCCGAACACAGTTGCACCAGTGGTTATTTATTTGTTTATTGGAATTTGGATTTGTTGGTGTTCCAGTGTATTACCTTGTAAATTCTGCATTGGTGTAAATTCCATACGTCATTTGTTGCTGTGCAGTAGTTATATTAATAATAGTAGGAGTTCCCAGAAAAAACAGTGGAAATAGTTTATTGTTGACTTATTTTGCTTTCCTGTTCGCTAACGTTTTGCGTTACTTTCCATGTTTGATTCAGAAAGAAATCCTTCAGGGCTCCATAGAATTTACCTGAATGAAATCTGTGCACTCAGCCCTTCTTACTAATAATCCCAGTAAAAGCTCTATGTACATTGTTACGTTACAGTATGCCTCCACTGATCAGATCTTTATACATACTGGTGAAGCAATTTAAAGAATTGCAAAGCTGTCAGATCTGTATGTTTAATTCCTCGAGTGTGTTTTGCTTTGTTCTCCAATACCTCCACATAACGTAAGTCTGAATATGTTCGGACAACACCAGGCGAAATGATGAAGCCATGATACCAATTAAAGCCAAATATGTTTGTGGGGTACTGGCACAGGAGTTGTGTTCTGTGCTGTACACTTTTCAGGTGTCACCGCCTTTTTTTAGTCAAAGCTTGAATTTCCTTGTTGTCGTGTTTGTTTTGAGCACAGATCTGTGGTCTAATGATGTAAACAAAGCTCTCCATGTATGATGAATTCTATTTTTTGTACCTTCTGAGGCTCTTCTTTTGATTTGTCCTGTTCTTCTAGTGTGTTTCATGCGTAAACAATGCAATATTTACTGATTTTAAAACTTTATATGTCCTTTTCATGTGTTGCCTCACCCAGTTTCTTTTAATATAACATTTGAATGCAAATCAGTTGACAGTTTTGTGCAAAAACACAAAAGCTGAATTATTTTCTAAAGATAATTTTTCTTTGAATTTTTGACATGTTTGCCAGTTACTTAATGTTTTTGTGGTAATGGGTTATAATGTGGCTTGTGTAATGCTGAATGTAAGTCGAGTAAAGCAGTACGGTGCAGTGGAAACACTGTATAAGTAACTAAAAGACCATTGAGGACAGACGTCATGAACTGTAACTAGTGTTTGGTATTAGGTTTGTTTTATGAATATCTTGAAATGTGTTTTTGTGTATTAAAATATGTCCTATGTTGGGTGATTCACCCCGTTTGAATGTTTATTGTCTGAATAAATGATATACAATTTAAAACCCTTTATACAATATCATGCATGCATGGAGAGGGTCAGGGTAACAACCTTGAATTCATCTTCAGTTCGTTTGATCAATATTGGAAGTTGGGTTTATAAAAAACAGCCCAGAAACTGAATCATGTGTAGGATTACACGTTTGATGTCAGTGACTCCTAGTGGTAGAAAAAAGCAAGGCAAGGGAAAGTTTGGCATTTAAATTTTCTTCCATTCACTGTTTCTAGAAATGACAGTAGGGTCCAATTGTAAAACGTTTATTAGAGCTTGAATATAGCCGTTGTGTTCAACTTTAAATAGAGGGACTCTATTTAATCCTGTGGGTCCTTCTGTATGTAATGTCATGTTTTGCCCACTTTAACAGAAGGGTAAACTGTTGCCCTCCTGTTGTTCATCATCAGCCGCAAACACAGACGCTCAGTTACTGAACGTTTTTGAATTAATATAATATAATATTTTAGAATTACGAAATATTTCTAGAATCAGTCATTTGAACATGACTTAAGTTTGACATTACAGGGCATCACCAGGCACCAAAGCAAATCCTTCCTCCTTCCTTGTTGCGTAAACGTACCTGGCAATGAACTTGATTCTGATTGGACAACGTAAATTCAGCAACAGATCTTTGGAATCAAAAAAGTAACAAGAAATTGAAAAGAAATGACAAGTCAACAGAGTTTTTTAATGTAAAAATACATCCTTGTGTTTCAGCTACACATCCATGGTTACCGTGTTTGAGATGATAACAGCATCACCAAGTCAGAAGCCACTCCACTTACAAAATGAATATTAGTCTAAAAAAAAGTAATAAATATAAAATGGTGTAGATAAAAAATGTAGGGAAAAAAAGACAGACGCTCGTACCTGACTATTAAAAGGTTTAGAAAAACACTTATCTCTTGTAATACTTATAAACCTGAAATGTACATTTCGGAAGAATACAATAATCTCAATCCCAACAATGAATGTAACAGGAGGTGAGGCGAATCAGGTTCACCCCCTTTGCAGGTGCTACCTCAGATAAAAGTGCGATAACATTGTGTCAAGAAAAAACAGAACAAATGGATCCCCTTGTACAAATAACAAACCATTAACAATTGTTTGTCAATTCTGCATAGAGAGAGAACCAGTTACAGCCATGGAGAGTTCACACACACATTCTGTAATACTGAGGAAGAAAAGTGTAAACCATAATTATAAAATATCTCCCAAAAGGAGACAGCAACATTTATATAAAGCCACAATCCTTAATTGGAACCAACAGCCCACTGCTAATCCACTTTGGTTGTTTGAAGGATGAGGTTAGATGACTGTCAGTACCTCTGTAACAAGCTTATAACAGTGTATGCACAAAAGGAAATGTACTAAATACTGAAACAACAGATAATGACAGTGTCAGTGCATCTCACTGTGCTTAGAAGGCATCTAAAGTTACATTCCTTATAAACAAAAGTAAAACAGAGAAGGCAATACAAAATAAGGATTGTGTCTTTAAAATAACCATTACTAAAAAAAAGTCCCATGATTCCATCAGTACACACCCATGCTTTAAATGACTGATAGTTCCAGCTATTATTTCCTGCATCCAGAAACACGGCGCCATCCCAACGTTTAACGCTCAGCTTGTGAAGTGTGAGGAAATGTGAGTTTAAATATAATAAATATGTTTCCCTTATTCTCAATGCTCACATGTACAGTATCAAAATACACACATTTAAAAAGAAAACGCTGTTTAAAAACCAACTGACAGGAGAGTCCCGGTGAAGTGGAGGCTCCATTTCCATACAGACACAGAAAGAAGTTAACCCGACACCGTTCCCATCATCCCAGACTTTGCTGCTAAAATACTCCATAAATAAAAGTCTTACTAAAAATAGAGCCTTTTCTTTCGTTCATCAGCAGAAAATACTATAGAATCCAGTGTCTTTGTCATACGACCACCTTGCCCTTGATGTCCAGCTTGGTGTTTTCACTTGCTTTGTTCGACTGCTCCTCTGTAAGAGTGATGTAAGAGTACACCAGGCTGCCCGCAATACTGCAACAACACACACAGCAACCATGAGTATGAATACTAACACTATACACTTGTACAAGAAAACCAAATGGACAATAATGATGGAGGCTGGATATTAACATATGGTGAGAGAGGCCACTGAACTTTTATCCGAGTGTAAGGCCACATGAGACTTTAACTGTGATCTGTTTCAATCAGCATGAACGTGTTGCAGCACATCATCATTCACATAACGCATCATACTTCCAAACAAGATCCATCATGCACCAATACATGACTGCAGGTGATAGACACTTTAGTAAAAGTGATATCTGTGTGAGCATTGTCCTTTCCTGTTGCTTGACAGAGAAGAATATTATTTAGGAGTTCACCTTTTGAGGAGGCCAAGTCTGACTCAATACTGACTGTCTGACTCACCCTAACTAGCTCACAAAATGTTCCTAATGACAAATTTAATGGCAATCCATCCAATAGTAGACATATTGGAGGATGTAACAGAGTAGTTTGTCGAGCCTGGGTGTATTTGAAAGAATCTATCCTTAATAAAAGTAGACATTTCAGCATTCATTGGATCATTTTATACCTGATATTCAAACCTATGAAGTTTGTCCAAGAGAAAATGTAGTCTCCGCTGAACACCATCCCGATGTATGTCACGAGGACATTCTGTAAAATAAGGAACACATTATTAAGGTTTATTCGTTTTTGTAAAGTTTAAGTGCGTCTGAATATAACATGACGCAAATCTGCAGCTCACCTTAATGCACCCCACGATCGTAGTTGTTAATGCAGAGTTGTATTGTGTACAAAGCACAGTGGAGTACATCAGAACAAACCTGAAAAACATCGATGTTTTCATGTTAATTCATGACACAACTCTTGTCCAAGCATGAAGTCAGATTTCACAATGTGTTAACGCAACGTAATAAACAAAGAGTCATTGTGAGCTTCAGAAGAAAGTGGAGCTATGTCCTAGGATCCAGCTTTAACCAATATAATATTGATACCACAGATATCTAGAACAATCCAGATGATCCTATTCTGGCATCAAAAACACAATCCTTGCGCAAGCATGCACGTCACAGAGAACCTTTGTCAAGTGTTCTTACCCCATGATGCAAGAGAGGATGAACTGGGCGAGGAAGAACATATCTGACCAACCGTCATACTCCACTGCCTGGAAAGAGAAGCACAGCATAAGAAACAGCAGAACTCAACAAGTCAAAACACACATAACAAACATGTAGGCAACTATGTATACAAACATTATCTGAGACGAAAATATTCAGTTTACTTAGTACAAAAAGTAACTCCTTATGAGTCTATCTGGTATTTAGTGGAAGTAAGTAAAAAAAGATTGACTAGGCGCTGTGCAGTGGTTGATCCCGATCAAGGAAGTTGATGGCAAGATACAACTGTCACTTATTACGTTCTTAAAAGATACAACACTGAGTTTCCAATGGCCTTAAAAGGTAGTACTCTGCATCTCATGAGGTTTTCCAGTCTAAGGAGGCTGTAGGCGCTGCTGTAATAACTCTAGGTGCATAATGGCAGCTTTGTGCCTTTCTGGCTGCTGGGCCCCAGCTGGGCAAACCAGAAGGTCTCTGCCAACACTGACCGACAAACAGGCAGCACATACTTACAGCACACACCCAGGCTTACACATATGTGCACTCAGTACAGCTCAGCATTAAACCTTGCAATTACTCATCAGTAACAACTATATAAAATACGGACGATCACAGTGCTGTTTAAACTCTTACATTTCACAAATCTTCTGGGATTTTGGATTTCAAATAAAGATAATTAGAAATGGAGCCGATAGAAAGGAAATATAGCAGCAACCAGAGTCAAACTGCGTACCTTCTGCATATCTCCAGTCACATGAGCCAAGATTATAGTAGGAATGATCATAAATAATGCATTATAATACAGCAATCCATACTTCCCCAGCTCCTGTGAGAAAGAGCATGGAAACAGATGGGAAGTGAGGAACAGGAACATGAAAAACATGCAGAGCCAGAACAGAGAGTGTTATTCACAATTATTTCAGTGCATTCCTCACTAACTACTAACTAGTATACATGTCTCATGCATGGCCAGCACACTGCAACCCTCTGATTTTGTTTCACGTAACTCCATCTTTCAGTACCTCACAATATCACTCCCTCACACACACCTCTCTGTCTAGTACTGTGTTAGCAGATGGTGCTCTATAGACATCACAGACTAAATCTGGATCCAGTTTAGCGTCTGCTGTAATGTGAGAACTGAGCAGTCTGCTCATGTGACATAAGAAGCATACTAAAACAAGCTACTGAACATTTGTGACCCAACAGTCAAACTGTAATTAGCCTGACTGTTAAAAGTACAGCAAGAACACGTGCAAACCAAATGGAAAAACAGGAAAACTTCCTCTACAAAATCATATAAACAGTGACAATCTAATCAATTTAGTGGGGAATGAAAATAACTGGCTCAGGGTACACTAAGTACCTTCAAGCCAGACGCTGAAGGACAGTTTGGGTTCTCTACATTCACCAAAATCAGCCCAATGCCAAAAACAGCCTCAGCCCAACAATGGTTACTATTCATCAGATGAAGCATACCTTTGCATCTAATTTTTGTTTCACATAGGCTCCGTTAGCTGCAGTCAGCACGTCGTTCATGAGTATGAAGACGTAGCCTTGCATGTCAAAGGACAAGTCGGCACTATGAAAAGAGGTGAGAGACAAAACAAAGAAAGTTTTGAGGAGATAAATGAGCAATGTCGGTAGAAATGTAGCTTTGGGCATGCTGTATTTCAGCAGGGTTCCTTTTATTACAGACAAACATGTGTGTAATGACCCTAAAGACAATATTACTTGAGTGAGGACATATGTCAGGGCAGGACAACTCTTTGTAGTGAAGGTAATTTCGGTTTTCTTTAACAGCCAGCACACCTGGATGTAGGAGGACTTACCTTGCGGCTATAAACGCCCCGAGGATCATTGTAAATACTGTCAGCTGGACTGGCCTGGAGAATTTCTTCCTGCCAAAGGTTAAAGACAGTAAAGCAATGAAACTCTATCTGGTTGCTATGAGTTGTAAATAAAAGCCACAACTATAGATCAAAGACATGACTAGTCTTTGAAAAGTAGTAGTGTAGAAGAGTGGGTTTTCTGTCACATATACACTTACTTGAGCAGCAATCCCTCTGCCATCATTGTGAACAATATGGAGAACCTTCTGAGGACAGTAAACATCGGCAGGCTGGTGGAAGAGGACATACATTGATTTAGCTTGGTTGCATACTTTAACGTTTTCAACAGAAACCTGTAATGGCAATATCAATACCAAAATAGACTGGGGTAACATTGTAAAAGGGACAATTCGGATTTTCTGAAGTGGGGGTTTATAAGGTACTCCAAAATCAGTGTTTTACCTATAGCAGCAAGCCCCCAGTTTGGAGAAAAAGGTAGGGGTACCAGCACAGAAGTTAAGCAATATCCTGCTTTTGACAGTTATCAAACCTAAAACACGACATACAATACCAGAATGCTTTATTTAGTCTACTTCAACCACTTTACCTTGCCATCAGACAAGTCTTTTCAACAGGTAACTTAAGCCATCGTCTATGCTCTCTTCAAAGCCACCGGACTGCACTGACAAAAACAGTCATTTTACCTCGCATAACACGGTAGTTTGCCTATTGCTGCCTGTGATGTATTAACAGTGAAATTACTGTTTGGGTCTAAAGGAGACTGGTGGCAAGGTAATGCAGTGAGAATATTCTAACTATAGTTTACACTTGAACTTTTATTGGTCTTTGTAGGTGGCTCTTTCTTTTGGTGGCAAAAATACACTGCTTTTGTGCTGGTACAAAAGTCTCATTCTTTTCCAAAGAGGGGGTAATACGCTGACTATAGGAAAGCACATTATACAACCCTACTGTTAGTGAGCCCAAAGGATCCTCTCTTTGAGGCATTTGATCTTCTCCCTTCAGGCAGAAGATAGAGGGTTCCCAGGTCAAAGTGCAATAGATTTAAAAGTGTCCCTAGTGCAATTAACATGTTTCATTTTGACAGGAGGTAATTGTTACCCTGCACCTATTTTACTCCCATCACTTTTTACTCATTCGTCTTATCCAATTTTATCTTTTAACCTTGCTTTTATTCACAACTTTTTAAAGACTAACATGGTTGTACTGCTGTGTGTACTGTCATTGTTGATCTGAGTTTTCCCAATTGCGTCAATGATGAAGTGATCTGAATGAGCTCATGACAGCAAATGCAACTCCCTTAAACCATCATTCACACTTAATTAGTTTAGAGATGCAGACTTACTTCAGCCTTTTGGTACCAAACAGACCAGTGATTTGATTTCCCACATAAAGGAAAGGTAGAGGAAACGTCTGCAAAACGAGGTAAACATAAATGACAAACTGTCCTGAACATGGTGAATTTAATAATCGATGAATGGATGGGTAATCTCACCTTGCGAGGTATAGTCTCATCACAGTCAGGGAAGGTGATTACCCTCGCAGCCTTGCCCACCCACAGTACAACCACTGTGGCCAACATCTGCACACACATTCGACAGAACATTACTTTGCTTTCAGGGAGTGATGTGTATTTGTGAAATCGTGACAAAAGAGGGGAACAAACATTCAACTTACTTGTCCTATTCCGACACATATTGAAGAAGGGAACCTGGAACAGTAGAGTTGAGAACAGCTTACAGGCTGAGCATACTGAAGCTAACACACTTAACACTCTCATGTTTAAATATATTATAGAGTAAGCTTCCTAAAATGCTCATTTAAATGTATATCCTAGGCAGGTTTGTATACTAACTCGCTTGCCCAAAGTTGCTGTCAGTGAACAAGCTCCATCGCTGTACAGCCGACACAACTTCAGTTGCTAGGCTAGCTAACAAGGTAGCTTAGCATCTTAACGGTGTTACCGTTAGAGTCGCTACGTATGACCGTTACCTGTAGTTGGTGAGGACACTTTTGTTCACCACGACGATGAAAAACGAGCTCACACCGTAAAATCCAGCGGCAAACAGCTTCACAAACAGCGTCAGAGGTTTGTCCGCCATCCCCGACGACTTCTCATTCCACTCTGAGCGTCGTATCCTCCTCTGCCATCACTTCAACTCTCTCTCTCTCTCTCCCTCCCGCTCTCTCTCTCTCTCTCCTCTCTCTCTCGCTCTCTCTCTCTCTCACACACACACACACACACACACACACACACACACACACACACACACACACACACACACACACACACACACACACACACACACACACACACACACACGTCGACGTTTAACAACTTCCGCCTCAAGTCTGGAAACACTTGAATTTCCGCACGGGGATTAATAAAGGTATATTTTCTTATCTTATCTTATATGTCAGAAAATAGACTATTATACAAAGTTTCATTTATTTGAGGTAGTTCATCTTGTACATGGGAAAATGTCCTATTTTGTTGCCCAAAACAGAGGGGATTGTAGAGGAACATAGGGCATTATACAAGATAATTATTTTTCTCTTATCCTTTAGCTGTTATCTGTTCCACCCACACCATCTCTGCTGTGTCTCAAGCAAACGAGGCCTGGATACTGTGAGACTGCAGTGGGAGTTGGACATGTCCTTTCTGCTTGACTCTATAAACAACAAACAGATGCTCCAGTAGAAGTATTGTATACAAAAAACAGTGACGGCTTCTGTCAGAAATGTTGGGATCTAGAGTGCCAGGTGGAAGAGATCCAGAAAATCTCAAAGAGATGACTCTAAAGAAGATTCCGCCGGCTTTTTAAACGAACTGACAGGACCTCATGACCAACTGCCCTCACATAATCCTTCACCCCACCAAAACCAACAATTTCTCGTGCAAGACTTCCACTTTTTTTATGAAGAATGCTTATAAAATGTATTTGTGTGCAGAGGACAACTGCCTACATTAAAAACTTTTATCCTTCCACATCCCTCAACCTTTGAATCCACTGAGCTATGTTCTAATTTGAATTGTTATAAGTATTCAGCCATTTAGTCCTATAGAAAAAAGAACATTTACAGTAGGACTATAAAGTATCCTGTAGAGATAGGAAGGAAGCAGTTACCCAAACGTGTGATCTATTTATAAATGACCACAAATTGAAGGCCAACATCTTGACCTGACCTTGTTTCAGGGTCCATGTGTATTTGGGCAGGTGGTAGTGGGATAAAAACCTGACGTGTCTTTGATAAGAAACGTTTCCCTCTGTGTGCCACGTTGCCAAACAGACTGCAGAGCTGTGGAGTCAAAGCCCCATTCATTTATTTTGGAAGAGAAATCGCAGGGGACAACTGACCTGAGCCATGTCTGGACTGAATGCATCTCTCGGATACTTTGTGTCTGCTGTCATTTTTGCAGCCTTAGTCCGAACACTTCTTAAAAAATGGCCAAGGTTAAGCTTCCTTTTGGAGTTTGCTTCCTCTTTCATGCTAGTGGCATGTTTGTTGGAGGTGCAGACCATTGTAGAGGTGGGTGAGTGGGCCGGAGGCCTGGGTCCTGATGTGACGTTAACAATTCGGTTTGTGGTGTTGTTAACCCATGGTATTATCTGTGGTAGTGCGACAGGGAATCCCACCCTGGTTGTGCTGAAGTTCCTGCAGATGGAGGCCACGACCCTGTCTACTCTCTTTGCTGTCGCAGCCCAGTTTCTTGGGGCCCACCTGGCCCTTCTTGTAGCCTTTTACTACTGGAGTCTGGAGCTGACAGACATGCACATGATCAAAAACCTGATGGCTAGTCAGTGTAGCTCATCTCTGCTGGTCTCCTCGATTCAAGGTTTTTTCACTGAGTGTGTCTGCACGCTCACCTTTCATGTAGTCCTTCTCAACCTGCAACGCAGATCAGCCCTGATCCGGGTGCCGCTGATCGCGGTCCTCCTCACTTTCCTATCCCACACAGGTAAGTTCTAGGTGAACGTGGCCCTTCATCGTTGCAAACATTTTAAAAATCCACTCATGCAAAGTACCTTTTTCTTGTTAGTATTACTAAAGGAAAATTACTGTAATACAAAACTAAAACATTTGAATTTAAACTTGCAGTTAAAAATGAACGCAGCAGACACACACTTCATGCTGTGCAATAAGATCACATGGTTTCTCTGCATGTACATTATACAAAAGGTAGTGATAGTTTGTTTGTTAAAGAAGTTAATTAATTTGAATTAAAGCCTGAAAATCACAGCTAACTAAAAGTCTTCTATAGTTACTTCAGTCACTAATTCTATTATTCGTGATGCCTGTTTAAAATTTGGCGATAGAAAAACTACCAGAAATCTATAAAATAACTGGTTATTTTGAAATGTTTTATACATTAATGTTTAGGGGCGTTACACTTTAAGCTTATTCACTACTGTAGTTTAAGACTTAATTGTACTTCATCTTGTTATTAGTCATGATTCAAGCATCTGTTTCTCTGCTTCAAGTGGTATTTAATAAGAGTTATGTTTTGGTTTCCACTTTCCTACAGCCATTTTACTTTAGTTAGGATAATAAATAAGGAATAACATTAACTTTATTTGTCTGTTCTTTTCTTGTAGCCCGAGGCTACACCTCAGCTTACATGAGTCCCTCCTTGTCCTACGGCCTCACCTTCCACTGTCCTGGATTTACCTTCACAGAGTATGCAGTGGTCTACTGGCTGGGCTCCCTCACAGGTATATTATCTTGATAGGAAAAACATGTAGAGTTATTTTAATGTAAACAGGTTGTTCACACACTGTATCTGTTTTCCAGGCATGATTCTGGCTCTTTTCTTGTACATGGGCCATATTCCAAGGATTTTTTCTAAGAACCTACTATATTCTCAGAAGACACGTTTCCGAGTACCAAAGGGGGAGAAAGGAGAAAAGAAGAAACTGTGAAAGAAACTACCCTTTATTTTTTCCCTTCAATCAACCTTTAAAGAAAGTTCCTGACAACAAAGGGTTAATGGACAAGATATTTGTACTGTACAGAAAATGTAAAATATTATGTATACAATATCATAATGACCAATAAATTCATTTCTTCCATTCTTGTTTGCAGTTTTTAATAGAATCATTACCACATTGATGTTTACATTTGGGCAAAATACACACTTCTTTCTTAAAGTGTACATAACATGGTGGCCATCTATTGGTAGCTTAAAAAATCGCTCTGTGAAAAAAACACTGCAGAAAATGATCTCACAGAGGCCAAAAAGTAACTCAATCCTTAAAAAAAACTAGAAGGCTGGGGATTTATCTTTAAAATAGGCAATAAATATCAGGTTGTTTTTAATCATAAGACGCTGTCACGTGCTGGCAGTGCCCTTTGCAGCGCTCTTGGCAGCCCTGGGTTTAGAAGACACCGGCCCATCAGGTTTTTTACCTTTCATCTGTTTTTTATTAGGGCCTGGATCTGTGAGTGTGAAAGAAAAAATAATGATCAATACCGATTGTTTTCCTGTTTAAATCAATATTTCCTCAATGGAAGTTGAAACATATTCGGAAAAAAAAACAGTAAGTCTATAGAAACCATTTCTGTTAGGCTGAGGTAAAATGTTGAGTTGAGGCTCATCACCTGACTGCTTTTGTTGCTCCATCTGAGCCTCGGGACGATCCACCCATAAACAGTGATTGGGATCATTCAGTAGAGTCTTGCTCTGCCCACAGCTAAGGCACCGCAAAACAGTAAACCGGGTTTTGCTGTTTTTTCCTAAAGACACAAAATCAACCAAAGGTTAATGTCTCTACGTTAATGTCACAGGTTTCTTAAATGTTCAAACATCAACATTTTTAACTAATAAATTAATGGTTTCGAAAAATAATTCTTCAATGTGTTAACTAACATGGTAAACCTGGACTTTCAGTATAAATGATGAACAGACTCACTTCTTTGTCTGGTTGTAGCAGAGACTCCAGGGATGAGCAGTGAGCAGCACTTCTTGCATAATGTTCTCTTCACTGATGGATCTCTGAAATTAAATATAAAAAATGTGTACATCTTAAAAATATGTCTAACACAGACAGATCTATTTCCTGGAATCACTTGTAAATATAAGCCTATATGATAAATATTACTCATGAGGGACAATTACTTTGAAAATATTCCAACTAGTGTTTCTCTGAAGAGAACATAGATCAAACTAAGAAAGGGAAAATGATATAGCTGTCTGGTGCATATTTGTGAAACTTTTGTTGGTGTCAATATGTGTATTTGTGGTAGTTGGATAGTCTGGATTTATAAATATCTTCATGTAAAGTCTATGCTCTGGAGCGGCAGCGCCTAGCTGTCATTGCCTTTCAAAATAAAATCAATACTAGGTAATAGAAAAAAACAGGCTGATATTGAAATAGGCAAAACTTACTGTCTGAGAACTAAACGCCTTGCAATGGTCTTCTGTGTGAAGCAGTAGAAACGCGCCAGTTCAACATTTTCCGGGTTTTGGGATAAAACACAATGTGCAGCCTGTATTGAGATAAAACCGGTGGAAGAAAATCATTATACGCTTGCTTAGCAAAGAAGCTAACACTTTAACCACGTGACTAGGCTACTGTCATTGGCATCCCGACAGCGATTAACTTTTGCTTTATGATTTACTTCTTACCTGGTAAAGATAGTTCATTCTTTGGTAGGCATCTTTGTCTTTCAGTTGTAGTGCCATTACAGGGAAAATCTTAGAAAAAAACTGCAGTAGTTGATCTTTACAGCAGCTACATTGAGTTACACAGCCTGAACTCGAACGTATACACTTCCGGGGAAAACCTCCAAAATAAAAGCATCCTAAAAATTCACATCTACGAAAAAAGATCCTAAACTCGTATCATCGCAGTCTGTAAATCCTGTTATATAGAAACACAGCTATGATTGAAAACAAAAAGTCTCCATTCGAACAACTTCCGAAACACATGTATAATCCATAACATGATATACATTTGTCTAGTGTTCCATTTGTTTGATAACCTTACAACGATTAAAGTAATATTGCAAAAATCACTTTCAGGCTCAAATCACAAAATCACAAACAGTTGCATTTATTTGTGTGTGCACTAAGGTTTTTAGTCATCCAGAAAACAAACAAAAAACAATTGTATTTACTAGCCTTCGACAGCTGAACACTATAATATAGCAGAAAAACACAGACAGCACAGAGTTCAACATACAATACTCATTTTTAATAACAACAATAAAGAAAGTATAAACCCTGTGAATCTAACATTTTAATTTGCCTGTAAGGTGCACCTCTGGTATCAGGAGACTAATGATACAGAGGAAGAACTGGTACAGTAGGTCTGTCACGTGTGGCAATCGAAAAAACGACCCTCAGCACATGTTAATGAAGAGGACACTACCGCACTGAAATGTTTCCTATAAAACAGGTACTAGAAAATATCCAAAAAACACGATTCAATGTGGAAATAGCAAGAGTGTTCATTGAATGAGACCAACCATATAACAAGGAGGGGGACAAATATGAAATTCAAGTATCAAAATAACTAAGACACTGACAAGCTGAAAAGGTAAATTACAAAGGTAGTAAAAATCAAGGGAAGAGAAAAATTGACATAATCAACAATACATTAGGCAACATTTTGCATTTGTTTAAGGCAGTTGATTAAAAAAACTAAAATACAACTCGGCATCTTCTTCATTCCAAGTTAAATACAAGCCTAGCGCTAACTTGTCACCAGGAGATTGGTTGTACAAAATAACTACGCCCGACTCTGAAACAAAGCACTTTAGTTTGACTTGTATTCTGACATCTGAGTGAGAATAGAGTTCATATGGACAGCGGTGGAGTTGTGCTCTATATTTTTGGTCTTCTTCACAGTGAGGTTTGTCAGGGCTTATAAGGCTGGTGCATCAAGAGTGGAAAGTCACTCTCAGCCTATTGTCTGGCACAAAATCTAAATGGTTGGCACATATCAGTGCACAGCATGGGAAGGCAGGATAGCTTGCTTCATCAGCTAACGGTTGCCCTTCATGGCCTCCTTGGCTGCCAGGATGAGAGGTGTGAGACTGGAGAGGGGCTTCGCTAGCTTCAGGAACGGATGCTACACACCAGTTCAACAGAGAGTAAAAGAAGAAGGGGGAAAACAGATAAACCGTTTAATTAATTCAATTTAAACACAAGACAGGTTCCTTGACAATATTTTAAAAAATAGGTAGAGTTTCTAACCTGCAGCAGCTCTTTGCCTCCGCCTCTTTTCTCTACATCCATTTCCAAACAACGGTTGAGAAAGTCTCGGAAGATGGGAGACAGCTTCTCTGGATTCTGAAGCTCGGGAGTGCCATTTGTGGCAATCAGGTATAATGCCTGCCAAAGCGGAAAAGACGAAAGGAAAAACTATTAAATCTGGCTGCAGGAAAAGACATACTTGGAGTAAGATGAACAAATCAAACTGCTAAAGCAAGGACATTTGAAAAGTCTGATCTGTTTTGGATTTATGTTATAAAAGTAAATTAGTGTCCTGATCTGACACCCTGAAGACATTGCTACCACACCCCCTACATACATAATGTACGCCAGCTCTCACATATTTATACTGCATTTTTTCAGCCTAGCATTCACACAATCAGCACAAACTGCTTTCCTTTTCTCAAGTATTTGATGGCAGCAGAGCAAAACTTAATGTCCAAATCCAAAACATCTGTATGTGACATTCAATAACTGGTCAACTATCATTGATTACTGACCCAGGATATGTAGGGAGCAGTGTGTTCAGGTCAAAATTACTTTGTTTTTCAAGTGTTTATTTTTTCAGAGTACAGTCAAGTACAGAATCAAGTACAGAGTAGACAAATATGAGAATTTAATGTCAACGTGTTAGAAATCAAACTAACATGTTATGTAAACATGACCAAAACAGATGAATAACCGGAAGGATTGAAAAGGTTCACACTCACTCGTAGTGGGTTCTCGTTCAGGTAGGGGGGCTCTCCTTCAACCATCTCAATGGCCATAATACCCAGAGACCAAATGTCTACTTTAGGCCCATAAGCCTTTCTGGTCACCACCTCTGGAGCCATCCAGTAAGGCGTGCCTACCATGGTGCTGCGTTTGCTCTGCTCTGGAGTGATCTGGGCACAGAAGCCAAAATCGGCTGTCGAGGAGATGGAGAAGAATAAATCGATTAATAAGAGTTAAAAAGAAAGAACAAAAACGATTAGTGCCTAACGACTCACTCAATTTGACAGAGCCATCCATTCCGAGTAACACGTTGTCACTTTTGATGTCCCTGTGAATGACCTGGTTCGCGTGCAGGAATTCCAATGCTTGTAAACACTGCAGGTATGGGAAAAATGAAGACAGGGAATGAAAATAGTTAGGAGTCAAGTTTTTGTTTTGCTTCCAACTCACACATAAGGTGTAGGCTCGTCCAGTAAGAAGGTTTTAACAAACAAGTGATTTCAGCTGAATTGGACCAATTTCAAGTTATAACTCTAACTCCGTTTGTTTATCGAAAAGTCAATGCCTAGCATTTGTGACTGGCGTTTTTCACCACTGTTTTTTAAGAAGAGTAGAACAGGAGTAACAAGCGTTTTAGCCTAAAAAAGAGGCGTTTTTCCTATATTGTACACACCAGTGAAATGCCAGAAAGGTATGAAACAATAGATATTGCTTCATAAAATCAGATTTGGTCTCTTTTATAAAGAACTGGTTGTAAATAGTTCAGGGTACCTCTCGGCAGACAGCGGCTATCTGGGCTTCATCCATACAGGTCTCTGTCACAACATCCGTCAGTGAGCCTCCAGCAAGATACTCCATCACCACATACAGCTCCTCCCCCATCAGGAAACTGACACACACAAATACAGAAGGTCACACACTGGTATCCAACCATGTTTTTTTCAGACTTGCGATTAGATGTTCTACTTTCATTCTTACCTGTCCAAAAAGTTGACGATGTTGGGGTTCTTCAACTCCTTCATCACTAGAATCTCATTGATGATCAGCTCCTTCTTCGGCTGCTTCTGTAGGTTGATCTGTTTAATGGCCACCTGTTAAAAGGATACAAGAGTGCAGATATTTAGAATTGCCCAAGTGTGCTAAGTCACTGTTGCAAACCCTTGCTCAATTCAACATACTCCTTGGTATCTTAAAATAACACATTTTAGCTAATTTTAGATAGTCAGTGTGCTAACTTGATTCCTCTTCTATACATGGAGACATTTTTTTTAGAATGCGTCATGAGACACTATTTAACTGTCTTTTTTACATTTCCTAATCCAAACATCACTTTACCTCCTGTCCTGTGGCGACGTCGATGGCTGTGTATACTGTTCCTGATGCTCTGTGAGACAAATGAGATCAGCAAATTACTTCAATGCACATTCAACAAACACTTCAGTCAAACTGGTCTGTATATGCATTAGACACCAATTTTTTTATGCTTTCATGTTTTAATTTGTCATGTTTTAAAATCTCTGATGTTAAACTAAGTTCTAAATGAAAATAATGCTAGGATTTTTCTTATAGGATGGTATTATCTCACTGGAGGTAAGGCTTTGTATACAGACACTAATAAGGCTAAAAAAGTCAGTGCTGAGCTTCAGTCAGCAATGTTCAAAACAACAGCTAACGCCAGAAACCTAGGTGTAGTCATGGACTCTGACCTGAATTTCAACAGTCACATTAAAACAATCACTAGGTCCGCCTACTATCACCTGAAGTACATTTCTAGGATTAAAGGACTAATGTCACAGCAGGATCTAGAAAAACTTGTTCATGCTTTTATCTTCAGTAGACAGCACTACTGTAACGGTGTCTTTACAGGTCTCACTAAGAAATCCATTAGAAAGCTGCAGCTGATTCAGAACGCTGCGGCTCGAGTCCTCACTAACAACAAGAGAGTGGATCACATCAGCTCCAGTTCTGAGGTCTTTACACTGGCTTCCTGTCTGTCAGAGAATTGATTTCAAAGTTCTGCTGCTGGTTTATAAAGCATTGAACGGTTTAGGCCCAAAATACATTTGTGATCTCCTGCTACATTATGAACCATCCAGAACTCTCAGGTCTTCTGGGACGGGTCAACTTTCTGTCCCCAGACTTAGAACTAAACAAGGAGAAGCAGCGTTCAGTTATTATGCTCCAAATATCTGGAACAAACTCCCAGAACCCTGCAGGGCTGCTGCAACTCTTACTACTTTTAAAAAACAGGCTGAAAACATTTATTTTTGCCGCTGCTTTTAATTGAACTGTTATCATCTGATATTGCACTGTAATTTCTATTCTGCACTGTAACTTTTATTCATGTATTTTATACCTGTTGTGTTTATTTTATTATCTTTGCTCCTTAAATGACTGTTTTTAAATGCCTTTTTATAATGTGTTTCTGCAGCACTATTTCTTAATGCTCTTAATGTCTTTCATGTTTGTAAAGCACTTTGAATTGCCTTGTGTTGAAAGGTGCTATGTAAATAAACTTGCCTTGCCTTGCCTTAAAAAATGTGTCTCAGAAAGTTAGCTCCAAAAATGTTCGAGGTTAAAATTATCGCAGGGGAAATATTATGTCCCTGTAATATCTGGCTTCCTTTTACCGTATATTGGTATATCTAATAAGACCATTTTTAGGAATCAGAAAGGCTTCAGTACAACAAGTGTGGATTGGCACTCACCCCTGACCAATTTTTTCATATCTGGTGTACTTCTTCTTGGGATCTCCAATGCTGACTATTGTTCCTGTAAGGCAAATAATATATGTAAAGGAAGAAATACAGCAATACATAATATATGCAATCAACTGAACAAGTGGGATTTTAACCCATGAATAGTTGTGGTAAGACATTTGTAAGATTTATGATCATTTATAATTTACTTAGTTTGTCCATGATCTCCTCATCCGTCATCTTGCCCTTCTTGCCCTTCTGTCTGTCTGCAGCCTTGGAGGCAGTTTCTCCGTCTGGACACGTACTGGGCGCAGGGATGGGGTCAATAACAGAGCGTGTATACACCTGCACAACAAAACAAAGACAAACAAATCAGTTAATACAAGTTAAAAAAGAATGCTTCAGAAAGTAAAATATGAAGTACAGATTCTTTTTTAAATAAAACATGATCAATATGCAGTCAGGCTTACTAAACCCAGGGGACTTACACTCTTTGTGTACTCTGGTCTTGGTGCCACAACAGGAGGAGGAGTTTCATCGTCGTCGTCATCGTCGTCAATGTCTTTGATATTCGGAGAAGAGGTTTCTGTGCCTTTCTTGATGGGCTTATTTAGAGTGGAAGAAAGGTTGTTAATTGAAACAAAAAAAGAAAGAAACACAAAAGCATGTGTGGTTTAATAGTTTTTATATACTTACAGACTGAGGCCCTGGAGTGAATGCATCTTTTTCTGTGAATAAAAAAATAAATTAAAACAAACAGAGGGACGCTGATTACTCATTACGCTGATTGGTCACTCATTGTTAATCATATCGATCAAACTCTTTGGTTTGACAAAGGGAAATGTGTTATCAGCTTGAAGCAAAAGGCTTAGAGTATATTATTAGGCAATTATAAACTTGTACCTAGACATATGGTGCATGAAACATACCTCTTTTTTTTACAAAATATTCCATAATATCCTGCATATAAATAAAATAACTTAAACGTCGGACATAAACCTGGAGCCTCACCAGAAGATGAGAAGCTGAGGTACTTCTGACGACTGTTGCCTGTAGAGTCGTAGAACTTAAGAACGTCAAGCACAGCCTGGGGGTTTTTCTTCTGCTCCGACTTTGTGATGTTTGAGGTCTGGAGGAGTCGAGCCCATTGCTCTGGCATACCCTGTGAAAAGAAGACATGGTGTCATAATAGTGTAGACTTAGTTGTGATGTAAATGTGTATTTTGGGTGAAACTAAGGGCCAAAATGCCAGTATGTGTGTGAGAACAACAAACAGCAACAAACTCACAGTGAACTCCCCCGTGACAGCATCAAAGCCAACATGTATAGTGTGTTCAAAATCTGAAGGTGGTGAGATCTCCGGTCGCTCTTTGTCTCTGTTCTTTCTACCACCTGAAAGTGACCAAACCCTTAGTTAAATCACACACAACACACTATCTGAACCAATCAGACACTTGAAAACATGTCTAAGGTTAAATATCTCGCCTTTTTCAGCCCCAGAGAAGATTGAAAAAGAGATGATCTTGTTGCGAGATTTTCTCTCTTCAGGCACAGAAGGCAGAGGTTTAGAGCTGTGGTTGGCTGAGAGGGAGTCTTTTCCAGAGCCGGTGCTGAAGATGGTGCTGCTCATCCTGACTGGAGGGGCAGGAGGTTTATCCTCAGCGTCTCCGTTATCACACATCACTATAGGTTGTTGTGAGCCTCACAGGGCTACAAAGGCAGGAGAGCACGGCAGGTAAGGATGGCAAACACAGAGGCAGTGAGGCAGCGCTCACATCAGCATGAGGCTCTGGTGTGATCATGCGCTTCAGAAGTATGGGCCGAAAATGACAGCTGAATAGAGAGGAAGCATCCAAGGGTACCTGCAACAAAATCAGACATTCATTAGACCATAAAGATGCAATAAAAGGGTAATGGCAAATGCAGCAGAAAGTCACATATCCCCCACTCTCTCTCTGAAAGGGATAGGCTGCCCTTCTAAACGTCGGCATCGGCTGACATTTTTTCAATCGGTGCATCCCTAGAAACTAGCAAAATTGGGATGAGTTAAAAGTTAAGTTACACTAGGATATAAACTATGCAAGTCATGTTTTTTTTCTATTATTAGGTAAATGGACAAAGGACCATCCTTAACCCATACAACATCAGTACCAATATCTCATTAAAGTTATATTAGCAGCACTGATCAAGAGCACAATCACAAGAAAAACCGTGTAAAGAGTTCACAATTAGGTGAAATTAATGATATAAAGTAACAAATATAGCAGTAAGTGATGACTTATAAATAATTAACCACACTTAATTATAAAAACAATTAGTGACACTGAATAGTCATCATCTTTTGACACACTGAGAGAAAGAAAATACTATGCAAAGAGAAACCATACACACTGTCTGAAATGCTCTTGAAATGGAAGTATTGTTGTTGTATCGTCCTTCAGTGAACATTTAAAGCTATTGTACTATACTTGGGTATTTCGATATTTTGTGACTTTCTACTTCTAATCCACTACATTTAAGAGACAAATATTGTTAAAAATAAATAATCGTGCCACACATCTGATATCTTTAGTCAGACACTATGAGACATAAGTAAGCATACCAGAAACGTTGAGATCAAATGAATCGTTTGTTGTCTACCTAATAAGGTTAATCAGGGTGAGAGCAGTGACTGTGACATTTAAAGGTGTCTGAAAGTCGACTGTTAGTAAAACTTAAACACATCCACAGTTTTTTTTGTCCCAATGTATTTATATCCAAACCCCTACTGTTAGTTTCAGAAGTGCTCATAGAGCATTTTAATCCAAGTGGTTTCTCTGTTGTGTCCCATGTCGCTCCAGGAGAATAGATGAGGATAAAAGAATAATGCCCTTTGCTCTTCTCACTGTTCGTTTAATACAGAAATCAAAAGCGTGGCAATAATGTCTTCTTGTCAAATGAAAAGAAATGTCAGCATATCGATGTTCAGACCATTTCCTACATATAACGGCATTCCTGCCCTTTATATGAGCAATATCAGGGGCGGCTAGCAGCTAACGTTAGCAATAACTACTTGGCCAACAAGTGTGCTAGTTTAGCTCAAAGCTAACGTTAGCAGGACAACCTTTGTGCTTACAATCCTACGAGATCAGTTATCGTCAGTGGTTAATAGCCTGACAACCAAATGTATGGGTTTACTCATGACACATTAAAATTGATTAGAGGTAGTTTCAACAACACTACACATGATATACATTATCCGTTTCAAATCTGGTTTATTTGCAAGCTAACTCACCGGAGAATTCACACCAGATTAATTTGAATATAATGTGACTGCCGGTCGATCCGATTGGAAAACGTTTATAAATCCGTTAAAAAGTACTTCCTCTGTTACATGGGCCCTTGGTGGTATAACACGCGTACAGATATGTCAGTAAATGTGGCTACAACTATTTACAATGCAACTTTTCTTCTATCTTTACGGCCCTTGGATTATTCCGCTATGGCGAAGGGGAAGCGGAACTACCGACCCAGCCCGAGCCTATTCAATAAATGTTACATGAATGGTGAGTGGAGTGTTTTCAAACGTTACTGCTATTACTCGGAGCTTTAATAACACGTTGTTTTACCATTTGAAATAGTAAAAGCGAGAAACACGTTAAAACATCTGAAACTGAAAGTTAGAGGGTGAATTATGTAGAAAAGGCATTTTAGGTAATGTAGTTCAACATAATATGTAAAAAGAAGGCTGATTTGTACACATTCAATCAGTTTGACGTATACGAGCTAGACCCTTAAGTACCTTTGAGCAATTCCTGCAAGCTGACGGGGCTATATTTGAATTCAATAATGCCTACATCATAACAATGCTGTGACTGTATGCAAGTTGACATCGACTACAGCAGTTAACATGTGCCCTACAAAATATGAAACGGATGAAAATCATGTCAAGATAAAACACTTCGTATATGAAACCAGTATTTCAAACTACCTTATCCAAATTGTAGTCTTCATAGTTATATAACCCTGCAATCATACTTTCCATCTGCCTTTAAAAAAAAACCGTTATTATCAATAAACAATGATAATTATCTTTAGTTAAAGATATAAATCACCAGAGAGCACACCAAATAGACAGAGAAGACATTTTTTTATTATTCAGATTTTAGGATAAAGACATCCCATCATGATTTGTGGTCAAACCATGTACCATGATCCTGGTATCAGGCAGAACTGTATAAATATAGTATTATGAGTTATTTAACACAAGATATGTTGACCATCAGTGTTTAAAGGATGCAATGTTTCCACATGTGTTTGGACAGTGCCAAACAGCAGAGCATTGTGACTAGAAGAGTTGCACCGCACACAGGCCCGCACAAAGACCCGTCACCAACTGGAAACTGGACACTAACAGGGCCTCGCTCCTAAAGGACAACATATGTTTAATTACAAGGACAGCAGCAATAGACGATTAATTTAAAATAAAGTTTAAAAAAACACCATACTTTTTTACACTTAAAATTTGGGAGAGATTTACACGATGGTACCTGCGGCTGATGCTGTTGTTTAACCCATTGACATGAGCTTGAATTGTGGTGAGTACAGGGGGCTTCCATGACATCATGAGGCTCTATGTTGTTTAGTGGCATACCTTTAGGTAAGAAACATGTTAAGACAAAAAAAAACACTTAGTTTCCTGGTCCATCAACTGTATTTTCATCCGATGTATGTGATAGGATAATTGAAAATAGTAAAGTCCTTTATTGGTATATTCACTAAACCTGAACTTTAAAATATATCTTACAATATTGTTTATATAGTTTCTGAGATGAGGGATGTGCATGACTACAGAACAAAGTTCATTAACTCACATTTTTCGGTCCACAGCAGCAGCTCTGGAGGTTCTATGTCGACTGACGTAAACATTTCGCCAACAAAAGAAGGCTCATGGTAACGACCGTGTATGGGAATTGTTACTTTTAGCAGTGTTGGAGTTGGTCCATCAGGGGTGGGATACACAAAGGTGACAAATCCCATAGTCTTGTGAGCAGGCACCTCTAGGTCAATGGCTGAATCTAGTAGTATCTAATAGTGGTGAATGCATACACAATTAGATTTATAGGGAAAATGACATTATGTAAATTAATAGGGATTGTATTGTGATTTTTTTGCAAATGTGCTATGTTAATAAACAAATAAAGGCTAGTCCGGCATATGTGAAATTTACCTTCCAATCACTTTGATCGCTCAGGGATGCAAGTTGGTACGGATCAACATAAACACCTCTGGGCCATCTATGAAGCAGCAACACTTTGACCCCACTGTGCACATCAGGGCTGAGCTCAACCGTGGTTTCAACCTCCCTGAAACACATCAGAAATCCTTTACTTATTACTTTTACAATGAGTGTTTAATATGATTATAATATCATGTTTGAAATTACATTGCCAATACCTGTGAAAACCCCTTTTGATGATCTCCATCGAAACCAGTGATGATTCAATCCAGTGCTTTAGAAGACCACAGTGGTTGTCATTCTTCTCATCTACAAAAATATTGAGGTCAAGACCATAAGACTAGACAGAGCAGACTCATATAATTATTACAACAACAACAACAACAACAACAACAACAACAACAACTGTAATAATATGACTGGCATTATTTGTTACTGCTGTTAAAGCCTTGTGATAGATGAGGAGTTCACAAAAGTGCATTTACAGCTGTATACAATAGGACAGGGAAAACTTTATAGCAGTTACTGGTAAATCAATAAAAGAACAAATGACTTGACTTTTTAAAATGTTTCCACCTTATTGGCTGTCAGTTGGCAATGCTGTCAGACACTTTAGCAATCAAAATCTGTGTTTAACCGGTTAAGCTAGAAGGTCTACATATAGATCAATATACTTTACCCCTTTCGATCCAACAATGACATGACGATAAACAAGCCAAAACAGACAGAAGTACAAAATGCATCCAAAAATAATAATGGTAGACTACAACAATTAGTGTTCTGTTCTGTGTAGCCTGTGTTCTGTTGAACTGGCTACAACTTAAAAATAATACATTCCCAGCACTTTCAAATTGTTTACGGAAAAGAATATTGAAGGACCCTTGTGTAGTTACATAGAAGCTATAATGGTGCCTGACTAGAAGGAAAAACAAAATGGGCAATCTGAGCAAACTCTGAGTAAATAATTGTGTGTAAAAAGGGATAGAGTGACGATTGCATATTAGTTATAAACTTGATGGAGAACAAAACAGTGAAAAAATGGACTACTAACTTTGAATGTAGACAGGCTTCAGCCAAGACAGTAGGGTTTGAGACCAACTAACGTTAGGCACCCTGGCAACGTCCGACGCTTCAAATGTATTATGTTTAAAATGTTGTAGCCTTTTACCACTGTACTTCAATTGGAGACTAATTCAAACTAGACTGCTGCAGGAAAAAACTGAAGATGAGTTTCGAGGCAAAGCGTTGTGGAGTTCAGTTCAGTCCTCCCTCCATAGTTTTAATTTATCAACACAAGGAAACTAAACATATGCGAAAAAGAATAATACCTGTGCGCAACTTCTCAAAATATTCTGGTAAGGTATTGTTTTTTGCAACACATTATTTACATGTATTTATGTTTAACCACAGATATCTCACAGTCCCATATAAGCCTTATAATATCATAATCGACGTAGAAATGACTATAGAATATAAACATCCAGGGCCCAGTTTTTTTTTTGTATCATTTCTTTATAATAGAGTATTTACTGTCCATATTGTGCAACTGCCCACTACCCAGGACTCTCAGTGGCCATCAAGACTACAGATGTAGCCTGCTATTTTGAAATTATTTCAAGGCATCTTGAATAACTGCATTTTTATGGGAATATACACCATCTACATATTATGTAAACTGCAAGGATAATAGCTTAAGGAGGTTGCCAATTTTTTTAAATAACTGTTCCTGAGGTCTTGTTCATGGCTCTTTAGCAAAACTGTAAGTATTTTAGTTTACATTATGCTATGTAGGAAGCATATTCCTATAATATGACAGGAATATTGCATCTTGCATCTTTTGCGCTGACCCTGGTGAAACACAAAGGCAACAGGATACATATTGCTCACAAAATGTGGTTGAACAGCAGGTCAGTAGGGCTCCTTAGCAGGTTAATTCGAATTTGTTACTTCCAGCAGTTTGAATCCTTGATGCCGTCTCTGTAACCTCCAGATTATAGCATGGCTGCAGAAAGTCTGAAAAACCACCCTCGACACAGAGACTACCTGGAGGGTGTATCCCAGAGCCAACTGGAGAAGCTTCACATCATCCTGCGAGATCACATGCAAGGCTTCAGCTTGGAGCACAGCCTGGCATCGTTCCGCCTGGACCCTGATGAAGACCTGAACCAACTGGATGATGATAAACTGGCTCGCAAGAAGGGCCAAATGGACGAACTGTTCGAGAAGAACCGGAAACACAAGGATGATCCTGACTTTGTTTACGACCTTGAAATGGATTTCACCAAGACCACCCAAGAAAGGTGCAGCTGGGATGAGGAGTCCGATGATGGATTTTAAAACTGTTCTCTCTTTGACCTTTAAAACTGCAAATCACCAAAGAAACTGAGGCTTTACAAGAAATCTGAGACAGCTGAAGTTTACAACTACCATCTTAAGTTATACACAGTGGTTAACATGGGGGAGCTCTTAAGGAAATATGTTCTTATATTTAGTTGAGTATACCTCACTCCTATTTTGGAAGTATACATATCTAACACTAAGGCTACAGCTCTGTTATAAATTCTACCTTCATGCAAGATATACAGTAATAATACATCAGACTTATTTAGTGCTTATTCGATTTTGAAGATGCCTATATACTTTGGGATAAGACAAAATAATAATATAAAGTGGTATAAATAGGAAAACCTTACGTTTTGGCAGTGACAGTTATATTGCTTGTCATTTCCCCAACCTGTTGACATCAGTGAGGGTAGACAAAATATTAGTCAGTAGGCATCCAAATGTCCATTAAATTGACCTTAACAGTTCCAACAAATAATGACCACTAGATCCTTCATAAAGGTTTGCTTATGTACTGTTGTATTACATTTCATTTGTTGTTAGACAAACCCATTAAAATGGCAGGTTCCCATGATCTTTGCAACAAGTACAGCTTTTGATAGTAGAAGGGGACAGTGGCTGAAAAGTAGAATTAAGACTTGAAATACAGAAAGACATTTTAGTATTCAGTTAACATTTGACGCCATTAGCAGACAACAGCAGTAAAGACATACCTGCATTCGGTACTACTAGGGGATATACCTTTTCACAATTAAAACACAATCAAAATAAAATATGCTTCATTAATAGTGAATATTTATTTGTTATAAAATACAGAATTTTACAAAATACAAAGACTTTGGCTCGTGTATTTGTGGCTTACACCTACGCAAGTGATATTCACAGTTGAATACGAAAGAAGATGCTAAAATCCTATTAAATACAATTTGAGTGTACACCAATACAACATATATATATATATCTTTGGAAAAACTGTGCCCACAAAATATTGTCTCGTATCATAAAAAACATATGTATACATTTCTATATGGTTTGAAGTGACGCACTATGGCACATTTTTAAATGAGATAAACTATATCATAAAATCTATCCTGCAGCTTTCAACCTCTTCAGGGAAAATGTTCATTCAAAGTGCATAAAACCTCATTGGCTGACATGAGACACTGACTGACTGTCCATTAGTACCACTTTACATTCAAACATGTCGCAGGTTCTTTGAAAATCAATCCAAAACAAACGTACATTGATTTCTCGTTTGGTTTAGGATCAACAAAACGTAATTTTTTCACACTGTTATCAATTGCAGTCATTTATGCAGTGCTGATGTATTCCCTTAGGAGGCAACTGAAAATATGACACATCATTCCTTTTCCACCAACTTTTGGTAAGGTTTTAAGGTGTTTAAAATTGAAAATTTCAGCAGGCTGTTAATTTGTTTAAAAAAATAGTTATTTATAAAATTGATATTTCAAGTAAGCTCAAGCCACAATCCAAGATTTCTGAGTACGTTAGTAACGATAATATACACATTTTATGACTCAAGAGGAAGGACTTTCTGATTTGTAATAATTTGTTCACCTTTTGACTCCACTGCCCGGATCAAATTACACTGAGTGCACAGATCATAAACGGTTTAATTGATGAATAATGGGGCCATAGGTAGAGCTATAATCATAATTCATATTATACCTTTACAAGCTGTGTAACCCACAAAGTCTATGGAGAGTTGTAGTATCTGAAATATATATACATTACACTATTAAATGGAAAATTCATCCCAAATCAAAAAAACAAAAAACATGTTTCACTCTTGCGTTAGTTATATTTATCCATCTAGATTGTTTTGATGCGAGTGTAAGCTGAACAAATCAAGCAATCTGTTCCATTTTCTGTCCACCGCATAAAAGAAAGCGTGGATTTACTCACAAATGAGGCTCTGAGGAGGCAGCTAATAATACAGCTAAGCCAAAGAGGACGCTAATGATTTCAAGCTGTCACAACAACGGTGTAGTTGGATACAACGATATCTCTATGGAAACCAAAACAATCTAGATTGATGAATAGCACTAACAGTAAGAGAAAACAATGAGCATGTTTGACTTTGGGATGAACTATCCTTTTAACCTACACAAAAATACAAACATTAACAGTCAAGCAGTTAGAAACCTCATTTCTTCTTCTTGTCTTGGGTGCACCTCGGACAAAACCTGAAAGATTTGAGAGGGGAGGGTTAAATATGTTAGAACATGGAGCACAAACATGACTCACATCAATTAACGATGATTGTGTTTTTTTCAACTCTAGGCTAACATCCTGTAACCGATTAAAAGCTCTTACCATTTTCCTTTTGGTTTCGATGCGAGATCAACACAAGCAAAATGAAACCATTCAATCGGACACTAAGGAAGGAAAAACACTGTCAGTATGAACAATCTCTCGTCAAAACATGCAGTGAAACTGGTGTTGCTATTAGGGAAATGTCAGATTTCCTTAAGCGAGAAAGAAGCTAAAAAAAACCTGAAAACCTACATCTGGGTTATCGCATCCAATCATCTCTCCGTATGACACCTGGTGGCACAGGCAGTAGGTCGGCTCATTGGGATCAACTGGCATGTCCAAAACGTCTGATGGTTGCATCGGCAGGAAAGCGTCGCTCAAGTCGGGGCTAGAGTATAAAACATAGAGCATGGTTAGAGTCAAACATGATTTAATAGGGGGGAAGATAATTAATTATGTGTACTCTGAATTAAAACAGGAATGAATTATACAGGCTTGATACAAATGTAAAGTGCAGAACCTTTGCCCAAAAAGTACCTGTTTTTTATCTTTTTCTTTTTTGGAGAATCTTCATCAGAACATTTCTTTGCTCTTCCTCTTGATGCACGTTTCTCTTTCAGCCCTCGTGATTCACCCTCTGTGAAGATGTTGTATTAAATTAACAATTGTTCATCGCTTTGTTTAGTCGTATGGGAAAGCCTTTCAGATAACCAACATACTTTTCACTGCTCTTCCTTCTGTACTTTCGTAGCCGCTCACTTCCAGTTTCTCCTTCAGCTCATTCTCAAAGCGTGCCAGATCTGCATCAAGTCTGCGGATATGTTTGTCCACCTGCAGTGAAAAGTTTTCATATAGATTCGAATAAAAACTCAAATGTTAATGCATGCCGTCGATTAGACTTTTTTTTTTTTAAATAGCAAATATGTACAACAACGAAAAGAAACAAATAAACTGAGTTACTAATGGTCAGTTATACGAGTTTGGTACTGACCATTTCATATGTCTGCATTGCAAGCTGGACTTTGTCATCGCTGAACTCTTTGCACTTGCTGTAGGCATTTTGAATCTTCTGCAGATGTTCCACTCTCTGCTCAGAGGCCAGGTTCTTCACTTTCGCAATGTACTCCTGAGCCAGTTTGTCAATCTCTCCTTTCTTTTCTGCACAACAACATGATTATTACAGTACAAGAATACCAATATATGGCATGATGTTAGTAAGCCTGGTTTGGTGGTTAACTGTATGAGATTAAATGGTCACCTTCAGTCCTGTTGTCAAGGTCCCGCATCAAAGTGAAGTTTCTCTGTAGCTCACATGGCAAGTTTTCAATACCTAAAAATGGAAATCACCATAAGTTTGAGGGAGATAGAGGAATACATTCCTTTCATAGCAGTTCACTAAGTTGTTATGTTTCACTACAAGTAAAATGGAACTTCTGTCCATTATTGGCACAATAGCCCAACCTACCATAGTTTTAAAAACAATGTTAACATGTAATAATACTCCTTTGTATTATAAGGGTGCAAGAAAACAATAAAAGCGTGTGATGATATCTTTTGCGATACTGTATTTTCATAACTGTACATGTTTTTCATTATTTACCGTAACAACTGTATTAAAATTGTCTTTTTATAATTAGTTTGAATTGCAATTTGTTTTGAGGATTTTTAAAGTTTGACCTAATCCCGCTTTAAATTGACTTTCTGAAATATGCTGTTTAATTTAATTTGCATTGCTTATAAAAACAAAGAAGATATTTTACAGTTTACCAACAACTCAATTTTCTTTCAACTTACTTAAAAAACACAGTACAAGCTGTTAAGGTGTTGGTTGCTTTTGTTTAAGAGAGTTGAATTTAATAACTTCATTGTTAAATCCTTCAGACGAGTCAAAGTACGTGACGGAATTCAAATACCCCGCCCCGCGCGTAACTGCTTACAGGGTAACGCAGCTTATCAACAGGTTGCAAATACATGGCGTTCTCAAGCAATCACACATTATAACTAAAATGAGCATAATTTGAAATGGTAATCATATTGATGATAACATTTAACAAAATAAAATAGTTAGCTGATGTAACAGAGACCGTAGTGGTCAGCAGCTGCTCACGTTAACTACAATTGGTTACTGTTTAGTCCTTGACATTGGTCGAGCTAATTGTTAGATCACCCCTGAGTGAGTTTAGCACTATATAGACACAGTTTGTTCAACTTTGTACCACCGACGGCGATGCTAATAGCTAGCGAGCTAATGACCAAACATATGCTAATTCGTACTGTGCTGCTATCAGCCTGTCCTTTATCAACCGAAAAAGTATTCAATGCAGGAAAACTTAACCTCAAACACACGCAAGACTCTGTAAATGTGAATACTTGATTGTATCTCCGAATACTCACTGTCAAGATAATGTTCCAAGTATATTGCCGTCGCCATTTCAGGTTAGCTGTGTAGCTTTTGCGGTATTCTCGTTAGCACAGTTAGCTCGCAAACAGTTGGCCAGATAGTTGTTGGGCTTGTTTTATAACCCTGGGTCGCCCGCCGCCGGTCAGTCGCTTGGAGACACTTGATTCTGCCTGCAGATCAGATTCTCTGTGCGGCAGTGAAACTATCCTCAGTGCTGCAGTCACGAATACTCAGTTTCTCCTCCAGTGCACGCACAGGATGCAACTTTTCTGCTTGTGTTTGTGCCTCGCATGCGCATCGGATAGCCTTATCTCCAATGGCTTTGTGCAAATGTGTTATGCATTTAAATCACTTGAAACCTTCACGTCAACCTTACACCTCCTTATTGATATCAATTTGCAGGTTGCGCATCCGATCTCAGCTGTTATAGTGCTTACTGCGTTTAACGTAACTCCTTTACTTGATTACACTTCCATCTGTGTTGTTTATTCGGTTATTATTAAGAGAACATCCAATTTACACAGGGAAAGATAACCCAGAAGACTGCAAGATTTATTAACAACTACATTCCAATGATTTTCGGGCGGAGGTACTGAATTAGGTCGACAAAGTCCAAGTAGACTTCGGTGTTAACCATTATTGGACCTCTTTTTACAAGCAGGTAGGCATGCACACCATGTGGGCGCGATGAGAACGGACAAACGAGCGCGCCCTCGCTGGCTTTGCTCGCACTTTCCAACGCTGTCAGCTGATAGGTTACGTCATTCAAAACAAACGCCTCCTTCTTTACAAAGGGATTGAACGTCTGCGAGGATGCATCGCGGGCGGGGCTTAAAGGGCAAGAAACGTAGAGCACATAGCAGCGGCCTGCATGCTGTGAACACTCGCTTATTGGTTCAGGCTTTTTGAATCCAAGTAGGGCATCTTCTTGTTTTGGGGCATCTTACTTCCGTGTTTTCTGTCTCCTTATGAAAGGTTGATCTTTTCATAAAATCTATAAAATCCTCAAGTAAGTAACGAAATAACACTTTTATAATATAAATTAAAATAGCTTTGTAAGGACAAGAGTCGGTGTTTTTAGCTAACTTTGAATTAGCTTGCTACTCACTTGCTTTACCGTTAGCTAACTTCGACTAATGTAAGAGACAAACACAGAAGCTAAATTAGTGGCTTCAAGGCATTACGGGGTTACATGCTTGACGTAACTTTATCAGTATTGAACATTAGCTCTGCAATCCAACTTGTATTAATAATAAATAAGGATGACCTATTCACAACTGGCCTATTGTTACTTGAAGCCATCATCTGTTGACGTTGCCGTTAGGCCATCTAGCTAAAGTTGCCTTAAGGACCAACATTAAAAAAAACGACGGAATGTTTGCTAAAACAAAATGTGATAGTCCTGGCGTTGACAATTATCTGACAGTAGCATCGATTAACGCTGTAATTGATTACCATGGTGTCAAACGTATCTGCTCTTAGAAGTTGCATAGTAAACATTCATGATAATCTTGGTAATCTGACTGTAAATCAATAAACTGAGTCATCTGCAAAGAAGACCATAATGTTTACTTGTTTAAAGTCCATGCTTTAAACTAGTTCTGAAAATACCATTGTGGATTTAAGCTGACAGTCACGAGGTATGTTTAGCTATGCCACGCCTAGACATCACCCCTAAGCTTGTCTTAAATGACAGATACTGACTGATATTTATATACTCTATATTTAGTTGTTTTAGGTGTCACCTCCAAGATGGCTATGGTAAAGAGTGGTTGGCTCCATCGACAAAGTAAGTAACCAGACACATCCCTGACAGTTCTTTCAGGCATTACTTCCTAGGGTATTTGGTATGTGAACTTGTATAATGAAATGATGTTAGTTTTGAACTTGTCTATTTAATATTTTTCATTTAAGGTACCATACTGCGTCGGTGGAAAAGAAACTGGTTTGACTTGTGGGCTGATGGACGACTTGTGTTTTATAATGATCAACAACGGCAGTGACATGGAGGATGACATCCACATGAGGGTTGACTGCATTAACATCCGCAACTCTGCTGCTTGTCAAGGTACTTATCATCTGTTGCATGAAGATATAACTGGCTCAAATCTAATACGAGTATCACCAACTCGTGTTCATATTTAAAAAAAAAAAAAGTGTCACCTTTCTATTTGTACTGCTTCTCAGAGCTGAACCCACCGGAAGGGAGGATGCGTGATGCCTTGCTGCAGATAGTGTGCAGAGATGGACGGGTCATCAGCCTGTGTGCAGACAGTGCAGATGATGCTCTGTAAGACTCTCTTTTTGTTTCTGTATTGGTGAAGTTAGATGTATTATTTTCATTGTGTTATATTTTCAGAATGGAGAATCATGCAAAAGCAACACTTTACATCTTGTGTTTATGTGCATATACACAAATTGTAAATAACTCATTCAGCATTAAAGCATACAAAAACAACTAAACAAGTAAGGAAATATTGGTCAAGACATAAATGACCAATTAGTCGACTGATTGCCTGAGAGAGGGCAGACTTATTTCTGTCTGACATGACAAGGTTTTGACTTTGTGTTGAAGGGCATGGACCATGGCACTTCAGGATGCCAGAATCAATGCAGTGAGTTTCATCTTATATTTCTTCAGTTTTGATTTTGGCTTTATGAACCACTTTTTTATAATACTTCTATGATGTCAACCTCAGTGCAGTAGAATACACATTATTTAGCTCAGTTTTGTTGGTATTCATTCTCAGCTTAGTTGATCTAATCTGTTGTGTTTTTAAACATTTGTTTAGGTGGTAGCTACCCCTCAAATCGGCTTTGCACAGGAAGTGATGGCTACTGCTCCTCCCCCTACTCTGAATATGCTCCCCCACAACAGGTAAAAGACATTCGCAGTATGCATACGAGTCAATAAATGCTTTGTTTTTTAGAGTAATACTGTTTTTTGAACTGCGAACGTACATTAAGTGATTTTTAAAATTAATTTACAAAACTAATATCGTACACTCATAATAGGATTTTCCAAGGAAGAACTATAGTTGTACATATTTTTGATCAATGTTTGTATATTAAACAGCAAACATGCTTTGGTTAAGACACAAGAACTGGAAATTCTGCACAATATTGGTGTACTATATATATTTACATGTTATGTTTGATTGCACACTAAGGCTTTGTTTTGCTTGCGAAGAAAACAGCTGCTACCACAAAAACAAATACAGTTGGGCTTAGTACCATCTACTGGTGTAGTAATGGAAGTGTTTAAGGAAGGAAAGCAAGAATTAATCAAATAACTCCTTTAGTAACGTGAAATGCTTGCTAGTACTGGCATCTCTGAGATTAACAGTGTCTTTGTGGTCTTTTTTCTTTTGTCATTGTTCAGCAGGGTTATGCCCCAGGACCATATGGAGACTATGTTGCACCTCCACCACATGTTACACAGATTGTATACTCTCCGGATGGGCAGCCCTACGCTGTAGCTTATCCATATCAGTACCAAGGTAAATGACTGCAAAATGTTGTAGCATATGTGTGTGACGATGCATCAATCTGGATCAGTATATTGATTTAATGATCAATGATCTATTAAAAGCATTTGCAAGGAAACAAGGGAAGCTATTATTTATATTAAACAACAGGATGTCCATCCTTTAAGAATAGTTTTTTTTTCTTCATTTAAATGTCTGGAAACGCCTCGTTTTAAAATGTCCATAACATTCTCGCTATTATTCTAGGTGGGTATCAGACTCCTGGAGTGAACCACGTTGTTATTCGGGAACGCCAGCGCGAAGACGGAGGAGATGTGGCTTTTGGCATGCTGGCTGGAGCAGCAACTGGTTTGGCACTGGGCTCTCTCTTCTCTGTCTTCTAGTGTCGTTGAATAATGTATATTTAATAGCACACACCCCCTGTATTAGCAGCATTTGGCTTCTTCTCTGTGCCATCACATGAGTCGGAGGAAGTGTGTCTGTTGGGCTACTTTCATAAATGGAGCATGATTGTGATGGGCAGAGAATCACTGTCGATGTGTTCTATATATTCACAAAGTAAATACTGTTAGCACTTTGTCATATGCCCTGGGTGGCAATTTCCCAACCCATTTGTGTTGTCTGAATACGAATGTTCTTAACCAAAAATACAACATTTACTCACTTTTAAGAGTTATTTAAATGACAAGATGCTACTCCTTTTATGTACTGTAAATTTCAGGTCCTTGCTATTTTTCAAGTTTGTTTCTGTTTCATGGAGCACATTGGTCCTTTTATACTTGCAGAATTATCCTAAAAGCCATCAACTGTTGTTTTATTTTAGTTCTTGTCTTACTGGTTTTGATTCACCTCTGTGTCTTCTACCTTTACTTTATTTTACACTTGTTATTTGGGTATTTTGGGTTGTGAATATGCAGTTTTTCTCTAATTATTTGTGGTGGAGGCACTCGAGAAAAGTTGTGTAAAACAACAGAGTGCACATACAAAAAGCAATAATCATTTACATTGTAGCATTTTGAGGTACCTGCTGGGATGGATGTCTGATGTTGTCTCCACCACAAATAAGTGTTGGTATGAGGGAACGCATTCACACATGTGCTTTGATGTGAAAAGGGACTCCTAACTGATATTTGCATGCATTATTTATTTACATTTTGCATTGGCAGCTCTTGAACCATATTTTTGAATTGTTTGAACATATAGAATTTCATTTCAGTAGGCTTGATGTGATATGCACACCAATCAGTCTCTGGAGATTCAGACTCTCCAATTAAATATGTTACTTAAGACTTTATATATTCACTTTGAAATAGCAACTTGTGCTAAATTAAAAACGTGTTTGCCTTTATCTACACACTTCATATCTTTACTGATGGCACTAACGGAACAGATGTTCAAGACTTGTATTTCTAAAGTATTTCATTTCAGCAAATTATGAGCTTCTGCAAGCAGCGTAACATTGATGTCAGTTTTATATATATATCTTAAAGTGTTTAAGATTTAAACTTACATGTTGTATTTATCCTATCAAATGTAATCAATAAAGCACCTTCATTTAGAGTATATATGGCAGTTAATTAATGAACGTATGTTAACAATTAAATATATTCATAACGTAAATAAAGACTCCTGTAGTTTCTTTGAGTTGTTTATTCAACCCTGAGACTTTTCGTTCACAGAACATGTCATATAGAATACAACAAAAGTGAAAATGGCCACCATCACCATTTTCTTTTTTTAATGTAACCAGTCAGGAAGCCCCCAGAGAAACTTTTATAAAGACATTTCAAACCCATGGAGCATAATGACAGGATCTTATAGTGATAAGGATCATAAAGAAATCCTAAAACATGTTAATGAAAATTCAGTAACCCCAGAAGGCTCTTTCAAAGCGGTTAATGACAACTTTGTATAGGGAGAAATGCAAACAACTAGTAAAAGGTTATTTTAATTTTTAGAAGAGTAAGCCTTTTTAAATTTGACAGTATAAATACCCATTTATTAAAAGCCAACCACCGAACTGATTCTATTAAGCCACATATAAACCCCCTTAAACTATAAGAAGAGGTAAGTAGTGTTGAAAAAGTGCATTTATGCAATTCAGCATCATTATCTGCTTTTTTAGAACAGTGATGATAAAGATCGCTCTAAAACAAATAAGGAATATTCTCACTGACATGCAAATAAAACCAATAAGTGAATAAAATATGTAAACATGAGGAGATTGAAAAATGAGTAATAGACAGCTGATTCATTTTAATTAAAGATTTTGATCAAAGGTGCATTATTTTAGTTAATTCTCCAGGAAAAACAGCAACTTTGTCTTAAATTAAACCTCAATATTAGCTTGCTTTCTGTTGCCACACATCCCTGGGAATTATTTTCTTTGTCTTTTTTTTGTAGCAAAACAGATAAAGTCACGAGCATAACTGACATTGAAAATAATGGTTATTTGCAGTCTTGTTGATGATAAGAATGTGTATTATTAGCCTTCTTGACCAAAATCCTCAGTAAATTTCTTCAGCTTCCCCAAATCCTCCTCATTCACCGTGGGCTTGGTGCTTGTCAGTGACCTCAGCATGTATGGCTGCACGAAAAAAAACATCACAGAGGTCACAATAAACGCTGAGCTGCACTCATCTGTGTTTATCAATACCAAAATATGCACATATTTCCTTTATGGGGGAACATTTTGAAGTGTATTCTTACCATGGACACAACTGGCTCTAGAAGTTTCTCTCCAGGAACGTCCATCCACTTCATCTCTATGGCGTTTGGATCAGCCGATGAACACGGGGTCAGGAGGTCGTCCACCACAACGTCAGGATTTTTCCATGATGACCCGGTCACCTAAATCAGTAAGAGTTTGTGTGTGAATACATTCTGAATAGTGTCATGTTTCACAGATTCATACACTCCTACAGGCTAGTTAAGTGAAATATTTTGTAAGTTGTTGGTATTATTCCATAAGGTAACTCTCAATACGATTTAGAAAGGAAAATATTTCATTGTGAATGATTAAAATATGTTTCACCAATAACCTTAATATTGATTCTAAGGTTGGCCATTGGTGCTTCTTCTTTTTTTTAAACTTACGATGACATTTTTTCTTTATAAATCATCAGTAATGGGGATATAATGACTGTGTCTGGTAAGTTAAAAAGGCAGCTTTTAAACCAGGCAAAAACATAATTTATGCCATAATACGATAAACAATGATATATAAAATATCTTTCAAATGATAAATTGATATGTGTTTCATTTTGAAACTACACAATACTGCTGGATCCCCCCCCCCCCCCAAAAAAAGACAAGTAAGATATGAAACAGTGGTGATCTGTCACTGTGTATTTACCTTCTTGAAGTGAGTGGTAGACTGCACCTCCCTGACAGGCTGCATCAGGGCGTCCCGAACGATAACACTGATGTCCGCGCCAGAGTAGCCCTGAGTCTTTTTGCCCAGATTGATGAAGTCTGCTTCTGTCAGGTCGTTTGGGGTGGAGCCGAGATGCAGCTTGAACATGAAGGAGCGGGCATGCTCCTCCGGCAGAGGAATGTAGATTCGCTTTTCAAACCTAAGACACAGAAAAGATTCAGTCAACCGTTATGAAGCATTACATCCATTAAATCATGATTGTCATGACTCTACAAAAACTGTTCTGAAAGCATTCCTCTTCTGCAGTAAAAGGAGATACGTTTATTGATTTTGTACCTACAGAGAAGATGGAAGAGTCGTGTGGTGCCTTTGGTGCTCTTGATGCAGCGTTTATATCATTTAATTATAAGAGCCACATGAAAACAAGTTTAAGATCTGAACCATCCAGGAGGTGTTAACAAAACATAATAATAAAGTTATCTTAACATCGTTCATGACTTAACCTTGTGGAACCTTAAATTCCCACATTGCAGGATTTCCTTCCATAGTTGTTGCGATATTTCAGTTGTTATTGATTGTATATGTTGACTGATTGTTTAGGCATTATTTTTCATAAGTGAAACTAACCTTCTTCTGATAGCGGAGTCCAATGTCCACGGTATGTTTGTGGCTCCCAGCACCAGGATTCCTTCATTATTAGTCCCAACACCTGAGAGCAGAAGGGCCTTAGTTACACTTCATAAACAAAGTACTGCTGGCAGATTTCCGCTCAGATTCTCAGGTCATCTTTTCTTACTCACCTTGCATCTGGACAAGGAACTCTGTCTTGATTCTGCGGGCTGCTTCACTCTCGTTCTCACTCCTGGAGCCGCAGAGTGAGTCGATCTCATCGATGAAAATGATCGATGGCTTGTTTTCGCGGGCTAAAGTGAACAGGTTCTTCACCAACCTGGAGAGAGACAGAGGGTGGAAACAATAGATGTGTATTGTGCATGTATCATAATCCCAGTTTCACCGTCATGTAAAGAACCCCTGCCTTACTTCTCACTTTCTCCCAACCACTTGGACACAAGGTCAGAGGAGGAGATGGAGAAGAAGGTGGAGTTGTTGGCTTCCGTGGCCACCGCCTTGGCCAGATAGGATTTCCCTGTTCCTGGAGGGCCAAACAGAAGGATCCCCCGCCAAGGAGTTCGCTTTCCTACAAAAATAGATACGGTATTAATAAATACTCTTCATTTTCGGGAGCTTTAAAAGTGTCTCTTGTTTTCAGTACCTTGAAACAGATGAGGGAATTTGATGGGCAGGATGACGGCTTCCTTTAAGGCTTCTTTGGCCCCTTCAAGTCCAGCCACATCGTCCCACTTAATGTTTGGCTTTTCCATGACAATGGCACCTGTGAGAGAGATGGGTTTGATAAACAGTTATTACGTTAAACCATTATCTACCTTCTGAAATGTCATGCAGTGATGATGATGTTTTGCATAACATGTTTCACATTTGCATCTGCCCCTATGTTTATTGAATGTATTCACCTGAGAGTTGATTTTGGAACTTCTTTTTCTCAGCATCCTCTCCATCACCATCATCTCTGAATTTAAATGACACCAGATGGCATTGTGTTTAATTGACAGTTTGTGAAACAACGGACTATGATTTGTAGTTTCTAGGCGGGTGGACAGTAACACCTGGTATAACAGAAGCCATAGTTTACATAGTTTAATATATTTCTAATAACTGAAACATGACTAAAATGCCAAATGTGTCTACAGGAAGGAAACATTTGAACAAATCTTGTGTATAATGTTTTCAATAACATATTAAAATGGGTTTCAAAGGATCTCTAGCAGTTCTTATTGGAAGTATGAGTATTTTGGGACAAGACATTTTTAAACTTAAAAGTACCCTGTGTCATTTTTTGTTATGCATGACAGTTAGTAATTCTGCCAATGGTTTTACAATATTCCATTTATTTATATATGGTTGTAGCGTGTCAAGAAATGCAGGAATATGCCAGAAAAGAAGTGGAAAAAGAAGATATCTAGGAAAAAACAATGCAGGTTTAAAATGTTCGCAAAATTGGTTGTGCAAATGTTGTACCAGGAAGTAAATTCATTGAACATGTTTATTAAAAATAAAACAAACAAACACAACAGCAAGACTCAAATAACTGCCCAATAACTTATTCTGGCCCTAATGAGCCTAAATTTAAATACTAAAGACACTATTGACTCACACTTTGTCATCAGACTCTTTGACAGGTTTGGCCGGGGGAGCCATCTCCTTCTTCTTCAGATATTCCTTCAGCTGCTCGGCTCTGTCCAGGTAGTCGACACACTTTGCTCTGATGCTCTGCGTTGCTCGATCACCCTGAGACTCGTCTGCATCACAATAAGTGGCTTGGATTAAGATACTGTTTGTAGAAGTGATGTTTGGAAAATCGCAGAAATACTGTGTTAAGTCAAACACTGAGAGGCTGCTCACACTTGACCACATGTAGAAAGTATTGCACTGCATGCTGGTACAATTTGAGGGCCTCTTCGTAATTCTTGGCTTTGTCCTCCGCTGCAGCTTTGCTGGCGAGATCTATAGCTTTCTGCGAACAAACAACATGAATAAGAAGAATTAAGGAGACCAGCTTGTAATATGGCACCCTTTAAAAGGTTAGTAGGTTGGTAAGGTAGTTACAATCTTATAAAATGAACACCTTTACCAGGTGCGTTGATGTTATACCTGTTGAAAATCCATTAATTCATACTCTGTAGTTACTAAAATTATTCCTTAATTAAAAAAAAAAAAAACCCAATGGATGCAAATGTTATAGTTTTATACTTCTTTTTTTTTTTTTTTACCATTTAATGTTTTTCAGGGGTAATTATAAGCTAAATGATGCTTAACAGGTTGTAAAGCTGTGACATTGGGCTGGTTGACTTGACTAAATATGTAGCTTTTGTGTAAGAGGTCAAATGTCAAAAATACTGTGAATTTATGGTTTAAACGAATTAAATGCTGTTTATTTTAGAAGTTTATGAAATGTTTTATATGAAATATATTGTGAACATTGTGGCTTAGACGTTCCTCTCTCTCTTCTGTCTCTTCCATTATCAGTTACAATACACACACAACAAAGAAAACACATATAAAGGAAAAGCATTAAGTACATTTTACTGATATAAATGGATAAACAGGGAGGGATTCCCGAGTGTGCTTTCATTATTTGTGATTCACACCAAACTGATCTAAAAACCATAAATAAAGCTTTACTATCACTTATAAAAACCTGGTACCGAGATAGTTAATCTGGTTTAACCCGGTGATTTTGCCATTTCGGATGATTAAAAGCTGACGGTAAATTAAAAAGTAGAAATGTTAAACGACTCTTCTGATGTCAGTCTTATGTAACAGCTTAACAAAAGTTTGTCACTCACCTGTAGATTACTACCGGCCATTACGTTTTGATATGTCGGTCAAACTTTAGCCTTTAACCTTATATTAAACCGATTTTTCCTGTTGCCTGATACTTATTTTTAATTCTACAACAACGTCAACCTCAACACATCTTAAAGCTCTTTCTGCTTCCGCATCAACAGTGGACTGTCACTTCCGCGGTGGTCACGTGATACTGTTTTTGTCTTCTTCAGTGAGATTAGTCATACTTTTGAAAACAAATATGCTAACATAACATTTTATACTAATAAGCATAAAATAATAAAGTGTACTAGATAGATGGAAATATTAAGAAAGCATTGTTTTATTTTGCAGAAAAACATTAAATAACTCAAACACAATTTAAGTTGGATACAGGTGTGGTGCAGGTACGTGTCTGAAAGCACTGCCCTCTGGTGAGTATTTGTCATCATAACAAATCAAATTGCTTTCTTATGTACTGTTTGCAATCATTTTTTCATCATATTTTAGACAAGTAAATTAAAAGCCCAAGACAAAGAAATAGAAAATTAAAAGGAGAGGTATAGGGCAGTGAAGGAGAGTGGCTATGGGATTGGAAAGGGGCAGGAGTACCAGTGTGTTGCAAATCTTGGGATAAATTGAATTAATGCTGTATGTTATCTTACATCTTTGTAGTAAATCGTGCTAATTTAAATTTAAATTCTGATCTCTGAATGTAAAGGTTCCCATTTCCATATTCAACATTTTTACTATTGTTGGAATCTATAAACTTCATTTTGGTGAATTCGTTTCCATGTCCCTGTCACCTGTTTCATGGTCTTCACATGCTATATGCTAACGAGATTCATGACTTTCTTCATGAATCAAATCCCAAAATATTTGAATTGTCAGAGGTTAGAAATATACTTATGTTTTGGATATTTAAAGAAACTTGTGAATAGTTTGCTACCTCTCTCGCACATCCTCTCCAGCAACCTTTTTCCATAGGTACTCATAAGGCGTGATAAAATAGCCAATGCTCACTCTCCAAATAAACCAAATCATGTTGTTCATCTGTTTTTTTCACTAATCGTTATCAGAACCTTTGAGTCCTAAAAGTTCAAAATAAGAGTACTTAATTTCTCACTCATGAAATAAACATGCACACTGCCACTTATGGATTGAATAACAAACTTACATTTTATTACATCTATTAAAAAGGCAAATAAAAAGTGTGCAAAATATCTATAAATCTTACAACACATGGGGTTAACAAAAATAAATGCATATACTGTAGAATTAAACAGAGTGAAGAAGATGATGCACATGGCAGACAAATGCATTTTGGTTGCCCTTTTTGCTCTAGATTTAGTCCACCTTTATTCAATATGACAGAGTCATTTCAGTTGCAATCAAAAGCAAAAACCATGTACAGTACATGTTGTGGTTGAATATGTTTGACACTGTATTGTTGTTTAATTTCCCCACTCAGCACACATCACCAGTGAAGTACAGACAGGCATGAAGGTAGTGGTTTGGTTGTTCATCAGCTGTCTCCATTTGAGATTTTTGGATGTAACATTTTTAGGATGCGGTCGTTCTTCGTAAGATCCGCAGGGAGCTCATTATTCTGCACAACACACACAAGACGAAGATGATGAACTTATCTGCTCATGTTTTGTCCATTTATAAACTCATTTTACACATCTAAGTGCCTACCTTGTTGGGTACTGTGGGGTCTGCGTTGGCCTCAAGCAGCAGCAGAACAGTTCGAAGATTTCCACTCATAACAGCAGCATGTAGGGCAGTAGAGCCATTCTGGAGACAACATTAACATTGTGTATTCATAATGCTATAATTAAAATTCTCACTGCTCTTTATCCAGAGCATTACGTACAGCAGTGTTTTAAGGACATAGTAGGTAAAAAAGAAATACTAAAATTACTGAGCCTGGAGGAAACTATTACATCCCTATATTTTTCTATAAAACTTTGCCAGAAAAAACATTTGAGATCTTTTTCTGTGCTTCAAATGCTTCACTTTGGTATCAGAAAATGTTTTATGTATCACATTTTTCACCCACATCCAAAGACAATGTTATTTACCTACTGTACAATGGCCCTAATATGGACCTTTACATGACACTGGTATCATTCTTCTGTATTAACTCTTGGCAGAAAGTGTATAAGTGTATTTCCTGAAATGTTGAAGTCAATGAAAGCATAATTTACCTTGAGGAGACCGACTGAAGGAGAAAACTTGAGAAGTTCCTCAATGACGCTGTTGTGGCCTTTTAAAGCTGCTTTGAATAATGCTGTAGATCCATCCTTGAAGGACAACACAGGAAACAGTTATCAAACTAAACAATCTCCACTTCAATGTCCTTCAACTCACTTGCTCTGAGGCTCTTGACAATATAACATGACCCATAAAAGCAGATCAAGTTTGCTCATTTTTAACCAAGCCAAATGTTCAAAATCTGAGATAATATGATTGTGATAATATGAGGGTCTGTGCACTGTGTGATTGCCAGTAATTGTAGCACTTTTCCTCTAAGTGATAAATCCTTTGTACCAGCTTCAATACACAGACAGGTACATATATATATTTATATATAGGTATATTGTTAAGAAACATATCAAATCAATCAAATTACAGTATATTTAATATATTACATTTTCAAAGTAACTTGCCCAACACAGGTGGGGGCCAAGAGGTCTATACGACATTAATCAACAATCTGTTTTTACACTTTTATGTATTTTCATTTTCTAAAAGAACTACATACTCTGTCAGCATCCCGATCTGCACCACGTAAGAGTAGCACCCTCACCACCTCACTGTGACCCATCTGAGCTGCCATCCACAGGGCGGCGGTGCCATCCTGGACGACACATTAAAGGAGGGGAGGAGGGTTGCATAGAAGAAGAACATAAGAGGTGAAAAAAAGAGGGATGTTAGAGTCAATGTGGGCATGACATGACCTGAAGAGCTGACTGTATGAGTGACTGTGACCTTTAAATCTGTAAAAACGCTGGAGACGAGGGCATTACCTCCCTCAATTGGTTAACCTTGGCACCGGTTGACAAAAGCTGACGTATCACAGTCACATGACCCTCCTGTGCAGCAAGAAACAGAGGAGTGGCCCCATCCTGAAACAAAAGAATCAACTCTCACACTTTTCTGCTGTAGATGGCTAAAAGAATCTCCCTGAAATATTCCAACTAATCCAAAAGAGCATTAGTAACATATTGCTAAATGACCGCTATCACATGTATGTGTGGGTTTTTTCCCGTGCTCTGAGGACAGAAACTAATCCTTCCAAGTGTCATGTCTGACTCAGCGGTCTGCAGAAACCTGAGTGACTGGTTTCCAGCTGCGGGGACATTGTGTGCAGCTTAAACATCATGTTTCTGACAGACAGACGTACTGACAGTGTGAGCACACAAGTCTCAAAAGGAAGCTAAAGATGTGGCTCACATTTAGCTGGTCGTGAACATTGGCTCCATTCTTCAACAGTGTTTCCACCACCTTGGAGTGTCCATACTGAGAGGCTACAGTGAGAGCTGTACCCCCGTCCTGCCACCAAACACAATGGAAAAAAAATGTAGCAGTGCAATATAGTTCAAAGTCATCACTGTTTGCTACAAGCTGCAGAGATTAAAAAAAGAGGATATTTTGAGCCTCAGTTTTATATTTTTATCTCCATACAAAAGGTTCTGAATAAACATCTGAGATGATAGCATTGCAGCACTCCCATTCACACCCACTATTATACAGTCTGATGCACATTCATTGCTGCATACCTTTGTCTGGAATTCAGTCGAGGCACCAAATTCAAAGAGGAGCTTCACAACATCATTGTGTCCCTGCTCGGAAGCGAAGAACAGGGCGGTAGAACCTGTCTGAGAAGGACAATTGAGAGAGTTTTTGCATAACATAAAAGGGGGGAAAAATGACCACGTTTGTATTTATTCAAAATTAGGAAAGAGTTAAAAGCTATCCTGGGGTCATTTCAGGTAGATTATGCATTGATCTTGCAAGAAATGTGTCCTATTCTCAACCCCAAGACTATACGGCTGATGGTCTATATTTAACACAAGGCAAACTGTACAGTAGCTATGATAAAGGCCAAGCTTGACATTTAGAGGAATACTCAGGGAGTAAGAGGAGGAGATCGATACCTCTCAAATCTCTTTAAGCTAAAAATGAGGCTACATTGAAAATGTTTTAGCTAAGAGCAAGAGAGACAACTTGGTATAGTTAAAGATAACTAACAATTCACTGTTAATGGCGGTTCATGTACCAGACTATTTTGCTGGGAGCAGTGAATATACCTGGAGTCTCTGCTGGTAATCATATAACCTCTAAGTGAAACAGATTCCAGATTCACAATAACTCATACTTCAAGAAAAGTATTTGATTGTTTTTATGAGCTAGCCAGTTATTTTCCGATCATACCTCTCTCTGGTAGTTGATGTCGGCTCCTTGCATGATAAGTTGTTTGGCACACTCATAATGGCCGCTGTAGGACGCCACCATCAGAGCAGTCGTACCAAACTGAAAAGAAACATGGCAACCATCAGTTTCAGACCTTGTGTGTTTTTTGGAAACAAAAAACGCTAAGAATATGGGGATGAAAAATTCTAAACTCTGCAGATTGTCCAGCTTAAAACCCTCACCCTTTATTATGGTGAAAGAAAACACATAATAAGGGTGGTACACACACCCACACACACACATGCAACCAAGGTAAGGCTTGAAGCTCTCTGTCTCCCTACCACAGGTGGGTTATGGTTAAAGCGTGCAGCTGAGCAGCCAGGACATGCAGCTTCCGTAGGCCTACACTGTCTCTGCAGTCTGCGTCCACACGCCCGCTGTTGAGCAGCAGCTGAAGCAGAGCCAAGTTCCCCTTCCTCGCTGCCCAAAACACAGCATTAGCCAGGGGTGTTTCCTTCTGGAGGGTAAATACACACAACAACCACTGACCTTAAACCACCATTATAGTATTATACACACTGACAACATAGTATAGCCAGTAAAACAGTACAGTGTTCTTTGCAGGAGTAAAGGTGTACAGTGTCAAACAAATGGGCTCGTGCAAGCGCGCACACACACACACACACACACACAAACACACACACAGTACACATGACTGCAATCTGCACACAGCCCATTGCCTATTTATTTCCAGGTTACACCGTTTTTCTCGTGGTGCTTGACTGTCAAAAGGCTTCACCACGTCATTAAATGATGAACTAGTTTACACTTTGAGAGGAAGCAGGTGTGATCTGGTTTCTTACTGAGGCCCTGTGGGATACATGTAGTCAGAGGATGATGGATGGAAACGGCTTGTTTACCTTAAAAGACATCCTGCAGACCTCATTCGTGACTCATGTTTCTTCTTGCGCACTCCTTCATTAGAGACGATGCTGAGCTGAGCGCCACTCGCCTGTTTTGCCGCACTGTGTTTGGGTGTTGGCGGCGCCCGTTCGCGGACATAATAACAGCAGACAGTCAGCTGAGCTCATCCCCTGCAGTCGGTGCTGAGAGGAGGCGCGCTTGCAGGGCACTGGGGGGCGCTGCTGAGCACACACTCTGAGTCACGTGTCATGTAAAGCCAGGTGGAGAAGGGAAGTAATTCATAAATACAATCATGCAGCCAAAAGTGCTCTACCATAGCTAGTATAATATATATATAAAACATCACTGAGACCGAAAAAGAACAACAATTTGATGATAATAAAAAAAACCTATTGCAAGATAAAAATAGAATATAATGTTGACACAAGAATAAAGGAAAAACAAGGGATTCAAAAGATTATGACAAATATTAAGAATAAAAAACTGAAGGCAACAAATTCACTTAGATTGATATCCAGGCTAAAAAGACACGTCCATTTCACTACATTTCAGAGATAAACATTGATTTTAATTCACTACATTTATTTGAAAACTGTAGTCAAGTGAAGTTAATTTTCAGATTGCAAAGAAATTATAAATATACATATGATAAACTTGAAAAAAACACCAACACATAGTTAAAGATTAAACCATTAGTCCTTTACTTTTTTCATTTGAAATCTTCTCTTTTACTTTATAAAATATTTTATTGAATGTTTGCCTTATTTCTTTTTTTAATTTTGTATTAATCAATTTTACTTAGAGGTTGAAAATCACTATTGTAATGTACTTCATTTTATGTTCATCTTTATTTATTTCTATTTAGTTTTGTTATTTCTCCATCTCAAATGTTTTTTATTATACTTCAGTGCTTTGGTTTTTGAATGCAGAATTTACACTTATAATAACTAATTATTTACATAAACACAGTGCTACTTTTACTTAAGTGAATGATCTGTGCACTTCTTCCACAGCTGATTTTGGAAAGTTAGATGTCAGGTGTTATGCTCAATTATAAACCGGTAATTGAAGGATTTACATTATTGCAGCCTTAGCTCTCTCTAAATGATAATATGGGTATTACCAAGGAAGAGCTGGGAAAGCATCTTTTTTTTGTTGACTTACGTTCTTCTCAGGTGCTGGCATAAGTGTTGATTACGGGATTGATTAAAGTATAGTGGAGACAATGTCCTTATAGCAAAGATATATAAGGTAGTTTGACAGTGAGTGTGTTGTTGTGTAGCCGCCTAGAGTCCCTCTCAAACCATGGGAACAAAACAGACTCACATCCATGAAGGTAAGCTGGCAAGGGCTTTTTATTTCATATGTGTTTAAAAAGAAAAAACTTGTTGTGGAGAGAATAACCTCTGCTCAATGAACTAATGCAAGTGTTCAAGCATACAGGCTGCTTTGTACATGAAACAAGTGGATGTTTTACCATAATTTATAAAGTATTTGATTTCACAAGATATATAGTATGTTTTTTTTATATAGTATGAGTTCAGTAATTAGAAATATTTATTTTCTATGAATAAAATGTGGGTTCATGAAACTTATGTTGCCAATCAGGTCTTTGCAAAGAACAATATATTGTTTTTTCCCTTTTAGAATAAATATCATCTTTTGTTAGAGTAGACAAGAGTTTCCCTATTTTTTACTCAAAAATAAGTGCTAAATAGTTTAATGTTTTGCTTTTGATTTTTTAAAATTGCACATTTAGGACTTCAGTAGAGATATCAGTGATGCAGTTTTGATAAACAAATAAATATACCTACATACCTTGTGTAGAATGACTTTACTAAACACTAGTATTAGGATTATTAGGATTGCCCAGTTGTAATAAGTTTGTCCGCTGATATGCTCAGCTCAGTAAGTACAACAACTTATCTTTCTGATTCATGATCTTGATTAAAAGCCAACATTTAAACCTGCAATAAAACATCTGTATGCTCACCACAAAAATGACAGCAAGTTTTCAATGCTTACACTATTAATGTTACTGTATGTGACGATGCAAGTCACAAACTGTGATGATGTTCAGGTACAAAGAAAAGCTGTTACTCTAAGATGCTGTTGTTTCTGTAGTCAAGCAGACCGGCTTCCTGCTGGGAGCCGTCATGCTCTCGGTCCTGCTGTGCGGCCCGCAGCTTGTGGCCTCAGACTCAGATGAGCTGCACCTGACTGAGTGGGAGATCTGGAAGAGCCGCCATGGCATATCCTATGACGATATGGTGACAATGAGGCTTGGTTGAATGCAAACACCAACAGCAGAGTCCATACAAGCTCTGGTTCACTTAAATGTTTCTTTAATGTGCTTTCTTTTAATTATCTTGCAGGATGATATGCAAAGGCAGGTCATCTGGGAGGAGAACAAACAGATGATTGAAAATAATAACCAAGGGTTTTTCATGGGGAGGAGGCCATTCACTATGTCCATGAATAAATACGGAGACCTGGTAAGTAGTACGGTTTTTCCTCTCAGTGATAAAACTCAACTGCCTAACCTCAAAAGTATTGCAGTTGGACTTAAAGAATGTTTTTATGGCATATGCAAACATATCATATATTTATAGATTATCTTGGAAAATACCAACATGGACCAATTATTGATGAATGCAAATAATAACTCATAATTAATGTAAATCTATAATCGAGGGCACTTTTTGTATTTTTAATCTTTATCCATATGATTACATTGTAATGCAATTAAAAAAAAAAACCAATTACTTACTTGCCAAACAAATCAACATATTTGAAGTTTGTAAGCAAACATCTTTATATTTGAACCAAATTACAATCCTTTCCTTAACACTAATCAAGTAGCTTGGTTGCATAAATCTAAAAATCAGTTTTCCACGTTAACCACAGCTGCCACAGTTTCCCTTTCCCTTTAGCGAAATGGTTGATACTAGCTATTTAGTAAGCTGATAATATCTGATCTTTATATCTAACTCTTGGCAAGAAATGTAATACGTGTCATGGAAAATGATTTGGCTTGAACCAATAAAAAATGCTATTAGTAGACAATAACTTAAATGATTTGTGAAATAACATTTTTTATGTTCTCCATACATAGACTAGACAAGAGTACCGGGTTTTGCAAGGTGCCGTGATAGACTCCCAATTTGTGAAGAGAGGGAAGACCGTCTCGAGCCGAAACCTGCGCAACAATGCTAAGAAGTTGGATGCTTTGGTCGTCGACTACAGAAACATGGGATATGTCACTGAGGTGAAAGACCAGGTAAGACATTTCTAATTCATTTTCAATGTTTTTCATTAAGACAGAAACACGAACACGTTGAAATCTACTGTATGTTTGACTTGTTTTTTACAGGGTTACTGTGGCTCGTGCTGGGCCTTCAGCACTACTGGAGCTATTGAGGGACAAATGTACAAGAGGACAGGTCAGCTTGTGTCTTTGAGTGAACAAAACCTGGTGGACTGCTCTAGATCTTATGGTACTTATGGCTGCAATGGTGCATGGATGGCCAACGCCTATGACTACGTGATTAAAAATGGCCTGCAGACGACAAACTCCTACCCTTACACCTCAGTGGTGAGGCTCGAGCTGCCTCTGCCTCCATTGGAGCAGTTAACATGTTATGAATCTGTGTTCAGCCTGATGTTAACTTTTACTTCTATTTTTCTCTCAACAGGACACCCAGCCCTGTTACTATGATAGCAGACTTGCAGTGGCACACATCAAGGACTACAGGTTCATACCCAAAGGAGACGAGCAGGCTCTAGCTGATGCTGTGGCGACTATCGGCCCAATCACAGTCGCCATTGACGCAGATCATTCAAGCTTCTTGTTCTACAGCTCAGGTTAATTTTTAAATACTTGAAAGGGCTTGACACTCTTGAGTTTCTTGGGGGAGAACCCCTAGCCTAATAGGCTGTGTAAATATTCATCTTTATGCAGTATGTCACTGTGGTTTTTAAAGCTTATTTCCATTGTCCACAAGGGCTGGATCAATAAATGAATAAAGGTCGAATTTTACTTTGCAGGAATTTACGATGAACCCGCCTGTAACCCTAACAATCTGAGTCACGCGGTGCTTCTGGTGGGCTACGGCTCTGACGGAGGCCAGGACTACTGGATCATCAAAAACAGGTCAGAAAACCTCTACATACAGAACATAGACAGATAAGACATTGTTTAGTATTAGATTTTCTATTTATACCACATTGTATTTTGTTATCAATCACTGTTTTTTCTTCTTAGTTGGGGTAGCAGTTGGGGTGAAGGCGGCTACATGCGAGTGGTCAGAAATGGCGGAAACACTTGTGGCATCGCGAGCTACGCCTTGTACCCTATTCTTTGATTCTGATGATGAGAGGATTTTGTGCTAATATTGAACTTTCCCACTGGACTTTTTGTGTTTTTTATCTGCATTATGAACCTTTCCTACACTTTGCTTTTCTCAGGGATGTGGCACACACACCAATTTGTGGACAGATATTTTATTTATTGATTAGCCTCAACACCAAATCTAAAAAACATTTTAAATAAGGAAATAAAGTGGGAACACTTTCTTCTACTTAGAACCGTATAAGACAATGGTGGCTTATTCTAGAAAATGTTAAACATTACTGAATCAGATCACTGACTTATGATTTTTCTCAATTTTATCTACTGTCAAGGAAGATTTGCATTTTAGCTATCCGATAATTTACGCTCATAACAGGGTTCATCATTTAGTTTTCATAGAGTCTTATGTTCTTGATGAAATAAGGTGGGAGATTCAACCTATTGACCCTGGGTAATATACATCGCTGAGAACATAAAAGCCTTTGGAATATTTCCTCATTGCGTCATATTATGAAGGGATTAAACTGGGGAACATAGTTTTGTAATTGGGTTTCAAATACTCAGTTAATACTTTGTAAGAGTCAAAATGTGCTTTGTTTAAGGATATAACATTTTGAATGGTAAACGCATCTCTCAGTTTTTTGTTTACAGTAACACCTATATTGACATATAATTACATATTTAGAACAGGAGGGATGAAGGGGTGACTCAATTTTAAACTCAACTTCAAATTGAATGTGTTCGAGAAATAAAATGGTGCTTTGTATTTTCAATGCAATAAATGTTTAATTTGATTTGTTTTCAAAGATTTTTAACAACTTCTTATCGTTTTTATACTGGATCAACTAAATGTCTTAACTTCTGGACTGAATAATAATAAAATAAGAATCATTTTCTTCAATAAGTTGCCTATTTGTCCATTGCTATGATTGCATTGTTCAACCAAATCTAATTCAAATACATGCTCCATCAATTTGTAAGTTTAACCGCACCCCTCTGAACCTTGAGCCTGAATTATTGTTTCTTACTGTGGTGCTTTTCTTCAGAAAACTGACATAAAACCATCCGAGATTCACCTGCTGCAGGGTTTACCTGGGAGGAAGACGGAGGCTTTTTCACAGCTGTACTTACATTGCTTACTGAATACTTTATAATGCAGTGGAAAATATCTCTGCTTTTCAGCGTATTGTGGTTATTTTTGCTCTGTTTTGCTCTGGTTTGTAACTCCAATGAGAAACGCTCAAAGTGTAGACATGTCAGTCCGATCCATCAGAAGTCACAGAGCACCAAAAGGTTCTCTGATCCTGCCTTCAGCAAGCACACAGCAGGCGCCATCACTTAGGTAATGCAAAGCTTTGTTGTTTTCCAATGAAAGAGATTAGGTTGCAAACTGCAAAACAATGTAAAGCAATCATTTCAAGTTCCACCTGAAGATTGTTCCTACCCTTTCAAAAAATGATTCATAGCACAGCTAAACTTAACCCTAGACTTCATTTAGCCCAACACACACTTTCTTAATCGTGTGTGTCCTTCTGTCTTCATGACATTTCCTGACATACAACTAAGACCATTAGAGACAATGTATTTTCTGGTTGAAAATGCATCTGATACCATATTTGATTAATATGTTAATTGCTTTACAGCTTGATTACTTAGTTATAATATCATAAGTAGAGTGTGAACTTGTGTTAATGGTCCCACAGGCTATTGTTTATCTCTTGGTCCGCAGAAGTGCAGCTCTGGCTTGTACAGAGAGAGGGCGGGACCATGCAGCTGCAATGGACTCTCCAATGAGTGCGATGAGCAAACAGGGAACTGTGTGTTTGGTGCTCTCTCATACACACAGACTCACACAAGTGTTTATTTAAACAGCAGTGGCTCAGTCAGTAGGGGCTTGGACTGGGAATTGTAGGGTCGTCGGTTCAAGTCCCCGAACAGACTTGAAATATGGAAAGTGGACTGCTACTTCACCTCCTAGGCCCTGCAGTTGTGCCCTTGAGCAAGGCACCAGACACCTCCAATCTCCCCCTCCCCAATGCTCCCCGGGCACTGCACAATAGCTGCCCACTGCTCCTAGTACTAGGACGGGTTAAAGAGGACAAATTTCACTGTGTGTGCTCTGCTGTGTGCACGTGTGTGACCAATAAAGAGGGTTTCATCCTCCGATTCTACTTCTAAAGCACACACAGCTTCAATGTTGAGGGCCAAAACAAAGGAAAAACATGTGGTTAATTTAGTGTTTGATTTACCCTCAAGAACTGCCAGTTGGACACCACCGGGGACCGCTGTGAGCGCTGTAAAGAGGGTTTCTATGGAGACGCAGCCAACAGAACCTGTCGTGCCTGTTCATGCCCCTTCCTATGGAACAAGTAAGATCACTTTTATTATGTAGATCAACCAAGTTCATCAGATTTTTGCTCTGTATCAGTATGAAGATGTAAATGTGTCTTTTTGCAGTTTTGCTCTTGCCTGCCTGGACATCAGCTTGGGAAAGATGGAGTGCTTGTGCAGACGTGGTTACAGTGGATACAGTTGTGAGAGGTCTGTCTGCTGTTGGAAAAACTAACACTAACCACACAAGCTAATTAAAACCTCAAGACAACATCAATGCAGCAATATGTTGCTTCCTATTATCTATGTCTCACTGCTCAATGCAAGGCACATAAGCAGACAGGACTCAAGCTACAATTATTTATATTTAAAATCTGTTTGTTTGTCCTCTGTTTAAGATGTGCTTTTGGTTACTTTGGCAATCCAATGGTGCCTGGAGGCAGCTTGAACATCTGTGATTCTCTGGAAGTATGTTTTTTTTTTCTCACATTAAAACAGACAAAGTAAAGGACAACATTTAAGTTACAGAGGCCGAGATATCCAGACTTTTGGTCCCTACTATGGGTCAAGGTTCAAAAACACTAGATGTTTCTATAATGTTTAGAGGTTGAGTAGTACTGCTCATAACTAGCAGACTGGCATTATTCTGATTAAATACACTTTCTTTAAATAGATTGCATCACATCTGATAGCAGCAGCAGCGGTGATCACTGCCATGGTGAGTTTGCGTTGAACACTAAGATTGCAATCGTGTTTTTGACACTGAAGAAATGTAATTGAGGTATAGTGTTTCATCCTCTGCTTGTGTCTGATGACAGACTGTGACAGCTGTAATGTTTCCTTACTATTTGACTTGGAAACGTTGGGCGAGGTCCTGGCTTGGATGAAGCAGTAGCTGCAAAACGTCACTTATAGCCCCTATTCACTCTCCATGCTGAACGACCTGCAGGACAACATCTCTGAAACAGAGGTACAGTGGATGCAGGTTTTAAGTGTTTATAGTAAAGAACAGTCCAAAAACAATTGCTATAAAGTGCTTGCCGAAGAGTTTGCAAAAACATCAGAGTACCTTTTGCGTTTAACGCCCCTGTTTTGCAGATTCTGGTTTGGAGGCTGTCTGCTGTGAGACACCTGGTTGAACAGCTGGAAGTAAATGTGGATATTGTCAGAGAAGACTTGAGTCAACTGAATGACAAGGTACCTGGAGTGAAATTTCGTCAGTTAATCAAAATAAAAATGTTTTTTTGTTTCTATTTTTGAATTTAAATTGCAAATGTGAAGTATTGTTTGATTACAGCAGGAGGTAGTTTTATAAATAGATGGCATACCATACGTCAGAAAGCAATATACCAAAAACACTCTCCTAATGTCCTGCTGAGATGATGAATAAGCTATCTTCTTTTTGATTGATGAGTGTTAACAATTAATGTACAAAAACTGATCTGAAAGAATACGAGAAGCCTGACACACATTTTTTCACATTATAAACTTTTCAGAAACTTAAAACTGTATCAGATCTTGGTAAGGTTTTGCAGAATGTGAATGAAACAAAGTCAAAGGCAGAGGATCTTCTCTCTGAAGCTGAAGCTCTCATTGCAGCAGCACAAGGTAGGCCTACATAACTTTACATTAAAATATGTATCTTTTGACATTGTCAGGACATTTCACCACTGTATAGATGTCGGGCAAAAACCAAGACTTATCAATGACGTTGTGGGACTTGTGTCCAAGTGACCAACAGATATATTATTCAAATCACTGTTTCTGTTATTGCCATCTGTCAGATTTATTAAAGCAGCAAACGCATGTGAAACCCAGAGAGGCTGCCACTCTCTATGAAAACAGCAAAGCCAGGATGATGGAAGAGGCTCAGCGCATCATGCAGGAAATGAGAGACAAAGGCTGCACTGCTCAGAGAGACAGAGTGCAGGAGGACGCACACACATGTGAGATAAGAAAAAAAAATTTATTCATTGAGTTCTTCCTGGCATAGAGCTTATGTTGAGATGGTTCAGTTTATGGATAAAATGGTGCAGAAAGGTCACGAATATATAACATATGTATATATTACTTCGGTTTTTTTTGTATACCCCTTTTTACCCCCCCTTTTTTTCTACGCTCTTTTTATGTTATATGTTCTTGTTTATATTTGCACTGTGGGACTGCCAGAAACGGTATTTCAATTTCAATTTCGACTTTGACTAAATGTATAGCTACAGCCGGTTAGCTTAGCTTAGCAAAGGTCACATTGGGAGAGGTAATTAAAAAAAAAAAACAGCAAAGGAGGAACGAGAAAGAAATGGAGGAACAAATTGATAACAGTTTGGTCCATTTCACAAAAAATATATAATATACAACCCAAAAAATGAATATCAATAAGTAGATTGTAAAATGTATAATAATATAATAATGAGTGTTTTTTTCTCCTGAGTGTCAGCCACAAACCAGGCTGTATTGAATCTGACAGCAGACTCTCTGAGGGTCTCAGACTCTGCTCTGAGGGAGATCGCTGACCTGCTGTCAGATGCTGAGGACAGAGTCGAAATGACACAGTCCCTCAACCAGAGGGGTCGTAATACCATAACACATCTGGAGGTGATGTGGTACAAAGCTGGCACTGGTAGTCAAACATTCCTCACTGTGTAGTTTCCCTGATGTTTTTTTGTTTGTTTATCATTTCTCAGCCTGTTCAATCTCAGCTGGTGACAGAACAATTGAGGCTCCTTCCTGTGACAGACATTACTAAAGATCTACTAAAGAATATAACCGACATCTTTTTAATGCTTGAGGAAAATAAGAAAGTAAGCAGCAGTTATCAGCATAATTTCACAAGACACGTTTTGCAGTTTGCAAACTGATTTTATTGCATGACAATTACAGGAATTTGAAAACCATGCAGCTGAAGTAGATGGTGCCAAGCAGAAACTCTTTAAAATGTTAATTAACATCTTCCAAATGAAAGCAAAGACAGACATTGTTATCAAGGTTGAAGAGGATGCAGAGGAGCTCCGCAGAGTGGCAGCAGATTTCCATCAGTGAGTGTGAAGCAGAGGAAATCAAGAAAGTGAAAATAGTTGATGAACAATGTGTGTAAGCTGATATTAATACACTGTCATTTCAGAGTGGTTCATAATGCTACCATCAGTGATTACCTGCTCGGTGTGTTGGGTATAGGAGCTTATAATAGCATCATAAATGCCATACACAATGCAGAGATGGCAGCAAGTCAGAGCAGAGAGGCGACTGAACAAGCACTAAAGGTAACACAAGTGCTTTTAGTAATGTAGTCTGATTGTTTAATACTATAAATAATAAGCAAACATTTTAATATGATTCTGATTGTATCACTTAGGATGTGAAGGACGCAGGTCTTGTCAACATGGCCAAAGGACTCAAAGATAATTCAACTAATTTACGGACGGAAGCCAATGAGACTCTGGGTGATCTTAAATGTGTGAGAAATGCATGATTTATATCGAGCCGTACACATTTTATTACTTTTAAATTAAGAAAGTGAAACACTTTTTCATTTCTTTTTAACAGTGCAGTCATACACAATAATCACTCTCAAAGATGGCGTGAGGAAGATGGAAAAACTAGAATCACTGCGAGTGGGCATCTCTACAGCCAGTGGCAACCTCAGAAAAGGTTTGAGGATCAATTGACAAGAACATGTTACAGACTATACCTTCTTAAACATATATTATAACAGTCTTTTGATTTCAGACGACACAGGTGTCTCGATAGAGTCTGCAAAAACAGTTGCGTCTGCCTCCAGCTTCACAGTCAGTAATATAACACAGAGACTGAAGAACATCAGCCAAGAAGTGGAGAAAGTAACTTTGACAAAAGTCAGCATGAATCTTGACGATATGTTGGTTGATTCAGACCAGACATGTGAGTATTTAATGGCAGAAAAGAGTCCCCTTCCTGATTGTATTCCTTTCTTAAATGTAATCTTGCAGTTGAAATGAATGAATGTTTGTTTTCTGTGACTGTTCAGTGAAGAACTTGAACAAAGCCCTCCCTGTGTTGAAAGACAAAATCACACTTGTTGAGGCTCTCAGTGGAAAGCGTATTCCTGGCGCTAACCTGACAGAAAGCATCAGGAGAATCAAGGATGTAATAAAGGACACAAGAAACTTTCTTAAAAGGGTAACATTTTATTTCTTGCCTGCTAGCGTTGACTTAAAGCTGCTATAAACGTGTTTCCCCTATTGATGAACCAAGAGAGACTATCATCTGCCTCTGTAATCAACAGCTGCTCCTCAAAACCTTAAGCATCTATTGTCCTATTGTTTTCGCTTCCGAGAACTGTGTGTGTTATATTCAGTCACAGCAGGCAGCTATTTTAAACAAGAAAAGCTTTAAACACCACTGAACGATAAATGCCCAAGTCAAACAAGTCAGATTGTTCCTAAGGAAGCGGTGGAGACCAAAAACAAGTTAAAAGGAAAGAGAACATGTCAGTTTTACAATTTGTATGCCCCCAAGTGGCCAAAAATGTGATTGCAGGTTAAGATAAGATAAGATGTACCTTTATTAATCCCCGTGCGGAAATTCGAGGTTCAGCGTGAGCAAAGCAATACCTGTTGATCTAAGCCCATTTTTAACAAATGGGCACCATAGACATTTGCCATTTATATCCATGTCACACACTAAGCGTTGATCAGCTCCTGTGTTGAATAAGACCCTGTAAGCACAAGAAGCCATTATTACTACAGCACCATGATGATTACCTCACTGCTCCTATAATTAATTAGTGATGTATTTCTCTGCCATGTGTCAAATTCAGGCTCCTGCAGGCAGCCAGTGTAAACAGCAGCGAGCACAACATGCAGAGTATCATCTTTATGAGAAGCACAGCTGGCTCACTTACACCCTGCCACAGCAGGACCTCAATTACAGGTAATGTAGTTATACAAACAATAAAATAACTTTCTGATGGTGTGGAAATTATGAGTGTTGGTCAGGTATTTTGGAGTTTTGGTTTGTTATACTTTTGGGTATGTTGCCCTATAAAACCTCCCTTAAATACGTTTTGAAATCATCTATCTATCAATGTGTTCATTCAAATTGACAGTAAAAGAGACCTCACTCTTGTTGTACATGTCTTGTGTCTCAGGCCTCACTTCTCTCTTGACGTAAAGACAAAGTTGTCCAAAGGGCTGATCCTCCATGTAGCAGGGAGAGGTGTCATCCCCCTGCTGGCTCTTTACATGGCCAACGGCAAGATCAAGATGTCCCTTGGGAAAAACAGAATCATCGACCACAAGCAGAAGAGCAACGACGGAGACTGGCACAGAGTCATTTACTTTATTCTTGCTAAGCCTTTAAAACCTTCCAGTCCCACACATTGCTTACAATATAGCTAAATATACCACTCACAATTTGCAGTAATTTTACGTCTTCAAATCTACACGAGAAGCCGTAATATCCTGTCTCTTGCAAATGATGTCTGCTGTAGTTATATGATGAGCTATAATGCTTGAACTACATGAGTTAATGTCCCTAGCTGAGTTTTCATTGCTCCCAGATGATTTGCTTTAAAACAAAAACTGCAAAATGATCCAAAATATGCATCAAGAAGTCTTTTGTACAAATGTCGGTCCAAGTATACTTTCACACCACATTCAAATCTTTTTAACATGAAGAAGTCCAAAGTTTGACGGGCCTCGTTGTAATGTTTTTGCTAAAAGTTCAAAGGTATTGGGAATTAAAAACTGTCTGGCAGGGAATAACGTGTTTTTCATGTTACCTGTGTGACAGGTCGAGTTCAGTGTGGAGAAGAGCTCTTTTCATCTGCTGGTTGATGGGATCCGTGTGACTGATGGATACCTGCCAAACAATGAAGGCTCCTCTTTAGACTTTCATAACCCTGTGTATCTGGGAGGGGATATCAAGGGATATACAACGGTCTGTATCACACCTCTGAGTCACTCTTTGAATGTTAAACAGCCATATTTCCTTTATTCATTTAGACATGACATTCTTTCCTTCTCTCTTCTTGTCCTCCATCAGGGACACAACATTCCCATAAACGGTGTTATCGGTTGTATACGGGATTCTAAATGAATGACGTAGCTATCGGGGAACCTAAAGGAAGCTACAAAACTGTACCCTGCTTGGATGGGCTCACAGAGATTGGGACATACTTTGGCGGCGGTCATATCGCCTTAGGTTTGACTTTAATCTTTCACCAGGTGGGTGTAAAGTTGAATGATGCTAACAGTACTGTCAGGGTTTCAGTGACTCCTACACAAAGCCTCTGTGATGGAAAGTTTCAAGCGATAACAGGTAGCGTACGACCTCTCATGCTGATAACCTTACAAAAAAATGTTGATACATGAGTAGCTATTCATTCAAGATGCTCATGCTACTGTTTTCCAGTGTCCAGGAAACGGGACATTATGAAACTGCAGGTGGACTCCATGTCTGAGCAAAAAAAGGTCCTCGTCGCATCCGGCTACACAGGACTGGATACACTTTACATTGGAGGTAAATCCCACAAATAATGCACGGGATATCTTTCACAATATCGGGTTTTCTTCGACCATTATATTGATTCTACTGTATGTCAAAACATTATCGACAAAAACTCTTGAGTATGCATACATACAGTATATTACGGATATCCATAGCAGCTACATTTAATATTTTCAAAAAGTTGTGTTTCTGATTATCTTTCTCTCCTTTCAGGGACGACAAAGCAGAAGGGAGTCCCCGTGCCCTCAGTGTTTGTGGGCTGCTTACGAAATGTGAAGCTGAATAGAAGACCTGTGGCATTTGAGAACGCAACCAGGGTGGTTGACCCTGTCAGCATAAATAGATGTCCTAAAGAATAAGGACTTGTAATTAAGGGGTGACACGCCAACCCACCGCAGTTTGTCATTATCACAAATTCATATTGACAGGTTCTGTTAAAACCCACAGATCTTCATTTATATCCTATTGGATGAGACCAGCCCCCCTTATACAGTTGCTGCACCTTTTGAACAATGATTTGGTTAAACGAGCTCTAGGCTTTTTGAAATGATAAATGAAGTATTTGTTAGGCAGTTTTTTTGTAAAGTGTCTGACGTCTTAAAATAAACATACACGTTTTCAATTATAGCCTAACATTTCTATTTGGTAATATCTGATACAATTTGATCTGAAAAGCAGTTCAACATGATGGTTATTTCATTATCTTTTTACATCAACCTCTTTCCATACCAAACAATGCTGCATGTCATTCAGAGACATGAGAGCCTGCATGAGGTACTTCACCACACCACATAGCGACACAAATCCAAGTTATATTACTTCACACAGTTGGGGAATACTGAGCAGGCCTTTTGAATTTAATGATGGAAAACTAAAACATATTTTCCAGTCGTTCCATAACCAAACAATTAAGACACAGAATATCACATATTTTGGGACAAATATGATTATTGCGCTTCTAACAGGAATACAATTCAATCTGCATTTCTTATTTTGACCATTAGATGGAGTGTTCTGGCTTGTTTGACAAGCTCAGTGAGGCAGTAGAAGTCTGTGAACTGAACTAAATGGGTGATATTTCAAACACATGTAAAAGGCAGCTACAACAATGAGCTCAATAACTTCTCAATCTGTGTCCGATTTTTACTTACCAAGTGTGAAGAAGAACAGAACCGTCACATTTCTCTTATGAAACTACCCTGCGTACAAACAAAGCAATTATCAAGTAATGAAATCCAGATTTTAGGCATCACCTGACAAAATGTCCTGATATTGAAATATATGATCGTATTACTGAACACAAATCAACTTTGTATAAACAGTTTAAAACGTTTTTTGAATGCATTTCTGTCATAAGCACATCAGACCTCTGCAAATAAATGGAGTTTATTCACAAAGCTGAATGAAATTGCATTTACACATAACAACTAACACACACAGGCTATTATTATTTTACCTCCCAAACGTCCCTGTAACTTTTCCATTATTTCTGGCCGTATTTCTTTTTGTTTATTATCCTAATGGATATGATGGCTATGTGAGATGTAATTTCAGTTCTCCCCATTCGCCTGCAAATCCCTCCTCAATTCACACAAATACTTTGCTTTTCTTTGTTTCTGTATCTCTTTTATCCCCTGGCAACATTTTTTTTTTTAGCTTACCTTTCTCTTTTTCACTTATGTAGCTTCTTACTGCACATAAAAGCATTGGCAGTCATTTAGTCTACTCTGTTTTTATGCACATGAATGGTCATACCTGAAGTGTTAGATGTTTACTCTGAACTTTGTGTTGCCACCCAAGTGTACTTTTATAGAAATTGTAAAACAAACTTGATACATTGAAGTGATTTATTTAGGTTTCTCAAAATAATACTTACAATAATCTATCCAAGGAGGCAGAAACGCTTTGAAATCAAACTGTTTCTTATACATGATGTGACCTGCCTCAACTTTATCCTAGCGATTTTTGTTAGTTTTTTACAAGGCAAAACACATCAGGAGAAACCGCATTCACATCAACCTTATGTTTACTGACTGCTAGTGGTTTGGTGAGTGAGCGACATGATGAGGTCACTGGTGATTGAATGTGTGTGGAATATATATACAGATATACATTTAGAGTCAAGACACTGAACATTTAAAAGAAAACAGATAAAACCATGAACCTCTTTGCATCTGCAACGATCTGCTTCGCTAGAAGTCCATTAACAAACTGGGCTCACTGTAAATACAAATCCTACATGTCAACGCATTGTCAAACAACTTTACATTTCATCACTTTTAAATATGGATTATTGACATTTGTATGCACAATTTTACCAGCATGAAGCAGATTAAGGCCACACAGTTAAAGTACACTGATTGCATATCGTTTGTAGTTACTATTCCATTAAAAAAGGTTAATGCTGCTCTGTATAAAGTTCAATGCATGGTTAATTTCTGCATGAAAACTCCATTAGTAAATGTCTGGCAGCTGGCTGTATTTCCTGTCCCAGTATCCAGCACAAAAGAGCCAGTCCTGGGAGTTGTTGTGGGGGTTTTGCCCCTGCTGAAACCACCTGAAAACCAAAAGAGAGACATCAGCATTCAGTTTGAGCTCCATTAAACTAAACACTTCTAACCAAAACCAGAGACTCATAATTCAAACAAATCAGGGAAATTGAGGAAGGAAGGGCGGGCATGCTTCATCACAAGGTTATGGTAATTTGCATGGAAGTTGGCTGTTTATGTTGTTTGTTTTGGACTAAAAAGGACTTTTATTGTTTTATCTTTGAAGCATAGAAGCAATAAGCAACAGGATTGGGGAAAAGGGACTCCTTTGGTGTTGGAGTATTTTAAATGAAGCTGTCATACTGTTGGAAGGGAGTGCAGATTAATCAAATTTCACTGATATTCTATCATATCAGAAAGCAGGACACAGTTATGTAGATTAGATTAACATTCAAATACAAGAGGCGTCTGGAAACTCTGAGGCTGCAAGCTCATGATCACATCACACATTAAAGGCACATCACTCAAACAGCGGGCAGCTCTGACCTTGGTCCCAGGGCAGGACTCCTTAACATCAAAGAGAGGATGCAACAGGAAAAGTCAGAAGAAGATAAAATTAAGATTTCACCAAAGCATTTCAAAGCACCAGAAACCGTATAGAAAGAGATAATGGAATTACAGCACTTTAAACAGAGGCTGCATATTTGTCCACAATGGAAACTGGATATAAAGCAAACACATTCTCCCCAGACGTCCAACTTTTCCTTTAAAGACAGAAACTTCTTGTGAAGTTAATAAACATACCGTACATGAATTCCAACTTATTTTAGCAGATTGAACAAATGGAAATCCATATGGATTCTTTAATAATATTACATATTAATTATTGCCATTTTATACACCGTCTGAAGGCCTGGAATAGGATTTTCTTTTAATGAAAAATGACTGCAATGACATTAATGTCACTTTGAAAACTTCCTGCACACATTGGCTGACCACTTAAAGGAGAGGAACACTTTGAGTTGTGCAGCCGCATCAACACACTCACCTCGTCTTCCACTCTTCATCAGATTTGGAGCGGTTTTTGCGAGCTGCTCGCTGTTTTTCCTCCAGCCTTTTCTTCTCCTCACTGGCAAGGTCTATTGGGTTAACAACATTGTAGAGTTTCAGATTACAGGGTGATTTATTTAATCTTCAGTACGGGTGTGATACCACTAATACTTGCCAATGTCACCGTTTTCCATAGCTCTAATGTCTGGCCTCAGCCTGCAGTCGGTCTGAGGGATCACTCCCTCCATCTCCTTGTGGAACTCATTGAGTTGCATTGCAAAGGAAGTGAAGCTGTACATCTGAAAATAAAGACCAATTTGGTATATTGGAACATTTCAAACACTGAACCACGTGCTTATTTTGAGACTGCACTGTAATTAAAGCTTATAGTGTTAATTAATCAGCGAGACCTCCACAGAGTTGGCCGGCCTGGGTGCGATTCTCCACAGCAGCTGGCTGCCAGGAATCATCTCCACAGTGTCTGCAGCTGGAGAGGGAACCTCTTCCTGATCCTCACTGCAACCCTGCAACACCACAAGTGACAAACCAATATCATGCTGTACTGCGAGGTTCACATATTAATCATGCGCTCTGAAAGATGTAATATTACAGTGTTTGTGATAAAGTTAATTATGGAGGTTAGCAAGACGCTCATGATATCATCAATTTATCTGTCTTCTAAAACACTGATATTTTCTATCAAACTGCATTGTTCCCATGATGAATCACAATGTTAGACCGATGTGATTCCCTGCAGTTCAGAAGGAAGCAGCTCGTACCGCTTTGCTGCTTTTTTTCTCCCCTGCCTTCTTGTCGTTTTTCTTATGTGCTTCGAAGGCGGCAGGGTCTACAACATAGATACACTCTGTCCACTTCCCATAGAGCGCACACAGCTTCTTTTTACTGCGAAACAAAAACACACACAAATGAATGCACATCAAACCCTCTCACACACATATCTCAAGGTTGCACTTTTTGGTCTTGTTGTTCTGAGTCATTATCTCTGTCGTGTTAGTAACAGCATGTCCTCCTTTTTTGATGAACCATCTATTCTTCTTTGACTCATTCTTTTGAACCCTATCTGCTTCAATAAATGACATGCAAGCTTTAGAGTTTAAGACAGTAAACGTTTTTTTCTGCCTAGGTCCCCCAAGAGCCAGTTTTCATGGTAATGGGTTGTTGCGTTTGTTGATTGATAATTAGCATGATTGTTTGATTTTGTAATGGTCTCTTTTAATGTTAATGTTTTCAGGAGAATGACCCCAGCTAATCAACCTTACTTTGTAGGTCCTGGTTTACAATTGAAGCGTATTTGAGCAGCTTTAAAACCCTTATTGAGTCATTGTTCTTTTATAATATGGAAGCATAAGGAAATATGTTTTAGAGGGCATCAGCCAGAACTTTATGCTGCAATATGTAAAAAAACAATCAATCAATCAAAGTTCATTCATAAAGCCCAATATGATATACACATTTTATATCTCATGGAGCTTTACAGTTTGTACAGAATACGACACTTTGTCTTTAGAAACTCAACAAAGTATTAACACAGATGAATGATTCAGTGTGTCCACTATGTTTCTCACCATTAAAAACTACAACAAAAAAGCTTTCACTAAAGACTTCTCATTACCTATTTACATTTTCTGAACACCATGTGTCAGCCGTACCTTTTATCCAGGATATATCCTTCAACCTTGTGCAGTTCTTTGCCAAAAAGACCACATGGTTTGAAATTCAGGCAGCACCTTTCACCAGTTCTAAATGAAAGAAAAGAGGAAAACAGCATGACCCTCTCACTCTCTTCTGAGTCACACAAAACTTCCTCATCTGCTGTGTGTATTTTCCTTTTTATGGTCAAACTTCCTCAAAATGTTTCTGTCTGAACTGGTTGTACTTGACAAATATGCACTCCACTTACTGATTGTGGACTTTGTTTTTCCCCCTACCTGTGATTGATCACCTCTACACTTCCATACTGCTCGATCCACAGCTGACCCACTATGATGTTGTGAACACAACATGTGGGGTTTGTCCATGTGTAGGCTTCATTGTACCTGGAGAAAAAACTCTGACTTAAAGGGAGAACTCTGCCTTTTTATACATCAGAGACTGTTTACAGGTGTTGGGGTTACAGGGAGTACAGCTGCATGTGTGGAAAAAAATGTTTGTTTTATAGATTTTTGTGCTTCAAAGGGTGCCGTGTGATGTCACTTGAGCGATCGTTATGAAGAACATTTTTCTCATCTCTGCTTCATGCTCTAGGCATCAAGCTCATTAGCAGCTACTAGCATTACTACGATTACATGTCTCAAATCTTCCGGTAAGACTAAATTGTCTGTGTTAAAGTTCCATTGTTGGTAATGAAGGTGCCAGGTTTTGAGTAATTACAAATATGTTATAGGAGTGCTTTGATTAATCAAAAGAGTAGTACTGTGTGACAAGTCTACAGAAAACCCATGAAGAAAACATAACAGTCACAATCTTTTTCCAGTAATCAGCATTACAGCTGCTGGTAATCTGATGTTTGCTTTTCAAAGAAGATTAAGAATTGATTGCTTTGTTATCTTTTTTTTAATTAGCTTACTTAGGCAGCTCCAGCGTGATGACACCTTTGGGCTCTGCTTCGACACTCTTGCCCCAGAACTTGAGTTTGGGGTAGATGGATCCATGAAACACAAAGTCTTGCTCCAGGCCCTCAGCATGGAAGGCGCTGACTGGAGGGTGGTGGCTCACCTGCTCCGATATGAGCCTGAAGCCCAGATCATCTCTGGAACAACGGGGGAGACAGCAAGCATCAAAGTGAGAAGAGGATGGTACTACAGTAAACACATTTAGGGCTCATGTATTTGGTAAATAGTAACAAGTACCCTTTGAAGCCACTTACCTAACAAGCTCATAGGTTTCTCCCAACAGAGGGTTGAAGGGTTTACCTGTCCGCTCCCACTGGGAGGCGACAGCAGACACTGCAAATGCCGCCACACACTGCCAAAAACAGATTCACACACTCCAAATTATACACACTGAACTCAAGGGTACTTTACATTTAAATGAAGCTGCTTTTAAGATAATTTTAGCATATTGCACATATCACAGAAGTCACAGGGCGTTCTACCTTCATCCTCTCTACAGAGTCAGGGAAGGTGTTTGCCTGGTGGATCAGGTAAGTGTGCTCCATGTACTCCGTCAGACGCTGCAGGAAGCTGAGTGGTTCATTGAAAATCACTGGCATGGTAATTTTGGACAGTTCCTAAAATAGACATGAAGAGGTATAACCACATTCTTCATTATATAGACATATACATCAAATGCAATATTGAATGGAAAGTAACTCTTAATTACAAAGTAAAAACAAGCTAAAATTAATAATTTAGGGTGGAAAATAAAACCCACTGAGGATAATAATACAAAAATAGGTGAAACGGTAATATATAAAGTATACATAAATCAAGTAAAATAACCCCCAAAAATGTCTTCGGTTTCAGTCTGAGAGATTTATTTTAATCTTCTTTTAAAATATATATCAAGAGGGCTTCCCCTATTTATCTATAGTATGTTCCATTGCTTAAGGATGTTATTAACAAAGGCTGCATCCATGATTTCCTTTCAAATGTTGGAGTCAAACTGTAAACAATGGAGTTATCCATTTAGCCAGATAATCTCCTAAGGACATTGTATAATTAATCAACTCTAAATGTCACAGGAAAAAGTTCAGAGCAGCTCGAACTCGAGTAATGTGCTCCGTCCTTGTGGCTCTGGTTAAAAGCTGTGCTGCAGAGTTTTGAATGAGCTCAAGTCTCTCTGTGGATTTTTGAAGTGGAAGTGAAGGACCAGGTTTTTGTTTAAACAAAAAAGTGTAAATGAACATTAATTGTTTAAGGGCCAGGAGAATATTGATCTTCAAACACGCTGTAGTACTTTTCATACGCCATTTGTGCAGTATCCCAAATATGGCCTTTAATATTTAATATTATTTACATTCATTTAATTTCATTTAATCAGAAAATGAATAAATCTAAAACTAAATGTTGTTTTTGGATGGGTAAGAAGTTAGTTGATAAAACAGTGTATTGTGTAAAAGTGTGTCCATCGTGTGTTTTGAGTGTTTTGTGATTAATAATTTAAAAACTTCACATTTAACCTTGAACAAAAATGCATAAACATCCCCTTTTAGCACGATAAGAGGGTTATTAACAATAATAGGTTTATGACATTCCATATAAGGATTATGGTGCTTGAACTCTTTCGTGGTCTAATCTGGGAGTAAAGAAAAGTACAAAGTTATGCCTAAACTGGTTCTCAAATTTCATCTAAAAAAGTGAATGCAAGCATAGCAACATGCTACCAATCATAATGCTTAAACGTTTATGTTTAGCAGGTACATTTTTTTACATGTTCACTTTATAAACTTGCAATGGCAAATTTGAGGCAGCAGGAACCAGTTGTGAACACTATTTACCACCCCCTTTGAAGTTGCTTGAGTAGTTGCTTATTTACAAGTCTAATAGTTACGGAGAGACACTATTAGACATTTAGAGTCGTGTTTCTCCACCTATTTTAGTCCAATATTCACTCTGTTTTAGTTCTGCTTTTGGTCTCCTCCTGAGGGAAATGTGTGTCTCTTTAACAGTGCAATGCTCCACTATGTTCACCAGTTCTGAGTCACTAACTTTCTACAGTTTTGAGTTTGGCAGGTTGTGCATAGAAAGTTTATAAAGAAAATACAGCTAGCATGGCTATAAAAAAAGATACATGAACATCATTCTCACCATTCCAATGCAGTTCCTCAGGATACTCCAGATACTGAAGTCATTTCTTGAAAACATCGGTGCAGGTAACCTAGTCCTAGAATAAGACACACAGCTGTATTTAAGGTTGATAAAATACATTGACTTTGTGCTAGCACTCTAAAATGATACACTTTTCATTAGAGTAAATGCTGCAGACATATAATAGCTGCAGGCGTCATATCTTATTCAAATGAATATAGTCCACATAAGCCTGTAATGTATTGTGTGTCAAACTGGAACAAAGCCCAGAGGGACAATAAACACGGGTATCAATGTTCGTAAACAGCCTTCCAAATCATCCATCAGCAGGAGAGACAAAGCAGATCCACCAGGTCATACCATCTTAAACAGGCTCACAAATTGAAGCACATAAGCCATGTCAAAATATATCAAGAAGGGTAAATATAATAATGCTGTTGGAATCCATCCAAATATTGTGAACTGTAGACCTACTCTTGCGCTGCCTTGGGGGATTAGCCCACATGGGATCACACAGCAGACTGATAATTGCATTACTCTGTGACCTTATCAATTTTTAACAGCTCCAACACACAGAGCTCAGTTCTTTCAGTACAACTCTTTCTTTTTCCTTTATCAGGGTGGCTCCTAAATTATTCACTCTACGAAGTGAAAAGACCCGAGGAAGGACGTTTAAAATGGAAAAACAAAGAGAAAACTTTAGCAAGAGGTTGGAAAATAAAACATGTTATATTAATGAAATACTACAGGAATAAATACATCGCAGCAATGACACTCTGTTATGAATGGACATGAGAAACTACAGGGGCATGCCGCACCGCTGACCTGTGCTTTGTGATCCCGTTGGGTTGAGTCTCGTCCTTGTCGCCATGGTGATCCTCCTGCAACATGCCGGTGGGGCTGTTGCAAGGGCTGCTCAATAACATAACAGAACCTTCGTCCTCGTCGTTGTCGTCCTCAAAGGAGCGGCTGGCCACCGTCTCAAAACCGCTCAGGGAGATCTCCGAGCCAGATTCTGCGATGGAGACAATTCATCCACTGTTAGTATTGGTAGTAAAGGAGGTGGTTAAATTAACTGTTAAAGTACATATGATCAAATTGTGTCTATCAAACAGCGGATAGAATAACACATTTTGTCAGTACCTGTGGATATATTTTATGGTCTGAAAATAAAGCCACGCCGCATGATAGCTATTGAACATAAACAGATCCAATCATTTTTCAGGTAATCCATAAAAATAAACTGTATTTGGCGTTATTCCAGGGTTGTGTGTCTGGTGTGTGTGGCGTCTTGTACTCTCCACATCTTGCCTGCCCCCAGCAGTGCTCTCCTGAAATTTTACTGTACTTTTTTTTCTTGCAATCCTTCTTTTGCACATTTTTTAAAATCTGGGTCATCCACTCCAGAAACTTTCCTTGGAGACTTCTTAGGAATTTCAGTGGTTGTGTATTCAGCCAAAAAAATCTGTGTGAGATGAAACAGGGCTTACACTCTGTCTACTACAGAGCAGTGACAAGTTTTTCGATTTTTATCAGGCCTCTTAGAGTCAGCAACAAGCAAATCTAAGGGAAGGTCTGTGTTAAAAAAAAATATGGTGGTAGTTATTCTTTATCAGATTTTTAAAACGTTGTAGTGAAGTAAATGTCTTTTTCTACATAAATGCAAAATGTACTTGACTTATATCTAAATTGGCATCTACACTGCCCGGCCAAAAAAAGGTCACACTCTAATATTCGTTGGACCGCCTTTAGCTTTGATTGCGGCACGCATTCTCTGTGGCATCGTTTCCACAAGCTTCTGCAATGTCACAACATTTATTTCTGTCTTGCATTAAGTTTTCTCCAAGATCTTGTATTGATGACGGGAGATTCGGACCACTGCGCAAAGTCTTCTCCAGCACATCCCAAAGATTCTCAATCGGGTTCGGGTCTGGACTCTGTGGTGGCCAATCCATGTGTGAAAATGATGTCTCATGCTCCCTGAACCACTCTTTCACAATTTGAGCCCGATGGATCCGGGCATTGTCATCTTGGAACATGCCCGTGCCATCAGGGAATAAAACATCCATTGATGGAATAACCTGGTCCTTCAGTATATTCAGGTAGTCAGCTGACCTCATTCTTTGTGCACATAACGTTGCTGAACCTAGACCAGACCAACTGCAGCAACCCCAGATCATAGCACTGCCCCCCCACAGGCTTGTGACCTTTTTTTTGGCCAGGCAGTGTATGTGGTATCTGGTGTCTGTGATTGTGAGACATGGGGAAACATTAAAATGGACATGTTGTCACGATTCATTGATTCCTTATTATCGTTATTTATAGTTATAATTCAACTGTTTGTGGAATGTCATATAAATTAACAAAATTATGTATTAATTATTATTCACAAAGTAATCATTCAGTCATGCTCTTCAACATTAAATGCATATCGCCGATGCAGATAAGCTTTCACTCAACAATAGCATCAAATTAGAAAACTGTTACAGATGAAGATTGAATACCTAAAGAAAAGAACACACTTCTGTAACATCTGCTGTGACGTAGCCATTTTTAAAACAATCCTGTAGTCAGTTTCAATTGTAACAACACCATGCAGGTTTCTCACACCACAAAAACACTCAATCATGTGAAAAGGCTTCAAGTTATTTCAACACAACCAGGCAACACTTGCGCTTACGTCACGCTTGAGGAGCTGCAAACCAAATACCGTCAGGAAAAAAGTATTCCAGTGTCCTACAGGTGAATGACAGAGCACCGAGTGTGAGCGGGAGCTTGTCACAGAATCTCTGAGCGTGTTTGATAACTTGTCAACTCACCAGACACGGCGTCGTGGAACTCATCCTCGCTGAGGGCACTCCGCGGTGAAGATCCCTTGACGACGGATTGCTCAAGTTTGTGGTGCTCAGTGGCGAGAGTCTGCAGCGCTTCAGAGAGGATCTTATTCTTCTCTACCTCCTGCTCCAATTTCAGACTGCGCACCTGAGCTCCCCACACACAAACACAAACACACACAGCAACAAAAAGAGATCATTTAATCACTCATAGGAAAATTCTATGTTTTTTATGCCTATTAACATTTTATTCTGACTCATTCAGAATGTGTGTGACTATGAAACCAGCTGTGATGCAAATAAACAGCCCGTTGACTGACTGATCCTCCCTTCTGCACCATGCTGTCATTATCAGACCCACAGCGAGAGACGGAGATGGAGCTCAGAGGGACGGGCCACGTTTATCTGTAATGGAGGACAGCTGCCTTGATGCCGCCTTCTCAAATAGCCTGCCGGAGAACCTGATTCCCGTGAAGGAGAGGGGCTCACATGACAGGTAATGGACTCAGATATAAACCATTGGCCAACCTCCCTTGTACACAACACATTAGTGTTGATTATATGGATATGTGCTCTTTTTCTCAGCTGCACCTTTCTGAAAAGATGTTCTCACTGATCATGTGTGAATATTAAGTGCAGAGCACAAAAGAGGCAAGGTTTTACTTTGGACTGTCAAAGAAACAAACAAGGGAAAATAGATGGTGTTTTTATCCTCCACAAGAAGGTAACCATGGTCAGAGTGAAGTTGGGAGAATGTGCTATGTTATGACAGACTTCGATCACTGGCCATTATTGTGATGTACTGAACTTTAAAGAGGATATTCCTGCTACTTGACACCTACTCAGGTGCTCCAAAGTGCAAACAGGCGCTGCAGGTGGTGGAAGGGATTCTGTATATTTCATCCACAGACCCCGTGTTTCATTCACACTGCAAACCATCATGGGTAAACCGACACATACAGTGCAAGATTGAGTTCCTCCTATAGAGACCAGGCCTATTCATGATGAGATCCTGTGAGCCTTTTATCGTGCGCTCTGCCTCTGCAGATCGCAGTTCAAAAGACTGCACAGCTGAGAGCTGCAGGCCCGGCCCAGGTGTAAGCCCTGAAAGCGCTGGACTGGCTGTTAAACTGAGAACATTCAAATGTTTGTTGGCAGCCACTGTGACATCCGGTCCCTTATAAACACCCCAGAGATATCAAACTATCTGTTTTGTGAGATGAAGCTGTGTTAGTCAGCGTGTGAGTGTGAGTGTGAGGAGAAAAAAGGAGGGAAAAAAGATTGTAACTCAGACTGACTTCTACTGCTTAAAAATGCAGGCTTTGGTAATTAACAATTCTGTCCATGTCTTTGTTTTTTTTACAGCTGAATGGGGTGTATTAAAAAAACAAGTGAATCTGTGAATTATCATGTGAAGGTGAACACCCCTTGATTTACATAATCAACAACTCAAGTGTGCATTCATTACTGCATTCAAATACATCAAAGGAAGGATCACTACCACATATCAGAACCATCAGAGGGGCGCACACAGTGTCTAATTATCACTCTGGTGTGACGTTAAGGGAGAACTCTGCTTCAATGAACCAAAACTGTGATTGGCCATTATTATGGCGAAATTAAAATGAAAAACATTGTTACTTTATAGATTTTGGCAAACCAAGTTTTGTGTTTCAGTCTACCAAATTGAGATATTAAACCAGATTATGATGAAAATCAGACAAGGGCTCTTGATTTTCCTTTACATATAAGTTCTATATATTCAGCTGCAGCACACTGATTTCTTGAAGTATTTATTTATGAATCATCCAATCATATAAACTAACTTCCAACACTGTTTTTTGGTCAAATTTCGACAAATCATTGTTTGACTTCATGTTTATGGACAGTGTATTCCAATACAAATTAATGTAAGGCTTAAAAAAATTACAGTATCCAATAAAACTACCTACTTCGATCTTTTATTGTACAAATATCACTACACCTCAGGATGCAAGAGCCTCATAGACTAGCATCCAGACATAGTTTTATTATGTGAACCATCAGGTAAACGCTGGGTTTCGTCAAGTGTTACATAAATAAAGTTTTAGATTATGACAGAATTGATGTACAGGGTTGGCGCTTGTTGTGAGCAGTAATCTGTGCAATCTATTTTCTCTCTTGCTGAGATGTAATCTATCCACTGAATCCTTCCATTATAATCAAATCCATTGAATCACACACAAAGAAACCCCATCTGACAGCCTTAAACCACTGCACTCCACTGAGCTGCTTTTATAAGGAGGTGTGAATAGTGCTGACGCTTTCTTATGTAGCATGTTCTGTTTTACATTTTGTTCCTAAAAAATCCTCACCATAAGGCTGAGGGCCACATCCATAAGGACTCTCCTCATTACAGTATTTATAGTGTAATATAAAATAAAATGTATTGATATTAATTTCTTGATTACAAAAAGAATCAAATCTAATTAATCTCTGATTTATTGAGGTTTTATATTTGTAATTTTTGCCTCTGTTTACATGCTTTAATGTTCGAAAAATTCTTTATTTTTCTCATACTGCCTCTGCAGCAGTATGAGTATGCACCTCTTTTCACCCTCTGTCTAAAACCAGAGCCCAGTCTGCTCGGATTGGTTAGCTGGCTGACTCTGTTGTGATTGGTCAACCGCGTAGAGATGTCCCGCCCCTTAGCTTATCACAAACAATGTGTGGGAGCGCTCGCAAATAGAAGCTTGAGTGTTATATAGTGATGTAACTATGTTATGGAATAAGCTAAAGGACTGAAATGGAGATGCCTTTGCAGATCATTTAGGTACACAAAAACCTGACTATTTAACAGGCATTCAAACATAGACATTTTTTTTACAGAGGTAGCTGACACTTACCCCTTCCTGTCTGGAGAGGAGGCTGAGACAGACACTCAGACTGGAGCTGGTCTCGCTGGACAACTCACAGATTTCTTGTAATTTCTGCGTTACTGCGGGTGGAATCCCAGAGGGGAAAACTGCAACAATAAAAGAGCATTGGCCCAAAGTAATGAGTGATATTAAAAAGTCAAACAGTAGAAGTAGCTCATATGAAGTTCCAATTTTAAAGTGTTGTCAAGCTTGCAGAAAAGCTACAGATAACAAGCACAACAAGCCTCAGAAACAGACTCTTACAGCCTCTCAGTTATGAGGACATTATTTCATCAATACATTGAATCTAAATCAGCTTGATGATGCTTGTCGTTTTTAATCACAAGGCTTCCTTTAACACTTCTCTTTCTTATCTGTGAGGTTTCTTCTGTGTTAGATATATAATAATATATATAGAAACAATAAAATAACAGGTTATACTTTCTGCCAGCCCATCATTTTTCAGCAGGGACAGGAAAGCCTCCACCTCCTTCTCCAGTTTCTTCTGGCTGGCCTCCGCTGCCTGGTTTCATAGAGATGAGACACCAGATGAACAAAAGCAACGCAGAGAGGGTGGCTTTCCAGTTCAGCGAACACTCTACGGATCATTATTCCGACATGGTAATTATGGATTTCATTTTTTTTACAGCCACCTGTAGTGAGTTTGTTAACTCGCCGAGTGACATCACTTGCTCCCCCTCCTCCTCGCCCTCGCTGCCCTGCTCCTGGGAGCAGTAGTGTGTGCTGTACGCCGAGTGCTCCTCCAGTGTCTCTAACCATGCCTGAGAAACAAAAAACAGATTTTTCTTTTAGGGTTCGTCATCAAAATCAAACATGTTGTCTGTAGATAGGAGTGAGTGGGATATTGACGTTGAAAGTTTTCACTTTTCTGATAACAAGTCTAACAACAGATATATGTTACTGGTCAAAATAACAGGCACTCTCCAGGACTTCTGAACGTATAATATGAAAAATTAGGTGGATTGTGAATAAAACCTAATTTTGAGAATTCCTGTCTGTTTGAATCAAAAGGCTCTCAAGGTTTTTAAGTCTTTTCAGCAAAATCCTAAGATTTTTTGTTGGGCCCATCAAAGCTATTTATGTATATCATTAAATCACAGTGGCAAAAATCACACCCAATATCTAAACAATGGAAACACAGCAATTAACATCCAGTTGCAAGAAATGAATCAAAGCATTTTTATATGTGCAAAATCTTCATTTTCTTTCCGTTTGATTTATTGGTTTGGTAACATTAAATTAGAATCAATTTTAATGTGACGCTTCCTAATTAGTATTACTTACAGCTTCTTAACCACAACTACAGTGATTATGCAGCATAGTGTACACGGGAACAGAATCAAATCTGCTGTCTGTAATGATAGCAGAGCTGAATACACACACAAAACAATCAGTAATAATTGAGAGGCAACCTAAATTGTGTCCTGAAAGAAAAAAGTCTGCAGCTCTGGAAAATAAGCCATTTGCTGGATATGAACAGGGAGTGGATTTATTAATTTAGTACTGACAGACAGTGTCCCTCATCTGAATTTCAAGTTTTTATTCTGGTGACAGGAGCTGCAACTGAAAGTGTGCATTAGGTTATGGAGATGTCATGCAATCCATTATTCATTAGCGTTTGGGAGAGTGCCAAAAGACAAAAGTACACAATGACATGGTATTTAATTTCTCAATATTTATGAATCACCAATTTAAATCAAGTCCCCTCAGCTTTGTTTTAACCTCAAGTCTAACGCTGTGACAGTAGGCATCGATGTTATAAACAGTGGAAACTGTAATAATAAAAAAAGTGGATAATGTGCTCCTACTTAATAGAAATATACAAATCAATGTCTTACCTACTATTTTAATGCATGATATTTGGGAACATCCAGCTATTTAGCTGGACATTTATCAATATTAGACAAGAAAACCTTTTGTGACATCAAAGATTTCTACTGACAGATTTTGTCACGATATAATTATGTTTGAGAGACTACGCAACATAAAGCAAGGATAAATCCTTTACAATTATTGCATTAAATAAGAAACATGTATACAAATCTTGAAAGCAGCCAGAGCAGAAATCACACTCACTTTTCTCGTTGCCTCTGGGTCGTTTTTGGGTGACACTTTGAAGTGATGCACGCTGTCATCAAAGCATTTGAGAGTAAAAAAACAGCTGTCTTTGGCTCGGAACTACAACAGAGAATATCAAAAACATTCCCTTTAGCCAAAGTTATAATCACACAACGGTATAATATGTAATTCTTAAATGTTGTCATACCAAACACTGCGCATTTGTGAGGGATTTGCAGCCTTGTCTTCTGACATTATCAGCAGCATCTGACCTTCAAATGAAGGAGATAGAGGTGAGGTATTTGCTTTTGCAGGATGACTTTGGTTGATACCTGACACATTTATAATGATGGTTCAGATTCCTTTTCAATTCTTTTACTTTGCTTACTTTCAGCAACTTTTTTATCAAAATTTTACAGCACTTCCAATTATCTTGTGCTGACATACTTTCAAATTGATTCAAGGAGCACAGCCAAATTAAGAGATGCCACCTACTGTTTTGAGTACCAGGATATAACCCCATCTTGAAGGACGACCCAGTACGAGCGCCAGCCAAAAAATCTGGAGCTCTGTGAGAGAAGAATCAAGGCTCTGATTTTCATTGATTTCTATTTTTGTTCTTCTTTTCTCACTTCAATGGTGGCTGAGAGGGAGTTCAGCACTATACCTTACCTTCCAGAGGAGTCCCTCAAACTTTTTGACATGTCGGGTCATTCCCTGCAAGGACCACAGATGACAAACATGAAAGAAGTAAAAAAACAAACAAAGACCAACACAAAGTGGACGATTGTCAGCTGAGCACTCACTCGATTAACGTTGCTTTCAAGGACCAGCTTCATTGCGATGTCACTAGCCAGGTCAAACACTGTCTGTCCTGGGAGTTGTGCCAGCACAAAACAAGAGGCTTTAGTATAACAGAACACATTTATACAACTGAAAAAATGACTGATTTCATGATATTTAAGGGTTAACGACATCTGTTTACATCCAAACCATCCCCAGCTTTAACAGTTTTTACATTTTGTTAATAACGTTCAAATAAAGAAAATTAGCCAGAGTGGTTTTTTTTTTATTATTTGAGGTCAAACAAACTTTCTACTTAATCAGTCAGTTGCTATTCCGGTTTGGGTGAAGGACCTTGTGAAATTAGTGATAATTGTCTTTCACTTAACACCATAGTGAATATTTTTTTAGTAAAAGCAGCAATTTTAAAGGCAGTTGAGATACGTGTTTTTTAAATGATGATCTAGATTTTCTTACTGATATTCTTTTATAAATGATTGACATTTCTTTTTGCCTTTTAATGTGCCTATCCATCTGTGTGGTGAATGTGTGTGCTCAGAGGAATCAGACACAGAGCAAAGCTGTATCAGGTTTTTTGCTAAGAGTATTTTCTGCTGGATTACTCGCTGGTAAGATCAGTTCCTTGTTTCTTTTGATCTTGCCATGTGGGGAATATAGAATATATCAAGTTGTATCCTTTAAAGACAGGGGGGCTTTTGAGTCTTACCTTTCTTGTTTTTGATGTTGGGGCTTGCTCCACTTTTGAGCAGCTTCAGGGCACACTGCCTCTGGCCTCGATAGGCTGCAGAGTGCAGTGGAGTGTTACCCAGCAGATCTGTGCAATTGATATCTGGGGTCTTCTTCCTGCTGAGCTGCAGCGAACACACACAAGAAAAACAGATGGGTTGTCTGGTGTTAAAAGTCCTGCAGGTATATTATTTTGCTGAGAACTGAAGCCCACTCTTCTTCCTCTGTGTCTAAAAGCCAAAGGTATAATAAGGATGTTTTGAAGTTGTTTGAGGTGCTTATCACCAGTAGTTGTATAACCTACAGTGGATGGTGGTTGGCATGCCTCAAGGAAGCAAATATACTGAGGCCGTCAGTGGCAGCAGAAAAACATATTTTAGCAATCTGAAAAGAGGCCCACCTAAAGAAATCAATAACTATTTAAATGTAAGATATATTATGAATATTGCCGGCAACCATCTACTGTGGGTTTTACACTGATTGAATCCGAATCAGAATCAGAAATCCTTTATTAGTCCCAAAGCGGGGAAATATGAGGACCTCATACAAACCTGCTTAAAACAAATACTAACCATCCCTTTAAGGCTTAAGGCCGTCATCCATCTTCTGGCACATGTTACAAATACCCTTTTTTTCTACTGGCTTATTTAATGTCAGTTACATTTAAAGGGCATAGTCATCCGATACTTGTTTAGACTTGTAAATGTGTGAGGCAGTTTGAGAGTGTATACTGTAACACCCTAACATGCTCACAGTGACTAACACATTGATGGACTGAAATTGCCATTCCTATTAGATGTTAAGAAATATAGCACCCAGGAACAGGATTTTCATTCCACAATATTGACTGCAAAAACTGTCTTAATTAAGCTGAGGACATTCCACACTAGTAGTGGTGTTCCAGAATTTCCTTTCCTATTTCTGGTTGTATTAGATCAGTTATCAGCATGTTGCACAAACCAGCTGAGTTAGAGTTGAAAGCTCTCCTTCTCGTGCAGCTTCCAAAAGCTCCTCCTCCAGTTTCCTCTCCTCTGTTCTCTCCGCCGCTGATATCAATAAAACAATTTACAAGAAGAAAGGCAGCATGATTTAACAATATATACAGTATTTAAACAACTTCATTAAATACATATCAAAACACTTAACATAGAGATTCATCAATAAATGTTTTCAGAAAATTAGATGACAGTGTGTCTGTCTCACCTTCCAACATGCTTCTGATCTCTGCATTTTGAGTGACATCTTTGGGAATCTGTGCTGTCCCATTGATGACAGTAGCGCATGCATCATAGTGGAGCAGCAGCATGACAACCTCCTGGTCAATACGTGATTGGTTTATTTATTGATTGATTCGTTGAATGAATGGATGAATAATTGCATGCATGCACCAAACCATACTTATCAATAGAGAATAAAAACAGTAGAAAGAGGGAATAAGGTACCTTTCTTCCTGTGAAGGCAGCTTTGTGCAGCGGTGTATCTCCCACATTGTTCGGCAAGTTAACATCTGCCCCTGCCTTCAGAAAGTGAAAACACACAGGCAACACACATACTTGTTACCCATTCAAACATTCAAAATCTAAAGCAAGAATTGTTTTAAACACCTACCTTTAATAATTCCTCCACCACATTTTTGTGACCAAAGTAACAGGCCAAGTGAAGAGGCGTCCATCCAAGGTTAGATTTTCTTTTACCTGATAAAACAACATACTGTTTTAAACCAAAAATCGTGACTAATAGTGTTCCATAAAGTGTGACTCGTGTACCTCTGCAGTTTATATTGATCTGCGTCTCTTCCTTTATCTTGGACATAAGGAGCCTCTGAATCCCGGCTAGATCTCCGTTCCGAGCGAAACTCAGGAACTGCTCCTCTGGCTCCAGCTCCTCCATGGACCCTTGCAGAGGAAAGAACAGCACAAAGAGATGCTTTATGTTTCTGAGATTCAACTGTACATAAGAAGATGCTTTCAGAATGACACGTGCAAAGAGTCTCTGAAAAGAGATCTACTAGCATTAGAAAGGCCATGCTTATTACTCATTAGGAGCTAAATAGCAAGAAGATTCAGGAGCCTGTAGGTTATTCTATGGAGGAAACATCTGAATGATTTTGTTACTTCAAAACAATTACGCAAAAGAAAAACAATATCCTTTCTTGTGTTACTTTCATAAAGTAAAGGGACTCACAAGAAAAATACAAAGGTATAAGGTCTACAGCTGCAGTTAAAATTGTATTACTCACCTCTTCCAAACACCACACCTAAGTTTTGGAACCTAGGCTTTTGGCTAAAATGTGTGTGTGTCTCCAAACCAAAGCCAGTCAATGTGACAGCATCAGGTCAGGGAGCTTTTGAGTACTCTCTCTGAAAAGTAAACTGTACTTGATGAGTAAAAGCACTTGATCACTTTGAAAGAGACTCTTCAAACCTTTTGACTGGTTATATGAAATAATAAGTCGTCATCTCACTTTGTTTAGGGCATGTGATGACGAAAGCCACCACAGCCTGTTTTGCGATACAGTGAGTAAAAAACAACTGTCATAAATATTACACAACATGGTCATCAGACTAGCTGCTCAGGAAGGAAACCTCTCTTTCCCCTTTATACAGTCTAACTACACATGACCATATTTGCAGTTAAGGGTTGGTATGCAGAGACAAGACAACGCACGGTTTATGAAATGTCATGGAATGTCATGTGGCTATGACGAAGAATAAATTAACAGCATCGCCATCAGATGATAAAAAAGACGTCTGCATAAAGTGTGCTTGGCTGGCACTCAAACAGGTTTACCTGGGATAGGAAAGCATGTGACACTAACAGTTACTAAGCCTGTCTTTCTACCATACACTTGCAAACACCTGTGCACTTTAGTAACAGCATTACTGGAGTTTATGCAGAGCTTGATCTCCCATTCTTAATGTTTAAAATCACCTATTTATATGAATGTATTATATCTGGTTTCTCATTTCCCATCTTCAACATCTTTTTTTAAAATTATTTTAATAAACCAAAAATAGTTGAAGGCTATTTTAAAAAGAAAAAAAAAATGCACTTGTTATTTGGTTTTTTGACAGTCGGTCTGGAAAACACCCAATTTGAATACATCGCCTTGGGCTTTTTCACATTGCATGCTAAAATACCTTTTGCTTTTTATTCCACCACTTGTTAAAATGCAAAGACCCTTCATTTATTTGCGAGCTGTACAAGTTACTTTTTAGATAAATAATTACCATTAAAAACAAACTACAAGCATATAACACGGCTTTGCTTTCCCAGATGGCTTAGTCAACATACTATAAATAGACTCATAATAGTTTGGGGACGTGAACTCTAGACATGTTTTATAAATAATGTTTTGTCTAGCTCAAATCAAAACAGTTGTAGGCTAAATGTGTGAATTGTAATATAGCTTCAAGTCATGTTACCAGGTGACATGAAACCAGCGGATGTGTCCTACAGCTAATAATCATTGTTCGAGGGAGTGATCCTTCAGTTATGTGTAATTACTAATAACACACTGTAAACTAACTTAGTTCCAAGAACAAGTCATGCTGCAAACATACTTTGATAAATTATGTTAGGAGTATGTACTTAAAGTAGAGAAAGTAGAAAACGTGTCCCCTTTGACTGTTATAGTATGGTAATAAAATGTTTAATTAGTATTACTCATGTGCATTTTGAGCTTTTAACTGTTGATTGTTTTCATTGTTGGTTAAACTAACTTAATTTTTTCACCCTTACCTTTTTTATTGTTTGCAAACATTTTTTAAATATTGTCACAAAGAGACATTATCACAATTCTTGTTGTGTACAACCAACTGAAATTGTATTATAAACTACATAAACAATTATTTAAGCAATCCATAGGAAAATCAGCATTTGTTCACAGTTGGAGACATGATTTCTATATAAAAATAAAAAAACATAATTAATAAAAAAAAGTAGTTCCTATAGGCAAACTTCTCATGTGTTTGTGAAGTAACTTAAAGCTGTTATATAAATATGGTGAGGTAAAACAATAATATCTTCCCCTCTGAAATGCAAGTGAGGTAGAAGTACAAAGTGACATGAAAAGAATTGAGCAAAGGAATGTAGGCTACATTTGTTTATTTACATTCCCCTTCAGCAAATCATGAAAAGTAAACAGGAATATCAGACACTTACTGCTGTTTCTGTTCCAGAAGTCAAATCCTCAGCCCCCACACAGGCCCTCTGTGGAGCTGCATGTGATGTCTTAAGCCCCCCTGAGCTGTTTCCTGCTGCTGGCCTGCAGCACACAGACTCCGACACATCACACTGAACACACTGTCACTCACACATTTCACATGATCTTCTTCAACCGACACCGAGCTGACTGATGGCGAAACAGCTGTCTGTCTGTGTCACACATCCACCGCTGTTTTCTGTTTACACTGGCATCAGCTGATCTCTTCAAAGCGGAACTCACCCGTGAACGCAATAAACCTTTCAAAATAAAAGCACTACTCGTTTTCCTAAACGCTGAATACATTTTCAAGTGACATTTGAATGAATAGTTCTTTAATACAAAATGAGCAATTCAAAAGTGTTGATTTACAAGAGAACAGAATAACTCTTCACGCTTTTACTTTGGCGTTGTATTTTTCCTAAAAGCTTTTATTTTGTTGAGTGAAAACACGTTGCTAACCTTTGCCCTGGAAGCTTTTAAACTTCCACTCAGGATGAGAGTCAACATGTAGTCCATGCATTTGCATTACATTTCATGTAGTAATCCGTTTTTTAACCCAAGTATATATTCATGTTTTCATTTTCTTGGACAAATGGACGACATCATAAATCCGGAAAATGACGGAGATCTTCTGGCTCAAGTAAGATATCTTTGCCTTTGCAAGCTGTCTGATAAAGTCAAGACAACTTGGCAAGTTTTGTAGGCTGTCGTTCAATGTCCGTTTTGTTGTAGCCTAGTCATTTGGCCTTCAGAGAAATGTGCTATTAAGCCAAATACAGTATTGGCAGGTGAACCATGAGGTCCAACAGCAGACCGTTTAAAATTGTTCACACACACACACACACACACACACACACACACACACACACACACACACACACACACACACACACACACACACACACACACACACACACACACACACACTGCAGGTTGTTACCAAGCTGCCTGGCTTCATTAGCACATTGGCATGTGTTAATGTTTGAAGCTCAGCATGTGCTGCATGGTTCACACTGAGGCCAAACGTCACCTCAGTGCATCCAAACCAGCATGCAAAATAACAAAGGCATGAGTTGTGCTTCAACAGATCCCACTCCGTTTTTCCATTTCCTTTTCAATAACGCTAGTTTACTCATATTGTTCTCAGGTTTTCAGGTTTTCCATTGAGGATTTAAATTTAGTTTTTAATTTCTCTACTTTCTTTTATGTATATTTATATTTTCCTTCACTTTGATATGTATATATTTACAGTTTTGTTTATTTTCTAATGTTGACATACATAACATGTGCCTGTTGAGAAGCTTAATGGTCATTGGAGAATGAGTGTTTATAATTGTAACGTTTTATTTTTTGGTGGTAAGTAAAGTGTAATGCACTTTTAAAGACTCAATGCTGCATCAAAATGGACTATATTGCATGAAAATGCACTACACTTTACTAACCAAATATTGTAAAATGTTGTTTTTTTGCATACTGCCCAGTTTTGCCAGCAGGTTTTTATTTTATTTTTGGGGAAAATCAAATGATTAGTTCTGTGACTAAACTGAAGTTACTTGAAGTGTTATAATATTGACTTTTACTCAGTCCCTGCTTTTGGATTTTGATGATGAATGAAAGAAAGAAACTAAATCTTTCATTACTCGTCCTATGAAAAAAGGAGTATGACTTTAGCCCTTCATCTCAACAGACGCATATAACTTTTGAATTTGCAGTGTTTTTGTTTCCTCTCTTTTAGATTGAAGAGGTTGAGGCATTGTCTTCTATATATGGGGATGAATGGTGTGTCATAGACGAAGCATCCAGAATATTTTGCATCAAAATATCCAATGACTCGGAGGAATCAAAACTGACAGCATGTTTGCAGGTAGATGAAAATAAACCTTGCATATATTAATCACAAACCCCTGGCATTGTTTGTTTGGTTTCCGGTTTTATCATTTTCTTGTTATTGATCAGATAATTCTCCCACCTGATTATCCAAGTGCCGCCCCGCCCATCTACCAGATCAAGTGAGTGTTGAGTCCGAGACCCTTTCAAATTTAATCTTACGAAGATCTGTTAAACTGATAGAACAACATCTCCCTCAAAAACCCACTCGTCCTCCTACTCAATACCCTCTGTTTGCTCTCGGCTTTTGTAGTGCCGCGTGGTTACGAGGCCTGGAGAGGACCAAATTGGCAAACAGCCTGGAGGACCTCTATGTGTGAGTGCTTTTTGACTTCACGAGGAGGCTTTGTATGGGGATATTATCCACAACAAAAGCTTTTTATCATGGTTGTTTCCAAATTGCAATCTTTTGTAGTCCGTCTCTCAGAGAATCCACCCTCATATGTATTAATGTCAATTTCAACAGGGAGCATGTGGGGGATAGCATCCTCTATCTCTGGGTTGAGAAAATCAGAGAGTTCCTCGTCGACAAATCCCAGAGCTCAGAAACAGGTAAAGTGTGAGAAGATTAAATTCTTGTTGAGGGACACACTTCCTCGAGCTGTTTGTAATGACTTGAAATGAAAGTTTGACATCCAGTGGTGCAGTAGAGTTTTCTTCATACACAGCAAGAGCATGACCTTTTGTTGTACTCATTTCCTCACTAAGTTCACTAAAGTCCTTATTTTTCTGATAGCTTTCCTGGTGGCTATAGGCTAAGCATTGTGTGAACTTGTTCGGCAACAGGTTGGATGTAATAAATGCTAATTTTATGACATTTTTAATAAAAAGTCTCGCCCAAAGCTTCAAACTTTTAAAAATAAACCACCATCTGAGTTCAGTGAAGGCCATGTGTCGCTTCTAAAACAGCCGCATGCACATCGTTTCACACGAGGAGAGATGTAAAGCTTGGCAGACCTGCGGTGCCTGGTTACGGTTTCTAAGCTCTGAGTGGACAATATATTACCGGGCATGGTGTTTTGCTTCCCCAACAATCTTGACCACAAATGAATTTCCACACAGGTGAACAGCTTTGCTTTGATACTCTTTATCAGTGAGTTATTATCCTGTCTTATTAACAAATATTCGTATCAAAGATCCAGATTAATCTCCTACTTAATCTTTGACTTAATGCGTCTTCTATATAAGTTCTCCTAAGATCTGCCTCCATGAGCACAACGGCTCTCTGATGTGGTCTAAAGCTGTGATAAGATGAGCACAAAGGCCTTTAGGGGCATAACAAAAAACCGTAGGTGTCTGACTTTGAGTGACTGCATTGAATTAAGATCTATATCTATGTAATGGCTTCTGTTACCTTGACACAGTCTTTTGAAGTGTTCAAAGAAGAAAAGATTCCAAAATTAAAGTTTTTGTGTTAAAGTGCTACCGTGCATCATGTCTTCATGGGGAGTCTGCTCCGTCGGTTATCTGCAGCCGGGCAGCAGTATCCATTATTGAGGCAGACTCGCTTCTAAAGCAACAAGCCTGAAACATATTAACTCTCTCCACCATTGTTGTGTGGTATAAATTGTACTCTCGCTGCGATTCTTGTGGTAATAAGTGTTACTAGTCACAGCACTTTAGCTCAGTGGAGCGTGAGTGACAGTTTATTCCCATTCAAATGGCTCCCAAGGACATCGGGGAGAGAGGGTGAAAGACAGGGAGATGGATAAGACTGGAAATGCACATTACACTGAAAAGGGAGCAAACATAACAGAGGATTTTAATAGCAAGAGAAATGATGATGATGAGTTCTAATTGAAAAGACCAGACAAAAAGCCACTTAAATACGAAGTCCCCTCCTTTTCCTGTCATTAATTCTGGGATCATGTGTGCTTCTATTTGTGCTTTTACACGTGCAGAATAATAAACAAGCAGGCTTTAATCAGCTTCACATTGTTTACCGCGAGTTATATTCAAGAACGGTTAATTGATTAATGCAGTTGTAGTCCATAAAGTCTATAGATTTGCACCCACCACAACTTTGATGAATTTAGGACTAAGCTTGTTTTTTTAAATAATCCGTTCTTCCCAATTTTGTATGTTTTCCCTAAACCTAAATTGCATCTAGATTTATAAAGAACAAGTGTGCCACAAATCGAATTAAATCAATATGTATTATAGCCCCAAATCACAAGAAATGCCTGAAAGGGCTGTACAAAGCAACGACAAAAACAAAATACAAATATCTTAGCACAGAAATTATAAAAACGTATGTATGCAAAACCAGACAGATGCGATGCTGATGTAGATGGAAACTAGATGACGTGGAAGAAGCCTGTTGATGAATTCTGAGGGTTTTTGGTATTTTCATGGATTTGTAGACGATAATAACAATTGCAAATAACCGCAGCCTTATCCCGTAACTACCAGCGCTTTGTTAGTGTGTTTCTCTTTTATTTTGAGGCCTGACATTTATTTAAATGATTTGATATATTAATCTGATGAAATATTGGCCTACCATAAAACCATACAGCACATTGGTTATGATAGTGTAACTGTTTACAGGCTGTGCTCATACCTCTGTTTCCTTGATAACAGAGCATCTGTCTTGTATGCACACTGAGTCAAACTTTCCTAACCCTTTTGTAAACATTATATGAGCATTTTCATTGGCCCTGAAAACCACAGTCCTGCTCTCATAATTGGTTTCCTCTATTATGAATTGTCTGCTTGAAATCATAGGTTATGAAACCATTTAGGTGTAAATGTTAAGGTGATGTTAATTTGGTAATAAGTTGCTCAGTGGGTGTCTTTTTAATGACAAGCTGCCTGGTTTGGAGACCTTTAATAGGCACCAGGTTTAGGATTTAATCAAACAAACAAACAAACATTGTTTCTGCATCAGTGAATCAACCAGAGAATGTGAACATGACGGCAGAGGAGGAGGAAGAGGATGATGATGATGAAGAAGACATGCCAGACTTCAGGAGTCTCAAGCTGAACACAGAAAATGCTCATCTGTTTATGGATCCTGCAAAAGGTACCTCTCATTACAGTTTAATATATGGTTGGATATTGGATTTAGTAGTCAACACAGCCTATTTTAAAATGACTGTTTTATTTTGTGTTGCATTTTGTCCCGTAGATGAAGAGCCACCTCCTATAAAACATGGAAACACCTTCACAGACCGACGCAGCACCTTCCAGCCTCACTTAGCACCTGTGGTGACTCCCAGACAGGTAACTTCAATCAAGATTATTATTTAAACATTATCACACAAGACAGAAAAAGATAAATAGACAACATAGTTATGAGTTTTTCAACTGAAAAGATTCCAAATTGGGATTTTGTTTTTCAATCTTGCTCATTCCTGCATGTTAATCTCACTCAGTGACCTTTTGATAAGATACCCACTTGTGTTAAAAGCTTCCACCTGCTGAGAAGTGCTTTTCAGACAACAGGCTTACAGGTGCAGCCGACTGAAAACAGATGCATGGAGTAAACTGACCTGCACAGCATTTACATATTTTATTGTACTATTGAAGTTTCTTCCTTCAACTACAGAGACGCACGCTATATCCCGTAGAGTTCAATATTAAACTATTAAAACAGAAAGTGTGAAATTAAAAACTTTGAAGTGCTTTTTTATTTCACACACTTGAAGAAATTAATTTTGTGCCGATATATTTTAAATATTAGTGTTTTAAAAAACGTAGAAATATAGTTTAGAATTGTATTTGGAGTTCAAGAAGCAGGAGTATTAACAACAGCTTCCAAGATGTATGTTTTTAAAAATCAATTTTTGAAGTCTATTTCTATAAACTGTATTATTTGTCAATATAAATCAAATATTAAACTGACCAAGAGATGTTCCAAACAGAAACGGTTAGGGCAGGAAGTAAAAACAGTTGGCACACTTCCTTGTTTCCTAAAATGCAATCAATAAAAATGTCATAAAATAAATGAGTTGGTGGAAAAAATCATCATGAACTTAAAAATAAGCTTAAAAGGAAATGGTCTGTTCAAATGATGAAGTACATCTTAATAAGGTTTCACAAATTGTATTAAATATTCTATATTTTTGCCTACTTTATTCATGCCTATATTTTGTATAATGTCTTTTACATTTTTTTTATATTAGACATTTTGAACCCCATAAAACTGGTATGACCACATCCCCATACCCCTAATGTAATGAATCCTGTTGAGGCTGTGCATATATTATTAATTTATCATTAAATTAATATGCTTTCTTTTCATGGTCACACATATGAGATGATAAATATATTTAATTTGAATGTATGTTCCTTGTAAGTGATATGGGTCTTTGTCACTTTTCTATAGAAATGTAAGATAATCAGCAAAAAGACACACTTTTTTTTTAGTCATGATAACAGAAGATCATTCATGTTTAAAACTATTACATAAGTAGACATGCCTCCCTGTAATCTGCCAGACCATTAGTTTACTAATTACTAAATATATTTTTAACCATTCAAATCTTCCTTCAAAAACAGTTGAATAATGCTGTTTCGTGCATTAGTCAGCAGCATCAGACCTGGGAGGTTGTCATCTGCACAGAAACGGCATCACTTTCAAACTCTCTGTTTTGAAATGTACTCCCTTTTTGCTAACACACATCCACTCAGGGTTTCATTATGACAGCAGTTTATATTGAACACTGTGCTGAAGCAGAGTGCAGGATGAATTCCTTGTCTCAGCAGTTTTTACTTATAATAGAGAAGATGTAAAAGCATGTGAGAGGGAAGTGAAGAATGAGTAGGTTGCTCATGTTCCACCTGTCGTCTGTTGCAGGTTAAAATGGTCCTGGAGAAGCTGTATGAGAACAAGAAGATTGCTAGTGCCACTCATAATATTTATGCATACAGGTCAGTAAGGTCACATATACTAAATATGACCAAACATCTGTAATGGCTCCATTATGCAAATCACACTACCCTCATATTACTGTTATAGTGTTCTCATTAGTACAAAAGGACGAAAAGGCATTTCACTCTTTCTAAAGGCCAAATCACTGCATTGGGGTCATTAAAAGCTCCAGAGAAATGTATTTAAATGTCTAAGCCTCCTTCTATGGGAATGGACTTCTATGTCTTTATGTGGGTGCAGTTGTTTTCCACATAGTCTTATGAGGTCAATGTAGAGCGGCTCATGCGCCGCCTGGGTGGTCATTACTGTTGACATTTAAAGAGGCTGCCGGTGTCACATCGTCCTTCTCTTACAAAATGACTCAGTGCTCTACCACCTAATGCCAAGCTGTTGGGGTTCTGTCTTTTGTAGGATTTACTGCAAGGACAAAAACAGCTTCCTGCAGGACTGTGAGGACGATGGCGAGACAGCTGCGGGGGGGAGGTTGCTCCATTTACTGCAGGTGATCAGTTCATTAATAATTTGACCAAACAGATCACTCTTTCAGCTGAATACTAAACTGCATGTTGCCTTTGACCGAAAAACGTACCAAAAGAACTGATGAGTGAGTCAAAGCTGCACATATTACGTTCATCTCCAGAACTGATGACACATTGGTATTTTCATGACTATATCTAAAATGATTCTGATTCCTGCATGCTTGATTTGCCGTCTGTTCTAAGCCACCTTGTGCTTTTTCACAGTCTGCACAAATTGGCTTCTGCTGTGGCTTTAAACTGGGATTGTTATGAGTAGAGGTTGAATGCCACAGAGTCTGAGATTCAACCTTTATCTCATATCCTGTGATAGTTTAGCAACTTGTCTGTCATAAATGTTTAAAGAAATTGTTCTTCATAAAAAATATATATATAAAAATATGTATTGTATGAAATAGATCAAAGTGATCCCAGTGATTTACCAAAAGATAGACAGTGCATATTCATGCTTATTACAACACTTTGACAAAAATGCATTCATATAAAGATGGTGAGGCAGGTTATTGCGCTGTATATTTGGAATATTTTGATTATGAAGCCACCAGAAAGGCTGATTTAGCTCAAATATATTTGAGGTGCTGCCTCTAACAAAAATGTTCATGATTCATTCAAATGACATTTAATTTTTTCCAATAATTTGCCATTTCTTTAAGGAAACAGGAGGGACCAAAAATAGGTGTATGATTGTAGAGGAGGATTTTGGAAAGGCGCTGATGAATGGAAATGGAACAGGAAATGGGAATCGGGTAGCAGAAGGTAAAAACATTTGCAGGCAGGAATAGCTCGGAGAATAAGGTGGCTGGTAGGTAGGAAAAGAAACAAGCAGGAGTACAGGCAGGCGATGATCCTGGGACACAAGGTTACATAAGCCACAAAAAATAATAAATCACTGGAGATTTGAATTTATCTGGCATGGAAGCGCAACGACTGAGGATGAAATAAGACTGGTTCAGGAGCCGAGGTGGGTACAATGCGATCTGACGAGAGGCAGGTGAGGAGACAGGAAGAGGTAATGAGCCGAGTGAGGACATGTGTTCCAGGTGATCAGAGCCGCCAGGAGCCAGAGGAGGGGAGAGCATGGACACACAAACACACACACACACACACACACACACACACACACACACACACACACACACACACACACACACACAAACGACATAAACAGAGGCAACACAAGAAAACACTGAGGACTCTTCGCTATTATAATTCAAAGCAGGATTTCAATGTGGGTTAATACTGGAGAAGTGACAGCTGGAGACAAATTGTGGATGGTGTTGAAATGTTTCCACTGAAATTTCACAAAGCAAAAACAACATTTGCTTAAAGTTTGTTTGGTAATGAGATTTTTTTACAAAGTTGCAGTTTGAGTTAACTGTCAAAAAGTAATGCTTAGTTTGCTTTTAATGCAGCTTTAAATGGGTTGCTTCACAGCTCCATTGGTAGTACTGGGGCTAAGTACCTGCTGCCATGGACGCTGGTTCGGAAACAACTTTCGGCCCCTTGATACGTTTTATCCCCCAATCTATCTTTCTAGTTAAGGCTTAAATAATCATTAAATAAAGAGAATGAACAATACAGCAGTTTCAACTAAATACATACAGCGTACGTAGTGGACGATTGGTATGGTATTTAAGTGAGACACAGCTTAAGAGGCTGCTAGGCTGTAATTTGGTGTTTTGAGCTAAGAAACATTGACTCAATTGACAATCGGTGAACAGAGAAAATATTCACATCATAAAGTATGAGACTGCAGCAAATGTGATTATAAAAGTGTTGTTGCCAACTCATTTTCTGCTTGACTAAGTAGTTAGTGGACTAATTGTCTGAGCCCCATGAGAACATGTGAAAAAGTGTTTCTTCATCATCACGATAACGCCACCACAAACCAAAGCATGCAAGACTGTCATTTATCTCTATAGCCAGATATCTGCAGATAAACATCGTTAGACCGAAAGCCACTGGATCCAGAGTTAAAAGAGTAATGTGATTGTGGAATTTGTCCCATAATAATCTTTACTTCAGGTTTTTGTCATTAATTGCTTTTAGCCTGTTGGGGTTGATTTCATTGTTGTACCTCACCATCATGATCTCTTATAAAGACTCTTCGAACTTTACATTGGGACATGACCTCATTAGTATAACCCGCACCACTCGTATTTACAAAATCTCCCCTCTGTCACTCAGAGAAATAGCTCACGATGTTACTTTCACACAATTACTGATCTTCTCGTATCACATTTCAAAAGAGGTACTAGTTACTGTCTTGTGCTGTCAGATGGCATTGTGAATCACACACACCCACATCACACTGAAATTGCCCACACACGTTTGTCTTCCCGTAATACTGAATGAAGGCCAGTGAAAGGTTTGTGACAAAACAAAAAAGTTTCCCGTATCAGAGCTCAGCTGTGACTTGAAGTAGTTCTGTCATCCTCATTAACCAGTAGGTTCTGAGTCATGTCAGAGCTTCTCCAGATGACATCCATGACGCTTGTCAAAGTTTATACTCATTCATTAGATGACGGCAGTCATCCAGCCAGTGTGACCCTGTTGGAGAGATAAATTAGTGTCAACTAGTGCATTGGATTCTTGGTGAAGCTGTGATTTGCTGCACAGAATTCAGATGAGGCAATCTGAGCAACTTAACAACACATCGCTCTACACAGACGGACTCAATAAATTACAAAAAGCATTTATAAAATCTTGGAAGTGTGTGCTCGTAAGTTTCAGGATGCTTGTCAAGCAGTGTGCATCAAATTTAATCTATTTTCCATGCTTCCAGGTAAGATCTCAGCCCAACAAAAACATGTTTATCCTTGTGATCATTCATCTTTTTATTAGAGCTACTTTATTAGATATTTTTATATTAAGGTAATAATCTCAAAGCCTCAACATGTAAAACGTGTGTATGGTCACCATCTATGGCTGAATGGGTTGAAACAATATGGATTGATGACCAACTGCTCTACGTCATTGCATTTGCAGTATTACAAACTGAGTGTCTTTGGCGACATTCCCCCGGAAATATCACAGTGCAACTATCTGGGGATTCAGATCCAAAATCACACAAAGGCGATAACCGCTTATAGCTGTAACATTAGGTCAAGGTCTTTTCATTCTGTCCTTTTTTACGTGGTCAAGTACCCCGACCACATTGTATGGATCAAAAACAGAACATACAGTAACAGAACAATGGTGCACAGCATGGCTAAAGTAGAAAAAGGTTAAACTCTAACTTTTGGCTTTCCTGTAGCTTTAGTGTGAAAGGGTTTGCCTCTTGAATAAAGCCACAGAAAATTATCACCGCACTGCACACCTCCAGCTTAATTCAAGGGAACTTCTTTTTATTCAGCTCATTGTTTTGTTTTCACAGCCTGTTCTACCTAATTTCATTAGTATTGTTTTCATACCTTTGCTCTGAAACAGCCTGTTCTCTTCCTGCCCGGCAAAAAACAACAAACACATTTAACATGTAGCGGGTAAACATAGCGGCACATTTATCAGACATTTCCCTGAGCAGTTGGTCGATGCACAGACACAGCTGATAAGAAAGACGACGGTAGACTTAAAGAAAACTTCAAATGAATGCTAATGTTGCACTTTATTGGTCCTTTTACTCCTTTATCACAATCGCAAAGTTATAAAACGTGTTGTTTACTGCTTGTCCTGCTGCAAAAACACAAACAGACTTTACATATTTCATTTTTATCATTTTCTGACAATTTTCTCAAAACCTAGGAACTACCTTTCATACTTGCTTATCTTAACCTTATGCAGAGCTACAACGTCTTGCATTCAAAATGTTACTTAAGGTAAATCACAAAACAATTAGGAGCATAATATGCTTCAGTAACAAATCTTAAAGTACACAAAGTACATTTCCATGTGAATGTAACTACACTCATAGCACCATCAATGCATTATAGCAAATTAAAGAGGTGCCATCAGTTCATTTCTGCAGCTGACTGACCTACTGTAACGGAGTGATGGCATCAGGTCGGCTGTCTTCATGCCCATATCTCATCCTTTTCAACAACACACTGATTAATCCTCTACTTGTCACACTCTAAGCGTTCTGAGCAATTTTCATGAAGAGCTTTCTCCTTAATCTATTCTTCTCTAATCTCATTCCTCTCCACAAGCTTTTCTTCCTGTTTCCTCATTCAGATTCCTGCTCTCTGCCTCTTAATGTGGAAGTGTGAGGTGATGAATAAAAAAAAGGATCTGATTAATAGAGTTGGCAGCCGCGGCAGATGTGGATGAGTCCCCTCACATGACACATTGCACTTTTGTGTGTGTTGCTTAGCAAAGTCAAATCCCTTATTTATCTTAAGGGGATAGTCTGACAATTTGGGAAATTTGCGCATTTGCTATTTATCAGGAGTTTTGTGATAATATGAATGACGTTGTTTGTTTAGTAGAGAGATGCAGGATGCAAAGGCGTAACGGCTGACCTTCATTCAAAGTTATAAGAATAATAATCTTGTAACATTTGATCCATTGTTAATAAACCAATATTGATTTGAGCAGTTTATTGCACACTATTGTTTCGATGGTCTTTTTATGACTGCTTTTTACAGGTCTGAAATTGCCATGTGGATTATAAACATTTGTTATTTGAGTAAATATTGATGGTTATTTTACGGGTATTCATATCTTTAATAAACAGTGCTAGTTAACTACCAAGGGAGTGCTCTAATCTCCATGATTTTAGGGGTGATTTATAGATGTTTTAACCTTACAGTGTGTGCGCTAACTCTGCTAAGAATTCCCTGGTGCCAGATGTTTACACACGATGAAAGTGAAATATATTTCTATATCTAAGTCTGTGAAGCACATCCAAAAAGGGAAATATTTTGGAGGCTCAGACCATCAGCTTTAGACTGACAGCTGATGGCCTGAACCAGATACATTTAATGAAGATTCATCCACCGTATCGCATCTGGTGTGAAATATCATGCTGGTGGCCAGGGAAGGGGTGTTGTGTCCCAGTTTCATTTTGTGAATCTCTTGCCAGCTTGTTGAAATTCACTCATTTCACATTTTCCATGTGTTTGTCACCGCAGATTCTGGATGTGCGAAACGTCATGGTGGTCGTGTCTCGATGGTACGGAGGTATTTTGTTGGGTCCTGACCGATTCAAACACATAAATAACTGTGCTAGAAATATCCTGGTGGAGGAAGGATACACTGCCTCCACGGTGAGAAACCCTTAATATCACTCTGTCATCTTACACTGACATGTCATCGGTCAAATTTGACTTTTCTGACAGATTCCCTAATGCTGGGAAACATTTGATGTCTTAGTATTTTAATTGATTTTTACTCAGATATTTATTCAATTATCTCAAAACAAATAGATTTTTTGTCTATTTTGACAACCAAAGCAGATTCTGAAAGTCAAAAGAGGACACCCTGTCAGACAGTTAACCATTACAGGTTATAGTTTAACATAGATGCATTATAATCATATAGCGTGTGTGTAGGGCTTGCTTTGTGTTTCCATATTACTCTTCAGGTGCTGTCACATTATGTATTGGTCCATTTGAAGTCTCTGGTTGCCACATGTTCTGGAGATCAAACAATCTCTTCTGGCTCTCAGCGGCCTGAAGTTAGGTCCAGTCTGCTTTGAAGTCGTCTTTGTGTTTGGCAAAGTTATTCCATTGATAACATGATTGACTTTTGAGCTGCTGCCACAGACAGATTAAAGGTAATGCAAACCTAGACTTTAAAAAATCCTACTCCATCAATTCAGAAAAAATCCAAACTTGATTTCAGTCCTGACAACAAAGGCACAGTTCCCATGTCGACATCAAGCCAGGACTGTTAGACAGCTAATTAGAAGTCACTGCCTGTGGGCGGTGAAAGTCTCCTTAGAGCAGCTATAAAAAATAAAAAACGTACAGTTTTTCAAATGTATTCTGAAAGAAACTTCTTAATTTGATTTCTTCTTTTTGTGATGATAGCATGGACTTTTTAGTGACCTGAAAAAAAAAAATCTACAATGCCTCTTGACTGAATTAAAATGCTTATAAAAAGATGTGATGTTTTGAGGTTGAGTTTGGATCAAATGTTATACTGAGAGTGTTTTGATTAATACAGAATGTAGCGCTGTCTGACCAGTGATGTTGAACATTGGTCTTGAAATGTTCATGCCGATAAAGCCTCTTTGAATTTGAACTTCAATAAAATTGCCAAGAGTCATGAAAATAGGAAGCATGGATAGGAATCCAAAATATGAGCCCTAATTGACCCTAGAGGTGAAAGTGTAAATTGGAAAAACAGATTATTTTGGGGGAAGAGATGTTGAGAACATTTTTGGTTTAGTGTATTTGGAGAGAATTTAGGAGAGAAAAAGACTGAAGAGAACAAGAGCTGAACAGCCAGTTTTAAACCTCAGGAACTCACAAATTACAAGGTAGCTAACACTTTGGTCATTACACTCATTAAAACAATAACTAGTCTACATCCTGTTGGCCACAACTGATGGGAAACTCCAACCCTAACAGGGAGGGAAACATTATTTAAATGGTAATTGGGACGACGAAGTGGTGAGTGACTGGTTTAGAGCTCCATTGCAAACACCAATATAATGGGGCATGCATATTAAAATGTTCCACTCTGCTGAATGAAAGAAAATGATCATTTTTGCTCGCTTTTTGTCCAGACATGCTTGTAAACTGCTGAAAGGTCTACAAGTTGGCCGCCTGAATTGTTAGAGCAATAATTAGTGGGAGGATGTTTTATAAGCGTACTGGAAATCACAATGTTTGGTTTGATGCAATTATTTGAATACATTAAAGCAGTAGGGTGCATGCCAATCAGTACATTGCAATTTGCACATTTAAATAAGGAAGGGAATCACAGCAGGCGTTCAGGTAAAAGTCTCTGTCACAAATTGAGTCATGAGCTTTAAATCAGCACTCAAATCCTAAACATGGGAAAAGCTTTGGCACCATTAAGTGCGGTGCTAATGTAAGATAATTATAAGTCTGTTCAATTTCTGCAATCTTTTCTCGTGTTTTACAGGATGAGGCCACCAAATCTGGAGCGAAGATCAAAAGGCCAAAAAACAAGAAGATGAAATGAATATAAGAGGAAGATAAAAAGACTTTTATTCAAACACATTTTCAGCCTTTTGAGAAGGTTGTTTAAATGGTGTCTTAATGGAGTCAAACAGGGTTTTTTTTGCAATTGCAAATGATGTATTCAAAATCATAAGTATTTCAATATATTTAAGCAACGTTTAATTATTTTAGCTGTTCACCTCAACTCTGGAGCTTACATCATAGCATTTTGACTGAGAAGCGTTGAACTGAAATGTTTTCATTAAAACAATCAAACCTTGAGACTTGTGCAGAAATTACGACTTTGACATCTTCATAGACAGTTCACCCACACCAGGGTTAGATTCAATTGATTAGAAAACCAAAGAGTCATTACACACTTGAAAAGAGGATTTTGTTGAGGATAAGACATCTTTTTTCACCATTCATTTCAAATAGTAATGCTCCATTCTGTCTTGATGTCGAAGTGTGAATAACATATCCTTGTATATATTGGAATTTAGCTTTCAGACAATCGGCTCGTTAATGAAATTCATACACAATTCATTCAGCGTTTCCAAGAATAAGATCACATAGCTCAACAAAATGAATTTCACTGAGTGTCATCGACAAAAACACTCTCACGCTCGCACATAATCCACATGAGCGTTTTCCCCGAAGCATATGAAAAGAATATGAAGCCATGCTTTTAAAGTCTGCTTAAACATTCCACTTTTCACAGTTCTCCTGTAGCATTTACCCCACATTGACTCCTGTGGGATTTTGCCTTACCTCTTCGTTTTGGTGTCTCTTGATGCCTGGCTGAATCACAGTCTGCATACGAAGCACTCTGGGGTTGGCTTTAGACAGCAGAGAACTGCTTTCTAAAAATATACAGGGCTCATCATCGCCCTTGGCAGTTTATTTTACCCCACCACAATCCGACTATTGTGACACAAAACAAATATCTGGTTATCTTGAGGGAATCAAACTGATATCAGTATCCAATGATGACATTTCATTTAAATGAGAATATAAATGACACTCAAGAGAGTTTCTTGAAATTTCCTCCATTTCTGTGTACAAAGCTGCCTGCTCATTTCAACCATTGGGTATAATTAGAGCTAATTCACTTAAAAGACTTGTTTCCTCCCTGACAGGCTGTCATCATGCTGAACACATTATCTCAGCCCCTAATTGTATTTATAGAGGCTTGCGACAAAAACGCATGGACATAAACTCATATTCAGAGCTGAGGAGAATATTCAGCCCACTTCAATCTTAAATGTTATCCATATGGTGCAACACACCATTTTGCAGCAAAGTCCGAGAATATTAATACAGTTTCATAGCATGCAAGCATTCATCCTATTATTGTGATTATTAATAATAATAATAATAATAATAGTAGTAGTACTTTTTATATCACCAGTCTCTCGCCCCCTGTTTTATTTTATAATGTTGTATTTATATATTTAATAACGAACAATTATTAAGGGCTTGAAGCAACCTTGGTTTTATTTTTGAATGAAAACACACACAAAAAAATGATCATGGAGTTGCAGCTTTTTCAAGATGGTAACTGACTTTGTTTGTTGATGCTTCAAATTCTCTCTCATTAGATTATTCTATCTGAGTTGCTGGGGTGAATTAATATGTATTGATAGGCCTTTTGTATAAAAACATGGAGACAAATAATAAAAAAGGGAAGAATACGACGGTAATTCGTGGTGTTTCCTGTCTTCGTGAAGTGAACATTGACCTCAGAATCTCTGAATGCAAGAATTGGATGCTTGGTTTGAATACTGATCAGCTGATGCAGACCGGCTCCTCGCAGACATCTTGCTGGCTGAAGCTCAGGTCATTTCATCTCGGTCTTCTTCAGGTGTGTGGACCCCTTCAGCTTCTGACTGCAGACTTCAGCCTTTGATCAGTTGCTGCGCGGACAAAGGGGCATCATGTCAAGGTCGAAGAAATCACTCGAGTGATACCGGAAATGGTGAGAAATACAAAATAAAAGTGCTGGCATTTGACACCTCTTTGTTTCAATAACAACCCGAGTATGTGTCGAAATGTAACTGATTATACTATATTTTGGAGGGCTTTAATGTGGTGAAGAACCAACACACTATTATTGTTTAATGTGGGCTTGCACAAGCTTTTAGACATGTTATCTGTCTTTATTTTGGCAGTTTATTAGGATACACTTTGTATGTGGCTTTGAATGTGGATAAACTGTAAAACATTATTATCTTTAATTTAACAAACTGCTACCAAGATAGGCTACATATTAAAACATGTTGGTATTATTTTCTGCAAGGTTGCTGTAAGACGTTTATTTTGTAAGAATGAGCGGATACAGCACTTATTTTGTAGTATGGCTTGCTTGACATGGGTGACAAAACCAAGCGTGAGAGCCGCTGTACGCGCACATCCAGCAGACAGCTGTGTCAAAAACCCTCCTGACCAGAGAGAGGAGCGAACACCCAGAGGATCTACAAATATCAATATCAAAAATTAAGATTATATTTAAATGTGTATCTGTCTTAAATTTAGGAAGAAAAAATGGAAGATTTGGAAAAAGTATTAACATTTAACCACAGGTCTCCAGTCATTTTGGACTCCTGTCCAAAGTGGAGCGGAAGGTTCGGGCGTTTAATTGGACTTGTGCGTTGTTTCTGTGCTTGAAATGAAACAGGTCTACAATGGTTGTGGCTTTATATTAACTATGAGCGCGCATATTCTGGAGTCCAACTCCAGCGGCAACTTGACTCCAGCTGTTTCCGAGGCTGGGACTGTCTTCCCGGGCTACCTGGCGGTGATCTTATCAGTGCTCATGGTGACTTTGGTTGTCGTTGTGGTGGCTGGAAACGCGCTTGTCATCATGGCTTTTATTGTGGATAAATCCCTGAGAAATCAAAGCAACTACTTCTTTCTGAACCTTGCTATATCTGATTTCCTCGTGGGTGAGTTGGTACCTCCTCTTCTTCTTTGTGTCTCTGTCATGTCGCTGAAATCTGGCTCTTTCAAGTCTCTTGTTCCTCCCTATGAATGGAGAAACACTAAAAGGCTATTTCTGCACGCCCCGAACCAATTGTTATTTCCCTACAATATAATTACAGTGAGTCATTGTTGAGTGTATGTAACCTTGTGCTTTTTGCTTCATTCATGTGTTTCATTACCATTAAATACTGCTTATATTTGAAGCATCCTATTTTTTTGTTTTAGGGAATTCACACCCCTCTTATTGTTCTGCTCTTATCTGCTGCATTAGGTAAATTACACCCTTCACTGAAATCAAATAACCAATTCAGACTGCTATTGTTTCTAAAATGTATTAAACCTCTGCAGCCGTCTGGTAAAATGCAGCGAGCAGTCATTTCTGTGGTCACATGTACAGGGTCTCACATCCAGGCGGGCCTGGAGAGGTGTGAATGTTAATAGTTTTGGTTGTGGGGGTGAATTATCATGCAATGCGTGTGTGTGGCTGTTTCAGGTGCCTTCTGCATCCCAGTGTACATCCCGTACAACCTGACAGGCCGGTGGATGCTGGGTAAGGGGCTCTGCAAGGTGTGGCTGGTTATGGACTACCTGCTCTGCACCGCCTCAGTCTTCAACATTGTCCTCATTAGTTATGACCGTTTCCTGTCAGTCACACGAGCCGTAAGTACAGGCTGCAGAGGTGCTCATTACACACACACACACACACACACACACACACACACACACACACACACACACACACACACACACACACACACACACACACACACACACACACACACACACACACGCTCAGACACACATGCTCAGACATAGTACCACAGTCAATTCTTAAATATGTCACTCTCTAGGGCAGTTTGCTCTGCAGTAGGAAGTCATTGACATTCAAAGCTTTCTTCCTTTACAAGGGTGTCAGTTTAAACACAGAGCTTGAGCTGTGGCAATTTGGTATGTAAATATCTTGGATTTAGCATTCAACTCAGAAGTCTATAAGGACAAATATAGTGTGGCTAAAAGGGCACTTAATTTTACACACGTCAGAGGAAGAATTACTCAAGTGAGACAATGAAAACAGTTTAATAATATCTATCTATTTGACGTCTGAGAAGAAATGACATCTTCTGTGCAATAATAGACTTTGGGATCAACATGTTTTAGGAGGTATGGTGTCTGGAAGAAGTATGCAATTAAGGGGCAGTAAGAGTAAAATGTGCTGAGGCAAATCATGGAAGTGGGATCCATGGTTTCTGGAGCTTGACTCATACTTGAGACTAACATTAAGATATCATGCCCTCTCCTTCTTCGATTCTTTTGTATAATCTGTCTCTTCTGACTCCAAAAAAACATGTGGAAGTGAAATACTAAATAGCTGGTGTGCACCTTTATCAGCACAACCAGATATTAATATCCTTATTGGCTTCATTAAAATCTAACCTGATGTAGTATTCTGTTGACCCAGTATCAGTCAATAATTATAAAACTTCTTCTCACAAAATACATTTCCCTGACATGTTTTTTTCTGAAACTCAAATATTTCCATATGGATCGTTCTGATAATCTTGCGCTTGTGCTATTTTTGATTGACTATATTGTTAGAAGCCACATTTACAGACATACATTGTGTGATTGTGTAGTTGCTTACTTAGATATGTATGTTAATAACACTTCTCAGCCTCCGACTGCCTTTTATCTCCTTTTGATTGATGGTTTGATCTCTACAGCTCAGTAGAATTTATTATTCATTTTGATTATTCATTTTCACATCGTCAAGAGTAGAATTCCTGTAATCTAAAATGGAAATGTATGAGTCTTGCCTTATTGGAATGATACCGTGGAAAGATTTGATGAGGCTCTTTAGCTTTTTTTTTTTGTCTGAGGAAGCTGTTTTTTTAAGTTGCTTTTCAGCCAAGGTTACATTTGCAGCATCATCGTCTCATCGTGACATACCCAGCGGTTTCCACCTCCATTTAATTAATATGTTATTGTCAGAGGCAAAGAAAAAATAAAGAACCCCAATAAAAGAGTGCAAAACAGTTTAGACCGAGAGGAGATGAAGTGAAATTGGATCAAGTGTAAAGAGAATAAGCAGAGGTTGATGCCAAGGGAGAAGTGCATTTTTGTGTGGAACCTGATGTCTCTTTCACACTCTTGTGTTGCATCAGTGTATGTGGCACTCTGCCTGACATCCCCTTTCTCTATTTGGCTTCAGTGACAGCAGAATGAGAGCCTCACGAGTGGTTATTTACTGCGCCTAAATATACAAACAGAGTTTCAATTGTACAAGGCGCTGAGAGCAAAAGCAAGTGTGATTTTCATATGGGAACAGCTGTGGAATGTAGCAAATAGCGTTATTGTGCAGCTGAGTTTATGTGAAATGCTGTGAGTCACACTTGTGCCCCTCTTTTGACACAGGTTAAATACAGAGCACAGCGAAACATGACCCGCCAGGCTGTGTTCAAGATGGTGGCGGTGTGGGTGTTGGCTTTCCTCCTCTACGGTCCTGCCATTATATTCTGGGAGTCAATCGTCGGCCAGAGTGTCGTCCCCGCTCATGAGTGCCATGCTGAGTTTTATTACACCTGGTACTTCCTGCTCAGTGCTTCTACCTTTGAGTTCTTCACTCCGTTTGTCTCTGTGACTTTCTTCAACCTCAGCATTTACCTGAACATCCATCGCAGGACCAAGAGGGGATGCGCCTGCGTGGAGGACGAGGTCAAGGCGCAGAATTTAACTAAGAAGCACAGAGAGGGAGGAAGCTGGTCTGTGTTTTTTGTGAAGACTCGTAAGGTGTCCTGCAGTGAGCCTACTGCTATCTCTGCAGTTATTGAGGACGACGATGTCCTGTCACCTTCCTCCTGCGGGGAGCCTATTAACAGTCAAATATACCTGCAGAGGGAGAAGTTCTCTCCCAACAGGAACAACTCCAGGCTCTTTCAGCACACAGCCTCTTGCATGGCACCCAGCCGAAGGACACAGGGATCTCGACTGTCTCGAGACAAAAAGATTGCCAAGTCTTTGGCCATTATTGTCTGCATTTTTGCCATTTGCTGGGCTCCTTACACTCTACTAATGATTATTCGTGCCGCTTGTAGCGGTGAATGTGTGGCGCACTACTGGTACGAAATGACATTCTGGCTTCTGTGGCTAAACTCTGCCATCAACCCGTTTCTCTACCCACTGTGCCACAGCAGCTTTCGAAGGGCTTTCTCAAAGATACTGTGTCCAAAAAGACAATCAGTCCAGCCTCAGATTGAGGCTCAGTCTTGTTAGATGAACTCAATTGCACTCCCATGCTTTATAAATGCTGTAAATGTTATTGGTCAAACACTGTAAAAATTCATATACTGTTCTTCCATCCAAAAGATAACTTTTCCTAAATAATGTTTGTGTTTGTTAAAGTCATTTGTTCAAGGATTGTCACAGCATATCTGACAGCAATATGGCAATTGAAAACAAACCCGGGTGTAATGAACTGCAGTTTTAATATTCACTGGCAAACTGTGGTCAGACAGAAAGATGGAATGTGGTTTAAGCTTTCTCACGACACAATTATTTATTTCTCAATGCTGTGAAAAGATGAATGAAGAAGGTGTTGACTGTAATTAAGTCTAAGATATTATACAAGAGCTACTGTACAGCAATACCAAGTTGTTTAATTATGGTCTGTCTGCTAAAATGCACTGTGCAAGGAGCAGCTAACATCCAGTTTCTTAGAGGGCTGCTGTGATGACAAAAAACTCATTTTTAGAAATGAATGATTTTTTGGTCTTTATAAGTTTCAAAATCTCTCTGCACATGAAATCCTTTCACTTGAGTTTCAAGTATGTCGCAAAATGTAAGCTTTTCCTCATGCAGCAATAGGATGTCAAAGAAAGGAGTACCTGAAAAGAAGAAAATAACCTGTATTTGTTTACTGTGTGAACTTTTATCACAATAATGTTTCATTCTATTTAACTGAAAATTGGGCTAAGGACAGAGGGAAATCAAGTGCCATCACCTGCCAACTATGAATCTGCACTGAATTGAAAAAAAAACGTGTTCTTATTGATGTTAAACATGTACAGCACTAAATGAGAACAGCATTAAACCTTTTGTAGAGTAATATCTATGCCAAGCTAGATGGTTGTGTTCTTAAAGTATAATATTTATTCAAAGACTTGACTGGTTTTTACCACCCAAACTACTTGACTACTTTGTATTTTGGCTATGAATGTGTGTTGCTGTGAGTAGCCAAAGAAAGAATAAAATGAAAACTGCCTGCAGGTTTTCTGACTGTACGTGTTATTGGTAAAACGTATGAGGAAGTGGTGTTACATTTTCGGAAATATACTTGTATATATTCTTGCAAAGAGTTGATAACAATTTATACCACATTCATGTAGGTATTTGAAATAAATACCTAGTGACAGAAGCTGGGTAGTTTAGCTTAGGCCTAAACTGTTTAGCTTGGCTCTGTCTTGTGGAAAGAGAAGTTGGCATGAACAGAGGCAAAGATGGGAGTTGAAAATGGATAAACTTGACTATTTTTAAAATAGACACAGAAGGGAGAACAAAAGATATTTCATGGAAACAGCAGGAAGAACATTTGGGGCTGCATGAACATTTAGGGCAGTCAATTTACCTTATTTCACAAACCTTGGGACTACTGTCTTGAAGTGTTTTATGACAGGTGAGATGTTTGTAATTCTGATAAGACGATGATAAGATAACGCTGCGATGAGCTGGGTCAGGCATGAATGGGTGGGGAGGAATGTTGTTGTGCTTTGTGTGAAGGATAGCTGTTGTTTGTGCCGAAACATACCTGACAAGTTACTGTTGACAGAAAAAAACTCACTTCAAATATAGAGGAACTGAAAAGTAAAAAAATCTTTTGAAGGCTCTTGACACTACAGTGAAAATAAGGCGTCTGGTTGTGAAGACTGCTGTCAGGCTTTTATTATCTGATAACAAGCCGAGAAAAAAGGCGTGACAGGGCTTTGACCCTTTGTTACATTTTTCCAGCACCCATGAACAGAAACAAAGTATGTCCGGAAAAAGCCTCCTCAGGGATTTCAAAACAGCCCGGAAACAACAGTATAGCTCTTCGCAGTGGGAATACTGTGGGACGTTTTACTTGAGAGTATAAACAGACCCTTGGAGATCGTTGAACCATGGGAGACACATGCTTTAGCAAATCCTGGAGTTGAGAGAAAAATCATACAAACTGCATAAATATTTTGCCTCCTTCCATTCGGCTACTATCACCATAATCTGTTGAAATTCAAGTAAAGTAATAAATACTCCTACAATAGCAGCAATGTGAAACATGCAGTGTGTGTAAATTGTTTGGATGGGGAGTTCAAAGATTCAGAGTTGTGCCGTTTTAAAAGAAACACATGCAGAAGACCTTTCAAAGCATTGAGTGATTTCTTTGATGTCTGTTTGCAACTTCTCAGTTAAATCTTGGAACAGCTCCCATCATCAGGTTTTCCATCTCTACTCCTTCTGACTGTGGATACAATACATCACATTGAGTGTCCTTTGTTTTAACTAAGACCTTTCCCTTAATACAACATACAGAAAAAAATAATTTCTTAAGACCGCAGAGAGACGGCTTGTGAGGATACTAAGATTATCCCATCTGTTGTTCACTGAGCCCCTGTTAATAAAAGTTGTTTAAATACAACAATTTCTGTGTGTGTGGATGCACATTTTGTGCCTGTGAAAAGATTTTCCCTAAACAGATCTGAAATGTTTGATTACACATGAGACATGACTGTCATTCATGCTTCTCAAAATCCATGTCAGAATGGAAATAGACTTCTGATTCAAGGAGTGCAACTGACTGTCCCCCACCCAATCCTCCACCAAAACGAGTGACAAAGTCAATTTAGAGGCATTTCTTAAAAGGTCAGCAAGAGATGAGATGAATAGACTGTGGTTTAGGTGACCTGTGCAGAGACGCAGGTGGACTTGCAAATAGAAAACAAATTGCTCAGCGTGAGTATTGACATTGTTTCAGTGCGCTGCGGGTGCCCTGAAAACCAATGTTCACAGCCTTTCAAAAAGAAAATTGGAAGCGGTTCATATCGTCCTGGTTTAGGTTTGAATTCATCTGGGATACAAATACGGTGACAATATTATGATGTAATTAAAGTAAATATCTGGTGAGCACAGAACACAGATGAGGTCCTCGAGGACTGGAGAGTTAATACACAGACCTCTGGCTTTTTTCTGTGTGATGAGAGATTCAAATGAAGCTGCTGCTCACGGGAGAACAAAACATGTGTTTTCAAGATGATAAGCTTCATACAGTCACACACACTTGGAGAACACAAGAAATGCACTCTTGGGCATATATTAATGGGAATTGGTTTTGAAACAGCATGCTCACTTTCTTTACATGATGGTGCAATTGAATATTCAGAGTCATCATGATCTGTTTAGGGCATGAAAGTAATGCTTAGCCTGTAAAGGGTTTGTCCTGGAAAATAAAAAAAAAGATACTTCTAGCCAGGAGTTTATTTCCCAATTATTTTGTTCTGTACGTCTTACAGAGCCTGCAGAACAAAGAACAAGAACATATCCTGGCAACAACTGATGTAATTATAGACTCTTATTCAAACAGTGTGGAGCAGTTTCCTCATCCTTAAAAACAAGACTCATTGAGGTTGATGCAAAAATCATCAAACTTCTTTGCCATAGTTCTTAATCTATAATGAAACAGACGTCTGTATATATATTGTATGTAATTATATCTTCCGAGTCTCTATAAACGTTTATCCCATCGACTTCACATTGCCAAGTTTACTGCTGATGACCCAAGAAAGCCCACTGTTAAGTGTAAAGCTTTTATGATGAGTGGTTCTCGAGAAAGCTGCAAGCAGCAATACCGGAGGCCAAGCATTTAACCAAACGTGTTATGCACTGTTTAGCCCAAATGCCCTAATCATGCTAATTGCCTTCAGAGAAACTCTCTGCAGAATACTCTTACCAAAAGAGGTCAATCAAACACACCATTCCCCATCATTAATTTCACAATTTCTATTTAATGTGTTAATATTTGCAAACACTTATGAGGTAAAATTGCTGCTCAATGTTTGTGTTTCTCAACTCGACCTTTCAGAAACATCTCTATAATTTTCGGTGAACATGCAGTTCACCAGCAACTGGCTTCTTGCTGTTGTCAGTGAAGTAGTGTCAGAGTGACAGACAGAGAAAACACACAGATGGGAAACATCCTAATTGTCTTTCCCATGACACTCTTGGGCAGCTTCATAGAAACATTTGTCGCTGGTCATGAACCCTCAGCTCATGTGGCCTTTTTCACGTTTAGATTATGTCAAAACGAGAATGTACACTGATGTAGCAGACCTTTGAGACAGTATTTCAACAAGGAAATACTTTTGGGTTAGCTGTGGCTCTGAAGAGGTGGAGCAGGTCATCCTTAAATCCTAAAGTAGATGGTTCGATTTTTGTATCCTCCTGTCTGCCAGGCAACGTTTCTTTGAGCAAGGAACTAAACCCCAAGTGACTGCCCATGACAAAAAAACAAACATGTTTTGAGTAGAGAGGATCTTAAAGGAATCACAACAGTGTTACCATTCACCCTTTGTGAATAATACATGGTGTCAGTAGGATTTATTCTCTGGATATGAATGTCTAAATATCAATTTTTAAAGGCATTCCTCCAGTCTGCAGCAAGGTGGTAGACCAACAGACTGACATCGTCATCCCAAAAGAATAAGACACATTTGTGCATTTTCTGACCTTCAGTTGATGCAAATTAATTCTTGCTCTTTTATCTACTCAAGATATTACTTAAAAGTTTCCACTGATGACCTTTCCTGTTAATTGAATACAATTTGCTGCACTGGAAAAGTACTTTCTAAGACAAGATAAAAAGCTATCCATCTGGCTTGGAAAGTCATATGGTGGCATTAAAACGTCTTGGCTAAAACCTTTAACAGGATAGAGGCGGGCTACGCGTTCCTGCCAAAGCATCATTCTTTTTTGTTTTGATGAATGTAACTTGTTATTTGTGCCAAATACTGTTTCAAATAAAATAAATGCTTAACAAGTGTATTTAAAGTGGAGCTGAACTCCTGTAGTTCTTTTTTAGTCATCCTCAAAATGTCACGATCCCTTTCAGCAGCATCTAATTCATACAGTTTTATAGCAGCCGTCAGAGTTTTAGAGGCTGAAACACTACAGACAGAATGTTTCTTTTCAGTGATTCAAACTACTTCAACTACTCCCCTATCAAATGGGATACACTAAACTAAATGTTGCATTATCGAGCTGAACCTCAATTTCCTAACAAAATACAATTTTCCAGAAACCACCTCAGCTGGTTCCTAGGAAATTAGTTTTTCCGCCTCTGTTATTTCCATCGGAGTTTGAAACTCCTGGGATTTTGCCCTTTTATTGAAAGTCATCCTAGACAATATTCAGAGGGTAAGGTTCAGTGGATAATTTTGATTTGAGAGCTGAAGTAAGCTGATACTTTAATATAATATCCCTAATGCTCTCGGTGCTCTGTTCAGAGAGACCCTATTCCAAAATTTAGACTAAAGCGTCTGGGGCCACATATTTATGAATACTAAAATAATGAGAAAGATCAGGTTGCTAAGCAGTGGCCTCACAGTCTGACAGTATAATATAAAGGATTTTTCACTCTTTTTTTTCAGGTTGACCATTCAAGATGAAAGATAATACAGAGTACAATGTCTGCTCGCCTGTGCTATTGATTTGCTGTATGCAGGTCTTTTAAGTCATCCAAAAAAACAAAGAGATTTGACATCTTGATTGGGCAACCTGTTATCTTTTGTAATGGTGCAGATCGAGAGCCTTCTGTTCCACTTGATTAGTGTCTGAATCATGTGTTTGCTGCACCCACAGAGCACTGCTCACACTTTGGATTCACAAGCAATACAGATTTTTTGAAGGTTATAACTGTATCACACTATTGTTTCATTTATAGTGTTGCTTTTTTAATCTAATCATCTATCCACTAACCTTTGTCCTCTCGTTATATCCCTATTTGATGCAGTTTGACTGTAAATGATTATAGGAAGGTCACACAGGGCTTTAAATGTTCAATCAAAAGCTTAGGGCAGTGATTAAATTAAAGGTTAAATTATCAAAAAAGTGCCAGTGGCTGGGTCCACATCTGAAGCCTGGTTTACTGCCTAATTGTTCTGCACAGAAATGAGCAAACAAGGATTAAGGACACTTAAAACCTGATGTTTTTGTGCCCTACATTAACTTGTCACTTGTGTCACTCACCTGTCACTTGTCTCTCACCGAAGCCTTCATGAGACTATTTTCCATTTATAGGTTGATTACTTGTGACCTCGTTTTATATGTTAATTCAGCATGCAGAGAGTTGAGCAGCGAGAAAAAGAAACCAAACAAAAAACCCATCCAGATGAGTATACAGAAAAGTAATTTGCCTGGCATGAATACGCAGATGCCATTTAGGGAGATGACGCACCTCCCCCCGCACTTGGCATCTGTCCTAGGAAGTCAAACACTGAGGCGGAGGACTGTGGAACAAATTGTGATCAAGCTAATCGTAGACCACTTCTGATCTTCCTTTGATTCATGCTCGTTTTACTTTTTCCCACAGGAAGGTATTTATGTTTTACTCTGCGCAGGTACAATCTCTTCAGCTGGAAATTACACTTTAAGTGCTATGAGGGTGAAACCACTACATTTGTATCATGACAGCTAAACGAGGAGCTCAAATTCACTGGAAACCTCTCTAGGGCTCAGAGGAGTTGCAGATTAACGTGATAATTATCCGTAGGTTAATTGAGTCTCATTTGTGTTTACTATGCACAATAGTTCTACATAAAGTTATGTTTTAAAAGGTTACATTTAGGTTTCACTGTGCCTATAAACCCAAAAAATAGGCTCATTCTTCTTGATTGCTGTCTTTCAGTCAGCTGAGAGTCTCTCAGCCTGAAGTGTTGCTTCACAGCTTGTTTTGAATCATTACACACTGAAGACTGGGTTTAGACCTTATTGACTGCAGTATGTCTGCCACTAACAAACATAACCTTTCACTGACACTGGTCTGGGAACCATGAGGCTATGGTCCCTCACTTTTCTGTACATCAGGAATAATATTGCTGCGATATGTTTGGGTTTTCCTGAACAAAGTTAGACTGAGCCTCAAGGGTACTGCAATACAGAAAGACCTCCCTCAAGCCGGATGGACTCATGGCTTCAACCCTTCCCTTGTGCTCTGTAGATGGCCTCAGGTCAGATGTATTAAAAGCCAACTGTATGCAACATAGCAGCAGTGTTTACCTCAGTCCACAGAGATCATAGCCTATAAACAAACAGCTGCATGTACTTTCACACATGTACTTTTTACTTTTTGACATTATTATCTGCAGGAGCTTCATATCAGGTAGAATTAAATAAGGGATCACATCACCAATAGTGTCTTGTGGCTGCTTTGTGATTTGCCTCAAAAAACATATTCTGTGCTCCCTCTGTACAACCACGGTCCAAAAAAAGGAAAAGATCTTAGCGAGTCTTAGCTTTAATGTTTTTTAACACGGACAACCCACAGTTTCAATCTTACGTTACTCATCTCTTGGTACGACATGACACAACAGGCACAGCACATTAGACACACATTACATCTCTGCTCCAAATTGTGTGGAGAAATTAAAAAGGATGTAGGAGCCAGCTGAGCGTGGGTGGGTGATGCTCGTTGATAAAAACATCTGCCACAAGCTGGAGTGTGGGAGCCCTAGGTAGTGTTCAAAGGAGGAAAAATGTCAAATCACAGCCATTTAGAGTACCGTGAAGAAAAAATCCACATCACTCAAGGGGCTGTATTGATTCCAGAGCCAGCCAGTTGAGTCATAAATGTTCCTTTTTGGCCCTGTGAGCGAACATTTTTTTTGATCAGTAAAGAGCATATTGCAATATCGATGGCTTTCCAACCCCACATCCTGGCTCTAACTGAATCTGGCTGAGAGTTTGAAACAACTATATATTTCTCCATAACTTTTGTTGGCTCAAATGTACATCAAATGTTGTTCCATCTAGATAACAACAACAATGTCAATTTTACCATTACAATACTGTCTTCCAACTCACTTTATCACAGTGTGATTTTCAGAGGCTGTATCTTAGTTAACTATCTCCAAATCCTAACCGGGCACATACAGCAATGGAATATATGATGAAGCACAGTGGTACTGCGGATATCCCGCCCTGGGAATTATAAAACACTTAGCACAACAAAACAAACTAAGTTAATAAACTAGATTTGTGTCAGGGATAAATTATGAAGTCATTACTTGCTCTAACCCACCCTTGGTCAGTATTTTGCTGTCTTGCTGTATAACAACTTCTTAAGTTAAGAACTTCATCTGGCTTGAGAGTAGATCGTTCAATATCTGAAGGAGTGGAGCTTATACATTTTTTTGTCGGATTTAGTAAGTGTGATGAGAGTTGAAAATAAACAGTAATTCTTTCATTTCACAAAAGTAAACAAAAGGAAATTCCGTCACTTTCTCTGTTTGTACACACCCAAAACAAAGATGTTTAGTGATGTTGGCGAAGTGCCACTGTTTAGCAAAAACAAATGTTAAAATCTGTATATTGATTAAATTGGTTTCTGACTCAGTAGAGACACAAGACATTGAGATTAACTTGGTGGCTATGATAAAAATAAAACAGACCCGATCAAAATGCAAGCAATCTGCCTTTTCCTCCTGGTGTCGTGCCATCCTGTCACAGGAGATCTGCACGCGGCTCATCACAAAAGATGAATACAAAAAATGGCTGCTGTGAGGATTACCAAAACTACAAAGGAGACAAATATCATATTTTAGGGGCGAGCCAAACACATTAATTTCCCTTATCTTTTCTGACAGAGAAGGCACACACTTTAAATAATATTTTTTTAAAAATGATTATCAAACTGGCCTTACACAAATGCCTTTCATTTGGTCACAACAGCATGAGGGGTTTACTGAAGGCAGTCTACGCAGGATCAATGCCAACATTTCGTAGTACTATAATAAATCCCTCTCTTCTAGCGTTTTGGCAACATAATGTGAATTAACTGTAAGCTGCAGCACCTCCTATCAGATTACAAAGGACCAAGAAGTCCTCCGAGTTTATATTATTAAAGGTAGAATATAAAAGATGAATGTTGCTTTGTAGTATTAAAGTTGTACCGACATTGGTCTTAGTAAGTGCTAACTGAAAAGTCAACGGACAGAAAATCTGTTTAATTTTTCAGTAATTTATTTGTATTGTTGATATATTCATTTGTTAAAAATACACATGCTTTAGCTCTAGTTTCTCAAGGTTAAGATCTCTTGCTTCCAGTAAATTCTTTATTTTTGGGTGTAAGACTTATATTCAACAATTTTCTTCTGATTTTATACAACATTTTTAATCCAAAAGTAATTGAAGGATTGATCGCTCGATAATAAAACAAATCAAAGAAGATTTGAAAAAACAACTCATTAAAAGGATTTTATATCATAAAATGTTTCATCTCTAGAAATCTCTTCTATAGGAATGTTTGGTTAAGCTCACGTCTTGCTCCAGAAAACAAAATAAAATAATTAATAATGGCATTTACTCTTATGACTTTTGTGAATCAAACAGGCAAGCAGATTTTTCACAGAAAACGTTTTTCCCTACACCATCTGTGTTTACAGAATAAAAGAAGCCAATAACTGCCAGGTTTTTCACAAGCTAGGACCATGGCACAACACAATGTCGCTTAAAGATTTAATGGAATTTCAGGAGGTATTGGATGTTGAGGACTGATGGATGTGAACTGAAAGAGGAAGAGGGATGTCGCCTGGAGGATGTTCTGAAGTACAGGCAGAGCGAGACTCAGTGTGGGGGTTCAATCTCAGGAATGTTTTTGCCATATCTGAACACAAGGCCTGAGACGGTGTGCGGAATGAGAGGTGGGAGAGGTGCACAACATAAAAATGAAGGGGTGAGGGGAGAAAGGAACAGAGGATGGAGAGATGCGTGTAGGGATGAAGTAAGAAGGTTAAATGGAAAGGCTAGTGAGGGTGGTTTAAGAATTATGAGACAAACGAGGCCAATTGTGCATGGGTATAAATGGGCTTAACAGGTGAGCAGCGGTTTGGTGGAGTTGGGCCCCACACTCAAATTAATTAATTTGAACAGTCTACCAGAAGGAAAACTAGGTCTGACAGAGAGCTAAATTGTTATTCATTATGTAAAACATCAAACTCAAACCAGGGGAAGCCACTCACAGTAATCAGCACCACTATGCGTGTCAGACTTGAGAGCTTAATTAACTCTGCTCAGAAGGGAGGTCTGCCTCACAACTACTTAACAGATTTCCAGAAATTCCCTAAGGGGATGAACACTGGGCCAAAATAGAACGTGTTATTATTTTGTGTGAAATGATTTTGAATAACTATAACTCATTGTTCATAAGCAGCTATTCCAAATACATTTTTGAGGGTTGCTCTAACCTGACAAAAAGGAAAACCCAACCCTAGTATCACCAATCAGCATATATGATGATTTACTAACAAGAAGTCAATGTTACATTTTGAAGATAATTCAAATTTTAAAAAAAGCAAGTTGTTAGGGTTGGTAAAATACAAGCCCATGGCCAAAATAAACCAAGGTAGTGAGGTATATCTTGTAGCGATGTTTGTGAAGATGATGAAGAAGTGTCCGGAGACACCAGCTTGTATATAATAAGGTTTATTACAAACAGCATAGTATCCAACAACACGGGCAATACGAGGTTCCCAGAGCCAATTGTGGAATTCCCCCCAAAATCTCTTTGTGCATGCAATTTATAGAAGAAAATGTGTGTGCGTGTCCAATGTGTGTGTGTGACCAAATAAGATCAACTATATGTTTATCCAACATGTCTTTCTCTTACTCATCCATGGAGGCCCTCTGACGTACTCCAGGGGTTTGCTATACAAGACCCTGTTGCACCACATCAGTCTCTGCACTCTCTATGACCTCAGAGAGTCAATGTTGCTTAATGAACAATGTTGTTGTCATTTTGCTGACTGCATTACATTATAATGTGTTTCTACAGAATTGATTTACATTGTGCAGGTGTTTCGCTGCTTTGTTTTTCAGAAATGTGAAACAGGTGCAGAGAAACACCTGCACGATGTAATTCAACATTCACACCGGCTGTTTTCCTTTAGTACCAGGTCACTGGTTTTGTGCCTGCTGGCTCACAGACACAGTATTTTAGGTTACCTAAATGCAACATTCATCATTAACTTTATTGATTACACTTCTCCAGCAGGTGAATTTCCAAAGAGGGCGTGGCCCATTTTTCATTCTATGACAAACATGTAGGTGTGCTGTCAAAGTCTTGTTTACCCACAGATGCCCATTTATCTTAGCACACCAAACTATCGTCACAGAAGGATGAAAGTGATATTTTATTTAAAAATACCTTGTGCACAGGATGCTGGCTTCAAAAGCGGGGCGCACACATCATTTTATATGACAGGATTATAGTTTTAGAAATGTCATTCGTTCACCGCCCCCCTATAAAACAAACCAGCGAACAAACAAACTGGGGCTGCTAGGCGGGGAGAATGTGCTCATTCAATACTTCTCTGTTTATTATGTGCTTGAGAACAAAGAAAGGAAAGTTCCTGAGTCCAGAGTGAGAAAAACAAAATGTACACCAACCTTGTCAGTAAACACCAACAGTTTGAGACAAAAATATTGTTTCCTTGGCTTATTGCCTCTTATGCAATCATAGTTTGCACCAGGCTGTGAACTGTATTTCGAAGGTAATTGGGTAAATAGAAAAGCAAATGGAAGAAGAAACTAATGGATCAGATGTGGAGATGATTTAACTGTCAGTAAGAACAAATTGTTTTCAATTTATTTCTTCTTGTTTCCATAATATTGGAGCGTTCCTCTATCCACCTTTATGCTGAAATTGGCCTGCATCTCTTTAGCCCTGACACGTTAGGGTAATCCCCAAAAGCAGTCAAACAAATGCAATCATTTGTGTTTAACTGACTTTGTTTCCCATCTTCACCACTTTTGAAATGGGTTCAGAAAATCTGAGATGAGCTCTCCCAGATTCCATTTCATGAATGCACTTAGAGTTTCCTTATGAGAACCCCCCTATCTGTCATCAACATTAACTTCACAGGCATCAGCCCAAAAGTTGTCATCATAGAATACAATTACATTTTAGATATGATCAAAGTATTTTTTCATTTAAATAATTGGCTCAGGGTGAACTCAATAATGATCTCTTTTATGAATTGTCTTTTTGTTTTGAATTATTATGTGTTAATGCCTATGTAAAGCATTTTTAATTGCCTTTCTGTCTGAAATGTTCTATATAAATAAACTAACCTTAACCTTATCGTTACTGGTTACCCAAAATGTCACCCTGCACAAATTAAGCTGCTTGTGTGTAGATATAAATATATTCATTTTAGGTTTAGGTGTCCTTTATAATTGTCCTTAAGTAGACTTTTGCAACCAAACACAAGCACGGGACTTCAGAAACAAATTGTTAGGAAATGTCATAAAAAGTCAACAGACTTTGTGATACATTATGAATGTTTGTTTAAATAACACAAGAGCATTTGAAGCCGGTATTACAGTTTTTTTCAATTGGTAAAACACTTTTTTGAAAGCAGGGCTCATTTTCTCAAAGCACTAAAGACATTTCACAAAACCACCCACTCAAAGTGCAAAACACCTCATATATCTTGCAAAATGAAGCACTGCACTCACAACTACATTAAAACCAAAATGGCAGACACTTCATATATACTAAAAGACACTTTGTCCAACCAACTACACACGCATTTGATCAATCTGAAGTACACTCATCTTTATGGCCTTTTTCTGTATGGGGAGAATTCTGAACGAAAGAAATATGTGCAGAAAAACAAATATTCTGTTGAAACAAACCTTGTTTATTTTTATACACAACTAATGAGCGCAACATGCATGCACAGCACATACAGTTACAGTTAAGTGAACAAAAATGTGATCAACATCAAAGACAGTAAATGGAAAAGAAAACTTTGAGGAAAAAATCTAAAAACATTTTTCGAAAAAATAGACATTTTTAGGCTGCATTTGACCACCTGGCTGGGTCTGGCTTCATCATCAACAGGAACATCTTCCCTGCAGATATTGAGCGAAGAAGCTCAATCTAAAGCAGTTTCATCTGGCTGGCAGATAGCTTAGTGGTTAGAGCTGGTGGCCTACCCACAGAAAACATTAGCATAGTAGGCTGGTTCGAGTCCCGAGCTGGCTGGACATTTCTGGCTATGACCTACCTTCTTCCCCCTTTTACTCTAACATCTCCAAAAAAGGGAAACTGGCCAAAAGATAACTTTTAAAAAAGCATTTTCACTTTTGTTTTATTCCTATACCTCATCACCATCACAGAGGATATCTCCCCTCTGACGCTCATACAGCTCCACGCTGAAAACATCTCCTCCATCACTAGATCTCCCTCTAGCTCTTCCTCTCGCTGCTATGTCCATATATCCATTGTTGTTGTAAACAGTTATTACGTTCAGTGTTTTGTTAGTGTTGACATCCTGATTATTGTGTCAAGAATAAAGCAGTGCCGTGTTTATGGACATTTGGCGCGTGTATTTGTTAATTGGTTCATGTGTGTAGCATTTTTTAATGGCAGTGTTTTGGAAATGGCAAACATGTGAATCTGTCAGATTTCTGTGTCTTCCTGAGAGAACTGTGTGCAGTGTTTTGCAAAAAGTGCCAAGATGAATTGAAAATTGAGTGCAAAGCTGACAATGTGTTTAGAGTTTTGGAGACTTGAGCAGAGGTTTTGCTCTTTGAGAGTCACTTTAAATAACTCTGCTTTATGTGTAATGTTAGTGTGTTAGCAATGGAAAAAAACTGTAAAGGCCATCTGGCTGAAAAGATACCTTAATTGTAAAAGAAAGCATTTTCATTTGAGTTTTGCTCTGAACATCTTCGTGAGAAAATTCTGCACTACAGAAATATTTGCAGAAACACCAATATACTGTTGGAACAAAACGTGCCACCATGTGTGTATGCACAGGGAGAGCTGTGTGAACAAAAATAGGCTTTCTATCAAATACAGTGCATTGAAAAGTAACCTTGAGCTACAAATATAAAGATGTATTTATCAAAAAATCATGATTTTGATTTGTGGCCTAGCTGTGTGTGTACCCAGCACCTTTTCACCATCACAGAGGATATCTCCCCTCTCTCCCACTGCCCTGTAGAAGAGGCAGAAACACAGGGCTGACGCTCATACAGCTCCATGCTGAAAACAACTCCTCCATCACTAGATCTCCCCCCAGCTCTTCCTCTCGCTGCTATGTCCATATATCCATTGTTGTGAAAAGTTATTACGTGTAGTCTTTTTCTAGTGTTGAAATCCTGATTATTGTGTCAAGAATAACGCAGTTCCGTGTTTATGGTCATTTGGCGCGTGTATTCGTTAATTGGTTCATGCGTGTAGCATTTTTAATGGCAGTGTTTTGAAAACGGCAAACAAGTGAACCTGTCAGGTTTCCGTGTCTTCCTGAGAGAACTGTGTGCAGTGTTTTGCAAAAAGTGCCAAGTTGAATTGAAAATTGAGTGCAAAGGTGAGAGACTTGAGCAAAGGTTTTGTTCTTTGAGTGTCACTTTAAATAATGATGCTTCATGTGTTATTTCAGTGTGTCAGCAATGGAAAAAAACTGTAATTTATTTAAATAAACAATTCTTAGTTTTAACACACAAAAAGTGAACACATAATATATATATATCACATTTATAAATAGAAACTTGATCTTAATGCAGATCCTTTAAAAAAATATATACACTCTTTCATTTTAGCTGCCACACTGTCCAACCTCTGCACAACTGTGTGGAACAATATAAAAAAATAATAAGCTTGGTGTAGGCTTATACTCGTTTCATATATTTCACAATTGGTTGTCTTTCTGTGCTCATCGGTCATTTGGAAATATCATGCAAAATAAAGCTTTAGTGTCATACTTCCGTGAATTAAAGTTAACATATATATATGAAATGGAAAAATAGTTATCTAAAAACATTCAGTGTTGATGTGTCCCAGTTTTTAAATTGCTATAGAGCACCATTGCTGTTTTCCTCCACAGTGATGTCAGTCACACCATGAACCTGTGTGAGCTGCTTGCAGTCCAATGAAGCCAGTAATTTCCTCGGCCCGGGCAATGTGGGGACGAAGTGCTCAGTCAGTGACACTGAGGCACGACTGCCAATATCTCTGAGGGTAGGACAGGAAATGACAATGGCAATCACAAAAGAGAAAGATAGACAAGGTAGTTAAAGAATAGCTGAACACAATGTAAAGGTACATTTTCCCTTCTTACCCATAATGAATCTTTCGAGCGGTAAGGAGGCCCAGTCCTTCCACATGGAATATCACAGCTTTCAACACCCGTGTTAGAGGGTTCGTAAATGAAATCTCCACTGCCATCTTCTCTCCTACCACGGCCTTCCCGATGGACTGTGTGGGAGAACAACAAAGCAAGAAATCAAAATCTGAAAGGAACTTGCATCTTAATCTTAACAGTAATATTTTCCTAAAGGAGCCACAATATGCTCATTTTCAGGTTTCACAATTGTATTCTATGCTCTAATGTGACATATTTACATGCCTTAATGACTTCTAATTTTTCTCCTACTGCCTCTCCCTCTGAAACCAGAGTCTGCTCAGATGGGTTAGCTGGCCGGTTCTGTTGTCATTGGTCAATGACTTAAATATGTCCTACCCCTAGCTTATAACATACAATATGTTTGGGCACTAGCTAAGAGAAGCAAGATTGTTGCGGAGGTAAACAAAGGACTACAATTGAGGGGGGGGGGGGAAGACTTTGGGATTTGAGCCTTGCAGACCATTTACATGCAAAAAAACATACAAACCGCACTACAGCAAAGGGCAAACCCCAATAAGCATAAAAGGGCCTCTTTAATAATTTGTTACCTTCATGATGAGGTCTGGGGTCCTGAGCCGGAAATTGAACTGTGTGGCCAGGACCTGCTGTGTTTCCTTGACCCTGCCAGTCAGCGTCATCATAAGGGCCGCCTGGTCTACTAGTTGGTCCTTGTAGTCTTCATATTCCATGTTCCACTCCAAACTTTTTTCTGGAGACAAAAGTGGACACAAAAATGTCCCAGTTTGGCATTAATAAAGTAATTCTTATGTTATCTTAAGTTGTTGGTAAAGTGTGTTTGAAGTGAATTTTCATCATTGTCTTCTACCTGGCTTTTTTTTAGTTTCAGAGTATTGCATTGACTAAATATTAGAAATAAATAATTGTAGCTACTTTGCTTCAAGTTAGATTAGGATTACCAACGCTCATATCTGTCTAAATGTAAAGCTAAAAGCAGCCAATCAGTTTAGCACAAAGAAAGGAATGAAACAGCTAGCATGGCTCTGTCCGAAGATAATAAAAGCAGTTTGTTTTATCTGTATGAAAACCAAAGTGTACAAAACTTTATGTTTTATGTTATTTCTTAAAGCTAGTGTTAATTACTTATATTTGGAGGTCTATATATCCACAGGGTTTCCCGCAACAGCTTAGGCGGCCGTCTTAACTAAGGTCTTCCAAAAAACAAAAAAAAGAGCGATATTCGCCGTGTTACGCTGTCCTGTTTTCTCTCATTCCAAACCGTGACCAACGCCAGCCTCCCTTCTCTGCAGAACGCATTTAAAACAATAATAATAAAAATAACGTGTCATGAATTGGAAAAACCAAACATTGCGGGCTTCTTCATGCGACGGAGAAGGCCTACCTCAACCTGCGCGCCCCCTCCCCCAGGATAGCCTACCACCTTAACTAGTTTTCTGCGGGAAACCCTGATCCAATACGTTTGCTATGCTAACTTAACAAGCTAACATAAGTATTCCTTTAAGAAGAAAAGAGCATTAACACGTGTTGCTATTCTTTGCAAAAAATAAAAAATAAAACCTGTAAATGCCTATTAGAACCACCGCGCGCCAAAATCGAAATGTTCTTCCTGTAACCAACCCCAACTAAGCTTCACGCACCTTCATTGGGCAGCAAGTCCACGTTTGTTGTGTCCTTTTTGACTGTTGTCTTGTAGACACCGGTATAGTACATGACTGCCACCTGGCTGTGCAGGATGATGTTACGTTCCTCTGAGCTGCTGTTTCGCAATACGATGTTAAGCTCTGCATTTTCTCCCATTTTAGGACCATCACCATCCATGGTGACCTCTACAGAGACATCCTGTGACTTTGTATAGGTATATACCTCCGCTTTAGAGCCATAGCTACATGCTGTCTCCACAGCAATACGTTCCATCTCTGTGCCTGAGAAAGACAAAGACATCTGTTAATTCAACAGACAATGCAGTATTATAATCCTGTCGAAATTATGTCTGACAAAGGATTTGTATTCTGTACATTGAATACTTGATCTCTTTTCAATGAGCTTTTCAGTGTATGCATTTTCTTTGATTATACCTTCGGGGTGTTTGTAAAGGTGTGTGATTTCAGTGCGTTCATCAGTACCAACAGCCTTTGTGCTGATGAAGCGGCCCACAACCTTTTTCTCATTATAGATCTGACTGAAGGTCCCATCTTGGTTCTTCTGCCAGTAGATTTTATCGCTATTCACCTGAAAGCAGAGAAAGTGAAAGAGAGAGAGAGAGAAAATAAAGCCTTGAACAGATGGGAAACATCATGCAGAGTTTTGATGTATGCCATATGGCTTATGATAGCTACACAGTATTTTGAAATTTAACTTTATGGAAGTGCAATCAGAACACCTGGAGTGGTTCTCTACTGTAGGTCTGGTGTGTAGCATTTAGTGGTATCTAGCTGTGAGGTTGCAGATTGCCACCAACTAAATACCCCTCTAAATGGGTCTATGAACTATGGTGGCCAAAAGACAGTGTTTGGTTAAAGCTAAACATGGCACTGCAACACATCACACTCTGGGAAAAAAGCTATCTAGAGGTGAAGGGCTAATTTTAAGCTAATGAAAAACACCACACCTCTTCTTAGTTCCAGGTGAATTAACACTTATGAACACATAATTAGGATTATTATATTCCCCGTATGCACATAAATCTCCCTTAATCCTACACACTGCTCCCCAAAGAAAATTACATATTCCACAAACCTCAGCGAACACAAATGGTGTGTCATGTTTCAGGAAGACCTGACCATTGCGTATTGCAGTAAGAGACGCTGGGCCACAGCGGAAGGTGCCCTGGCTGGTCTCCTGAGGCGTGGCGTCGACAACTTGCCAGCCTCCATTGCCTGCAGGCAAGTCTGGACGTGCCATCCAGGCGTCGGTCCACACATGGAAGTTCCTTATTAAAAAAAAATGGAAGGTCAGGCTTCTTAAAGCTACATTTGGGTCATTTTATAAAAATAACTTTTGTTGTATAAATGCTGGAACTAGCACTGACAGTAATTCATGAGACAGATCTGCTAAATAATTAGGTTCCTCTCTCCTGAGGAGGGCGCTGCTCATACTCATGGACTCTTATCCAACTGTCAAACTAAGCATCGTTGATTAAATATTATGTAACTGCATTGCCTATTTTCTGGCCTTAATGTTTTCACAGCAATTTACTATTGGACATTAAGCTGTAAAATAAGAAATGTTGGTTACAGCCCGTTGGCGGTGTCTGTTTTTCCCAAACTTTCGTTTACAGCTTCACAGACATAAATCATGTAGAATCACTATCTTGATTCATATTGGATCGGAGTTCACGACATTGCGGGAAAGACTCATTGGTCCTCATTTCATTTGACACAGTGGAATCTTACAAATACCATTAAGAATTATAGTGACATTCGGGAAGGGGGTATGACGCATTTTTTTATTTGTCCCTTGCTCTAGTGTCAGGATAACATTTCGGCAAATATCACAATAAGGGACTTCTAATAAACGTTAGCAAGTGCTGCTTTAAACTACACAGTGAAACCTGCCATGATTAGGCAGCATCACAGTGATGTTGACAGGACATACCAGATAGAGTCAGCATTGAGGTGCTCTATAGGCTCCAGGTTCTCATCCAGGTATATGTCTGTTGTCAAGGAGACGTCTGTGTCATGAGCTGAGCTGAAGTTGGTCACAGTTCGACTGGGAATGCCTAAACAACGTAAGACTGAAAAGATATAGGAACCAGTGGTCAATATCTGTTTGAATCTCCCTGTTACAAACATAAACAAAACACACGTCTCGTGAAATTGTGATAGGAAAAGAAAAACAGTCTGCTAACCTGTGGTGAATACCCCAGCAAAGATCCAGCACTGGCCATACTTAACAGGTTTGCCGTCGCTTTTTTGGTATTGCTTCAGGATTTCCACGCTTCCACTCCAAACTGTTGGACTAGTCCCAGCTGAATAGTCTCCTGACCAGTTCCCTTCCAAGACACCCTGGTCATCCGGGGAGTTGATCTGGATAAGTGAAACATTGGGTTCATTTTTTTTTTTTTTTTTTAAACCAAGCTTTGTGTTTGGCAGGAACATGAACACAGTAAAACTTCAGATAGTTTTAATATACTATCAGCTTCAACTTGGATACATTAAGGTCACTATATCTATATTTAACTTTCACATACATTGAAATGCCAATTGAAAGGAAATCAAATCAGCAATTGTTTTCGGAATAAATGTGTCTTTGAAGTAATTTTTGATACAAAAATGTCAGACAATGTTTTTATCTGCCCCTCAAATATGACATTTAAGGAAATGTTGTTTTTTTTCCCCCCATTTCAAAGCACAACTCGAGTCAATACATCCAGTGGTTGTTAAGACATTTCACAAAAGACTGAATCAACATCAAGGATGAAAAAGAGTAGAAATGTCAGATTGACACAATCAATGGGATGTATCCTAAGAAAGGGGGGACTGTATGCTGCTAAAACACTGATGTGATGTGTGGAAATGTGTTATCATGGCCTGAGCAAATTCAACATGGTTTGACCAAATGATAAAGATAAGTATAAAGGTTGGTAGATGAGATGAAAAGTTTTTTCAATAGTTAAAAAGAGTAAACACAGTCTCACCATGGCTGAGATGATTCGCACCACATTAATCGGGTCTCCCCAACCAGAAGGAGGAGTTCCACTCTTTTCCATGACAAAGATACAAGCAGCAAGAATCCCATCGTCAAACTGAAGCCAAAACAGAGAAAACAAAAGTGAGGAGGTTGCAGAGAGCAACTACGTTTCTACTGCTTAGTCTATTAACAAAACACTTAAAGATCACACAACCCCCTCACCTGTCCATAGTCCCAGGTCCGCACTCCAATCTGATCCTGCGTGCCATAGTAGATTCGTCCAATATCATTCAGGACAAATTCCTTCCTCTCGTCTTCATCATCCATGAACACTGTGTCATCTGAGTAAGTAAAAAACATCAGTAACTTCAGATCTTTCATGCATCTCACAATTTTATATGAGTTTAAAAGTAATCTGTCTAGCCATTTGCCAGCAGTCATTGACGGCACAGGAAAATAAAGACGTCAACATGTAGTGATATATGTGCACTATATAATGATATATGTAGACAATCAGAGAAGACATGCAGGAGTGTTTCTTAAGCACATCTGAGTGTCATACACATTTCTTAAAAAATAAACGCTGTTGTACCCATGTCAAGATCAAAAGCCTGCGAGATTGACAGGGGAATTTATAAAAGCTGAAATTGTCCTATTATGTATTTCAGAGTACATGGCATAAAAAAATATTTTGTTCTTCTCAGTTGGGTCTTTTCTTAGAAGAAAAGTGAAACATATTTGGAACATGGAGGTATGCTTTCATATGAATAGCGAAATGTGAAGATTAAGGTCTGTCTGTCTGTCTGTCTGTCTGTCTGTCTGTCTGTCTGTCTGTCTGTCTGTCTGTCTGTGTCTGTCTGTCTGTCTGTCTGTCTGTCTGTCTGTCTGTCTGTCTGTCTGTCTGTCTGTCTGTCTGTCTGTCTGTTAAATACACAGCTAAAGCTAGCCTAGTCTTTATACCAAGCTATTAGCATAGCTATTAGCATAGCTTAGCATAAAGACTTAAAACTGCGAAACAGCTTACCCAGCATTTAACAAAATCAACCAATTAGCAACTCTTAAACATACTAAATGAAATGTTATACCTTTACTTCATGGCTATATGACTGTATTGTAATGTGTTTCTGTTATTTTTACCACCCTTTGTAGTCTATGAACCAGACATATCCATGTGTGTCTTCAATGTTTTATTTTCCAATCCCATATTTACCTTCACACCAGGGGTTGAACAGCAGAAAGATGTCATTAGCAGGGTCATGTGTAGAAACAGCCTGGCCGTTTGCACAATTGGTCTCCACTATGATTTGATATCGGCCAATGACCGCCGTAGGGAGAGAATTCACAGACAGCTTCATTCTTTTGTCATCCTGACTCACAATAGAAGCCTCCCAACGATTGCCCTCCAACTCCTCCACCAAAGGGATGATTACATGGGTCCCTTTTGACACTGTTGGCAGTGGCCCTGTAAAAGGGAAAGAATACATATCGATGAAGCATGTTGAAACTAGTGTTCATGCCAAGCCCAAAAACAAAACAAAAAGCGGTTTCTTTTCCCTCAATTCTCCTCGCTCAATCTTAACCACACCTACATTCCTACCTTGTGAGGTTAATGGAATTTGTAAAGATATTTGCAATGAGTGCCATGATAAGATATGCATATGCACACATAAAGGTTATAATAACAGTGCAGTTGTACCACAAAAAGTTATCCTTGGCAGCAGTTTGCTGTTTGGCTACAGTTCCTGCACTGGCATGAACAATGCTAATGTCTAAGGTGGGGTTCTCCATCCTGGGTTTGAAGAGAAACACTACAATCGTTAATGTGCCCTGTGTTTTCTATGTTTAAGAAATGCACCTGTATAAAGGGAGTATGGAAAACTACAACGCTCCCTGATTTTTAACTCTTTCCTCACTGGGTGTGACCTTGTTTTTTTTGGCTTATACATGTCTTATGTCACTATGATGCAATTTCAAGATTTTATTTGGACAGACTATTTTTGTGTGTGAAAATAACAGTATGCACCTGCCTTCAAGGAAAGGAATGAAACAACCATTGTAAAACTGTGAGTCACTGCGGTACTATTTTTGTTTGCGACTTCCTACGCTTTCCTTTCTACATGTACATAAGCAATACAAAATAATAGATACGTTCTCATGAACTGAATACTGAGTACATTCCCATTTGTTAGAGAATGAACCCAAAAGGACGTATGAAGACCTGGAGACAGTTTTTCATAATTGAATGGAGGCTGTTTGCGCAGCAGGGGTGCCAAAGCATGATGGGTGACAACGCAGGGGGCTCCAACAGCCTGAATGCCTGCATGAAGCAATACTGTAGTAACTCTTGCATGGAGTAAGATGACAAGTTTAGATAGAATAGACGGATACAGCAAGAAAATCACTGCTCCGGACTTGAAATGTTCAGGCCCATAGACCACTCGTTATTCACGGTCCCAGTGGGATGCATCTTTTGTTCCTACTGACATTATGGCCTCTAACCCTTCAGGAACAACATAACATGTTCAGCACTGAAACAGGAAAAATGTACAAACAGCTGTGTTCAATCTGCCCCACCCTTTCATTTTGTGAGGTATTATAAAATTGAAGCCTCTCTGAGCCGTTATAAGAGGCCTCAGACTTTGAAATGCTCCCCAAATCCTAAATCAGGGCATTAAACTGTCACTGACTTTGACTTCCATAAAGAAAAGAACACTCAGACCATTTCAGAATACAGTGTTTGGACTACAGGGTACTGGAGTCATGGTTGCACACCATTTGAACTGATATACTCCAGAGAGATACTGTAGCCTTTTCCCTATAAAACTGTTTTTATCCGAACCAACATTTGATGAATGAAGATTTTGTATGTTTGGCATTTTTGCATTTTCGAACTAAACCTGATTGGATTGCTATTCATGAGCATTTCTTCTCATGACATGACACCAGACTGAAGACTTGTCCTTTTACCGCTGCTTTCAATTAGACAAAATAACTGACCATCTTTCACAGTGCACTGTAATTTTGATTATTTTATTTAAACCTGTCTTAATCTATTTTAGCTTATATTCTATTCTCTTTGCTTTTTAATGACTTTTTAATATATTTTTCAAAAATATAATTGTATAATGTGTTTCCACTGCACTAAATCTTATTGCTCTTAATTTCCTTTCATTTTTTTTGAAAGCACTTTGACTTGACTTGTGTTGAAAGGGGTACAGTACACTGGGTAAAATATTATTTCCTCATACGGATTCACAGTCTCTGTAAAAGAAACGTGGTAATGCTTTTCTGCAAGCTTCATTTGTGTTATAGCTATAATTGTAGGATCTATATTGGTCCGCATCCTCTCTCGACATAAAGACATTGAGGAAGACAGCAGAAACAGAAGCAGAGCTGTGCATCAATGGTTAATTGTCGGCAGTCTGGATTTTTAGTTGGAGCAGGACTGAGGACTCGGCATCCGTAAAAAAAACTCTCCCTCTGGAGCATAGCAACTGTTACCATAGCAATAGTAACCAAAAATGTCTCACTCCCTCTCACTGTCCCTCCTAATCTATCCATCTCACACACAAATGCTACACAAACTAAATACACACATAAGGAGCCAAATTACGGGTTTAAAACTCAAACTTCTTGCTTCATTTTGTTTCCTCCTAGAGCTCTAAAGCCCTCACCCTCCTCTCTATGTTGTGACTGCATAAAGAGGGAGGTCTTAATTATCCTGTGCAGCTCTGCAGAGGTTTCCACCAAGGGTCAGGCTGGACAGCCTCCATCCATTTTCACACTTGATCTTCCTAGATCAGAGGCCATTCATGTGGGAAATTTTGTATCTAGCAAATTAGTATTCATAACTGGTGCTGTATGGACTCATATATTTTGTTGTTGGAAAAGTCTATCTTTATATTTTCTGATTCCTATTTATAACCATTAAACAAAAAACACCCTATGGGTCGTACTGCAGTCTTCACATCCCCTGTTAGCAAACTTTACATTGTCTCGTTCAATAACTCGGACTAACCTGTTTTAAGGTCAAGGTGAAGTTTGTCAGTGCTGGGGTCAAAGGGTCGAGACAGAGTAATCCACATATGGAAATTCTGTCCTCTGCGAATAATAAAGTCATCTCTTTGGTAGAGGTCAGTGTGGTGCTCTGTACGGTTCTTCCCTGATTTGCTTTTCATCAGGTTTATTGATCGCACATTCAGGAGGAGCTCTGCAAAACAAGAACAGTAATTAAAGAGTGCATCTCACTGCTGGCATTTACTTTGTTTGATAGATAAGTTACCATCAAGTTCGCTGTCACCAGCATCAGGTTTCTTGTCGTCTTCGTCTTTGTCCAGTTCATCAATTCCTGTGACCAAAGTGTCTGTAATGTTGGCTTCATCTGGCCTGGGACAGCAGCACGGGCAGACCTTACGCAGCCACGTCCTGCATGCATTTCCCTTCTTAGCATTGTCTTCCTCTGAGACTTCCTTTTCTTCCTCTGTGTCCTCCCCAAATCCAAAAGAGACAGTAGGAAACCGACCCACTGCAGATCGGTCTCTGATTGATCGCGTCGGTACAGGCATCCTGAAAAAAGGTAGAAAACAATAAGGAGTCTAAAACTTTGTCATTGATTATGCATCCACTTCCTAAAATACAACAGATATGAGTGCAGCTCGTAAGGTCTTCTTCTTAAAATGGGTTACCACTTACTCCTTTTTATATTTTTAGATAAGACAGATAACAGATATGGCAATATGTAGGATTTAGTTTTTTATCTTATCTTAATTTATTTTTGTATTTATCAAAAAGGCGATCTATTATGATTCTTTTGCTAGTACACATTAGGAAGTTCAGAAGTACCCCTAAATACCCCAGGTTGGTAATCATTGATTTTATTGAAGAAACACTGAAACGCTGTATTTTATTTTTAAGAATTTCTATCCGATATTGTTGCTGCTAAACAGAGACCCAATCATACAACTATGCCTAATTGGTTATTTGAGCTACAAACAGATATTAATCCCTAATGACATTAGGCAGAAAGGCTCCTTTCTCTCAGGATACATCTTGAGCTGATTCACTGATGCTAAATATTACAATCTGATTTATTAAATTAGTGAAAGCATTGGGTGGGTGAGCATGTGCTTTGATCAACAACTGGGCCATTAATCAAATGTAACTTCTGTGTTTTACCATCAAAACACTATGCCTTGCCACCAAAGATAACAGTCACATTTCTTTGAAGAATTTTCACATGAATTCTGCTAAACTTAAGGACATGATGATTCAAATCCCTCCTATTTTAATCTTACTTTCTCCCTCCACCCATTTTCCAGAGCCTTAGCTAACCTCCATCTGATTTGACTTTCTAGCAGCAATTAAAGTTTTCAAGAAAAAGCTACACAGCCACTGAAACCTATTGAAAACTCACTTTAAATTCCCTAGCTTGGCAACAGTGATTGTTATGTGGTGACCAAACAGGCTCCGACAAAGCAATAGCGGGACTGTCAATGAGTTCACTCTTTATTCATACTCCAATGAAGTTAAGACTGTGAGAACAATAAATCCCAGACAGACTTGTAGGTGTGGGAGCGCGTACTCGTGCAGCTCAGCATAGTGCGTCATATTGACAGACGAGCCCAAAAGCAGCTTAACGGAACTATGTGCATAAAGTGCATCCATAACAACCCGAAAAACATGCCAACTACATCGTGTTTATTTGCATGTTTTAGCTTCGGTTAGTTTCTTTTTTCACAGCAGCAAAAAAGTAACATTTCACATTGTTTGTTTTGCTATGATGGATTTTAAAAGCTCTTCACACTGTGAGCAAAGCTAAAGTCCATGCGGACCGAACTGTGAATTCTTTTTTAAATGCTTTCACACAAAACATATTTTCACACAAAACACAATTTTCTAAAACCATGAACTCTTTTCCAATTCATACTCAAGCAACTGCAAAAGGCTTTATATTTGCAGGACACTTATATCAAGTGATCACACAAAACTGTAGTCATCGCTAAGCATATTGGGATTATAAGATATCTAATTATATTGTAATTACAACCAAATGAATCACAGTAATCAAACACAGCTGATTTCAGGTTCATCTGAAAGTCAAATATGTGTTGCAAAATGAAGGAGAGAGGGCGAACAGAAACCTAACTGTACAGTATGAGGCAATACTAAACATGTCGTACAAGTTTTTTCAACTACTGTATGGTCCGTTAGTTAAACACAGTAGATTGTCTCCAAATTGCATTTATAAATCAGATGGGAGACTTTGATACTATCATGCACTTTCATCTGCAAGTCCCCACATTGATTTTGGAGGCCACAGTAGGACATGAAAGTTTACTCCAGGGTGGGCCTCACAAACTGCTTACATAAACAATAACGAAATCCACCACAGCACTGCAGCAACTGCCTCAGTGTCAAAAAATATAATGTGGGTAGAGGAAAAAGAATGTGTGGAATTATGGTCCGTATGTTTGAGGTTACAATTAGCTTGCAAAAAAAAGAGACACACCCACGCAGATCAACAAAACAATCTCACTGCATCCAATAATGTGATTAATGAAATGTGAAATTTTGGCTATGCACTGTGCACACAGTGAGACGAGGAGCTACAACTCTCAACAAGCTGCACAGAAATTAGAGCGACATGTTGTGGATGATAAGACGACCGACAGCTGAACCTGCTAATGATATAAGATTCATCGCTTCATCATCCGACGTGTTACATTCAAAACTACTCAGAGGCGACTTCCCTCTGGGCCTGGCACATGTCTGGGTATCTGTATGTGCAGATGGGACAATTGTGATCAAATGTTAAATAAAGTAGGTCTTAAGTCACTCCCATAAGTTTAGCAACAGATGATACCAATGTGCTATTCATTGCTGGTTAACATTTTCCTCCAGGAGGGTGGTGATCCAGTAAGCATCCTGCACTCGTGACCGGTGGCAATGGGGCCTCGGGGGTCAGTAATTTCCAATCAAAACGCGAAATACAAAGGGACCTTCACATTTGACTTCAGAATAAAAGCATTCACAGAGTTCAATTTTAACACTAACACAGTTGTATTGGAAACTAAGCCAAGTTCATGTAATGTATTCCCTGACTACTTTACTTAATAATACTTTAGTATAAGCCTGCTTTGCCATACATGATTAGACATGCACCATACAATTGTGACAGATCTTTTGATAGCTCTATGCTGCAGGGCGTCACAATAGATATAATATAATTTTGTATATTTCTGTGAGGAAAAACCACCTGTCCAGACATATGGTGCAAAATAAATGAATAATATATTACATAGCTGTCTCGTGGAGTTGTGAGTAAAGAATGAAAATCCAGTCAGGAAACAGCTGAACATTAAAAACACAGTCTTTTAAATCATGCATGAAATGGCACTCAGTGAACTTTTAGACCATCGTTTGCATAATCTAAACAGCAAAGTAGCAATATTGCACATTTTTTTGACCTGTCTCCTTTCCTTTATATCAAAAGCAAATTATTTTGGCATTGTATCTGAGAGTAGACTGCTCAGGAGAAAAGTTTGAAAGTGAGTTAGGTATTGTTAACGAAGTAAAGTCATAACCCAGATGGCTGTATATAGAGAGAGACACCTGTGAAGCAACTGGTTCAAACTCACTCAGTTCAGTGGCAGAAGAAATGAGGCAAAGCAGACTGGAGGAGGAAATCTTCGGTGCGCTGTCTTTGTGTTTGAGGGAGTATACGAGTTCAGCCCTCCTTTAAGTAGCGCTAAGACAGTGAGGGCACGCCTTCCTGCTGCACCAACTGCAGTCAGGTCAGATATTTTGCCAAAGAAAAAATTGAAACTATTTCAGTATGAGAGGGAGTTAAGAACCGCCTATATTGAAATTAAATCAAAACACATTTTAGTGTATAATACCACACTTTCCCATAATCTGTGAATGAACAATCCATTTTATGCTTCTTTGGTTTAGTTTTTTGTCACAATTGGTATTGTCTTCAATTGTCCTGTTGGTATTTTAGCTTTTTTTCAAATTATTTTTTCGATTTGTGCTTGTGCTGTATTAATGTTGTTAAGGGCACTCTGGAAAACTGGATGGTATATCTAATAAGGTATTTCGTACCCAATATAAGTATTTATTACACATTTATTTTGTGTGTAGTGTACGTTTAACATTGAAATGATTTCTCTCTCCATTTTTTTTACACTAGTTAAATGACAATGGCAATAATACAACTAAATTGACATTATAACTATTATGATGCAGCCATTATTATTATTATTATTATTATTATGCAATAGTTTTGGATCCAATCCTTATGAAGCATGTGCACTATTCTCATTTTAAATGTATAGATTTATTCACTACTTTAGTATTATCTATACCAGACTCTAATTATCTAATTATCGTAATTTATAGTTCAAAAGTGGAAAAAGGAGATATAAAAGCTTGTAAATATCTAAACTTTAAATTTAAAATCATATAGGCGTTTTTCTCAAAAGACTGTTCACTCGTCATACAAGGAAGAGGACAGGTGTAAAAACCCAGAAAAACTATGACTCCGCTCTATTCAGATGTCCCAGAGAATCGTGAGTCAACCAGCATGCACAATACCAGGAATGAAGCAGCTTAATGGAATTCAGCCATAATTGATTTTTATCACACCTGCTTTTCATACTGTGACAGTTAAAAAATGTGTGCCCACTCTCTGTCTGGGAGTGTCAACTCCTTTTTTCAGTCTGTGATGAGTGATGCAAGATCATGACTCTATCTGCACGGACTGGTTGAGTTGGGTTTCTTCAAGTTTCTCAACTTTGTGATGGGTTCACTGTAACTCTGATTATATTGCAACATTTAGAGGGATAAGCCTACTGAACAAGTGTACAGTCCAGTATTACACAAATACTCCTATGACGCTATTGTACGTGAAAATAATCAACAAAAGGAGACCTCACTGTATGTTACTTTAACCTGTTTGTTATTTCCCTGAAATAGCATACATTGATCACTATTTAACTTGTGACTATGATAAGCAATGCCACTCTGTTGGTTGATCATTTACACTTTTACAGATATTCATGGTACCCAGAGGATAAAAGCCTACTGACTTTGGTGATCCACAGTCATGTCTTTAGCATTACCAGCAGGTGGATATGTCCAGTTTTAAGTGAACTGTTATAACTACTACTGATTGGGGTTCCCTCCAGTTCCACCATGGGGTTGCCAGAACTCTTAACATTCACCTTGGTTTTTAAATAGATAATTTCACAATGGATGAACCCACCAAAAGCTGTGGTATTTTTCAAATGTACTTGTTTTGGTTCACACACACCCATAGGACAGTTTCTGCCTGAAGGGTTTGCTTTAACAACCCATTGCCTCAGAGTAAAACAAACATCAATTAATACCGCAGATTAATCAAATGAAAAAGGTAAACAATTTTTTCATTAGTATCTGAAGGTTCAATCAGGCAGCCCACCTCATGTGTGAATGGCTTGGGGAATAAAGGTGCATTCAGGAAAGCTTGTACATGAGATATTCAATTTAGTTCGATAACAGAAAGAAAGGCAAAGAAGCGTTTTGGAAGGCAGTGACACAATGTGTGCAGATTTATTACTGGAACTGTGACTTACTGTGCAACAGTATAGTGTCATATATTAAATGCTTTACACAACCCTTAAAAATATGTGTGAGAACTACGCGATGCGGTGATCATCAGTTACACGCATATTTTTCTTATATAACCGTTTGTAAGTTTATAGAAGCAATAAGCCAGCCTTGCTGCACGCCAATCCATATAAACTCAATGTACTCCTTTATGAGGGTTACTGCATGCATTTGGTTCGGTTGTAATAAGGATATCCATACGCACACAGGTAAACGCAACATTGGTTATTACGCACTTACTCAATCACTCACACTGACAAATCTAGACATTTGTTGGACGTGTTATGACATACGATTTTGAAGTGAGGACAGGTTCCCAGGATGTCTTCAAACAGTTTCAAGCGAAGGCTCAGTTGCTGGATGTGATCGACTAAACAAGATCACATAAAATAGCCTAAATTCAGAGATACAGTTGTTTTACTGTTTTTCTTTTTACTCAGTACTCAGAAGCTAGTAAATGTTTAAGGACCATTTTTTGTATTTTATGTAGTTTTTATCCAACAGACATATTGGGCTGTTGGACAAATCTATTGGCTCATAAAACGTAATCATTATATCATATGCATGCAGGAATTTAGTGTAACTAAGGGGGGGGGGGGGAGCTCTGTCTGGAAGCATTCTCAGACTTTGAAAAGGTTTGCGTTAGAGGTTTCTGACTTATGCCCAGAGGCATCGGGCTTCAGAGCCGCAGGGATCAATGTGATTGACAGTCTCACGAAACAAGGGGAACAAACAGAGTCACAAGACGTTTGAAAAACACCCACTTTCTCCTTCACAAACAAACACGCTGGAGACTGGGAGGGACATTTGAACGACGGCGCTGATGGCGATGGCAGTCCTGCCCTCCAGCTCATCAGAGCAGGAGGTTTGTGACCGAGGGCAGCAGCTCTGCCAGCTTCGACTCAATGTCGGGCGTTTGAGTTACAGGGTTGCCACGGAGATCAAGGCGCTTCAGCATGGGGCAGGAGGCCAGCGGCTGCAGATCTGACAACGAAGAGATTTCTGTGCATTTGGGTTAATGAAAAAGCCTTCCTGTGGTTAACAGTGACAAACAGTGAAGAGAACGGAGATGGTGGGGGCACATTTTCCAAACAGTGGTGCAAATGTGAGATCCACATGTCAAATATGACACTTGGATATTAATTAATTATTCTAAACCTGGAGGCCTAAATTTGCATCAGAAGAAGGCACTGAAAGTGAAACAAAACCAAATCTTGAATGTAGCCTTGGTGTCATAACCTGTAAACAGCATTAATTCCTCTGGAGTGTATCAGGGCAAGTGAAGCGTGAAGGAGAAGCAGTCTGCGGGTCATGATGTGCTGCTAATGTGTCTCTCTCCGTTTTAATGATGCCGTTAGCTCTGTGAAATTGTTGCTCTGATTTTATTTACCCAATCGCTTAACAACGTTCCAAGTGTAAACAAATTATTCATGCACTGAAACGGAAGAGCCTGCAGTTTTCTGAACTTAGCAAACCCCATCTTTGTGTGTAGTGCATGTTTTAAGTGGCACTATTCACACGACCTTAGCACTTTCTACCAAGCTGTGAGCAGTGTTCAGCATTGAGCCATGCGCTTAGTCATGTTTACACTATGAGAGGAGTATAGAGATATAATATAAATGTATCTCTATGACAGTAACTCTACAGGATATGACACAGGTCTAGAACAGGACGTTTTCCAGAGAGATTTAAGGATACTGTTGTTCTTCAAGAGAACTTCCTCCAGCTTGGGAAGATGATAAACTCCTTCCAGATTTTCTATCGAGTTATTGTCAGCCTCTAAGACCTGCAAGCAAGAACATTTTTTGTGAAATATGCTGCAGAAAATAAGTTCTCTCCGTATGTATCTTTTCAACTGTCATCTCCCAATTGTGGGACACACAAAAGAAGAAAAGACACATCGCCTGTGTAGGACATATAATCGGATTTGAATTGGAGCTTTGTCACCTCCAGGCACTGCAACATGGCGAACTGAGGAGGCAGCCGCTGCAACTGATTGGAGGACAGATTGATGTGGGTAACCAATAACAGCTGGTCCAGGTGGCACAAAGTGGTCAGATTCTGTAAGAAATAAAAGGAGACATGACTTATAGGTACTTCACTATGAGCTCATTTTAATAGATTTTTTTCATAATTCCTCAACAACCTTGTCAGAAATACTGAAGACGCGCACTTCAGCATACTCCATTTTCAAGATGGTGTTTTCAATCATAAACTTGCTGCACAGGTCGCTGTAATATGCAGAGCGCATGGAATCCACTTCCTGAAGAACAAAAACAACACCATTCAGTCTGTGACCCATTTTCTAGTCAGTGTCACAGGCTGCATATGATTGGTACTCACTTTCAGAGTTTGGAAATGAGCCAGTGTCTCCTTTTCATATCCCAGAGGATCTAGCGCCCTCATCAGGAGGATAATGGTCAATAAGCACCCTGCCAAGGCAAGCAGATGGTTTCAATGGCTATAGAAAACATCACGATCAGCAAACTTCAGCATGTGTGTATTTGTGATTTGAGTGTGTGTTGAGACGGCGATAAATAATTTACATTTATTGAGTGGCTCCAGTTCTTGTAGCTGGTTGCAAGATTGCAGCTCTGACTGCAACACTGAGGTCTTCTCTACTGAGAGTTCACTCCTACAGAAAGAAGAACACACTCAGCTTGTACTAATTAAAAAGACTCAAACGCTTTGTTGTGGTAAAACAATACCTGAAAAGTTCCTGATCCGTAGCCGAGTCTCGACACCAACTCTCAGATCGACCTGTGGAAGTTGAAAGTGTAATGAGGCTCGAAGGAAGAACATATTTGTAATCCAGCCACAAACAGAGCATGACAAGTAAAGTAATCATGGTATCCATCACCTGTGTACAGAGCACAGTCTCGGTGAGTGGGTTTCTCAGTCCAGTGCACAGTCAGGTTGTGTTCATACGGGATGTCGCTTATCGTTCCCGGAGGAAGATCACAGATCTTAGCAGGTGTTAGGTTAAAAAAAATTGAATATTTACTCCACAAGGGAAAGAGATGGATGGACACCCAGACCCACAGGATGAGCGTGCATAGTTAGTCCGTGGCTCATTTGCATGACAATACAGAAGGCAGTGCTGGACGGTGTGACAAAAATACATCCTTGGTGGAATAGCAAAACAGTACCGGTATATTGGACAAACTGGGCTTTAATAAATGAAATTAAGTTTGCACAGACCAGTAAAATATATCACTGAAAGAGCAGTGATAAGCGTTTAGAATTGAGTTTAAAAGAAAACGGAATTAAAATACTAATTTTAAGATCAAATAATCAGATAAGGCTGAATATACATTACATTCCTGATGGAGTGTCGATTATGAAAAGTGTCTATACTCAGCTGCACCTGCGCTCATCAAAATGATAATAACATGGATTATAAGTAAATATAAATAGGAATGAAGATGAAATCATAATATAATATGTATATAATAACAGCTTCTTCGCTCGCATGTTAACACATCAATTTTCACAACAGCTGAGCAAACTGCTTCCAATGGCGAAGAACCTGAGTTGGCTTGCCCCCTTCACAGGAAGCTCGGGGCAGAGTTACTTTCCTCCTGAAATGCATCTTTATAAGCTGTATTTGAGACTAAATGTGGTTTTGTCTGTGTCACTGTGCCCTGACAGGTTAGAAAAGCTTTAAAAGCCAGGACGAGAGGTCGTACTGCGCTCACAATGACATTCCTTTCCAGAACACTATTCAAAGTTTTGTGATCAAAATGTTCCCCCTTAAATACTCGCACTTACCACAGGGTTTTATCGGCATGCTGTAAGTAAGGAATGATGAGAATGTTAAACTGGTATCCTGCTCCATCTGCAGCACACAGTGACAATCAGATATAATGCCTGGGGCATAAACAGCCAATGGAAAAGGATACCCAGACAGGGCTGTGTTTAAAGCGCGGGTGGACGCTCCTCCACTCCACTCTCTGGGGCTGACCGTCCAGGACCAGCAGCAGGCCACTAGCCTCCGCCTAACAGAGCAGAGGGAAGACGACAGGTTGCTCAGTTAACCATGGAGACTGCATCAAAGATTCCTATATTTGAACTGCATTCTGCCACATATAAAAAATAAAATACAAAAACAGCTTATTCGGCCATATGAAAGAGTTGGTCAAGGGGTCTAGAGAACACAGGCAGCCACTTAAGGTGTCATGTGATTGAGAACAAGCGGAAAAATGAATCAAACTTGGTTGGACATAGTAAGACCACAAGCACTTCTGCATTATTTTTTTGAAAACAAGTTACTCACATTGACGGGCCTAGAGAAGGCGACTGCCACTCTCTCTTCATCCCGACTGACATACACACAGCTTATCATCTCTTCACGTTCAGCTGTTAAAACAGGCAAACAAGTTTGTTCCTACAGTCAATATTTCATACACAAACAAAACGTTATGTACTTCATATTAACAGATTGACATACCTCTGCCTAGCAACCAGCGATAGTAGAACCAAGCACTCTGGTCGTTGGGGTCGGTGAAGAAAGCATTTTGTACAAGCTCATACTCTGAAAAACAAAATGAGTGTAGTAAGATGCTGCTTTTATCTTGTATTACAGAGCAGGCATCATTTGCAAAGTTCTACAATTTACAGCCGATGTGAAGCCTGAGTCTGCCCCCTGTTGGTTGTCAATAGTTATTGCTGACTTTAAACCCTGGCCCTTCACTTGCTAAGTTGTTAAGTTCACCTTTGAGGAGCTGCTCTTCACAGACGCGGTGGGAGAGGGTTTGTGGTGAAGGCGGAGGGGAGGATTGGGGGGGCTTGCGGCATGGTGATGGAGGCTCAGGAGATTCTGGGTGGAGCAGTGGCAGCAGGGTGCTGCGGTAATGCCAGCTGGAGTAGTTGGAGAAGTTGGAGCCAATAAGACGATCAGTGAAGGCCAACTCCTGATCCACGGGCACACTGGACATCTTCACAACCATGCGGCGGTAATCCCAGCAATGGACTGGCCAAATAAGGAGAGACACAGATGGAAAGAGTGAAGTAAAATATCAGGTTGCTAAAATTAAGCAGATTTTAAGAATTTCACCATCTTCATTACTTACAGTTTCGATCGTCCAGGCTTAAGCAGCGATCACACAGATTCAGCTCTCTGGCCCAGTCCGGTTTGGGCAGGCGGGTTGAAACCCACAATCGTTGATGCCAGCTGCCGTAGGACTTTGGGTTTACTTTTAGGCAAGACTCCAGAAAAGACAGCTCAGCCACGTAAATCTTTTGCAGTTCATCCTCGTCCCTGGAGCGGACACAGAGAAACAAAATCATAATTCTTCTGTCACATCTCTGATGGCTTTCCATTCAAAAAGTGTTCTAATGTAAATATTCAGATGATAAGATAAATGGTAATGATCTTACTTGACAGTCTCCAGGTGCATTAGGATCTCTCTCCTGTAGTTCCAGAGGGTTGCAAAGTCAGGATTGGAAGATAGGAGCTGCTGGGAAATCTGCAGAGCCTCATCATCGAAAATACCCTCCTTCCTCTGTGAAGTGAGGAAGGCAAATACAAAGCGACGGTTAGACACAAACAGGGAAAGGACATACAAGAAATTAGCAAAAGAACAAACACTAAAACTAATAATAAGGTGCTGCTTAGTGAAACTATCCAATGAGCACAAAGCATGACTGGATTTTAAATGCTGTACTTTAATTTCACATGTGGACTGTCACGTAGTGGATAAGGCTCTTGTCATTCTTTATTCTTATATCTGTCTCTATTGTTTCTAACTAACTAATCCTGTCTGTGGCACCCAGTCCGAAACTAATTTCAGGTTTTTAAAGGCACAGTAATTTCCTAAAATAGCATTGCACTGCAGCTTGCATAAGAAGTTATTAAATCTGTTGCAAATATAGTTCATTTGTTAGGATGTATTTAATTTCATAATGCACATTTGGTGCTCTAGTGAGAAATAACAGCAACATGATGGTGTGTGTGAATTATATATATAAAAAAGGCATGGTCATGGTAATGAAGTACATGTTACCCACTGCAACAAAACGTTTCATTGTTGTTTTTCATGAAAGTTGTTTAAAACAGCATCTTTGTAGTACATGAATAGCCTTATCATGTAAGACATACTGTATACAACATATGATATAAATTTGGTTTTCTGAAAAACCTTGGAAAAACAGGCATCTCGTGCAGCCACGTATATTTTCAGTTTCTTCTCCCTCTCTTTTTTCTTCTCCTCTTCCTGCTGGGCTGTAGATTTAACCTTCACTCGACCATGCTGTCAAAAGCACAAAAAAGGGGAGGAAGATTAAGCGCAGCTCACTCTTCCAGGCTACAGTTAAATGATAAATAATGTATTGCTCCATGTACAACATAAACACTGTACCATAGCAATGAACACACAATCATCTCAAAAGAAAAACGAATTTCTTACCATCCTTCCTGTTGGTGCTAGAGATTTCCCAAAGATCTGTTTATGATGGAAATGAACAGAGATATTCAGAGTTAGGCCTCAGTAACATTTACATGACAGGCGCACAGAGATCTGACAGAAGCTCAGACGTTTGATGATCATCTGCATCAAAATATATAGCCCTCTCTAAGGTTAAAACACTGAATATAAACACCTATGCGACTGCAGTTAGCTTGCTAATTAGCTCCGTTTCCAGTCAACAACACTGGGCTGGGCTCATTCAAACCATCACAGAATAACAGCCACCAACGACAGAATAAAATATTTTCATCATAGGAAAGCATTGAAGGCCGCATAGTTTAACCCAAAAAACACCTACCTGTTATTGTGTTTACTTGCCTTGTTGTATGTATTTCAAGCAGTTTGATTTGTCATGTCAGGGTTTCTAACGACTACAATTCTTTACTTCCGTCTCAGGAAATTGACGTCAGAGTGAGTAGTTTCTTGACTGCGGGATTGTGTCGCTCTCTAGTGGTGGAAAGAGCAAACAGCAGGATAGAAATGTTAAAATGTTCGATTCCCTCAAGGATTTATGATATCCTCAACAGTAGGCATTTGAACATATAGATTGCTGATCACCTCTTTCATTGGATTTTGAGGGGTTGGTCAACTTTGTCACACCTATGAAGTTCCTGGTCAAAAATGACCACCATAGGAAATTCATGGTTAAGTAGTAAGCTAGTGAAGCTAGTGTGTGTGTGTGTGTGTGTGTGTGTGTGTGTGTGTGTGTGTGTGTGTGTGTGTGTGTGTGTGTGTGTGTGTGTGTGTGTGTGTGTGTGTGTGTGTGTGTGTGTGTGTCACTTTTGATGAGCGGAGGGCCCCTTGTATCGAAGCCTCTAAGTAAATGAGTGTTAGCAAATGGTAAATGCAGTCCATTTACCGTTAAATTAGGAAATACATCAAGAGATAAATTGGGTCTTTTTCTGATAGACCTCTCTAATCGGACTTTTGCACCCGTTGTGTGCCTCCTAGTGGACATTACAAATAATGCATAAGGTATTCAGACCTAAAGTACTTTGCCATTGGCTCCACAGAATTATCCAGCAAAGCTAGTTTGGCTCATTAAAAATGTACTTGCAAAGGCGGGGTGTTTCATTCATAAGGAATTACAAGCATAAGTAATTCATTAATGATGTTAAAGAAGTAATAGGTATGTCCTAAGTTAATGATGATATTTCTTTCATTTCTCAATCTAAATAAATTAAATTCCTGAAGCATATTTCATTTGTGTAATTAGTACATGAAGATATTGCAGTGGCATTGTATGTCAAAGATTTAATGTTTCGTTTTTTAAATACAGGTGAAAGACATTACATTACATTAAGTGCTGAAGTTTATAATCTGTATTATAAACTTGGAAATTATGTAGCTTTCACTTGAATACAAACATAGTCATACAATTTTAAGATTGCTAGCCCTTTATATTAGAATACTTTTTGTGCAAACACACATCAAAATATACACCTGACCCCATCACACCTGTTCAGGTGCTGGTAAAATGAAACAACAAAATTATCTCTGAACATCAAGTTAGTTTCAGACAGATTTGTCCATCACAATATAGCACATCAACATGTTTGGTACAACATAAAGACAATATATAGCGCATGTAATGTAATGTTGTGAGGCCAGGTGTTTATAGCTCACCAAGAAAGAGTAGCAAATCAGGTGCAGTTTAATGATAGGAATGTAAACTTATTACTAGCATAAACAGAGCATTTTCAGGGATAATCTTCTGCGTCAAATTCCAAGGTGTTTTGCGGCACCACAGATCTGTATCCGGACGTCTGAGAGAAGTTGAGGGTCAACTGGTTCTCCTCATTTGTACCAATCTGAACTGTTGCCAGCCAACCTAGGATGTCCTCAAATTGGTTGGAGGAAGTGTTCCTTTCTGTTAAAGACTCTCTGTTGACTGTAAATGAAACAAAACACAATTTGACTGTAAAGTCTTGCTCAGTACTATTCTGAATGCTAAAAATGAAGATCTCTTTTTTGTACTTACAGCTTGGGAGCAGGTAGTCAAAGCTGCTCTGGCAAAGATCTGAAGATTTCCTTTCTATGTCGTTATTCAGCCTTTCAATTTCCTGGCTGATCTTTGAGTTTATGTTTTCCTCTTTGTCCTTTCCATCTTTGTTCTTCTGACCAATACCCTTGGATTTGAGTTTGGTGATGTCACCAACTAGGGATTATCATCAAAACTAAAAGTTAAAACAACATTACATTCATATTATGATTTTAAAAAACATTGATCATGTAGCATGATACTCACTCAGCAACTTAGATTTAGTGCCTTTCGCACTCTCACCGATCTGAGCTTTCAGCTCGATGAGTGTTTGTTTGAAGCTTGTCATCATCTCCAGCTCTCTCCTTATGTACTCCTCAGCCAGTCGCTGCTTGAGCACATTTTTGAGCTGCAACCTCCTAAATTTGTCCTCTATGTTTAGGTAGATTTTGCTCATCTCAGGGTAGAAAAGCTTACTCCTGTTCCCTGCAACCATCTCCTCTACCTTCTCAAAAAGCTCTGTTACTTGGCTCATATTAGCTTTCTTTAAGTTGTTCACAACATGGTATCTGTTCTCACACTTGTCTATTAACCAGCGTAGTGCCTTGTGCTCACTCTCAATGTGCTCCTCAATGGATTTATCTGCTAGTTTGTCTCCGTATGTGAACAGCACCATGGTGTGTTTCCAGACGCTGTCATCAAGGAGGCTCATGTGATCCTCCAGGGCGGCCTGCTGAGCTTCTCTGAACGTCAGGTCCAAAGGGACAACCAGCAGAACAGCATGAAAGCCCGATGGGCTCAGCTTCAGACCTTCAACTATTTTTTTGTCCATCTCTTCTGTGCATTTGGAGGGATCCTTCCACCACCCCGGAGTGTCGACCACTGTAACCATTCTGTCATCAACTTTCCTCTGCTCCACCTGACTGTTCTCGTTCTGACAGGTGGGAAACACTTCTTCATGCAGGAGGGTATTTCCTGTTGCACTCTTTCCAAATGTCTTCTGACCAAGCATCACAAAAGTCAGCTCATGTAATTCTTTACTGGATTCTGAGAAGAAGGTAAATGCAGGGTGAAAAACCACATCATGCCCTTTAAACACAAGACTCATCAACAGCTTGTTCCAGTATCAGAAATCAGTCTCCATTAAATGATAATGTGGCAAAATTAGACTAAATGTTGATCAGGAAAAGGGGGACTCTTTCCTGATCAATATGTGTTTAGTTAGAGAGGCAAATACAGTTTGCAAATACGTTTAGTCGCTATTGTTGCAAAAATATTGACCTATTCCTGATTCCTTTCAAGGAAGATGTAAATATTTAGTTTTAGAAAGACTAAGAATCTATCACACTACAGCAGATCTTTGAGTTATGGGGTTATGTTAAGGCCAGCATGCTCACAACAATGCTTCAGTATTGAATATCTGTAATTTGTCCACCCCTGGTTTCTACTTACTCCCTGAGCGTGGAAACTTCTCTGACATTGAATCTTACCTTTTTGCAATCTTCTTCTGGCCTCAACTTGACTTTGCCTCAGTTTTTCTCTTTCTTTCACTTTGATTCTCTTCTCTTCAATGGCCTCAAATATCTTCTCATCAGGGACAAAATGGTCCCAACCATTTCCTGCCACAGTCTCTGTGATTTTCTCCAGCAGCTCTGTGATTTGAGTACCATCATCTGTATTCTTGTTATCAAAGACATGATATCTGTTTCCACATTGTTCAACTAGAGACTGCAACGCCTCGCCCTCCCCTTCAATGTACTCTTCTATGGTGTGTGTTCCAAGCCAGTCTCCTCTTGTGAAAACTATAATAGTGTGTCTCCACACTTCTTCTCCGAGGAGCTCCATGTGTGATGTCACGGCATCTAAGTGTTTGCCATTAAAGGATGCATCTGCGTCTATCACCAGCAAGAAGACCTGAGGCCCAGGCAGGCACAGGGACGGGCTGCGTATCACTTCTTCTTTGATCGCTTCAGGGGTGTCAATCACAGGGAAGCCTTTCCACCAACCTGGTGTGTCAACAAGAGTTATTTCAGTTTCACCCACAAAACCCCTTCGGTCCATCGAGTGAGGTGTTCTTTTTCCATCTTCCTGCTCTTTGATTCCCAAAATTGTGTTCCCTACTGAGGTTTTCCCAACGCCTCGGCTTCCTAAGAGAACCACCCGGAGTTTTGGGATGGTTTTCATCTCTTCTGTTTGAGGAAAACAAAGCTTGATTATTGAACTTTCACAGCTACTTAATGAAACATAAAGCGATTTATAGTAGTATTTATTTGACAATACAAATATTTACTAACAAAATCCATCAATAAATTGATTACATTTAAAGAATAAATTGATAAAAATAGGCAAATACAGGAAAATAAAATACAGAAAGTATTCGTTTGAGTGGATAAACTATGTTCACCTGCAATAAGTGCTTTCATTTGTTGTCTTTGTTCTTCGGACTGCCTCCCTCTCTCTTTTGCCCTTTCAGCCACTTCTCTTTGCTTCTCTTCGATGATGTTTAACATCTGCTTGTCCACCTCGTAGAACCTGCCTTTGTTTTGCCACACCATCTCATCTACCTTCTCCAGCAGCCGTGTTACCTGAGAAGAACTACTCTTATCCCTGTTATTAAACACATGATACCTGTTTCCGCATCTTTCTATTAACCACTTGAGTGAGTCCCCTTCACTTTCTATGTGCTGCTCTATGGTCTTCCCCCCCAGGTGATCCCCACAGGTGAACAGCACCATGGTGTGTTTCCAAACCCGCTCTCCCAGGAGCTTCATGTGCTCCTCCACGGTCTTCTTCCTCATCGCAGAAAAAGCTGTGTCTATGGGAATAACAAGGAGGAAAGTATTTGGTCCGGGCGGACATTTGGATGCGTTGAGTTTAAATCGTTGCTTGTCCCCCTCTGGGATCTCAGAGAGGGAGAAGGTGCTGCTCCATCCCGGAACATCGACCACAATGAGGTTCCTGCCCTCGACCCGCTCATGCCTCACTTCAGACTGAGCAGTTCTGGTTCGGCCACACTCAAACCTGTCTTCAGTCAGTATGGTGTTGCCAGAGGAGCTCTTGCCAGCCCATCTCCCACCAATCAGGACGAGTCTGACGTCCAACAGGGTGATGCTATCTCTCTCCACTGAAAGACAAAGGAAACATTTTTGGACAAGAATTAATGAAATAGAGAAAGAAGTTTTGACAAAATGTAACATTTTTTACTCATTTTGCGAAACAACTTCCAGGGCTTGATGATAATGCATTTGGTAATGACCGAATTGGCCTAAACACTTTTATAGAAGTATGACAGCAAATGCCCTCATACTGAGTAGAAGAACAGATGAGATGAGATTTGTCACCTGCTATGCTACAGTATGTGACTATTGGTTAAAAATATGCAACCGATACTGACAATGTAAGAAGTGACTAGACAAAACAAAAAGGACTTGTGTTTTCAAAATGACATAACTATTGTTTTCAAAATTGTTTTTTTTACAGGCTACAAACTATTTTACTTGTTTTAACGTGATTTAGTCGGAGATTCAGATGCTATCACTGTATCATATTGAACTACACTATAATACAAGTTTTTTTTTGTTGTCCATCAGTTTTAAATGTACTGTTTATATACAACCAAAACGGAACACAACTGTCTCCTTCTGTTCCCACATAACTACATTTCAATGAAATAAATGTATCAAGACAAATGTATTGTCTCCCAAATTACAGTGGAAGTTTAAGGAAAAACAAAACAAACCTGCAACATAACTGAGTTATTTACAGTATATGTTTAGGCAACAACATAACCAAGTAGTTAATAAATGTCATTTGAAAATGTCCCCTATAAAATTATACTTTTTAGGGGGCTATGATAGAAGAAAACTGCCTGTATTATTGTCAGACAACAGATTCAATTCCCATTTGGCGGGCGTATAGCTGAGGACCTAAAGAGGTGCAGTAGTGAGTTCGAGCTCTTGAGATCAACTGGACATAGTTATTCATGCACTGTGTCATGCATTGAGATGGGACCACTGAATACTGTCCCTGCCAAACAGCACGCTGGGTAGAGCTCGCTTCCCTATTCCCTATACTGTAGCTATTGCTAGGGGATGCAACTATGCCAAGGAAGGTTTATTACAAAGGACCCAAGGAAGCAAGTGTCGGATATAGAGTTGTTTTTCTTGAGAAAGCAGCAATGGACAGATGTTGTTTTTGTTATGACAGTACAGGAAGGTATTACGGAAGAGTTTTAGTTTCCAGGAAGGCTATTGTTAGCATTAGCTGGGTGTGAACTTACTGGCAACCAAAATTATTATTGGCATCAGTCCAACTTACTCTCTAGAACAAGCTGATTTGACATCTAAATAGATCTGCTTAACATAATATAAATAATATAAAGAAGAAGAATTTTTAATACAAATTCAATTCAAACAACATGTCAAGTCCTTCTAATGATTTAAGTACTTTAAGTCATTGCATTTTTAAGAAACAGCAGCATTTGGCTGCAAACATTGCTGTTTGAATTACTCACCAAGTTCGTTTTCCATTTTTACTGCTCTTCTCCTTTTATACTAGAGTTGACAGCAACTGAATACAAGGCTCTGCAAAAGGCATTGGATGAAGTCTGTCCTCAGAAAGAAAGTTAAGAAACTGGACAATCACTCATGTGGTACAGCCTGACGCAAAGCCTGGAATGGCTGTTTCCAACAAGTCAGCCAATGTATGCTTTCATAAAAAGCTAACATTCTGGTCTAACTGGTTTTGCTCACGAGTCATGTAATAATAATAGATTTTTTTTGAAGGCGCCTTTCTCGGCACTCAAGGACACCGTACATGATTTTAACCTTTATTTAACCAGGTAAAAGACCCATTGAGATCGTGATCTCATTTTCAAGGGTGACCTGGCCAAGAAGGCAGCAGCACGATACAAACACAAAGACAATAAAAGGAATCAACAATGCAAATAAAAATAAAATAAAAACAATAAACGGTGACAGAGGAATTGGCATCAAGTGGAATAAGCAGTTTATTCAGTGCTATGGAGTGGGCGGAAACCAGACTGGAACTGTTCATACAGGTTATTGTGGGATAGGTGAGCATGGAGTTGGGAGGCAACTGTTTTTTCCAGGATTTTGGAGATGAAGGGTAGATTTGAGATAGGACGTAAGTTGTTGTAGTCGGAAGGGGCGGCGCCAGGTTTTTTCAGAATTGCGGTGATTGCAGCAGTCTTGAAGGATGTAGGGACAGTTCCAGTGGTAAGAGAGGAGTGGATGATGGCAGAAATGAGGGGGACCAGAGAGGGGAGGCAAACTTTAACAAGTTGTGTGGGGAGGGGGTCCAGTTGACAGATGGATGGCTTGGATTTCCGGATGAGTTCTGTTATTTCTGAGAGAGTGGGGAGCTGGAAGGAGGAGAATGAGTGTATGGATGGGTGAAAGTCTGCTGAGATGCTGAGGTGAGGGATTGATCCAAGGTGCTGCTGGATGTTCTTGATTCTTGCCATGAAAAAGCACATAATGGCGTTGCAGAAGGAGGTTGTGTACAAGTGAGGGGGGAGATAGTCCTGGGGTTTGGTGATATTGTTCAGTAGGGAGAAGAGTGACTTGGAGTTTCCTTTATTGGCAGTGATTAGACTTGAGTAGTAGTGGGTTTTGGTGCTGGCAATGGAGTCCTTTCATGACTTGGCTTTCATGAGGCGAAGATTGGGGGTGAACCAAGGGGCGGAGACAGAGAAAGAAACAGACAGCATCAATAATGGTTGGAGTGGGACCACACAGCTCGCAGACAGTGGCTTCAAACGAGCTGGAGACGGGCGCAGACACCGGGGAGACTTTCCAGTTCTCGCTGTGAATTATCGCGAGACCCCCTCCCCGACCTGAGCCACGGGGTTGACAGATGTGTTTGAACACGTAATCTTACAACACATTCCAACCAGGTTCTTACAAAATAAAATAAAACACATTTAAAGACAAATGTAGCGGAAACACATTACAAAATGGCATTTAAAAACTGGCATTCAAAAGCAAAGATAATAAAATAAACACAACAGGTATAAAATACATGAATAAAAGCCACACTGCAGTGTGACACATGAACAGCTCAATCAAAAGCAGCGGCAAAAAGATACGTTTTCAGTCTGGATTTAAAAAATAATAAGAGTTGTAGTGGACCTGCAGGATTATAGAAGCTGGGGCATGATGGCTAAATGCTGTTTCTCCATGTTTAGTTCTGACTCTTGGGACAGAGAGCAGACCCGTCCCAGGAGACCTGAGACTCCTGGATTGTTGATAAATTAGCAAGAGATCATTAATATATTTTGGGACTAACCCATTTAATGCTTTAAAAACCAGCAGCAGTATTTTAAAATCAATCATTTGACAGACAGGAAGCAAGTGTAAAGACTTCAGACCTGGACTGATGTGATCCACTCTTTTAGTGTTGGTGAGGACTTGAGCAGCAGCGTTCTGAATCAGCTGCAGCTTTCTAATGGATCTCTTGTGAGACCTGTGAAGACACCATTACAGTAGTCCAGTCTACTGAAGATAGAAGCATGGACACACTTTTCCAAATCCTGCTGTGACATTAGTCTTTTAATCCTAGATATGTTTTTCAGGTGACAGTAGGCTGACTTAATAATTGTTGTAATGTGACTGTTGAAGTTCAGGTCTGAGTCCATGACTACACTTAGATGTCTTGCTTTATTTGTTGTATTGAGCATTGCCGACTGATGCTCAGCGCTGACTTTTAATCGTCCCTCCTTTGATCCAAAAACAATAACCTCTGTTTTGTCTTTGTTTACTTGGAGAACGTTCTTACCCATCCAGTCAGTGACATGCTCAATGCACTTACTAAAGGTTTTAATTGGAGCATAGTCTCTTGGTGAAAATGTTATATCAATTTGGGTGTCATCTGCACTTATTTTGTTGTTTTCATGATCTGAGCCAGTGGTAGCATGTACTGTATACATTAAAAGCAGAGGTCCTAAGATGGGAGATTCAATAATACAAAATGTTGAGATTCTGCCATTGTCTGTATTTAAGTGGATGTCATTGAAGACCTTAACAAGAGCAGTCTCAGTGCTGAGGTGTGGTCGAAAACCTGAATGGAACACATCCAAACAATTATTTAAAAGCATGGAATGACTCAGGTGTTGAAAAACAACCTATTTAATGATTTTAACTACAAATGAGAGGTTAGATATTGGCCTGTAATTATTCATTATGGCAGCATCTAGATTATGCTTTTTTAAGAGTGGTTTAATTACTGCAGTTTTCAGGGCCTGTGGAAATACAACTGAATGGAGAGACTTGTTTACTATGTGAAGTAGCTCTGAGGCAATGCAATGAACAGTTTTGAAAAAGCCTGTAGGTATGATATCAAGGCTGCAGGAGGAGGATTTCAGATGTTGAATAGTATCATCCAGGTCTTTATCAGATGGAATTGTGTCATGATATCTGAATTGATTTGAGGTGGACACACTGACAGCACATTTGCTGTACCTGATACAGAGGCATTTACTGCATGTCTGATTTTTTCAATTTTGTCAGTGAAGAAGGATGCAAATTCATTGCAGGCCCTGGTGGATAGAAATTCAGAGGCTACTGACACTTGGGCGTTTGTTAGTCTGTCCACAGTAGCAAACAAGGTGTGTTGTTTTTGTTTTTGGCAATAATGTCAGAGAAGAAAGACTGTCCGAGAAGAAAGACTGTCGCCAAGTCTCTCTTTATAGATTTCAAAATAAACCTGGAGATTTGTTTTTCTCCAGCTGCGTTCAGCTTTTCGACACTCTTTTTTCTGTTCACATGGTCATGGCTTTTCTACATGGAGATATTTTCTTGCCGTACACTTCCTTTATTTTAATGGGAGCACTGGCATTCATGACATAAGTTATTTTCGAATTAAAATGGTCTATCAGCTCATTTACGTTAGCGTGGGCAAGTGTGAAAGAAAAATTCTGAATAAACATTTCCCTTGTGCTTTCAGATAAATACCGTTTAGTGGTTACCTCTTTTTCAACATTTGTATGAACAGATATAGAGCTCTCAAAGAAAACACAGGAATGATCAGAGAGCACAACAGACTTATCCTAGGAAGTCTTTGGACAATGTATCTAAGTGAGTAGCCTAATACAAATTAACTTTAGAAGCATGAACATGCTTAGCCAAAGAAACGTTTGCACCTGTGTTACTTTGCATCAATTAAAGGTGAACCAAATCGTGTTTATTTATTTAGACGTTTATTGATCAGGGACAAATGCATTAAACATTATTTCATATGAAATACAAAACAGATGTCATGCATACAAGTTTCTAGCCGAAGCTAATTTGCAACCCCTGTCCGTTTACTGTCAAAGGACTGGAATAGGACCGCCAGACAGGTAAACTATATGCCGAAATACTTCTCTGCCACTCTAACTGCCTCTGTACCTGCACCTCTACCTGCCCCTCTACCTCCCTCCATACCTGCCAGTCTATCATGGTCTGCCTACCTGCGCTCACTCTGCGTGTGTGTCGCACAAGCTGCTTGGGTAAGACGGCTGTGAGTGAGTAGGATACCGAAACTCTCCATGCTGTTCCATTTCTTGATAATATGTTAACTTTCATTAGGACATTTTTGGAGGAGTGGCTTTGGAGGGATGCATGAAATAACCGGTCAATTTAGCGACCTCCCTAGATCAGCGACTTTTTTTTGGAGCTAATGCTGCTAGCTTTCATTGGAAAAAAGCCTGTAACATGAGGCTGGCTTTACTCTTGCTAGCCTACTTTTAAGGCTACGTGCCCACGACAACGCTCTGAAGCAAAAACGCAGATGTCCGTTTTTCCCCTCCACAATTTATCTGCGTTTATCTGCGTTCTCACGAGCGTTTTGGGGGTGGATATCTGTCTATCCATGGGAACAGGGAAAACGTATAAAACTCATAATACTCGCAGTTTGCCGATGAAGTAAGCACGCCCCGGACGTAGGTGGCAGTAGCAACAATACCAAATGCCTGTTTTGTGGCTACTTCCTCCGCTGTCAGTTAGAAGAAAATGGCGAAGCGCGGCGGCAATAACAGTACGCCTAGTTCAAACTTTGTTTGGACAGATGAGGAGGTCCAGTTGCTGCTAAACACAACTTTAAACTACAAAGAGGTAAAGAGTCTCGCCATTTGTTGGCCTGCATGCATACCATTCAACGCGGCTACTGCTACACGTTCATCCATGTTTATCAAAGGGCAGGCTCAAATTTGGCGCTAGAACGTCACTTCCAGATGCCTGTGCAAAAAAAAAAACCTGTGCAAAAAACGCACTTCTGCGTTTTGAACTGTTCCTACGGCGACGAGAGACTGGAACGTTTTCAAGATCTCCACTTTGAGGGGCGTTTGCGTTTTCTCCGTTTTCAACTCCTAAAAACGCCGTCGCCGTGTGCACGATAGGCACATCTGTCGAAATGTTCTACGTTTATCTGTCGTTACCGTTGTCGTGGGCACGGGGCCTAAGTGTGTGCATGTTTAAACTGAATGGGATTCTTTGGTGATGTTTTGCAGGGAGCAGCAGTTTTTCCTTCGGCTTGTCTTTGTGCAGAGGTAATGCTGTATTTGAATCTCTGTGCTAAGAGCCCCCTGCACTCCTCTCTTCCCTCTGTTCCAGAGCATGTCCTGAGACCAAAAATACCGTAAGACATGTTCCTACACGATTTTGGCAGACTATGTCTGTTTGCATAATTAAGATACAGTTTGCACACATACTTATAGTGCTCCTTATTAGCCTATATTAACTTCAATGAAGGCTTTAATTAAATATTTAGCAACATTTTTGATTAGATATATTTGTTTTAATCTCAAACTTGCTGAAAACCATAAAGAAAGTCAAGACTCAATTAGGTTTGTTTTCATCACTCAAGGCAATGAAAACAAATAGAATACACTGTAAATAAATGCTTGTTAGTGCTTTGGTATGAATTAAATAAAACCAAACATATACTGCATTTGGTATGCAGATTTTTGTACAGGAAGGTACCTCATTTCAATTACAAAAAAACAATATATTCAAAGATGCATCATGCAGTGGATGCCATCATAATTATCCTGAAAGATACATAACGGCTATGGGTCTCTTTAACAAATGGCATCATTTAAATCACAAGCCTAAAGTAGCATCCGTTGGATTGTGAAATTATGCATCTGTTTTCAGTCTTTCAAAAGAGATTATGTGCATGCAGAATATGTCGAGAGATATTTCATTTCTTGGCTCTGCCTTTTTACTCTCCCAAAGGAAACCCCAACATATATGAGAAACAAAATTATGTTTATTTATTAAATATAATCAATACATAAAGATATACAGTATGTTTAAATAATAACATTATGCAAACAAATCAGTATTCACCTCTTATAACTGTTCATTCACTTATTAAAAACTATTTTCAATGTGGATTTTCCCAGCAAATATTTTTAATTTAAAAAGATGTGAAAGAAACTAGCACACTTTTAAGCTTATTTATAAATATCTGTGCTGAATCCATGCAACAATTTGGTTTTACATTATGTCAAAGTGTACTAAATTGGGTCACTTAATTTTGAGTATTTTCTATATGCTTCTGGTGAGCGTGATTCATTAAGTGCCAGGAAAAAACTATTTATCCAACAAATTGGACATCTCCATCCAGGACAGGTCCCACTGCACCTCTGTCACGTCCTGCTTGGTTGCAGGAAGCTCCACTGCTTGTAGTCGTTCTTTGGAAAACGGCCAACACCTACAGGTGCAAATCCTTTGGTGCCTTCATACAAAGTGAATAATTAGTGAAGCATTTTCTAAACTGTCTGATGACACAAAACAATAGAACCTATGAAGTAAAGTGAGCTAAAGGTTAAAAACTAACCTGTAGTGATAAAGCAGCAAAACAGTTACAGGAATGAGGAAAAGAAGAAGAACTCCACAGGAAACAATTACCCATTTACCGGAGCCTGATGAAGGGAATAAATGAAACGTGTTTGTCCGACAGTAACACAATTGAACCAGGAACTACAAATGCTTGTTATAGTACAGATAATTACCCTTTGTTAAGGAATAACTTGTCAGTAATACGTTATTTTGAATTCCCAGTAATTATTATCATTTATTATTCCTTATAGTAAATGAATGTATGAACAACACAAAATGATGTTACCACTCATGGAGGCGTCTTTCTCATCTGTTGATATGAATTAAAAGACAAACAGTTGTTATTGTTCACCATAATAAATTTGACAGATAAAACACTAAGCAGAATAAGAACAATTATAGTCAAACGCATTAAGCCATTCAGCTGACCTCTGTCTGGACTCACTGATAACCAAGCTTCTGGACTCTCCATCTTTCTGTCCTGGGACGCACACTTGTAGAAGCCTTCATCTTCCTGTGTCACATTCTCTAAAGTCATCTTTATTACTCTGTCTGAACTGGGAGAAGTGAAGATTTCTGCTCCGTTTCTAAAGAAGATTGTTTTGCTGAGATTGCCTGCCCAGTACTTACAAACCAAGACCACTTCATCACCCTCGAAAACAGGGAAGGGAGGAGTCTTCAAGATGATGGCACCATCTGTGAAATGGGAAGAAGGTGGGCATAGTTAGTGTTTTCTTGTGTTGCCTCTGTTCGTGTGTGTGTGTGTGTGTGTGTGTGTGTGTGTGTGTGTGTGTGTGTGTGTGTGTGTGTGTGTGTATTTAAATATTTGGATTGACTGCTGACTCCTCACTATTCTTAACCAGCCGATAGGGGTTTCAAGTGATCAACAACTACTTTACTTTGGAATCATTTGTCATTTTAGGGATTAGGATTTCTCCTTCTCCTGATATGCACGCCTGAGTGGAACTACAACACTGATGCATATGATTGTACCTCATTGGGGCAGTATGTAGTGTGCAGTTGAGAGGGAAAGGGGCTGAGACGAGGGAAAGGTTAGACAATTTCGGTTTCTATTCTTTCTATATAAAATTGAAACAGTGGTTGTTGCAGACACACCTGGTGCACTTTCATAGTTATAATGTTTTACAGTTATTCACACAACATATTTAAACCCTCTGTCTGAGATTGTTTATAGGCACAGTGTCGTTTTGCCTCTTTGGAGTTTTTTCGCCCAGTTTGTCCTCTAGTCTAGTGTCTTCAACATCCCTGTTATTGAAGACTCACAGCTTACTGTGATGTTGACTGCGTTGCTGCGGCCCGCAGCACCCTCACACCAGTACAGTCCACTGTTCCCGCTGTCTGCAGTGAACTCACACTGGTCAGACCTGTCCGCATTAACAGCACCCCCTAGTAGCGAATACTGGTCAATGTGGAAGACTCTGTTCCGCACTCCAGAAGTGGGAAGGAAATGCTTCAGCCTCCAGCCTGAGGAGTTAGTCTGAGACACAGGGCACTGCACAGTGAAACGCTCCTCTCTGAAGAACTGTCTGTTGCTTGGAGTCAGGGTCAGGAGTGAGGATGAAGGCAGCTCTGGAGGAGAGAGATGAACAGAGGTAGAAGGGAAGCAGACATACTGCAGGAGTTAAGAAAATGGTTCTATCTTTAAGATTTATCAATGTGTCAATACAAAAAAATGCTCTAGCAGTTCTGTATGTCTGCTGCAGATTATTGGTCACATGGTACCATAATCAATATAACTGCATGCCTGTAAAATGTCACCCAACAACAGTGTTTATATGTCATTGGATAGCTTGTCTATATTTTAGGAACAGGCAAAAATTTGCAATTAAAGCACCTAGTTATCTGACTCTCGCTCTACAGCAACAGCACTGTAGAAACAGACAGTACATTGTGTACTGAGATATCAGGTGCAATGCTGCTATACGTGCATTCATTCCAAGGATATAATGCCCCTTTTAGCTGAAACTCAACTCTATGTTTATTTCAGAACACATCATTTTTAATTAATATTTTTATCAGTTTTTTTGAAAGGGAACTTATTATACTAAAGCACATTGTTAGCCATATTAGTAGAATGGCTCTGAGAGAGGACATTTAGTTCGATTGGTTTACCACTTTGATCCAGTCTTAAATATTTTAACAACTATTGCACCATACATGTTTTCCACAGACATTCATATCTGGTCCATTGACTTTAGTGATTCCTTGACTCTTTCAGTAGTGCCAACACATTTATGGATTTAAGTGAGTTGCCTCAACCGCTATTGGATGGGTTGCTGAAAAATATGTTGACCATGTTCATGTAATTGCATTAACTTTAAAGATTCCCTCAGTTTCTTCTCTAGTGCCATCTTCAGTTAACATTTTCAATCTGTTAGTAACTAAATATGTGTGTACAGGAGAAACTGGATGCCTCGCTGCAGAGGATGTAGCTGCTGCTCACCAGACACACTGAGCGTGGCTGGCTGGCTGAGGAACTCCACAGAGGAGCTGTTGTTTTCCCATCGCTTGGCTTGGCACTGGTAGCTGCCTGCGTCCTCCTTCTTTACCGCAGTGATGGAGTAGCTCTCCCCTGAGACCAGGTGCCTTGGGTTTGGGGTCGGATGAGCAGCGTGTGGGTTTTGCTTTAACCACCAATAGCTCCACACAAATCTGGAGTTTGACTCCACTGAGCACTGCAGCAACACGCAATCACCCAGGTAGATGTTTGACCCCGGAGGCCACACAGACACGCTGACCTTCAGAGTCTCTGCAGAGGGACAGAAACTCAATTATAGTCTTTTCTGTATGTGCCGAATATACTGTAAGTGTGTGTGACAGGTGCACTCTCTTTTTGTTTGCCACTACCTTCAGTTGTAGCAACTTGGAAAACAACTGCGGCTACACCTGAAATACAGAGACATTATTTCACACAAACACAAATACTTCTCCTTATGTCCTCAGATGCTACGACAGCTAATTCCTGTAGAGCACAGGCATTTTGGGTACAGTATTTTTAGTCTTTAGTGTGTTCTGCCAATCAGGAGTAAAATGTATTAACCGGAACGCCACAGGCAGCTCAGATGGTTTGTTTCCACATGGCGGCACGCCAGATTGTCGGCTATGGTCAACTGATTACTTTGAATTATATAACTAAGACAGTATTAAGTAAAATTTCAACAAAGTTCATTTCTACAGGCAAAATCCAGTTCTTGTACCTTAATCATAACAATATATCCATATTCGACACAGACAGACCGAGCCATATTCCTCTCATCACACACACACACACACACACACACACACACACACACACACACACACACACACACACACACACACACACACACACACGGGCAAAGGCAGCACTGCAACACTGTGAGACAGGGGAGAGTTTCCTATTCCTTAATGAGACTGTTTAGACAGTATTCATCCCCATGGGAACAGAGGGAATGTAAACACATTTGCTGTATCTTCCCGTGAGTTACCCATACGCACACACAGTGAACATATACTAGAGTCAGTTTTTGAATATCATTTATGGCTGTCAAAGATAGAAAAGCCAACACAGTGACTTTGCATTCCTGTCCGAATCATTTCCATTAGCCCTATCCTGATTCTGGCTTGTGCACATCATTTTAATTTAGCACCGTCTGAAACTCACAGCTGCAGACTATCAGCAGCAAAATGTATTACCCTGCAAAACTACTGAAAGACAGATATCTGCATCAAATGATAGAGTACAGCTTTGGCCCGAAGTCAGCACTTATCTGGCAGCTTTGCAGACATTTTCTACTGTCCACCAGTAGAAGATTTTCTTTAATCGAATATAAAATATATGTATTGTTATTATTCCCAGTGGATGCCAGTCTAGTGCATTCACTGGATTAAAAAGAGGCAGGTGTGTTTAATTCAGACTTGTTTTATACGAGACTCACCCAGCAGTGAGGAGGTTATGATGACATTCATTCTGTCATCTGTCCAAAATCGGATGTGCTGTTCCTCTGTGATTTCATAAAAAAGGTTAAAATGATGTTTGTTTCAGAAGTCCATAGTTCGTTTTTCCACAGGCATTTTTATTATAGAGGTTTTGAGACAGAATATAATAGTCTCTCTTATGGGGAGTTTTGACTGACTATCAAAGCAAACCACAGACAGAGATGGTCATCTTGGTGGAGACATTTCCTTCCTCTGGCAAGCAGTTAACAGGCGGAGCCATTAGACAACATAAACCAGGGGCAACCGGAAAAACATACGTAGATGTGTGATCCCACAAGGCAATAAAACCAATTTACTTTTGACAAACAGTTTAACAGTTTCTTTGTAAAAAATATCTGCCTCTCTGATATCCCTGTAATCATCATGTGTGGCACAAGCAGTAAATGTGTCCTGCTGCAGAGATGTAAGAATTTTTTCTTTATTACTTTAGTCTCTAATTATGCTGCTGATGTTATCCTGGCCTGAGACTAAAGATTATCCATGATGTTCTATGTAAATTGTACTCCACGGTCTATGCATTTATGGTTCCGACCCAAACCCTATTAACTTAGTGAATTTGCTGGCAATGACTTTAAAATATGTAGTTTTGAATGAGACTCAAAAGCAGTTGGATGGAGACTCGTGACATTTTGTACACTTACTTAAAAGAATAATGGCCAAACGATTACTCCTAGGTTGTATTATCCTCATTATATTCTTAAACAAACACAGCATCGGGTTATTTCAGTTTGTCACTGCGTTGTTGCACTTTTTGCATTCAAATCGTAGTGAATTGTCAATGAATTTCTATCTTGTGAATGCCCTTGTGCTTTTTCCCAGATAACCACATCTTGCTCATTATCGCTCCAACCCCCGCCCACTCCTCATCACTCTGCCCCTCCCTCCACCTCCCGTCGCTCCCACATCAAGCCTCCCTACATCCACAGGGTTTCTTCCAGGAAGCGTGTCGGGCAGTCGGATGCTCTGCTGGAATGCCTGGGAGAGAGACCATCCTTTTTCTCCATTTCTGAGAGAGAGAGCGAGAGAGAGAGAGGGGGAGAGAGAGAGCCAGTGGGGAGGAGAGGAGAGGAGGAGGGGTTGCAAAAGGAAAGAGGATCAGACATGGCTTCTAAAGAGATCACTGCTTTTGGTTTCGTAAGTGTGAGCAAAGATATCTCAGGTGGGTAACGACTGCTGCTCGGTTATTTGGGCTCCGTGTTGTGTCTTGTTGCAGGTTGTTACCGCGGACACCCTCGGCGTGTCTGCGTAAGGTTGGGATGCTTTTTCTCCGCGCGTCTGCAACCCGAGCAGACGCATTGGATGATAGTGAGGAGCTACACCTTTACATTTTGTCCTGTGGCTTTCCGGGGCTGCTTTGTCCTTCATGGTGCAATCAGTTATTGTGCAGATGAATAATTTACACTGAAGAGGGAAATAGCCTACACCTTGTTTTACATGTACCCCCTCGGGTAAAATCAGGTAATGAAAAGCCCAGCCTTAGGCCAGAGAGGAAAAGGGGCGTTGTGGAAATGATGGTGTGTACTCTTGGGTTTGAAAGCGATTTCAATTTTGCACGTTTTTCTTTTTTTTTCTTTTCTTTTTTTTTAAACCAACAAACCTGTCTCAGAATATGATTACCTTTCTAAACCTCTCCCCTGGAGTGTTTTATCTTTGTTTTTCTGCTGCCTAATCAGCTAGAGTGCTAAAGGCTAATGATTACCAGCGTGCGTGTGTGCGTGCGAAAGTGAACAGAGAGGGACTGATGGCAGATGTTCGCTGTATCTTGCCAACAAAAATGCATAAGCTAAACCAACCCGCGACAGAATGCACAAATATTTATGCGTTTTTATCTCAAACAGCAACAGCTTACACATGCCAAAGTCACAGCACAGCAACGCACGCGCACAAATGCACACACTGAGCACATGCTCGTGTGTATCAAGGACTTTACCGCTGCGTTAATTACTCCTAATGGCTCTATTAGGCGCACTGTGATGATGATTAATCCTGTGGGGTCCCTGCCTCCTCCTTCAGTCACCTGCCGGGCGGCTGCACCTCCTCCTCGTGCACCTTTCTGCACTGACCGACTGACTGACTGACTGACAGGAGGAGCACTGAAGGGGCCCCTAAACAACCTGAATATGACCTCAATTCTGATTTGGATGGATTATTTGTATAGTTTCAGATTTAATCAGATTAACTATTAACTAAACTAGTGATCCTTGTGATTCTAACAGCTGATGTATTTCTTTTTCGTAACATACCGCCTAATACTACAATATACTTTAGAAAAGAGGAAAGGGATTCTTATTTTTACTTATTATCTTAAAGAAGCAATACTACGATAGCTTTTTAAAATTATTTGAACTTCTAAAAGAACAAAAGCGTTATCAGCTAAATGGATGTAATGTGTATGTGTCAAAAATGTTTCCATGTTTTGAAGCACAAGGGACCGTGTCAGTGTCATAATACTACATTACAAGATTTGTATCAATATATATAAAGTAAGTATTCCAGACGATATGTTAGAGTTATGTGCACCAAAAGATGGATAAACACTGGTGCATGGAGAGAAAAAGTTGCTTTACTCTCCGGTGTGACTGTATCAACACCACTGACAAATCCCAGCGTCTTGGATGTAGTATTGATTTTCTCATAAACCCATCAGTCTGGAAAGCTGTGCAGCGTCAGTAATGGAGAGGCTGAATCGTATAATTCCTGCTAGCGACTGTATGTTTCTGTGATGTGTCGCTGCCGTGTGTTCCCACCCGGGTGAGACTCTTCCTCTGGCATGACAGGCTGTGCTTGTACCATATAGGTTAGGGGTAACAGTACTGACAGTGATGCTGTTTGACAGGAACAGCTCTCAGTGAATCATAAACACTGTTGCTCCTATGTGTCATGTTGCTCTCGTTAGGACGAAAATGACACTAAAGCATGTTGTGAATAGTTTTGATGATGCCAGAAGATATAGGGTAGGTCTGTGAATGCACTGGGCTGAACTCCTAGAGGGATAGAGGAATAAAACTGTTGTATTTCTTAATCTGTGTGTCATCCATACAATCCAGACTGGTTCCCACCAAATGTCAGTCATTATACAGTAGTAGCATGCAGATTGAATTGTATTGCATGTAAAAGGTTTGTAATGTATTTAAAATCTTCAGGATGAATACAGACATAAAAGTTCATTAGATTATTTTATCATCTGAAATGACACAATGCTCTTCAAATGACAAGACCGACATTTCCTTCAGATAAACAAATAAATGCAGGGCTGCACATCTAAGGTTAAGTTGATTTAGAGTGCAGTTTGATTTTTACTAATTTGATTTGATCTGGAATGACCAAACTGCTCATTTGGATGCTTTTGAACTATTTTTAGAGAATTGAAAGGAGTTTTATTAGAAGTTTGACTGTATTCAGATGACAGGAAATGAGCTAAAGATAGATTGAGAATGATATTCACCAACATCCCTGGCCGGTCTCATATCAGATATATAACAGTTAATGGTCAGTATCTTAAACCCTGAAACACTGTGGTGTCCCTGTTTTGCACCATGTACTAACAATATGTGGACTTAGCAAATATCTTCTAGTGTTTTTAAAGTTTTTTCTCTTCAACAAATCAACTAGCCGCAGATAACCAACAGTAAACACAACTATTCCTATTTTAGTAAAACTAATATATTTTAACATAATATTTCTACTTGTGTTTTTCATCCACAGAAAGCATCAAGAAGATTATCGATAAATCATCCATCAAGTTTATTTATGGAATCAAGCTTGATGCCAAAAATGGAAAAACAGAGGACAGGATACTGGTAAGCTGCTGCTTTCCATCTGTTCGCTGAGGGTTTTAAATGGGTCTTTGTACAACTCTAACACTGGGTTTCTGAAGTAAAGAAGAACTATTTATTATGCCCTATAAGCAGTCTGATACCTGCACCATGTATGTACAGTATCTTTGATGTTAACTCCCACTGGAATGTTAATTGATCTCTTCCACAGTGCTGACACCAATGACAGCACTGGTAGAGGGTCGGTATGATTTATCACTGAGACTGCACATCATTAACAAACTGCATGATAACTGCCCGCTGTCTTCTATGTCTGTTGTTGGCAGAATGAATATTGGATAGACCGTATCTGTGGGAGCGGCTGTGCATACCTCTGTGTCTACTGTTGAGGCAGTGGGGGGGCTGAGCAGCTCACAGCCTTTGATTCTGGTGTGCTTTCATCAGAGAGTATGGGACAGAGATGTGACATCTCTTTTTGAGTGAGTGAAGCTCAGCCAGCTATCGGGATACATCTGGGGCAATCAGCTCTTACATTATGGACCAGAAGTCTTATAGGACCCTGAAAGGAGGAAGCTTTTATTTGCACAATGCGGTGGACTTATATATGTGCATGAAAGCACACACAGATCACATATTGTGTATATACAGTACAACAGCTTTTATTGATTGAAAGCTCCTTTAAGTGCAGCAAATAAAGCACATGTCTATAGACGCAAGATATTTTCCGATTCCCAGGCCAACTGTGAGGAATTCAGTGTAGTTTTAACACAGTTGTCCTTCCACTCTATGGATGCTTTAATGATTCATCGTGTGGTGAGGAGGAGAGTTTCTGCATGTATGGTCTTTGATATTCAGACACTTTGACATGTCTATCTGTCGGGAACATTTTTCCAATAACCTTTTTTCAATCCATGTCTCATTTACTGCTCCCTCTTAAAAGCTGAACTGGAAAGAGTCCTTGCTCCTGCTAGATGCGCATAGGGGACGGAAAAGACATTGGAGCCTGATCAAACGTGCTGGGTTACAGTTTTGAATGAAAGCAGTGCTTAAACATGTTAAGGTTTTAAATCGAAGCCTTGTTTGTTTATTTTTTATTGTTTTATCTTGATTTATTTCAGAGGCGTCAACAAGAGAAGATTAGACTATCTGTCCTGTTTCAGCCCTCTTGCTTAATTTTACACCGCCATAAGCATGATGTGTTTGTGGTCCCTCTTTGATGTGGGTTACTCGGATATGTCTCTCTCACTCCCATACTGCAGCAGCATGATTGTCTTGTTTACTCTTATACTCTCTAAACTAATTCACCGTAATACAATCTGGTTTTCTTAATCAATTCCTTCAGTCAGTCTTTGTAGTGATTGCAGAACCTCCTCTCTCCCTCACACACATTTTGAGGGACTTCATTTCCAACTCCTCACATGCTGCGTGGGTGTTGGTGCTGTCAGTGTGGGGTTCTGACAGGCCTGTGTCAAGCTCCTCTCTCCAAAAAACACAACATTGGAGTGAGAGAGCTGTAATTTAATTACCACTCTTCATTTGGGAGAGACATATGGAGGGGGGGGCTCTGTCCTGAGGGAGTGTTTTACCAGAGCCATAGAAAAGAATTGAGTAAATGATTGGGAGTGACGGAGCAGAAGAGGAGAAGAAAAAGAGCCAAGGGCAGAACTCTGGGGCTGGTGGAGAGCAGCGAAATGCCAAACAATCCCTGCACGTTTGTTTACTGTGATGGAGAGAGACACTGACTTTTTTAGGGTATGCTTGCAACAAAAAGAAATTGCGGCTCATGAACAAGCATCGGGAGCAGAATCAGATTAATCCAAAAGTTGCATGACACATGCTGGGAATGAGTGGATACAGGCATGGAAAACTGCGTTTGCTCTTGACCCAGCATAACCGGCATTTTTGGCTCAGCAAAAGACTCGAAGGAAAACATAATTTACTCCTGAGAATAGATGGTCCTTTCCTTTAAATTCTGATATTAAAGATCTGGGGAGATGCCGAATGACCAGAAATGATTGCCTGCTGAGCCCAGAGCTACACTACATGTCTTAAATCTAATGTATGAGTCACTTTCATGTTTGCCCACAGCAGAGGTAATGTCATTTTAACTAAATTACATCTAGTATTTGTGAGAATGTGATTAAAATGTAGCAACATGCCGTCATTCCTCAGCCTCTACAGTATGTCAATCTATTAATGTTAGACAACCTATCTCTGACGTCGAGAGCTTTTAGCTCGATCATTACATGAATATGAAAAGGATTTTTTCCCCCCTCATTTCCATGGAAACTCCTGGCAGAATTTCCTCCCCATGGGGATTGTGCCGTGAACTTTCAGTCACACTTAGAGTTTGTTATTTTTCCTTTTTTAGGTCCTCACAACATGGCGTCTTTATTTCCTGGCACCGAAGATTCCCGCTAAGGTACTTCTTACCCCCTTTCCATTTACTGTGCAGTATGAAGCTTTTTCTTTCAAAATGCCTGATGAAATATTTAATGTGACGACTGTCTGAATAACAGGTGGAATCCACATTTAACTTCTTGGAGATTCGAGCTTTGAATTCCCACCCTGATCACCAGGTGAAGTTAAACGAATATTCAGAACTCTGTACGCACTCAGCTCCACTGGTACAGTGTATTGTTTGTGTGAAAAATTGTATAATGGAGTGGTTACATCACTTTGGCCTTCAAGAAATGACAAAAAGCATTTAAAGAAGTGATCGAAACAACTGCAGTGAGATTAGTCAATGTGCTCCTTTTTAACGTTTTCTCTTCTGTGGTTGACTGTGGTGGAAACAAGACCAACTGCTTAGGGACTTTTTAGGGGAGAGAGGCATTTATATTTTAGCCTTTGTTGTCACAAATGATGGTGTTAATGTGCACCACAGGTCATTAAGCTGCACGTTGTTGCAATATTCAATCTCTACGTTTAGGCTACAGTCTGCATGATAAGTTAAAGTTCCCTAGTACTGTACTGTACTAGGGAGAGAGATTTGTGTACTTTTTATACTGTAAGTCAAGGATAGGGTTCAAAATATATTAGTAATGCTGGGCGGTGTGTTGCTTTACATAAAGTGAAATATAAGATCCACCCACTCCTTACCATAATAAATCTCATGCAGTCCTTTACGCTTCCATTTTCTGTGCAGGTTATCATCGACACTGACAAGACCAGCTACTCCTTGAGGTTTGAGTCACGCGACCACCTCAATCATGTGGTCAGCCATATTAATTACGCTCTGTCTCGAATATTCAACAACTCCATTTTTGCGTAAGTATCACAAGGAAAATATCTGAATTCAGCAGTTTGTATCTTTAATTCACGCTTATTAATGACATCACCTGAAGTGAATTATTCCTTATCTTTTGTTCTTTTATCTTTGAAGCCCTTCCATATGTCATTCAGACAGTGACCTTTCTGAGGGCAGCAGGAAGTATTCTCCCAGCTCCGAGACTTCAGTGGAAACCCAGAGGGCATGTGGTAAAAGACACACTATCATCGAAAATGGGAATTTACACACAAGCAGAAATGTGCAGTCACACACACACACACACACACGCCCACACATACACTCACACCGATTAGGGGCATATGCACAACAATTGGCCGTCTGGAGAGGAAGTTGGCTCACAAATTTCACAAATGGTGTCCCAGATGTTCTTTTTAAAGTGCTCTGTCACAGAAATAATTTGGACAAATGTTTCTTTGTGCATTTTCCTGCCTTCTCTCTCTTGTTGTAGCTCAAGGAAGCAGCTGTTCACATCATCTCTGATTCCAATTTCTCCCTCTTGTTTTTCCTACTGCCTACCCCTCTCAGGAGGCTTCTCGGAGACATACGCCGCTCTGTGCGACTATAATGGCATCAGCTGCAAGGAGGAAGTGCAGTGGGTAAGAGCTGTGGGACTGTGCCTGTGTCGCTGTGAGTGCTTTTGAGTGTTACGTACAGCACTGTGCACTAAATGAGGGGGTCATATACTGCAGCAAACAGGCTCATGGGTAATGTTACTCCTAGGATGTGGACACCATCTATCACTCCCAGGACAGCCGAGAGTTCAATCTGCTGGACTTCAGCCACCTGGAGAGCAGGTGAGGGACGAAGAGTGTTCAGACACTATAATCTGCATAATCTGGCGCCTCATTTACTTCAGTTTGGATCTATTGCAGGGATTTGGCGGTTATTGTTGCATCAATGGCATACAACACCTGGTTCACTAAACTGTACTGCAAAGACCTGCGGATAGTAAGTAGGACATTTTAAATTATTAAAAGTGGCGTGAAGCTAAAGCAAGTGAAATGATTCTGTTATAATGTTTCCTTTTTCCTTAAGGGATCAGAGGTGACTGAGCAGGTCCTGCACACGGTCAGCAAATCATCCAGCCTGGAGGAGATCACTCTGGAGAATGCAGGGTTGAAATCGTATGTTTTAGTTTCCTCTGTTCATTTTTTCATCCATTTAATCTTCTGTAAACTCACAGGAGAGCTGCTCAGTCTCTGAAAACAGTTGTATGAAGTGTCTGGGGTTTTGAACGAAGCTCTCTAAAGTCTGAAAAATCTCAGAGGGTTTGAGACTTTGTATTTTCAACAAAGCCTACTTTAGAGCCTTCGCGTTTTCAAAGATGTTAAGATTTACCATTCAGGAGGCTCCAATGAACATCTCTATTAAGCTCGATATGGGAAGTGTCTGAGGTTTTTAGAACTTGCCTTATAGCTTGGATTAATGTCAGAATAAAGTTGGTCTCTGATGCAAAGATTTGAACTCTTATTGTTTAAATCTAGCCTTTGATTCTATATGAAAGATTAATGCTGAATCACTGCAATGTCACTTTAAATTGTTGTGTGTGTTTATTTTACAGAGACTTTCCACAGAAGATGTCAGCTGCACTTTCAGAGAACCCTTCCTCTGTCATCCACTCCCTCAACTTGGCCCACAACTCACTGGACAACCAAGGTGCAAAGACTCTCTTTGGTTGCCTATTTTAATCATTAAATATGGTTATAATAAGATGTCTTCTTAAACTCATTGTTTTTACCTTTTGAATGCATGCTGCAGGAGTGTCCAACTTAATCCAGCAGGTGTGTCGCCTCAGCAAGGGTCTTCGTCTCCTCAACCTCTCCAAGACTTCCCTCACCTCCAAAGGTTTGGGCTCGCCTCTCTCCATTTTCAGCCTTGCCGTTCCTATTAATGGTTCAATAAACTCACCAGAATCAGGTGGAAAATTTGTGACATTAAACCCGTAACAGTGTTTTTGAAGCTGTGGATGATTCAACAGCTCTGGTAATATATAAATGCAGGAGTATAAACCTCCAAAGCCCAAGATGATTCTCCCTCCTGTAGAGCTGTGTTTCATGTTTTGCCTCTGTTATGACTCCATATTGACTTTTGATGTCTTGTGCTGCCCCGCAGGCAGCAAGCCTCCTGTTCCCGTCTCAGCTTAGCGTGTACCCATCTGAGAATTTAAATATTACATTGGAGCAGGGAGATACTATGCACTGCTTCCCATTACAGCCATTGATTCCCGCTGCTGCAGATGTGTATGAATAATTTAAAGGCACAAAATGTTTTGAGAGTGTTCCCCTTCTTTTAATATTGTACAACTTCCTCCTCGTCTTGTCTCTCTCTTTCTTTTTATCCGTCTCTCAGGAGTAGTTTCCCTCTCTCAGGCTCTGTGCTCCAGTGATGAGTACTCTAACTCTCTCCTACACCTGGACCTGAGCAAGAACCCCGGGGTACTCTCGGGGGAAGATTCCTCGGTCAGAAAGCACAACCTATGTGGAAATAAAAACACATTTCTATATTTATACGCCACTTTTCATGCTTTAGTTGACTTCCTCTCTTTTTATATTTCCAGAACTTTTATCTGTTCTTGTCTCAGCCCAACTGCCTGGTCCATTTGGATCTGTCAGGCACAGATTGCTCTGTGGACTCGGTAAGTATTTAATGTCTGGAAACGTTCCAATGTTTATGCGCAACGATGAAAATAAATGCATTTCCCTCTCTGTGCAACGCTCAGCCTTGATTAACCGTTTCCACCCTGTGTCTCATGCAGCTATTTGGGGCTCTTCTGAGGGGGTGTTGCGCTGATCTTTCCTTTCTGAATCTTTCCAAAAATTCCTTCTCCCACAGGTTAGTCATATCTTAAAGATTACCTAAACAATAAAGGTAGCCACAAATCCAAATCTGGGATTATATCATCCTTATTTCATACTAAATGCTCTTATCTTTCATTCTCCTTCAATACCTTGTTCTTTTTTCATATTTATCTTCATCTCTTGCCTAATGGGAATTCAGAAATGAGCTTTGTGGGATTCACTGGTACATTGTGCTGTCTCTCTGTGGGTGTGTCTACTGACGCTTCAAACCAGAACTCCTGGCGCTGTCTGCGTAGATAAGTCTCATGAATATTTATGCAGAAGCTATCTACCATTCGACCCCACTTGCTCCCCCACCCTCTTACTCCAAAGCAATATTCACTCGGATTCCCATTCTGCGACAGTACTCTGCACTCAGCTCTGCTCTCGTATTTAACCACCATGTCAACAATGTGACTTAACCTCTTCTGTGTGGTGGCCTCGATCCCTCCTACTCTCTACTGTCTTGTCTCTTTTTTATATTTAATCTTTTTTTTGTTGGTATGCACTAGGAAAGTGAAGGACACGCTGCCGATGTTTCGTCAGTTCTTCAGCTCGGCCTTCAGCCTCACTTATGTCAGCCTGGCCTCTATGAAGCTGCCCCCTGATGTTCTGAGGTACTCGCCATGTCGCCTCTAATTCTCCATCCAGATCTGTTTCCTTTTATCTAAACCCTTCTACAGTAAAGCACATGAATATCTGCTGTTTCCGCTTCTTATCTGCTCCCCTTTGTTCACTTCTGTCCTTCCTGTCTCCACAGAGCTCTCCTAACAGGGTTAACATCCAATCCTCATATCAATGACCTTCATCTCGACATCAGTGGCTGTGAGGTAAGAGTTCACCTCTACATCTGCATGGGACTCTAAGCTCTAGCTAAAGGGATAGCTCAGAATTTCCTCCTCATCTTACTGGATTTAAGTTTCTATAAAGTATTTAAAATTAAGAGTTCATAATGTGGGCTCATGTAAGAGTCAATATGATTGTTTAATGTGGAAAAAAAGTTCAGAAATGATTCCTAAGTTTGTGGTATGTCACTCATTGTAAACCTGTCGAAAGAAATCTGTGAGACATTCATGTTAATGAATGTGAAGAAAAAAACTTTGTACCTTCAGAAAAGTATGAAGTCTGAATAAAATGATGAGGTAACACAAGGCTCTAAACTATGTCTGAAACACAAAGTTCCCACACTCTGATTGACACTGAAGTCACACATCAGACGACACATTCAAGTCACAAGTACAACGATTGGCACTGCTTTCACATCTGAAGGGAAGTCCACAAATCCTCATGACTGATACAGTTTGTACAATTTCTTTCAGTCTTTATACATCATTTAGTGTTTTGAATGTAAGCTTTTTAATACAGGTTAGTGAAGAACACTGTACAACTACAATGACTACAGTGACTTGTAATGCAAAGGTATTAATGGGCCTTATTTAATCTCATATTAATTTACCTCACTGGCAAGGGACCGATTTTTGATCATTTACCTGATTAAAGTAGCAATCCTGCCATTGCATGCACCTTGAAGTAAAATGACCGTATTCAAATAGTAGGACTGCAGGAGTAATGTCAGCTAAATTCAAGTGACTTACGCTTCAATTTGTGAGCAACATTTTCTTTTTGAGTCTGATTTGAGGTTGTGCTTAATTTAGTAAGTGAGTTAAGGATTGAAGCCTGGTTTAACTGCAACATACTTTTTAATTTGCATATATTTAAACATGCTCATTTTACCACTTAGCAGTTCTTTCCAACATCCTATCAATTGCTGTTAATGTGCACCCAGAGCTTTGATGATTAAAACAGCTCTACCAGTGTATTAGGATATTTATATATTTACTTGTTAAAGCGTAAAAGCGCTGAGTCAACAAAATGTGTTTTCCCTACCACTGAGCAGAGCTGCTGCAGATCACAGGCAAGGCAGCGTACCGTTCAACATTCACACTGCTGGCAGTAAGGAGATAGATTTGCCATTATATTGCAGAGACATACAAAAAGCCATTAATAATCTGCCTCAATGTGGAGAAATAGAAGAACTCATCAAAGAATAAAATGACAGGGATTCATGCCCCTTTCTCTTCGTTCATTCCCTCTTTTTCTGTCTCCAGCTAAGGTCTGCAGGAGCTGCTGTTATCCAGGAGCTGTTCCCCAGGGTTTCCTCTATCGGCACTCTGGATATCTCTGACAACGGTACAGTGGCACGCTTCACCACATCTCTCTGTGACCTTGACTCTTTGTCCTAGGGCAGGCAAGGCTTGAGTGGGATGTTAATGAATCCAGCCATGTTGAGCTCTATATATGTGTGTGTGTATGTGTGATGACAGGTCTCGATGCAGACTTGCTCACAGTACTGCCGGCCCTCTCCAGACACCCCTCCCTCAAACACCTTCACCTGGGCAAGAACTTCAACATCAAAAACAGGTGCTGTCGGTGCTCTGTGTCACACTTTGCTGCAGGTGCATGTGTGTGCATGTGTGTGTCCATGAACACAAGGACGCGTGCGATAGATATGCCAGCTTAAATATACATGCCTGTGATTTGACTTCCGTTTTCATAAGAGGCTGCCGCTCCTCGGGAAGACAGCCCGCTGGCAGCAGGAAATGACTCGCGCCAACTCAGCCAGTTGTCTCTGTGTTTGTGTGCAGGGTTCTAGATGAAGTCCTGCAGAAGCTGGTGCAACTCATACAGGAGGAAGAATGTGTGAGTGATAAAAAAAGCAAATCTTGAAAACATACTGGATGATGCAAATATACCAGTATGCTGGCACTAGTTTTACGTCATAATAAACCATCCGAACAATAGATCAGCTGCAAAGACGCAGGAAAGATTTTACGCCATCCATTGTGGAAGGCAAACAATATTGAAGATAACAAAAATGACTTAAGATTTTGTTCCTGGGCTCATCATTTTTCCATTATGTTTCACTGTAGATGTGACACTCTGATATTCATTTTTAATGCCTCTGTAACCCTTGGGGCTATATCACTACACTCATGGTAAATAATTCATACATACATCATGTTAAGTCATGTTGGCGAGCAGTCACATTACGGCGCAGTAAATTTACCACTACACCATCATCTCACGGCCCCACTTCTCTTTCCACTGTTCTCAACTTCGTTTATTTCTACAACCCCCCCCCCCCCCCAACACACACACAAACAGACACACTGACCTTTTGTTTCCTCTCCAGGCCCTGCTGTCTCTGTCCTTAATCGACTCACGCCTGCGCTCTCGGGGGACCGTGCTGGTCAACGCCCTGGGCAGCAACACCTGCCTGAAAAAAGTGGACCTGAGCGGGAACCACATGGACGACATCGGAGCCAAGATGCTGAGCAAAGCCCTGCAAATCAATACTACACTCAGGTGAAGGAAAATGAATGCAGAAACTGTATTTATTTGTTAGATTAACATGCACTTTGCATTAATATCAGCATTCATTTGCCCTGCAGGAGTGTGACATGGGATCGCAACAACACCTCCGCAGCAGGATTTCTAGATGTTGCCCGAGCACTTGAACAGTAAGAGCATCATTTTTATATTCATGCTACAATTCTGTCAATAAACAAGAGGAGATGTTATATATATTTACTGCAAGTAGAGTGTTGAATTTTAGAAAGTGATATATGTTCCTTCTTTTTAAGAGCTTTTGAAACATTGGTGGGTGGATGTTGACTGAGCGAATTGTTGCTTTCCACTTTACTATCCTAAATGGTACAGGCTTGCCTTTAGGCTAAGGATGATATGGTTGCAAATATGAAAGTATTACTCATTCGTCGCATGGCATAGGCTAGAGGGTATTTTAGGATGACCTCTGTCCATTGGGGATATTAGCCTTAACCAACCCTCGAATCTGTAACCTACTTTATTTTTTCTCTGTGGTGCTTCACTGTCTCTTTCAATAACTTTACCCTTCCTCTGTCCCTTCCTCTTTCTGCTTCCTCTAAGTAACTTTATCCTGCAGTACATGCCTCTACCCCTAAGTGACATCAGCCAGGCATACCGCAGCGCCCCCGAGAGGACAGAGCAGGCACTGACCAAGGTTGGCAATCAGAGACAAGCCACTGACACAGTCCTTGTCAGGAATGAAAACTTAAATTCAACAGATTAAACTAAAACTGTAAGATTTGATTAACTGTTTATATGTTTTTCAATCAATTGCTTTCAAACTATTAATTCTTCAACGGCTTTGGACCAGAATTCAGAACAAGAAACTGTATCCAAAAATATATATTCTTTTCAAACAAAAACATGTAAAATCTGGTAGATATCCCATCTAGAGTTATCCCACTGCTGTGTAAATCAACACACCTCCACATGTAACATTGTGATTGTCTGAAATGTACAGAGGCCCTGTTTTCCCCAAGCATTTCAGATCATCAGCCTCATGTCAACATGATGTTGAGGCGTAGGAAGTAGGTATTTCTTTACAACTAGCTACCTTAAATGTTCCCAAAGAAGCACTTAAAGCTACAATCGTTATTTTTTCAAGAACAGTGTATCAAATGACATTGTGTCCCATGTTGAATCTCTTTGGTCGCTACCAACCCGTGCGGGAAATAACGGGCTCTTTAGCTGCTACAAGCTCTGCTATTTTATTCAGCACTCTGCTAAATGTGTCTGTCTGCTGTTCAGTGCTGAGGAGGTTTTGCACTAGGTTTATAGAGTGTTTATTCTTGAAATAGCTGCCTGCTGCGGCTGAAAAACAATACTGAGAGCAGAAAGAGGGAACCCAAACAGTAAAGCTGCAGCGGCACAGCTAAACAGTGATCTGAAACTTGCTATAAAGTGGAGACAAGCTGCAGAGAGCAGAGTCTTGGAAAAAAATATATAATCAAATGACAATTATAATTACAATCGCTAACGATAAAACGGAAGCTTAATTGCCAATAATCAGTCAGAGCTTGCTGCACTTAAAGATTCAAATTAAAGTAAGTTTAAGGAAGTTAACTTTGATCAATTGAGTTGTGCTTGCAGGCAGACTGTTCTTTAAAAAGTACACATTTAAACTGATCAACATTGTTTTAAGAAAAAGAAGATATGGAAACTGAAACATCAGGAAAGTTACATTTTTGCAGGGTGAGATTAATAATTTATTCCCGGTTTACGATTCTTTTTAATATTGCTGCAAATATTTAAAAATAGAACAACTCCAGTTGCCTACATCTTTCTCCATATTAGTGCTGCAGTCCTTTCTGAAGTTTTTACTGCCTGACTGCCTTTTTATTAAGTATTTAATTATACTTTTTTTCCTTTTTTGCTAGTTTCTTATTTCTACTTTGAATATTTGTCATTTAACCCCAAACGCTACACTAGAGACTCAAGTAAATTAACCAAAACAAAACAACATTAAGGAAACTTGTGGTTTGCAGAATCTGCTGTTAGCCTCATACAACTGGGAATAAGGTGCTTGTAGAGCTGTGTTCATTTCTGCAACAATGGTTTTAAGAGGGTAAGTAAGACAGATTTTACAAACATCTCAGCCTCGAGAGGTTTTTGGGAAATAGGGCAAAAACACTTGACAACCAAAATCATACAGCCGCCTCTCCTCTGCATCCTTTTCTCTGCTTTATTGCACTTTATTTCCTCAACAATCTGTCTGTTGCATCATTGCCTCATTTTTTCCATCTGCTCTCTTTAGTGTTTTTGTAGCCAGTTTATTTGACTCACTTTTCTCCCTCCCAGATCCAGCGCTCTCTTGTGAGGAACAACCAGACTCAGCGCTTCTCTCAGAGGCAGGCTCTGCGGCTGCACCAAGGCCTGGTCACTAGCACTTCCGAACAGGTAGCACCCGCTCGTCTCGCCTTATGTTAATGAGTATTTTATTTACGATTGCTCTCTTAACACTCCCCCGCCTGTCTGTTTCCAAGGTGATGGAGCGCCTCTGCGTGCGTGTCCAGCAGCAGGTGTGTGTGTTACGAGGTGTCGGAGAGATGGAGGAGATTCAAGCTGCTAAACAAGTGTTAAAAGAGGCCAGGAACTCCCGTGCTGTGAGTGATGTGAAATGTGTGAGCGTACTATATGCATGACTGTTACTCTGAGATGTAAATATGTATTTTCTCTACTCCTTTTAAGCTATACCCTTCACTGTGTGAGCTGGCTCATGTGCTGTCTGTGGACGGGCCAGTGCGGCAGAGACTGGACTCTCTGGCTGGAGAACTGGCCAAAGCTGCAGACAAGGAACTGCAGGTATGTCTAACAGCCTTTCAACACCATCGCTCTCTCTCTCGAACTAGACATGCTTTACTGATCGCTGACATCCATTGCAGGTGATCGTGGACTCCATGGTGTCCCTTTGTCGTGAGCTCTGCCCTATATCTTCTTCCGCGGCAGAGAGGCTGAGTCCTCCACTATCATCTGTCTCCGAGCGCGTGTCCATCCCTCGCTCTGCCATCCGGACAGCTCTGATGGAAAGAGCGGCGCAGGACATCCACCGTGCCTTAGAGTAAGACACAGATGTGGAAAAGCAGAAGGGGAGAGCAGCAATAAAGGGTTTAATTTGATAACTATGTCATTGATTTCTTCTTACTTCGCCAAACTTCTTTCCGTCCATCTCCCTCTCCCCTAACACAATCTTTTGCAGGGAAGTGAAGCTGTCTGTGGTTTCTTATCTCACAAACTCCATCGTTGACCAGATCCTGCAGGAGCTCTACGCTACCCATAAGACCCTGGTAAATATAGCAATAACTTTATTTGTGTGACACATTTCATGCCAAGCTGCAGTCCAAAGTGCTCAAGATGAAAATAAACTATTAGCAATAGTGAGAGAAAAACAAGGGTCTATTTTTGGCAATTTCCAAAGATAAAAATTATGTTGTTGTGACCCTTTTTTAAATGACTAATCCAATTATTCATAGTCTAAAATAGCTCCTAGATCTGTGTTTTTGATTTGACATGCTAGCAAACACTGACTGCAATGTTTGTGCTTTTGAACTTACAAATAGAGTTTTTGTTTTATGCTAATTTCTTTAAAAAAATGAATGTTTTACTGATCCAGATGTTAACATCAGTAAGACGGGAGTAAAACGCAATCGTAAGATATTTTGTGTCCGAGGCAAAGAGCTGAACTGGACGACAAAGGGACTAAAGAGCGTTTTCTTTCTCAGAATCGGCAAATGTCTCATTTTAAACGCTGGGACGGGACATGTGAGGATGGGACGGGCTGGAGGTTCAACAGACACAGAGACTCTCTGGACATCACAGATGAGGAGTTCAGCACCAGCATAGTGAGTGTGAATATACAAACTCATGTTGTCTTTTGTAGTGACTGGGGTTTTTTTGGGATGATATCCATCTTTCCATTTGTCCTATAGTATCTGTGGTATAGTTGAATGCCAAGACTTCACATTATGGATTATGGATTTTAAATCCTGATTAAAACACTGATGATTTGAGCAGATTTGTTCCACATAGAAAACAAAGATTGTTAGTTTAAATTAACAATACCAGAGCAGAGATGGGTGTATGTCAGTGTCAGATGAGATAATACAATATTTACAGTGATCTGTACAAGTGAAAGTGCCTGACGGGAAGGTAAGAGAGGAAGATGTCAGAAATGAGGAGCTTCACATTGAAATATTGTGATTTAAGTCAGATTCTTACTCGTCATACTCATTTTAGTCACTATCACATATTGTAACTCTGGATTATATGTCTTTCAAATATTTAGTCCTTTTATATTTACCTTTTAAAGTATTGAACCAATTGTCATTGTCTTACAATATGGGGGAAACTATGCCGTACAGTTCATTTCATTGGAAGTTGTAGTGCAGAAATCTCTGTGTGATGGTCAAAGTATATTCAAATACATTTAAAAGGATTTTGCTTCAAAATAAAAGAATTAGCTCAAAAATGTTAGATTTTTTTTCTATCACTTCCATATCACTTTTTAAAAATGTCCATTTTTGGGTTTGGGGTTTTGTCAACTTCCCATAAGTGGTACTAGTTTGACTTTTTTTTGGTATATATCGTTACAATCTTAATGAGTTATCGCCAGGCCTGGTTCAATCTTCCATTACTATGTCTGGCATTAACAGTCTAGCTATTGGTGTAGGTTATTTTATTGGATTGAAGGACCTTAGACATTTGTTGGTTTTTAGTCTTATACCCATCAATGAATATGTCGACTATACTATAGCTGCTCTCCTCCGCTTGGTTACCAAAGCAATATAATTGGGCAGCACTTATAACCAAAAAGTGCCGCTTCAGTTATGGATGGCTGTATTGATGGATTTTCCTTTGGGTTCTGGCATTTGAAATATTACACTGACTTTCTTGACAGACCAACCAAAGGTCAACATTTGAACTCCTCCACTGGAGACGTTTCAACAATACTTTGATTGATGATGTATTGTCACCTCCACTGTGGTCTGGCCTTTGGAAGCTTTCACTGGAGTGGTTTGATTAAAAGCCTACAAATCCTTCACACTTACCTACAAAACAGCCTGTTTTTCTATAGATTTTCGATGTTCTACCTGCTATAATTTTCTTTATCGCCAAGCAGCTCAATAGTCACGACATATCATCAAACAGTTTCTCTGACATTATCTCAACTATCTGACATAAACTCAAGTCCCTCCTCATAGTAATAGGTTTAGTCATTACCCTCTAATACACCTCTAGCCTTAATGTCTTCTTTAAAACCTGACGGGAATTCCCCTGACTCAAAGTTTAAAATGATTTGTGTCCAATCTCCCAATTTATTTTTGGGGAAAAGCTGTGGGGTCTCCCAGCTGCAGCCTATTAAATTAACCTTGGTTTGTTCATAACATTTTTTAATCAGTTTTTATCTGGATTGAGGGAGTTAAAGAGCTCTGAATCAGCCTTTTTAATGATCTCGAATAACCTGCTCTTAGCCCTGTTGGTGAAAGGACTATTTTAGTATTTATTACCTATTGCCTTGTACAGTATCCCCTTTGGACTATAACGAGTATAATGTATACCAAGTTAACAATATCTGTATAGCTTTAACAGTTTGACCAATTTAAATTCTGACCTGATGATGTTGCTTGATTATAAAAGAGGATCACCCAAGGGACACTTGTAAGTCTAACAAATGAAATGACAATTGATCTTACTATTGTGGAGACATTTCCCTAAAAAGCACAAATGTGATCAAAATTGTGGCGCTACAGGAAAATACTTGGGACCATCGAAGTCTCAGACTCATTCCCTCGGCAACATGATCATCTGTAAAGAATTTCACAGCGATCTATCCAATAATTGTTTATATATTGGACAAAAGTGGTGGACTGACTGACTCCTAGTTTGTCACTAGCAGAGCGAAACACCATACTTAATTATTTTGCAAAGACATTTCTCATTCTCATACTGAATTAAGCTGTAGACAATCAATGCTCTTCTTGGATTCAGTTTCCTTCAGCTGAAAAGATTTTCTATTATCAAGCTTTCCCAGACACCCCAAGTTATTTATAGCATCGACTGTCTGTACTGTTATTCACCAACCTTTGTTTGTTCCTTTTTATTGAGTGTTTTTACGTGTTCAATTCCCGCTCTGCGTGACACTTTGTTTTTAAAATTGAATTAATGTGGTTTAACTCCACTGACAAAAGCACTGATGGCCTGAAGGAGGGCTTGTATTATTAGTGCTACTTGACATGTTTACTCACTCTTGATTTTGTGCCTTACCCCTCAGCTTCTCTGTAACCTTTTTTCTTTTTTTCATCCCAGGATACAATAGCCATTAAGAAGCGCAGCTCGAGAACAAGACGAATCCGACCTGTCTCCACCAGGCTGAGTGAGTACCGCTGTATATCCTCTTTCCTGTCCAGCTCTGACCCCATCCTTTCTCTTTCAGGACTCCATTAGTGTTTTTCTCGGTTGACTCTTTTTTCCCCCTTTCCCGTAACTTCCTCTGAGTAGTCTTATAATGTCTTTTTTAATCTGGCCCCAGACCAGACTGAAGCAGTAAATCTCAGAGCACTCGCAGATTGTTTTAAATTGTCTTGAAGCCGAAACAATTCCCACCTCTTGTCTTGTCTGCCTTCTCAGTGGCTTGCCCTCACATCTAATCTCTGCACCTGCTATCAGGCCTCTGTGACGACTCCAGCTCCTCTCCACCCCCATCTGTGCCATCATACTCCTCCCCGCTATCCCGCTCGGCATCCTGGGAGGGCTTGTCAGAGCTGCCTACACAGGGTCTGCCACTCCACCATGTGACACGGGTTAGACCGAGGCCTCCGCGGAGACACAAAGGAGGGCACATCCCTGCTGATACTGTAAGGCGGGTTGGATCTCTGCTCCTTTGATATCTAAAGTTGTGTCAAATATCTATCTATCTACTCATCTATCCATCTATCTATTCAGTTTACGCATAATTCCCCCATTTTCTAATGTTCATGCCTGCTGGCAGTGACTCCTGTCTTTGTCTGAGGTAATCTATACAAAGTGGATGGCTGCAATTGCATTATTTCATCTCACTGAAGCCAGTGTAATCCATTTGTTTTATTGCAATACAGAACATTCACAATGAAGCCTAGTGCTAGTCAATTGACCTCGCTAAAAGCGGTGTGTTGTTATGTTTGTGTGTGCACAGCACTGCAGTGAAAATGGAGGAATAAGCCCCCTTGATGACGGGCTCCCAGATTTCTATACCAAAAGGGTGCTCCCTGACAGGTAAGAGATTCTTTACTATTATTCATTCCTACAGATCATCCCCTCAATTTACATGTTTTAACTACAAATCATATTTACTTTGGGTTACTGCCGTTCTCCAAGCCAATACCAAGTTTTTAGATTGAGTTCTAGCAGGATATTTTTCTATTTAGTTTTGAAAATGTATTTACAATGCCTACATACTTACTAAAGATACTGCAGGTAATCCCTCAAAGTGAGCATTTTATCATATTTAAGTTACTGTTGCCTGGTGATGGATCTGTCAGCATTAACTGCATAACAGATACAAGAGTTTTATACAAGAGTGAGCTGCTGACACAATCTGTTACACTAAATACAGAAATAAAAACAATATTACTTATCATCCGTCTTGTTGGTTATATGCTCCAAAAACAAATCTTTGGAATCAAATGAACTATTTTCCTATCGTATTGGAATGAAAGGACATCTGTGATTGAACTCGCTGTATCAATGACAGGAAATTATTATAAATGTGCTTTGGGAATAATAAGTAGTGTGCTAAATTCAAATCTTTACCAAAGATAGTTTACAGCAATTTTGGACAATAATTAGACAATGATTCAGCTATCAATATAAAAGGTTATTTAATAAGAGTGTATCACAAAAGGGAGACAACTATCTCAGTGTCAAACCAAGAAAATATCCACAGTAAAAGCAAGTGGCGGTGTAAGATGTAGTTTCAAAGAAAATGTAACAAAGTTATAACCTTGGCGGATGCCTTCAGTGGCATACCGATCAACAAAAACTGGCATTAAATTAATACAAACCATCATACAGTATCAGGCCAGATTTAGAATTGAAATGATCAGATATTCCTTTAAGTAAAGAATAAGTCATGAAACGTGACGTGAGCCAACGTTGAAAACGTGCTTAAATTCTGCAGTTCCTTATTAAATCTTAATGAATGACATTTCAATTATCATTATGTTTGTAAAAAAAAGCCCCACAATCAAACAGCTTCTGAGGCTTTATTTTAATTGGCTTATGGTTTTGTTATGTCTTGTAACGCAAGAAGGTTGTGTTTCTCTGTGTGTTGTCTGTCTTTGAAGTTCTCCCATCGTGAGGTTCAGCTTCGGTTTAGCACCTCTTCAGGGCTGTTGGTACATTCAGAAGCAATTGAATCTGCTGTCCATCATCTTTGTTCAATCATCACATAAATTGAGTCACTCTTTGATGATTAAAGAAGCTGGAGCTGGCTGTTTGGAGCATTTGGCTAACAAGACATGATTGGTTGCCTTGTGTCTGGATGTTGTTGATCAAAGGGGTCTCAGAGACAGGAAGCAGAGGTGTTTTTTTTTACCAACTGAAAAGATGTTGTTTGTCTCTGACAGTTGGTGACGTTATTACATTTGTGATTGGCCTGCTTCGTTAATGTACATTTTGTCCTACAGCAATCATGCAAATGAATCAAAATTAAAATAAATGTTCCAGAACACAAAGAACCAAAGTGGCCTATCAGTGAAAAGATGGAGCTCTTTAGTAAGCCTTTATTTTGGTTGAGTTGAATTTTGGAAGAGCTGCCACAATTTACCAGAATAATATTGCTTCCTTCCTCACAGCAGATCATTATGTTAAATCAGTGCTTTTACTGTAACATGATTGCATTTATGAGATAAAAAAAGTGCACTCTAGATGAGTTATTAAGACATGTAGCCTAGCAACACTCAAATTGTAGATGTACCAGAAGAAAGCGGACAAAGAGCCAGCCAGGATAGTTGTACGACTTCAATGACATCCTTTCAGAAATTACCGGACAGCCTGTGTGACATTGAACCTCTCTCACCTCTTTCAGTCAGCTGTCCTCTCTGCACAAAGCGCACTCGCTGAGGAGGAAAAAGAGGAGAAATATGCTGGCCATCTTCGGTTTTCGCAAGAACCGCAACCAAACTTTGTCCAATCCGGGGCCGGAGTCTGAAGCAGAGGTTTATTCAGACGGGTGTCACTTTGTGGCCACAGCACCCACAGGGTTCGTGTGTGCACAAACACAACACCCACACACTGTATATATCACTCTAAATATAAGATATAACTATATAATATAAGAAAACACAATGCCCATTCACTAGATTACAATACATTCACATATTCCTTCCATATTCTACTGCCCATCTTCACTTTGTCTCTTATGTTTTCTTATTAGAGCAGTCAGCAGCAATTAACTCCATTAATACTCCACCAAATATCACTCTAAATCTCCCTCAAATCTTTTTCGAGATGAGAAATGGCTGATAGCTGTCAAAGTGAAGGCGCGCTGATACCAGTGTGTGTGCACAGATGTAGATGACAGCAGGTGGCTCCGATTCATGATCCGACAGTCAGCAAAGCGATTAGAGTCGCACACGCTGCATGTCAAATACAGATTAGGATAGGAAAACAGCTGATATCTTCCAGGAAAATAAACATTTTGTGATAACGCTGCTCTCACAACTTAGTTTGTAATTGTGTGTTTTTTTATCTGGAAAAATAAGCAACAAATTCAATTTCAATGCAGGCTAACATCTTTGTCCTCTTTTAACATCTAATGTCTTTCCAACTCTTAGGACGGCCACTGAGAATGTATACACACTCCTCCAGCCTCCGAGGTCCTCTGCTAGAGCTGGATCTCCCGGTGAAGGGGCTGATGTGAAACCAAGTGATCACCAGGGGAAAAATGCTCTAGTTTTAAGTCCGCCAGCAGTGCCGGGCATCCCTCACCCGGGCATGGGAGGTAGCAAACACCCCTTCTTTTCTCCCAGAGAGGTACAGTCAGAGTGATCCACCAAATTAATTTATTTTCTTTTTAAGTTTTCCTTTTATAGTACAGTATCTTTTCATTGCCTCTTCTTGTGTTTTTACAGAAATCTGAAGTGGATGCTGTGTTTGAACATCCATCAGAGTCAGAAAAGTACTGGATGGAGGACAAACACAGGGCGACAGATACACTGCACGCAGACAAGCCGTGGGTAGAGGCCAGGCAAGGAGACCAACCAGCAGAGAAACATGCAGAAAGACAGCGGTTTGATAGCAGGCCACAAGACCGAACACCCGGAGAGCCGAGGACAATAGACCGACAAACAGACAGGTACTGGACCGAGAGCAGACACATGGACAGACAATGGACTGTTGACAGACACACCCAGCGGCAGATTGACAGAAAGATAGAGAGGCAGTGGATGGGCGGAAGACAGATAGACCGATTGTGGTCAGAGAACCGGCCAACAGACTTACAGATGGATAACCAGGGGACTGAGAGCAGACAAGGAAGCAAAAAGACAGAGAGACAAGTGCAGACACTTCATTTGGCTCAAAGGCCGCTGCCTCCGTACCCGTCAGACAGGACGCCTTCGCCAAAACAAGATAAGGATCCTCTGAAAAGCTCAGAGGCAGCAGCTCCAGACTGGCATCAACAGGACATGCAGGGAGATAGACAGATGTGTCCCGACACTGGTGGAGGGCTCACAGAGGGATGGAGGAGCAGCGGAGGAGGAAGTCGAGCTGCTTCCTGTTTATCTAAACCCGATCCCCCGCCACAGAGCAGCAAACCTATACTGTCCAAACTGAGACCCAGACACCGCCTCGAGAGCGCAGACACTCTACCAGGTACATCACTGTCTGCCTCCTTTTTGTGCTTCAGGTTAGAAAGGAAGTTTGAGCTTTTTAGAAGAGTTTTCAGCTGCATTGGTTGCTTCAGTGTGTAAACATTTCACAGTGTAGTGACAAAGACTTCTTTTTCAATTGTATGTACAGAGGAGGAAAGCGATGTAGAGAAGGAGTATGGAAAGATGGAAAAGAATGAGAGACAAAAGAGAAGAGACTCGGAGGGTCACCCACCTCCGATCCCAGAAAAGGTGTGTAATTTATAGCTATGCATGGTTTGATTAGTGTAAAATGTCCATCAATAGTTAATGGAAATATATGGGAAACGCATTCAGGGTTGTTTGTCTTAATTCATTTGATTTGTTCATGGTTTCTGTTCTGATCTTGAAAACAGCCAAAGACGTCGTCGTATGTAACATTTCCAAAAGACTCAGCCAATGAGAGGAACTTACCTCCTCCTCCTGTCCCACCTCCTACTCACAAGCCTCTGCACGGGTTACCAGACCGAGCTGCAAGTCAAGGTAACTCCACTGAAAATATACACAAACGACTTGAATTAGTTTTAAATTTAGTTGTGTTCATATTAGTACGAGGAAATAGCAAGTTGGGGCTTAACAGTGTGCATTCCATTACTTATTGTACCGGCACAGTGAATACCTTCGCTCCTAGCCTAGAAATAGTCTGGCAAATAACGCACCATAAAAGTAACTCTTGTGGTTTCTCAGTTGTACGAAAGAAGAGAGCACGAGTTTATAAGTGAGCTTTAGAAGTGCTGGTAAGAGGATTTCGAACATGTTTTCCTTTTCATACGTGTTGTTCAGGTGATGAAGGATTAAGACCTCAGGCACCAGCGAAACCACAGAGAAACAGAAAGGCCATGTCTTGTGACGCAGGTACAATTTGTCTTTTCCACACTTTATGCTTTTTTTATTTATCCAACAGGTTGCTACACACAGAGTTTATGTTTATATGTGTGTAAAGCGTCTGTATCTAACTGTTAATTTGTGTGTTTTTTTTGTCCTCACTGAACTCAGGCACTGACAGGGAAAGCCCTAATAACGTTGAGAAGCCCCCAAATCGCAAACCCCCTGTGAAAAAACCTAGACTACCCCAAAACAGAAATAAGTCACTGGACATGTCTGGTACACGTCTCTCTGTTTTTATTTGTGTGTGTGTGTGTGTGTGTGTGTGTGTGTATAAGATGTCATAGAGTGTGAGTGTCAAAGCACCAGGGTATGTGCTACTGCGGATTGTGATCGTTAAATATTAAATATTTACAGTCTAAATGAAATATAAAAAACAATGATCATTTAACAGATTTATTTGCTCTTATATTTTTTGATAAGACTCCCTGCCAATGATCACTTTTTTTTCCTATTTCACAGACGGCTTCGACTCAGCCTCGGGTCACAGCGAGCTCTTGTGATTCCCGGAAAATTCACCCGCCGCTGTCTGGCCAAAGTGTTGTCATGACAACTATGGAGCATTTAATCCAACGAGGAAACAAAGGACACGAAGAAGGGGAGGGCCAGGGAGAAAAATGTGTGACAGACATCATAAAGCATCAGCCCCTGTTGAAACACTTCCCTCTTCACTCTGCGTCTCGGTTTTCCTCTCACATTAAAACTCTTTTTGTGGCTTCAGTATTTGAACAGTGTTTGCTACTTTAGAATAACCCAAATGATCATTGTCTTTTGTGTTGGTGGACTGTTGGCCGAGTGTTGGAGAATATAGTGGCTTTACCAAACAGAAAATAAAAAAATGTCTTTGTTAGAATGTGATTTCTTAAATCTGCAATGCATTTTTGACTGCTGATACAGTGGATTGCCTTGGTTGACACTTGAAAAAAAAACAAGTTGCTTCTTATCAGATGAAACTTGATGATTTATATCTAGTTTTGCTTTCAGGAACTGAAAGTTAATATATTTTATAGAGAAAAAAAGTATTATGTATGAGCACCCTCACTGTATGAATTAAAAATGTATGGAAAAACCAATATGATTCTTGCTGTGGCTGTTATTGTATCAAACAGGATTTGATGTATTTTTTCATAAAATATTACAATTAGATGATTCCTGAGATTGCTCTTGTATTACAGAAGAAGCTGGAAGCTAATGTAACAACAGAAATACACCTCTCAAACTTTATTTTTCCTTCAGGTTAATTTATCTGAAACTCAAATGCTGCACACACCAGAAGTCACATATTGTTTTATCACATAGCTGCCTCAGTAGTAGTCACAGTTTATTAAAAACTACCAAAATGAAAGCACAAATGGAGCGAAGCCTGCAAGTTCATCCAATCAGTCAACCCGACCATCAAGCACCAAACATGTGACATGCCTTACCCTCGTCACACACACACATTCTTGTATATCCGGCACGCTATTTAAGCTGTACAATTTGCCATCTCACCTTCTGCCTTGCTAATGCTGCTGCTGCTTTTCTGCCCCTCCACCACCCCAGCATCCACCTTAGGCCCCGGGGTATAGTTACTTACAGAAGATGTTATCATCACTCCCCAATATTCTATGTAACAATATTTAATTCTGGAAGCCAAACTCAAACTATATGCTGCTGCTAAACATTTAAAATGTGAGTTGTCTGAACCACATGTTACACATATTGCATATACAACACACTCAGTGATAAGAACCAGTTTCATATTGCAAGAACCCTCATCATATCATCAAGCTATTGCACAATCACTCAGATCCCACCATGAATCTATGGAAACCAATGCTGCTTGAAGCTACGTTGTTTTTAAATGTTAACTGAGGCACAAATGAGCTTCTAAAACGGTTGTTTGCATTGTGGTTCTCTTTATCGTCTGCCAGAGGGGGAAAGCTAGAAATGATATGGGATGGATCAGACAGTGTTTTCTGTGCTTGCCTGAGAACAGATGCTCATATACTAACTTGTTCTTGTGTTGTACCAGGCGTGCAGGCTCAAAATGTAAATGTACCGAGAGATATACCTTATGCTATACCTGACTCCTCTCTCTTATACATTCTGGTAGAATAAAACCCCCTATCCTCTGATCCTACGGAACAACCTGAGTCTTTAAAAAAGTATAATCTAAGTTGTAAGCAAGAGCAAAAACGTTCAACATGACTTCCAACTATAAGGGTGTTGTCCGTGTGAACACAAAGGTATGAGAAAACTAAAAGGATTTGTTCATTGTGTATCATTTACGACAATACAGTGAGGGACCTATGTATTTGTGCAGTGGACAATTGATCAGTACACATACACACACATACATACAGTGGGGCAAAAAAGTATTTAGTCAGCCACCAATTGTGCAAGTTCTCCCATTTAAAAAGATGAAAGAGGCCTGTAATTTTTATCATAGGTATACCTCAACTATGAGAGACAAAATGAGAAAATAAATTCCAGGAAATCACATTGTAGGATTTTTAATGAATTAATTGGTAAATTCCTCGGTAAAATAAGTATTTGGTCACCTACAAACAAGCAAGATTTCTGGCTCTCACAGACCTGTAACTTCTTCTTTAATAGGCTCCTCTGTCCTCCACTCGTTACCTGTATTAATGGCACCTTTTTGAACTCGTTATCAGTATAAAAGACACCTGTCCACAACCTCAAACAGTCATACTCCAAACTCCACTATGGCCAAGACCAAAGAGCTGTCAAAGGAGACCAGAGACAAAATTGTAGACCTGCACCAGGCTAGGAAAACTGAATCTGCAATAGGTAAGCAGCTTGGTGTGAAGAAATCAACTGTGGGAGCAATTATTAGAAAATGGAAGACATACAAGACCACTGCTAATCTCCCTCGATCTGGGGCTCCACGCAAGATCTCACCCCGTGGTGTCAAAATGATCACAAGAACGGTGAGCAAAAATGCCAGAACCACACGGGGGGACCTAGTGAATGACCTGCAGAGAGCTGGGACCAAAGTAACAGAGACTACTATCAGTGAACCACTACGCCTGCAGGGACTTAAATCCTGCAGTTCCAGACGTGTCCCCCTGCTTAAGCCAGTACATGTCCAGGCCCGTCTGAAGTTTGCTAGAGGGCATTTGGATGATTTAGAAGAGGATTGGGAGAATGTCATACGGTCAGATGAAACCAAAATAGAACTTTTTGGTAAAAACTCAACTCGTCGTGTTTGGAGGAGAAAGAATGCAGAGTTGCATCCAAAGAACACCATACCTACTGTGAAGCATGGGGGTGGAAACATCATGCTTTGGGGCTGTTTTTCTGCAAAGGGACCAGGACGACTGATCCGTGTAAAGGAAAGAATGAATGGGGCCATGTATCGTGAGATTTTGAGTGAAAACCTCCTTCCATCAGCAAGGGCACTGAAGATGAAGCGTGGCTGGGTCTTTCAGCATGACAATGATCCCAAACACACCACCAGGGCAACGAAGGAGTGGCTTTGTAAGAAGCATTTCAAGGTCCTGGAGTGGCCTAGCCAGTCTCCAGATCTCAACCCCATAGAACATCTTTGGAGGGAGTTGAAAGTCCGTGTTGCCCAGCGACAGCCCCAAAACATCACTGCTTTAGAGGAGATCTGCATGGAGGAATGGGCCAAAATACCAGCAACAGTGTGTGAAAACCTTGTGAAGACTTACAGAAAACGTTTGCCCTCTGTCATTGCCAACAAAGGGTATATAACAAAGTATTGAGATGAACTTTTGTTATTGACCAAATACTTATTTTCCACAATAATTTGAAAATAAATTCTTTAAAATCCTACAATGTGATTTTCTGGATTTTTTTTCTCATTCTGTCTCTCATAGTTGAGGTATACCTATGATAAAAATTACAGGCCTCTCTCATCTTTTTTAATGGGAGAACTTGCACAATTGGTGGCTGACTAAATACTTTTTTGCCCCACTGTACGTACAGATACAAATGTTAACATTTAAAAATATCTAAATTAATCCTTAGTCTGAATGTAAACAATTTTCTCCATCCCATAATCATTTCTCAAGCCAAACACGGTGTATATTATCAGTTCATAAGAAGGCCGTTTCAGTTACGGCTGTAAAGATTTATCTTTTTTTGTCGACATGGCCAACTAAATTAATGTAATGCCTTAATGTTAACTCGTTGTCGACTGTCAATGTGCTGACAGTGTGCAAAAGCCTTTGACCGGATATCTTGTGTTTATGTCTTAAATTATTCTGAAAACAATTAAAGAAGAAAAAGATAAATGCACCTCTCTGGTTGGCATGGAAACCTCATATTCAGTAGTCAAAGAATGTGAGAAACAGCAGGGGGCGACTGATCCCTACAAATGAGGCAGAGAAACACACTCGCATGGTTTCAGAAGAGCAGCAGTCTCCCAGGTTGTCATTAGCAACCGTGCCGTGACCTTTTTTCTAAAGATGCTGTAATGACTCAGATATGACTTTCTGCAAAAGTGAGAAAATCTTTGCAGTTTGGGTAAACAATAAAGAGGCGTTTTTTGTATCCAATCATTTTTTTGTTGACGAGCAATCAGCGAAATGTTTAGCAGATTTTTTTCCAGAAGACTGAGACTAATTGCTGTGGCATTGAATATTGCAGAAGTAGATTTTGCATGATTTACTTGCTGATTGGATGGAGGAAGCTACTGTATGTGTGAAGTTTAATTGATCTGGTTCATCATCCATGTGCTTGTTAATTAATCCACAATCAATGATTTAATATCCTGTCCCACATCCACTCAGTATGTGAGCTGTGAACAAGTACCTCCCCAAGCAATTTTAAGATCTCAAATTATGATTTATGGTGAGATAACAGGGTGGTGTATTGGCAGTCCGGCAACAGTACATTGAAATATAACCCTAGACTTGGTTTGAACATTTACTCACACTCCAACTGAAATGTAATCTTGAATCGCAAGTGGTGAGTCCTCTCATATATTGATGAATTGTCAAAAAAGCAGCTGCAGAAACTGGAGCTTTGAGACTTTACGTACTAAGATTTTGCAGTGACAGTTCACATGTATAAACCAAACACTTAAGGGACACAAACATAAAGAACATTTAGTCATATTTCTGTTTCTTTTCTTCTCTGTTTGACAGGTTAAGGTTATTATTTTGCGTAATTAAGGCTCACATTATACTGTAGCTGTCATTCAGATCAGAGCACCACAATGTGCTGCTGTGATCATAAACATTAAGTGCCTTGCTCAATAACATCCCAACAAATGTTTTTAAAGAGGAACATTCATTAGTATCTTTAGCAAAAACTGAATTTTCCTCTCCTGAACAACGCTTATCCAAAAAGAGATGAGATCATAGCTAATTATACATCATTAATTTTGCTCCTTCAAGCCTGAAATCTGAACAGAAATAACACACAGTAAACTTCCCCTCAGCCAATGTTTTGGCCATAATACATCTTATTATTCGCAACTGATGTGAAGACACATCACATCACACAGGAGGCACCCGAACACATCCTACTCTTCTCATCATTCTTCTGCAGTTACCAAGCAACATGATCACATAAAGGCCGAGAGAAGAGAGAAGCCGCGGAGAGAACATGTGTGGGTAGAGCAGAAAGATGCGTGACGATGAAAAGATGCAGGCAGTCCACAGCAATGTGCATGAGTGTGCTCACACAAAGCGTCCTGAGATCCAAACCTTCTCCTCTTCCTTCACTGACACACACTGTGTGTCAGAAGAAAAGGCCCTTAATTACTTGTGAGAGCAAGATCAATAACTGAAAAAGAAAAGAAAAATAAAAGTGTTTCTCCTGGTGAAACTACTAAACGTGTCTGTTAGACGTATTTGACCCTGAATAAAGGTATTTAACATGTCCACGCTGTCAGAGCATGAACCAGCTGTGAAAGTGTGTTTGCGTGTGGATCCTCACAGCAGGCCTGCTGGATGAAATTTGAAACACAGCAGCCTCATGGGTAATGACTCATGAAAGCAGACATTATAAGATGCAGTGTAATTTAATGTAATTACAACCATGTCTACAAAAGGTCACGAGCGAGCTGTTCAGCCAGGTCGTCATGGAGACCGTCTCCCTAATGGGTGACAGGGACCGCTGCTCTGGAGTCACCTTATGGCCCGCAGTCTGTTTGTTGGACGGACACAGCGTCAGGCAAAGCCACAGGTGTGTGGCCGCTAATCAACATGTGCCCACGACCTGCACAGCGGCTGCCCACAAGCTCATCAGGATTATGTAATTGTATCATGTAATTACAGTCAGGGGGAAGTGAAGCCCCCTGACTGTCAATAATTGGGTATTTTATGGTGGTTTTAAGTTATATGTTTACTTCTATTCGGATCTGATTTTGCTTTATGCTACAAAACAGTACTTTAACTCAGAGTTAAGACATAGGTGAAGAGGAAAACAAAATACAGCATATTATAACAGATTCAGGGGTTTTGGATAAATTATTACGTGAACTCACTGATAAGGTCAGCTTACTTTAATGCTGAAGCATCTTTGGTTTGTGCACAATTCTTTTCCAATGCTGACATTTGCTAGTTAAATTAAACTCTACAAAGGGTTGTTGTGTCTGCATGTGTCTCATTCTATGTACCATGGCACCACTAGAAAACTAGGTTTAAAAGTGAATCTATTTTCTGATGTTTTCAACTATGAAGAAATAAGAAAGTGCAGCTGATGATGGGAATGTTACCGTTAAACATCTTTTTTTAGGTATGACACTACATCTAAGATACTAAGAATGTTATGTCTGGTCAAATCTGTTAGTTATGTTTATTTATTATGTCTGTCATTTCATGTTTAATCTACTATTTATGTCATACCAAGTGAGGTGTTCATGTATTCACGTCATGTTATGTCTAGTTAAGCCCCTGTGTTTCATGTTGTGTCTCGTTTTCCATTTCCTGTTTTATTTTGTACTTACCTTGTTTCTCATTGCAGGCCCTGTTACTTTCTGTCTTTGTGTGTTTTCCCGCCATTGTCAGCGTTTGCCCCGCCCCTGATTGTTGTCACCTGTTGCCCTGGTGTTTCTGCCTCCCCTCCCCAGCTGTGGCTTGTGTCGTGATTTGTGTCTTTGTATTTAGTCCTGCTTTCCCTTGTGTTCTCTGTCAGTTCGTTGTCGTCTTTCATGTATCAAGTCAAGCGTTTTTCATGTCTTGGATTTCCCTATCGTCTTCATGTGTTCAAGTCAAGCGTTTTTCATGTCTTGGATTTCCCTATCGTCTTCATGTGTTCAAGTCAAGTGTTTTTCATGTCCTGGATTTTTCCTAACTTTGTATTTTTGTAAAACAGCTTTGGAATAAAGCTCGCCTTTTGTTTGTACCCATACCTGCCTCCCTTTGTTGCTGCACTTGGGTCCTATTTCCCCAAACCCTGACAGAACGAACTGACCAAAGATGGACCCAGCAGCTGAGCTACATGAGGTGAAATACAGATTACTTTGCCTAAAGAATTGGTCTCGATATGCCTCAAGTAAAGAGGAGAGGCAGTGTATCTTGGCCATGGCGTACCAAGAAGTGACGTCAAGGCCCTGGTTAAGGGGCTCATTTCCGGATTGGGAAAAAGACTTTATAGGTGATTATGAGAACATACCTGATTCCCGGACTGCTAGCTCCAGGCATGCTAGCCCTCGGGCCGTTCCCAACAAAGCTCCTCTGGTGGACCCCTTTTTGGGATCCCGCCTGGCTTTTGGTGGCCCGCGGAGCGTTCAACAGGCTCAAAAGGGACGCAAGGCCAGGCTTGCAGCTAAGCCTCCACTAGCCAAGCCCCCTGCAGCCAAGCCCCCTGCAGCCACGCTTCCGGCTCAAGTTTTGGCCCTAGCAGCCGCGTTCCCAGCTGCAGTTCCGGCCCTAGCAGCCATGTTTCCAGGCCAAGCCCTGGCCGCTATGCTCCCAGCTGCAGTCCGGCCCACTCCAGGTACTCCTGTCCTGTCGGCGGCCCGGCCGACTCAAGCCCCTGCTGTCCTGTCGGTGGCCCGGCTGACTCTGGCCTGGCCTGTCCTGTCGACTCCGGCCTCTCCGGCCGTGCCGACACCGGCCTGGCCTTTCCTCTTGGCTCCGGTCTCGCCTGTCCGGTCGACTCCGGCCTCGACTCCAGCCTTGCCTGTCCAGTTGACTCCGGCCTTGACTCTGGCCTCGGCCCCAGCCTCAACTCCAACCTTGCATGTCCAGTCTACCTCACCCTCGCCTGTCCAGTCAACCCAAGCTTCTCCTATCCAGTCGACTCCAGCATCACCTCTATCCTCAGCCGTCGAGTCGACTCCAGCCTCGTCTGTCCAGTCGACCCCAGCTTCACCTGTCCAGTTGGGGGTCCCACTGACACATGTTCCGTCAGGGGTCCCGCCGACATCTGTTCTTGTTCTGTTGGGGGACCCGCCAACTCCGCATCCCGTCAAGTCGCTGGTCCCTCAGACACCTGTTCCGTTGGTGATCCCTCCGATCCATGTCCCTTTCCAGTCGGGGGCCCGGCCGAACCATGTCCCTGTCCAGTCGGGGGCCCGGCTGACCCATGTCCCTGTCCTGTCGGGGGTCCCGCCGACTCCAGTTCATGTCCAGTTAACTCAAGCTCATGTCCCGCCAACACCTGCACCAGCTCTGTTGGGGGTCCTGCCGTCACCTGTTCCGATGGGGGTCCCGCCATCCATGTCCCTGTCCAGTCGGGGCCTCCGCCGACTGAAGCTGATGTCCCGCCGACTCTAGTTCATGCCCCGTCAGTGGTGCTGCCGGCCCCTGCACCTGCCTCTTCCGGGGTCCCGCTGACACCATTACCACCCGGGTTCCCGCCAAAGCCATGTCCTCCCTCTTCCGGGGTCCCGCTGACACCATTACCACCCGGGTTCCCGCCAAAGCCATGTCCTGCCTCTTCCGGGGCCCTGCTGACACCATTACCACCCGGGTTCCCGCCAAAGCCATGTCCTGCCTCTTCGGGGGTCCCGCTGATGCCAGTACCAACTGGGGTCCCGCCGACAATAGCTCATGTCCCGTCGGGGGTCCTGCCGACTGGTGCTCCTGTCTCCTCAGTGGCCCTGCCGCCTCCTGCTCCAGGTGCTCCTTACTTTCCTCCAGAGGCGTCTCGCCGTCCTACAGCCCGTCGTCCAGAGGCGTCTCGCCGTCCTACAGCCCGAGCCCGTCATCCAGAGGCGTCTCGCCGTCCTACTGCCCGTCGTCCAGAGGCGTCTCGCCGTCCTCCAGCCTGTCCTACAGCCCGTCGTCCAGAGGCATCTCACCGTCCTCCAGCCTGTCATACAGCCCGTCGTCCTCCAGCCGTCCTCCAGGCCGTCCTCCGGAACTGTCTCGCTGCCCTCCGGAGCTGTTCCGCTGTCTTCCAGGCCGCCCTCCGGAGCTGTCTCGCCACCTTCCAGGCCGCCCTCCGGAACTGTCTCGCCACCCTCCGGAGCTATTCCACTATCCTCCAGGTCGTCCTCCGGAGTTCCCTCGCCGTGGCCTCCGCCCATGTCTCCGGAGTTCCCTTGCCACAAGGCCTGTCCGTGCTTTGTCTCATGCTCTGCCTTGCCCGTGGGCCGTCGGCCCGAATCCCGCCTCCGGCCCCCCTCCACCCACCCTTTTGGCCTTGGTCATGCGTCCCTCCTCCAGACCCCCTCCACCCACCCTGTTGGATTTTTGGGACTTTGTTGGGACGTCTGGAATCCGCCCCTAGAGGGGGGGGTACTGTTATATCTGGTCAAATCTGTTATGTTTAGTTATTATGTCTGTCATTTCATGTTTAATCTACTATTTATGTCATACCAAGTGAGGTGTTCATGTATTCACGTCATGCCATGTCTAGTCAAGCCCCTGTGTTTCATGTTGTGTCTCGTTTTCCATTTCCTGTTTTATTTTGTACTTACCTTGTTTCTCATTGCAGGCCCTGTTACTTTCTGTCTTTATGTGTTTTCCCGCCATTGTTAGCGTCTGCCCCGCCCCTGATTGTTGTCACCAGTTGCCCTAGTGTTTCTGCCTCCCCTCCCCAGCTGTGGCTTGTGTCGTGATTTGTGTCTTTGTATTTAGTCCTGCTTTCCCTTGTGTTCTGTCAGTTCGTTGTCGTCTTTCATGTATCAAGTCAAGCGTTTTTCATGTCTTGGATTTCCCTATCGTCTTCATGTGTTCAAGTGAAGTGTTTTTCATGCCCTGGATTTTTCCTAATTTGTATTTTTGTAAAACAGCTTTTGGAATAAAGCTTGCCTTTTGTTTGTACCCATACCTGCCTCCCTTTGTTGCTGCACTTGGGTCCTATTTCCCCAAACCCTGACAAAGAAAATCATTTCCGCAGATATTCACCTCATTCTGGCAGTGGAAGAGAAGTCAGGAGATCACTAAAAGTCTGTGCAAATATTGCCTCTGTGGGTGTGCAGGCAAAGAATAGGACAGTATTTGAAAAAGGTTTCAGTAAGTATTACCATTATCAATAGTCAAAGCATAATCTACAAACAATTACACTTGACTTAATATATAATTTGTTTTGTTTGCCAATGTGAAAGAAAATCAAATGTCTTTGAAAATCTTGCAAATTCATGGAGAGTGATTAGAAATAATAATTAATCATTACAAAAACAATACAACATATTCATGATTGAAACCCAATGGTAACTTACTTATTAAAGGGACACTGCATTTGTAGTGTAGCTTGATGTTCATTTAAAGCTGTAAGATAACTATAAATACACGTTAGTTTCTGGCACATTTATGTTTACTTCAGCACACATTGATGCACTTGTGTGAATGCATAGATTTACATAATTATTGAACCAAGATAATGCACAGTAAGTACATTGTGTGCATAACAATGTTGCCGCTGCACTGAACATAACTGCAGGTGCACTGCGGAGGAGCTGCAGCCTCAAGTTAACGCCTTGCTGTAAATATATGGATTCTTTTAAACAGTTCCCTGCTTTAAGTAGAATTGTTAAAACTTTCCTAGAACACTCTGTGAATATTCATGTTGGATATGAGATGTTTGTTGCAGTAACTGTAAAATATAATAAGCCTGCAAGAGGATACTGGAGTAGAGATGAATCACAGAAACTCTATTTGTGTGATGACAGAAAGATGAGGAAGAGGGGAATGAATTAACACATTTAGTGTCATCTCTCAGTCTGGCAGAGTAGCCAAAGTATCGACCACCTTAATCCCTTCATCCCTCTCTTCCTCCTCCCTATCCCCTTTAACCTCTCTGTCTGCAGCCAGCCTCCGATTAACCCTTTATTTTGTCTGTGTTTTTAAAAGATTAAAGTCATCTAATACTTCATGTTGGTTGTTTGTGTCAGTGTTGATGCGAAGTGAGACAATTAAAGCCGCCTGTCTGTATTTACAGCCCTGCAGCGACAAAACTACAACTGTATATTAATTTTACAAATGAAATGTTTGGGGATGATGATATCTTATAGCTTACATTTCACCATTTGATGAAGGCAAATCAAAAATGTGCATTTTTTTCATGGATCAATGCCAAACTTTGAGGGAAATTATATCAGTGTGATGAAATGTATTACCATAACATACAGAGAAACATCATGTGCATTTATACGAGTTAAAACTTCAGTAATGATATGTATTAATTCACCAAGTGTGTTTATTGATCTGAGGTGGGGATGGACAGTAGAAGCAGGATATAGTGAGGTAATAGAGGTAGGTACTCACATTAGAGATGGTTTATGAAGGTATATGTTAATCTGACACCAGTTTAAGAGGCAGAATCCGCGCTAATCCTATGATTAGCCTGATAAGTCCATCACAATGAAATACCACGTGTTTGCAGAATGGGTAAACACACAAACACAAACAACACAGTAACGTGTAAAATGACCTGGAATGAAAACAAATTATGCATACACTTTTGGCTATAAAGTCTGAATAAAATGGGCAGTTAAAGTCCAAAGTGATTGATTATATGTGTGTGTAATAAAAACATAGCTGCAGCCAGGAGAAGGGGGAGCAAGGATGTCAGATGAGCAACAGGGAGCGATCCACCCCGAGGCAGATTTTACTGCGGAGTCGAAGATACTGTGACAACGTTGATCAAAAGGAAAACTTCCCAGCTTTATCTAAATTCGATCAGAAGGGAGATAAATCATAGAGCTGTGGGGCATCCAGCTGATATTACAGAAATGTTTCAAATCACAGTGGACAGACAGAATATTGGAACACATCAGAAGACTTAATAGTTTGACATTTTGGGTTACTTGGTTATTCTCTTTTTGCTAAGAGTTCGATAGGAAGATTGTTACCACTCAAATATCGATCTCCACATCTAACTCTTGAATCACTCATTTAACTTTTATTGCAAAAAGGAATCCCACAAGGTTGAATGCAAATGAAGCAATTTTGTTTGTTCATGAAAACATTTGAAACCAAACAGAACATTTAGAAATACATTATATATATCAACAATAAAAATAATTCTATACTTTGTTTGCCATTTGAGACCCACCGCCCTTAAAGCAATGCATTAAAAAAGGGAGGGACTCAGGTTGGGGTGGGACGTGTAAACCTGCTGCTTGTTTCAGAGTTATTCAGGATTAAGGGAAGACATGTTGGATAAGGCTGAGGTAGGGAGACTCTACAGGCCTCCACTTCACACCATCTGTCCTCCCACTGCAGTCCCGACCTCATCTGTGTCACCTACCCATGCTTGTGGTTCAGCCTCGTCCAGACTTTCCCCAATTCCATGACCCCATGTTGGCCTGTAGCGTCTCAGAGGATAAAACCTGGATATACAATTGTGTTTTACAAGGTGAGGGGTTAGCTTTCGATTGATGGATTTGGGCAATAAGACCCTTGAGTTTAAAGGGTCAGTTCACCCAAATCACCCAGCACCTTTACCACTAGCGACACTTTCGGTTTTTATGTGTTGAGGTTTTGAGATATCTTGTCTTAGATGTTACTGGTAACATCCCAATACAACAAAGGTGTATGTTATCCAGTGTATGGTGCTTGCAGCCTTAAAATAAATTTAAAAAACCTTAATAGTTACTGTTTTTCAGGCACAATATACATAATATAACAATTGTAATCCACCACACAGTATAGAAAATAAACAATATATGCAATCAGAAAACAACCAACACATCTACTTCTCATTACTACTACCCATTAAGATAATCACAGTGTGGGATCCTGAAGGGCTGATTACTTAAATACAGGACTGGAAATAAGACTGCAGAAGAGCAGTTAACATTACCGGGCTGTAAAACCAAGTCCACCTGAATGTGAAGTACGCTGAGATGCATGTAAGTGGCTATGGGACAAAAGTGTGTATGGCTGCAGATGCAGGAGGGCTGGTGGTGTGTTAGGCATGAAGTATGAGGTAAGTTCCTCTGTGTCTCTCCCTCTCTTTGTCCCTCACCCTCATGGGAGGCCCTGTTGGTTTAGCTGCTAAGCTTTCCCCGGAAACACAAATGATGGACAGATAAAGAGGTTAAAATAGAGAAAGAGGGGAAGAGAAACTGAATAAAGAGACTCTTTTTGCTCTAAATACTTACATTTCCCCTCAATATCTTCTCTGCTCATCAGAGAGCTTTTTGTTAAACGGCAAAGTAAAATAGTCAAATCCTGTTAGTGCTTCTTGAGCTGCTTCCATGAGTCAGCGTCTCTGGTTGCCCTTAAGGGTTTGTTTACTCTTCAAATCAGATTTGTGAATGCACTATTAACTCACTGATTCCTCAAAGACACAGAGAGTTTGAATGAACACATTTAGCTCTAAGGGAGCACTGAGAAAATGTATTATGCATTTCTCTCTGTTCTCCAAAAACATGTAATTCACTGATTTTGAGTCAAACTACAAGCAGCGGGCAGTGTGGAGACACATGTGGTGCAAATTTGATTTGTAAGAACAAAAACAAACCCCACGGGTAAATAGTGAAATCACAGCAGCAGCATTAGCAGCAGCTCTGTTTGGTTTACTCATAATGCTTGACATGGTGCATCTGGGAAATAAATGTTAGGACGGCTTTTTACAGATCGCTTTCCATATGTTTCTGAGTGAATGATACCAAAACCTACATCTCATATAGATTAAAACAAAAAGGATGAACCCACAGCAATTGTGTGTTTACATTTTAGTCCATGTTAGTCAATTCTGGAGGTCACCACTTTGACTGGTTTATTAGATAAAGAGCAAAGGTGTTCCTGTATTATTATTAATTTGAAGCCATCGAAGGAGCCTCGTGTCAAGATCCAGTTTTGAGACATTGATTATTTAAGTGTATTGTGTTTAGGTTGCATGTTTCTTCTAAAAAACTTGTTCTCCATTTCTCTCCATTCTCCAATTCATTAGGAAGAAACAAACCTAGATCCGGGAATACTTAGGCACAGGGCTGGTTTGTTTGCGGAGATCTTGGCAGTATAATTAAGACTAAGTATAAAGGAATCTAATCTAACCTAATCTAATCTATATCATATTTTTTAATTTAATAAATAATAAGGTTCACATTTTTAAAAAGACTCAATCAATTGCAATTGGGGGACCCCGGTGAGTAGTTTTACACTTTCAAAAAGCATTTTCCTTACTCCCAAAAAGGCAAGAAGCATTCAGATATGTTATACCATAGTCTAAATAGTCCATTTTCAAAACTCAATCATGTAACAGACTTCTTCAATAGGGAAATATATTTTTACTCCCCTGTTACAGTCTGACATTTTTCATGTAGGTGGTTTTATTCTGGTATCCCAGCCCTTATATTTGTGGACATACTGTATTTGCTATCGGCTCAGTTCAGTATTTGTGAGCGTCCACTGTGAGGCAGTACAGAGTCTAACGTCTCAACTTGTGTCAAGTCTACTGACAAGACTCTGTTTTACTCTGAGATTAATGAATGCCCTTTCCTGTGTGATGTCAAACACGTGTTAGTGCAGAAGAGTGTGTAAAGCCTGAAAGTGTGTTACATTTAACATTTCATCTGGTTCAGCACGTGATGAAATACCTGACTCAGGGACAGTTTTATACCACAGGCTATAAGACTGCTGAACTCCTGAGCTCTGTGAATGTCTACTCACATCTGTTTATAGTACACATATCTATACATTATACATATCTGCCATAAATATCTGTTTATATGTAACATATGCATCTGTCTATACCTCCTCATACTACAGTGTAAAGTATTTAAATTACTGTACAGTATATTTAAATAATCTCAATGTATTCTACATATGTATATATTTTACATCTTTATATCCTTATTGTTGTTGTATATATTTCCTTGTCTAATTTTCGCACTATTTTATAAATCGTATTTGCACTGTGTATGCTGAGTTGTTGGAGGAGCCTGGGATATAAGATTTTCATTACCAACATATACGTTGTATCTGCTGTGCATATGACCAATAAAACCTTTGAGTGCATGTGTCCATGTGTGTGTGTCTTCTTCGCAACAAGTGTTAAATATTTGTATCTTTTACACATGTGAATATATGAGGCATATCAGGTGGAGAGAGGGGTTTTTCAGGGTGCGCTAGTGAGTGTGTGTGTGTGTGTGTGTGTGTGTGTTTGTTTAAGAGAGTAAGATACAAGAAAACTGGAAGGGACCACGTCTAATATCTGAATGACAATAGCAAACAAACTGAAGTAAAGAGCGACAGGTAGACAGAGCGAGAGATAAATACAGAAAGACAGAAAGAGAGAGAGACATTGTCAGAGAGCTGTGAACATGCCTTTGAACCACGAGAGAGGGATGTGGGGATAAAAGAGAGCGAGAGGGGGAGAGAGAGACAGACAGAGAGAGAGAGAGAGAGAGAGAGAGAGAGAGAGAGAGAGAGAGAGGTGGGGATTGTTGCAAACAGGGATTTGTAGCAGAGGGGAGAGAAAGAAAGGGGGCAGTGGCACTCAGTGACAGAGTGCTATACACACTCACAAGCGAACACACACACATACACACTCTCTGTTTCCTCTGTGTCTCTTTCCAAACGTGTCAGTCAACCAGTCAGTTGATTATTTGTGTGTGTGTGTGTGTGGTGGGGGGATGTTGAAAAGAGCTCGTAACCATCCTTCATCTCTATGACCGACGGTAAGATCATTTCATTCATTTTCACTTTCATGTCATCTTTCATGATACTTTTTTCTCTCATGCCTGTGTGAGTGAGTGTGTGTGTGTGTGTGTTTGAGAGGTTTGTTCTTTTTTGGATGTCTTTTTTACCGTGACTCTGGTCCAGAGCCATGTTGAGGCCTCCATCGTGCCCTGTCACTGTTTGCTTTCTTTTACAATCCGTTTTGAACCACGGGGGGCCAAACTAATGAGCTGTGCTGTCGAGGCGCTAGTCAAAGGTGGACTTTTAATGAGATGTTCATTTTAATTCTAATACATTTTATATTTAAAGGCCTATAATCATGGACGAAATACCTTTGATCCACTACGGCTCCCTTTGATGTAATCACCAGTGTGTAATACTGATTGATATTCTGAGAAACTTGGTCTATATACTTTGTTTAACTGTGTATGAAAGGGCAATGTGTTATTTTATTCAACAAATTGAATACAGGGTAACATATAAGTCATTATAACACATTATTGATTCATGTGTTGTATTCAAATAATTGTTATTCACATGTCAAACAAAGGTTTTTGATTTGGAATCCTAGTAGCCTATACAGAAAAAGAACATGTTCCAACATTTTAATACTATACGCATCATTTTCAGCTCTTTTCACCCCTCCGCTGTGTAGAAATGAGTTTCGTATCATATGAAAAAGTCTCAGGCTCTGGATTAAAGCCTGAATCAGTTGATAATAGGATTTGTTCTCTGAGATGTGAATCTTTATGTCAAAAATGATTAAGCCCTTTGAATACTTGCGCTTCAGTTGGTTATGTGTTCATAGGCAGATCTTTCCAGAAAAATGACATGTCATATCTATTGTGTGTGATTGCATTCTTTTTGTGATTTTTTCATTCACATACAAAATGAGAAATTCTTTGAGTGCTCCATTTCATAGACGGGATTTTTACATAACTGGCTACAGAGAGGCATTGTGGAATTGTTTGTCACCTTTATAAGATGACGCAACAGAAATGTAACTTGTTGAAAAAGCATGGCATAGGTTAAGACGTACAGTTTTAAAGTTTAGGAATCGCAAGAAGTTTTTGTTTGTCTGTACACGTCACAAACTTTAGCATCTGCAAGTATAAATGTTTGTGAGTGTGCATGCGTTAGCCCTATATATGTGTGTATAAGGTGGTGAGCAGGGGGAATGTACCGCAGATTACTGCCACATTAACAGGCCTGATCCTGATTTCTGTCAATGTATTTAAAGTACATTAGGACAGTGAATATAGTTGAGTAACATTTCATGTTGAAAAATGACCTGTCAGGGAACACGACAGACTTCTAAAAACTGAAAAGGTGTTAATGTAAAGGAAGTCATGAACTTAAGGCTGTATTAAGGTTTTATAAAGGGTTTATACTATAATACAATTAACGGCTTTAGTAATGGTTAGAACATAATCATGCCTAAATGCCATCAATAAGAACAACTTTTGGGTCCAGAATCTGTTGTAAATCATCCTCGTGCATATTCCCTTCCCTTTACTGTGCATTACAGTATAAAAGCTTGATTTTATTTGCATAAATGGGCTTTATACGCATTTTAGAAAGTATACATTGTGAATAAAGTATTACGCTGGAGGAAGGCTTTCGACAACCTGGCAAGAAAGTTATTAACTCCTTATAAGTGATCTATAAATCATTAGTGAATGATTGAATGGGAACTGCACTAATTTTACAAATCAAAGTCTGTTTACAGGTTTTGGTGAATATTACAGCAAGGCAAGCTTTTAAAACGTATCTCACAATAGGTTTAAAATCAAGCCACTTTCGTCAGCATTGTTGATCACTTAAGACTCTGAAATTTGTGGAATCAGAAAAAAGTGGTATAACCAGACCGCTGTAAACTGCTCTTCTTCTGTGTTTGAAGTAAGCAGCTACATTAGCAGTTAGCATCACACTCTGCTACCTAACCTCAACTGTCTGTGATCAAGTTGCATTTTGGGTAGTGTAGACATCAGATTTTCACAAGTAATAAACAGGAATTTCTGCCACACAGATTTTGTTTAATTGTCCATCGAAACTCAGTCTAAGTTATGCTAAATCGGAATAGTACTCTTTTAATTAAAATGAACAAAACCATCAGTTACAGCTTACATCTTAAAAAAAACAGTGCCTAATTAGAAAGTGGTTCCATAAACATAGTTTTTAGGTAGGTTTTTATACTTGAAAAACATATGCAATGGTCCTTTCTCTTATCTTTGTATCACAAACCCTCTTTTTATTCCATCTTTCCTTCAGGACAAGAGAAACAGAGACAAGGACACGGTGACGTACAGTTTCTCACAGAGGAAACTCACCCACCAGTCTACTTCCTGAAATCACCACTCCTTCTGTCTATGAGCTGCACTGAGGCAGAGGAGTGGACTTCCCAACAATCCTGACACACGGAAAAACCCTGTGATCCCCCAGAGGCCCCACCAGCAGCAGCAGACACCATGTCCTCTCCTCTCCCCATGCCCTCTCTCCCTCCCAGTCCTCTGGCCATGGAGTACCTAAATGACTTTGACCTCCTCAAGTTTGAGGTGAAATCTGACACTCCCCCGCTCCCTACTCCATGTGTGTTTCCCAAATCTGGCATCTCCCAAGACCCCTCCAGCTCTCCCTACACCAGCAACCCTATGCAGGATTCCAGTTTGAGCTCCAGCCCCTACAACTCGCTGCCACCCTCGCCAACGCTCAGTGACGCGCACCCACCACCTTCAGGCTCTTCATCCCTCTCATCGTCATCCTCCTCCATCTCCTTCCCCCTCTCCCTCTCTAACAGCTTCACTTCAGGCATCAGCTCCGGCTCTCAGGGGAACGTGGAAGGTAGCCCGTCCCACGGCGGGCCTCCGGGTCCTACCCCGGCCTCTCTGGAGGACCTGATCTGGCTGGCAGCGCTACAGCAACAGTTTGGAGGTGATGTGACGGGGCCCTCAAATTTGCTGGGGGCCTTGGGGGGAATGCCAGAGCGGGGAGAAAGAGAGAGGGGGCCGGTCAATGGCTTCCTAGGCTGTGAGGACGCTGTGGAGGCTTTGCTGAACTCAGCTGCTGCAGCTGTCAGCTCGCAGGTAACAATTTATAATTTCTACTTCTTCTACCTCACACACGATGAAGGAGTTGACTTATTCTTACTCTACTGCCTCATGTTCTTCCATATTGCCCCCCCTCTCTTCAGTTTCCAAGTCTTTCTCAGAGTTCGAGCAGCAACCTGGGAGACTCCAGCAGCGACAGTGGAGCAGACATCTCCTGCCCCAAAGGAACAGACATGTGCCATCGGCCGCTCGTCTTCCTGTCATCGGCCCCTAACTCACTCCCCAATGCTGGCCCGAACTCAGCTCCCTACCCACAACCCCTCAGCCCCCAGGCCCGCCTTCATCATCACCAGCATCACCATCATCAGCACCACCCGCACCACCACATGCATGGCAGCCATCACCATCATCACCACCAACAAATGAGTCAGGTACACACAGATCAAACCGCATTAGGTTGATAAAGATGATTCTGCTTGACAGGAAGAGTAAATCGATAGACGAGGAGGATATTTCGGAGGTGAAAGAATTGAACAGTGACACTTGTGGCATTAGAGGGCTGACCAGAGGGAGAGGGATCGTTCAGTGAAGGATTAGGATTAGGACATTAGAACATTGTTATTAATGTCTGTGTCTATCTGGAGCCTCACTTTAAGGATCACTCTCAGCATGGAAACAACAAGTGAAGCAAAATGTGTGTAAAGTTTTGATTTCCTATTCAAAAAACAACATTTAGACATACCTCTACAACCTTTACAGTTTTTGTCAGCAGTTAACTTTAACAAAAACCTTCAACAAAACCTTTGACAAAAACCTCAATAAACACTTTTGTCTCTTGGCAACTAGGTTGTTTTGAGCTTGTATGTTTAAAGGGGGGGAGTTCCTCCAAAGCTAATTTAAATAAGTAGTCTCTAAAATGTTAGACCAGTTGTTAATCGACCTATAAATGAATAATTAACTCTTTAAACTGCCAAATGTGATTGGAGGACAAATCAATTGCTGCTAGCCTCTTCAATGCTGAATCTAATTTGACCTGGTAAATAAACTCTGTAATCTGTTTGCGGTGGATGAAGATGTCTGGGTGTATGTCTATGTGGAGCACAGTGTGAGCTTATGATAATATCTGCTATTATTGCTGTGCGTAATCCTCATAACTGTCACCCACACTTAGTCAGATTAAATGACAGATTATGGACATGTGGTGCTGAAATGTGCCCCCTGACCGACAAACACACGCCCAGTATAACACATCACATGTCCACCAGTCATCTCACAACCAAGTAATGGTTAAACTCATTCAACTCATCAATCATTTTCAAATTGTGTCATGTTTCCAATTAACATCAGAGTATAGCATTTTCTGAATGTATGTTTTCACCATCTGCTCCGCAGTGTGGGGCCAATGATCGCTTTTCTGATGAGCAGCTGGTGAGCCTGTCTGTGCGGGAGCTGAACCGACACCTGCGAGGAGTGAGTAAGGATGAGGTGGTGCGCTTGAAGCAGAAACGCCGCACTCTGAAGAACCGGGGCTATGCCCAGTCCTGCCGCTACAAGCGCCTACAGCACCGCCACGCTCTGGAGTCGGAGAAACATGTGCTCACACAACAGGTACATGCCTGTTTATGACTGACCTGCTTTATTTTATCGAAGCTATATCTGACCACAAGCTTAAACCATAATCTGATCTCATCTTTAATCTGGAAGTTTAGACAATTCTAAATTCCCTTCATGGCTATACAATAGTGATCGTGGCCTTCTCTGGAGCCCCTGACTGTGACCATGGGAAAAATAATACTTGAAAAATAGAAAATATTCTTGTAGTCTTCCAGAAAATCATATTAATTGGGTGTCATTGGTATGTACTAGAGGTGCTTAACATATTTAGTTACTCTAATATTGAATTTGACCTTGTCTGGCCCACCAATTTCATATGTTCTAGATCCGTCACTGGTCCTGTTTTTAAGTGAACGCCTTTGCACTTTAGCTCAGCAAAAGCACAAATGGTTTGTTTTTCTCCTCCTCAGTTAGATCAGTTACAGTGTGAGCTGAATCGAGTGCTGAGGGAAAGAGACGCCTACAAGGCTCGCTACGAGAAGCTCCTCAACACGAACCACAGCATCGCCGGTGAAGCCCCACCGACCCGCAGTAGCAACCCACCTTCCCCGCCCCCTGACTACTTCCTCTGAGCTAAAACTACAGGGAGATGAAGCAAAAAACTGAGGAATGAGAAACCAGCCAACATGGAGCAATCAATGATGATTAATCAGACTTGGGGAAGAAAACAAGGATGTGTATTTGTGTGTAAGTGTGTGTGCATGTTTGTGAGAGAGAAAGTGAAAGAGAGACATTGGCAGGCAGTCTTGGGGCGATACAACTGTGTAATCCACTATTGAGTGATTAAAGGGGAATTCACTGCTAACTCATAGTGTTAGACTCAGCTCTAGGCTGCTTCATGGACAACGCTTTTACTTCACTGTGAATGATAGTTGTTGCACACAAACTGGCTGAGTGCAACAGTGCACAAACCTGACTGTGAGAAGTGGATTGAAAAAGCTCTTGTCTTGAATTAAAACGTATCAATAGCCCCTGATACTACTGAGGATATTTTCTATGCAATATTATAGCTGCAATGTACTTTCGAAATGAGTGGTTGAGGTTCAAACTGTAGTTGTGTTTTTTTTATAATAAGCTGCTAAAGCTGCAGAGGTCTGAGTAGTGCAGTGGTGCTGGATGTGGAGTGGTATGGGCTTGGATAAAGTATCCACGGCATGCAGTTGTGTTTGCCAGCTAATTTTTCACAGTTGCCTACCAAAGTGTATAAGCTCATCAAGACTTGTTTTTATTTTAAAGATGAATAATCATAGATTAAAGAATGTACAAGGATACCTGTCATGGGAATCTTCCACTGATTGTGCTTAATGAATAGTAGGGATATTGCTCTAGCAAATAAATCGACTTTTTTTACTTGGAAATGGCTGCATTGAGTCATTAACAGTGACAGGAAAGACTTGCTGTTTGCGAGCTAGTAATGTGCTTAACTAAAGCAACTGCATGAAAGCGAGAAAGAAACCCACCGCAGCAGGCAAAAAGAGTGTGGCATGATTTGTGTGGTTGTGTCCAGTTCTCCAGACTAGGGAAGCTATTTTCGAACAGATTGAACACCTCTGTAACAGGAACAATCACACAATTACAGCAACATGCGGCACCACAGAGCTGGTCACTGTGGACTCGGGTACTGTGGTTTACAGATGCAAGGGGAAATCACCGGTGCAGGGAAATTAAAAAGGAAATGCAAAAAATGTTTTCATGGAGACACCTTCTTATCTGTCCCATAAAATCCAGGGTTCATGATTTAGAGCTATTTATTTTGTTTGGGTGTAGAGTAAATAAATTGTTCTTTTTATTTATTCACTTATTTATTCAGTATTTATTGTTTATTTATGTACTGATTCTAATTATTTTACTTTACAGGTTTTATTCAATTAGTGTGTATTTTTACTTTCCCACAGCTTACTATTTTACCCAATTGTGAATAGAATTAAGATTACTACAAAACTGATGGCCATTATCATGGTTTCCTGCTCCTGTTGTAGTGTGGTTTCATATGCATGAGAAATAAACGAAGTACTTTACCATCTCTGTCATGCTGTGGTGTGCTTTTGTGCGGCTTCCACACAGGTTTTAACCTCATTCCTTTTCCATTCACCTATCTGAGCATCTCCCACTTTCAGTCTTCTGCAGGCCTTTCTCTGCAGCTCGCCCTGTAGCCCCCATACCCGGCTCCATCCCTCTCTTTATCTCTGTCCCTCTATAGTGAGGCAGTGACCCTGGGTGAGCACTGTTTAGGATGACCTCATCTTCAGCTCTACCTCCCTCTCTGTGTCTCTCGCTCTCTCTCTGGCCTGTATAATAGGAGCAGGATTAGGGCTATAATAGCGCCCTGGCTGCTCACTGCCGGAGTCTATTGTGGCTTTGTGTGGGACGGACGCACCACAGCTCATGGCCACACTCACATTTTTGACACAAAACATGTCAAAATACACTTCTTGGATCAGGGACTAGAAATTACTTTATTTAGTAAAATGGAAAATGAGCCAGTCTCTGGAAGAGGGTGACATGACAGACCAGGTAGGTTAACAAGCGTCTGTTTAAAAAAAGAAATACCCAAATGACACATTTAAAACACACACACACACACACACACACACACACACACACACACACACACACACACACACACACACACACACACACACACACGCACTCGCACACACACACACACACACACACACACACACACACACACACACACACACACACACACACACACACACACTCTCTCACACACACACACACACACACACACACACACAATTTAGATAGGAGAATACTAGTGTAATGCTGCCCCCTAGTGGCCATTTGCCTCATCATTCCATATCATATAGCCTCCTACTTCAAGAGGTCAATGTGAGCTTCGTGACACTGATCATCTTTTCCCTCCCTGCCTGCCTTCCTACAGCACTGCCCCACTTTTACTGCTGAGCTGCTGGTACCTGAAATAAACACTCACCCCCACTGGGTTTCATCTCTCTGTAGAAACAATTGAAATCTGGAGGCATTTAAACGTGCCAACTCAGTGAGTCAAGTCAGTTTGGAGAGAGCGGTGATGAATGACGGTGGTGTTTACTGAGCTGGACCTGGGCCCTAACCTGAAGAGACAGAGTGAGAGCAGAGAGATATACAAACTGAAGGAGAGGGTGAGGGAGCGAGAGAGAGATAAGCAGAGCGAGCAAGAGCAGTAGGAAAGAAAGAGAAAGAGAGCGTGCTTACTTTGTACAGAGCCGCGTGACAGGTGAGAGATCATACCGTGCTGCTCGCGCTGGGGTTCATAAAGTGAGAGGGGGGCGAGGAGTTGTTCGTCGTGCGTGTTTTGGAGTCCTTATTCCCGGTCGCTTGATTTCAGTTTGCAGATGCCGACAGATGTGCCCGAAGACAGGCTCAACATCGAGGAGACGACGGCCAAGGTAAGAAGATGCCCGGGGCTGTGCACAAAGAAACAGATCCAACATTTTCAGTCATCCTCATTTAGCTAATCTGATTGGGTGCAAAGTGTAAGGATGTGATGGAGTTTGAAATGCTGATTGTCAATAAATGGCAGGGGTAACTGAAGTGTAAATGAAGTGTGTGCGGGCGTGCGGGCGTGCCTGCATGTGTGTGTTTGTGGTGCAGGAAGGTGGTGCATTTAAGTCAGTTTCTCGATGTAATCACTTCATCTACACTTTCGCTGATTGGAGAGTCAAAGTCTTGAGTCATTTTTCTTTTATGACACAATGGATTTTAAGATTTTGTGTAATATGAAAGAGGTTGTTCGTAGTTTAAACCCACACAGAAATAGGCTCATCACCTGACTGTAGTTTCCATCTGCTGTATGCAGCTTTACAGAGGAAGAAATGATAGATTTAGTTTTGGTTTGCATTGATTTCTTTTACAAGAGGAAGCATTAAGCAACATAATAATTAAACATCTCCCACAGGAGTTGTTGGAGACCAAAACAGACCTAACAGCAGAGTGTATATTGGCCATACATTTGGTGGACACAAACACGACTCTAAAATCAATGTAAAGTGGCTCTGTATACTGTATGTGTAAATAGCCAAGGAAGGCATCTATTGGTTGTCAAAGCAGGATTGCAAAGATAAACATTAATGATGGATGCATTCAATTTAAGTGAGCCAGTTCCAGGGCTCTATGATGTTTCAGGCTCTCTCACTGACATTGCTTGCAAAGACACTAAATAGACTGGAGCCATCGTTAATGTGATTATTTACACCTGTGCTTTTCCTGCTTTGACAGGCTCAAAATACCTTAAAAGAAAATGTAAAAATCCATTGTAGGTTGAAAGGGAAACCCCACCAATATTTGACCAAAGTCACTCATCATAAGAATGACTATTCAGCCTTTAAATAAAAGTCAGAGTATGTGTTCAGTGTCTGTGCAGGAGCTTTGTCATTAACCCTGATGATGTCATCAGAGTTATTTCGGTTTAGGTAGCTGTGTTATAGGCTTAACCAGGGATGTGATGTTTGAAACATGAAGGCGTTTGGAAGGCAGGGCAAGTCTTATGAACAATACTATTGAGATTTACCCATACAAGCGCCTCTGCTGTCCTGTACCCTGACGTTATAGAGTTGCTGAATACTAAATAGATGGAGTATCACATCATCATGCAAACTGGTGCTTTTGGAGCTGGCTTTCTCTAGTATTGTATAATAAACATGATCTCTGAATACATACTAGCTATAAATGTTATGCAATAAAAAGAGTGCCCTTTCATTTTCCTCTCTCCTCCAGTGTGACAGTATGACTCTGTCCAGCACCCCGACTGTTCGTAGAGGAAGCACTCCTCTGCCTATAAAGCATCAGTTGAGAAGAGAAGAAGCCGTCCACGATGACGCCGATTGGACATCAGGTGCAGCTGGACCATCTGCTTCCCCAATCAGCTTCAGCCTAGCTTTGGATGACACTCCGACCGTATCTGTGGAGGGCAGACCTGATGGGCCTTTAAGGATCGCCCTGCTGGGGCAGAACGGGGTGGGGAAGTCCTCTCTGTCTGTGGCCCTCTCTGGGGACATGGACAGGACTGCGTCTGTGGACTGTGAAGGTGTGTGCTGTGTGTTTGACTAATGCAGGGCAGTATAATGCAGTGAGTGCTAGAGGGCTTTTACAGTAAGCAAATAAATCACTGCACCCATCTCCCATGTGAAAGCTAACTGCCTCTGTCCCTGTCCTTAGGGGAGGGTTACGTGCGCACAGTCACTGTGGATGAGGAGGAGAGCACCATTATTATCTATGACAACTGGAGACAGGTGAGGGAAACAACACTCCCTGTCCATGCTCTCCCTGCTCCCTCATTAGGCCACAGAGCTCTCTCTGTATACAATGTGCTTGCTGCTTTTTGACATTTCACTGTGGTATATACTGTATACACACACACACACACACACACACACACACACACACACACACACACACACACACACACACACACACACACACACACACACACACACACACACACACACACACACACACACACACACACACACACACACACACACCGTACATCCATTCTTGTAGAAGGGTAGGAGAACCACCATATCCTTGGACAGTTTTAAGAAGGAGCTTAAAATGTATCCTATTGATTTGTATTCTAAACTTTATTTTCCTCAAGTTTAATTTAAATGTCTTAGTAAACCATCTCTGTACTCTCGCACTCATCAGGAGATAAGATAGGAGTAAGACAAAAACTGACAGCATCCATGAACCTAGAGATGCAAACACAAGTCGATTAAATAAAAACACTGTTTTAGCATCTCAAATATAGAGATTTTTTGCTTTCTCGGTTTTATATCATATTAACGTAAATATCTTTAGATTTGAGACACTACCAGACTTAAAGACAACAACACCTTTGATTTGGAGAAACTGTGATGGACCTTTGGCACTATATATGACATTTTATAGACCTAATGATTATCATCAGTACATCTTGAAGGTAATCATCATATTTATCAATAATAAAAACGGATCATTAGTTAAAGCCCTACATGCAAACATCGTGAAAATACCAAATGGTGCTGCACATTAACAGATTTCTGCGTATGCCGCTCTATTTCAGATGTGTTCACACTGTATATCTGGAGCACGCATTGTTTAGTGTACTTGACGTCACTATGACAGAAATTGATGCCAAGCTCAGAGAAACGCTGTGGCAAAAATAGGACAGTAAATCTGCTGCATCTGCTTGACAAAGGAAAACTCATTATCAGGTAGTTTTGCACTTTGTCCTCTTTTCCCTCGAGCGCAGTTCTGAGGCATCTGTGTGTAGATTTTAAAGAGAGAGGGAGAGAGTGTGAGCTGCCCACAAAGCAGATGTGCCAAATGACTGCATTAATGTTATGATTTAGGTGTAGATGTGTGATAAAAACTGATTGCATACTCATGACACAATCTGTCTTTTTGATGTGGGAATTCTTATGTGTTACTCTCTGTATAATGAGCTATAGATGTGTTGCGGGAGGCACTGCAACGGGTGCCTTATAAGGAGACTTCTTATATAATTGCTATATTAAGTCTGTGTCTTGTCATTAGAGTGGCAAAGGGGCCTTTGGTCTGTGCTCAATTCAGGACTTAATTAAAAAATAAATGGCAAGTCAATGGACCATGTCCGCTCCAACTCAAGACAAGCTGAGGTTCAATCAGCTGTCTTCAGAATGAAAGATTCACGCTTGAGTTTTTATTTTTAGATGACTGTGTGTGTGTTGGTAAGAATTTGAGTTTCAGTTGCTGCTGCCTGAAGTAATTTGCTAATTCGCTAAACCACAGGGGATTTTAGATAGTGTACTCAGCTGTCGTGCTGTTTCTCTAGGCAGCACTTCCACTGTAATTCTGCAAATAACACATGAGTGTTTTACAAGTCATTTGAAATAAAACATGTTTCCTGTTGGCAGTCCTGTGTGATCACATTTGACTGCTTTACAATGTCTTTTAGTATGTGCTCTCTCAAAATAAGTACAATTATCAATTATTGAGATACACTGAATCACTTTTCAGTGTATGTCATATATGAATTGCGATTTCAGTATTGTGAGTTAACGTGTCTGCCTCTGTCTGTGTCTCAGGACCTGTCGGCTCTACAGTGTGAGGTGTGTGTCCTGGTGTTTTCAGTGACTGACAGGCGTAGTTTCCACCGCACTGCTCAACTCCGACTTCTCCTGAGAGAGACACAGCCCCAAACCCCCATCATCCTCGTTGGTAATAAAAGTGACCTCGTTCGCACACGTGAGGTACCCTCTCAAGGTATGCTGAACCATTCATATTTTCCATCTTTAACGTATTGCCCTTTTCCTCACATCGTGATTATCTTCTGTAGTGGCTTTCATCCTCACAATTGGTGTTGACATTTTTGGCTCTTTATATCTATCAGTAAACACCAGCATAGGGTGAAATATGTGAGAATGTAAATGTCAGTGTATCAGCTTTATTGCGGTGTGGGAGTGTGGAGAGGGTTGCAATTTCAGTTCAAGCTGGAGAGCATTCACTGTGAGTGCATTGCATCTTCACATTCATGCAGTTTTACAGTGGACTGTTGTGCAGCTATGTAAAATTACACTGGCTTAAGTATTAATCTTCATTATTGTAAATGATTAGGCAACATTCAAAGTTTAAATCTGTTGTTGTTGGGCAGTTATATCAGACATCCATTGTTCTTTGATAAAAAGTCAAATGTCAAAGCCTTTGTGCATAAAAGTCTTTGAATGAGAAGTTAGGACTACAAAGGGCTATTTCGGGCACTAACACCCCATCACAGCAGTTGGAAACTAAAGATGATTAGCCTATCATTTGGGAGAGACCCACATTTCTATGTTGAGTAAGGTTGAGGATATTGTCAATGAGAGATTTAAGTGAAGAGAAAACATACAGTATTTTGAACAAGCAGCAACTACAACTGTTCTACCATTCTGATTAAAATGTTTATATTCATATTCATATCACATTTTCCCGACTGAGCTCGTCCACTCAAAGAATGGAGGATTGCAGAACAGAAATACAGAAATCTCAAGAGTGTTTTTATTGTGGGAACTAACTATTGCAAAAAGCTGATTAATAAACATGTTTTCATGGATTTTAACATTGTTTACAGTGAACCTTCTTTCCCCTTGTTCTCTGATTTTTTTCCAATGAAATGTCTTTGGTTATGACTACAGATCTGTATTAAATAGTGTAAGTGAAAAACATCTAGTACTAGTTTAGAAGTAAACACCACCCCTTTTGGCTTGTTTATTAAATTCATGATATGTTTAAATAGTTTTAAAGTTGGAGTTTGTTTTATGGTGGTGAAGAAGAGGTATCATTTGGTGTTTTGGGATAAAGCATGCTAACTATAAATATTGAGAGAATCAACCATCGCTGCAGTAATTTGTCACTTTAAATATACACCATTGTTTCGTGAAAGCTTAATCCCCTCTCTCCTCTCCTTCCCATCTCTTACTTCAGAGGCCATGTCCAGCGCCGCCCTCTTCAACTGTCTGTATCTGGAGATCTCTGCCTCTCTGGACCATCGTACCCCGGAGCTCCTGGAGTGTGCGGTGAGGCTCGCCAGGGGCCAGTCTCCGTGGCCCCCCGGGACCACTGCGGAGGACATGATCGGCGATGGCCAGCGTGAGAGCATCACCTCCCGTGCCAAACGTTTCCTGTCCAGCCTGGTGCCCCGGTACCCACGAGAGCGAGACGTGGGCAAGTTCCTGAGACAGAAGTCCCGCTCGTGCCATGACCTGGGGGCGCTGTGATCGGGCGCCACAGGGAGTCATATTGTTAGATTAGTTACAGAGGTAGCTGAAGGTGATAAGTAAAGCAGAAGCTGTGTGAAAGTGCCCGAGTGATGGCAGGACAATGTTATGAGTGAAAATCGTGAGCATCCAGAGGAAAAGAGGGAGAAAACAATAATGTTAGTGATGATGTTTAGCCGTAGGACAATTAACACATTTTGTACTCAAGACTAAGCAGCATAGAGAAGAAGATAACATACTGTGGTAGAACACATGTAAATAAACTATAGTAGTGATACTTAATGCCCACCTCATAGCTTTGAGAGCGAAATAAATTGATTTTCTGAGTCTTGAGAAAGTCGCTGCATGGGTTCCGTTATTATAATGGTCACATATTTATTATTATGACAATGAAGCATTAATCTCATTTAACAACCGCTTAAACCCAGGTTATGACCACACACTCAGAACTCATTAGTGGGTGAGACTTTTCTGGTGAGTCATGTTGTGTTGATTTACACTGAGCTATTGTGGTCTCCATGGGGATGGTAAGCAGTAAAATAATCAAATGCCAGCGAAGAGAGAGAAAGGGAATTAAACAGATTTAAACTGGACTCACAGAGCTCAGCGTGGCAATAAGAGAAGCAGCAAAAGAGAAAAACAGATTATTGTATATAGTGATTGTTGCCATGTTACGGTTGTCAAGGAGACATTGAATCACTGAGACATACACATTATGTCCATTTCAGCTCTTTTTCTTTCTCTCTAATCCTTACACTGCATATAGACTGACAGATATGAAGGCTGATTCCCATGCAGTACATTTTTATTTTTAAACACAAAATTCAACTCCAAATTAAAATGCAGAGGATTTTGGTCAGATATCAGCTTCCCTACGATCATCTGTATCTCACTCTACCCTCAGCACTTCCATCCTCCCACTTACACCCACACGTGAACAAAGACTTAGCACACCATAGGTCGTTATACCCATCATTTGTTATCAAAAGGCAGAGCTGTGCTATAATAGAAGTAAAAAATAAAATGGTGGCATGATATTCTGACTCATTCCCTTGGCTGCAAACTGCTGGAACAGATTGAAAGGTTAAGATTTGGTATCGTCGACATGGGACACAGGCTCCCTCTTGTGGCCAAATTGAGGTCCCACAACTGAGCAGATGATAAAGATAGATGGATGTCGTTGTGATGGTAATTATATAGGAGAAACAGATCCGGGAAGAGAACACTTCAGCATTATCAGTTTCTCCGGTTATACTATGTATAGGTATGTCTTTGAGTTTGATTTTTTTTTAAATTGTATTCTATAAACTACTGACAACATTTCTCTGTGTAGGAATTCAACAGACAAACTGGCTGAGAGATTGAGATTTAAGAAAAATGTGGAGTGGTCGGAGCTTTATTTATAAACTGGAGTGGCTATTCTAGTCGTTAGCAGAGCAACTCACACATAGATAACGCATCCGTCTTGAAAGGTATGAATATGTCTAACCATCTGTTCAGATTAGATTGTATATGTGGGTGTTGTTAAGGCTTTAAGCTAATTAAAAGAAGCTCTGGTTGTCATCTAAAATTCTCTGACAGTGGTGTTAATAGTAAAGCATGCACCTAGACTTTGAGTGACATATATGCTATAAACATGGGTGCATCAACCCTGTATGCAGTGCTTATGATATACACCTTAACCGGTTTTAAAAGGCTTAATTCAAACCTTTATCTGATTTTCAACATGATCCCTGCACCTCATCACATACATCTGACAGCCACACCAACTCCACATTCCAGTAAACATCAACTTAACATCTTATTCAAAAGAAAAAGAATCACAGCTTGACCACTGGCAAGACAAACACACTTTGGCCCAAATCAAATTCAGGGTCACAGCCAAGATTTCATAAATACTGAGGTCCAAACTCCTCCACTGTAATCCACCCCCACAAGCTAATGGACTGGCCAGAAAATAAAAAGATCTGACTCTGCTTTCTCCAAATATATAGGAATAGGATTCTTGTGGAGGAATACTAAAAACATAACTGTTACAAACTATATCTTGATTTTTTTTTTATTAAATATTTTACAAATAAGATATAGAGAGTTTATTCACAAATTTAAAAAAGGTGCTGGAAGTTAGATTTTGTCTTTTGACAAAGCTAGGCTAGCTTTTCCCAGACTTTATTCAAGGATTACTGGCAGTAGCTTCCAATTTAAATGACATTAATGTTCTCATCTAACCCTCTACTAGAAAGCAAACAAGTGAACAAAATGTGTAAGTATAAATCGTTTACCAAGTTACTGTGGAGAAATTTAGCTTTTTCTTGGCTGAAAAACGAGGGTCTGAACGGGATTAAATAACCACACAACTTTTAATTAAGAAGCTTTCTTTAATGGAATGATTTATGCGTTTGAGAAATTAGGTAGACTTAATTTACCGTTAGTGGCTTTTCATGGTAAACAAAGACACATCAGTGACAAAGTGGAGCCTAAAAAGACAACACAAGGGTGAAAGGGGTCTTGAGCCTTTCAGAGGCTGCAGGCCTGTAACTTCTTGTCAGCCAGCTTGAGAGACACCCAGGTGTTGAGCATGGAGGCCCTTAGCTTGCACCACACCAGGTGATCGGTCAACCCGAAAATCTGCGCAGCAAACTGAGCTGCGGCCTCAGGGGAGAGGATGGTCGAGCAGCCAAGACCTGCAGGAGGAGGGGATTGGTTAAAATGAATTAACCAACATGTGGACAAACTGGAAGAGCCATACTCACCACTTGGCATACGCAGGGACGACCAGACATCTTGGGCACCCCAGTCTGGAGTGAGAGGAGGGCAGTTGATGACGGGGTACGCAGTGTTTCCAGACATCACTGGGCCGAGGCCGTTACTTCTGCCAGCCACAGCCACAAACACGGTGGGTACGCCATCACCTGAAGAAAAGCATACAGACATTATGATATGACAGGCAAATAAAGACCACATTAAAAAATTAAAAAAGATAAACGAAAGAATACACACCTTCATATTCAGCTTTGATGCGGAGTGTCTCATCCGGACCTTTGTGTGCCGATGTGACTCTCAGGATGCAGGGGATCCCGTAGGAGCTGCAGGCCTTCCTGATTTTTTCACAGTGAGCCAGGTCTGAGGTGGAGCCCATCAAAACCACCACCCTGCCGCTGGCCTGGGGCTCCAGCAGGAGCTAGAGACACAGCACAGCACCTCTTAGCTCCATGCAAAGCCATTATTGAGTGAGATTTCTACAGTATGGATCACTATGGGCAGCAAACTTAAATATTGACGATTCGATCAGCAAAATGCCAAATAGGACAACTGGTAGTGGACTAGCTGGGTGTATAATCCTTGTTGTCCCAGCCTCAACTTTGTTTAAATATGTTATACTAGGTTGATTAAAGACTGTAAACAAAGTAAACAAAAGACTCCTGATAACACAGTTGATTGAATGTTAAGCCTACCATGACTCTCTCGGAGACCCACTCAAAGTTTCTCTTCACCACCTGCATCGCCTCAGGGGTAACTTCTTTCAGGTCTCGGTAAACCTAGGAATATGGGAAAACTCAATTTTAGCCTTTATATAAAGTCATAAAAGCGTCAAAATGAAATAATTAAGACCAAAGAGAAGGCCTGACCTGCTTATCCTTCTGCTGGCTCCGATCTCCAGCCGGCCACAGCCTCCATGAATCATTGTCGATCACATCAGCAAGGACAATCTCCTGAGTCTTCACATTCACGCCAAACTCGATCTGTAAAGAATAAAGATAAACCCCAATTGTGAAGCAGTTACAAAAGGTTCAGTAGTCGGGGTTCACGCTAGAAAATCAGAATAAGCAGCAGAGGGCAGCGCTGCACTGCATACCTTCATATCCACCAGTGTGCAGTTCTGAGTGGCCCAGGACTTCTCCAAAATCTCAAAGATGGCCACAGTGCTGCGATTCATGATGTCCACCTCGCACTGACCAATAGTGAGCCCAGCCAGAGAGAATTTCGCCTCCAGCAGCTGCTCCTCTGACCACTGAGGGTCATTGGCGGCATCATCCTATGGCAGAAAGAACATTTTACATAAAACTGGATGCTTTTTGACATATGGACACAATTAGTAGAGACACAGCACATAAGAAGCACATTGGGGGCAGGCTGAATGAATTCACAGACTCACTTTGAAGAACATCTCCATCTTCAGGGGGGAGAAGCGGTAGCCTTCCTTTACTCCTGGGTTTCTCTTGAGGAAGGATCCTGTTGCCACTCTGCGACATACCCACTCAATGGGAATCATCTCACAGTGGGTTGCAATGAACGCTGTGTCTGAGTGCTTCCTTACAAAGGCAGTCTTAATGCCTGGAAGAAAGAGTTGATATTAAAATCAGCTTCAGAATATTACACAGCCAAACCTCCTATTTGTGTCAAGAGCTGTGAAGAAAGCTAAGTCATAATTTTACCATTTATTGTTGATTTGTAAAAGAAAAAGATGAAACACCAGTACCTTAAAGAGTTTTTGTCATGTCCCTAATCAAATGTTAAATGTGATTTGGTCACGTTCTGGTGAATTATCCAAGTCACAAGACAACCTTTACCACATTCATGAGTGGCATGTTGGGAACACTTACACAATTAGTGTTGAATTAAAGCGAGGTCGTGGGTCATTTTGGATTTTTCTTTTTTTTACCAAACGTCAAACATGGCCAATACACATCAAAGTTGTCAGTTGTGACACGAGATCTGTGTTTGTTGTAAGGGGGAGGGGATCGTTTATATATATTTTTTAAATCTAAAAATGGGAATTTGTGAGGGAAATATTTGAGGGAGAACTTACAAAAGTGAATATATTCATTAATCATATAGCTAGTATGCCCTTCTGGATTAAACACACTCACTATTATTAAAAAAATATATTTCTTAACATGTGGAAAAATTTGCCTCAGGGTGAATAACGTTATGACACAACTGCTCCACACTCGGCAGCAGAAGAGTACTTTTTGAATGGAGCTCCCAACTCCAATAAACTTGTCCTTACCAGAATCCTGCAGCAGCTTGAACACAGAGCTGGTAGTTTTGTTAGCGATGGCAGCCTTTCCCTCCATCTGGTCTTTCCTCACGGCATTCCCAGCAGTGATCTGGTCTTTGGACTGAACCAGAACCAGTCCGGACTCGTCCTCAAACTCAAAAATCTGCTTTGTCTTTCCCTCATTTAGCTTCTTGCCGATCTTCAACTCTGTAAAACACACACACGCACACACACAAAAAAAAAAGAAAAAGCCCAAATTAGATCACTGCGCATTTAACTAAATCCTTCCAATATGCATTGATCGTTGCACTGTACCTGAGGCGGAGGCCATGGTATTGTTCTTCAACAACCAAATGTCCTGAAAACACAAAATGAAAACTGACACTCAACTTCTGAAAGTTGCAAGATGAAGAGGCAGAAAGAGGAGTGCGGGCAGAAGAAGAAGGGAAGTACGTGCTGTGATAACCAATCGCATCCCTTTGCTTATCATGACACCCAATCACAGCAGCGCATTGCTCAACACGTGGGGGGAAGATGCTCTAAGCCCAAATATTTGCGAGTAGAAGTTTTGGGAGTTTATCAACTGAACAGCCCCCGTTTTCTCTTTGACAAGGAGATAGTTTTTTATCACAAAACATTCTCAAGAGAGAACAATCCACCACTCGACAAAATCGATCAATTAGATGAGTTTGTTGCAGTCAATGTGAACGCCACGTGTGTTTCCGCGTGTGCTTGATACATCGCGTATTACTTTATCTTCTATCAGCTACTGTTGCATGGTTCATCTGCTAAAACTGCACCAAGTGATTAACTTGTCTCAAAGGTGTTTTTTCCAACTCGTGATTCCACCTCAACGATGTCAGCTGAGTTCATGTCGCTTTAACAAACATCGACACACGTGTTCGCTCAATGCTCTCAGAACTGGTGTAGGAAAACGCACGAGACTTGACAACAACACGGTTACCGGAGGACCGACTCTCACACAGGCCTGATGGAGTTTGAAGAGAACGGTATCGGGGAGGAGTGTGGGGTTTTCGGCTGTGTGGCGGCGGGAGAGTGGCCCACGCAGCTGGAGGTGGCTCAGGTCTTAACTCTGGGACTGGTGGCGCTACAGCACAGGTAAGCTACAGAAAGGTGTGTGTGTAACTTCCTCATGTATTGTGAAAATAATGGATTAGCAAAACCACTTTTGAGCTATTAAGTCTATAATGTTTTAATTATAGGTGCTAGAAACAGTTTCTGTTAGTCGAGCTGAAAAGAAAACGGCTTGAAGTTCAACTTAAACGGGATGGAAGAAGCTTTAAGATCCTTTACTTTAAAAAACGAAAATAAGTCCATATAAAGTAAGAAAACAAAATAGAAGCATGTAGGCTACAGCAAAGTGTAAATAAACATCATAATGATAGAAGAAGGGAGTACGCCTAAAAACATGTATAATTTGAAGTAAAAATAGGCTTTTTTCAAAACCACACTGAAGATTCCCCACAACAGGTAAAAGGCAAAACCTTACTTCAGTAAACTTAGCCAAAGTAATCAGTAATATCTACTATATGGAGTTACATTCCCCCAAGTGTCATAAAGTTATTCACAAACTAAATATTGGGTAACAGAATCACTCAGATATTAAAGGATGTGGAAATGTGCAAATAACTTATTAACGTATCTGTTGTTGAATTTATTGTATATAAATGTGATTTTAGGAGAAAAAACATGACCAGTCAAAACAACTATATTTGGTTACTTATGACAGAAAAGCAACCGATTATCACATTTGATATGTTTGGCTTGGCATCATTGCTTGAAAAATTACTAAAGCAATTAGTTCTTAATATAATTTCCTCTATTTAAAACTAAACAATTAACAAGAGGTTGCAGCTTTATAGAATGACACACAGTCCCTCCTATAAACCAGAAATAATCTGTATAATCAGATTTTCTCACAGCTCTTTAGCATCGTGGCTTTTCTACACTCCTATAGCGTGTTAAAGAATCATTTATTTATTTACCTTCACATGTTTAGCAGGCATTACCTCTGATGGTGGGGATGGCTCGGGTGAGACTATTGAACACACTGAATTGATCTTCATTATCGGGATGTGATCCTGCTCTTCTTTACATTCAGCCTCCATGTTCCCACAGCCAGTGACCCGTTTTTTTACTGGAGTTTGGAGTGTGAGGTCTGAAAAAAGAAACACACGCAAATCACATTATTCTTGCATTACATGGATGCTGTTATTTGTTAAAAAGTATTGCTAATACAACATTTAACATTCTCATAGACGAGCAATGTTTCTGTTTCTTTTGGTCTGACGCCATCATGAGTTGTGCGTCCTGTCAGCAGTTACTAAAGTGCCCTCATCTATAATTGAATTAGCGGCTCCATGGCAAATCATGTGATCCAATCAGAAATACAAAGACCTCTGTGAATTGTGGACATCATGTGACATTCAAAGTGATTTAAAGAGGGAGGCGCATTTCAAACCTTGATCCACAGCTCTCCTCTTCATTCTTCTGTTTGCTGAAAAGATAACCTCTTTCTTTACCCGGGTTTCACAAGAGCCTGCAAACAACAAACATTCTCAGTTGCAAGACAACAGGACATTCTTCACTAGCAAAACAAACTCTTTTTTTAATGAGCTTTTCGAAAGGGTTGTTTATTCACAATTCATCTAAATAATTTTAAGATAAGATAAAGACAAATAGCCATGCAGACAGTTGTTTTTGATTAGGCATTGCTAATATTTCTTTTCCTCACCTACTACTTGCAATTTTATCGAAAAATAAAATTACTCAAGTCACTAGGTCTGTGCAAAAATGTTTCCCTGCAATTTGAGTAGTCCAACCCTTTAAATAAATGTCCCTATTTGTTTGAAGATTGGGCGATCATACATAAGATATGTAAAGTCAAATCAAAGCTGAAATGTTTTTCGCTGCTGTGAATCTCTGCTTCTGTAGGTTTAGTGATGTGTGTGTGGTAATTGATAGTAGAACGCTACATGTGAATTGTTTAGATCAAACATCTGGACACTAAACATGAATCATTAATGATATTGGGCTCACTCATTAATCTGTGCTGTTGATCCAAGCGAAGCTCCTGGACTGCATCAAGCCTCAGTTCTTCATTGTTTGGTGTCACATCGAGGCGCATAGATGAGAAAGAATCAGAACCACGTGTTCGGTCCTCAGTTCCTCCTGCCATTGTGGTCACTGCGTTCATCTTTCTAAAATATTCATCTACATGATTGTTCTCCTCATGGACCCCCGACCTTGTGAGTCTGTCTGATTCTGCCTGGTGGTCAGCAGCTCCTGTGTCATCATGTGATGAGCCATCACTTGTGCGGTTCATAATGGCATCCACCTCATCGTAGAACCTCATAAGGCGCCTTGGGTCAGCTTCTTCACTCTTCCCTCTCTGAAGGGATCGGTAAAGGTACTTGAGGTTTTTGTACTTGGTGTGGCACTGCTTCCAGTCACGCTCAATGCCTTGCTGCATTAACCTGTTGGAGATCTGGACAAAGATGTCTCTCTTTCTAGTCGAGCTCTCCAACTGTTTGCACACATGCTCATCGGACCAGACTTGAATCAGCGCTCGCACCTCCTGGTCGCTCCAGTTTCGGCCCGTGTCCGACACCGTGACCACGTGGAACTGGTCAGAACTGGATGGATCTGTGAGTGTAAGATGGGCATCTGGAGGGAATAGAAAACGATTTAAAGAAAGAAAAGATTAAATTGACTCTTAACTGCTCCGGTTATTCACTTGGCATACCTGTTCCTCTCCATCTTGCTTCCATGTCTCCATCAATATCATAATCATCACTGTTTTCATCTGAAAATAAAGGGATTAGAGAAAATTAGTGTTCTTTTAGCCTCAAATACATAACCACCATACACTGCTTACTGAATACATACCATCATCAATTTCAATCACAACTTCACTTTCTGAGGCCGGTGTCTGTTGCTTCTCTGCTCCTATTTCTCCCTCGTACAACCTCTTCTGCATCTCCATGGTCCCGTTTTCCAGTCCCCGGTCCAGTAGAATTGCCTCCACCTCATCAAAGAACTTCATGTATTTCCCCGGGCCTCCTGTGCTGCTGCCTCCAACAGCGTGAGCGGTTTTAGCAGTCTTGTAATCATATTTCAAGTTCTTGTATTTAGTTCGACATTGCTTCCAGTTGCGTACCACCCCGAAGTTTCTCTGCATCTGTCGAGCCATCTCTTGGAAGATGGATTTGTTGCGTAGCGTGCACTTCAAGCGCTCCCGAATGTGCCGGTCAGCCCAGACGCACAGCAGTGCACGCACCTCATCGTCCGTCCAGTGGCGGCCGCCCTCTTCAGCCACACTTGCAGTGTAAGGAGTTCGTTGGATTAGACTGGATTGGTTGATACCTGTACACACATGCACAAACTGTTGTTTTTGACTCAATTTTGATTTAGAAACAAGTTTATAACAAAAGTTGTATTTTAATCTAACTTTTACGTTTTTGGAGCAGGCAAAAGTTTGACTGACGTGCTTGTTGATCCGTCAGTTGATTTATAAATAAATTAAATAAAGTGAAGCATTGGTATTTGTCCTTATCACATCTGCGCTTCGGTTGAGTTGAACCTACATTTACCTTCCTGTATTGGGATAGTGACTGAGGGATGGTAGATTCCTCTTTGATTACCCACATCTTCCACCTCTTCCTCCCAGCTGTCCTCTGGCCTTGCATCCACTCCCGGGCTGTAGTTTGCTGAGGTGCCTGCTGCTGCGTCTGGCTTCCTGCTCTGAAGTCCCAGGCTCCTGCACTTGGCCTGACACTCCCACCAACTGCGCACAACACTGAGCCTCCTCAGACGCTCTGAAATCAGCTCAAATGTGGCTCTGCTCTCAGCTACGTGCTGAGCTCCCACCTCGTCCCAGACTGACATGAGAGCCAAAACCTCTGTCTCCCCCCACTGCCTCTCCACCGAGCCTTTTTCCTCTGCCACCTCCCTATCACCTCCTCTTTGTCTCTCTGCTCCTCTCTCCATGTTTGAGCTGACCTGGAAACGCTTTCTTTTCCCCAATCCGTCTGTCTCTGCTGCCCGGTTCCCCAGGCAACCAGGCGGTTAAGCCTGAAAGCAACGCCTCCATGCTGAAAAGCTGCCTCACCACTGGCTTAAGCTGTGTGCCGAGGGGGCGGGACCAACTGTAATCCGAGAAGCAGCTTGGTATATAGGCTGAATCTGCAGCAAGGCGGCTCTCCGTATATGGCATCTCCACAGCTGAGACGCAGACCTTTCTGTTTTCTCTGTTACTCACTCCTGCTTTATTTTGCCTTGTAAAAAAAAGCAGTTTGTTTTGCCTCAAGGCTCATATTCAGGTTGATAATTGAACCTGTTTATTCATGTTTTCACAGAGAGATCATTCATTGTGAAACTGATTTACAGTTTTTAAATTCTACATGTGATTGTTTGTGCCTACTCAGGGGTCAGGAAAGTGCCTGGGTTTGTCACAAGTAATGGAGCCAGTCCGCCTACATACACGGCCCACAAGGTAACGTTGTTTATGATGAGAAGCTTGAAAAGAAACCGGCACAGCTTGAGTTGAACTCACTTTTTCTTTTTAAAGCAGGAAACATTAAAGCTACTTTTCATTAAAGATGCTGCATAAATAAACGTCACAAATATGTACACAAAATTACAGTTATTTCTCTTGTTTTACATTTTAATTTCTCTTGCTGTGTTTATGTGAGCACCATAATATACTTTGTGTTACCCTACTTGGCAATAAAACCAGATTTTGACCTTGTTGGTTGTTTATGGCTGTGCTGGTTTGTCTATCAAGATTGTGACCTGGTTTTCTACTTTCTACTTCAAAACACTTTCTATTTGTAATTTCCCTGTAAGGGATTAATAAAAGTATGTCTTATGTCTTTGTCTTTATGGTCTGTTGTGGTGTTAGGGAAAACATCTCGCCAATTCCTTGTTTTTCTTTTCTTAGGGAATGGGATTAGTGAGCACTGCTTTTCCTCCAGAGGCTCTCCTGAAACTGCGCTCTGGTAACCTCGGTATTTGTCACACACGCTATTCAACTACTGGGTTCTCAGAGCTGCAGAACTGCCAGCCCTTTGTGGTGGATACACTGCATGGCAAGATTGCAGTAGCACACAATGGAGAGCTGGTTAATGCTCTGGCCCTGCGCAGAAAGGTGAGGATTGCCCCTTTACCTCACTTAACCTGGTGTCTATCAATGGCCCTTCCTAGGTCCCCAAAGTAAAATGATTGCATGTATTATAACTTTATTTAAAACATGAATAAATAAAAGCAAGGAAAATAGGCCTTAGCTGCTTCAAATAAAAACTTTTGAACAGTATTGTCCGAATCTATATATTTTTGTCTCAATCAATTATTGTAAATGTGCTGTGTAGGTAATGCGTCATGGTGTGGGCCTCTCCACCAGCTCAGACAGTGAGCTCATCACCCAGCTGCTGGCACTGACTCCACCTATGGAGGAGCGTGACGCTCCGAACTGGGTCGCCAGGTCAGTGTTTGGACTCAATGCTGGATTTAATGCAACAAAAACAAGTATCCCTGATTATAAATACCAGTTTCTTTTGTTTTGTTTTCTAGAATTAAAAATCTGATGACGGAGACCCCTACATCGTACTCACTGCTGGTGATGTACAAAGATGTTATCTATGCGGTGCGTGACCCTTACGGAAATCGCCCCCTCTGCATTGGACGGGTTGTTCCTGTCTCTAAACTGCACACTTCAGGTATGACCGTCACAACAGACACACCGCCATGTTTGTCCTTAAAAGACCCTAACCACTACCTACTGATAAACACAAGACATCTCAAGCTTACCAGTGCTCAGAGCATTTTGTCAGAGGTCGGATGTGTAAGCTTGTGGATGATTAACACCATTGTTTGTCTGTGGTCAGGTGCGGGAGAGGAGGACACTGAGGGCTGGGTTGTGTCATCAGAGTCCTGCAGCTTCCAGTCCATAGGGGCCAAGTCAGTTCTTGCCTCACATGTGATTTCTTCTGCATTATAAGAGAAGGGTTGTGACTATGTCCTTTTCTGGTTCTCAGGTATTACAGAGAGGTCTTACCAGGAGAGATAGTGCAGATATCCAAACACGGAGTCAAGTCTCTGAGTGTCGTCCCGCGCCCTGAGGGAGACCCCCCCGCCTTCTGCATATTTGAATATGTTTACTTTGCCAGACCGGACTCTATTTTTGAAGGTTTGAATATTTGTTATGGACCATTATTTATAGCTCAAGTTCTCATTTGTTTTTCATTCTTAAAATATAGAGAATATGCTGACCTCCAAAAAAAAAAGATTGACATTTTTCAAACTTTTTTGTTAGTTATGTGAAAGAACAACACAAGCGTAAAACATATATAAGACATGTATTAGAAATATCTGTGCCATCTCAAAACAGATTACACATAAAACAATGCAACTGATTAAATTAGCTGCAAGTAACACTGTACCTAAACAGAATATCAAAGGCTAAATAAAACACAGATTCTGATTACGGTATTTAAAACAATATACAATTTGGTAGGTGTAACTTCAATGTTTTATGAAAAACGAGGCCTTTTGCATAATGCTTCTGTTAGTTACAGGAATAATTAGTTTGTATGAAGTGTTGCATCCTCAGTATTTCCTACCTCTGTGCTGCAGGGCAGATGGTGTACACTGTCAGACAGCGCTGTGGTCGGCAGTTAGCCATCGAGGCTCCAACAGACGCAGACGTGGTCAGCACTGTGCCAGAGTCCGCAACCCCTGCCGCACTGGGCTACGCTCAGCAGGTCTGTCTACAAGCTGTCTGCTCAAACTCTGTAAAGAAATGCTCTAACACACCCACCTCCTGATTTACATATGTCCTGACAACATTTTGTTACTTTTCTTTTCCTCCTCTCACAGTCTGGGCTGCCATACATAGAGGTTCTGTGTAAGAACCGCTATGTCGGGAGAACGTTTATTCAACCAAATACCCGCTTGAGGCAGCTAGGAGTTGCCAAGAAGTTTGGGGCTTTGACCGATAATTTCGCTGGGAAGCGGGTGGTGCTCATTGACGACTCCATTGTGAGGGGCAACACCATCTCCCCCATCATAAAACTGCTGAAGGAAGCCGGTGCAACTGAGGTTTGTTGACTTACGATGTCACACACTCCTGTATGCTGATATGACACACTCAATGCTTTTGGCATGACAATGATTCAAAGAAGAACATTTAAAACCCAACACAAGAAATGCACATGGAGTTTAAACCTTTCTGGTGAAGTTAAAGGGGATCTTCCAAATAACTCAACGGGCAAAAGTCTGACCTTTTCATTGTGTCACTGACAGGTTCACATCAGGGTTGCCTCCCCGCCGATCAGATACCCCTGCTACATGGGCATCAATATTCCCACCAAGGAGGAGCTCATCGCTAACAGGCCCGAGTTTCAGGACATTGCCGGATATATTGGTAAGAACTAATAAAACTCATACAGTGTCTGACAATGTTGTACAATTAAAATAGTAGCGTCTTTGACAAACTTTTTGTATCAAAACCAAATTATTCTACGGATGTAGAAAGTAATCAAGTAGATTTGTAAAAGTACTGTACTTCAGTATTAGTTCCACACATTTCAGAACAGAATTCCTGCCATTCCTAGTTGAAGTGTCGTTCTGTGTTGAAAAGCGATCCTACATAAGTGACACAAAACTAGCTGCAGAAATATTATTCCAAAAGCATCATGTATAATATTCAAGCACTGACAGGGAACATACAACTGCCCAATCAGTACCTTCACTTAAACTTTGCTGATAATACTTAAGGTTTTGAATACAGGACATCACATTTTGAAGTTGTTGTGACATGTTCCCACTTGATCTTTACTGCCTCGTTGTATCTTTAGTTCTTCTCATAAATACTGTCTGTCTGTGTAGGTGCTGCCAGTGTTAAGTATCTTACCGTGGAGGGCCTGGTGTCAGCCGTTCAAGAGGGAATCGCCTCCCTGAAGGAGAAGGACGAGATGATCACCACCAGCAACACGTCCGGCAAGAGAGTGGGCCACTGCACTGCCTGTCTGACTGGGAAATACCCGGTGGAGTTGGAGTGGTAACGCCATGACGGCGAGCTACAGCAGCAGATCCCACTGCAGATGCATGTAAATGAAATGTTCTCTGTGGACTGGAGAAGTGGTCCAGGATTTGAATACCACTTTATGGGACACTAAAAGATGTATTACAAACGGGGTAGTCTTTCTCCAGAGTATCATTGTCCTGCTTAGATGCTGTCATCTCCAGCAATAATTGGGATGTTTTGAGGTGAGATTGTATGAGTTACTTAAACATGGTTTGTGAATTTCCTGCCAGCATTCAGCATACCCAGAACTTGGAAAATGAAATGTACTGATGTGAACAGGGACAGCAGCCAAAGGTATTCAAAACACCTAAAACCTGTTGTCAATGTAGTCTGGTGGCTTTAAAGCAAGCAAAAACACATGACTGCATGAAACGGCTTTGTTCTGTTACATACTGGCTGAAGTAGCTCATACAACACCACTTCTGCACATCTGAAATCTTCCTTATGTTGAAAATGTTACTTTTGATTAACTCCACTACTGAGTCTCTCCTTGCTGCAGCGTAGTCTGTTTACTGCATCCTCGTGGCGCTATGCTGTGACTATAGGAGCACGTCTTGCAACACAATGCTGAATTTATCTGTTTTTGAAAGATTCCATGTATTTTCGTAAAAGTCTTTATACTAGTTTAACAAAAAAAGCGCACAAGGCTCGAGACCAAAATAGAAAACTTGTCTTTATTTTACATTTCACTTTTCCCCTTTGCATAAATTAACCATTATGCTCTTTTCTTTTTCAGGCTGACTGTTTGATATTTTTGTGTTAACTTGCATGAATATAATGGAAAAGTTTAATAAACATAACTGCAAATCAAAGAATCTTTATTGTAAAAACAGAATTAAAAAACAATGCATTAATTTAGATTAAAATGCACAAAATGCAAAACATTTCATCTAAGAGTAATAATCACAATAATAAGAATAGCTTTGACAGTTTTTGTATGAAACATAAGCAAAGATGATGGCTTCAAATATTAAATGCAATAGATGCATCTTACTGATTCAATATCCTGGACTTGCACCGTTCCAGCTGACCGAAAGATGCTTCAAGCTTTAGTGACCACTTGTTTTCTTTTCACCAATATTTATCAGCAACTGTCTGCCCAATACTTTCCCGCTGACAATTGTTACAAGACAAAATGGGTTTTCCTTGTTCAGATGGCAGGCCGCAGTAATCCCTTCAGCACTTTATTCTGCAAAACATTGATAGAAAAGAGGGTATTGAGAACTGAACGCTCGAAGCAGGTAATCCAATCTGTACCAGTTAGTTTATTCAAACCAAACCCTTCGCAGTGGGGAGCGGAGGCTCATTTGCATTTAGAGCTACAGACACAGGAGAGCACTTTTGAAAACAGAGGGGTTTATGGCATGCTACAATCTGTTTGGTAGGGGACTTTTAAGTGTCTTTACATCATGAGAAACTTGTTCCTGAAAAAATCCATTCCATGGTATCTCAAATAATGACAAGTTTTTCTCAAAATAATTCAAATCAGAAATGGGCTTGCATAGAAAACAAATGTATAGAGTTCATTATAATCAACTGGGAGAGCAGCCAGTGGCTCTTCTGTTCTCACGATAAATTCCTGTTTTAAAAAAGCCTAATAATGAGTAAAGTTAATACAATGGCTCCATTTGAACATTAGACAGGACATAAATAAAGTATCCTGCAGTATAATATTGTGTTTTATAAAGGAGGCTCACCCATGACAGAAAAATCTGCTGCAGACAAATGGCGGCACGGACTCATTCAGGCATCCTGATGTGCTTTTGCGGAGAGCAGTTAGGTAGTGATTCTTTGAAACATGCTGGGTTTAGTAGAGCTATAGGAGACGCCGTCATGGGACTGCTCATATCATACGTAGAGAGACGGCGCCTCAGAAGCTCTTTCCTGTGCCGTTGGGACCCAGGGGAGGACTGGCAGTACTCCTCCCTTAAGCGTTTCGACTGGGGCTGGTGGTCCAAATTCAATTCCCTGTTGCGTTTCCTCAGGAGTGAGCGGTGCGGCGACAGGGCGAGAGCTGCCAGAGCCGAGGAAGATGAGCCTTTTCTGGCCTCAGCGCTTCCCGCACAGAGGTAGCAGGAAATCCCACTCATCAAAGAGGACGTGTTCTGGCAGACAAACTTGTGATAGGCCTTTAGAAAGTCCTCATCAAACTCTTTTTGGGGAGTGAGTGTCGAGTCGCGGAAAAGGCGTGGCCAGATCCTGTTGCGACTCTCTGGTGCTGAGGCTAACTGAGGCGAACGCAGCTGCTGGTGGGGGGAAAGATGGAGGTCTTGAGAGTGAAGCATCCTCAGTGGCACAGTTGGCTTTTTTGGCGGGGTGGACATTAATCTGGGCCTTATAGGCTCACTGGAAAAGCTTTCCACAGAGGTTCTTCTGGGGCTTCTGGAAAAGACATGTGGTGACCTGAGGCCAGTCACCATAGTGGCCTGTAAGGAACTCTTCCTGACAGGAGAGCTGTAGACGTCCAGTCTCTCTTTTATAGGGGAGGTGTCCGGTGCATACGAAGAGCAGTCATTAGTCTGCAGCAGGTTTGCAGAAAGAGAATGCCTTCTAGACCTGAGAGATGTGTCCAGGGATGATCTTGCAGCGGGATAGCAAGGTCGTGAAGGACTGAACGTGTAAGTGGAGGAACTCTTCCTGACAGGAGAGCTGTAGACGTCCAGTCTCTCTTTTATAGGGGAGGTGTCCGGTGCATACGAAGAGCAGTCATTAGTCTGCAGCAGGTTTGCAGAAAGAGAATGCCTTCTAGACCTAAGAGATGTGTCCAGGGATGATCTTGCAGCGGGATAGCAAGGTCGTGAAGGACTGAATGTGTAAGTGGAGGAACTCTTCCTGACAGGAGAGCTGTAGACGTCCAGTCTCTCTTTTATAGGGGAGGTGTCCGGTGCATACGAAGAGCAGTCATTAGTCTGCAGCAGGTTTGCAGAAAGAGAATGCCTTCTAGACCTGAGAGATGTGTCAAGGGATGATCTTGCAGCGGGATAGCAAGGTCGTGAAGGACTGAACGTGTAAGTGGAGGAACTCTTCCTGACAGGAGAGCTGTAGACGTCCAGTCTCTCTTTTATAGGGGAGGTGTCCGGTGCATACACAGAGCAGTCATTAGTCTGCGGCAGGTTTGCAGAAAGAGAATGCCTTCTAGACCTGAGAGATGTGTCCAGGGATGATCTTGCTGCAGGATAGCAAGGTCGTGAAGGACTGAACGTGTAAGTGGAGGAACTCTTCCTGACAGGAGAGCTGTAGACGTCCAGTCTCTCTTTTACAGGGGAGGTGTCCGGTGCATACACAGAGCAGTCATTAGTCTGCGGCAGGTTTGCAGAAAGAGAATGCCTTCTAGACCTGAGAGATGTGTCCAGGGATGATCTTGCAGCAGGATAGCAAGGTCGTGAAGGACTGAACGTGTAAGTGGAGGAACTCTTCCTGACAGGAGAGCTGTAGACGTCCAGTCTCTCTTTTACAGGGGAGGTGTCCGGTGCATACACAGAGCAGTCATTAGTCTGCGGCAGGTTTGCAGAAAGAGAATGCCTTCTAGACCTGAGAGATGTGTCCAGGGATGATCTTGCTGCAGGATAGCAAGGTCGTGAAGGACTGAACGTGTAAGTGGAGGAATTCTTCCTGACAGGAGAGCCGTAGATGTCCACTCTCTCTTTGACGGAGGGGGTGTCTGAAAGAGAATGCCTATAAGACCTGAGAGATGTGTCCAGGGATTTTCTTGCAGCAGGATAGCAGGATATAGGACTTGAAGCACTGTGCGTGTAAGTGGAAGGTTGTTTCTCCAGCTGGGATGCTTCAGACACAATGAAGGTCTCGTTCAGCGAGGTCGCTGTTTGCACTGAAGTCTCAAAGCAATCAAAGTCCATCACGACAATGTTCGGCTCTTTTGTCACCTTCTCAGGAGACTGCAGCTGGGCTTGCCAATCCTGAATTTTGTTAACCATCTGCAAGGGAGGCTGAGGGGTAGTTTTAGTAACCATTAACTGCCTCTTCACAGGACTGTTATCCTCGAGCAGTGTCTGGTTGGTCATGTTTTTAGGTTTTCTGTTGGTGTGTTTCAGCGTGACATTGAAGGTTTTGTTTAGATTGCTTCGGTTTGACTGCTGACGCCATCTGCGGTACCTCCTCAGCACAGAGATAGCGGCCTCAGAGACCTTCTGTCGACGGCAGGCCTCCCCTAATCGGCTGATCATGCCGGGGTACAGCTCCATCAAAGAACTGCCATGAGTCTTCAGGGTCATTTCCAGCTCCTCATCTTGGTCCTCAGGCTGGAACTCTGTCAGAGTCATGTTTCTCTGAATCTCATCCAATGAGATCGCAGTCAGGTGAGTCGTTTCATTGCTAACCACTCCTTAAGGATGAAAAAAAGAATCAATGACAGAAATTAGATAATTTTTAATTGCAGGGTTTATACAACTTTGTAAAAGAAAAAGTCAAGTTTTTCCACAATTTCTAGCTGCCATGGTTTGTTTAAAAAAATTGCCCATTGCCTTCTTACTCTTACCATCATCTTCCAAAGACAATAGTGAAATGGAACTGAAGGCAGCACAGTCATCAGCCCTGCAATCTTGATTTGTGGAGTCTAACTGTTGAAAATAAAATAAACAAAACATTAAAAACACTAATATATTCAAGAATGAACTGTTACAATAAACACAGAGGTGCATTTACCTGAGTGTTTCCTGTAATGTCCTTGGCTGTGGGGGAAGAAATATGAAAGCAATCAGATGAATAAATATACAATTGATAAAGTCTCTCAATAGCGATTAACATTTTAGTTATGGAAACTTACAGCGTTCTGGCTCCTCTCTCAAATCTGCCATGCTCTGAGGTGAAGATAAGTGTTTCATTATTAAAGCTGTAGATATACATTTAATATCTGAATTCATTGATGACTTGCATTTTGACAGCAGTGGATAAATTGCCTCCTAAATCAGATGATTGTATTTTGTGTCATGTGTGCAGAGTATGCTCAAAGCGACCCAAACCTTTGATTCCAGCTTGTTGAGCTGTATTTTTGACCAGTTGATGTAGCATCGACCTGCAAGGAGTCAAGACAAAGAAGATACACAATGAGACCAAGCGACATGGCATTTTATTTATATATATATTTATATATATATATATTTTTTTTTCTCTCTCTCTCTCTCAAAAAATGCAGCTACTTGCGGTATACTGCAGGGTAGTTGTGAATTTACTCCAGGTGTAACTTAAGTCTTATTAAAGTGTTTATATATTTCACATTATTTATCCAAATCTGCAAACTAACTATAGGTATTAAATATACGTAGTTGAGTAGAAGTACAAAGTAGCAAAAATGGAAATAATCAAGTACACATATCTCAAAATTCTACTTATTTACAGTACGTAAATGTGCTTAATTACTTTACAGAACTAATAATTAAATGCGTTTATGATAAATATTACCTGTAAAATGTAGCTTATGTCAACTGCTTTTGGCGTAACAAAAGTCACCAACGCTGTGCTGTAACAATAGTTTCTGTTGTAAACTCTAGCATGAAAACACAATGTTATAACATGAAGTAAATAACTGTTTAGGCGACTTACTACTGCTTTTTGAATTGTCGAGTTCCACCTCCTCCATCGCATCCTGGTCTCCCATATTCGAATACTGTTGAAAGCAATTGCAGAGGGAACGTTAAGTAAACTCATAATATTTTCATAATTTATCTCTGAAGTTTAGCGTTAACGTTAGTTCAAGCTAACGTTAGCTATGCTACTTCATGCTAACAGTAACGTAACCATCGGTACCTTGTCTATGATTTGTGTCAGACGCATTTTGTATTTAAGTTCATTGACAGAGAACTTTCGTTCCAAACAAAATTCCATGTTGATTTAAAAGTCGGTTTTCTTGATCTTGATGAGTAGTGAAAGCAGCCAGCAAGGTAGCTGATGAAAAAAAAGCGCTTTGAAATTCAAAATTCTTTATCCCCGAAATGGAGACCGGTGATTGGACAGAGTGGGCTTCACTGTTGCTAGGAAATGACGCTTACCGAAAACGTTTTTTTTAATGATATATTTGAACGTTATGGAGAAACCTTTTATTTATTTAGTTTTGCAGAGTTACATAATGTTTGTATAAATTATATGTTGGAGGGGATGTTTGTAGCTTAATTCCCCCACATGGATGAATACAGTTCCTTCATATATCATTTATTCTGATTCTGATCAAACTCTCCGAAATACACAACATATACCCGACTTTATTTGTTGAAGCATCAAAAAGTTTACATTTAATGTTTAAATAGTGGTGTTATAAGAAACCATTATAAGTGAAAATATCCATGCTGGGACGAACGACAAAAACAGAAACATTTGAAACTGTCCTTGCCCTGACGTCATCACCACGCGACAAACAATAACACGTTCCCAAGTCTGCCTCTTCATTCAAAACAAAACCGCATTTACTTGAACTGAACAATTTATGAATAACAATATGGGTTTTAGATATTTGTCTTTACCACATCGACCCTAACAGAACATGTGAGTGTATTTATTGAAGGTCTCTTCAGTATGGCTGCACGGACGCTGCAGCAGATGGTCTCCGCCGCTGCCTCTCTGCACCCAGACCGGCCAGCAGTGAAATATGACAGCGGCTCGGTGTCTGTGCTGCTGTACAGAGATCTGGTGGATCTCTCTTTGGAACTTTCTCTTGTTCTACAAAAAAACTGCTCTTCTAATAACGGAGTGATTGGGCTGTATTGTTGTGATGATTTGTTCATTCCTGTCTGGATTCTGGGGTGAGTTCATTGATTAAGTTACTCCCTTTCAAAAATCACTTGTTTGAGTTTGTAGCATAAACTGTCCAGGAATCTCTGTAACATGTCATATGTGTAATGTACGGAAAAAGATATTGGCCAAATGAGAATTTCTCTGTTAAAATTCTGACCTTAAGCTCAGTATTCTGATAAAAAGTCAGAATACTGAGAATAAAAGCAGAATTCTGAGATGAACGTCAGATAAATTATATATTGTTTTATGTTGTTTGCCAGGATCCTGCAGACTCCTGCTGCCTATGTCCCGCTAGACCCGGATGCTCCAGGGCTTGTTTCTGCCAGAGTCATGGGCCAGTGTGGTCTCAAGTACTGTGCTGTGAAGTCAGACATGCTGCAGGTAAAATACTTAATATTTAATTAATATGAACATGAATACAACAATCGTGATAATGACTTGTGTTGTGTTGTGTTGTGTTGTGTTGTGTTGTGTTGTGCTGTGCAAACACTTGATAATGATCTTAATACAACAGCAATATTGTTCCTCTAAAGATCAGGGTAGGCAGACCAAATATCTTTATGCCAGATACCAAGAAGCTTAGAACATGGTGGATATTGGACCAAACTCCTAAAGCCAGTGCTTTCAATTAAGTGCAAATGGTATCTTAAAACCTAAACATTGCCGTTTCATGTAAATCCCTTTCTTGGCATATACACTTTAGTTATCTCTATTATATATAAACATTTACATTTATGATCGGTTGTGGTTCTTGTTGTATGAAAAGTCAATCAATCCATTTTTTCCCCCCTCCTGTCAAGCATTTCCAGGCAGCTCTCGCTGGACACATATCTGTGGAGGTGTTTGCAGAGTTGCAAAAGTTCAAATTAACCCTGACACGAATCAAACGGCTGCCAGTCACTGAGCACCAACCTCGACCAAAACAAACCGGAGCTCAGACATTGGACGGGGCTGGTCTCTGTTCTGCTCCAGCTGCAGGGTTAAAGGAGGCTGCCTACCGAGACCTGGCGTATGTTCTACACACATCTGGAACAACTGGCCTGCCGAAGATTGTGAGGGTGCCACACAAGTGTATACTCCCCAATATACTGGATCTGAAGTGGGTATTTATCTCTTCATTGATCTCTTAAACATTGTTATTTTGATCTATATTAAAAGTTGCTCTCTTGGCGCAGATCTTTGTTTCAGATGAGTGCACATGATGTGGTTCTTCTCGCCTCACCTCTTACCTTTGACCCCTCTGTGGTGGATATTTTCCTGGCCTTATCAGCCGGGGCTCAGCTCCTCATTATCCCGTCTGTGATTAAGAAAATGCCCAGACGACTTGCTCGGCTGCTGTTCAAGGATCACAAGACGACTGTCCTGCAGGCAAGTGTGATGAAACTGATATTTGTTTAGAATTACTTTCTGGTCTCTATAATGCATTTTTGTTTCTGCAGGTCACACCAACACTGCTCTGCCGCTTTGGGCACCATATCCTAAAACATGAAGTCTTCTCATCCGGTTCCTCTCTGCGCGTGTTGGCTCTGGGTGGAGAAACCTGCCCCTCGCCTGCTCTGCTGAGGAACTGGAGGCACAAGGACAACAAAACACACATCTACAATATCTACGGCATTACAGAGGTGTCCTGCTGGGCCAGCTGTTACAAAATACCAGAGTCTCTATTGCAGTCTAGCAACCCGTAAGTGTACCCTGTTTAAAAGTATTTATTGAGTCCACATGTAGTCATTTGATTTAACAATACATGCCTTCCAGCGTGCCGCCCTTTGTGCCTATTGGGACTCCTTTGATGGACACAATGGTGGAAGTAAGAGATGAACATGACTGCGTTGTTACCGAGGGTGAAGGACAGGTGTTCATAGGTATAAAATATCTCATTGACAAACATGTACATTTTATTCCTCTGAATAAACAGAAACATAACTCTTTATGATCCCTGGTGCAGGTGGAGAGGACAGGGTGTGTCTCCTGGATGATGAGCAGACGGTCGTTCCTGGGACGATGAGAGCCACAGGAGACTGGGTGAATGTTAAGGACACACAGCTGTACTACCTGGGACGGAGAGACAGGATTATTAAGCGCCACGGAAAACGAGTGAACTTGGACAGCTTGCAACAAGTAAGATGTTTTTTATATATGTATTGTATCGTCCAAAAAAACATTTTCTAGAATTATATAATTCATTCGTGTTTAGTGTCATATATCGTTCTCAAAGATTTTAGTTAATGTAGAAAATCGGCCACTGGGCAATAACAAAATACTCATATCAAAGGCAAAAAGATACTTTAAAATGTAATTAAAACCAAATATGATAAGAAATTATAAAGTGGGTCGGTACCTCAGTAAAGTATTTGTACATGAATGAACACAGCATCTTCTTAAATCTATGGCCACTTTGTTTGTGGTTTGAAGTAAGGGGGTGTGATCTGACTGTAAACATAGCAAGTTGTGTAACTGTTCATGAGAAGAACTGGCGAGGATTTAATGTTTTTCCTGCACTTCTCCAGCTCATATTGAGTCTGCCTCAGGTGGAGGCCTCTGCTGTGGGACTGTTTGAAACCACCCGACTGCTCGCTTTTGTGGTTGCATCCACATCTGGAGACCAGAAAGAAGCTTCTCCGCTCACATCTGCACAGAAGCCTGCAGAACAAACACCCTCTGCCTTGGCCGAGCTTCAGGAAGACCGCCCCTCTGCTGTGAATCACCACCAGGGGGAGACGGGTGGCGCAGATGGAGATCTGAGCAGACTCATCCTGAACCAGCTGTCTCTGCTGCTGCCATCTCACAGCATTCCTGACACGCTGGTGCTGGTACCAGACTTGTGCCTGACCAGTCATGGTGAGCATTAAACTCACAGTCACTGCAGAGCACAAGGATAATAACGCATCACTGATTCAGTTATCCTGTTTGTTTTATCACAGGAAAAGTCGATATGGAGGCACTTATGAAAATATACCAAAGACAGAGAAAGTGTTTAGAGTCTTCACGGGGAGATGTTGCCAAACTCAGGCAAAGCTTGCAGTCCTTGTGGCAGGTATGACATAACTCCAATTGAACCCTTGAGCAACATTTTTCCTTAATTATTTTTTTCCTTTTCACCACATTAATGCACATGGCATACATTTTGGTTATAGTGTGTGTAATTTCTTTTTTAGAAGTTCAACCTAAGCCTTAATCTATAATAATTTAGTAATGAACTGTATAGACACAAAACCACTTTTTATCACAATTCAATTAAAACATAAAATGACACATTTTATTATACTAGGCTTTCAATATATTGACCCGGCTTCAAAATTTGTGCAATTTTCTACCAGATTGAGCCATTATCTCATGTTTACCCTTTTAGAAAAAATATGCAATTTTCCTGTTTTCAATTAGGGGTTATTGCCGATGTATTATAATTAGTTTTTATTTTAAAAGGAACAACAGTAATCTTAACACAGTGGCACTAAAGGTTTAACATTCTGAAAACAAATTGGTATTTAGTTGTTTTTATCTGTACCAAAGTTGGTAAAAATATTTAACTCGGTAAATGTAGAAAATAATATAAATATATCCATCCTGGTAGTTTTTGTGAGTCACGAATGGTTCTCCTCTAAGGATATATGAGCAGCTTTTTAGAGAGGATGCAAGTCTTACATACCACAGGTTGCATTTGTGTAAACTCAACTACCTATCGACAGGAAACTCTAGGTCTTCCCGAAGAACCGACTATCGACGAGAAATCTAACTTCATGTTGAGTGGAGGAGATTCTCTGAAGGCGCTGCACCTCTGTGAAGACATCCTCACTGCTTTCGGAGTGACCTCACTGGAGCTTTTGGAGGTGATTCTTGACGGAACCTTCTCTGACGTACTGCGCCATGTTCAGAGAATAACACTGCTGCCGCCACTTGAGGAGAGCAGGTCACAAACATCTGAGGCCAAGAAACGACACGCTGAAGCTCCCTCTGTGGTGGAAGCAAAGAGAGAGCGCACAGAGTCTAGAGCAGTAGAAAGACCACAGGGGGAGACACAGGCTTTTAAAGTTATTAGACGAGCAGGGGAGGTTATAGAAATCAGAAATCCAGAAGCAAATAAAAACATCCAGACTGAAGCACTTGGAGAAAAAGATTTGAGTGCTAGAGGCAGAGGGGATATTCGGGGCCTCAGTCTGAGCTGGTCCTCAGACACAGGCAGATGTGTGGATGCGTCCCCTGTGCTTCAAGTACAACAGAAAACAGATCCAAGATCAGGCAAGGGCAAAACAACAGTGTTCATCGGCTCCCATTCTCACAGGATCCAGGCTTTAGACCTGACCACCGGGAGCCTCCTGTGGGAGCGAGTCCTCGGGGACAGAATCGAAGCTTCGGCTGCAGTGTCTCACTGCGGGAGCCTGGTGGTTATAGGTCGGTACCGGCTCTCAGAATATTGTGTGAAAACCTCTGTCTAAGTTAAAATTCTTTAATATTTTTAATGGATTTTCTCAGGTTGCTATGATGGCTTTGTGTATTTCCTGTGCACTGCATCTGGACAGACACGGTGGATGTTTAAGACCGGAGATGCTGTGAAGAGCTGTCCTGCTGTGGACCCCCTCACAGGTCTGGTGATCGTGGGCTCACATGATGGCCACGTTTACGCCCTGGACCCAAAGGTTGGAAGCTTTTAATGTTTTGTGGCCAGTGTCTTGTTTCATGCTCTTTCCGGTTAGGGAGGTGGTTTACAGCTAATAAATATCTGAGAGGATCAACTGTTTTGTTTTAATTGTTAGTTTAAAACTCTCTGGGAATATCTAAAAAGTAAAAGCATGTACTTTTAATTGTATTGAAGATAAACTTAGTTAAACGTATGTTATATTTTAGGTTCAGCAGTGTGTTTGGAGGCGTCACTGTAGGGGGGGAGCTGTGTTTTCCTCCCCCTGCCTCCACTTGACACTCAGGCAGCTGTATGTGGCTTCACTGGGAGGTCATCTCCTCTGTCTTAACCCTGTGAGTAAAGATAATGACAAACTTCAGGAAACTGTTTCGTAATTTTGTTCAGTGAAGGACATTTTGAAACATTTAATGATATGTGTTTTTGCTGTTCCAGGATAGTGGAGACGTCCTGTGGTCGTACTGTAGAGACATCCCTTTCTTCTCATCACCAAACGCCTCCTCTGGAAACGTGGTGATCGGCTCGGTGGATGGAAACATCTGCTGCTTCAGCAGCACAGGGACTCTGGTGAGGAAACTAACACTTATGTATTTCTCCCCATGTAACATGTTGTACACTACCAGTGACCATGGGTGTAGGCAGGACTGAAATCCTAAGGGATAGATTTTAAATGGGCTTGTCATCATTGACCGCAACATTAAATGGAGCGTTATCAAAAATGCGATACAAATAAGTTATTATTATTATTATCGATCAAATTAGCACCTCTTTAAGAAATGTCGACCTACCAAAGATTAATATCAGTTAATAGAACACTTTAGAATCTTTAAATCCAACACACTTTTTGACAAAAACTGACATTTTATAACCCTGTGGTTTGCAAATTAAAGGTTATTTTTTCAATCTGTATGCTTTAAAGAGAGCATAGATATTTGGTTTAGTTCCCCAAGGTAAAGCAGTATTATATTCATATAGTGGTCACTTAAACTAATTTTACTGAAATTGTCCATTTTTCAAAAACCACTATAGACTGAAAATATACCCCCTAAAACCGCACTTATAAAACCTTTACTATCCATTCTAAGGATTGTAATTGTTGCATAGTTGGCATAAGTTATTTAACAATGTGTGCTTCTCTGCAGGTTTGGCAGTTTTTAACAAAAGGACCCGTCTTCTCCTCTCCGTGCGTCACACCGGACCATCAGAGGGTTCTGTGTGGATCACATGACGGTTGCCTGTACTGTCTGAACGCTGCAGACGGCTCTTTAATTTGGACTTTCCAGACCACAGGGAAGGTGTACTGCAGTCCGTGTGTGTTTGATGGCTCTGTGGAAGGCAGGAGGGGGAGTCTGGTGGCTCTGGCCTCCACAGATGGCACAGTGTGGATCCTGGATGGAGAAGAGGGGCGAATGCTGGCCTCCTTCACCCTTCCCGGGGAGCTGTTTTCATCCCCGGTGGTGCATGAGCACTCCCTCGTAGTCGGGTGCCGCAATGATTATGTGTACTGTTTAAAACTGACTATCACAGAAGAGATATAGATTCATTTCTGCACTGTTTTTTATAATAAACACAAATAGTTTTATATATCTGTGTCAGAGTGGGTGCTTTGGGAAATCAACTTTAATTAAAGCTCAGGGAAATAATGAGTCTTTCAGTTCAGACATCAGTATTTAATTTACATTATTCATAACATTTTGTGTTTCTTTAGGAATTTTCTCATGAATATTTCTTAAGTGGGAAAAAAGTGCAAATAATACCAAACATTTTTCTTGTTACATTTAACACTGCGTACACTACACTATTGTGCACGACCACGACCGTTAGAAACAAAATGACAAAGTGACTCTTTCGGACCGAAGCTCTTGAGACGCCTTTGACTTCCGTACAGTTCATACTTACATACATACAGATCATTTAGTTTGTGATAGGAAATGAGAAAGCTGGAGGATTCTTTTTTTTTTTTCATATTAGGAGATGCTTACAATATCGTGTAAGATCATATCACATTTACGAGGAAGTGATGGCGTAAGCCTACAAACACTAGTGTGTTGCGGTAGGACAGCTACAAGAATTGTATGTTACAGCAAGCAGGTGTTGTGTCTGTTTCCATTAGCAAAGCAAAGAAATCCAAACCACGTCATCACACAGCTGTGGGGAGGATCATGTGCAGTTCACTGTAAATGCCCAGTAACACTTTTGGTCTTCAGTGCTGTGTTTAGGTGCACCCACCGTGTGATAATGACAGATTTAAGGTTACTTTATAATGGCAAAATGGTACAATAGCCTCTTGGACAGCTATCACAGTCATCACGGACACAGTGTGAATTGTTATGCTAAGGTTTCCAGTATGAGTAGAAAAAGAGAGAGAGAGAAAGGCTTCTTTTGTACATGACCAACAAGGCTCAGAGAGAAGATACAGTATCGTTTCAACATAGATAAATCTGCTGCTTCACATAAATAATACCAACAACTGTAACACTTCCATCAGACGTCAAAAAGCAGATCCAACAGGGTTGTGTCGGTTTATTGTTACTGGTAGCCCTTAAAAACAATTCAGACAGTTACCCTCTGTTGATTAAACACTGTCATATGTCAGAGTTTCACCTCTCCGCTAAAGAAGTGTTTACCTTTTCACAAGCAAATGATTTATTTACAACCATTGTGACACAGTTGGCTACAAAAAAAAAAAAATGGGGGTTGGCTATTGCAATGGCCAGTTGTGATTGATTGGCTCTTGCCCCCCGGACTGCCACATATATTTTGTGTTTGTTTACAGAATGTGCATGCGCGCAACAATTGTCTACATATATCTGTGCGATCGATTTGGAGTATTTAAATGTGAAGCGCACTTTAACATGATAATAGTACCAGCCAGTGTGTGTGGGGTTAAGAGGTAATGGAGGACTATACTTGTTTCACAGTCAGGAGGGTTTTCATGGAAGGGGGGGGAGGCAGGTGATGGTGACTTCAGGTGCTTTAGAGTCCGGGGGCAGTGTGCAGTCCCAATGCACGCCAGAGTCCAGTGGGATGTTATTTTATGATCTGAGGACAGTCGCTCCAGGCTTTGGCCTTTCTCTTGGCCAGGGCCAGCCAGGCCGGCTCTGTGGAGACCTGCGGAGAGTCACTGGAGGGGAAGCGCTTTGACACCTCCTTGACAGCAGGGGGCGACGGTGTAGAGTCTGCAATCTCAACTGGGACAACATATCAAGGACAGAAGTTACACATCTTTTTATTATACCACAAAGTCTTTTTATGCTCAGTTTATTAAGTGGTTAAAGGAAACTGAATTAGCTGCAGCTGTCATCTGCATTACCATAAGTAAGCAGATGATCTTTTCAATATACAGTAAATAGTCTTTAAAACATCTGAAACCTTTGAGCAATGCTCTCCACAATTTCCTAGAGCCCAAACTGAGGTCTTGTTGGACAAGCTATCTGTCATAAACCCCAAAATATTCACTTAACTATAATGGGAACTCAAAGTTGAAAAATCACCAATGATCAATTAGTGATTTCTTAATTCTCAATTCTTGTCAATCTAAAAATTGAGTAATTGTTGCAGCTCTATTCTAATTTGAAATACTTTTTAAAAAATTGATACATTGTTGAAATACCTAAAAGTTTTAATTTGGAAAAAAATTATTTCTGGCTGAATCTGATATCAGTAATCTTTTCATTTTTTTTCATATACATATTATTTCTATCCAAATAAATGAGGAAAATGTACTGAAATAATCATAACTGCAGTATATATCTTTTTTCTCTATGCTTAGACGTGCAGGTCTTACCTGTGACAGAGCTGGGTAAAGTGTTGGCTTTTTTCAGGTGTTCTCGCCGCTCAAACCGTCCCAGGAGGCTGTCGGGTCTCTTAGGCTCTTCTGGGGTCTGGGGTTTAGAGGAAGGACTTGTGCTGCTGCTTCCTCTGCTTTCTGTGGGGCTCACCAGCGTCACCTGCAGACGAGATGCGAGACCATATGAGCAGACGAATACTGCAAGATAATGTGAATGTCAGAAAGAATCCAACATGTGTAAAGAGCCAGCCTGGGGCACATACACTGTCTCTGTCTTTAGCCTGTTTTTCAGCCAGTTTGGCCTCCCTGTGGCTGCGGCGCTCATCTCTGTTCTGCTGCTGCTCTCTGAAGCCCTTCTGCTTCTGCAGAGCCAGTGTGATCCATAAGGGCCCCGTCTCCTTCTCCTGGACCTTTGAACTGTCCAGTGAGTGCCTGCTCTGAAGGGATGGTTTTTCTGCAGCAAAACAAAGGAATAATAATACATTACATGAGGCAAAACAGTGTTCGTAATTAGTTCAACAGAACTCTTTATTTTATTTTATAAAAGCTGTACAGATATTAGAGTAGTATTTATCATCTAAGCTGGAGCTGTAACAATTTGTCAAATCTGCAGAAAAATAAAAGCCATCTATTTGGATAAGTGCCTGATAAATAAGTAATAAGTAATTTACCAGGCAAACATGGAAGAACACATTGCCAAAACGCTGATGAATATAGCATTTTCTAAATACTATTGCAAACATAGATTTCACGTGCTTTATATCATATAAAACTGAATATCTCATGTATGAAAAGGTTGTATAAAGACTGTTCTCATTCTGGACTGAAAAAACTAGATATTTAAGGACACCATCTTGGACTTTGTTGAAACTGGGATGGATATTTTTTACTATTTCTGATATATTTTAAAGACAAAACAATGAATAAAGAAAAAAAACCAATTGAACAATAATTAAATACTTGTTAATTGCAGCTCTTTTCTTGTCTTACTTGTGTCAAGAAAAACTAAAACACATATTTCCCATGATAGCAAACTATAACACTAATCAATGCAGAGGCTCTATATGTTTGCTAAAAAAAAATGAACTATAGTGCTTGACCTCTCTTGATGAGCTCCGCCTTCTTGTCGGTCTTCTCTCTCCAGGGGATGTTGATGGAGGGGAAGAAGGATCTCTTCTCCTTCGGCTCCTCCTCCTCTCGGACCTGGCTTTGGCTGCTGCGATGAAGCTGGGCCACCGCTGAGTGTTCCTCGCTCCTGACGGTCTGCTCTTGCCTGGACGACTCTGCAGCCCCTGTCCTCTGGATCACAGCCTCAATGGGGGGCCCATGGACCTCCTTAGGCAGCGGCGATGGGGGAGGGGTGGGGACGGCTCCACTAGGTTTAGGTGACGTGGTTGGTCTTCTGTAGATGGGTGGCTTGGAAAGCACTTTCTCTCCTTCTCTGTGTGCGCTGGTGCTGGAAGACTTTCCAGGTTTAGCCCGAGGCGCAGCGGGGGAGGCAGATGCGTGTAAGTACTTGCACACCGCGCCTTCTTTCTGCGGAGATGATGGGCTAGTGGATTTGTCAGAAAAGACAGAGGAAGTGTCAGAGTCTGGCTCCATGGGGGTGAGAGGTGAAGGGACGCCGTCAAAGCTGTCCCCGGCACTGTACCGCTTCTTCCTTTTCTCAGTGGACTGTTCGCTGTGAAAGCGGAGGGAAAAGTTTGTCCTCCTCAGCTTTATGCCGAAAGGTGAAGGATTGTCCTCGCTGTCCTGGCCTAGCTCCTCTCCCTCCTCTCCACTTTCAGACACCCCGGTCTCACTGTGACCCCTGCTCTTTAACTCTACTGCCTCAGTTTTAGCTCCAGGGCTAGGAACTAGGAAAGAGGGGAGGTCTTTGGCAAACATACATTCCTCTGACCCTCTTTCTACGATTCGTACAGTTTTACTCGTCCTGTTCTGAGGTTTGCTGGTTTGAGCCGGGGAGGCTGGGATGGGGCTTTCAGACGAAGTACCCTCCTCTCCTGCTTCCTTTTCCTCGGCACCAAACACCTCAGAGTTTCTGTTTGAATCTCCAAACTTCTTCTTCGCAGGAGTGATAGAGAACTTGGCGCTGGCAGACATGGTCTTCCTGAGGTTGGTGTGGGAGAACGCAGGCGAGTCTTCACTGCTGGGATGAGGCTGGGTCTTGCTCGACTCTGAGTGTTCGTCGTATTTCCCCTCCTCCACCCCCTTGAATATCTTTGATCTGATGCTCACCCATTCTGCCAAGACGGACTGGTCTGTAGAGAGAGAGGACTCGTTGAGGGACTTGGTTTTGCCAGACTTGCGGTCCGGTGAAGTCTTGCTCTTGGTCGGCGGTGTTCCCTGGGCCTTTCTGTCCTCTCCCAAACCCAGCAGAGACTTGCAGGCGCTGTCTTTGATCTGGTCCATATTGACAGCCGTCCCACAGAGCTGGGCGCCCGTCACTAGGATGGCTGTGTGGGGGACGAATGGTGACGTTGGCAGGTTAGGGGATTCTGGTCCTTCAGATGAGGAAGAGCTCTCTCTTTGCTCAGAGGCAGCACTGCTCTGGTAGCTGGACGCCGGGGTGACAGGCGTCAGGTTGACCTTCTGGAACAAAATCTGTTTTTCTCCAGAGGAAACTTTGAAAGAGAAAGGCCTCTGTCTCTCCTCCATCTCCCTCCAGCGCATCTCCTCAGCCTTCCTCTGCTCCTCCTCCTCCTTCCTCATTCTCTCTGTTTCCAACTTTTTATTTTCTTCAATCTCCTGCAACCTCAGCTTCTTCGCTTCCTCCTTTTTCTTCCTCTCCTCTTCCTCCTCTCTTAGCTTCCTCTTCCTCTCAGCCTCGAGCTCCTGCTGCTTCTTTGCTTCTTCCTCCTCCTTCTGCTTCCTCCTCTGCTCCTGAATTCGTCTCCTCTCCTCCTCCTCACGCTGTTGGCGTTCGTCCTCCTCCCGCATCTTCCTTTCCTCTTCTTCCATTCGCATCCGCTCTTCCTCTTCTCGTCGCCTCTTTTCCTCTTCCTCTTTAATTCTTCTCTCCTCTTCAATCCTCCTCCACTCTGCCTCTTCTCTAAACTTTCGCTCTTCTTCCTCCTGCTGTTTACGACACCTCTCCTCCTCTAGTTGACGCATCCTCAGCTCCTCTGCTGCTCTCTTTCTCCTCTCCTCCTCCTCCTGTTGTCGCCTCTGCTCCTCCAGCTCCCTCCTCCTCCTCGTCTCCTGTCTCTCCTCCTCATGGAGTCTCTGTCTCTTGAAGCTTTCCAGGGACTCGACAGATGCTCTGCGTTGGTCATCTGTGGAGACGCCTGCTGCTTCCAGGTCCTCTTGCACCACACCAGGAATATCAACTTCCTGGAGGTCCTGGGAATGTATAAATAAGATTAGCTCCTATTTTCTTAACCCCAAGAAAGGGTATAAAATGTCGCAAAAATAAACCCAAAACATGCTTATACCCATCTGAGGGTAGACTGTTGACTGTAGTTGCTCACCTGTGTAAACCGTCTGTGTTTGCGGGAAATCCTCTGGTTTTTCGGTTTGACTGACAGTTTATGCTTGGCAGCGGTGTTGTCTAGGCGAGGAATAGACTGTGGAACAGCATCAAGATTGATGGACTCGATGGTACCAGTGGGCGAAAGAAATCGTTTGGACCTCAGTGACTTCACCGGGGTGCTGTGCGCTCCGGCTTGATGAGCCCCCTGGACCGGCTTTTGTCACAAAAACAGCTTTTATTAAAAACTAAAATGCATTCAATCTGCCAGTTATGCATTGCACTCATATTATGAAACAGTCAGACTTGGATTGTAAAACAAAGGATACATTATGATTCAATCCAATTGAAGATAATGTATTTTTGAAATGATTGTCTTCTTTTTCCTCATCAACACATTGTGCCTACACCCAAAAGGCAACTGTGAAGAAGAAGATGAAGATGAAGATTCAACTTTATTGTCATTGCACAGAGTACAAGTACTAGGACAACGAAATGCGGTCTCTGCATTTGACCCATCCTAGTGTTAGGAGCAGTGGGCTGCCATTATGTACGGCGCCCGGGGAGCAGTGTAGGTAACCAGTGTCTTGCTCAGGGACACCTCGGTGGCACTAGGTCTTTCGGGGACTTGAACTGGTGACCTTCCAGTTCCCAGGCCAACCCCCTATGGACTTCGCCACCACCGCCCTAACTGTGCTGATATGTCAAGATTTGGGTGATTATGCTAGCAGCTAACATAGCTTAAAGCAGGGATAAGGATCAAACTAGAAGAAAGAATACCAAGGTAAAGGTTGTACATTTGCAAGAAGAAACTCAGAAATCTTCTGAAACAAAAGTCACAAATATAGGATCAACCTCCTCACACTATAGATGCTGTGTTTTTATGCAGTGGATGACCTTAGCAAATTGTACTTTGCAACTGGATTAGCAAAAAGGAAGTACTCAAGTTTTTATCTCATTAATTCCTGTTACCCCAGAAAATATCCAAGGCTTTTCACTGAATGATATCTCACTCCCCGCAGCTCTGCCATATTTCTTTTTTTATTTACAATACATCATCAAATAAATGACAACACTTGAAAACATCAGAAAATGCGCAGCTCCCCCTGGAGCCACAAAAGGCTTTATACAACTTTTTCCACGCATGCATTAGTACTCTACATGACCTGTTACTGTGGTGTGCAAAATCTGTGGAGTTCTCCTTTAAACACTGAACCAAATTGTCATCAGAATGCATAAATAAGTTAATAAGCTATTACCTTTGGCTCTGTGTTTGGCTGGCCGACTTCTACCTGGGCCAGAACCTTCAGAGGACTCCGGGGAACCTCTTCCTCATCCGAACTTCCCTCATCCCCTTCACTTTTCCTTAAAGAAGGAGGTCTCTGGCCAAACTTTATACCTTGTGCTATCTGCTTCTGTTTGACCAACAGAAAAAGGAAACATGTTATGGATGTAGACTGAAAAATAACTGCTCAGAAATTTAGTGCACACCACCACAAGGCCCACCTGCAAATTCCTGACTTTATCCGAGACGTTTTCCTGGGACATGCTGTGATCTAGACCAGCCTCGGTCGCCGGCTCCTCGGGAATGAAGATGCTGTCGTGTGAGAGGGCTCGTGATCCAATGGGATTCAACTCCCTGCAGAAGAATAAGAATTTCTTCAGTGTTGCAATGTGTCATTACTGCTAGTCATTCATTTATTTCATGTCATAAGTGAGCTCTCCTTAAATCAATTCACACAAAGAATTTAAAGACCTTCTTTACACACCAGCAGTTTTAGCACATCGATTAAAGGCTGGTCTCACTTTGGGCTGTCATTTTACAGAGCCTCACCCTTATCTCTACATATTATGCAACCACAGCTTGCAGAATGGGTTTATTCCTTTATTGGAAGTAAAAGAAAACGAATGAACTAAGTTTCTTTAATCAGATGTGTGTAACTTCCTCTGTAGGCCGTAATATTAATAAGACCTGTGATTGCAGCGTTTGTAATACAATGACAAAGGCACAAGCTTTGTTTCATTATGAATGACTAAGACAAATATGTGCAAAAATGAAACTTAGTTACCTCAGATTTTGACTGGACTCCTCATTGTCAGATACAACTCCATTGCACACTTCCCCGGTAGAAAAACTCGCCTTTAGCTCTGCTCCATCAAAGCCCCCTTTGGCCTCCCTCTTCTTCTTTTTCCCGAAGAGCCGTCTGAAGGGCTGGAATTTGCCCTGTCGTCTTCTCTCTGTGGGCGAAATAAAACAGATGACAACCACAGCTCAAAGCAATCAGATCATCAATCTTTATATCCCCAGCTAGATAAGGAACATGACGGTGCCTATGGGCGTGTTTTTGTATGCGTGTGTGTGGATAATGAAATGCAATTGATTTTATTTGAAGAAAATAAATCAAAATAGCAGATGGAATGAGAAGAAAACCTTGGCTCGTACTTACTCGTGTTCAAAAGGAAGTGGGAAAGATAAACAACACTCAGAAAAAGGGAGCACCCACACAGCAGTAGCAGCTTTAGAGAAATGGTGGACAAATCCCTGATTACTGACTGAAAGCATTCAAATCCATGATTGGTCCTGAGAGTGAAAACCCATATGACATCTATAGAATCATCCCACACAACCCAAGAAGTTGAGGTTAAATGTGGTTTATCACGCTTTAACTGCATCACCTCAATAGATAACTCCTCTCCAGGTGGTACAAGTGTGTTATCTAATGCAACACTAAAGGGTGTAAACCTTTATTATGACTTAATGACACATATCACTGCTAATCACTACACGTGTACTGACCTATGCAATAAAGCAGAGCAGCCAACTTAAAATCCCGTAAATGCTGGTTGATGAGGAAGTTGTGAACAAAAGTAATGAAACTTTTGGACTTTTGAATGCTATTTCTATTTGCTTATCCTATTTCAAAGTGATAAACTCTTACACATAAGCTAAACTTTCCCTTGTGTGAAGGGAAAAGCATCGCTCTAATCTTTCCTTGGGATTCCAAAGAGGAGATTTGTTGACATGATGTCACTAGAAAAATTTAAACAGATATCTTTTATCTCAATTAAATGTAATAAAGGGTGTTTGTGTGTCTATGTAAGTCTCTGTGTGTTTTGTTTTTGTCTGTGTACTCGTGGAGATCCCCTGCATGAACTAAGAGGGTGAGGTTACAGAGCTACACAGCTACTCTACACCACTGTGCAGACAGGCATTCTCAGGCCTCTGTGGGTATCACTTTCAGAGCTATAAGTAGCAACTGGTGTGGGATTTCACTTTGCATGCTGCTCACTGTACCAGAGGCATCATGGGAAATGATACAGTAAACTAATTTCCCCACGTAGAGCCTCAATTCTTTATTTTTTTGCGTGGGAGAGTTTAAGTGCTTGGTATGTATTTGTAAACTGAGAAAGATAGGACTTTAAGGACAGAGTGGGAAGTGTTTGTATGTGTCTATTGTTGTATTGCTTTATGAGAAGCAGACTAAGATGAATTAAAAATAACAGTTTTTGTTTTCTAGGAGTGTCACTCAGACAATCAATAGAAATCAATAGTCTCTGCCAATACGCAAATACATGTTACACAAAAACACTGTATCTGTACAAAAGGCAACATCTTAGAATGGGACAAATACAGATATCTCATTTTGAAGACACCGTCATATGTTTTGAGAAGAGTATCTTACTACTTCATAAATGTTGATATATATTTTTTGTTCAATCCAAAATCCAATGCTTAAATACGACAAATCGCGGTTCGACTGTGGAGTTATGTGCTGCTCCCAACCCAGAAATAATCCAGCACCTAACCCCAGTTAAACTAAAACGTATTGTTTTTACAACTGTTTTGTACTGATTAGAGGTTTGGTCTTCACTTTTAGAGATGCTGGTAGATTTGGCTATTTGTTGACAGAGCTATGTTATCCATTTCCCTGTTTCTAGTCTAATCTAACAGGATGCTAACGGTGGCTGCATATCGGTCCTAATTCACACATCTGATGCTAAATCTCAGACAAAAAGTCACATTAAGGTTTACAATTTAACTTATATTTGTAGTAATGATTGATTTCATGATCAATTGATTCTTCTTTTGATTCATCAAGAAGTTGTTTGTCCAACAATGACGTGCAATTCTGGGTAATTATGGATAATCCTGCAGTTCAGCTTTTATATTACTCAGGAATCAATAAATTCTGATTACAGCGTGGTGAGGAGACCTGTCTCTTCACAATAGCTCATAAATATTGAAGACCTTGATGTTAACATCAGATTTAAGAGCTCATAAATGTGGGTTAGCTATTAGTTGGTTTCCTCAGATTTAAGTTTAAAGAAGGACTTGATATTTATTACAAATCTTTAGGAAATCATGTATTTGACTCTTTCAATTGAAACTGCTCTCCATTATCAAAATGTTGTGTTTTTTTTTTTTTTAATTGAGAAATATTTGTAGCTACTAAAAACCCATGTTGAAATTCTGTCTCAGTGCAGTGAGGGATATTCTGGTGTGACCCAGATGGTCCGCTTCCCTGCAGAATGCTCTTCCAGCGTCAGTGCCCGTCCAGTGTTTCTACTCTGATCCGAAGCCCATAATGCACTGCCGTGGGCATGCTCACCCACTCATGCATGAAACGAGAAAGGACAATTTTTTTATGCCGTGTAGACGACTCAGCAGCAGCAGCACTCTACAGAGCAGCACCCAACCAAACACTGAGGTTAACATTTACTTCCTGTGTTCTTGCGGAGCAGTGTGTTTTGATCCTGGTTCTCAGGAGAATATTTCACATCTGGTAAACGCAACTTAAAGTGGAAATAAACAAGTTATTTGAGATGCACACGATGCAACAGCGCAATGTTCTGATATTAAGGCAAACAGCTAAATATAATTCACACAAGGAATACATTTCCTTTAGTTTAACATTTTGAAATACTCTTTTTTGGCTTTCTAGCAGAGTTAAAGGATTAAAAACGCTTTAATATCTGTCAGTTCAAAATATAAAACAACAGCAGCCTGTTAGCTCAAAAAACAAGCATCATAACACTAACTTAATTTAAGGGACATAATACTCTTTGTGTGTTTTTCTTGTTTTCACACTACCGATCACTTAAAAAGAAGTATAGCTGAAGGAGATCAAAGAAGTCATCAACGTGGACACAGCACACCACTCGCATGTAAAGGTTGAATCAAACCCAACACCACACCATGCAGTTCTTAAAGAGACAACAGAACGCATCAAACCGATGAATCCACTTTGATACACTGTCTCTTTAAGATGACGCTGAAAATAACTCCTTTTTTCCTGTTTACCTGGGCCTTTGGATTCGGTTACCTCTAAAAGCATCTCGTGCTTAGTTTCCGTGGCGTCCGTTGCCATGGTCACAGCACACCTTGGCTGTGGTGAGAGAAGAAGGAGGTGAGCATGTGGATGCTGTTATTGTTGTTTCTGACAGAGGGTTAAAGTGTGAGAGATGAAGTTTGATTTGAGAAGAGACACATGAGAGATCAGGAAAAGGCCCTGAATGTTTACAGAGTTAGGGGAGCTGCAGATGGACTTTTTTATGCTCTCCATTCTCTCTTGGCATCATTATTAAAGCTCTTGCAGAATGGCTCATTGTCTTAAGCATGTATATGGCTAAATAAAGCCTCTGCTGTTTTTAAAGCAAAATAAGTCCCTTGAAGCCACTTGGTTTTGCCTTGTTGATGCAAAATTTGACAAAAAAGTAAACTTCACATATGAACATAATACAGCTTGGACACAAAAGGTTCCATAGTGACCAATAAAAGTAAGAAACTTATGCCGGAAACTGGATGATCTTTAGCAAGGTCTAATTATAAAAGGTCCACAGCAGGAATAACAACAAAAAACAGCTCTTATTTACTTTTTTGTTAACTGACAGGAACCAAAAATCAAAGACTGCCTCCTCACACACTTGTCTGCAGCATGTTGGCCGAGCCAGAGGTTTTTCTGATGTAAAGCAGGAAATGTGTGTCGTGTGAAAACACAATGCCGGCTGCGGCAGAATAAACCAGAGAGCGAGAGACAGTACTGAGAGAGACAGAGAGAGGCCTGCTGTCTCCAGTGGGATCAGCATGCCGTGGGCTTCCTTCCTCACGGGGACAGAGCCGGACAGACTCTCTCAGAAATGTCTCGCCCCAATAAAGGCTCTTTGTCCAGCCAGCGTAGAACAAGGAGCGAACAAGCATGTTTGGTAATCGGGTGTTGGAACACAGACAGTATTTGATTGTGTCTGCTGGTGTAAAGAGAGATATTGTGGATTCTTGTTTTGTTTATTTTCCCGTGTTCACTGGGCTTGGCTGCAAGTCTTGATGTTGAGCAAGTGTGATAAGAGGTCAGTGAGTGCCGTGTTATTTTGTGTACTTGAGTGTGTTTGCAGTCCATTTGCTGCAGCGGACCGACTTGAGGAGCAGCTAGACATGGGATGAGAGAAGCACGAAGAGCAGCCATGTGCTCTACAGAAGCAGAGAGAAGCCTTTGACAAGGATACAGCTGCATCAAAGTATGGCAGCGGCATAACACGATGCTGCGCTCTGGAAACGGTCCAACAGCTCAACATCTTTTGGATGGTGTCACATCTCTGCACCAAACAAATATCAAATTCCAAAGGCATGGCTTAGTGTTGTAGCGGTTAAATGCCATAACCTCACAGCACAAGTAGCTTGCTGACAAAGCAGACAGACGGACTTGGCGGAGCCGTTTTCCAGTTTACCTATTTCAGCTGCACAGCTCGAGACGGCTGCACACCACTGCAGTAAAACCTTAGGGAGCATCGATCTGTTCTTTTGCACAATGCTTGTTTTACCCAGAAGAGCCTTGCTGCTGCCTCCGCTGTTGCTTTGGGAGAAAACGGTGAAATAAATACAGAACAGAGACAGTTTGGGTTTGTTAGATCTGTCATTTGCACCCACAGAGGGAAACATGAGCATGGCATGAGGGGTGACATGGGGGGGGGGGGGGGAAAGCACTTAAAATGATCTATCAGAAATCCATACTGCACTATCGCCGTCACTCTTAGGGTCTAGACTTCCACATAGTCTCATCAACATCAACTCCTTCTCCCAATCTTCACCTTTCTCTGAAGTTAGAGCAACCTCTGGTTTCCATGGCAACATATTAGTAAAAGCAGGCACCATAGGAGAGGAGAGAGGCAACACAAAATCACCCCAACAAATCCTCCTCTCGACAAACACACTGAAATAGTTCACTTGGCGTACATATTACATGTTACTTGTTGGAAGCTTTTATCCAAAGCGACTTATATTTGCTCAATACTGTGGACAATCCCTACAGGAACAACTTGGGGTGAAGTGTCTTGCCCAAGGACCTGTGCTCCCCGAAGATCAACGCACTAGTCAGCTGCGTCACAGCCATGAATGTGTTTCAACAGCAGCTGCACTGAGCAGCACAAAGAACAACAAAGGAGTTTCCAAGTGTTAGAGCATGCCATGCAAAAGGGTAGGGCATTTACAAATGTGGAAAATAAATATCAGAGGTGTGTGTGTGTGTGTGTGTGTGTGTGTGTGTGTGTGTGTGTGTGTGTGTGTGTGTGTGTGTGTGTGTGTGTGTGTGTGTGTGTGTGATGTTTAATCATAATCTCAGCCAGTCAATACTGCTGACAGAACTGACAGTAAAGCAAGTCAGGACATGCTGGTAGTTCCCACAGGAGAATGTTTAAGGGTCAGGAGAGTTTTTAATATCCTACATTTATTTGAACAAAACAGTTTTGCTGTACACATAGAATTGCAATTTCTAATACAATGTACTCTCTCAGATATGTTGGAAAGAAGGCCACCAGCTGCCGCCACTGGTAAGTTATGATTTTTTATCGTGCTATAAAAATAGCCTCTTTCGGATACAAGGATTCCTAATTTTTTAAAAACATATCGCTGTAAGTTGTATGCATTCAAGGCACATCATTTCTATCTCTAGGTAATATTTAAAAGGCCCGAATAAAAACAATTCAGACTGAGAAATATGTCCCCTGCTGAACAGTGAAAATGCTACACACCTCTGCAGTTAAATTATTTCAATGTATTAATGATGGAAAATGAAATAAAATATGTGGAACTATACACAGTCCATACTGTATACATATTGCATTTCCACATTGAATGTAAATGTTCCACATACCCGATACATGTGAGACAAAAAAATATATATAACAGCAGTCTGAAGGCTGCATCACACAAGTTTATGAGTTAAGTTTTACAGCAGCTTGGTGTTGATCTCTGAAAATGATTCATGAATCAACTGTATATCAGAGACTGCTCTACTGGCATTCTTCCTAGTATTTACTTTCTGTTGTGTTTTTTAAATTCTATTATATAATTGTTGCACATTTGTGTTGTGACTTTGCACGTGCAGTTGGAACAAAAAAATGATCAACTGAGTGATATTGAGCTGACAACAAACTCGGCCTGTATCTATCTTAATCACAAGAGAGGCCTATTTTGGTACCCACATATTGTATAACTCTCAGATCCCTTCTCCTTTGCGTGATTCAGATTGTAAAGGGAACAAAGATACCACATAAGCAAAGCCCCAACAGCTAATGTTCATGCATCGCTGAAAACAAAGCCCCATGTGTGTCAGTGAACACGTTGAGTTCAGCATGTCAGACCCAGACCCACGGCAGATTCAGTTAGAGCTGAGGAAAAGTGTATTACCAAGATGAGAGCTGTCAGCATGCTTCATCAGAACTGCTTGTTGGATGGTCAAGTGGCTGCAGAACCGACCCCCCTCCCACTCCTTAGAATAACGGTGCTATGCTCAACCATTTTTTCTTTCAGAAACTGACATTGACCAGCTAATTGGAAGAAAGAAATTAAGCAGGGTTTGATCTTCTCTCTCATGCTTTTGCTTTGTCATTCTTAACACAACTTTTTGTTTTCATGTGAACAATTAAAAGCAAAGCTATGAATGTCTTCTAGGAGAGGCGGTTTTATTGTCAATGCTATTTTGCTTTGGTGGCAAAATAGCATTGACAATAAAAGGTGGACCTGCTGGTGGTTCTACAGAGAAAGTCAGGGCATCACCAACTGCAGTAGGATTCAACTTTCATAAAACATGTAACCTTTTTCCTGGTAATCCAAAGCGAGATGACTTGACTAACAAACGCTGCCAATCCTTGAGCCATCCCACCAAACATGGGTAAAAATCTGTTAATGGATAATAAACAACCAGCAGTACTAGCTTTTAGTGCAATACAGGACAAAACACGACCCAGTCCAACTGTGCTGCACTAAACACAACCTCCATAAATTATATAATGTTTTATTTTTGTTCAAACATTTTACTGTAAGGTGTTCTTGGCATTTGTCCACTCTGTAGATATCCACAGGGTGCATGTGGAGAAACAATGGATTTCAGAGTGACACGCACCATGTATCACATGACCATGGTTATATTTTCCACATTAGCCAATTGTTAAGAGACAATACTCAAGCGTGCAAGCAAACAAACACTAATGGTTGTCATCTCATACCTGAGCATCTCTAACACTGTAGCTTGTGCATTTTTGGTTGATGTCAACGATAAATATATCACAAGTGCAGTGTATATATTTATACTTCAGTGAATCACCCACTGCGACATGAGCTGTTCATAAGGGTTTTGCACATAGAGTCAAAAATACACAAAGAATCAATGGCAGCTATATTTAAAGTCATCCTAAAAACTACATCAGAGAGCTTTACCTAACACTTTTCTAACTTTCTGTATAAGAATGCCTTCTTACCGTTGTGCAGGCGCTCTGTGTGCGAGGGTATCTATGAGTCGTTCCACCTGCCTGCTGTCACTGTGGATCTAGGGCATTACCTGGAGTCAGGTGTCAGATGCAGCGAGGCCTTAGTTGTGAGTGTGAGCGAGTGTGTGTGTGTGTGTGTGTGTGTGTGTGTGTAAGAAACTGACAGGGAAAACTTCCCTCGATATTCCCATATTGATTGCAGTTTTAAAAAGGCACAGCCACATACTCTGGAGAAGTGGTGATGGTGTGGGTTCATGACGCGTGTTGGAGTGAAGCACATGTACAGTCGGAGGGGAGGAGGTGTGTCAGCGAGGCTGTGTTAGTGCTGAGCGAGGAGAGATGGGTGTTCTCCTGTGTCTGTTAGTTAGCGCTGCTGTGCTGAGGAGGCACAAAGTGACACTTTGTTTCCGCCGCCAGATAGTCAGTGCGGGAGAACAGACTGGCATTCATCATTTCCTCTGGCTGAGGCACACAAAGGCTTTCATTGTGGGTTAACAGTAACCGTGTATGCACATGTGTGATTACAATAGTCTGTAACGTGGTGCACCACAACTGCTTATTAATATAATGGTCATAAATGTATGTCATGGTCTTACAGTGATTACTATTTTACAGCATACAACATCAAGTCAAATAGTTTAGTTCCTTGACTGTTCTAGCCTATTATGATCTTATTTATTCTTATTGGCTGTGTGCATCAGCGTAGTGTTAATGTGTAATAAGGACAGCTCCCCCACTCCCTAGTTTTGGCAGCTTCTCTCTGCAGCCTCAAAGGGATATGGTAATGATGGGGCTTCACCAACCTGGAAGCTGCCTATATTACAGCAGCATCGCACTTCAAAGACAGACTGCATGCTCCTCTGACTGACTCTGTGCAGAAATGGTAACCCCCAGTATAAGAAACGTGCTCTCAATAAGATATTCACATCCACATATATTCACACAGGATAAGCAGAGAGTCATTATGACTTCACTTCAAGAGGCCAGGATCAAACACTTCCTGCTATTCTCAGTGACAACATAGCAGCCACAGCACCAGCCCTATGGTAAACCATTCAAAATATTAAGGCCATAACATGTTAACATAGTTCATACCATAAAGAAAATGTAATTATTTCACGGTTAAATGTAGTGGGTTTTCATTTTGCAGTGACGTTAAATAGAAAAATACACCGGCATGCGATGCATCACAGTGATGCTGGCTTGATCTACAGCCTGCTGCAATTCCTGGTTATTTACGATTTACACATTGGAATAATGTGGGTGACCTGTTCACCTCAAAGACATCATTGACATCTTGATATCAGCATCAATTTTAATGGAATACATACGGCATAGAGTATTATTAACAGCAGAAAATATTGTATAATAGTATACAAAATAATCTACGTAGGATTAATGTGGGAGAAAAAATATTTTAGGATAAGATTATTACACTCTACTGTAGATTTCATCATTTTGTTATTTAACAGTTTTAGTTGCTAGTTTCTATGTGAAATACAGTTTCACATGAAAACCACGCAGTTATTAGGCCAATGCGTCACAAAATGAGCACTTTTTGTACAAAGTGTATTTCAGTTGAATTCAATTTGAATGTTAGTGGTTTTTTAACAAGCTGGGAGTTTCCATTCCTTTGGTCAAATGTGCGGCTATTTGATTAAAAATCAATTGACATTTCAAGACACAGAAAAACAATGAATCAGGCAGAGATGGTCTGCCTCATGGTGATTAAATCAAATCCATAGTTGCAGCTTTATCTGAGGTCAAAGGGTGTTAAATGACTCAAGTAAAATAGATGCAGACTTGTATTGTGAAAGCCCTTCACAGATGTCTCTGAACAAGTGTGGGCTAGTCACCATCTAATGACATGTTTAATGTTTACTTTGCAGCTCAGTGCATTTGAGAATCGAAACCTTCAGGATGAATATAAAGCTGGATTTTGCAGTACTGTATAAAACCCTACTCTTGAACCAGTGACGTAGTCTTTACTATGAAAGCTCTTCCCTATTTCCCCCTGCAAAATACAGACCCGGATGACAGCAGTGTGTCTTAATATGTCATAAATCAACGATCAGCACACACATTTCCAATAGAAAGATCACAGATGATAGCTAAAATACCATATTCTTGCCTGTAGGGCAGACAAAAAATGAAACAGACCAATTTACTCAAAGCAGCACCATAACCAACACCAGCAGCCTATGAATTCATTTCTGGCAAACTGCCATCAATTCTCCCTGCCTGTACTGTATGTCTCAGCACAGGAAACCACTGAGGATGACAGTAATGCAGCAATGATTTAAATGCCTTTAAATTGCCCGTGGAAATATGAAGCCATAATATCATTTTTCGCACATGCAGGCCCGCAGCATATGGCCTGTGCATGGTTCTCCAAATGACACAGATATGCTGTCATTTCAAAGGCTGTATTGTGTGTCGTTTGGAGAAAGCCACGGTTCGCTGTTGTGAAAGACTACATCAACATGGACCTAAAAGCACGGATCAATACGTAACCGTTAATGGCAGATTAGTGGATGCATGCTGCACAGGGATTACAGCATATTAATTGCAGAATAAAAGACGCACGGAGAACAAAGAATCTGGCCTTTGTTTTATCATATATTGACACATATGACGTCCATACAGCGATTAATTGATCAGCATTATTTTGTAACGATTAATTACAATGTTGGCTTGTTGACATCGGGTTTGCGCATTTCGAATCGGATCAAATTGCAAGTCCCAGCCCATTTACTGCGCGCACACATACACACATCTGTGAAGGATGGAGCAGAAGATGCGATCGGGTCAATTCGAGATGAGAGGTGCGATATGTGACAAGGTCATCAGCGTTGTGAAAATGGAAAACAATCAGCAGAAAAGACAAACAACATGGAAGAAAAAAGGAAAAATCCCAGCACCTTTTTCCCCCAACGCGATTCCTCCTTGTGATCAGCGCTGAGGTAAAGCTCCGGCAGCTCCGACCCTTTTGTGTTGCTGATGCTGCGGGTGCCCGACAGGGAGACGCACGCACAGTCAGTCCCGATGGAGATGGGAGGGTGTGGCTGCCGAGAGTCGGCGGCACAGAGATACAGTCAGCTCCCGTCACGATGCGAGCACGCTAACGTAAACTCGTGCTTTTCGGAATTAATTAAAGAAACGAGGAGATGAATGAAAACGCTATATCCAGTGTAAATAACACTAGCCGAAAGATGTCAGTATTTTATATTGTCAATTTGTATTGTACATTTGCAGTAAATGTTATTTTGAAATTATATTTGTATCTTAATTCCATCTTTTGAATATCTTAAACTCATGTGTAATGCTTGACATCACTGCTGCTATGACCAAATAATTTCCCAATTTATAATAAAGTATCTATCTATCTATCATATGGGATGCAGCCTGGTCTGAGGTTTACTGTATGGAGAGTATAGTTGCAAAATCGTGCAATTGTAGGCATAAAAAAGTATTGTAATGTTTTGAATGCATGATCCAATAAGTGAGGACATACTGTAAAACAAACAAAGCTCCAGGATATTAATTCACATCAACTGACTGACAAATGTGTTGACCTGAGTATGGTATTCTAAATATTGACTAGTTTCAATGTCAGTTTCAACACTTCTAAGTAATTTGTCAACTGAAAATGTAAATTGGAAAGTTTTCTAATTAATACATAACTGTCACTAGGCTATTGAACTGATTATGAAATATTTCTCGAACAAAACAAGACATATCAGGATGTATTATGGTATGCAATTTCCCCTTTTGTCTGACATTTTAAAGACCTGAAGATTAATTAAAGGTTGATTTAAATATCGGTTGCAGTCTTAAACTCTCTTTAATGTCATCCACAACAAAGCATAGTCGTAATTTAAAAATCTCTGAATGAAAGGTCTGACATTTTAAACACATGACAAGACTTAGATGTTCCCCCTTTTTTGTTGTTGCTCATTTCTTGTTAGAGTAGATCAAATGAACGGCTCCAGGGAGGGTTAAAATACAGGGGGCACTGAACCCACTTGGGAGGATTTTATTTTGAAACTTGTAAAAGGACGTCTTGAAATGATTATTCTAGGAAGCTTGGTATTCCACAGTTAAAAATAACGACTATGAGACGATATCTGTATAGGAAGCAGACACGCAACGTTTCCAGCCTTATTTTTATAAGGCAAATATTGTCGTTTGGTCCCTTTTATTTTTTTCAATCAAAGCGCTTGCAACAATACTCGTCGACATGATTTTATTTTGAAAGTTCGTACGGAAATATCTATTTTTTACTCTCAAACTTTACCCGTTTTAAGTCAACTATGGGTACGTGGTACATAACCAACGGTTTGCTTCCTCGCGTAGTAAAATTAGTGAACGATCGACTTTAAAAGACTACTTATAATAATAACAAGCCGGACACACACTATGCTTCCCCGCAGGCAGGACTTCGGGATGAAAAAGTCCGGAGGAGCGCGCAACAGCTCGGTTATAAACTTTAGGTCAACGGTGATCCCAGGCTCGGTCCGCCGGAGCTCCGCGGTTCTGCCCTCGGTTCTTACCTTCCTGGTGATCGTAGCGTCCGGAGGCCTGCTGCTCATGATAGAAAAAGGAATGCTGAACAGCATGGAGACGCCTCCACCTCGGGGGACCGGGAAGCGCCTGGACTTCATGCGACAAGTCGTGAGGCACAGCCCGGGTGCTGAGGACGTGGACTCTCAGGTATAGTCATGTCTTGCAGTTGCTCCCTAAGTTTATGAGGCACCCTCATAGCATCCAAGTACCCCTTCATCGATTTCTATTGCATGTTAAGAATACACAACACTCCTTAATATATTGAAGTGCTTTTTAGTTTTCGGTTTATACATCTGTGCTAGCCTGGCTTTTTTCCCAGGCTTATATAACAGCCATATGAAGTGTTAAGCTGATTTTAATATGTGATTTTTTAAAATCCAGTCACAATTATCGCTTAACCAAGTTTGTTGGGTGGATTTTGTGAAGTGTGAAAAGGTTCAGTGTTGCTTGAGGCGATTTTGATTCACCTCATGACAGTTTATTTCGCAATATCACTGCAGGATTAAAGGCTCTACAGTTTTTTGTTTGTGATGCATGTGGTGGGAAAAAAACTATTTTAGTTGGTGATCAAAAGGGAAACCACAACACAACTTTGCTAAAACGTTCTGGCTTGTTGTTGTCTGATCAAAAACACATGTGCTCTTTATGGTGACCTTAAAGATTCCTGCAAGCCATAAAAGCTGGACCAAAAGGCAACAATTTGGTCTGGTGAAACCCCTAATCTTAAATGTGAAAAGAAGTGTGTATATTGTTTTTTTTAACTAGTTTGGCCATTTTCAAACATCTGGTCACTTTAAAAGAGGCAGCAGAGGCCAAGATATTTTGTGTTTTATTCAACTTTACGGTCTTTTCATGAGACTTTAATGAATACCCATATCTTATAAATGCTACATCACTAGCTTCTATGCAGCGTTTGTGTTGTAACATTTTCAATTTCCACACCCAACATAAGATAATCTTGATAAAAACAAGATGACACAATCAGGGGGACTTTCTCAGACTTGATGTTATATAGCTCATTTCACAGGCTGAGTAATGCAAACTCTGACTAATTTACTGCTGTTGATCTGTAAAATTGGTGGAATGCACCTTAAAAGTCACTGTTTTGTGTTCACGCCTAGATCCTTCAAGAGATCCGTAACCGAACCATCAGGTCCATGTGCAGCCAGAAGAACATGCCTCACAGCATCATGTCCCTGACCCCCCTGCAGAGGAAGACGCTGCTGCAGCACATCCTGGTGAACGATCAGTACCACTTCCTGTATTGCTACGTCCCCAAGGTGGCCTGCTCCAACTGGAAGAGGGTCCTGAAGGTTCTGAACGGGGCTCTGGAGAACGTGGACGTCAACATCAAGATGGACCACCGCAGCGACCTGCAGTTTTTGTCCTCTTTTAAACCCGAGCAGATCCAATATCGCCTCAAGCACTACTTCAAGTTCATGTTTGTACGGGAGCCAATGGAGCGCCTGCTTTCTGCATACAGGAACAAATTTGGAGAGATTGAATCTTACCAGAAAAAGTACGGCGTGGAGATCGTAAAGCGGTACAGGAAAACTCGTGCTAAGGACGCACCTGTTAAAGGAGATGATGTGACGTTTGCAGAGTTCGTCCGTTACTTGCTGGAGGAGGACGCAGAGCGCATGAATGAGCACTGGATGCCGGTGTACAACTTATGCCAACCCTGTGCTGTGTCCTATGACTTCATCGGCTCCTATGAGCACCTCGAAAGGGACTCTGAGTTTGTCCTCCAGCGCATTCGAGCGCCTCCTCATGTTCGCTTCCCTGAGAGGCAAACGTGGTACAAGCCGGTCACCACGGAGACGTTACATTATTATCTGTGCACGTTACCACCGAAGCTACTGAGGGAACTCCTCCCCAAATACATTTTAGACTTTTCCCTCTTTGCTTATCCTCTCCCCAACACAACCACTGAACACTGCCGGCATTAAATGTGCAATGTTTCATAGCTTTGAGAGAACTTTTTTATAGAGCATTATTTTTTACTACTAGGGAACAAACAGCATTTTAATAGTTGTTACACATTTTTACTTGAGATGTTCTAATATCATCGCAAAATGCAGATTATTGGTAAAAGATGGAGTCTTAACTTCAGAACCACTAAATCTTGAGATTAGCTGAAGACAAAGAAAAAAATACATGAACGTCTTTGTCAACATGTTCCTGTCATGCACTGTTACAGTAAACAAACCGTTACAGTATATAATGATGCAGCTGTACGTAAGGTTGTCAGGCCAAACTTTGTATTTTGCTTGTCTTCTACACTATCGGAGAAGCTAAAGGGTTAACAGCTTCTGTGGGCCTTTGGTGGTTTAGCAGGCTAAAACACAAACAATTTGCTCACTGAGTCTTTGTGTGTTTTCATTCTATGTCGACCACTCCTCCACAATCTGTCCCCCATCTTTACCAAAGCTTTGAACTGTTTACCCCATTATTAAACAGAAACTGACGTTTTGTGATAACTGCACATTGCTGTGATTTTGTATTTCTTTATTTTAGGAATAACTTAATAATTTAAAAACATGAATATAAAGCATAGTACACATAACCACAGGGTTGAACAAATACTTATTTTGCTACATGTGTGAAGCTAGAGTTGTTGACAACAAAACAGATTTCAGAAGAACAGTTTTGAAGCTACACCCTAATGTTCATCAATGACTGTAACGTACTGACAGAGAACCCTCTGTACCCAGTAATGTACGAGGAGTCAATGAGTGGTTGGATATTTTGATAGAAAAACACAACATACTGTTTGAATGTTAGCACTGTCACGAGTTTAAGTTAAATTGAACACTTCAGGAATGATTTCATCTTCAGGCTGGACCGGTACATAACGTTGCACTAAGGTATGTTACAGGCTCATTAAAGCCGCTACTTACAAAGACCTTCACAATTCATTCACATCTTCTAGTGGTTTCTAACTCACTCATCAAATCCTTCATTTGTCTGTCTCTCTAGCTGTCTAGCTGAAGCTCACACTTCTGAAAAGAGAAAGAAAGTGGAATTTTAGTTTTTGGGCCAATAAAGAAGAGGGTTTTTTTAGATTTGGTATGGCTCATTCTTTTTTTATAATCAAAGAACATTGCTTCCTGTCTCATATGGGAAAAAACCCTGCTTATTACATGAATCTAACACAAAACAATGAGCGCTATTAAAAGCCATATAATTATCATGTGCAAAGACTCACTTCTCTGCTGATTTGTCAGTGGAGCGGCTTAGACTTCGTAGGATGGAGCGCTCTGGCGAGGTGTGGTGAGAGCTGGAGGAGACGTCGAGGGACGAGAACGACAAACCCTGTCGGCGCATCTCCTGAACGGCCCGTTCTCTGTTGACCCAGTCAGTTACACAATCTTTACATGTGTTATTTGTGCCTCCGCTGTGTTGTTACATGCTTGATTGCAAAATGTCAAACAAGTCAGACAACAATTTGAAAACATCGCCTTGGGCTTTGACATTATTATTTGTTTCACTTTTATTTACAGAAAATCTAAAAGTAGTATAACTGTTTTATTTTCACCAAACAAACACTTTCTGAATCCAGCTTCACAAGGACACTTTTTGCTGTTTCACATTCATTGGAAAACTTTCAGTACTGTCCCCACCATTCTGATAATACCCTCATATGCTAGCTCAAAGATCAACCGTAAAAGTAAAAAATGTGTGAGCAGCTTACTCGATTCAAATATTCTGAAAAAAATAAGCTTGTCGCATTAATTATGCTACACAAAGCTAACATAAAAACCCTCCTGACAGATCTGATTTGTTTCAAACTTCCAGCTTTGGTACACTCCATTAAATATTTAAGTGCTTGCAGTTGAAAATTCAGCTCACCGTTCGAAGCGCTCAGAGGTCAACTGTCTTTTCAGAATGTCCATCTCCGTCTGCAGCTGAGAGACTTTGCCGCGGAGCTGCCCCACCTCCCTGGCATGCTCCGCTCTGAGAGTATTTACACACAAAAAAACAATCAAAATCAACAGCTTGTAAAAATAAAAAAGTGGCATTGATTCAAGTCTTGGATTTCTAGTCAACATATTCAACAGGGCTTGTTTACGTTTTGCTGTCAGCCAGAGTCAGCCTGTCGCGTAGGACCTTTATATCTGACTCCCTCTCACTGGCTGTCAGGTGGGTTTGGAACTCCTTCTGCCGATTGCTGGAGAGAAGAGTCTCAAGGTTACGGACAGTCAGCCTCTCACTGGCCAGCTGTTTCTTCAGGAGCTCTGCCTCCGACTTTACATCCTCCAGTTCTCCTGTGACCTAAAAAAAGATACACGTTTATTTTCAGAAAGCTTAAATAAATGCTACTGCTCACCTACAACGATAACCTACAACTGAATGCAGAAACAAAGCCTCACCCTCTCCAGGTCCATGCTCCTGGAGGTGAGCTGGCGGGCAGTGAGCTCCTTGCTAGAGTCCAGTTTGACACACAGCTCCCTGACGGATGCCAGATCAGAGAGGAGTGCAGCCTTCTCCTCCTGTGCTGAGTGTAGCTCCTCCTCCAGTCGGGACATCCCTCTTGCCAGCGACGACACTTGGGCGTCGTAAGCCTGCAGGGCCTGCGTGTGCTTGGGAGACGACAGATGAAAGGAACATTCATCTTAACATTTGTTCTTGTTCCTGATTCTGTGTCTGTATGAAGACTAGCACCACTGAATTGCTTACTATCTAGCATAATATCTTAGCTTGCCTGCCTAATTAAATTCCACTTTTTTTCTGATGTAATTCATGTATAGGAGCATTCTTTAGATGTGTACACACCACAAAGACAATATGTGTCTCAACTGCATGAGCACAGGAATTGCGGCATGCCACTTCTTCCCTTTTAGTTGACCTTGAATGGCTGTTATTATTCCATCTCCTATCTCACCTGTTGGATTTCTCTCCCCTGGTGGCCGACAGTTTCGCGGAGGTGTCTTCGCTCTGTGTCTGAGGAGAGCAGCTCCAGGCGGATGGAGTTGTTGAGTCCTTCAGCATGCTGCAACTTCTGCTCCCGCTCCTCCATGTCAGAGTGGGCCATCCTGAAACGATCCAGCAGGTCCCTGTTCTCCTGCTCCTGAGGGTCAATGAATCACAGTCAATAAGCAAACAGGAGCAGGTGCACAAGATGACAGTATAGAGCGTTAACCGCTACATTAAGTGTTGTTTTTACCTTTGCAGCAATCATCTTTTCTATTCTGGACACCTCAGAGATGTAAGAGTGGATTCTCATCTTCAGCTCATCTTTCTCATGCAGAGCCTCCTCCATCTCCACATGTACAGCCTGCACAAACGCACCAGGAGATGCTGTTATTTCCTACTTCTCATTGCAAACAAAACAACTTCAGACTGATCAGTGTGATTTCCTTCATACTTGGTTCTCCCTGGTCATTGTGGCCAGGTCCTCCTGCAGCCTCCTGTTCTCTCTGATCGTGATTTCTTTGTTTCTCCTCAGTCCGTCCAGCTCCTCCTGACAGGCATCCAGCTGCCTCCTCAGGCTGGTTATCTCCCTCTCTCGACTGTTTAACGCCCCCTGCAGCTGACTGCTCAAACATCAGGTGTAAAATATCAGTTTATTAAAAAAGGGACTTGTTGTATTTGAAACCAGTGCAGAAAGAGACGACAGTACTTACGCTAGAGAGATGTCCATGTTTGTGACTGTGAGTCTTATATCTTCAAGGGTCTGTTCCTGCACAAATACCGAATAATTAGGCCTCATTAGTATTCTGTAGGCACAGCTCTCTATCCCTTTTAAAACATTATGGTACATTTTAAAAAAGTCTATCATGATACAATCCTCACTAGTCAATAGGTGCATTGAAGAAATGACTAGTCTTTATAATCTTTTCTGACGTTTGTACTGGCTATGAAGAGATCCTTTAATTTAATCCAATGTAAGCGATGGAGAACAAATCCACAGACTTGATTCCGTGCAAATTATCTTAAAAAAAGGCTTCAGGATTCAAAGTAGGTCAAATCTCAGGTAAGGTTCATTGAAGTGCAACACTTAATTTCCTTTCTGTTACCTTAACAGTAACAGAAAGGGTAAATACAGTATTAAGAACCCTGCAAATATTGTAAAAACAACTCCTACTAAAGCCTCATGTTTAATCTATTTTTGCATAGAAAGAGGAGTGTGTATTTCGTCCCCTCAGCACTTTCTGTATATTTGAAATGCTTTAAGAGGAGACCTTTACAGCCAGTATGAATATGGGCATGTTTTGATGAGGTTTGTTGGGGGTGGCTACCTTTTTAGAACACTCCTCCTGGAGAACAACCAGTTTTTCAGTCTTTTGATCCACCTCATCTTGCAGAGCATCTTTCTCTCTATCCAGAGCAGAGATGGACTTCTGAAGGGCAGCTACTTCCTCTGTGTGCTTGGAGCCACGCTGACTCATCTCCCCTGTCAGGCGAAAACAAATTCAAGCAAAACATTCGAGCAGCCGCAGCCGCTGAAACAAACGTACAACTCTAACTGTGGAAGTCCATCCTGCACCTCAAATACTCACCTATTGTTTCCTCCAGTTTCTCAATCTGCTCATGGGCAGCGTGCAGCTCGTTCATCTTCACAGACAGCCTGTGTTGTGTTTCAGACAGAGAATGCTCCATCTGCTCCTGCAGCAGCCTGCAGACCGACAACAACCCCTGATCAGTTTCATTTCAGAACATGCTTTATAAAAATACCTTTTGGGAGTAGAACGATGTCATAATTAGACACAAAAAAGGCAAATGTATTCAACTACAGTTATAGGAGATTAAATGATATCAGCTTACTAAATACCATGTGCACACATTCAGGACATGAGTCTCACACAATGGCCTCTAACGTTTGTGGGGAAATGTTGCTTGTATAAAAAGGGGAACAACTTGATCATACAGTTTTATTCCAGTACATTAAGATTTCTATTTCTGCCCAGATGCATCCCAGTCTCAAATGTCTGGTCCAGCAATTCTAATAAAGGACAAACTGTAAGTTGCGCACATGGTTTAATTTGACTTCTGTGGATACTGCCGCTGCTTTAAGGTTTAAATATGGCATCACTGATGTGCAAAGAGATTTGAGACTTGGATGATGATAGCATAAACACAGCTGGAAGAGCTGAACTTGCTGTGTAATGTTATGATGTCTCCGTTTCTACTTTGCAGACATTATAAAAAAGGCTAAATGTCAGCATTTGTCTTTTTTAGCACATTTTGTATAGCTAATCCAAAAGTAATGGAAAATATTCAAGATACATTTCTTTAATATTGTGACACTTGGGTTACGGACTTCTTTGAAAAAGGCAAAAGTAATTGTTTTTTGGTACATTTTTTGATACCTCATACAGTGGGGCAAAAAAGTATTTAGTCAGCCACCAATTGTGCAAGTTCTCCCATTTAAAAAGATGAGAGAGGCCTGTCATTTTTATCATAGGTATACCTCAACTATGAGAGACAAAATGAGAAAAAAAAATCCAGGAAATCACATTGTCTGATTTTTAAAGAATTAATTTTCAAATTATTGTGGAAAATAAGTATTTGGTCAATAACAAAAGTTCATCTCAATACTTTGTTATATACCCTTTGTTGGCAATGGCAGAGGTCAAATGTTTTCTGTAAGTCTTCACAAGGTTTTCACACACTGTTGCTGGTATTTTGGCCCAATCCTCCATGCAGATCTCCTCTAAAGCAGTGATGTTTTGGGGCTGTCGCTGGGCAACACGGACTTTCAACTCCCTCCAAAGATTTTCTATGGGGTTGAGATCTGGAGACTGGCTAGGCCACTCCAGGACCTTGAAATGCTTCTTACGAAGCCACTCCTTCGTTGCCCTGGCGGTGTGTTTGGGATCATTGTCATGCTGAAAGACCCAGCCACGCTTCATCTTCAGTGCCCTTGCTGATGGAAGGAGGTTTTAACTCAAAATCTCACGATACATGGCCCCATTCATTCTTTCCTTAACACGGATCAGTCGTCCTGGTCCCTTTGCAGAAAAACAGCCCCAAAGCATGATGTTTCCACCCCCATGCTTCACAGTAGGTATGGTGTTCTTTGGATGCAACTCTGCATTCTTTCTCCTCCAAACACGACGAGTTGAGTTTTTACCAAAAAGTTCTATTTTGATTTCATCTGACCATATGACATTCTCCCAATCCTCTTCTGGATCATCCAAATGCCCTCTAGCAAACTTCAGACGGGCCTGGACATGTACTGGCTTAAGCAGGGGGACACGTCTGGAACTGCAGGATTTAAGTCCCTGGCGGCGTAGTGTGTTACTGATGGTAGCCTCTGTTACTTTGGTCCCAGCTCTCTGCAGGTCATTCACTAGGTCCCCCCGAGTGGTTCTGGGATTTTTGCTCACCATTCTTGTGATCATTTTGACCCCAAGGGGTGAGATCTTGCGTGGAGCCCCAGATCGAGGGAGATTAGCAGTGGTCTTGTATGTCTTCCATTTTCTAATAATTGCTCCCACAGTTGATTTCTTCACACCAAGCTGCTTACCTATTGCAGATTCAGTTTTCCCAGCCTGGTGCAGGTCTACAATTTTGTCTCTGGTCTCCTTTGACAGCTCTTTGGTCTTGGCCACAGTGGAGTTTGGAGTATGACTGTTTGAGGTTGTGGACAGGTGTCTTTTATACTGATAACGAGTTCAAAAAGGTGCCATTAATACAGGTAACGAGTGGAGGACAGAGGAGCCTCTTAAAGAACAAGTTACAGGTCTGTGAGAGCCAGAAATCTTGCTTGTTTGTAGGTGACCAAATACTTATTGTACCGAGGAATTTACCAAATACTTCATTAAAAATCCTACAATGTGATTTCCTGGAATTTTTTTTCTCATTTTGTCTCTCATATTTGAGGTATACCTATGATAAAAATAACAGTCCTCTCTCATCTTTTTAAATGGGAGAACTTGCACAATTGGTGGCTGACTAAATACTTTTTTGCCCCACTGTATATATATTATTGTCAGTCATTTTATACATACAAGAAACTCAACACAAACCTGAGAGCGTTAGCCTCCGCCCTCTGATGGGAAACCTCCTCTACATTCTGGACCAGAGCAGCAGATCGGACCTCCAGCTCCTCCTCAGCAGCCTCCCTGTTCTCCTTCAGCAGACTCACCTGGGAGAGCAGTTCCAGTCTCTCCCGCTCCAACTACACACAAAAACACACAATGGATCAGGAACACATACACCAAATCAAAGTGAGAGTTGTAATCATTACTTCATAACTGTGTTCTGGGACTCTGGTTTTTCAGATTTTATGAGCTTATAATCAGGCTTACACTCTGAACAGCATTCTCCAGGTCAAGAATCCTCCTCTCCTCTTCATGTTGGCCAGTGAGAGCTGAAGTCTGGCTAACCTGCAAAAAGAAAATCAGGCTCAACACACTCCAGTGTAACTAATGTGAAGCGAGGCTTACAGTGAGCCTGTTAGTCATTATTATACAACCATAACATTGTCCGACCGACAGCATAAAACCCAATGATATGTCATTCATTATTACGTAAACCAGCAAATATTTACATAAATGTTGATCAAATATCATAATTCTGGCTAATTCGCTTTCTGTTAATGGAGTAATCGAATTATTGACCAATCCTTGCAGCTTCAGCTTCTAGCAAATATGCTGAACTCTGCACACAAATTGTTGACGTTCGGCAATAGCAGTTGGCATGCTAAACCTATAACTTACTGATAGAATTAATAAGAACAGTATGGGTTAAAGCCTGACCAATATCTGCCATAATGGTGCACAGAAATGATGCACACCATAAAGGGTATTGCTAACCTGTAATCTCTCCATCAGGGTGTCTCTTTCAGAGGTCAACTGCTGGATTCTGATTTCTGCCCGTTGGATCTGCTCCTTCAGTTTTAAGAGATCAGCTGACATATCTTTGCTGTGAACCAGCTTTAAGTCCTCTTGAGCCTGAGTGAACAAAACATTAGGTGTTTAAAAAATAGGTCTCAAGCTTGTGGATTAATACTTTTCTATAACTCACTTGTTTGAATAGCGTTTTGAAATGGTCTCGTTCAGAGCTCAGGCCTTTCACATTGCTCTGGATGTCCTCCATGTGCTTCTCAAATTCCAGCAGAGCAGCCTTCAGCTCGTCTCGTTCCTTTACTAAACGCACAAGCTCTGTCTCGGCAACACCTCCCTGAAAATGTGAGGTGAAAATGAAGGTTTAAAGAGGATTATCTGACAGGCGTTAAAGAAGTTAGCATGTTTTTTTTCATAGACATTGCTTACCCTTGTTGCTTTGTACATAGGACTCCTGCCCCGACTTGGGCTACGGCTGGGGCTTAAATCTGGGCCTCCGACCCCTCTAGCTCTTTTGTAGCGCTCAGCCTCCTGACGGTAGTAATCCCGCTCCTCCTCTAGACTTTTGACAAATGCATCCAGCCGTGATGGCGAGCGTTCCCTTCCACAAACACCATGTTTAGCCCGCATGGTCTCCAACTCTAGCACCAGGTCTTTGTCTAGAAAACAAAAGCAGGTGGGTTATACATCTATGTCAAAAAATGAATTGCTGTTATGAAAGGTTTCAACATGTGCTTACCGGCTGCCATCATTTTCTCCATTTTCTCCTGCAGCCTGATTTTCTCCTCCTCTAGGAAATTCACCAGTCCCTCCATTTTCTCATTCTGCTCTTTGAGCTCCACCAGCTGGTCTCTGAGACGATCTTTTTCAAAGTCCCCTTCAGACTGCTCCTAAATGTAATCGTTGCAAAGCGTATTTTTAATTTGGGTAACAAAACAGGACACACTTATGGTCACATATGAACATTAAGGATCTACTGAAGAATGTCAGTTATATATAAAACAATATTGCAGTAAATGAGGACAATATTAAGTGTAAATACCCTTCTTGTTTTAGTAATTATATCCTCCAATTCCTCAATGATTTTCTGTTGCCTTTGAATATGCTTCTGTTGAGAGAAGGTTCCCAGGTTTTACAAGCAGAAGAAAAATCTAACACTTATTATACAATATTATCTTTCTTCCTGCATATTCCTACTTTAGTTTCTTGCAGTTCCATGTCAGCAGTTTCCAACACTTGCTCTTTGTCCATCTCCAGGCGCTTTGCCAGGTCGTCAATGTGCGTCAGCTCTTCACACAGTTCCAGATTCTTTATAGACAGATTGGCCACTTCGCTGGAGGCGTCCTTCTTCTTCTGCTGCAGACCCGTCACCTTTTCCTCTAATGTCCTGTTGGTCTCCTGTAGGTATTCAATCTGTAGAACACAAAGCAGCAGCAACTAAGAGTCAGTACACAGGAGGTTGGGTACGAGCAACCATGCAGAAAAACTTCTCATCCAGAGGAAATGTATTTATAACCAGGTAAATTACTTTGAAACCCTCATGTTCCAGAAATATCCTCTATGCAAAATACAACAGGGTGAATATCATGTTTACTGCAATGCTTGCCTGAAGGTTCAGATGTGCAATCAGTTTCTCGTTGCTGATGTTCTGGGCCTCGAGGGAAACAACATCATTAGGTCTTCCTCCGTGAAGAGCACGGTTCAAACGCTCAATCTCTTTATCCCTCTCTTCCACCTGAAAAGGGTTAAGAAAACAAGTATTTTCATCTCTTTAGTAACATTTGACATGTTACAGTAGTAAAATCATGAGTAAGCTGATCTCTTACCTGTATATTTAAGTGTTTTATAAATTCCTGAGCGTTTTCCAGGTCCAGTTTGACTTTAATGATGTCGTCTTGTAACTCATTTATTCTAGAAATAAAAAAATGACAGTCAGTCAGGCTGTCGGTTAGAAGTAATGCAAGCTGCTAGCTGGCTAATCAACACATCCACTGAGTAGTTACCCACTCCCTTAATAATAAAGCTCAGCTTTAATAAAAAAAACGAACCTTCCATCGGCCAAAAGAAGGAGGTCAGCGATATACGGATCATTAGGCTGCGACACAGGATAAGCGGATGTAGAGGAGGAAGGTATGAGATCATCAATCTGCATTCTCTGACGTCTGAAAGGAATGCTGCGCTTCTTTCCACCTGTGTGTGTGTGTGAGAGGATCAGATTCTTCAGTTATGGTTCACTTTAGTTTTTGATTTCCCTTTATACCTAAGTCATATGTTACTTTCGATGCATTTTATAAAATTCAGGTCAGATCCCTGATAATACCTGGCGTCTGCACCACAGCCTGCATGTTTTTCTCCTGCAGCTGTTGGATGCGCTCAGCTTTAGCCTTGCTATCCTTCTCCAAACAGCGAACTTTGTGCACATACTGATTATTTAAAAACTTCAGGTCCGATGTCTGATGGTCCAGTTTTCGGATGTGGGTCTTGAGCTCTAAAACAAATGATAATGTGTCAAAGCAGTTCTTGTGTGTGGATCCAGGATGTGGGAAATTGTTACAAATTGTACTGAGGGGGACCACTGGCTTACCTCTACTGACACGGTCCTTCTCCTCTTTCAGTTTGAGAAGTTCAAGGTGCAGCTCATTGTTCTCCCTGACTGCCCGGGCATTCTCTGCCCTGTATGGCTCCAGAAGAGCATCAAAGTTTCGAGTTTCTTTTTCAGTTTTCCCTGCTGACAGTTTGGCATTGCGCAGACTTTCAGTTGTGTGGACCAGGTCACTGTAACACATTTAACAAACATAAGAACATCTCGTACAACAACCTGTACAGACTGGCTGATATTAAAGAATGAAGAAGAGCAACTGCATTACAATTATTACCTGAATAGTTTCTCCACTAGTGGCAGTGACTCTATTCCCAGTGGGTGTCTGTAGCCCAGCTGATCGAGACGCTTCCTCAAATTGAGAAACTTCCTCTCTGCGTTGTTGTTCATGGCTGTGCTGGTTACATTAGCTTCAGATAAAGATAAAGATATATAATATTTGTATTCCTCCCAGTTTGGGAATTTATTTTTCGCCACACCAGCATGTAGACAAGCATTGCTGATGAATTCAAAATTCAATAAAATACAAAATAAACATAAACAGCATATATAAACTATAAAAAATACACAAAACAGAACGGTATATATGTACATGTTAACAGTGAGAGATGTATACTTAGAGTATCTCTATTGAATATACGATATTAATATAAAGATTAACAAATACACAAGGTACAGTTTCGAAACATTATATACAAATGAATTAGTTAGCAAAGCAGCTGAGATTAACACAGAAGATATTACCCATAACGTAAAATACCTGGTTGCTGTTGAAAGTGTGAACTGAATGACTCACAAAGTTAGCCAGGTATTTAAAGTTGGCTAACGTTACTTAGCTAGCTTACATGCTAATAAGCTGACATTAGCCTTATGTGTGGTTAACTAGCTACTGAGCTAGCTTGAGCGATAACAACAACAAAAACAACAACAACAACAACAACAACCACCACCACCACCACCATAAACCAGCTCCTTGCTACCTTTAACTAATGAATCTAGCTAGCGTTAGCAGAACCACATCTCGAGTCACAACTTACCGGGTAGCGACACCTCTTTCCTGACAGCTAGCTTAACCAACGTTATCTTGTTTCTACATCCCCGACATAAATGTATGTTTGGTTCAATACGTTGCAATATACTACTTATGGCATGAAAGTTAAAGTTTGATAATCGTCAGCTCTTGTTTTAACATGTTCTCGCGGTAAAGGAGTTTGAAAAGAGCGCCGATGGTCTGCAGTTTGGATTCGTCGCCATGGAAGTGAAATCATCTGGGGTAGCTCGTTTTGTGACCCGGCGTTGTCCGTATGGATGGCAGAGACTGCAATGAAGTTTATGGATTTGTTTGTTTGTTTAACTGCTGTATAGCAATAATTGGATATGACTATATATATATATATATATATAATCTTTAAAAAAAAAAACATCCAATAAAATGAATTTGCTGATAAATATTATTTTCATATTGTTATTTTTAATGGAAGAGGAAATCAGTAATGATTTAAGAATCTAAATAACAATTCTGCAGTAAACTACAACATGAAAATGAACACGGACGTACACTGGGACATCGTATAATTAAATACGCTAAATCTGCCCATCTATGCAATGGATGCATATTAGGTATGGCTTTGATGTTTAATCTTTAACTACTACAATACAATGGGAAAATTAACTGAGGTAACTAAAAGCATTGAATCCATTTCAAATGTCATGTGCACGACAGTAAAATAATAACAAATATTCGATATAGCATGGGTATGCAGCAGCAAATTTATTATGTACATATGGCATGATGAAACAATACAAATATAATAAACAATTAAGTATTTAAGAGAGGGTTGATGAATCTCAGAGGAACAGCACACTCACACACTGCAGAGAAATCTGCACGACTTTCCAATGCACAAATCCCTTTCATGAAAATACAGACACACACAAAGGAAATGTTTATCGATCAAAACAACAGTATAGTGTATGGGGAGTTAGTGACTAGCTAGTATATCATCACTCAATGTGAGGCAGTCATGAAAAGTGCAAAGCAGCTAGGCTAATGAGACTGAGCAATGCTGGAGAAGTACTCCAACATGTCCTGGATCGTGAACTCCATTGTGATTCCAGATCCAGGGTAGCATCTGCCGATCAGGTCTTCAAAGTGCTTGTACTGACGGATGAACTCGTCCTGCATGGAGTGCCACACCACCTGGTGGAGAAAATCATCAGGTACAACACTTCAGAAGCAGATCAACTTGATTATCCACACATCGAACTGTTAAAACAGTAGAATTACATACACATTTGGACATCTAATTATCCATAACGGATCACACAGAAACAACATTATCAATGAATCATTTCTGAAGTATTTGTGTTATTTTATGTATTTCCTCATTGATTTGTGTGCAGTTTTGAACACTTAATTACCATGAAGGATGTGACACCACTGACCAGCAAAGCAATTTCCCTTTATAAAACCTTTACTTTCTCACCTGTAGCAGACTTTCTTCTTCGCACAGATGTTTGTCCACCTTCTTGTAGAGGTTGTCAAGTCCCTTTTTCACCTCTTTGCCAGGATACTCTTTGATAACTTTGCGCAGCTCTTGTTTGTTGAAAGCCAGCTGGTAGCTCACCTCCTCCTCACGAACACCCTGAGCTACACGAGCCTCGACTCCTTCAAAGAAATGCTGCAGGAGATAAATTTAGCACAGTTTAGCAATGATGCATCAAATACAACCTCTTGGTAAATTGCTTACATCATGCATTTCAGTACTCAGTACTGTCCAGATGTAGAAATACCTTTGTGATAATTCAAAAAGGTATTTTGACTTACATTGAGTTTTTCTAGAGGCTGCCCCAGGGAGTTGATCACATAGGACTGCAGATGGTCAGTGTATTTGTGCTTGGCCTCTCGCCTCTCTGCCTCCAGGCAGGAGATCTTTAGGCGTGACAGTGTAGAGAAGATGTGGTGGAAATTCTCCATCATCACAACATCCCGTGGTGTTTTCTGGCTTTCATTGGCTACCTTCTCCACTAGAAAGACACACAATATTAAAAAGTTTGAATCAAGGCATCACCATAAAGAACCACATCATACATATATAGCCATTAGTTAGGGTGATCAGTGGTCTCACCGTTCACAAAGACAGCCCTGATCAGTTTGACGTAGGCTTTATCCAGGTCCCCTCGGCGCTCTGCATTACGGAAGATGGTTTCAGCTAGTTCAGCAAACTCTTCAAACCCGGCTACAAAAAGCAGGATGCCGACTTTGCTTTTCTTTGATATCTTCACCTCCTCCATTTGCCTGATCTGACCAGACTGTGAGAAAAATACGGATGGTATTAAATTCATAGCATAACATCTATGTATTAAGACCTTAACCATACTTTCAAAAGACTCTACTCACAATGCATTTGTCAAAGTTCCTCTTGACAGTGACCAACACGTTTCCCAAAGTCGTGCTGAGGTAAGAAGCCGGGTCAACATTCTCAGCCGTCCACACATGGTGACTCATCTTCACCAGCATGTAGAGAGAGTTGAAGCTGTCGATCTTATCGCCCAGAGCGATGAGACTGTTGAGCTCTGTCTCGATGCTCTGGAAGATCTTATTCATCATCAGCCGCACAAGGTCTTTCCTTGAATCACATATAAGAAGGGGACAACACAGCAGTTTGAGTTAATACACAAGTAAAACCATGAGAAGGTAGCAATTCATATGAAATATATATCATGTTTTTACCGGTGAAGATGGCGAACATGAAACTACTCACTCTGATGACAAAGACTGTCTGTGTTCAGCCTGGGGAGGAATTCTTGACGGTGTGCCTCCATCTGTTTCCTCGGTTTCAGGCTGGCAAAAACAGACATAAGACATGACAAACCAAGAAAAGAATCTGCTGAAACATAAATACAAATGATACTGCACCTGTTATTGCGGTATTATATCGTGCTTTATGGCCAAAACAAATTCAAATGCCACAACAGCCGAGCATAGCTACCAACACATAGTGAAGACTTAGACAATTTCATGTGTTATTAAAGACCAGACATCAGTAGGTGGTATGATGTATGACCCCCTTAGCAATTTCCAATATCTGATGACAGATTTACCTGAGCAAGAGGGGGTATAACGGTCGGGTGCTGCTGCAGCTTGAAGAACTTGCTGATGAAGTCTTGTTCCGCAAGACACAGAGGCTCCAGCTCACTGAGAACCTGCTCAAATATCTGCAGACGGAAAATACATTTGATCTCTTAATGCAGAACTAATGTGCTCACAAAGATTTCATTTATTGTTTTGATGAACACTGCTGAATATCTAGCTATGTCACCTTGTCAAACTTGGTCCTGTCGGCCACGTCGAGGTCGGAGGCGGACATGTTGCCCATGTCCAGCAGCGAGGAAGACTGGGAGCGCCGGCTGTTGGCGCCCTGCACCGTCAGCTTGTTCAGGCTGGAGGTAGAGCCTGTCAGTTTCCCAGAGCTGCCATGAAGGCCTAACATAGCACAACAAATATAGTGATCAATCAATGTCCTGTGTTCAGAGGTAGTCAAACTGGAGGATTATGAAAGTAAATCACGACACTTTTCAATAAATTGCATAGTAAATGATCAAATATAACATGCATGGTTCGCTTTTTTAGACATTTCACATAGAGTTCAGGATATGTGATACTGCATTGTGAAGATTTAGTACAACCCGATTCATGGACAGATCATGGTTGGCAGAGCATAAGGTGGATATAAATCTGGGTAGCAAAATGTTTTGAGCAAAAGATTCCTTTTAGTGCAGCTATGTAAGAAGCAGAGAGAGTCATTGACAGTGGAATAGAGCTATCCAAATGTCATACTTACTTTCTGTTTCCTGTTTGAGTGCACTCTCTTTCCGCGGAAGCGTAGCTGCAGCCAGTTAGAAAGGCAGGCATCAAAGACAGAGACAAGTTAGGCTTAAAACATGCAGCATGAGAAGGAGGGGGAAAGATGTTAGACGTGGTACAAAGTCACGTATATGCTGACGTGCACTGCAGTGGCTTAGGTACAGTATGCTTGTAGCTCAGACAAACTTTTGGAAAACAAATATTGTTGTTTTGAGAGAGCAAAGCTGACACAGAATGCAGAAAGCAGAGTACTACATTCCTGCCAAAACAAAAGCTCAACCAAGAGTCCTCTTGAGCATTTTTATGATCACAAGAGTAGAGAATTTAACATGTCAGGTCCTTTTAAAAAAGGGAAAAAAGAGATGTCACAAGAAGGTAAAACAAAAGGCAGGACTTCAGCACTTGGAAGCACACATTAGTTTGGAAAATGTGCTTCTGGTAACAGATGTGGTGCAGCAGAAATGGTAAAAGGAGGAAGCCTTTAATACAGGAACATTCCATTAACCTCTGTGAAAAAGAACAATGGTACATGGTACAATGGAATTCTCAAGATGCTGGGAAATTCTCATTGGACTTGAACTACGTGTTGCAAAAAAAGGTAGAAAGAGGCATACAGATATGACTTGAAAATCCTCATAAAACATTGACTGCAGAAGACAAACATGCTTCAGGTACACGCTGCAACAGGTCAGTGAGTCACAACTCTTACCGAATTTGCCCTTAGCCTCCTTGGTTGTACCCGCCATTTTTATCTTTGCCACCTCAAAGAAGTCTTTGATTTCTCGTTCATATAATCTGCTCATGTAGTCAACATAGGTCTATAAATAAAGGAGATGACATTTTTTTTAGAAACAAAACACCATATCTTGAGTATTCAGTTTTAAAAGCATACATCAACATTTTGGAACAACATCTATACGTATCTCAGGGATGACAATTATTGCATTGAGTGGTGTCAATCATCTTAAATAACTTTTGGCAATAAATTGCATAACTGCATTTTGACAAATCCTTTCAATATTTTGTCGGAGAACAGTACTGACCCTTGACAGGCCCTCATATTTCTCCCTGTGGGTGTTCTTCAGCCACTCCATGAGCTTGGAGTAGCGCAGCAGGTCCCTGTGGAGCGGGCTGTGTTTGGGCAGGCTCAGCTCTGCGGTGTGCTGCGACAGGGTGGAGCTCTGGTCATGGCCCTGTACAACAAGCAAAAAGAGACAATTAGAAATACATTCAATAAGTGTTGATGTAGACAAGCCTTATATTAAGTCCCATTCCATTTGTGCACACGCAAACACACTCAACAAATTATTTAATTTCCCTTTACAAACATCTGGTGACAGGATATGTGACCTCGGATTACAACAAAACCAGATGTTTTAGATCGATATGACCACTTATTCAGCTCAACTTTTTAGAGAGCTTCTTACTGCCATACTGACATTCCCCTCATTGTTGTTCATATTTTTCAGTAGCCGCTGCTTGTGCTACCAGACATGCACTCAGAGCAGACAGGCACAGGACTTTATGATATGAGACCTTTTGCAACAAAGCAAAGTTAGCACCCAAACACAAAAAGAGCCCTCAGCTGAGTGCAGACAGTTGATGGAGGAGGAGAAAGATGAGCGGGGCCTCTTCAGCTTTGAGATAAAATGAGACATGTTAAGTAGTTAGGAACATATCCCATGCAGAAAAAATAATAGGCTATGTTAGGCTATGGAAGAGGTGACGTCTCTGGGGTAATGACATGTAAGTTGGAGTGAGCTGTGGTCAAACATTAGCAAAGAGGGGGCGAGTGGGGGTTGCTGTGAAGGTACTCACTGGAAGCGACAGACAGGAAGACCTATAGAACTGAGGGATGGTCATTTTGAAGTGACTGAAGTGGTTGAACTGACACAGAGACAGAGAGCAGAGTGGGATGATTCAAAGTGAGCAACACGCAGAGACAAGAATAGGAGGGACACAACTGGAAGGAAACGACACGAAGCAGCCCAGGAAGAGAGTCACAGCTAAACAGGAAGTCAATGGTGGGGAGAGCGAAAAAGAGAGAGAGAGAGAGAGAGAGAGAGAGAGAGAGAGAGAGAGAGAGAGAGAGAGAAAAGCCTGGGACAGAACAGGAGGGACAGGCTGGTGCAACGCAAGTTGTGAGGTCGACAACATGTCGCCTTTTAAATCTGGAGGAAAAAATCCTGTCTTGCTCAAGTAAAATATCTCCGCCTGGAGGTGAAGAGTCATTTATTTTGTAGTCTCTGAAATTTCCCAAGCAAACAAAAACTAAAACAAAAGAACCATAACATTTTACAAAAGCCTGTTAAATTGCACAGCAAGTATTATCAGCAAAAAGTAAAAGTACTCATTCTGCACTATAGAGCTTATTGTAGCTATACAATACATTATAACTATTATTAATAGTGATTCAACAATATGTATGCAGCTTATAACTGTTATAGATGGTTTGGATAGACCCTGTTTATACTACTTTATCTTCTTAACTAACAAAAGCTACACTAAATGCTTTTAAACATGTTTTATCTCTTGTCAGTACAGTGTGTCTGTTACCTGGTGAACAAACACGTTGTTGAGGTGATTGGTGAGGCGGCGAGCGAAGGTGTCCCTCAGCTCAGCAAACAGGAGATTTTGCTGCGTAACAGCCATCAGTTTGTCGTGGCCTGTGGAGGGAAAGGAACACTTCATAAAGCCATTTACAGGCTGGGAAATAAATCAGCATGGAAGGAATCGACATCAACATCTGCTAGTTACAACACCGAAGATCATTTCACAAAATAAGTTGGAGAGTTTCTCACCAACAGTGATAGACAACCGATTGTGTTGATTTATAAGTGCAGGTGTAAACTAACCTGGTCTGAGGGCCACGTTCATGCACTGTGACAGAGCTTCAGAAGCGTTGATGCAGGCCTCGATGCCTTTGGGGGAGGTCAGGTCTCCCTCCTGCAACGCTCTGATGTGTCCCTTTGACAGGTCCATGTAGTTCTGCATGAGAAATGACATTCATTAAAACAATTACAATTAATTGAAGGGCATTTTTAACCCTACAAATGTAGCAAACATGATGTGTTTGCTACATTTGAGTTATTTAAGACCCATATTTGTTCGCTGTAGTTGTAATTCGTTATCTCAGGTAAAAATTATCAAAAAACCCTTAACCCAAATATCTACATATTCAAGGTGGTGAATACTTCCTGAGAGGCTCTCTGCTAACTTGCATCATATCAGCAATGGACTTTAATCACAGAATTCAAGTGTTCCTCACCACTAAGAACTGGATCTCATCCAGCAGTTTGACGTTGTTGGTGTTGCTGATCTGGATGAGGCGGTTGCTCTGTGAGATCTGGTCCATCTGCTCCTTGACACTCTGGAGCATCTCCTCGTAGCTGCTAAGCTTTCCCTCGATGGTGTCCACCTCACCCAGCGCCTCGTCCAGCAGCTGCATCAGGATATTCACCTGCTTCTCTGATGCCATGATGGACTGGATATTGGCCTTAAAGTAGAGAACAATGTAGAGGATGTTAATAACTTTATATCATTTCTTAAAAGTCAATGTTTCTGTCCAAGCACACCAGAAAAATATCATAATTAACCACAAGTCTGTTTATTCTTTACATCCCTTTTCAGTTTGCAGAAGCTTCACTCACCCCATCAAGAACCTGCAGCTCCCTGGAGAGCCGCTCAGCGAACGCCTCAGCATTGGAGACGGCGTACTCGCACATCTCCATCATGCTCTCAATGTCCTGCTCTTCACGGGTGCTCAGCTCCTGGTAGTCGTCCAGAGCGTCTTCATCGCCCCCGGCAACGCTCTGACTCTCACCACTCGGCACAGACTCTAATCCAACAAACAGAGACGTAAATGTATGCTTTATTTAAGATGAGCACGATGAAAAGTTGAAGATATACTATTATATATATATATATATATATATATCTTTCATCACATACGGTTTTACACACCTCTTGAAGAACAACTACAGACACAAATACAACCAGTGATGGTGAATGGCATTTTTAGAAGAGTCTTTAAATATGTTTTTAATTAATGGAACTCATTGATCAGCAGCTACTCACTTTCTCCTGGTATTGGAAGGAGTATACCTTCAATCTGAAATTGCTTCTATCATCTTAATGCACTTAAAACAACACTGATAGACCTTTGTTAATGAAAAAAAAAATACAGCAACTTAAGAGAACACGAGCAGAATCCAGTGCAGTTTTCTCTTAAGTTGAGTTCAATTAATCCTTTCATTTAAGGTGGAATGGACACAAAAAAAAAAAAACTAAGGGTGAAGTAAAAACATGACTCAGATGTGCGTTATGATTATGAAAAATGAAATCATGCAGATCCGTATTTAGTGTCTTATATTCACACAGAGAGATGTGAGAGTCTCTAATGAGAATGGTGGTTTAACGTAATGAGATAACAATGGAGAGGAGTGAGGAAGGGGAAGTTAAGTCCTACCAACCTTCCGCTTTAGGAAGTTCTGGCCAGAGAAAGTTTAAGAGAGAAAAGTGAGAATAAAGAAGAATTTAACACAGAAAGACATACCACAAACCAAGATACAAGATAGAGACGAGGTTGAATACTTTTCATAAACGTGCAATTAATAAATAAAACAAACCAAAGTCCAACAAAGATTCTGACTTCTGGGCTAAATTAGAATACCTCAGACAGGACCAATGCACACAAGGTATAACACTATTGGTTTAAGAAGAAGAGTCAAGCCTTAAGCAAATATAATCAAAGCATGAAAATAGGCATGCGCTCACAGGGTTGGCTACAGTAATAAGGGAGTGTTCCCTCACCTTCCAGCAGTTGAGAACTGACATTCACAAACTCCACCTTCTTCCTCAGGTATCGCTGGTTCAGCTTCCAAATGCAGGAGATGAAGGAGTTTTTCTCAGCTGTACTGCTGGCCACCCACCGGTACACCTTCTCAAAGTGAAGGTCAAACTCAGGATTTTCCTAAACAAAAAAGGAAAAAGCAAGCATATGATCAATAAATGAGGGGAAAAGGATACAGAATGAGAGCTGAACAAGGTAATGGGTGGAAAAAGCAGAGATACATTATTTCTCCGACCTTGCTTGCATCTTTGGCATCTACTTCTGCCAGATCCCGGAGCTCCCATGTCTGCTGTCGTTTGTAGAAGTCCCCTTTGTCGGATTTCTTCACCTTAACCACCTTAACCTGGACAGGCCTCTCTGTCGTAACTGGAAAGAAAAAAAAGCATCATCATTTAGAAATGTTTACTTTATAAACTTAGTTGTCATTTAGAACTGTGTGTTTCATACCTGTCGCACACAAGAAGCAGTTCTTCTTTTTCTTCCCTGCCTTGCAGACGTTAACAATGCCCAGGAGACGCTCATCGTTGGGTGTGAAGATGTCCCTCTGGAGAGCATGCTTGATGGCTGTCATGGTGGATGCTGTCATACAGAAAGGTATTGGGTATTTTATTATTTTGAACAAAAGGAACACACATCCATAATACACACATAAACACTTCACAACGCTGAAGTTACGGGTAGCTTCAGATTCAGCAGTTAAGGGAAAAGTTAAGGGAAACTTAACTTACATTGCTATGCTACAGTAAAAATCCTTATTTCTTTCACCTCTTACTGTTGGGAAAGTGTGTTAACACATTTTTGGTAAAGCCTTAATGCTTTTTGAAAGCCATTTTCAAATGTCTTAATCCTAAATTCTATTTGTGAAGTTGCAAAAAGTGGAGTTTGTTCACATCTATTCTAGATCAAAATCTAGGCTTGTTAAATCTTGACTAGATTTAACCAAAGACTCTTTAAGACACTGTTATAGGTTTGGCCAAATCTAGACCTGACTTAAGTAATAAATGAGGTACTTGTATTTAACTTGAGTATTTTCACAATAGGCATTATCACACTTTTAGTCCACTACATTTTGTAGGCAAATGTTGTACTTTTTACTCTACTACATTTATTTTACATATTTAGTTATTTTGCTTATTTAGGTTATTAACAAAACAATATAAATCAACACTCATTATAATATATTATTATAGGATAAGCTACCTAGAAGTGTATAAAGTAATTAACATAAACCCATGTTTACCAAGTGCAACGTCGAAGTGATTTGGTACTTGAAGTATTTTGCTTACAATGCTAATGCTTTTTTATTCTTACTTAAATACAATTATGACGGTAGGACTTTCACTTGTAACTGAGTATTTTTACACTGTAGTATTTCTACTTTTACTTAAGTAAATCATTACTTACTTACAGAGTACTTCTTCCACCTCTGTTATTTTTCTATCTGGATGTATAAAGTAACCAAAGCCATTTAATGACCAATACAGATATGTTATTGTCATTTGGGCGTAGAGCTAGTCCTGCATTATCAGAAGAGACACATCCCGGGACTCGGGTAATACAAAAACATTTAAAATAACATATTCTTAATAACAAGCACATATCATAACTGTGGTTTGCTTTGCAACTATGTATAAATGTCATGTTATAATATTATTTTCAGATGTTATCATACATCAAGCCCTTCTTACGGTTAGCTTACAGGCTACTAGAGGCTCTTGATCTTACACTATGCGATTTAACAGTGCAGACCGGTCAGAAAACAGCTCAACGAAATACGTTTAGGAAGTCAGCTATCTTCTGGAGATAAAAACCAACAAGACCTTGTTGTCCTCTGTCCCTGTTAGCTTGCAGGCTGCTAACCTCCCTGCTAGCTTGAGAGAGCTAGCTACTGTTAGCATCATTTACGCCTGTTACACAGCACAGGAATGCGGTTGTGACCATATAAGCGACATAATAAACTCGGTATTCATTCAATAAAAATGTATTATATCTTTATTTTTGACGGGTAACGTGAAATAGATTTATAATAAGCGATTACCTTGTTTTTTCAGCCCACCAGCCCTCTGCAAAGCACCGCCCTCTCTTCCTGGTTCACAGGCGGAGCGGTCATGTGACAGTCACAGTGTCAACATCCACTGATCCACCCACAGAGGCAATAACCATACAGTTTACTATGGCAAAAACACATTAAACAACCTCATTATGATTTCTGCAAAGTTTTACACTCATACATTTTCATGTTCTGAGAAAAGTATGCAAACTATACTTAGAGAAAAACATATTTGATTAATGTATCTATTGTGTATGCATGTATATTATATGTATACAAACAATTGTATATTGATCCCTTTTATCATCTCTTTTTTGCCCTTTCAACAAAACATTTGATATGCTAAATAAAGAATACTGTATCCTGTTGATTGACCTTCTCATGAGTTTTTACTGAGGGATTAGTTTAGAGTTGAGGCTTTGAATTATGCCTTGTCCTGTCACATTCATTAGAATCAGCTGACTTTTCCTCCATGTAATTGAATAACCAACATAATTGTAAACTTACTTTTACAGTGCGAGCTGCAAGCTGGGTGCCATAAGGATGCATATAACATACTGACAGTGGAAGGAGGAAAGTCAGTTGCTGTATCTCTGTTGCGGCATTAATATCTACTGTCAATAACAAGAATATTAGTACGTTCCTTATTGTACAGTGCTGCATGGTGTACAAATATTATATTTAAAATCTTTATGGAACAACAAGGTTGAAAATAAATAAGCGCTTAAACCACATTTTAGAATTAGAGTAACAGGTCATTGGTTTAACATAAGCATGTATAAATAAATACATTTGGATTTGGACTTTTGGAGGAAAATAAATATGGATAGCAATGTGCAACACAAAAAGTTAGTTATAAATGCACGCCAACTCTGTAGACTCTTGTGTTTTTTGGTGTTTTGAAGATAGAAGGTAGGTTTACATTTTTAACATGTGCTAATTTAGATTACACCTCTAAATGCCATGTTGCACATATACAATACATGATCTTTTTAAGACACCAGATGGCATTGTTATTCCATAAAATATTTCTAACATCTGACTTCTTTGTGTGTTGTGTTCTTACACTTCTCATGTTTTATTGTAATAATAAAAGTGATAGCTATCTACAGGACAGCGGAAGCCCATAGAGGCTACTGAAAATGAATGTCTGCCCAGTGAATCAGACGTCTGATGAAGAAAAAAAGGCACAGATTAACAAATGATCTGCACACAAAGCCTTGGGGTAGCCTAAGCTGTCAGTTATTGTGCAAAAAGACACGACTTTATTTCCCAGCTGGTGAATGAGACATTATCTGTCATCAACAGACACATTGGTTAACTGCTGCTTGTGATAAAAGTTTCCAAACACATGACATACAGTAATATCTTCTCTAAATATAAAACATCTACACAATTTTTCAAGTAAGGTACATAGCATCAGTGGAGAGTGTTTGAAATCGCATTGCAGGTCCCTGTGGTGTCTGATAGCAGCTGCCGTCATATTCCTGTTTGTGTCACAATTCATTTCCTTGGTCATCACTGTCTTTCCTCCATTGGTGGGAATAGACATGTTGTGATTATAGCTCATGAATATGCTAAGTAGACATGTTGAGTTGTGTCAATCAATATAGATATTGCGTGAATCTGGTAATAAACTAACAATATTATATTTTGCCTTCAGGAGATGTTGTAGGAATTTAAATTGGCCCAGCCAATAAAGGTCCTATAGGTTCTTATAAGAAAGACATTTGAATGGATAATCACTACAACATATATAAGTTATATATTCCCAAGTTTTTTTACAGGAAAAATCAGTTTGAAAATGTATTTCTTTATTAAAAGCTCAACAATTTATCCCTAAATTACTAAATTGGCCTTACGCATGTATTTTCAGTTCAATGAAAGTATTTCAACAATTTTCTGCATGTTATACAATTAAAACTTAAATATTTCTTGTGTTCAGACTATTACGTCAATAAAAATAATATCATTTTCCAGCCCAACATGTGTATACCACACGTGTTCATCCACACACATTTAAAAAAAACAGATACAAACACACTCTCTCTCACAAAGACACAAAGGCACGCTCTCTCTCTAACCCACAGACACACACAAACATATACACACACACAAACATATACACACACACACACACACACACACACACACACACACACACACACACACACACACACACACACACACACACACACACACACACACACACACACACACACACACACACAAAGACACACTGCCATTATCTTACTTCAACATTTATGTTTTGCCATGTGTTTTCCAGTAGACGTGATTCTGAGTCACCCACAGTTTCTGCTATTCTGGCACTTACTGTCTATACTTTTTGTGAATGTCAAAGGTCTGTAGTCAGTGCTGACGTTTATGTTCGTACAACACATTAATATGGGCACAAAAAAAAAAATCTGCAGATTAACGGCAAAGCGTGAATGACATATGAAGATACTAATTGCAGGTGTTCCGACTGAATGAACTTTTTGTGTCAGGAGGGCACTACGCTGTGAGGGAGCCCCAGTGACATGTATGGCAGATGTGACTTGCAAACAAAAGGGGGTTTTTCACACCGGAGGGACAGCATCAGGGGAATTTGATTACATCTGTGTAATCTACATTTGACATTAACACTGGTGATTAAAGGCTGATAGCATTTTCTGTTTGGGTTTGAAATTAGAAACATTTGAGTTGATATCTAGATGGCATTTATGGCAGCCCTTTAAGAAGGCATCATCAGGGTTGTTTTAGATTCATATCTGTTGCACTGTCAGCATGGCAAAAATAAACACAGGAATTAATAAATCTGCATATGTCTTTGCTGACTTGAGAGAGTACTCTAACATCTTTGACTTATGGTGAGGTCATCCCATTTGATATCTGGAGCCTTTGAAACAGTCAACAGTAAAAACAAAACCTCTTCACAATGACTTTAGTGTCCTTCTGCCGCTGTTATGGTATTTCCTCTTGACTCCTATGATGTGTCTTGCACAGTGGTACAGTACATTATAGTCATTCCTGACAGCATCAACACAAGCAAACACCAACACAGTGGTGGGCAGCTGGGTGAAAACTTTATGTGAACGCTCGGCTTGCTTCGGTAACCTCATCCCAAGGTAAGGCCTTCCATTACTGCCAAATTATACACACAAAGAACAACACACAAGCCTTCCAAACTGCAGTAAGCATGAACGCCGCTATTACACAAGCAGCGCTGAGTGTAAAGCTCTTTGCTTGTTAGGAGGGTCGATCATGTGTGTGATTTTGTTTTAAAGTAATCATGTCATTTGAAGTGTGCGCATTTATGTACATGAGTGCTCTTGCAGGAGTGCTTTCCTTTCTGTTTTTAGCAGGGGTAGAGTTAGGTAAGGATTAGGGAGAGTGCAGGAAATAAACACAGATGACAATTATTAATGAATGAAGACCAAAATTAATAGCAAATGTCGATGGCTGTTTGCAAAATCAAAGCGAAATGGCTTGAAATTAGCTGAGAATAAAGTCTGATCTAAAAAAAAAAAAGAAATAAAGTTGAACTGCCTCGGCTGTTTATTGATTCAGTTGACATTAAGAAAAATGTTCACTTATTATATTTATCTCCATTCCACAATGTAAATAATGAATTCAGTTCCAACATTTTACCGTGTGAAAACTTGCTCCGTAAAGTTGGATAACCAGCCAGGTAAACAGGCCTCAGACCCTCAGAGGTGTCTAAATGCTCCTGGTTCACCATGAGGCATTAGTTTATGACAATTTAATGACTTGTTGGTTTTAAAAAACTTGCAGGTGGGATGAAAGGATCTTTGTCAAACATGTTCATTTTCTACAGTTTTCATAAAAGTATGTGTAGGAGGTTTTTTTACTGCATGCTTGCCTACATTTAGCAAGAGTCCGCCTTCACAGGAAATTGTAATTGTGCTGGGATATAATCTAATGTTATATTGTATAGTGATAATACAATGATTCTTACAGGGAAACATCACAAGTCAGGATTGCACAGTTACTCATGCAATATAATTCAAAATGGATTCCTGTTACAATCTGCAAAGTTTATAAAAGTTACACATTATTATCTAGAGATTTAAAGCAGCTTCCATAATGATCAGATTCCAAACAATGATCTCCTTTGCGTTTATGTTACCCAATAGCTTCATGATTTAAGTCATTGGGTAATTCCTTATTATTAACAGGGACTATTATACTTCCAAGTTCTGGTTTTGTTTGCATCCTTCATTTAATGCACAAGATGGAAACATAATTAAGAAATGGATGTAGGATGTTGCCACATGAGCCAAATGATGTTCACAACAATTGGTTGTCATGATTTATACAATTTGGAAAAACAATAAACTCAGAGGCTTGTCTTGTTTTATAAGATTAAGTAATGGTCTTTGCTGGAGGATGTGACTTGGTAATAGGATACTCTCCCTGCTAATGTTCCTTTGGTTTCCAAACATTATCATCAGTCAAAGGATGCAGATAACCATGTCTGTAATTTATGACACTGGACCCAGTTTTTGAAGCAAAAGTTTGACCTTCGGTCTGTCCTATAGCTCAGTGGGTAGAGCAGGCAGCCATATACTGCAACGTATACTCCCCATGCGGTGGACCCAGGTTTGAATCCGGCCTGAGTCCCTTTGCCGTGCGTCTTCCCCTCTGTCTCCCTACTTCTCATCTGCACTATATTAAAGGCACTGCTTGCCCAAAAAAATCTTTAAAAAAACAAAAAAGTTTGACCTTTGACTTCTTGTGAGTTTGATGAGAATTGGCCATCCCATCTGTCATTTAAACTGCTAGCATTACGTTAACCTAGCTTAGCACAATTACTTAAAATAGGAGTAAACAGCAAGCACGGTGTAAACTATGAATTCACATTTTTACAGTAACATTTTTGAATAGATTAATCAAACAGTGTGCAAATTAGTGAGTTTTAAAGGTTTGTTAAGCAGATTTTGTTACTTTTGGACAGAGCCAGGTTGTCGAACCGCAAAAAAAAATCAAAGCCTCATATTAATTGTTTTCTGAATCTGTCTTTAGACATATCTTACAATTGAAATACAATAATGACTTTAATCTGAGTTGTTGCATCAAGGTGTGTGAATCATGACAGTAACCTTCCCTCAATGCCTTTGGGTTTCCCCTCAAACAATCCAATTAGAGCAGTGCATGCAAATGCCAGTCACCCTCATATTAAAAGAAAACTCTTCAAAGGTCATGACATTTCAGTATTTCTAAATAATGTTGGACCAAGGGGAGCTCTCTCTAGAGCTTTTAAGAGACAAGAAAAACATCAGTCACTAGATGTATAAATGATACGTAGGGCCACACACAGAATCCAAGCATTGGCTACGTCATTTCCATGCATTATGAGGCATTCTGTAGACTCAATGTGAACGCTTCAAATACATCTGACATATAAGGATTGAGATATCTCCTGGATGATGGTTTACATGAAGGCCTATATCTGATGAATTAAAGATATTTGTGCTACAACTAGCCACAGCCATGCCAACATTGAAAATGCAACACGATTTGTGAAGTTTTTTGTAGTTTTTCTCATTGACAGGTCTAATGAAGGAAGTTGCCATTCGTAAGAGCATGTAAAAAGATGTTTAAGGGTGTTCTAGTATCTATTCGAAGCTTCCTTTGGGAGTGGAGATGATGACAGTGCATGTGTGAGCAGTAAATACACAAGGAAATACTTTTGTTTCATATCTCACAGTTTAAGTTATTTATTATCATAGATTATTGTGACCATTTTGATCAGTCATCAGTCTTGTTTTGATGTGTTATATATCACAACCTAAAAGGGCCTTAACAATTCGACTGCACTGCAAAAACAATAGGCAATAACTTCCTTTCCTCTTGCTTAATGCACTGATCTCCACTGTTGAGCCTTTATTCACAATAATAAAGAAAAGTGGGAGATTATAGAGGATAGAAAGATTAGTGTAGGAGGATGACATGGGTGTGGATGAGTGTGATGACTCCCAGGAATTGCTTGATTATCAATGCACTCCACTTGTGTTACTCAGATTTCAAAAGACAAAGCAAAATTGTTAAGTCAAGTTTGTTTTCACAAAAACGGTTTTAAACAGTTTAAAATCTATCATATGTGCAGTAATAGAATATGATGTTTTTGCTTTCAATGCAGATAATAAAGAAGATAAATCAAGATTATCTTTTGAAACATGATTTAGTTGTGCACAACAACAAAATATGCCTATCCAGGACTACAGTGTAATGCATCACATATTTTTCTGGGTACAGAGTCCTCATGGAATATCTACCCGTAAAATCTTTAGCTGAATAAAGCATCAGGGGTTATTATTGTATTATGTATTTTGCTTCTAGGTTTGGTTTTTTTGGTCTGGTTCAGATCTAAATTAATTATAGTGCCTGGTAATATCTAAACCCTCACACAGGCAGCTTCGCACAAAGACCAACACATTACCTGACTTTTATGAGCAAATGTAGATAAATAATGATCCATAATGAGTGTCTCAAATAAGGAGGGTGATTTAAATTGGCATTATAGTCTGAATGCATAAAACATGGAAAAAAGTTAAAATTGATGTCACATTTCATGGAATAATAATCGTTAATTCGTCATTTTCATGATCTGAAATAATAATTATAAGTTGAAAACATTCATACAAAAAATAAAGTTATTTTTTTCTAAAGTAAGAGCATGATTCAAATTAAAAGACACATTTAGGTTTCTGTTATTTACATGTAATCTCCTGGTTTGGTAAGGGTAAATAAACCATGGCTATCAGAAACATCAATCCATTATTGTGTCATCATTTCTCATGCATTGAACAAATACGCCACCATGGTGGATGACAGCGTATTGATGAAATATTTTTTATATTATTTTGAAATTGAATCTGAATTTGAAGAATCCAAGTTCTAAAAGATTTGCATTTCACCTTGATCATTATGGCTCGAACGTGAAATAATATAACATAAAAGGTTCCCGGCACAGGTGAGGTAAATCCAATAACACTTATGACAACAATACAAAAAATCACAGCCCATTCAAGCTCTGATTCAAATAAGAATAATTATTGTCCTTAAGAGGAGCAAAAACGTTCCCAGATCTTTGCACATCTCTTTTGTCTTGCTGTCTCCATGCTTTGTTGATGTCCTGTAATAATATACTTTAAATAGTCATGCTGTTGAATGGTGCTGTATAAATAAACTGTCCTTGCCTTACCATAGACAATAAAGAAAGTACAATTCAATCTTAAATTCTGGCTTTGATTGGTATGTTTGCATGATTTCCCACACGTTTGCTGCATGTCAGCTCATAGTAACAGTATTAATGACAGCAGGGCATCTTAGAGTAACATATAAGTGTATGGTTGTTGCCCACATACTGTATGCTCTTTACCATTACAACTTAATCAGAAAAATAGGGCTTCAGTGTGAATCAGAGTCAAAATTGCCCTACAAGATAAGTATGGCATGTATAGCTGCTTTTCTGACATGAATGGAAATAGCCTTAAATAACATCCAAACACTGAAATACAATACAACAAAACAAACCACAGCAACAAAGTCTTGTATGAACATCTCTCACAGATTCAACCACAGTGTAACCATCATAAAAAGGGAGTATTAGGTAAATATACATTATATTTAATATAATGGAATTGTGTTCCTTGATCAGCAAAACAAAACAATGAAAAAGTGAACATAAGGTGTAAACAACAGGTAGTCCTAAAAGCAAGGAACAAGCATAACAAACACACAATTCAATACCACACATTGCAAATATATATATATATGTAAGTACAAATAGTGTAAACATAAGTAATGTAAGTAAATTAGATGTTAAAAATTAAACAACAGAAAGCATTTTCCATGAGGATGCTTATTTAGTATTGTTTTATTTTTACATATTTAATTGATCCTTTTTTATGGTCACAGGATACTTTACTTTGAATGTTCTATCTCTTCATCGCCGCTCACAGCTCCCTGAAGCTTTTACGTTCAGCCAACCTGTTGATCAAATCTTATAACTTTTTACGCGCGAGGGGGCTCCAATGACGCAGCCAAGAGTCAGCGCGTGAGGGGTGTGTGTGACCCGAGCCTTCATATTTCTCTGACGTGAGATAGAAACTTTCAGAAGAGCAAGAAGTCAAGCGCACATAACCAGAAAAATAGACACCAAAGGCCACAGAGAGAGCAAGAGAGAGAGAGAGAGAGAGAGAGAGAAAGAGGGAGATGAGGACCTTCCAGAGCCAGAGCCGGAGCGGAGCCTCCAGCAGCCCGCACAGCCTCAGCAGCACGGCCAGCGGCACCCTCACAGCCCTGCTAATACTCACCATCCCAGTATGCACATGTAAGTCATTTATTTGATCTTCTTTATTTTACTATCTATTTATCTATCTATCTATCTATCTATCTATCTATCTATCTATCTATCTATCTATCTATCTATCTATCTATCTATCTATCTATCTATCATTTCATTCGGTGTATAATTATTTACCCACTCAAATGTAAATTAGGAATTTTGTAATAACATTTTGTTATTGGAAAATTAACAATTACTAAATAATCAAATATATGGTTAATAAGAAGTTATAATATGTTTGTGTTATATTGATATATTTCTATACCAAATACCTGTTTTTAAATAGCTGTTTTGGTTTTCAAACCATTGCTGTTGTTGTTTGTCCAAAACCCAAAGATATTTAGTCTAACATAGTATACAATGGAGACTGTTTTGCATGAAAAATAAATGATATATATATAGATAGACATATTTTTAGACATTGTTTGTATATTTAAGTATATTAAGATGGGCTTTAACGGTGACTTCATGATGTCAAAGATGCATTAATATAAATATACACTTTTTAGATTCTACATCAGTTTTGGCGCAGTGATGCTGTGCTGTAGACTTATCTTCTTACATCAACATGTTGGACTTTAACTCTCTCGCATCTTCTAGAGTAAAGCTTTTACCACTGCTAACAGACATTGACTGCAATCATGTCAAAGCAGAAAATGAGATAAGAGATTCTGTAGATCATTTCACCAAAGCAAAGGGCTGTATCTCTCTTACTGTCAGATGTAAATGGAGTGTACTGTGTAAGGATCACACAGCAGTTTTACTTTAATTTTGATAACTGTGTATTTTTGTTTTGCTGTGTAAAACTGAAGGTGCTCCAGCAGAACTTCAGCAAGCCATAACAGATCAGAGGCAGCTACTCAGCCAGGTACGCGGCATCGTTTTATTCTTTCTATCTTCTTTATCCTTGCTGTCTGCGAGCCTGTCCATCATCCTCTGTGATGCTCCACAGATAGACGCTGTGTGCTCATCCTACCTCTCTGCAGACCTGAAGATTTTGGTGATTCTGTTTTGCTTGTTCTTGTGTTCTTTTTTACATGTATATTACAAGGTTAAAGTACTTATTTATTATATTTTAACAGCCACTTTCTCTTTCTGGAATCAGGAATCTGATGTCTTAGAAGAACTCTGTGTCTTGATGCTGTTTCGGAAGTCAAAGGTACTGAACACTTCATTATCTTTTATTAAGGACAGTACGTCACTATACTTGCAAAAAAGTATTATTATTGAAGAGATTCAATACAAAATGGCACATTGAAACAGTGATAGTCCATAGTGTTGGCTAAAGATAATACAGCACAAGGATTTACAGAGTGACATCAACTAAAATACACATTTTGTGTTTTTTTCAGGAGATGAAAGTGCAAGAAAAAAGTAAAAGGGTATGTAAACCTATATGTTATCTTTTATTATTTTCCTTAAAATGGTTAGACTAGAACAACAAAGCAATAAACCTATACTGACACATTTGTGTCGGCTTGTTTTGTGTTTCATGTCATGCACTGTATGTGCAGTTTTCATTTCATTACTGTAGAAAACAAGGCCCTGCCTTGTCAGAGGGTGCGGTAAGTACGGTAAAAGAAAAATCCCAACCATTGCAGTATGTTGCTTGACTTAGGAAAGTTTCAGGAGGTACACATTAACCTCTAAAGCACCAATGCATGCAGACAAAAACTGCAACATGGATATGGCCACATAAACTGTCCTCATATACACAGCTATATAGTTAAATCTTCTCACATGTTCTGGGCTCTGCATGTCAGACTGCATGTTTAGTTAAATAAGGTTTGTATACCTCTGGTGTTCACAATGGACAACAGAAATGTCAATCAGGAAGCAAGGGAATATAGCAGTTGTTTACTATCAAATTCAGTGTTTAAGTTCCCTAATGATTAAGGTAATTAGATATATTATGTACATTTTGCCAATTAAAAAGTATCCTTCTTGTCAGTAGAATCTAAAAAAGGTCTCTAGTTGTGTAATGAAATCAAAGATGATGCACAAAAATGTTTTAAAAAGGTATGATTATTTACATGCATTGTTATCATTTTTCTTTGTGCACATCTAGATAAAAAACATCCCAGGATACACATTGACTTGCCACAAACCATATTTCTTATATGAAATATGAATCCATTTTGTGTTCTGCTGCTCCATGGCTGGTTTGCGAATAATGCAGAATGTGATGCTGAGGCTGCATTGGCAAGCATTTTGTATGTTTGCACTTTTGAGTTGCATGTTTTCCTGTGTTTACTGGAGATAAAACAGAGATATCTCTTAGCCTCTGTCAACTCCATACGGAGCTGTCTGGCTCTATCTGTGTTTGTGCGTTTGTCAGATCCCTCTGTTGCACCCTCTCCTGCGTCTAGTTTCTCAACTTCATACCAGAAGAGAGAGAGGATTCTCAATGCACGTATGTACCACCCACGTCAGTTCACTTACCTTTGCTTTTTTTTATTTAGTCACTGATCAATAAAACAATTTTGATTATGAGCACACAAAAGAAAATATGCAAATAGTACTTCAGACTTCTTAATAGGTTCCTTGTTTGAAAACATAGAAAGATCAGATCAATAGAAATGATAAAATTGCAACATCCACATTGGAAGTGCATTGTACTTGTATAACAAATAAAACAAAATGAAATGGTTTGTTTTCCCCTTCCTGCTTACAAGTCAATAATGCTGTGTAATGGTGGGCAGCTATACTCAACCTATGTACGACCACAGTCAACATTAGTTGTTCTTTCCCAAGCCGTGAGCAATTATGGTCTAAAATTAGAGCATGTGATAGAAGAACTTATTCCTCATTGCTATCAAGCGCTGACATTCACCAATCGGACACACATGAAATGCGAGTGAGAAATGCGGACAGTGTTTGTTTTGGATGTGAATGTTTTATGTGTGACTTTGACGTTGTAGGTGGAGGCAATTTGAGGTAATATGGAAAACAATGCCAAATAAGTTAAAGTTAAACTAATTCCAGTTCAATTCTGTGGGTTTTGTGTTTATACAGGGTGAAGCCCAGGGACCTGGAGGAATCCAGAGCAGAGGTTACTTTCTCTATCGGGTATGAACTTGTTTATGTCAGGAAATAAAAAATAAAAAAACAAATTCCCAAAGGATAATATGATGTAATTCAATCAAATGTTGCCATTCGCAGCCACGAAATGGAAGACGATCATTGGAGTATGAGTAAAATGAAAGGTAATACAAATTCTTTTTGGCAACAAAATCAACCATAAATGCAGACTGATGTTACAATGACATCTGAACACTTAAAATAAATAAGCTTAGTGTGACAATGATAATGACATAGTTTAAAACAGATAACTTCCCTGTGTGCATGGTTAATAAAGGTGCGATTTAGTCTATGTAAAGGACAGCACTGCATTATCCAGTTTTACTCTCTCCCATCCACCAGTAGCTAATATAAAGTAGCCACTTTACTGGCTTTTTAGGGGAGGGGATCTCGCCCGGGGTGTAATTCCATGTAGAACCGCCACTGTTTGTGCCACCTTCCCACCCACTAATTTTCAGACAGTCCGTAATTGCCATTGAAATCCTGGTATAATCTCAATGGCAGCAGTGATCCGATTATACCTAGAGGCTGCTAACACTATGTGTATATTATGTGACTACAATACTTGGGGAGTGTGTTTTTCTTGTAATCTAACCATGTGTTTTAATGTCTGTTAAAGTCTGAAGCATATTGTACAGAGACAACAATGACCAGAGACACGAGCTGCTGCACCACAACTGAGAGATCCAGACCTTACCCAAAGCCCTCCGCCACTGCTGTATAGTGATGTCTGAATTTACACCAAGAAAATAAATAAAATACTATTAATTTGTCCAGATAATTGTGTTACATGTGTCATTTGCATTAAAACTGCTACAATGTCGTCAGGTGTTGTTGTGTACCATGTCTGTTACATATTATGAATGTTTCACTGCATTTGTGCAACAGGAACTGTAGCCTTTGCATAAATGAATGCAGATACATGCATACAAACGCTTGTCCTTCATGATAATGCCTATAAGGTAAGGACTTTTCTTTCTCCTTGCAAAATTAAATGATAAAGCTTTTTACATTTGTTATTTTCTATACTGAATATGTTATACTTTAATAAACAGTAGATGTCATTATTTGTTTACCACTTAAAATCCAAGGCAAATTCATTTATATTGAAATGTAAGACAAGCTTCACATGAACAGTTGTATTTGACCATCTTGTTAGATGTAACATATTTTCCTTATCTCTTTATAAACTGTAATGTATCACATTAACCGGCATGATACGAAGATGAGGCCAGTAAGGGGTGGATTTGTTTAGGCAATGCTGAGTTATAAGTAGATTTCTCAAGTTATCAGTTATACAATATTAAAACAGTAAACCAAACACCACACTGCGTATGAACATTTTACAGAACAGACACATTTTGCTGTGTCGCAATGCCCCCTCTAGGTGGAGTTATTGCATTTCAAGCCATAAATGTTGGTTTTGCCACAAACAACAATGAATATGAGTGTTTTTATACTTCATTTAAATTCCTTTGAGAGCCTTTTTTTTTTAACAGAATGAGCTACTCTCTAAAATATCACAGGTCCTCTGGCCAACTCAGTAAAAAAAAAACAACGCTGCAAAACTTCATGTTGGACTTGATTCAACAAATTGTTTCCATAAGTAATCATGTTCCTTATATGACCTTAAAAGGTAAGATTGTTGACTGAAACATATAGTCCCAACTGGTAATAGAAGTACATGCCTGCCAATTTGGTATCGTTACAGGGGGATAAGATCACTATTAAAACACAAAGGTGGTAAGCAAAACCTGGGGTCCAATCTGGAAAGAATAAACGTACAACACAACATAGCATACTTTGTAACAGATAATGAGGGATTTTTACATTTGCATTGTATGTGCCACTTTTTACATTGACTGCTAAAATAACGACATCCTTTTAATCTCTTCCTGCGCCCATGTGGTCAAAAATAGTACTGCCGTTTTAGCTACTTATCCTGTTGCCATGGTGATGAGCATCACGCTGGAGATGAGGAAGATACAAAAACAATATGACGGCCGGCCGATAACCCACAGCAGAGGCGTCACTAGGTTTTAAGGACAAGGAGGTCTTAGCCCCAAGGAAATGCACAAGATGTGAGCGAACGTAGCGCGGGAGCACAACATTTCACAAACAGCTAGCAAAGACTGAGAAATTATTTATTAGTTGTTATTTATTAGTATTTATTATCAGTCTGTTTTTTTTAATACAATACAACAACAATTAACATTAACAAGAAAAAAAAATGGCTACAATTGCAAGTTACTTGACGGGTGGAAGCATCAAAGAATGCCGTCTGTTTTTAAGGGTGGCAAATCGGTCTATCACTCTGTTGTGACTCAGATGCTGAAGCTCGGCTTTTTCAATTGACATGCCTGCAAGACTGTGAAGTCTTTTTTGACCCATTGTTTGACGCAGCCAGGAGTGCAGCCGACGCAGTGCACTAAAGGACCTTTCACATTAGCAGCTGCTTACAGGCACTGTTAGGGCAACTTTGATGGTTGCCTTCAGAGAGGGAAACATGTCTGAATCAAACAGGTTGTGCACAGACAATATATCTTCAGGTGAACATCCAGCCTCTGTTTTCCGGGTAGGAAGTTTCTGGCCGCCAGAACCTCCTCTGTTTTCAGCTCAATGCTGTAGTGTTTTGCAAGTTCATTCAAGTGTGATTCACACAAGAAGGTCTCACATTTAGGAATGCATGCCTGGATGGATTTTAGTAGCCCTGCATCTACACTGCAAAATCTTTGCTTAAGCTCGCCAACCATCCTGTCCACACAAGGGAAAAGTAACTCTCTTTCAAATGTGTCTGAGTTGTTCAGTTCAGTGCGTGAACCTGCTGTTGCCTCCAGCACAAAATCCTCCATTCTCCTCTGTTTAAGCCTAGTGTTGGCACCTGGTTGTGGGATACTGTGGGTGTAGCACAGGGCTTTGGTTCTCTCATATAGCTCTGTGACAAATGCATCTGTGCGTTTGCCCCTTAAGTGTGTCACACACTGCTTGTTTGCAGATCAAAGCTTCTGCCAGGTCTAAAGTCTGTTTCTGAAGGTGCTTGTGAAGTCCTTCGGTTACAGACAGAAGTGACTGAAACATCAGTAGTGCGTAGACTGCTGAGAACTTATAGAGCTTTGCTCTGAGACCAACAGCGATGGGGGATTGAATGGCAGAAAGGCACTCCAAAATGGCAGGCATTGTCTCAAGAACTGCATTGATCGATCGCAACTGACATGCCCCGTGAGTATTTGAAAGTTGCACAAGTTCAGTTGTTGTCAACCCAAGCCTTGTCTGAGCCTCCATGAACTTATGATGATTCACTAGGGAGGTGAAGAAAGAGTACACACACTTCAACAAGCCGAAAAGCTCCACAGCCTCAGGGATGGCCTTGCAAGTACGGCACAACACCAGGTTAAGTTCATGAGCATAACAATGCACATAAATAGCTTCAGGATGGAGCCTTCCAAAATGTGCTTGTACACCTCCAGTGGACCCACTCATGACGGCTGCACCATCATATGTTTGTGCTACACACTTAAGCTCTGCAAGACCATTGTTTTGGATCTGCTGCTGCAGCTCATTTGCAATGGACTGGGCATCAAATGATTTTATCTCTGCAACTGCTAGGAAACATTATTTCACTGCCCCCTCTGACACATACCTGACACAAACAGCTAACTGCTCTGATTTTTCATCCCTTGCCTCATCTGCCATGATGGCATAGATTTTGGACTTAGTCATTTCAGACACAATGACACTAGCAACTTCCTGGGCACAACAGTCAATCATCTCATTCTGGGATGTTAGTGAGATATACTGAGCATTTGATTGGGGATTATGTTTTTGAAGAAAAGGATCAAATTCTTTCAAAAGCTCCATGCACACAAGAAAATTCCCTCTGTTTGTGCCGTCTCTACCTTCATCATGGCCACGAAAAGGGAGTCCTTGTCTCCCTATAGAAGTGACTGCAATGATTCGCTTGAGATACTCTCTTCTCTCTACTATCTCACTCACACTTGCAGATCATCTGTGCAACGTTTCCCTGTTTGCTAGTTGCCTGGCAGCTTTTCCATACAACAACACTGTCCTTATGTGTTTGTGCCATCTCATGCTTGCCAAAGATGACTAAAGCTTTCTTCCAGTTCTTGCAAACACTACTGACCAAACTGTCATGTTTGATGTGTTTGCCAAATACTCTACATGGGAAGCAGAAAGCGATATTCTGGTTGACTGAACATTCTAACCAGTTGTGCTTTTCAAACCAGCTGTGGTGAAATGCTCGCTTCTGCGTACCAAAACTATCTTGTGGTAGCTCTTCAGCTTTACCTGTCTGGGCCCTGTGTCTTTGTCACCTAAATCAAGCCTCTGGATCCCCTTGCTCTCTCTGACTTGACCTTGCCTGTTGATCACTTTTTCCCTCTGCATCTCCTTCTGCCTGACCCTTCAAGATACACAATTAATTGAATTAATAACTGATCACCATAGAGGCTAATGCCATGACTTTCGCTCAGAACACAATAATTGTTTGCTCCCAAATATTTTGAAGTCACACAGATTACATTTTGGGCACATATGTGACTAAAATGGTTGTAATTTCAAGCCCTGAAAAATATTACTAATTACTTGAATTAAAGTAATATTTGGGTCAGGCTAATCAGGTTTACACCCCCCTAAAACAGGCCTAACGACGCCACTGACCCACAGACACTCATCTGAAGATCAAATGTATCGGTAAACGACACAGTCTTTAGCTATTCGGAAAACATGTAAGTTACTATTAAAAAGGCTTATATAAAACAAACAACCGATACAAATTCTACCTGCCTTGTGCCTCTGCTATATGGCATGCTTATCATAATCATAAAATTGCCTCCAAAGGGATTTAGAAAGTAGATGTGGTATTTGCCCATGTTTTTTTTTATTTAAAAATTGTGAAATTACATTTAAAAAGAAAACACATTCAACATTCCCTGTTAAAAACGTTTCAAACTAAATGAAACAGCCCTTTTCAAAGAGTTTTTAGTTGTTTTTCAGCTAAGGACCAAATACAAAATAGAGAATATAACCGAGGCATCCTCATGTTTGTCCCTTACAATAACTTGAACTAACCTATATTTATCCCGTTTTGTCTTCGTGTGAAAGAACAACACAAGAGAAAAACAACACCATTGACAAATAACAGTTAGGCCTACAAACAAGCATAGGAAAAAGTAAAGGGATAATCTGAAGTGCATTTCATAATCATGGCCTTCACACACATTTAACATCATTGAAATTTAAAATGAAAGAAGGAGAGATCATGTATAATAAAATGCCTGAATTAGGGGGAAGGTCTATGAATGACTATTTTCGCCTTTCCACAAGTGGTTTAAATGTTACACATTTAAGCTTTACTATATTAAATGAAAAGAAGACAACACTTCATAGGTCACTGAGACAATCCAAGTCATTTAACCTGTCGCCCAGCTTTCTCTAACCGGGCATGTGATGTGTGATACTGCTGGGGGAGTGTGGAGCGGTAAGTCGGCCCTTTTGGCTCCAACTCCAGCACCGTCCGCCTGCCTCAGCCCTGCGCACTCAACCGTCAGCGCCACTGGCTGCAGGGATATCCCGATGAAAGAGGAGACTGTTCGGGGTAAGTGTGACATCTCTACTGGCGAACTCCGCTGCGTATTTTAAATATTTCATATCTGCAGCCAATCTGTGTTTTGTGGACAGTGGACAAACGTACAGTTGCCACACGGAACAGTTTTGCGTGTGTGTGTTTAGTGACAGAGTCTGGCCAGAGGCCCGGTGACCCACATTCTTATCTAACGCTGAATGTAAGCTAGCTAGCTCCAGCTAAAAGTGGGTTACAGTATGTTGTTGCAGACCAGTTGAAAGCTCGCTACGTTACACCTGAAAACGGTAAAACGCCAGCTTTCTAATTTGTCACGGACACAGGTGCCATGCCAGTGTGTGTCACATATCGCAGTAAGTTTTTTCAATTGTATTACGCTGTTGTTTTGTTTCTGTAATAGACGTAAGTCAGAATGCTAGGCGGCGTTAGCTTTCTTGCAATCACTGCCCGGTTTACCGACCGGTGTTACCTGGCAGCAGCGGGGAGGTAGACACGCTGTACCCAGGTCTGTCACTTCAAGGCTGACTTTCGTTCATGTGACTTTTACATACTTGACAACCGTACACATCTCACCTGCAAAGTCTTTTCCACATCTACTGCCTTTTTTGAACGTTTTTCCCCCCGGTGTTAATGTATTGTATAGATCTGTAGCAGCTGCGTTTCTCTCTAACCCAGCCTGGTTCTCGCATGGATCTGTTCTGCTGCTTCCCATTCAACAGACATGAAATCGATCAAAATGTAATTTAATCCATTCAGCCGCCGATCTACCTGTCAGGCAGTGGGGGGAATTGGACCTGGATCATACCTGTGAAAGTGACAGGAAATAGATGATTAATTATGCTCCCTGGTTTATTGATTTTTATTTGTGAACCTGCAGCACCTAAATTGACGGTAAAATAGGTTTATTGGAGCATATTTTGTTTATTTTCCATTATTTGTCACAGTCATTTATTGAAACCTGAGATGTTGAATGTGTAATGTTGTGTCAAAGCAATGATGTTTTATAATTTACTCAAGACATCAACTTTATTGTTCTCTGAGTAAATTACTATGGAAAAATATATATCCTTCTGACACTTTAATGTTTTGAATGAAGCTTAAATGATAACTGCACTTGAAGTCCGCTTTATGCATCCATTTATCATGTACACATTGATTTGGAATTATTGCACTTGTGTTATGTGGGACATTACATTATGCAATGATATTTTAATGAAGGTAAGTTTAAATGAAGGTATATATACAGCAACACTGTTGTTTACAGCTTGGGAATCTGTTTGTAATCATGGCAAAATATACTCTTGTTGACACTTTCTACCCCAGTGGAGGTTTTAAGCTAAACATCTTTATTTGGCACATTATTTAAAAGCATTTCATTACTTTATACGTTAATTCTTTCAAAGACGCCATTGCTGTATAATAATACCTTTTCAGCCATTTTTTATTTGGTGACATATTATTGCTCAGAGTTGTTGGTGCTAATTGTGCTCATGTAGAAATAGTTTGACACTTTTTTTTGTAGCTGGCAGCCTGGCACCGTGGCTGGCTGCAGGTCAGGAGAATAAAGTGGCAGACTGTTACCACTAACCAGTGTTTCATCATATTTTGGCATCTTTTACATATTGAAACACATTTTTATATTTTATAGGTTTCTCCAAGTGTGCTATAAACTACAGCTGCAACAATTAGTGGATCAGTGGAAGAAACTGCTGTTTCAGCCTCTGAAATAAAGATCTATCTGTTTTATTTAATTATAATCTGAACATGTTTGGTTTAAGAGTCACAAAAACGAGAAACCAAAGGAAGATTTTTTTTTTTTATAGAAATGTTTTCATGTTTTTCTGACTTTTTATTGACCAATGGTTAATTGATGAATCTAGATAATAACAGCAGATTACTCAATAATGATCAGACCCTGCTATACATATAGACTGTCTATACGATAAGAATTTACATGTGTCAGTTAATAGATCCGTTCATGAATGCTGAAGACTGGCACTTTGCAGCAGTTTTAAATCACACTGAGACACTTCATGTGCTACAACATCCACAATTTCAATATCAAATTTACAAGCGAAAGGCTACCACGCTTTACGACCCTTTAAAATCCTGTCATCTAATATAACTAATTTCATTATTCGAGGTAGACCACATGATTTGTGGCTACAGTCTTCAAAGGCCTGTTATCATGAGGTTAAAGACTCTGTGCTTTGCCACACGTAATCCTGACTTTGAAGTCATCTAGACTGTTTGGAGTTGAATCCCTGCTACTTATCGTCATGCCTAAAATAAAGTCTGGCTGATAATGGGTCACACTGTCACACACATCATGTTGTTATTGAAGGCATAATAAGTTGGTCCTTTCTCAACAACGAGTCTTTATTTCTGCCTTCACCTTGTAATGTAGTATTAAAGTCTTATACGGTCAAAACATCCTTTGCAAAGTGCTTCTTGTTAAATATGACTATAGAATATCAGAGTAACCACATTTAGCATTTTTCTTCTTCGTCCTCTTATGATATGCAGATTCAATAGACGGCATGTGACTGTGTCATGGTAACAGTGTTACTTCACCACTGGAGCCCTGTTGTTGTGGCTACAGACTAATCTCGTGCCTGCAATATTCAGTCTGCTTCTCACAAAATTGCTGCTAACTGTGTGTTGAGATATATTGCCCTTTTAAAAGGATTTTTTTTTTTTTTTGGGAGATCATCTGAAGCTAGCTTTAATAGATATCTATGTCATACTTACGGCTCGCTTTTATGTTGTTGCTTAATTTTAAAGGATCTATTGAAATACAAATTTTTGAAATACAATTTTTTTTTCCCGATATAGTTTAATGGCATAAGGTTATTCAGTTATAATATTACAAGCATTATCCTCCAATGATGTCTACAAGTTATTTTGGCAAATCAGTAAATTAATTGCCATAACTTGTACTTCCATGAACCGCTAACCTGTGTTTTGTTCCTTAGTTTCTATAAAAACAAAGCAGCAAAAGTAGCTAATTTTGTGAATGAATACACAGACCATAACAATCAAAAAAGATTTACAATAAAATCTGATGGTTTCACTTTACTGTTTGGCTTCTACAAGCTTAAAGAAAAAAAGATATCCACTGACAGAAACAGAAGCTGAGAAATTCTTTACCATCCATACAGGATTATTTCTGTCAGATTGACCTTTCTTTTAAAGTTTAGAGGATCCTTTCTTTCCGTCACCAATTCACAGACTTTGTCAGCAGTGATTTCTTTGCGTGGCCTCACACTTAATCTCCATCCAAATCATCAAAAATAATGTCCCTTTACTTGACAAAACTCTTGGGGGTTGTCTCAGTGTTTGCTACAAGGATACAGTAATCCTAACTTGAGAGAAGAAGTGAGAGAGTTTTTATGATATTTAGTGAAACAATTGACTGATCTCATGGCCAACCCTGTTCACAATGGACAAAGACTAGGTCATATATTGGAAAAGCTCACACAAACATACAACATCAGGAATTATCCAACACCTTTCATCATGTGCCAACAAACATAAAGTTAGTAAGATAAAGAAAAGGTCTACCTAAATATAGAGGATGAAAACAGTCTCTGTGTGTTGTTCTTTCTTGTGAAAATGGAGAACAAGATGACCTAGATTTGCAATCAAAGTCTTAGAATAACGCGATCTGCTTTTGTGATAATGAAAAATTAGGTCAAGTCTAAAGGGGTTCCCCTGAAAAGGGATGAAAGTAGAGTCGCACCAGTGTTATCGGTAGCATCATTGATAGCTCCTCAGCACTCAAATTAAGCATTAGCGAATTCATTTCATTGGTTTGGACGCTGTGAACTGATTGTATTACCAAAAGATGTGATGGGGTGATTGTTGTCCACCACATAATGATGTCACTGCAATGAAGTAACTTGATCTACAAAATAAATCAACTAGGAAACAGTCATATAACAGAAACAATAAACAAAGAGGTTTTTTATTTCGTTTTTTGAACAGAAAATGAACCAACAACATTTCTGCTTAGCAATATTTGTTTTTCATTTATTTTATTTTATTTCTTCATCTGTTTAGGTCACTGATCAAGTAAATATGTTTGCCAGTTCCAGCCTCTCATATCAAAGATTTGCTGCATTTTGAGTTCATGGAACATTTTATTGGTATTGACTATTTCTTTTAACTTTTAACACAACAGGAAGTAAGTCTGTACAACAACATTAGTTTAAAGGCTTCATTTAGTTGAATGAAAGATGACTATTAAATCCACTGATTGATGTTTAACAGTCATTCCACTGAATCAAGTCCTGGGTTTGGTGAAATCAGTGTGTCAATTTCTTTAAATTCAAATTGAAGATACCAGTACGTTTAATGTGGGGCCAAAAAATGATCACGGGTAACATATTAGCACCACTTTATGACACTTTACGTAGTAGTGTGATACAATTCTTTATAAGGGTTATAACATTTCCAAAGCCTTTGCTGAACACACTCGCATGCACACTCACATGCATACTCGCATGCATACTCACATGCACCCCTTTCTGCAATCATGACACAAAGTAGCCCCACATTAATACACTTCTCGGAGCAGATGCTTGTTTGCACTTCCTGGACGTAAAACTCCTTCCCAGCTGATGGCCGGGGGCTCGGGTTGCTAATGAATGAACTGCGAAGAGTCCCGTGAGTTTGTGTGGGTGTGTGTTTGACACTGCATGTGTTTAGAGCTGTTCTCTTATTTTTTGCAGTGCTATACGAGGCTTATGGGAACCCAGACGTTTTAGTTCTGATTCAGAAATGTGAGTTTCTTCGCTCTAAGCCACATGTTTGTAATTAGTTAACAAATCTAGGTTTCCCATTTTCCGTTCAACAGATGAAGAATTCAGAGTTGACTCATCCATCGTGAGGTGAAGCCGTTACTTAATGAACCCCCACTCATGGAAACAAGGTAAGGCATTGTACACTTGGCTCATTATATTGAGGTATTGGAGAGACATTATACATCAATTCAGTAATGTTCTATTTTTGTCGTTGTTTCACCTGAATATATGAAAATGGAAATGAAATGCGCATGTGACGCATATGATGTGAGGGTTGAGTGTTTATAAACTGCAAAGCACTGCTTAGGTCTTTTGTTATCGTATGTTAAGTGTAAAAGGACAGCCGTGTGTGGCTCCTTTTCATCTGTCTATACACAAGTTATATTTGCCACTTGAACATTATGATTTACTATTAGAAATAAAATGGAAAGCTTCCTAACCAGCTCCTGATGGGTTAAAATGTTTGAGAAAAAGCTTAGGACGTAATTAAGTTGAAGCCTTGAGTGTGCCTTGTTTTGATGATACTTAAGAGTAACAGATATTCTGGACATTAGGTAGCGTGATGTCTTAATTTGAGGTTAAAATACTTAAATTCCAACATTGGCTGTAACTAACAGGTGTTTTCATTGTTGATTTACAACAGAACAATATGTTTAGTCTGCTATTCGGAACAAAGCAACACATCCTCACATATTACAAACTACAACGGTGCGTTTTGCTTGATTGATGATTTCCTAGTCGTCATACTGTTTCATCAATAATAACCACAAGTCTAAGTATTTGCTACAATGCATGTTTAGCTGTTGACTTCTGCATGATGAACAATGTTTAACATAGGAGCAGTCAATAAAGTGTGATTCTGACCTTGACACACTAACCAGTAGACTATAATAAATATGGTGCAAAGTCTTCCTTGAAAGTACAACGCCATTACTCACATAAAGCAAAGTCAAGTAAAGGTCTCGGTTCATACTTGCTGTCAATTATAATTTATATACCAGCCAGCTGTTGGTCACCTATATATTTTGATCACAGGCTGTGTGTGACAGGGCTGCGTGTCTGTAGCCCTTCGTGATGCTTGTATTAAGCTGCCAGTTCTCCTTCTGAACTCCAATGACCTACTTGGCACCGGTATGAGGCCCCTGGCCGAGTTCCTTCTCCACTGGGACAGGAGGCCAGCAGCAGTGGAGGGGCCCCTGCCAACCACTGCTGCTAGCCCCTCAAACATTCCTGTCTGTGGGCTGTGGAGTGAACAAGCAAAACAAAGACCATTTTGTGCTGCTGGGCCTGTGGATGTGTGCTTTAAGAGGAAACGCAGCTGGCTGCCTCCAGTTCAGGGTTTGGTTGGTACCGCTGTGCCTCAGTATGGTGGGCCGTGTTGACAAGCTAGTTGTGATTTTATTTCTAAAGGCCAAGTGACCATGACATTATTAAAACCATCCTCGGTTGCATCTCATATCTTAATCACGAGGAAGCATATTTCTCTACCTTTTGAAACAGAAACAAAAGTCCTTTATTTGTCCTTCATTGGCGGAATGTACATTGTCAAAGCAAATGTGACACAAACAAACAAAACGATTTGATATATAGGCTGTGTTTAAAATATAGCAAACATTTTTAATCAGTTGTATTTGCCTTCAAATAATACCGAAAAAGCATTGACTTTTAGTCATTTCTTATTTAGTAGGTGTTTTGCAGAACATTTAGATTGAATATGCAGGATGTCATTTTAAACACTATCATATTCATGTTCTTTGCTGCCTGGATGTGCTCGTCTAGATCTGCTTCAGACAGGATGTGTGACTGAGTAATTATTCATTCATGTGTTTTTATTGATTGGTGTGACCTCCTCTTACCGGCTGTTAAAATATCATTATCCTTGATATTCCGGCACTTGTGGCTCTGCATATAATTGTCATAGATATATCCCAACCCACTCTTTCTGTATATCACCTGGGTTCCAAGTATGTTTTGTAAGAGACCGTATAGATGTCTGACGTTCCAGTGATTTTACATTTTAAACGGCCGACTGAAGTTACTTGTCTTTCTAGGAATGTTGGTTCACCCCTGGGATCTTTTAAAGCTTCACAAATCCCCTGCTCTTGGGTGTCAGGATGTGACGTAGATAAAGAAGAAACTCAAGGGTTGCTATGACACCAGAATTAACCTAACCATGTGCCCTACCAGACAGCTTCAGCATAAAAGTAAAGCTTGGTATAGAAGCGTAAGGGATGCATCCCCGTGTTTGAATTTCAGAGAGCTGTCAAAGTAAGCTGTTTGAGGTGTTATCCTGCAACCGCATTGACAACTGCTGGTCCAGAACATATGAACTAGTTTTGATGAACAGGTTTTATAACATGCAGTGGTATTATCCTGTGTTGTGAATGAGAAGAGATGGATACCTGGTGGATATTAAACATTTGGATCATCATCACAGGGTACATTTTACACGTCACCTTAATAAATGTCTGAGCCTACAGATTCACAAGATACATTCTTTTTTTAGCTCTGCTGTATTCACTCTTAGTTAACGTTGTCTCTTAATTCAATACTAGAAACACTCCCTGAGATTCTGCTTCACAATACAATAACGATCGGAGGGATTGGTTTACTGAAGCAATGCACAGGTGCCATTGTTTTACATGCACAGACTTCAAACTTTAGTCCAATAATTCTCAGTGTATGACGAAGAAAGTATGTGTGGAGGAATTCAGGAAGGCTATTTTAACTCCGCACAGTGAGGCCGGTTGCTATGGTGTTGCCCATTAACACTGTTGTTGTGCTGGCTGCTCAGTGCCGGGTGTGGAGGGGTGCAGCAGGGTGCGTGATGAGCAGCGCCAAAGATCCACTTAAGAGTGACTCATTTCCTCACAGCTCTGCTGCCCTACATCTCAGCATGTGTGCACACACCCACACACACATAATATCAACAGACCTTCAATGATACTGTGTAAGCATTAGGAAAATGATGAAATGATGCGAGTTATTTTAATTTGAATACGTCTGCCAGTCTATATGGTTCACATTGCTTTAAACTGCGATGTGGCTGTTTACATGTCTGTAACGCTGAGGCTCAGTGAACACCAGGAAGCCTTTGTATGTCATGTAAATAAATAAGGAAATATGATGACATATGATACCCAGACAGCGGGATGACATACTGCCGCCTCTTGAAGGTGCTTTCTGTGTAAATGTGTGGCTTTAAAGGATTTGATGTTGCCAGGGAGTGCAGTGTTATTAGTAAGAGCAGGAAGGTGTTGCCTGAGGTGCTGTGATTAAGATAGATCGGAGGAGGAAGAAAGTAGGTCATTGGGCCAGCAGGTCAGTGAAGCGAGGATGACATCACAGTTATACAACCTCTGCTCACCCAGTTACACAACAATCACTCTGCGCTACTGCTGCAGCTGCTGCTGACACGCTAGTGTCCACATTTCCCTTCCTTTTCTTTTGCCCTCATATCAGTCAGGACCAGTGTTTCTTTTTTTAGCCTTTTTACAGCCTGTTTACTAGCTAGCTTGACTTTTCAAGATGCAGAAATACTGAATCTCGTCACTCCCTTTACTATGTTGCCGTAAAGGTTAGTTGGTTGCTTGTTTTGACAAAAACAGACATCTCATATATGTCACTCATCCTTTGAATTTGTGTGAAAAGAATCTACGCAGCCAGAAGTAAAAATAACACTGCATAGCTGGGAGTCAACGGGCTGCAACAGGACCTACTCCTCCTCTTTCCGTCATTTTTTCCTTCACGTGTTTTAACATGAAGGTGTATATATTCACTGTGCTGACTGCTTACCTTGTTTTGATGAACCCGGCTGTAGGTTCATTTACTTTCTTTTTATAATAACAGTATACACGCTGAATGTTTTCATTTACACACTGATCCTGGTAAAAAAAAGTTATGAATTAAGATACGTGTTCACATGAAATGTATTTCATAGGCCAAATCATTCAATGACACATCAACAAAACATTTTGAAACATATTGTTTTGCTTCTAAAACTGAGACACTAAACTTTGGTGCTTTTCAATATATAAAAAAAGCACAACTCAAGAAAGAGTTCCACAGAAACAGAGTGTGTGTGGATTTGCCTGGTTTGGCAATTTGTTGGACCTTGAATGAGAATGTGTGATAATGCCAGCTATATCAATAACAGCAGGTGTGTTTTATGCTGTTTGGCTTAACCAGATACTGATAGTTATTAAACCTTAACTACAAATCCCTAAAACTGCAATAACGAAGGGAGGAAAAGGCCCTCGCACACAGGTTCTTACGGTAACTGGTTCATGAAATAAATACGTCAAATATTAATGCTAGAGATCCAGTGGGCATTTTAATCTGACACTCTATTGTAGGCCTACCTGCTCAGGAACGAGTCAGGAGAGAGGAAGAATATATATGCTGTCAGAGATGTGCTGAATCTATGACTGATGTGGTGCTTTTTTCCTTTTGGCTGATAAAAATAGGTGTTATTATGTATTTACTTCATCACGAGGCTGCATTACTTTTGCCTTTTAAACTGTCCTACACTGACCACATATGTTTTTTTAATTTTATTTCTTTTAGACTCAGATGTTGCTGCCATGTGCCAGTCTCACACCCAAAACAGAAGAAAAACTCAGACCTCTTTTCGACTGAATGCCCTCTGATCGTTGAAACTTTCAGTGACTCTCCTCCAAGACTCTCAGAGCTAAACCACCCCCCTTACCACAGTGTGTCCACCCACGCCCTTCCTTCATCTAGCAGCAACTTCCTCATCCTCTCACAGGACTGGCTGTACTGTCAGTAAGGTGAGATTATCACTTTAACAGTGTGACGTGACTACTGTTTTCAATCCCTGGGAAGAGGAAACTGGTGCAAGTTCTTACCATGTGCGGTTCTTTTCCCCTAAAGATTATTTCACAAATGTCTACCTCACGGTTAAAAAACCCCTGTCCAACACTGCGACCCTGAACAGGATACAAGATGACCTCGAGCATTGACCGGTAAGTAACGAGTGACCTGCATTTGGCTTGTTTTGAATTGTCTAAAGCACCTTTTTTATCTGATCAACTGTACAGAGCTGTGATGTAATGTACTATATGACAATTTAAGGCAATATCCTATCAAAATTGCCATTGGTTGATTTCTACTCAAATGTATAGTGGTCTCAGGAGCATTAGATTGTCACTTGGGGGGATACTGTGTCCAGTTTTCCTGCTCTAACATGAACATTAAGATTTAGCTGGGACTCTCTTATCACAGTGTTTAAATTAGATTATTAGAGAAGGAATAGTAGAAGATCCTCATCAACTGTTGGTGTCTTGCTCTGCAGGGATGACAGCAGTATCTTTGATGGGTTAATGGAAGAAGATGAAAAGGACAAAGCAAAACGGTACGATCCCTGCGGATTGTGTTCAGATCAAAAAAGCTTTGTTTTACTTTTTAAATCATGAATCTCAAATCATTAAAGTAGGGATACATCAGATGGCCCTATTTCCTAATATACTGTAGTTGTTGTAGTTAGGGTTTATTTGTCAAAATAGGTGCAGTTGTGGTTTTTCAGAACACTCACAATAATGTAGCATTGCTCATGTAGCTCTGACCAAACTACTGGTATCTATAAAGACAAATCACACTTTATTTTTTGTCTTTTTATTGCGTCGTTCACATTATGTCACAATTTCAAACAAATCTATCACAAGATACAAATGTAACAGACAAACAGAGCTTCCTGTGATCCATTTCAGACATCCCGAAAAGGACAATAAATAAAAAACTACCCAAGATATTACATTGTCATCCGGTCCAGCTTCCATATCCTAAGCAAAGGTTTCAAAAGGCTGCTTAAAATGATTAAATAAACCCTCTGACCGTACATCTAATCTTCTCCAGTTTAATATGGTACACCACATTAACACATTCTTATTCTAACCACAGTGTGTCCCGTAACAAGTCTGAGAAGAAACGCAGAGATCAGTTCAATGTCCTCATCAAAGAGCTGGGCACCATGTTGCCGGGCAACACCCGAAAGATGGACAAGTCCACTATTTTGCAAAATAGCATCGACTATCTGCACAAACACAAAGGTGAGGAACGCTCCTGCGGCCAGTGTGTGATCAAGAATCTTGAGTTGTGGATCACGGTCTTCAGCTGAACCTGTTTCATGTTTTATGTTCATCAGAAATCGCAGCTCAGTCAGAGTCAACGGAGATCCGACAGGACTGGAAGCCTCCTTTTCTCAGCAATGAAGAGTTCACTCAGCTGATGTTGGAGGTGAGCTAAAAAAAAAAGAGCTAAGGATATGACTGGGCGATATGGCCAAGTCTTATATCCCAATATTGGTCATTTCATGTATATACAGTATATATCACGGTATAGCAAGCTTATGGTAATTAAATATTGTTTCTTTATTGAAACCTATTTTCTACAATACTTTTTTAATTAACTACTTTATTTTTAATTTATAACTTGACTGCAAAATTAACATTTCAGGTTTAGGTGAAATAATAGAGGAAAATAAAAATATATTTATAGCTATACCCTGACTATGTTGACATAAATTGAGTCCAGTTTTAAAAGCCACAATCTTCAAATGATTTTCTAAGAAAATTGAGTTAATAGCACCTGTTGTTATCAATTAAGAAGACATTGTTGGGTAATGTGATATCTCTACATGAATATGATTTCATCATCATATCATTCCCTTTGTAAAATGATCACTTTTAATTATTGTCTATCTCTAACTAAACGTAGGATGCTGTCATTTTGCATTCCTTTTTCTAATTCAAGACTACATTTTGTTTCTGTCAGGCGTTGGATGGATTTTTTCTTGCAATTATGACTGATGGAAATATCATCTACGCCTCTGAGAGTGTGACGTCCCTACTTGAACACTTGCCTGTGAGTATAACGTAAATTAATAATAAAGTTCACTCAATATTACATTTTTAAGATATTTATAACAAAGCCAACTTGTCATTAGCGCCACCTGTGTGATACATTTGTTCTGTGTAAAGCAACTCCTTAATCATGATATTTGACATGTGTTACAGTCTGATCTTGTGGACCAGAACCTTCTGAACTTCCTGCCCATGGGGGAGCATTCAGATGTGTACAAGGCTCTGTCCTCTCATATCATGGAGGGAGAGACACTGACGCCTGAATATCTGAAAAGTACGTTGAATCTTTGACTTTGACTTTTGTATTATTTTGCTATTATATTATCCTACTGTATATCTAGTCATCCCAAGTGTCAGTTATTTTCTTCGATTCGTTGTTTCTAATACTGTGATGTTCTTTACCAGCAAAAAATCAGCTAGAATTCTGTTGCCACATGCTCCGAGGGACAATAGACCCCAAAGAGCCCCCTGTGTACGAATATGTCAAGTTCATCGGAAACTTCAAGTCCCTGAATAATGGTAGGTTACACTTCAATTATTTTCTGAGCTCGGGGCTGTGTTTTCCTAGTTGTAAAGTTTCTGTTATTGTATCTGTCCCCAGTGCCTAACTGTACCAGAAACGGTTTTGAAGGAGTGATCCAGCGGTCGCTTCACTCTGCTTATGAAGATGGAGTGTGTCTAATAGCAACTGTGAAGCTTGCCAAACCACAGTTCATCAAGGTAATAATCACAAGCCGTTGTTTCACTTGACACACATTCAGTTAAGCACTTCAGGGTGTGGAAAAACACTTTTGATTAGAAGAGAAACCAAAAGTAATGCTTACCCAGTCGCTCCATGCAAACACATCCTCCTGTAAACCATTATAGGCAGTCCCATGTTGACTCTGTTTTACTTAGTTTGAAAAACACTTTATCTTTTTGTCTCTTTCTCGTTGTGTTTTGTTCAACCGAGTTAAAGAGCTGCTCTGGATTTCCCGTTTACTAGTTGGAAATTAAGTGACATTGAATTTGAAATAAAGATTAAACAATACCCAAAAGTGTTATGGAGTAAAGGAGTTGGCACTGAAATTAAGGCAGTGGTACCTGTATGAAATAAATGTTGGAAATTCCTTAAAACTTTTAAAAAAGTAATTCTGGTTAACAATAAACACTGCACTCTTAGGAGAATGTGAATGCTTATATCAACCTCCTTAGACTCACATTATTTCCTGCAGATTATTTCTGTGCAGCTTAAAATGGTGAGAAGTATTTATATGTATTTTTTTAGATACATGTTAATGATGTTAAACCTAAATTCCTCACAGGAGATGTGCACTGTAGAGGAGCCCAATGAGGAATTCACCTCCAGACATAGTTTAGAGTGGAAATTTCTCTTCTTGGATCACAGGTACAGTTTTTAAACAGTGTCTTTGTTCCACTTTGCTTTTCACTGTGTTTTGCTGTTAGAAAAAACCTACAACAAATCTCTGATAAACTCATTGTGTGACAGCTTATATTAAATGTATATGCTGATGTCAATAAGCAACATACATTCTGTGTTGAGATTGTTTCCTTTGTAGTGTAGCACCAATATAGTTTGTAACCCCCTATTATTTTAATTCAAAATGTCAATTTTCTGGTGCTTTTTTTTAATTAGGCAAATATTCATCGCAAAACATTGTCTGTGTTTGTCCAGAGCGCCACCCATTATAGGTTACCTCCCATTTGAGGTGCTGGGTACATCAGGATATGACTACTACCATGTAGATGACCTGGAGACGCTGGCCAAATGCCACGAACATTGTGAGTACAGCTTTCTCAGACAAAATTTTAAAAAGTTCCTAAACTCTTTTTGAGTTTTTAATCAAGCGCCCTCTCTTTGTGTGTCTGTAGTAATGCAATATGGCAAAGGAAAGTCCTGCTACTATAGATTCCTCACCAAAGGGCAGCAGTGGATTTGGCTTCAGACCCACTACTACATCACCTACCACCAGTGGAACTCCAGACCAGAGTTTATTGTATGCACACACACTGTTGTAAGGTACGTCAAAGATTTACCCTGAGATTTCTACATTCCTAGAGGCAAAAGGAGAAAAATTTGTTTGTATGTGTAGTTTATTCACTGCCTTATTCTACAGTTACGCTGAAGTAAGAGCAGAGCAGCGCAGGGAGCTTGGAATCGAAGAATTACAACCTGAGATCACACCAGACAAGGTGAGACTTCTGTTCAACAGTGTTTTTATAATTATTTGTTACATTATGGATCAGTAATTTGTGACAATGATTTGTATGGAGACCCAGATCTGACTTTTTCCCACGCCTCACAGCAGTCCCAGGACTCAGAGTCAGAGTCCCAGCTCAACACATCCAGCCTGAAGGAGGCTCTGGATCGCTTCAACCACAGCCGGTCACCTTCAGCCTCATCTCGCAGCTCACGCAAATCGTCGCACACCGCTGTGTCAGACCCAGCCTGTAAGCACACTCAACTATCTCTGTGACTGAAACTATTTTATACTAGGTGGTCTATTCTTTTTTTGATCTGAGCATCATGTTTATGTTCCCCTCTCAGCGGCGCAGATTAAGCTTCAGGGAGACAGGAGCACACCAGGTCGCCAGTCTGTGTCTGCTGTGGAGATGACCTCACAGCGAAGATCATCCATCAGCAGTCAGGTCGGTGGAGAACAGAGTCTGGTGTAAAAGGGCTTTAATTGGGGGACATTTAGGGGGATTTCAAATGCTTTATTTTGAAATGTTTTTCATTCCTCTTTGTCGGGGGCTAATGTTGTTCTGTATGTTATTTCAGCAGTCAATGACCTCCCAAACTACAGGACAGAACATGGCAACATCTGTGGTTTCACAACAACAACAGCAACAACAACAGCAGCAGCAGCAGCAACAGCCTCAACAGCAACAAGTTCAGATCAGTGGGCAGGTGAGATAGTTAACTCAATTGTTTCAAAGCTTAATTCAGAACTATTCGGCGGTGCCCGTTAGCCAGCTTTTCCAGCACCTTTTGATAGCATGCTTTGGTTTTATTAATAAAACACCAGCTCCCTGATTAATAGGTATAGTCATTGATAAGATTATTAATTGATCATTCAGATCAACAATTGAGTTTCTTCTTAATAATTGTATTCATATTCACATAGTTGCCACCTAAATGTGATTTATAAAACAATCAAAAACTTCAGGCACTAAAGTGACATTTTGGTGCCATTGAATTACTGTTTAAAATTGCTCCTCTTATGCTAGGCCAGATATAGATTACATTTAAATCCCCTCAGCAGTTATGATTTAACCTCCCTCTGTGTCCCATTTCATTATTCTTCGGCAGGCAATGGTTCAGTTTTCCAGCCAGCTAGAAGTCATGCATAACCTGAAAGAGCAGCTGGAGCAGAGGACCAGGCTGATCGAGGCCAACATTCAGCGGCAGCAGGACGAGCTGAGGCAGATCCAGGACGAGCTGCAGAGAGTGCAGGGACAGAACCTGCAGGTGAGACCGAAGAGAAGTGTTGTTGTTTATTTTCAGTTTCGGTGGATGATTTTGCCGACTTTTCTAGAATCGTTTCCGCATGTTTCAGATGTTCTTGCCAAAAGGAGCCGGCGGACTGAATCTCAGCACTGTTCAGATGGCCCAGGGGAACGCTGTGCAGCAGGGGGGGGCTCTCAGCATGCAAGGCCAGGTGGTGTCTGCAGGACTTTTACAGAACAGCATTCAGCCACAACATGCTGTCCAGCCCCAGCAACAAACGCTGCTACGGGAACAGAGCACAGCACTCTCACAGGTCTGACAAACCAAACCGGTTGCCCTGAGTTGTCTATCGAAAACATCGAACACAGCCACATCTCAGTCTTGTTCTGTGTATTTCAGCGGTTGTCTCTCATTTTGCAGCCTCAACAGAATTCCCTGCCTGCGGCTCTTTACAACACAATGATGATCCCTCAGCAGAGCCAGGCTAACATGGTCCAGATTGCCACCAGCCTGGCTCAGAATAGTGGACACAACACTCCTGCTGTGGCCACATTTGCACAGGACCGTTCAACTCAAATTAGGTTTGCACCCTTGTTTAAAATCTGTTCCCATTGCTGTCTTGGTTTGGCATTTCATACATGTATCTTCACACAAAGTGAGCTTGTTATCAAGTACTGTAAGGTCCTTGATTGCACCGCCATGCTGCATACCACTTTAATTTTATGAAGTACAAGCGTTCTCCTGACTGTATTTCCATGTGATTCTGTGAACTTTTTTGGCCAACTTCCTGCCCCTCCCAGGTTTCCTGCAAGTCCTCAGCTGCTCACCAAGCTAATGGCAGGGCAGATGGCATGTGGGGCCGTCATGGTCCCTACAACCATGTTCATGGGCCAAGTGGTGACTGCCTTCGCTCCACAGCAGGGCCAAACCCAAACAATCAGCATTTCCCAGCAGCCATCACAGCAGCATCAGCAGCAGGAGCAGCAGGTACAGCAGCAGTCACAGCAGCAGTCACAGGTCACAGCCATGCAGCTAGGGCAGGCTCCACTGGCCCAGCAGCAAACACAGTTCCTTCAGGTAACGCTCAGGGGGAAATGAACATGAACTAACTTTGCACATTAATGGTTCCAAATGACATACCTTGTTGGTATGTTTTAATTTATTTATACATGTGGTGATGACTACAGGTTAATTTCCATCCAATTAACCAGCTTATCCCATTTTTCCACACAAGGCTTCTCGGCTTCTTCATGGAAACCAGTCCACCCAGTTGATCCTGCAGGCAGCGTTCCCTCTCCAGCAGCAGGGTTCCTTCACTGCCACACCACAACAACAACAACAACAACAACAGCAGCAACAGTTACAACAACAACAGCAGTTACAACAACAGCATCATCATCATCATCAACAACAACATCAACAACAGAAGCAGCTACAACAGCATAAACAGCAACTCCATCAGCAGCAGCAGCAGCAGCAGCTCGCCCCTCACCGGGCGGACAGTCTCTCTGATCGCTCCGCAACGCAGCAACAGTAGCTGGGGGTCAGCCAATCAGAAGTGGACTGAGTCAAACCCAAGTGTGGGTGTCTTTGTGAGGGGGTGTAAAGAGAAGTCCTGCTGAGAGTGCAGCACTAAGACCACGCCTCAGGCTGAGGAGTGAGGGGATGGGCAGCGGTGGCTTCCCCCCCCTTACAAAGATCTGTTGCTGTCTGCACTTAACTCCTGAGCTCAAAGTGCTGCAGAGGACCGGTCCTGGGCCCGCTGTGGCTCTGGCTCTGGGACAAAGGCCTTTCTCAAAGAAAACAGGGAGCCTACAGACCTTTTAAAATGGACTCCCCCTCACACCCTCCCCTGGCCCTCTCCCTGTGTGTTCAGTGTGTGTGTGTCACCCTCACAGGATTGTTTTATGCAGAGCTCTCCGGTTAATTGAGGTAATGCAGAGAAGCTTCTATCGAGCTTGAAGGACCCCTGCAGCACGGCCAGAGGCTGCTTTGCTTTGGATGTTTTCTCCTTTTCTTGTTGGAAATAATTATGTCAGAAAATATTTTTTAAATGTTGTGTACATTGAACTTTTACTGTACAGAACACCAGGTGTAATATATAATGTAAATATATTGAAAAAGAAAGAACTAATATTTTATATGATGCATGAAATGAAACGTGTAGTTATTTTGAAGCTTTGAATATGCTTTTTTTCTAGAGCTCTATGAAAAAAAGATCTTAAAGTGCTCAGTGGCTGATATTCTCACAGACCCTCCCCCCCTTCTCCTAGGGGAAATGTTTGTGTGCCGATGCTGCTTGTGGTGTCACAGTTTGTTTAGTCCTTGAACCATATTTTCACAGATTTCATAAAATTGTCAAATATTGGAGGAATATTTTAAAGTATTTTAAAAAGGTTTTTAAGATGTGCTTCAAGCCTGCACACTGAATACTAAATTCTACTTAAATGTTGTGAAATAACTCAAACCTACAAAGGTTAGGCTAAATGTTAGCAAACAGTAATACTGAACAATACTTATTTTCTTATTTATTCGCCTTTAGCACTTCTGCTGAGAACCCTCCTTTTCAGAGTTATACATAATGTACTTATAGATTTATTCAATATCTAGATTATTACCCCTTCAAATATATTTCAATGTGAAAGTCAGACCTGGTAACCTGTGGCTGACATTCTCACACTAAGCTTGAGTGAAATTATTTGTGTTAGCACGGCGCTGATCAAACAGTGTTGTAATTGGCAGTCTGATCATCCATCCAGTCTTAAGCCCCTTATCTGGGTCAGCAGAGTGAGGAGAGCAGCCTAGACTCATAGGCTCCCTCATCCAGTCGGTCCGGTGTGAGCTGCAGGAATCACAAACCCCTTAACTAGCTCTCGGTGAAGTAGTAGCAGCAGCAGCAGCAGCAGCAGCAAAAAGGTCCCCTAATATCTGTGAACTCCTTGCTCATCAGGAAAAGAGAGGCCAGCCCCCACCTCCATTAGACTCCATATAGTGTCTGCAAAGTAGCTTCTAACCAGCTTTAAGTGGTTGGAATACAATCGGTCTCATGAGAGCTTAGCTTTTATGTTCTCAGTCAGGCTTTGATTTGAGAAAGCAGATTCAACTTCAGCTAATTAAACTTGTCGTAATGCTCTACATGTTTACTCACCCTCCCCTAAAACCGCAATCACTGTTTTTATTAGCTACTTGGCGGCAGTGATGCCAGCTGTGAACCCAACACTGCCATAATACAGTCAACTTTTTTGCAAACAGTTGCCTGTTTTGCGTAGGTGGTTTCTTCTTTTCTACTTTATTGTGTACCATTTGAAAATGCCGACCAGCATGTAAGCAGGCCGGCCTGGCAGCCTCCTCACCATCTGACCGAAACCACCGTCAGATGGCTGAGAGTAACAAAGGGCCACTGGTCCGGTGAAATATAAAGTTTGTCTTGAACCTTTGGCCCAAGTTGTCTGGTTATACCATGTGTGCTTACAGCATGCATGTAATGAAGTTTGAATATGGTGTTCATAATGATTAAACGAGTTTAGCAAAGAAGACCAATAACTTGAGTTCATCTCATGTAACAACATCTGTTTCTACTGCTACATGCCCTGAAGCCCCGCTCAGTTTGTTTGAACATGTAGAACATTTATTTTAACCCAAACTATGACCTTAACATTATGATGTTTTAGTTTAACTCCAAAGTTGTCATCTGTTTCAAATGTTTAGCGAGTGGGTTTCGCATTATTAGGTTATTGCTGTCCTTGTGTATTTAGTTTGAATCACTCATTTCCAAATACATTTGGCTTCAATATATTTATGTAATTGTTTTAAAAAAAAAAGATATTTTCATGTTGCCTCTTTTGGTTATAGATGTTTCAGATCTAGCTGTATTTAATGAAGCAGGCCCATGTTTAGTGTGTAATTGATCTCGGACTTCATTATAGTCATCGACATCATGTCAATATTGCATCAAAACACTTATACGCACCTTTTCAAAATGCATTTAAAAACTCTAAGGGACTGTACAAAAAAACATTGTAATGAGGAGTTTGTTTTTTTGAAAGAGCAGGACCCCTCCAAGGTCATCTAAATATCTGATTTTTATTTATTTTTTAAATGTATGATCCGTGGCACCCCATCACAAGGCAACTATTTTGATGGGGAAAACCATGAAATTAAAAAACCTTAACCGTGGAAAAATGAAAAGCCCTCCTTTCAGAAACAAAGAAATAATTCATAACCTACCTCCCTTTTCTGAACCTACCTCCTGCTAATAACTCCCAAACAGTCCCGAACCTAAAACAATAGCTAGAGTATAAGTCGACCTTTAGAGACCTTTACACTCCTCTTCTTGAAAACCACGTGTGCTCCTGCAACACATCAGGATATAAAAAAGACACGCAACCGTTCAGGACCCTGTACAGTGAAACTGTCCCTGTCTCCCATGCAAACAGCACTCTGGAGGCGTGGTATAGGTGGGGAAGTACACTACAAGAATGTAACCAAACATCATGTACACAAGTATTTTGCACGTGTGGCAGTGAGAGACTTTGCACAATGTATGATGAGACATGCAGTAAAAAAGAGATCTACATTATTTTTCTATTACCGGGATAGACCTCAGTGAGCTTGCATAGACACATGACATTAAAGAAGGTAACGGCACAGCTTTCAAATGTGCAAGCATGAAGGATCTAAACGAACTGTGACATAAACACCAAGACTGTTGAGCTCCTTTCCCCCAAGAAAGGGCTGGTTACTAGTGAGTTGATGGTTATGCAAAGACTTTGTTTCAAATTGAAAGGTCGTTTTGAGTCTTTACCAGCCTATCAAGTGGTTTTCCGTGATGCAGGAAATGGTTGAAATTGACCCAAGCTTTTTAAAAGAGAAGTTATTAGTCGGTCATTGCCAAGCTAAAAAACACCTGATGGAATAATGTTGTTGTCTGAAGACAGGGGATGCCTAAATGAAATTGAAATTTTAGTTTGATGTCGTTTGAATTTCTATTGGTGTCTGTCCCCCCCCCTCCTCCCTTCTCAGTTCATATTTGTGTATTGTCTGGCTCATGAAATCCTCCTGCAGTAAAAACGACTGCAAGGAACACTGAATCACATTCCAGGTCACACCTGATGTCAGAGCAGGTGTTAAGACTCCTTTCCGGTGTGGCCTAGGAATCAAAATGCAGCATTTCAGCCCCGCTAGCATGCCCAGGTAGAGTTTGAAATGTTTGTACCATTTATTATATTCAGTGGATGTACTGTATGAAAACCAAACCTATTTTTCCATCATAACCATTACAAGAAACTTTCAGTAACCATACCTACTTATGCTACACTGTAGATTTAACCCCTGCACTGTTTACAGGTTCAGTTTATGCTCATGCTCAGGTGGAGTATAAATGTTGCACTCTTGCCATCACTACTGCCACCTGCTGGTCAGTTTCAGGTAATTTTTAGGCTTCAGTTTAAAGCTCTTCCACGGGAAACAAACTACCCTCAGAAAGGATCTGAAATAACTTTTCCTTCCTTCACTGCATTGCAAATCATGAATTATTGCTAAACGTTAAACACGTTTGTACCTTGCATTTATTTCATGAGCCAAACAGATCATAAATGAAAACAAAACTGTAAGGCAAAAGTGTCAATCGATTGCTCCCCATTCAATTTGAGAATAAAATTGTAATGCAGTCTGTTGATTTGTTTATTATTTGTGTTTCTAGGTTTGTCCACTCAGCTCTAGACAGAACACACGACTGGGTAGGAAGTCAGACAACACATGAAATATTTTTATTGAGCAATTGAGATATATAGGCATTACAACCAACCTGTATCACAAACAGAAGTATTTCACAGCTGGGCACAGCCTGTCAAATATTGACAATGCAGCTTCTGCCTTTTAAAAAAATATTTCCATTCCTTGTTTATGGTTACCTCTCCCGTCCTTTCTGCTGCTACAGTACATGAACATGAAGCTAAATAAATAGATACCACTTTAAATAAAAGGTGAAATGTGTTCAGGTGTCGCTGTAGCTACAACACAGCTGCTTATGGCTAAAGGAGTGACTTATAATGGACGTTTCTAGTTGGATACATTTCCGTCCTTTATTCAGTACCTGATGATATCATTTATTTAGTGATTCGGGGCAGCAACGGTAGAGGCAGCGAGGTTCGTATTTAATGGCTTTAATCTCTGAGGAAGTGTGAACGTGTGTGGGGGAGTGTGAGGCGAGTACTGGCCTTTCTTCAACCAGTTTTGTTCAATATCAGCTCCCAAAACCAAAAGCAGGAAATGTTGAAGTGCCCCGATCCATATGTCCAATTTGTGATTATTGTTTTGAACACATTAGCAATCTTAAGCTGTGATGTAGCTCCAAACCAACGTAGGTTAAGCCACACCTGGACACAGGTTTCTAGTGGTTCATGTCTCCTTCTCTTTAAAAGACTGCTTTTATTTTTGAAACAGACGATAAACCAAGAGGAATTCTTGGATGAAGCCTGATATAAAATCTCTGGGAAATTACAATGTAATGTCTCACTTATGTGGAAGATCAGATGCATCACCCAAAGAGGAAGATGGAAGGACTCCTCTAAGAGTGAACTGGCAGCTCCTGGGCTCATGACAAAATAACATTTAAAAACAAAGAGAAAAAAAAAGCAAATATTTTTAAATGGACTAAGTGTCTAATTGACGGCTTAGCGTTGAGGGAAGTACTGCATGTAGGGCTCTGTCGGGGGGGGGTTGTAATCAGTAACAATCCAGCCTTCCTTCGCTCACACACCTTGTGATGAGAGTACAGCTCTTTCTGAGAGCCACAGTCAAGTCCCATACTCTTAACTAGCCTCTGTATTTCCATGTTTTTCTCCCATCAAGATGTACAAGTCAGACTTCCAGAAAAAGATCCATGGTTTTCTTTTCTACGTTTAATATCAAACTTCTGTACATTGCTTGGATAACACCTCCAACAAGGCTTTAAGGTGCATTGACTCTTAAGACTTTTGGGAAATGGTACAAAGTGAAGTCTTTACCCCCCAGAGTTACAGACGGTGGTGGAACAGAGGCTAGCTAGGAGATGAACACAGGACTGTCTGTTTAGCCCGCCACTGTCTGTTGGACACACACAGAGTCAAAACTACAGTCTCTCTACAGCAACTTAACCAAATTCGACACATATGTACAGAGAAAAAAAAACCTGAAAGTCTCTCTTCAAATTAAAATCCAGCATCTGGCTTGATGAACAGGGCCGAGAAGGCGAAGGCCAGAAAAACTATCCCGCCGATGATTGTCACTACGGAAGCAAAACGAGAAACAAATCATTTAATTATGGGGTTAAAATATGAGGACAATTAACCAACCTGTGTGTACTTTGTTCAACAGATGGTTTTAGGAACACATTTAATTATGAGATAGGTAAAATAGTCTTAATCTGATCCACAAAATGGACATTTTTTGCATTTTTCTATACATTACAATTGATCCGACTTAAAATTAGATTTCTGAACAACATCAATATATACTTTATGCGTATCCATGCTGCTCCAAACAGTTTCAGGAATCGCTCAGCTGGTTTTGGTGCTCTCAAGGGTAATGATAATAACTAATGTTTGAGCTGCTCTGGTCGCTCTGTTGCTAAGGTACACTGACCGGGTCAAGTTATGCAAACACTAATGGATAGATAATAATTTGCCCCACGGAACAGAGAGCATGAAAGCACAGGCATTAGTGTCATTAACGCTGAATCATACAAAATAATAACCTTTTTAACTGTCAAGGTGTATTTCCCTTACTCACAAATTAGCAGTAGGGACAATTTACAAATGTAGAATGAGATTCACTGTGTTTTAAAGTCTCACTTCTTTAACATTTATAATGAGCGTAGAGTACAATTTAATAAATGGACTGCTAACGTGAAAATGAACCAGTCTGCTTTTAAGAAAAAAAAGGACTTCCTCACCTGTTCTGACAGATATTTTCTGGGCGATCATTCTCCCTCCTACCACAGCCAGTCCTGTACACATACAGTGTCCAAGTGTACCGCCCACGGCGACTCCAAATGGATCCTGGGATTTTAAAACAACAAGTCTATTTCACACTGAAGCAAATTATACATTGCATTTCATATTTACTAATCAGTTTTCAACACAGAGGGGCGTTTATTGTTTGTGGTATGGCTCATAAAAGATAAAGAACGGTTTGTCTTACACTACAGCCACCAAGGGGAAACTTAGACAAACAACATACTGTAAGACATACGATTAAAAAGGTACTGAAGACACATGCTTTGGTCTTAAATTTAATTTAACCAACCTCTCGCGCAGCTAGGATAATGGTGGTCAGCTGCGAGCGGTCCCCCCACTCTGCCAGGAAGGTCAGGGTGAGGGCCTGGATGAAGATGGGTGAGATGATGCTGTGCCAGTTTCCCTGAGGCATGGCGGTCCCTGTCCCAGCCTCCACATCTGCCGTCCCATTTACCAGCTTGGCACGCTGGAGCTGCAACACAACACAATGCTGAATAACAATCCTATTTACATATTGAAATATGGGAGTATTTTTAGAACCTTATAATGCTTCACTCCTTTACACAGTGCCTACCACGAGCGCAGGGATACATACAGTGGTATGCAAAAGTTTGGGCACCCCTTAGGAAAACCACTGCATCAGTTTGTCACTTGCTGAGCTTTTGAAGCAGCAACTTCATTTTAACATATGTTATACCTTATGGTAACAGAAACATCTCAGTAGTGAAATAACTTTTATTGGTCAAACAGAAACATGTTTATGTGCATTCAAACAAAAATAGGCATGTGCATAAATTTGGGCACCCCTAAGAAATAATTCCATTAATATTTAGTATTGCCTCCTTTTGCTGCAATAACGGCCTGTAGACGCCTCCTGTAGCCACAGACAAGTCCCTTAAGCCTGGCAGGTGGTATTTTGGCCCATTCTTCCACACAAAACGTCTCCAGTTCAGTCAGGTTTCTTGGCCTCCGTGCATGGACAGCCTTCTTCAAATAAATCCATACATTTTCAATGATGTTAAGGTCTGGGGACTGGGATGGCCATTCCAGAACATTGTACCTGTGCTTCTGCATGAATTCCTTGGTGGATTTTGATCGGTGCTTAGGATCATTGTCCTGCTGAAAAATCCAACCCCGGCGTAGCTTCAACTTTGTGACTGACTCTAGAACATTCTTGTCAAGAATCTCCTGGTACTGTAAGGAATTCATGTGGCCCTCAACTTTAACAAGTTTTCCAGTACCTGTGCTAGCCACACAGCCCCATAACATGATAGATCCTCCACCAAATTTTACAGTGGGCAACAAGTTCTTTTCATTGAATGCAGTGTGTTTTTTTCGCCATGCATACCTGTTCATGTTATGACCAAATAACTCAATCTTGGTCTCATCTGACCACAGTATTTTGTTCCAAAATGCTTCTGGCTTGTCCAGATGTGCTTTTGCATACCTCATGCGACTCTTCTTGTGATTAACACTCAGGAAAGGCTTTTTGCACATCACCCTTCCAATGAGCTCTTCCTGGTGCAAAGTACGCTGGATTGTGGAACGGTGAACAACTACACCATCAGCAGCCAGATGTTGTTGTAGTTCTCTGGAGGTGGTCTGTGGCTTCTCTGTGACCATTTTCACCATCCTTCGCCTGTGCCTTTCCCCTATTTTTGTCGGCCTACCACATCTTTCCTTCACACGGACTGTTCCTGTGGCCTTCCATTTCACAACTACGTTTCTGACTGTGGAGACAGACAGTTTAAACCTGTCAGATAATTTTTTGTACCCTTCTCCTAATTTATAATGTTGGATTATCTTAGCTTTCAGGTCAGTGGAGAGTTGTTTTGAGGTCCCCATCTTGCCACTCCCTAAGAAAGAACCTAGGCCAGGCACAGCCAGCTATTACCTATGTTAAATAGCCTTTTTCATGATTGGTTCCACCTGTCTTTGTAATTGAAGGTCTAATGAGCTAATCAAAGCAATTTTGTGCAGCAACCTGTCAGCTATAAATCCGTACAGGTGTTGAAATGAATGCTATTTATAAGGGTGCCCAAACTTTTGCACATCCCATTTTTTGCATTTTATTTTATTATAATAAAACTATGTAATGCTACCCTAAGAATTTTGGTCTGGAAAACACTAAAACGTCTACATCTTTGTAGGAAAACAAATGTTGTTGCTGTGATCTTCTATTATAAAGGAAAAGCAAATTGTCATGAAATCTCAGAGGGGTGCCCAAACTTTTGCATACCACTGTATCAGGATTTAGGTACTTTAAAGGAATTATTTTATATTTGACTAGGGGTTTTAACAATGGCACTTTTACAGTACTATTTCAGGTTAGTAAAAGATGTTGCCATCTATAACAGGTAGGAATACAAAGATATTAAGAAGCATTTATGAAAAATGTGTATTTCAGCACATGAGATGAAAAGGCATATCCATATGGAAAACATTACCATTACCTATGGATTCGATTAGATTTACTTTATTGATTGGTAAGAGTCTCTTTTAGGTCTTAGTGTAAAACCTTGTCTCACCTCTTCATCCTTCTTCTTGATCTCTGCCTGAACCTCCTCCAGCTCCTCCTGGCCTTCATCTGGACTCATCTTGAGCCCCTCCCGCAGCATGCGTACACCAAAGATGGCGAACAGAGCGGTGGACACATAGTAAGTGTAGATTCTCGGGATGATGGTAGTGGCATAGCCAAATAGCACTGGGGGAGAAAAATACAACAATTACTTCATTATTACTCAGCAAAAGATAAAGGAATTTCAGTTAAATGCAAGACCAAAATATGCACTTTTACTGACCGGAAAGACAGGTCATCAGCCCCAAGGCCAGCATGGCACCTGCCAACACGGTGAGGCGGTTGTAACGCATGGCCATGATGGCTGCAATGAAAAATGTTTTGTCTCCCAACTCAGAGACGATGATGACAGAGATAGAGGCCACGAAGGCATGGATGAAACCCAGGTTCCCTTTGTTGGAGCCATCTTCAGAAACTGCTGGGCCTATTGGATGGGGACTTGTTTTCTGCAAAGAGAAGCAGTAGATTAGTGTGAGTAACACACACAGACAGACAGCTAAAGTTGAGTGGATTTGTGAAGCGTCTGGCTCAAACCCACACAGGATGTGATTTGCATGTTACAACATGCTATGTGTCAACATTCAGATTCACTTTTGTTGAGACGCTTTAGAAGCTCACATGCTCCTGTTTAAATAATGTCCACTATATAAACAGGAGCATGGGACTTTATTATAAAGCTTTATTGTGCATATGCCAATAAAGCCTTAGAGTTTCCTAATCTTGAGTGGACATGAACAGTAGTAACATTGACATCTGAACATCTTATATTAATAGTTTTATCTGTACCTCAGTTTCTAAATATTTTTGGTCCATCCTTACCTATTTTACTGTATTGTGTTTTGTCGTCCTTGTGTTTGGTTTTCAAAGATTGTGTTGGTGGGCTTTCTATGATGATCAACCCTTCATTTGTTATCTTATCTAACATTTGCTTTGCTTCCCATTATCTAAAATGGAAAGACCAACTTTGCCTACTTGAGAGACACCCGGAACACAATGTGGCAGCAGGTATCTCAGTTAGCATGTGTTGGCTAGCTCGGGGAAGCTAACAAGCAGCAGGGCAGCAACCGGCGTCCTACCGATACTAATAAAGGGTTTGATCGGTAAAAGAAATGGGGCAAAACCCTTTACCTCTTGTGGGGGTAGCTCTTGGACAGGTTTGTGCTCCTCTGGAACGGCAGAAACTCCGACCGACAACAACAACACGGCGGCGGATAGCAGAAACCAGAAGCGCATCACATTTCTATCAGCCCGTCGGTGTTCTCCGCCGACCAAGAGAGGCATTCTGGCGTCCAAAATACTGACCAGAGACAAGTTTGTGCTTTATTTTGTCGTCCGTGGATCACTTAATGTCATTGGCAACAACCCTGGCTAACTTCATATTAACCACCTAGCTATACAATACAAGGAACTATTCGGTAATACACGTCACGATCACAGAGAATATATGTGAATCTTGCTACCGCGTTTTCGAGCACACAACGAGCGATGATTGGACTGTTATACGAGTGACGTAACATTGTAGGCTGACGAACACACAGGGCAGCTCCGTGATTGGACAGTGTCCATGTCGGTAAGATTTCATGCTGAATGTACATTCAGTGCTTAAAAAGAGGAACAAAGCATCAAGTTATCATGAGCATATGTTTATCACTACAAGTCATAAAATAAATGTCTTGAGCTTTTAACAGTTCATTAACATTTTTAATTCAAATGTATTAACTATTCATATATATATATACCTGCTGAGTGCTGACATGGATTGAATTAATTTAACAGTACATAGATGTAGCTATATTTGTGTTTTAATGTTTCAGTGGTACCTTTGTCATCCTTATTTCAACTGTTTGTTTATATTCTGTCCATGTACATCAAGAGCGACTAAAACCACAATCAAATCCGTGTATGTGTTCACTTAGCGTACTTGGCTAATAAAGTTGAATATGCATGATACAAGAAAACGTTGACAACTTTCCAAGTCTAAATAATCTGTAGTGACTATTTTAATATACATATTTCAATAAAAAATTATGCATAGGCTATGTACACATTTACAATTAAAGTCCCCATGAACACTTGTTCAAACAAAGGTTCATTTACATCAAACGCTTACATTGCAATGAATGTAATTACGATTCAAATTATGAGTTGTCTGCAGCAGTACCATGCCTCACATTCACACTTGACAGCACCAGTCAACTTCATTTATTGTTCTCGTGTTGGCTGAGGGAGGTGAGTTTCACTCCCACACCTTCAGATCTTCAATGTCTCAGATATTTCTCTAGCATTTAACAATTCCAAAAAAAAGGAAAGCAAGAAAGATCACACCATTGAAAAAATCTTCACAGCACAAAAGGTATAAATGCTTTTCTATGCTTTGGGTATGAATCATATTTGCTAATATAATGTTCATGACAAAGCTGTGCTGCTAGTGCTTGATTGAAAAGCACATACAGGACAACAAGCCACCACGTAAGAGACAGGCCTCCGAAAACCAAGCTCAGAGAGAAGTAGATCAACAGCTCAGCAAAGTAATGCGGACAAGACACCAGCTCGAACCAGCCTCCCTCTGGGACTCTGTGAGCCAGCGTCTCCACCGTTCCTGAAATACACCACAAAAGACAACAAACAAATACGTTAGTCCCCCATGTACCTGATAGATCAGGGGTTTATGGTACTACTCACATTTTGACAATATGCATATAAAATGTTCACCGTTTCCTCGTTTAAAAAAACTGTAGGTCTTTGCAATATTTTTTGTTTTAGCATTCCTTTCTGAAGGAAGTTAGCAGTGGTTGGCTTTAAGGTAGCAAAATTACTGACAAAATCTGATTGTTTTTGGTGGAATAGGAAAACTCCAGAAGAATAGTACATCATTCTTTGTGAAAGGCTCAAAACACCAAGAAAAGGTTTTAAAAAAAGAAAGAAGCATACCTGACTTTCCAGTGCGAAGCCCCACCAGCAGGACCATGGACTGATGTTGCATCAGAGAAGCCCAAATGAAAAGTACACTACCAACCACATGAAACCAGTCAAGCTGAGAGAGGAGGGATCCAGTCCCTTAAAAACAACATCACAAAAATCAATATCATCATTCAAAAGTATTGGTTAATTAGTTGACAGCACAATTGTTGTTGTTGTATTTAGTTGTGTTATGCCTGGCCCCATTAACTAATGAACTAAAATACCACATTACATTATCAGTGAATAGCAGATGTAGGGAGCACTGATTTCAGTTTTACCATTTCCCAGGTGATCCAAGCAGAGCACCGTCAGCCCAAGTATGATGTAATAGCACACACCAAACACATACTGCACCAAATGTATGGCTCCATCAGAAAAAACACTGACAAACAGGCACTCCAGCAGCCTCCTGAGGGAGTGGACGCAGAGCAGGAGCTGCACCATCACAGTTGACAGCTGTGGGACTAAACACAATATGAATACCACTAAGAATTAAACAGGAAAACTCTAGCTTTATAAACCTTGAAACCTTGAAACCTTGAAGAGTGTCTACCTTGACTGTCGGTGCTCGGTACACCTGTCAACATTTCTAATATTCCAGTCAGCCATAATGGGAATGACTGATGCTGAAATATAAAATTAAGGTAGATGGCCAGAAGAAGACCATTCCAGCCAACAGAGATGGCATAGAAATGCGAGAACCACCTGAAAGAAAAATAATAAATCATGATTATTATGTTGTTAAAGGTAAATTAACATCTACATATTTGAATTGAAAACAATGTAAATCAAAATATATTGAATATAATATCTATCTATGATGCATACACGTTAGAAATGCATTATATCAAGATGTTTACCTTTTAGGGACGTCAAACGCACGCAGCCAGTTTTCTCGTTTGAGAGTTTGTTTTGTCTTTCCGTATCGAATAAGGTCCTGAAATAACAAGTAAAGGCGGTATGTGTCCCATTTTCTCGGCAGGTATGCTGAGATTTTGTGAGCACAAAAAGCGACAAGGAAACATAAAGCCAGAAAAGACCATAAAACATCAGAACAACTAAAGCTAAACAAGCTCCAAGTCATTTCTGCAGCTTTACCGGAAACAACACCAGTGTGGGCAATGTTTTGTGCAACACCGAAAAGACACCGTCGGATAGCAAGCCTCATAGTTCCGGATGATTTCGAAGGCAGGAAATGTTTGGTAGCCGAATTATTTAATTGTTAAAATGTGCTTATTTGCCACGAGCTTGTGTAAAATGCCATATACTTATCGTCTACGAGAAGAGCATTTTACCTTGCAACCAGACTGAGTATACAGTCTGGTAAGATGATACAGCAGATGGCAGCACCTGAATCTCATACAAACCAAGTGGACCGAAAAATGAAGGCATGGACCAGATGCAATATGTTTCACAGATAAGGTGTTGTTAAATATATTGGTTTGAAACCGAGATATAAACAGAAACAACTGTAAGTTGTACCAAAGTAGCTATTCATTGAAAAAAAGTTCATGCCCATGTTTCATGAACGATGCCTGATTAAACTTGTATTACCATCACTTTAAACATACAACTTAATACGATAATGATGTAATATATTTGTCAGATTACGGCTGAACTTATTTTTAAATTAAATTCTAATAGTTAACATAATCAGAATTACTAAAAGGCAGTGCTTACATATTCAAACAGCTTTAACTGAAAGTCCAATCTGAAACATATTATTCTACTATCATAAAAGGCGAATAACAAACTAAGTGAGAACCAGTGAACCATATTTTCTCTTAAAAGATTATTAATTGCAGTTGCTGGTTGCTGTTGATCAGCAAGTCACAGTATCACAATATAAACATAGCACATAGCTTTATAATTATATTGGTTTAAATTCGTTTAAGGTACTTTATAAAGGGTAGGGTAGTTAAATCTGAAGCATTGTATTGTACCTTTATACGTTCATCATATGTTTCGTACTATAGATGTTCTTGTATGTTAAGTCTTTAGAGGCTATGTATTATTTTAAGTAGGCTACAACTACAGATAAATGAGTGAAAAGGGCAATATATCCTTCTGAGATTTAGTGGAGTAGAAGTAAAAAGGAAGATAGGCTGTGAACCTTTTTTATGCCTTGTTGTTTTACATGCAAGTGATTGTTCAAAGAAATCAAATTTCCTCACAATTTGATCTTCAAATGTTTCCAAACCTGATGTTGACCGATCTCATGGCCTTTGCCCTTCATTCATTGCCAGTTTGTGCTGAGCTTTCCTCTCATAGTCTCACTGTGTGTGTTCTTGCAATGCATTAATGTGTCAAAGGAAAAGAAGTCTGTTTGTATGAAACACTTGGTAAAGTCTTTGAGGCATTGGATTCCAGGATGCCTCTTAGAGGAGCATGGTATCCTGTCTGAGGAAGTGTGGACTGTTTCCTGTTTCTTGTCCTCAGTGTCCTCATTTATTTTTTACTGTGCCAAGAGCGGGACCCTCATCAGGCCCCCAAACAGTCTTGCTGCTGCTTTATGTGCTCTGTAGGATAACATAAAATAAGATTTGTGTCACATTGATTTAAATCAGTATACAGAACGGCACAAAGTCTGAGGAAATAGCACAAATGAATGATAAACACAGAGAGAGGGAGTGTTGACTCTATTTCTACATTGTTTCTTGAGGGCGAAATGTTCCTGGATGCTTGTGTGGAATCTGACAAAGGCTCCATGTTTTAGCATTCCTGCTAACCTCTGACCAAAGGCTCCTAACTGTGTATTCCTAAATCTAAGTGGAACTAATCCTTTACATGTTCTTATTTTCTTATGTTCTCAGGAGTCAAATTCAAACATATTTGGCCTGACTGAAGTAAAATGCATATTCTAGTAACTGCATTTGATTACTTTTGTTTTGTGTTTTGTATCAGTGCTGATGGGAGCCTGATTGGTTAGCTTCAACACTGAGAGACAGAGAGAAAGAGACTAAGAGGAGTCTCTTTCTCGCTGTCTCTCTTTTCTGTATCAGTCTCTCGTTCTCTGTCACTCTCTTTGTCTCTCTCTCTGAACGTTCGAGTGCTTTGTTCCCATTCTTTGAATTGAGGGACACTGACCTTTGAAGTCCCTCTAATGGTCTCAGTGCATAAACACAAACACTGGCTAGACAATTATCAGCATTTTAATTGTGACGACTCTGAAATTACCAACAGTATTTACTCGTCTTTAAGCTTTGTTTTTTTTTTCGGGATAAAATAGCAATGTATTAAGTCTTTTGGAAATATTATGCAGATGTCACTTGCATAAGAGATATGTAAAATATATATACATTATATCTTTGTCTTTGGGTGTGCAGAGTTCAAAGTGATTTACATTGCATGTAAAATGTGAGAAAACAAAAGACAAAAGCAAAGCGAAAAATGGAGAAGAAAAAAAATTCTGTATCCAACTTTTTCAGAGGTGCAGTAAGGGTGGAGTGTCCTTCAGGAAGCTTTGGTTTGGAGGAGGTTGGGCGTTTATACGGCAGAGAGTCCCTGTAGAAGCGACCAGGCCAGGAAACATGTGGATGTAGAACATAACATATCACTACACCCTGCTGAATCCATGCCAACATCCCCAAAACACAACTCCTCGTCAGGTGAAATGCTAGTGATAACTTTCGTCTAACTTCCAAGCCTTAAAAAAGATGTTAGAGGGGCTATATGGCGTTGTTGTAGTCTTTTGTCCCACAGAGTTGTGCTATTTTCTATTTGTGAGCCTGTATGTAAACAAAGTTTAAATAGAAAAGTATTACATTTACTAGACAAACACAATTAGTAGCATTTAGCAGCTGAACCAGATATCCCCTCACGAGTTGGTGGAGAAAAATCATAGCTAAAAGAAGAGTGATTATTGGACCTTTATTCCCCAGGTGGACACAAACATGACTCTGAATTCATTCTAATGATTGCGGAATATCATCTGGAGGTGTGAATAACCAAGTTGGCCATTTCTACATAAAGTGAAAGGTTTAAAAAATGTGTTTTTTTTATAAAGAATACATGTAAAATGTTATAAACTGTCAGAGACCAAGTTTTTGAATATATATACAATAAATACTTTAATTAATAACGTAGTATTAAAACATGACCAATGGTTGAAACCAGCATTTCTTTAACTATTGTACGTAAGTAGGGATAAAAGGTACTTGTACTTTCTGTGACTACTGCAATTTAATGCTACTTACTACCTTCCAGAAGAAAATATGGAGATTTTTACTCCCCCTATTTTTATTTGAAATATTAAGTTAGTTATTAATACAATATATAATCAATTACCCAGCAGCATAAAAAGTCATTAAGATTATGTCCAACTGTGAATTAACACATTTATGCATAACCAATTATAACCAAAGTAAATCATATATTATAATAAAGTACAACAGTATGCATAATATGTTTTACTTTTTACCTACTTTAAGTATATTTGTTATGCTAATGCTTTGTTTTACTCAAGTTAAACTGTGAATGCAGGAAAATTGTTATAATTTCTGCACATATAAAGATCTAATTAAAGTGAGTATATCTTCCACCACTGATAATAATTATCCCTTTGAAATTATGTCTACTTTGCCTAGTTATTATCTTCTTTAGTTAGAGATTTTAAATCAAGCAAGAATCTTTAAATCTCTGCAAAAGTGAGATTGACAACAAACAGCAACAGGTCCACAAGTTTCTCCCATGTGGTAGATTTTAGTCAGGGAGAGAGACGCTCCTCCCCTGCAGGCTGCTCAGCTGAAGCGTCTCTCCATCCTCACCAGCATTTTCAGCTCCATTGGGACAAACAGCCACACTTCACACACTGCTGATCACCTCTGAGCTACTCCTGCTGGTTTTCATGACTTTGTGGCGGTACAGACTTTATCTGGAGTGGAATATAAAACAGAAGAATTCAATGGATTAGCACCGAACGTGTAGGACTTTTATTATTGCTGGGAACTTTTTTTTGTATTATTTGCTGTTCATGAGGACTCTGTCCATGTTTTCTGTTGGATGATGGCTCAGGGAGTCATTCCATTGTTTGGCATTATCCTGAAAATCATTTTTGTTGCTGGTAAGAGAATACATTACATTACAAACTAAAGGAGCTTTGTAATAGAGGCAATAATATATATTAAAACATCATTTTACATTCTCTGTCCATTGTATGTATGTAGTTAATTGTGAATCCATAACAGCTAAATACATCTGATACAATACGAATGTGAAGAGTAGGAAAAAGTATTGCAGTTTGTCTCGGATGATTTCTGTTCTGGGATTTGTTCGAAAAAAATGATGGGAATGTGAATATTTTTGACAAATAGTAAATAATCGACCAGTCATAATGCTAGTTTACATTTGCTAGAGTAAAATAATTAGCATGTTTATAGAACTCAAATCAAGTTAAAATATTGCACATTTCACTGTTTGGTCCGCCTTGTTTTTTCCATACAATACAATGTGAGCCTTAGGGCCTCACAGGGAGGTAGTGGGCAGCCTGTATCCTCAGAAACAGGAACTCCACCTAGGCCACACTGTGCCGGCCTATTCAACCTGACCCGGCCCATCTTCCCCTGCTTCCTGTTTTGACACAGTTCCGCCATTTTCTGCAGCAGTGGAAAAAAGGACCTGAGTAGCCAAAGAGCCAGTTACAAAGCAGTTACCCACCCCTTTATTTTACTACAAGTTTATACCAAGTGCTCATTAATTGATTTAATTTCCATTAAAACATTTTTTAACACCATATTGTGCTTTCCTTGTGAAAATAATAACCTCTTACAATCTATGGTGCATTATTTTTAAGGGATTTACGGACTGATTTCATCACTGTTTGTTGTCAGTCTTTGCTGTGATTGACTTGTTGTTTAATTCTCCAGCAATTGAACTGAGGTTTATGCCTGACCCACCAACGCTGAACATCTATGGCAACCACAGGATGAACAAATCTGACGACCTTGAACTGACATGCAGGTATGTACAACAAAAACCGTTACTGATTTAAATAAATCCGTTGATCCATACAGACAGTCTTTTTCTCTTGACTTGCAGAGGTCGGCAGTACCTGAGGTGGGCTACCCCTCCTACCAGCACTCGCTTCTCCACCAGTGACTGCAGTGGATCGGGTCTCTTCTGCACAACTCTTCGGATTTCCAACGCAACTGTAAATGAAACGGGACAGTACCAGTGCTCGTACAGGGACCTGAAAGTGGAAGATGGCAAGACTTCAGCAGCAGCTTATGTGTTTGTTCACGGTAAAATGTTTTTTAACCTTTGGGAGTGTGGCTCAAGTGATGGCAGGAGCATGAGTGTGCTTTGTTTGGTTATGATGTTGAGGAAAACAGAAGAACTTTAGGGCAAATAAACACAAGACAGTGAGTAAAATGTATTTACTAGTAATGTATGTATATTATTTTAAGCAACATGGTGATTCATGAGATTCCAGGGATTGGATTGGGATTGGTAATGTTACCGCACACTTTATAACTGTTAACACTTGAATCCCCAAAACATCACAGTATTGTTGAAGACCTGTTAATTTGTTTTACTGTATTGTATAGCATTGTGTTTATTCAAACATCTTACAATCTTAATTCAAGTCAATCCTACCTTGACCAGCTCCTTGATCAGAGTTGTGGTGATTTCACTCTAACTATCTTCTTAAATGTACTTTAACACATATCTGATTTTTGCTTATTTCCTTTTAGATTACAAAGTGCCATTTGTGCCGTCTGACAAAGAATTCGAGGTGGTGTTCATCCGTGAGGGAGAGCGGGTGGTGATACCATGCCGAGGCTCGGTGGAGAACCTTAACGTCACGCTGCATACTGTAAGGAGGAGTTGTGTCCCTTCTTTTATTTCTTTGGGAAATGTTGGAAGTGTTTTGCAAGCTGGAGCACATTTCGTAGGAAGAAAGCCATATCATAAAGTTGTCAAAGTTGAAGCAATATTAGGAGTTTCTTTTTTTAACCCTAGTACGGTGAAACTTATAAAACACTGAATGCTAATTAAAATTTGACCCTGGTTAAGGCCTAGGTTTATTAACCTCGTGCCCCCAGTTCTTGACACAGGTTTTCTGTTTAATACTTTTTTTCAACCCCAAGCCAAAACACCCCCAGGGACTTATTTAGACTTTAGAAAGCTCCTCTAGAGTCATAGATCACAGAGGCATGCACACCTCATGATGAGTTAACTAACCTATGTGTAAAACTTTAGAGGACCTCTTTAAACCAGTAGAATTTAAACAAAATGGCTTTAATTAATAGGGTTTCAGGCAACATTGCTAAAAATAATACATTCTCAATAGCTATTATCAATAACCCTCTGTGCTACAGATTTCATATAAGTTTACAGAGCAAATTGACCTGATGTGGTATTTTGAAATGTAACATTATGTTATTTACAGTCAGGAAAGTTGCTCATGTGTAAAATGAGCTGGTGTTGTTGTATTTGTTAGGTTTATTTTATGTTCGAAATCAGTAAACTTCTGTGTCTGTCAGAAGTATCCAAATAAGGAGCTTCATCCCGATGGTAAGGACTCCCTGTGGGACGCCAGGACGGGTTTCACTGTCCCCAGTCACCTGATCAGCTACGCCGGCGTCGTGTCCTGCCAGACTCGGATTGGAAACGAAACATTTAAGTCGCCTCTCTACATTGTTGCTGTTGTTGGTAAGACGGAGAAAGAGGTGTATGAGCATTTTATTAACTGTTTTAATATCAAACCTTAGTGGAAAGACAAGGTCTTTATGCAGGGTGTGTGTGTGTGTGTGTGTGTGTGTGTGTGTGTGTGTGTGTGTGTGTGTGTGTGTGTGTGTGTGTGTGTGTGTGTGTGTGTGTGTGTGTGTGTGTGTGTGTGTGTGTGTGTGTGTGTGTGTGTGTGTGTGTGTGTGTGTGTGTGTGTGTGTGTGTGTGTGTGTGTGTGTGTGTCAGTAAGTAAATGAAACATTGACTTGGTGGAGCACTGATCGAGCGAGTGTAGGGGCAGAGAGAGTCTGTAGTCTCAGGAGAACAATGACTGACTGCCATGTCTTCCCTCCCTTTTCCGCAGGATTCAAGATCTATGAACTCACCCTGACCCCCACGCAACTGAGGCTGTCTGTGGGGGAGAAGCTGGAGCTCCTCTGCACCGCCAAAACTGAGCTCAATGTGGGCATCGAGTTCAACTGGACGCATTCTGGTCAGGCGCTGGTCAGTGAACAAGGCTTTTCATGCTCTTCTAGTCAATGCTCTGGTGTACAGTGATGTACCATGTGACAGCTTCCAATCAGCCTGTTTTACCATGCAGTCTGTGTAATTCACACCTCACTGAGGATAGACAGAGATATCTGACTTCCTGTTGTCCTTGTATTCCGTACTTCCTGCTTTCAGGAATCCTTCAGTTTATCTCTACTCCAGGTCAAAGTGCATAGGTGACCCAGGGTGTTTATAAAGTTCAGCCTGCTCAGATAAAAAAAAACACATTTATGACAATAAAGCTAATATTGGTCTGTTTCTCTTCTTAAAACACAAAACAGATCTTCCATCCTTTGTTTTCCCAATTATTATTATCCGTCTGTTGTAAAAACATGTTGTCTCTCTTGTGTCAGTCCTCAGTGAATGGTTCGAGTGAGCCGCACGCGACTCCCCACAAGAAGAAGCTGTGGAACTCCCTGGAGCTGTCCAACAAACTCGAAGTACATAACGTGAACGTGGATCACGCCGGGGAATACACCTGCTCTGCGTCCAGTGGGCAGATGGAGAAAAGTGCCTCAGCATTTCTCACAGTTTATGGTAGGTGTACCAGAAATACATTGGCTTCCAGTGCATGTTTTCATAGATTTTGCGTCACTTTTTCCACGGCAACTGAAAAGTAGTATTAAAAGTCTGTCAGAGAATTCAAAAATATAAATTAATAGATAATATTGTTGAATAATTGAGTAAATAATAATAATAAAGCTTTATACTTGTTCTTCAACCTTCAATCAGTTAATAAAACAATCAGTTGTTTAATGTGTTTCCTTTTCCGCTACTTCCCCTTGATAAAATATATAACAACCTTAAAACGTTTTCACTGTAACCATATTGCCACGATTGCTGCATCAGTCACATAAGTTTATGATTTCTGTTGTGTTTTCAGAAAAGCCTTTTATTGATATAAAAGAGCCATGGAGGAAGGTTTGGGAGGTAAATGTGGGAGATCAAACATCTATTCCTGTCAAGTACACAGCCTACCCAGACCCCGAATTGAAATGGTATGTTCACAGTACAAGAAAAAATGATCTTAGCAGCAGTTTTTAACATTTATTCGTTTAACTTACATCGCTAAATGTGTAGTAAAAGTTATATTCCATGTGCTGAAGATAACTTTGAAGATAACTATTTTTACCTTGTTATCATGCTGATCTCGATACCCTATGCCACACATTACTTTTCTAACACCACTTCCCACTGTCTGCCCAGCTTAAAAAATGGCCGACCACTGAAAGATGACTACAGAATAAAGCTGAGAAGTGAAGCCCTCATCTTCCACAAAGTCACAGAAATGGATGCTGGGAATTATACAATCGTCCTGATTAATAAGATAACTAAAGAGGAACGGAGACTCTCTTTCCAGCTGCTGGTCAACGGCATGTTATGTCTTTTTTTTTTAACCTTTATTATTGAACTAAAGCTGCCTGACGCTGTTGGTCAAGAGAGAAGAGTGGTGATAACTTGTGTTGATTACTTCTACAGTGCCTCCTCGTATCATTGAGAAGGAGGTGGCAGTGGACACTGATGTGTACCTGTACGGCAGCAGCCCCACCCTAAGGTGCACCGCCCGTGGATTTCCCACACCTACACACATCCAGTGGCAGTGGATGTCCAAAGAGGACTGTCCAGAGGCCTTTCTGTAAGTCACATCAATCAATGTGTATGTGTGTGTCAGACAGAGACACAGAGAGAAAATGAAGGGGCTTCTCTTTGTGTATGCATGCTGCGTTCACATGCCTTCAGTCACTCATTGTCAACAGGTTGTTGATTTTGGAGAGAAATAGCTGCTTTCGTGATGTTGGCAAAAACAAGAGAAGAGACAATGAGCCTGCACTCTGACCTTATGCAGATCAGCGGATGTGATTCATGCTCTTCACAATGTGTCATTTTTAGAATGACATCAATTATTCAGTCTCAGATTGTGTTTACTGATTTTCTAAAACCAGATATTTTTGGCCTTTTTGTTTGAGCAGTTTAGTTTTAGTTTCTCTGTGTAATGTACTGAGAGGAGGGCATGGTGGTTACACAACAGCTTCCTCAAGTATGTTGTGAATTGACGAGTGTTGATAGAATGGAGGAGGTGTGTGTGAGAGCCGGCTTTGGCCTGAGAAGACCATCAGCAGGTCCCTTATCTCCTGCCTACACATACAAGCACTTCCTCAGTCCTGCATTATGTTTCCTGTTTTGCTGTCGTGCTCTCTGTCCAAAAAAGGGTTACTTCCTGCTGAAGCTGCCTCTCTTCTTGCATAAATTCTTTCCCCCATTATCTTTTACCTAATTTTACAATTGACCAACTATGTAGTTATCCTGTTTAAAAAAAATATGGATTGACAGATTTCCCTCAACCAAGAATAAGTCAATTACAAAAACCACTGGTGTAAAGTAACTGAGTAGATTTTCGCAAGTCAAATTCTGAAGTACTTGTACCTTACCAGAGTATTTCAATTTTATGCTACTTGGTACTTCTAATTCACGGAAATTCAGAGGTGAATTGTGTACTTTTAGTCCACTACATGTATTTAATACCTTTAGTTACTTTGCAGATTTGGATAAATTATGTGAAATATAAACAGTTTAGTTGCACCTGGAGTAAATTCACAAGCTACCCTGCAGTATACAAACTCATTAAAACTAGCTGCACCTTTACCAGCTTTAACAATGTCAATAATTATAATCAAAATAAATCATATGTATAATTCTGAAATGGGCTAATCGGCATATTAAGTACTTTTACTTTTGGTATTTTAAGTATTTTTTGATGCTAATACTTTTTTACTTTTACTTGAGTAACCTTTTGAATGCAGGTCTTTTACTTGTAACAGAGTATTCCTACACTCTGGTACGAAAGAAACTCTTTGATGAATGAAACCTATGACTTTAAGTGTTATTTCTCCATCTGTAGGTCTTTTAATGTGTGTTGGTGTGTCAAAGCCAGCGAGCATCATCTGCAGAAGTGTAACACTCCTACATTGTCAGTCAAATTTGATTTCATAGCAAGATATGTAAGTTTCACCTGATTTCTATTTAATTTTGTCCAACAGGCCAGGGCTGATGAAGTCTGAGTTACCACTAGCGGAGTGTAAAGGTTGGAGAGACATCAGCAATAGCACCGGTTACCACCCAGTGGAACGAATTGATGCTGAGCATGCCCCAAAGGTAAATAATTCCACAGGATTACACCCTCTCCTTCCTTCTGTCAACCACCATTAGAGTCCCGTCACTTAAAAAAGACATGTTGCATTTTGAATATATTTATTGTGCAAATATTAACAAGTAAATGCATTTTTCTAGAAGATTGTGAGCTCTTTGAAAATCCAGAAAGCAGAGGCTCATGCCCTCTACAGATGCATAACTGCCAACAAAATAGGAAAGGATTCTCGCATCATCTTTTTCCACGTCACTCGTAAGTGCGGTGCTTTCACGTTAGCTTTCTGAAATCCTGACAAGACATAATAATGCTGCTTTCATTCTTGCTCTCATTTCGATCTGTTTGCTGCAGGTGGCCTTGAGGTGAGTGTGTCTCCCTCCAACGAGCCCTTAGAGGAGGATGACGTGGTTCTGCGCTGTAAGGCCGACAAGCTGATCTACAGAAACCTGACCTGGTTCAGTGTGAGCAACATCTCAGAGTTGGAACAGATTGCGTCGGTGCAGCCCTGTCGCCCCTGGTGGAATGTGACTGTACTAAGGAACAATTTTGAGGTACTTTACTCCCACTTTATAAGATATTATACATTAATACTTAAATCATCAAATCAAGTCAAATGTTTCTTGCATCAAAGCAGCTTCATTTGCAACATCAACAAGAACAAATATTGAATATTGAATAAAGAAACAAGGAAACAGACATTTAATACACCTAAAACAATTGAGTTTGAGACTCTATCGTACATTTGATTTGAGATCAAAGTGGGATTAACTGATGCACAAAAGAGTACTTCAGTCTTATTAAATCATGCACCCTGTATCTCTGATTTGATGATATTCCTATTGAAATGATCCAATCAGAGGTACTTTATACTTTTTTATTTGACCTATTATTTTACTTTGCAGAATCAGATTGTTGATACAAAATATAATCAGCTAATAAATTATGATATCTGAGTAAACAGTTGACCAACCAGCAGCGATTAAAGTAGTTCAGCCTTTACCACCTGCGTCTTTAAAAGGCACTTTCATCAAGTGAAATATCTTAATACTTGTAGTACATTTCACTCCCTTGCTCTGTAGCGGAGGCCTAAGTCACCTGTAGTGCTGTCCAGCCTGGAGGGCGCCAACGTGACCCTGGAGCTGTCGCTGCCCAACGCCTCCCTTCAGGATGAGGGTCTCTATGCCTGTCAGGTGGTAAACATCAAGACTCGGGAAAAATCCTGCCTGCTCCGCCGTCTTTCTATCAAAGGTGTATAAACTACTGTATTGTCATTGTATTTGACGTGGTGCTTAATACCTGTAGAGTGAGATTATGTTGTTGTTTTCATTGCTGTTACACTATTATTCCTATCTTTAGACAAGACCAGTATATGATAAAGAATCTACAAAGATATACAATTAAAATTACTCTTTTATCTCTCCCTTTTACAAGCTGGGCATTTGATTATCATTTTATTGTTTCTTAATATTTAAAACATTTTGAGTGGTAATAACTTAAACATGTAAACAATACCTGATCTTTATAGTTTTTTATTTGTTTCTGAAATTAATTGACTTAATTGAATTCATTTCAGGTCTTGAGGCTGCAAGGATCTTAAATAATATCACAGATCAAAAAGTGAATGTGAGTGCTACGGTCAATCTCCTCTGTGACGCTGCTGGGATGCCGAGGCCAGTGGTGGTGTGGACCAAAAACAACCACACTGTGGTGGAGGGCTCAGGTGAGGGGGTGCAGTGCTTGTCAATGAACACTCACTCAGTCGATGAGATGCAACAGCTATTAAAGAAGAGTTTGGATTTCTTTCAGGCGTGATTCTGAGTCAGCACAACCACCTTCTGACGATTCAGCGCGTGAAGAAGGAGGACAGCGGTTTGTACAGCTGCACTGCCTGTAACAGCCGTGGCTGTGACTCCTCGCAGGCCTACTTGACGACTGAAGGTTGGTCCCTCCCTGAATCATAAGTGAAATAATGCTGATGGTAAAAGATTAAAAGACAAATTATTTGTATATTTGCAGTTATTTTGTGTTGCAAGACCCTGAGACTAAAAATAATCATCATTTCATGTTACTTTGGCATCATTCTGTGTCCGCCTTTTAGTTGTTTTCTCTCTTGTTGGTGGTATTGTGTCTACTTGTAGTTGTTTTTTGTTCTTCTTAGGCTATTTGTTTCTTCTTGTAGCAATTGGGAGTAGATTATGGGTAAATTTACTTTCCATTCATTTTAACATTCACTTAAACAGACGCTCTGGCACAGAGGCCCACTGAGCCCGTGCCCATTAGGCCCGTTCAGTAATCCATTTGTCGCTGTTAATAAAGAATATATTGTTTAGTTTATGCAAGACTTAAGCCTTAACTTCTTGAGAAAAACTCACAATTCTCTCAAAGACTATTTATTTATATCTGGCCTAAAGGCAGCACCAGTTCACATCACACATACACATTTTTTTTATATCAAAGATATAGAGTAAGAATAACTTTACTTCCGCATGACAGGAAGTTGGCCCAGTTAGCACACATCCTCCTGGGAGTTTCTAAATCCAAAACAATGAGGAGTCTGCAGGACAAAGGGAGAGGCCAGCCCTGCCCCAGCTTTCCAATCCACCCTTTGCTGTCCTGAGCTCAGAGACACAGCAACAAACAAACAAATATCAAAACTAGAACCAGGGCCTACGTGACCTGGACCCCGCCAGCAGAATGTAGACCCAGTTACTTCAGCTCTTGGTCTTGGAGCCAGCCTTGTAGACAAAGGAGGGTAGAGGACGCCGCTAACAAGAAAATCTCTGAATATGAGGGAGAACAACAATGAGGGAGAGCGAGGAATTTAAAGAGAACCTTTTGAACATCAAATCTTATATATGCCTGACATTTACACTTACACAATTACGCTCTGCCTGTGTTAAACAGCAAGGGGTGGTTATCCATCTTTCTTCAAAATGATAGCCAACTTTTTTATTGCATCTATATTTTTAAATGCATTTCACAAGGTAATAATTTATCCCGGGATAAGAAAAAAGTTAAAGAATGAACATTTATGCTCACTCCCTCACTCCCTTTAGCAATATTTCGGTTATAAAATCCCTAAGCTGAATGGTTGCAGAGAGAAACGGTTCATTACAGCATTTAGTTACACATTATGTCTCTAATAGGCCTTGTCCAAGTTGTCTTTGGCAGTAATGTGTGTCCTAGTAATTTATTATGACTAGATAAAATATCAGCTTGCTTACAGTCCAGATTCCAACTGTTTCCTTCCTCCAACCCAAGCACGGATACACACATACACATGTGTTCATGCCAAAGACAATGACAAACCTGTCTGAACTTTACGCAACTTATATAATGGACATTCCTCAATGACTGTCCCACGTTTTTCCCACATTTGTCAGATAAGATCAGTGTTGTGCCAGTTCACAGCTTTTCTGAACTAGTTCAAGTTCAGTTCATACATGCTCAAAGTGAACAGTTCACGTTCAAAGTTCACAATTTTAATTCTGAACTAGTTCAAAGTTCAGTTCATTTCACTTTTTTCGTGAGATATTCAAATAAATACTTTTTTTCACACTACGAGCTAGAAATCACTATAGGCTACGTTCTTTGAAACTGTTCATTGTAGACATTTGCTCATAACACTGCTATTGTGGGTTTCTTAACAGGTGCTGAAACTTGTAGCAATACAGACAAGATAGACCAGTGCTATACTTAGTGCAATGAAATCTACTAGCATTCAATTAAATAAAGAATATATAATATGAAATATGAATATATTATTTGATATATATGATATTATATATACCTATGTGTGTGTATGAAATGAGCAAAACTCTTGAATTGCATTCACACTGGATGGATGTTTTAATTCAATGTGCCGTTTCAAATTCGAGAAGGACGTTGTCGATGTCCTAACTTGTTTTTGCTGCGCAGGTGGACACATCTTACACAGGAAGGAAAGATTTTTGCCGTCGGGGTCTTGGTTTGCAAGAGTGTAAAATTGTTTTAAATGTTCGTGAGGAGAATCGGAGTCCGTCTCCGTGCCATCACTTCCACTAGCCATCTTGTTTGTTTTTTTTAAATCGCAGCGCTTTCTCTCACTCTCGTCATTGGTCTCTGTATCTCTCTCTCTCTCGAGCCTCCAGCCCTCCGCGCTCTCGGCGTTGCTATGCCTAAACCGCTCTGCTGCAATTCATCATGGGTAACGTCGTGCGGAAGCCAGTACGTTTCAACTATTCAACTCAACTATTCTCAGCCTCAGCAATGCATTGCGCATACAGTGCCAAAACTATTTCTGCGTTGATACATGATTTAAGCGGCACCTACAGGAGGGAGGAACTTTCTCTCTCGTTGCGTTTCAAAAGAGAAAACAGATGTCACTCAGTTTTCAATGGAAAACAAATGCCAACGTTCATTTACAGTGATGTCTGCCGTTCATGACACATAATGTGAACGAATTCACGTTCAAGTTCTTTATTGAAAAATGTGTTGCGTTCAGTTCAACGTTCACGAAAAAATGAGCGTGTTCAATGAACGCGTTCTTTTGAACTCGTTCACGCACAACACTGGATAAGATGTATGGTTTGTTGGCTCATTTCATTATAGGGTTGTTTGTGAACACTCCTTCATATGATTGTGTTTATTCTAGGTGCAGAGGAAAAGACTAATGTGGAACTGATTGTTCCAATTGGGTCAGTGGTCATCGCCATGTTCTTCTGGTTACTGATCGTCTTTGTCATCCGTGGAAGAAAGAGAGTAAGAACTTCCTCATCCCCATCCTCTTCCTCATCCTCATCCTCATCCTCATCCTCCCTTTGCCACACTTTTCCTTCCTTGGATTTTCCCTCCAGTTACACAGGGAAGCCGATACTGAATAAAGAAAAACAGCTATAACACACACACATACACAAGCACACACTCTGTGGTGGTGTCTGACTGATTAGAAGTGACTGGTTTGGCTCTCAGTCGCTGCTCTCCTTTGTATCTAGGAACAACAGGGCCACTCTGCTCTCACAAGTCACGTACACCCACAGCACTGATTGGGCCCCTTTTACTGGAGGGGAACCAGAAGGACTGGACAAATGCTGTACAATTTATCTTGTCGAAATAGAGGCTCGTTAAGTGACAAATATTCTCACTCTGTTTTAGCCAAGTGGTGGGGATCTAAAGACGGGCTACCTGTCCATGATCCTGGACTCTGAGGACATGCCCATGGACGAGCAGTGTGAAAGGCTAACGTATGATGCTAACAAATGGGAGTTTCCTCGGGACAGGCTGAAGCTAGGTGAGAATACTGCAGGCATCCAGGTGACATAGTGTGTAAGGAGACACTGCTTCAACTTTACAACATGAAAACGCTTGAGTATTGTTCAACAAGACACCATGCCCTTACGAGTCCCAGCTAAGATAGTTTTCGCCGTGCTAATATTTCCTAATTATCAGTAAAACGACAGCACAGGATGATGGAAATGTAATGTGAGGTTTTGCAGATATGTAGTCATAAACCAATCAGAATCAGAATGCCTTTATTGGTCCCACAGAGGGGAAATTGTGTTGTATGTATTACAGCAGCAACAGAGCCAAACACAGCTTTACAAAAGAAAATATGCATTTAAAAAATATGAAGATAAAGAAAAACACACAATTTACAAAATACACATACTGAAGGAGATATAGCAGCCATGTAAATATTGCACAGTTATTGATAATGGCATATTTATGTTTATATATTGCACATAAATTGTTATTGCACTAGTCAATTAGTCAGTTTTGGTTGTTTTTTTTGCATGTATGAGGGGTCTACCAGGGGCCATGCTGGTTGTAAAGTCTGACGGCTGTAGGAAGGAAGGACCTGCAGTATCTCTCTGTGAGACACCGCAGGTGCAGCAGCCTGTCACTGAAGGAGCAAAGTGTTTGAACTGTTGATGGCCTAGATGAAAAGTGAAAGGATCACTGAAATATTACAAAACGTCCTGAAGTGACCCATTTCATGGCAGTTCAATTTATAGTTGGTAGAAAGTGCTGGACTAATAAATGTTCCAGCTAGCTCATAGCTTTACATAGTTCAAATCTAATCAAATGAACATGACTATTTCCAAGAAGCGTAGATTAGCAAGTCTGTCATGAAAAATGTTTTGTATTAAAGGTGACCCACTGGGAAGAGGAGCGTTTGGTCAGGTGGTCGAAGCAGCTGCCTTTGGCATCGAGAAAGCTACCACGTGCACCACTGTAGCAGTCAAGATGCTTAAGGGTTAGTTTTCATCCTTCTTTTCACTGCAGCCAAACACATGCACCAAGAAAATACGGCCGGTGAAAATGTTCAAACACGCAGTTACATTTATTTTTCTGTGCTTCAGAGGGAGCCACGTCGAGTGAGTACCGTGCCTTGATGTCAGAGCTGAAAATTCTCATTCATATTGGACATCATCTCAACGTAGTCAACCTGCTGGGAGCCTGTACAAAGCCTGGAGGTGAGTCATTATAGAAAACACATACCTGTACTCTAACATGGAGACAGTCCTATTTACTTTTCCCCCATTTATTTTTAGAGCATGCAATGTTCCTGGGCAATCCACTGCTTTATGAGGGCTAGTGAACAAGTGCCCCCTAACCTAATTATAACTATCCGTGTCAACCTGGGGTGGCTAGTATTTATTTTCGTTTTTCTATAATGTGCCTCACACTTCATTTTAAATCAGCCTCTAGATGTCCTCTGTGGTCCTGCAATATAAAGTAATGAGCTGCCTTGTAACTCTTTGCTCCTCCTCTCTTTCTGTAGGGCCTCTGATGGTGATTGTGGAGTACTGTAAACACGGGAACCTCTCCAGCTACCTGAAGAGCAAGCGAGGAGAGTACAGCCCCTACAAGGTAAATGATGCGTAACCAATATGCAGCCAGAAAACTACAGCCAACCCTCAGTGTGGTTTCACGCACCATAGATCTCTGCGTAGTCACATCCAAACCACAGACATTTACAGAGAAGTGCACTCTGTTATCACCCCATGTTGCTTTTTACTGATATTGTGATGCAACATGACTACAAATGATTGTATTTCTATTCTGTGTGTTTATCTCTTGGTCAACAGAGGAAGCGGGTGGATAGCCAGAAGTGGGCCTCAGCAGAGGAGGATGTGACCGAAGGGGATCTGGGCCTGGGGAAGATTGCCCAGCTTGACATCTGCACAGGGACGGCTGTCTGCTCCAGAGCTGCAGACAGGACATCAGGCAGCAACATGGACACTCAGGAAGGTGGGGAAGACAACTTGAAGTGGCACAATGTTCACTTTTTGCTCAAATGCATTGGTTGTTGATGTGTAATTTTGTTCAGGGCTCACATTAATGTTTATAAAATGCATCATGTGGCCACAGAGAGCTCAGATGATCAACATCTGACAATGGAGGACCTGATATGCTACAGCTTCCAGGTGGCTAAAGGCATGGAGTTTCTGTCCTCCCGCAAGGTGAGCCTATATTTATTCAGAGATCTGTTTGTACCCGTGTACACAGACAAAATGAGATAACAATCTGTCTTTGCTTGTTGACGTGAATTCCTCTGTGCTCCGTAGTGTATCCACAGAGATCTAGCTGCCAGAAACATCCTGCTTTCAGAGAACAATGTGGTGAAGATCTGCGACTTTGGCCTCGCTAGAGATGTCTACAAAGACCCTGACTATGTCCGCAAGGGAGATGTGAGTTCCCCAAACGTACACATAGATGATCAATCAAACAATTAAGTTCTGTAAGCAATAAAAACCAACACTCATTCTTGTGACAGGCACGTCTCCCTCTGAAGTGGATGGCTCCGGAGACCATCTTCGACCGGGTGTACACCACACAAAGCGATGTCTGGTCCTTTGGGGTTCTGCTCTGGGAGATCTTTTCTCTAGGTAAGACATTTAACAGTAGACTGAGTCCACATAATATGAGAAAAATATCTGATATGCAATAATGTTGTTGAGTATCATGATAAATAAACAGATATACAGTCTACTAATTTCTGCCAAATTCCAATAAATAGTTTAATAAATAAAATAGGAAATAGTTTCTAACATTCTTTTATTCACAAAACTGAACATTGAACTGAACTCTGTCTTACCCCCTGCAGGGGCTTCTCCCTATCCTGGTGTTTGCATCGACGAGTTGTTCTGCAGGAGGCTTAAGGAGGGCACCAGGATGCGACCCCCAGAATACGCCACCACTGAGATGTGAGTCGCAACTTTACTTGATGCCATTTCAAACAGAATTCTAAATCCCTTAATTGTTTTACCGTTTTCCAATTTTGTTCATGTTCATAGATACCAGACCATGTTGGACTGCTGGCTCGATCGTCCAACAGACAGGCCAACATTTGCAGAGCTGGTCGAACATATGGGCAACCTGCTGCAGGCCAGCGCTTACCAGGTTTGTCTGCTGGGTCCATAACACATTTAATTTCTCTTCAATATTGTCAGTTGTCAGGCACATAAAAGACAACTGAAGGTTTTTTAACATTCAACAGTCATGGGATGTAAATTGATCAGTTTCTGCTCTGACAGCAGGCTCAATAGTCCACAATGCAACTTTGTTTAAAGGCACACAAGCGATGACATTGTTATGGATGTCAGTGTTCCCTGTGCACCAGAGTAACACATTGAAACAAGCTAACACCCATTCGTTGAGCGTTGCCAAGTCATTCTGGGAAATTCAGGAAGTCATTAGCGCAAGTTAAAATAGAAGTTAAAAAACGGGCCAATGAAAACTGTAGTTGCAACGGTGGAAAGTGAAATTACTGCGTCAGGAAAAGTAAAACATTAAATTTCTAATTGGTCATTTTACTGTTCATATTCTCATTTGTGTGGATTAAATGATCAAGTGTGTATTTGAGTTGATATCATTAGAGTTCTCTTTGTCTCCAGGATGGGAAGGACTACATCCCTCTGACAGTAGGAAGTGAGGCAGAAGGATCTCCAGTGACACCTGACCCCAGGAGTCCCTACAGCAGGCCCCAAAGTGGAGAAATCCTGGAGGCTCAGCTCCACTATGACAACCCACCATCCTTTGGGTCAGCATAATAAATAAACTCTCCCTTTTCACTTCAAAAAGTTCAAATATTCCCTTGTGAATCTTGTTTATAACTTATCTCCTCTGTGCAGTCGGCCCCTGAGTCTCAAAACGTTTGACGACGTCCCGGTGGCACAAAGCAGTGTCATGGTGAGTGTCAAAATCAACACTAGATCATAATTCTCATGTAGCGTCAGATTTGATTAATGAGTGGGAGTAAAATATTTGTATTAAAACACAAGTTGAGTGAGTCTCCTAAATCCAGAGTCCAGAGTCTCCTAAGAAATGTCAGTTTTCTTCTTCTTTCTTTTCTAACTATGCTTACATTTCCCTACACACACATTTTAAGAGAACATTAATATTATACAAATGAGTTCAATGCAACAGAGTAGAACTCTAGAAATTGCAGCCTCACTTTACAAATCAAACTGTGTGTCTACAGGAGGGTCACACAGACAGTGGGGGCTTCTCACCAGAGGAGGTAAAGGGTTTGAATCAACAGCTGGCAACCACGCCAAACTTCAGGTGAGAGTTTACACATCAGCATGTCTATTATAGAATATCATATCTGTCTTTAAACCATACATTTCTTAAGCTGTCATTTTAAATATACTGGACATCCCTTTCCTGTTTTCCCTCCTCAGCCAGCTGCTGCGCTGTAAGAGTAAAGAGTCTCTAGCCTCTGAGTCATCCAATCAGACGAGCGGATACCAGTCCGGCTACCACTCTGACGACACAGACACCCCCATCTATGCCAACGAGGAGGTGATCTTGAAGCACAACATGCGGAAGAAGCCTCCGCTGCCCAAGACGCCTGACAAATATAACATGGAGATCCGCTACAGCACACCACCTGTCTGACCCCCCTCACCCCCGACTTAACCCTGAGTCTTTCACTGTACAGTCACTGTATATCTTCTGCAGGTATTACACTTTAAGAACAATGAAAACATGTTGGGATATTGTAAAGGGAAACAGGGAAGAAGAAGGTTGTTTGATATGTTTGTAAGTGTAGCCTTCTTGAGGCAGCCCGGGGAATGCTTTAATGTTTACTCAGCGAGTAAAAGGGCCTGGGAAGTTAAGACACGAGGACACGCCTACTTCCTGAGGAGCACTCCACCCACTTCCTGTATTGCAGGAAATGACATCTGGAATTTTTAGATAATGGAATTTGCAAATGTTCTCTTTCTTTCTTTTTTTATTCTCTTTTTTTTTTTTATTGTGTTGGCATATTTAATGCCTGCTAAGGAGGCAGTTCTCATAGATACATCAGAATAATGTTTCTGTAGAGTCATATTTGTACAGTTTCTTAATGCGTACCACTAACAGTATTTTGTTGAAAGCGTATCAATTAACCTGCATTAAATGTAACTAGTTTTATAAAATAAAAATACTCACATGTTAAGACAGCTCTTGTTTACTCTTTTATTGGACATGGAAAATCAATAACACTGTTTGTTTATCTCAAACTTGATAATCCATGAAAGGGTTTGTCTGTTTCTTTGTATAATGCACCTGTTGTTTCCTTTCTCTATCTAACGCAAAGAAAACAGTACTTTCTCAGCCTTGGTCATTGTGTGTGTGTGTCCTATAGAAACAATGCCCACCCAACCTTGGGTATTTTTTCTCACTCTATTTAGCTCACAATGCCTATAATACCCCTGCCAAGGCCGGATTGGGCCAGTATGACAACCAGCTAAGGAAAGGGGCATATTTAAAAGCTGATTTTAGAGCTGTGGATAATAGAAATCACCCATGGATTCTGGATGTGTAATCATGCATGATACTTACACTGCTACTTGAGGGATACCGCCTGCCTGCAGTGTTGTATGTGCCTGTGTAGTTATATGAACCGGTAAATGTTGATACAGTGTTAATACTTTATCTTGTTTAAATCGGTGCCGATGATTTTTGTTTGAGGATTATGCATTGTACCAACCCCAGTTTACTGTTGTGCCGGGATGTTACTGTGACACTGAAGATCAGCCTAAAACTTTAAGGTGCTGGTCAGTCTGACAATCTGCAACATATTTTGTCTACAATCAAGGACAACAAACCCAGCTAATTATAGCAAACTAGAGGAAACGACTCGCAGACTCAGAGGAGTTGTTTCCTCACTTCCTCACGTAACACCGGGGGGTAAATTTAGTAAATTCTTCCCATTACCAAAAGAAGAGGCCAGAAGGATAGCTTGATGTTATAAATAGTCAATTATATAAATAAACCTAAGTTGATAGTTATTATTATTATTATTATTATTATTATTATTATTATTATTATTATTATAACAGTAATAACATTTCATTCTACACAACCTTTTATTAACAGCACACATACGATCTTAGGTGCTATACTTAGTGTTTATTAATGATGAAATTTGATATTTGTGAAACATATACAGTGGGGCAAAAAAGTATTTAGTCAGCCACCAATTGTGCAAGTTCTCCCATTTAAAAAGATGAGAGAGGCCTGTTATCATAGGTATACCTCAACTATGAGAGACAAAATGAGAAAGAAAAACCAGGAAATCACATTGTAGGATTTTTAATGAATTAATTGCTAAATTCCTCTGTAAAATAAGTATTTGGTCACCTACAAACAAGCAAGATTTCTGGCTCTCACAGACCTGTAACTTCTTCTTTAAGTGGCTCCTCTGTCCTCCATTCGTTACCTGTATTAATGGCACCTTTTTTAACTCGTTATCAGTATAAAAGACACCTGTCCACAACCTCAAACAGTCATACTCCAAACTCCACTGTGGCCAAGACCAAAGAGCTGTCAAAGGAGACCAGAGACAAAATTGTAGACCTGCACCAGGCTGGGAAAACTGAATCTGCAATAGGTAAGCAGCTTGGTGTGAAGAAATCAACTGTGGGAGCAATTATTAGAAAATGGAAGACATACAAGACCACTGCTAATCTCCCTCGATCTGGGGCTCCACGCAAGATCTCACCCCGTGGGGTCAAAATGATCACAAGAACGGTGAGCAAAAATCCCAGAACCACACGGGGGGACCTAGTGAAGGACCTGCAGAGAGCTGGGACCAAAGTAACAGAGGCTACCATCAGTAACACACTACGCCGCCAGGGACTTAAATCCTGCAGTTCCAGACGTGCCCCCCTGCTTAAGCCAGTACATGTCCAGGCCCGTCTGAAGTTTGCTAGAGGGCATTTGGATGATCCAGAAGAGGATTGGGAGAATGTCATATGGTCAGATGAAACCAAAATAGAACTTTTTGGTAAAAACTCAACTCGTCGTGTTTGGAGGAGAAAGAATGCAGAGTTGCATCCAAAGAACACCATACCTACTGTGAAGCATGGGGGTGGAAACATCATGCTTTGGGGCTGTTTTTCTGCAAAGGGACCAGGACGACTGATCCGTGTAAAGGAAAGAATGAATGGGGCCATATATCGTGAGATTTTGAGTGAAAACCTCCTTCCATCAGCAAGGGCACTGAAGATGAAGCGTGGCTGGGTCTTTCAGCATGACAATGATCCCAAACACACCGCCAGGGCAACGAAGGAGTGGCTTCGTAAGAAGCATTTCAAGGTCCTGGAGTGGCCTAGCCAGTCTCCAGATCTCAACCCCATAGAAAATCTTTGGAGGGAGTTGAAAGTCCGTGTTGCCCAGCGACAGCCCCAAAACATCACTGCTTTAGAGGAGAACTGCATGGAGGAATGGGCCAAAATACCAACAACAGTGTGTGAAAACCTTGTGAAGACTTACAGAAAACATTTGACCTCTGTCATTGCCAACAAAGGGTATATAACAAAGTATTGAGATGAACTTTTGTTATTGACCAAATACTTATTTTCCACAATAATTTGAAAATAAATTCTTTAAAAATCAGACAATGTGATTTTCTGGATTTTTTTTTCTCATTCTGTCTCTCATAGTTGAGGTATACCTATGATACAAATTACAGGCATCTCTCATCTTTTTAAATGAGAGAACTTGCACAATTGGTGGCTGACTAAATACTTTTTTGCCCCACTGTATAAACATAGAGAAATGTGACCATATATAAACCTTGGATAGGATCAATTATTATACTTATTTATTAAATATATTATTATGTATTATTGCTATTTACTATCCACTAGATAATACTATCTGTCCTAACAAGGTATTTTTATGCTGTAAGTGTAAAGAAGTTAAAATAGAATAAGAAAAGTATAACATTAAAGTAAAGTTACAAAAAGTAGGAATTATTTGATTTAAAAGCTTGAAAACCTTGATTTAAAACAACTTGGAGAACATAATAAATATATCTAATAATGAAGATCACCTTCACTACTCAATGGATGTAATTATTGTTTCTTATAACTTAGCAACACTGCTCTCTGTTGTACCAAAGCTGTAATTACATGTCGCTCATTTCAGGAGATCAGACAACTCTATCAGTGGGTATCTGCCATGTGGAGATGCCAAGTGAAATGACAATTTCTAATAAAAAGTCCTCATACCACAGGATTTTGCTGATGTTTCAAAAAAGAGACATTTAAAAACAAAGCAATGATAAATCATCCATGGCAGGAACTGTAATTTCCTCAGGAATGGACAGAAAAGCTGAAGGCATGGCGGCAGACAAGACAGATAAATAAGCAGACAGACAGACTTACAGACAGGCAGATTGCAGCCGGTCGCCAGTGAATGATCATTAACAGCTGCTGTAGTGTAGCTAGTGACGTCAAAGTGCAGGTGGCCAAACTGAAATGGCCAAATTGATGAAACCTTACATGCTTTATTCCTGAACATATAATCATTGATTTGAGGTACGATAGAGAGGGATGCGGTCAGATTGTGGAATAGATCAGTTTATATGAACAAGAATAATATTAACACAAATTAAGTCAGCAGCAATGCACGCAAAGACATTTAATAATAATAATAATAATAATAATAATAATACATTTTATTTGAAGGCGCCTTTCTTGGCACTTAAGGACACCGTACATGATACACAGACAAAGACAATAAAAGGAATCAACAATGCAAGTAACGAATAAAATAAAAACAATAGACGGTGACAGAGGAATTGGCATCAAGTGGACTAAGCAGCTTTGAACAGATGTGTTTTGAGCTGTGTTTTGAAATGGGGGAATGAATCCATGTTTCTGAGTTGGGGTGGTGATGAGTTCCAGAGACGGGGAGCAGAGTGGCTGAATGCTCTGCTCCCCATGGTGATGAGACGGGCGTAGGGGACAGACCGGTGTATGGAGGAAGAGGAGGGCGAGGTTGTGGATGGCTTTGAACGTTAACATTTAAACCCCTAAAATCTAAGGCCAAGTGATGGATGGGGAAAAAGACGTCTGAAAGTTGTGGCCAAATGGTTTGAACATCCGGTTTCTTCCTCTCCAAGTGCTCAGCCAAACCACTCAAAATTTGTCAGATCAATCGTATGAAAACAATAATGTAACAATAGCTTAATTTTAAATAACTAATAGTGTAAATGTATATTCTAATAAACACTTTTCTGGAACAGTAGGTTGGTATCAATGTTAGTGTACTTGAGTTCATATAATCGTTACAGTTTTCTTGAAAAAAGGGAGTAAGTGGGTAATCGAAACTGAATATACCAAGCATATGACTTTAAAAAATAAACAAATAACCCAAAACAAAGTTTAAAGAATGCAAAGCTACACACAACATGTCATAACATGGTCTCCTTCAGGAATAATCATTTGAAGACCATTTGATTTGAGGGTAATTTTTCTCCACTATGTGGTAGTAACGCTCTTAAGTCACCTCCCCAAACTCCAGTAGTCTGATATGAAAAAGAGTAAGAGCAGAAAGCAGGATCTCTTGTCGAATCATGGCACACCCCAAAATCCTGATGGTATGTGACGTTTGGTATGTTAACGGAAATGAGACAGCATAGTAATGTCTCTTAGGATCATGGGTAATCTTAGGTGCTCTTTCTAATTATCTGTGGCACACATCGGAAACGATTAGCTGAAATCCAGAAATATCCACACACACAGGTTTACACACGCATCAGGCTGGGTTGATTGCGTTGTTAAACTGTCAGACTGAAATCTGTGTGTCACTCACAGATAATAAAATGCAAACCTTTTTCTCGGGGTCTGTCAGTTCACAAATAAATACCAAACCTGCCAACAAAAAAGATCAAGAAGAATAATTGCTACTAATCAACACAGGGGCTTAGTTGCTCTTTCAACACTACACACACACACACACACACACACACACACACACACACACACACACACACACACACACACACACACACACACACACACACACACAAACATTGATTTGATAAGATATGCTTGTTTCACCGACAGCCCCATAGCAGCCTTATCTCATATTCTTGTCATACCCCACAAGCTTTTTAAATGCTGCTTATACAAGCCTGTCACTCACTTTACTGGCTTGCAGTCAAGATTGACTTCTGAGATACACAACAAAAATTTAGTGGAAAATCTAATCTAATGGCATTTCGGTGTTTGAAGGCAGTGAGGGAAGAGGTCTCCTCAGAGCAAATTTGCCTCTAGATTTTGAGTCAGACAAAAGTTAAATTGAAATACAAGCTGAGATGATGAGATTATTACAGAAACTGAATCTCAAATGAACAATAATATGATATGGTGTGCTGGGCGGAATAAATTGGACGATTTGTGGCAGTTAGCTGCCGCCCGAGGCCTGGAAGGGGAGCTGAGGTCTGGCAGGAGCAGTGAGGGGAGTTACAGCCTCCGGGTGCAGACTCTAATCCATTTTCATATCAACCTGTCTGACCTGCCAGTCGCCTGCAGGATGTGCCGCAGGGTCGCAGGGCAGTTGTTCCAGCAACACAAAATAAAGGCGTGCATGCCGTTTGTGATTGGGTGCAGCCTAGCAATACATTTGTTTTGATGCAGTTTTTCATACATGTTGTGATATGGTTAGATGTTTTAGTGAGGTCATAGACTTCAGTAGGAATGAAAAACCCTAAAATGAGTTAACATGTTGACACATCCAGGTCTTTCTTCTTGAAGTCAATGAGGTTTTTGATGGGTTTTTAGTTAGATGTTCTGAAGAAAAGGTCAGGGGTTAACACAAGATTGATAGACACACATTTTACTACAACACTAAGTACGTCACTTTACTCCAGTGTTGAATTTGAAGCTTTGATTGAAACATGCATAAAGTGACCAAGTGAGAGTATAAAGATGGTCAGAAATATTAAATAGTTGCTCATGCTGCAATGATCCTTTTCGTTTATAGCCAAAATGTCTACTTTCCCATTTATTTAAGATAGCTGTTTGATTTTTTATCAAATGTATTCATTTTAATTTACACTACCAATTACGTATAGATTACTATTTCAACTTTTCCTACTGGCTACTTTCCAATCTTTTCAACTACTAACAAATAACTGCAGGAGTAGTTCCTGGGGAAATGTGACCCTGGTTCAAAGTCACTGCATTATATTATGTTTCAGACAAATGGCCCTCTAGATGATGTAACAGGGTGAACTCACAGCTCAGCTAGTGACTGTAAAAACTGAAGTATATATATCACTGTCTTCATTTATCAACACACACAATCAGTCAGGTTTTATATTGTTATTGTGAAACCCATAAAAAGAGGAGGTTAACTTTATCAAGATGTCACTATATCTACATTTTTTTACAAAGGAAAATGGGAAAAGAATGTAGGGTTACTGAAATGGGTTGAGATAGTAAACAGAGGCAAGTAGAATTTATTGTTTAAAAGTCACAAACATGAAGATGCTGGCATTTGTATGTGTGAACCACATAAAAGGCAATGAAACCAATGTTACAAATTAGAGTCTTTGGAAATAAGAGGGAAAGCTAAATAAACAATACAATTAAAGTACTCTGTGTGTTTCTTTTAAGGAATGTGTAGGAGTGTTTTTCAAAGTTAGGTGACTTGAAATTATAACATATCAGAGAAGATAAACAAATGCTTATTGATGCAATAGTGTGAAAGCAAACACTGCCAGGGGATTATTCTAATGTGAATGTGTCATCTAATAGCACAGAGCGTTTAAATTTCCCATGGTACTTTGTATCATGACTTTGTTTGCAACAGTTAGTTTGGTGTACATTGATATAAAATGTCCCGGCTCCAGCCAAACATTGTTAGTGTGATGCCACTATCAGCAGCTCGTATCAGGGCATGAACTGAAGGATTTCTGCACAAGTCAACTCTAAAATCCCAACAATTGATTGTTCAATTATCCATTATGTATTGAGAGAAGCAGGATGTGCTGCCTCACTGTTATTGTGTCTCATAGCCCTACGAGGGTCTGAAATCTGCAGAGCCTGATAAGAACCCCGGCTGGTGTGTCCATTCACAAATTTCTCATGAGGTCACTTTGCTGTAAGATATTAAAAGTCGGCGGGGTGGCTGAGTAATTGCTGGTATGTGTGTGTGTGTGTGTGTGTGTGTGTGTGTTGGGGGGGAAAGAAAGTAGTGATCCTCAGGATGTTTTTCTCTCTGTCATGATAACACTGTTGGTTCCTTCCTTCGAAAAAAAGGAATGTCCAACTACAGTGACTACACTTCATATCAAGGAAAAGAGAGGTATCTAAGTCACCGGTACCTCTTTGTGTGTAAGTGTGTATGTGCATGTGTCTTTGGTAAATAATGCATTCATTCAAGTGTTGTTGTGCCGGTCAAGCACAGCTGTACAGGAAAGAGACCCTCTCAGGTTATCAGCGCTCTCACCGGACACTCACGTCATTCCCCAGCCACACTGCAGATGTGTTTTCTCCTACCTAAAAGGGAAAACCTGGCAGGGAAACTACAGCAGTAATGGGGACATACAACAATAAAGATGAGTCTTTGGTCTGTTTTTTTTTTTTTACAATTCCTAATAAAATAAGATCAGGAAAGAGTTATAAAATTAAATCTATTGAATCAGAACAGCAAATTGTTGCATGCTACAGCTGTGTTTATTCATAAAACTCTTCAACTCAAAAAAAGCTGCAAATAATTTGGTCTTATTGGATCAATATTGGTCTTTTGGAAGAATTTTCAAATGACATCCAGTCGTGGATTGTACATAAACATGCCTCCAGTGTAGCAAATTGGGAATTTCTACTAATTGGTAAAGTTGTTGTTTGCTCATAGACAAAAATGTGTCAAGGTGACTTCACTCTGCTGTCACTTTAAAGGTTTTGAGAGAAGAACTCAGCGGCACCTGACACCTAACTTTTTAGGGGAGGTGTATGTAAGCAACACTAGAAGGAGGGTATAATATGGCCATACACTTTCATTGCTTTTCTGAAAACCCCAAAAACTTACTACTCCTTTAAGTGTCACAAGACACATTTTAAGCCAAAAACAGCTAACAGAAGGCTTCCTCCAGGCGTGTGCATGACAAACAACTTCAGGCATTACTGTGGTTTTTCAGTTTTGGAAGAAGTGCTTAGTTCTTTTACTTAATCAAAAGTTATACAACGCATCGTATTATATTGCATAGTACTATTTTAATACATTTTACTGCCAATATTATTGCTAGAATTTTAAGGAGCCACAACAGGATAATCTTACTCCCTTCGATAATTCAATTAAAGGCATCTTGGACCTCCTGAATCTTGAATCAATCACTGTGAAATTTTAGGAAATACTGTCCTTTTTTTATTAAATCTGCAAAAGTTTACTGATGTGCAAAAAAAATCGGGTACATTGTTATCTGAATGATCTAGGACGTCAGATGGATGTTTATTTAGCTGTTAACAGCTCAGATTGAACGGGAAGGAAGACTGATATCCTCACTCAAAATAATGGATGCAGAAACAGGATGTTTGTTGCATACTATACAAGGTGAAGAGATAATTGTGTATGGAGGGGGGGGGGGGGGGGTTGCTGCAAAATACTTTCTTCCTCCCAAGTCACTCGATTTCATTCTTGAAATGTATTATTAAGATGAAAAAGTAAAGAAAAACAAGGCTGAACAGCCAAGGGAATATATTGGAATTTTTTTGTTAACTTCTCTGATCCATCTCCTTTTCGAGGAAAGTATTGACTGTCTTTTTCAGAAACGTAAATGTTTTAGGGAAATAACTTACTATAGAATCTTTAAACGAAAATGTAATTGTTATTTTGTGTTTCTCAAAATCTATTTTCACTTAATAAAAACCAACTCAAAGTAAGTCAAGTCAACAGAGCAGGTTATGATACTTTAAGCGGGGAGATCCAGCCTAATGACCTTCAAATATCCTGTAGATTAAGCCTATAGCATAACTGAGGGCTATATCAAACAAGTCTAAGTCTACTCTTAGATGTGGGGAGGATGTCTGCCTCACACACATAAACTGGGAACTGGTTTCCACAGAAGACGCGCTTGATAGCTGAAGGCTCTGGCTGCTATTCAACTTTTGGAGGCTGTGGGAACCACAGGGAAACTTGTATACTTGGAACTCAATGCTCTGATGGTATTATAGGGTACACAGAGCTCTTAAATATTCTATAGGGCCTGACCATTAAATGCTTTGTAGTTTATACAATTGGCTTGGAGCCTGAGCAGAGTAGCAAATATGGGAGTAATAGGTTCATATTTTCCCTCATTCTTGTTAGTACCACCATGTTCCACCAAGGAGAGAGATAAATAAAATATAAAATGAGTTTCACTATAAACTATGAATTCATACTTTTGTTATTGAGTGGGGCTATAGCAGGGAACTGCTCATGTGTATAATGAAGACCTTAACACCCTGGTTTCCTGCCTCTTGTCATGCATGCGCTCCCAGATCTCCTCTCTCATTCACACCATATGTGAAGGGGTTTAGAGACTATGAGAAACAGCTTGCTTGAAATTCCACAATCCAAGGCCTCATCACCTGAGCCACTCGAACATATGGCAACACACTGTGTGTACACATGTTTATGGATCTTTATTTAATAATGTTATCTTGCAAAACAGATCTGAAAAACACATTTGTACAGAAGGTCCCTAAATACTTTCCAGCCACCCAATTAAAAAAAAAACACAGACCATTGTTATTACCAATGTTTGCTATTAGAGATTTAAAATCCAGAAAGAGAAAAAAAGAGTCGAGATTTAGAGTTGTTTGTGGTCCATTGCCTTTTGAAGGTGCACAGTAGAAGATATACTTCTGCAACAATTATTTTTACATAATGGATATCAATGGTTAGGCAGTTATTGGATTGTTTTATTTGAAAGAAGAGAGGAGGTAGTTTGAAAGATGTGACAGTTATAGATAAACATCATAAAATGTGTATTCCCTCCTGTAATATACAAGGTTATCCAACTGTGCAATACAGAGGGAAATTAACTGTATACAATGTGTCACTTGTGATAAAGCACACTGTCCTGCAGCATGAGATCAATGTCTCCCAAGATCTGATAAAACCATGGCGAAAACAATAGTTTGATACCTCATGAATGGCATGTTTGGCAGAGGTAAACATCACCATCCATGCGCCAGTTCTAATGAAACTGGAGATTAAAATGAACTCTATACCCTGCTTTTGTCAGCCTAGCATTACCAGTTAAATATTTGATAAGCAGACAGGTGATATCCTCCTGACCAACGGAATGTTCCGGCACACAGAAAGACTTGGAAACATGTTTCAGGTGTGTGTGTGTGTGTGTGTGTGTGTGTGTGTGTGTGTGTGTGTGTGTGTGTGTGTGTGTGTGTGTGTGTGTGTGTGTGTGTGTGTGTGTGTGTGTGTGTGTGTGTGTGTGTGTGTGTGTGTGTGTGTGTGTGTGTGTTTACTATTGAACAGCTGAGCGTTTTTGAGGGAGGTGATGAAATACTAAAACACTATTGCATAATTACCTGAAAGTGAGTCAGAAATCATATTGTACTGTAACATTGTTAAACCTTCAGAACAAATGAATAACACTACATGGTTTCTAATGAGTCTAACACTGTGAGACATTACAGGCATGAGTACTGTCAATGATAAGCATTATATTACATTTTGATTTGAATAACGGTTGTAAGTTACTCATTAACATATTTGTTGACTGACCGACTAACATCCAGAGATATAGTGTGTTATAAAGGCAGTTAGGTTGCACTGGTGCCCACACAAACATTGTGGCATCATGCCTGAGGTGAGCGGAGACGGATCAGATTAATGATTGACTTAACTGTACCGAATGTTTGTTGACATCCCTAGTCATATGAAAGAGGTACAGTAAAAACAATCTGACAAAGGTCTTCTCACACATTTATCCAGACTAACTAACTTAGCATTAACTGTCTCTTTGCTCAACCAGCATAATAAAAAGAGAGATGTGAAAGTTGCAGCATTTTTAAATCAAACTCTCTGGAAGCCCTTAAGGAAATGTCCCCCAGGTTGCTAAGTATTCCCTTGAAAATGAATACAACAAAAACATGTCCCGAAAAAACACTATAAAATGTTAAACGATATAAAAAGTTTAGTTTATCCATCAAGTTCGTAAAGTGTTTTTATATTTACAACACAGTTATGGAAGCCATCTGCTGCAGTCATGTGGCCTGAGCCTGTTACTCTCTGGGAACAGAAGGTTCACTCTTAACACATGAGGAAGTGCAGTGTACCTTAGATAAAATGTTGCCCCTTAACACCCCCTTCACACACACACACACACACACACACACACACACACACACACACACACACACACACACACACACACACACACACACACACACACACACACACACACACACACACACACACACACACACACACACACACACACACTACTCATCCTCAGACAACCCTCCCTGCTCCCTTTGTGGTCCGTGTGTCTCGGTGTTTCGGGCTGGCAGGCCACAGCAGCACCCCTCCTCGGCTCAGGGTGCACACAGGGGTGCGTGTTTCCTGAGCAACTTGAGCAATTATGGGAAGTGGTGGTGACCCGAATATTAACCCATATGTGGACCCACATTGCAGTCCTTTCTCACCCCAGCTCATCGGTTAACTGATAGAAGGCCACAATAAAAACAATTGAGGGACTTTATGTTGGTTTATTTGGGTTAATGTAGGACAAAGTCAGTGACAATGGCTGTATTCATCTCAGCAAAGCCAAGGGAGGCTAGTGGGTATGGGAATGTGTTCTGGTGTACTAAATCAAGAAAACCCTTTTTTTTTAACCAAAAACTTGATGATATCTTTGCCGCATAGTAGCTTGCATCAAGCATCACATGGTAAGGTACGAAGCATCACATGATACTGAAAAACATTGTGATGTGGTCAAGGAAGGTCATTTAATAGAGGCCCTAGAGGTATACTGTTCAATGTTTCTTTTCTCTCGATACTTTTCCAAATAGGCAACTTCACAGAAGCGGGACGGAGGTTTGCATTCTTTGTATTCGCCTTAATAATTACATTTCTGAAAATCTAGAAATGACTGACAATCTTAAACAGAAAAATGATCTTCCTGTGCTGAGAAACTTAAAAACATTCAGGAGGTGTTTCACATTAAACTGCCAGATTTACCACAAACAGCGTCGGAAGGAGTGTGACATGCTTATCAAATTTACAACCAGAGCAAGGAACCACAGGGGGTTGAGCAATCGCAGCCGGCACATTTTGACAGGGGACAAAAAACAGGGGTCCATCACATGTTTTTTTACAGATTTTTTCTTCATATAATATATTATACATTTTTCGAGTAAGATCTCGTCCCAAGAGACTTATCAGGTGGTAGATGATGGCTCTTCTGCATGATAGTGGGATTTAAAAAAAAGACTACAATAAAGGTATGAGTTTTATGTAATAGTATTGCAGCATGCTTGCGGCAACATTAACATTTACGTTCACGATACAACATGAATTTACAGCTTCCATGGAACTATCTCCTAGTTTGTGTCCGTAGGGCTGACAGTCTCTCCGCATTAACACAAGGCTCAAAGCTTACAGTTGGGTCTGGTTCAGGCTTGCCTTGATCCGGCCCCTAGTTATGCTTCTTTGGGCTTTAACTCACGTGGGACTTTCACTTTTCATCTTTCAACACTCTGCCCATACTTCTCTTTTTACTCTATGTACTAATGTCATAATCATAAAAGCATGTTATTAACTGAGCATCTGTCCGTCCTGGGAGATAAATTCCCCCTATGTTGTTATATACAAATATTTTAATGGCCGACAGGTGCAAACGTGCTACAATGGCCAAAAACATTTCCATTGGGAGAACCGCACTGCAGCTTCAGAAATGATGCAAATATAAATATCACAAATGGGCCAAAACACATGCAAATGAAGAGACTTATTTTGTCTTATGTCATATTTAGTTACATTGTTGGAAGAGCTCGGAACAAAGATTTTCATTGCCATAACTACACTGTAGCTACTGTGCACATGATAGTCAAAACCCTTGAACCTTGAAAGTCTTCAATAGCTAGCCTATTCTTTTACAATATTCTGACATAATACGTATAATCATGAAACAAGCCAACTGAGCCAACAGTGACCGTTCTTTTTCATTTTAGCGTTTACGTTTCTTGCTACGCTTTTTGCAGGATTTAGTATTCGCAGGGTTTTGTTTATACAGCGCTTGTAGTAAATGCTGCACATGTGTTGTCAAGTAGGTGAAGATGTTTCTTCATTTGCATGTGTTTTTGAACATTTGTGTTTTTATATTTGCATTGTTTCTGAAGATGAAGAACATTTCTCCCGGAAATGTTTCGGGCCTTTGTAGCACATTTGCACCTGTGGGCCACCGTACATATTCCAATCCTACTGAAAGGCTAAATGATAAACACTCTTTTTAGATCTAACTGATTTCAATGTTGCAGGCTATATTTTATACTGAAAGAATTGCCTTGAATGTCTATATTGCACTACTGGCCTAATTACAATGAAACTACAAAGATAGGTCTAAGCCATTCTCTCTATTAAACTTCCGTAAATCTGACAAACAAACATTTAGTTCAATGGTGGGATTTCCTTCTTGTCTCTTATCAGTTAGATCCTAAAACAATGGACTCTGCCCACGCTTGTCTGCTCACAGTGCTGCGGTCCTCCTCACGGCTTTCCCCTCACGACCAGATGTCCCTTTCTGGGCTTTAGCCAAAGGATTTAGATTAGAGTAAGAAGAATAGCTAAATAAAATCAGATTGGGTGTCATCCATTACTTTGGTTTACACTAAAATGTCGACCCTCATCCCACAGTAAAAAAGACATATACTGTATATATATAATATATATTTGTATGGACTCCTTAGGGGACATGTTGACACACACACACACACACACACACACACACACACACACACACACACACACACACACACACACACACACACACACACACACACACACCAAAAGAAAGTGAACAACAATGTTTAATTGGGAATTCAATTTACACATTTTTATTTACATTGACACATGTATTAGCAACACACCAAATGTACATGGTATCACTAAAGCCTCAGGTTTAATAAATATGGTGCAGAATGCAGGAAAATAATGTTAGTGTAGCAATGAAATGAAACATCTCCTTCTTGGCTGTAAAATCCTGTAATATCATTTGACTGATACTGCCATGAATATTGATTATAAAATATGACCACTGGGATCAGTTTAGTCTGTTTTGCTATGGCAGTTACCAAGTGAACTGATTGAAATGATGAATCAAGCAAAATTTAAAAAATTAGCCAAAATAAATCTCTCTTTTCAGTTGCCATGGTGACAGAGAAGCAGCTTTTTTTCCAGGTTAAACTACAGTTGGGAATCTGTGCACACATAAGAAAATACAGCATTCATATTCAGCATTAATGTACCACATCTTCACTGTGATAAACATCTTCAAAAGGATAAACATTATTTTACAATATACGGCTGTTTATATTTACAAAGACAGAGCAGTGAAAGTGAGGGATGAGTGAAGCCTAAAGGAGTTGATGAACATTTAGAAGTGGCACCTTGTTATGGTTATTACTTAAATCCTGCAATACAGACATGTGCACTAACACAAGTAGACATTCATGCTCAACACACACACACACACACACACACACACACACACACACACACACACACACACACACACACACACACACACACACACACACACACACACACACACACACACACACACACACACACACACACACAAACGAACGCGCAAACGAACAGGGCAATTTCCTTCAGCAAGACTCTTCACAATAACATCCAGTACTGGGAAGAGGGGAATCATAATGGTCTAGACTGATACAGACTACTGGCTGAGAGGTGCCGAAAGTCCCACTTCTAAAGGCGGAAACAGCTGGATACAAAGAAGAGAAGGACTGCTGGGAAACTAACTACTGGTCGCAGAACAATGAGATGACCAACACATGGAAGCAGAGCACTGTACGCAGCCTTGACGTCTGAACAGAGAGCCCTGAAGACGCACTGGCTTGTCATCTCAGGGAATATTGCAGTCCACTTAATGGCATTTAAAATGTGTATCACACTGACTTGATCCATTATATACTGTACAATAGAGAGCTATAGAAGTATCATGGACAATAACACACCAATTGCCTGTCAGCCAGAACAAAAAAGTTCTCCTTTCCTGTTCCTTCATAAAAGGAGGAAGAAGGTAAAAAGCAGAGAAATCACATCTCAGAAATGGCAGTACCTGTCTCATGCTTGTAAACAAAGATCATACACTGGATGTAACATGAGAGAAAACCATATAAACCTGAACTTATTTACACCTTTACAAGAGAACTCTCCAGCAGTCCAGCTGTCAAAAAGTGTAACTATACACCTGCATTACATGCCTCTGTCACAAAGCTAAGATGAACACTAGGAGTTATAGCTTTCTCAGAGTGTCTCCTTGGCCCAACGTTTAACTACCCATTTCATCATATAGCAATGACTGATATCATTACCTACAGATATGTACATATACAGTCAACAAGCACTTAAATGAAAAGCAAGCGTACCATGTCTATCTCATATATCTGAACTGTGTGCACAGTGTTGGTGGGCCAATTCATGAAATGCTTTGACGGATCCAGTTGACAGTAAGTTGCTCTCTAGGAAGTGACAACTGACTTAACAAGAGCAAAAATATATTTCCTGAATGACCTGAAGCACTTAAGGACTCTAGGGAACTCTCTAAGCAAACCAACAATGCTGTCTAATAGCTTATATACCAGTGTCTCGATATATCTATATTTAAATTGGCCCCCAAAAATGTTTTTCTTCATATCAACAGAGATCTGAACCGTTAGATAATACTGACAAAAAAAGTGGATAATAAGAGAAAAAATGTTTTCCCCCCAACAATTTCAACAGCCAACCAACAACAGAAATGTTACATGAACATGTGTAACAGAAAAATAACAAAGAATAACAAAATGAAAAATGTAAAAACTCTGATAGATAAACAGAAACAAAATGTGAAGGACAAAAAAACAAACAGTGTAATAATCTACTTTGATGACAGTTTTAGAGTAACGGCTGATATCCCTCCACCCTTCTCGTTGCCTTTACAGTTCTTTGTCATGAGCAGGGGAGCATTAGTCCGTCTAAACTGTATTTAGCATCAGTAGCAATGACAATGATGAAAGCCATTTGTCCTTTGTTGTTTCTGGTAATGGATGGCAATTAACCATTTGTCTGCAACAGGTAACAACCCATGCTGCTGGTTCCGGGCCAGTGGGAGGGTGTAGCAGTTGGGTATGATATGTGGCGGGAAATTACAGGCACTTAATGAGGCAGCCAGAGAGGTGGAGTGGGTCCTTACACCCGCTGTGCTCTGAGGCTTGTCCCCTCCAGAAAGACCTCGTGCTGGACCAGTAACGGCTGAGTCGGAGCGCTGTTATTGCCAGCAGAGTTAAGACTGTGAGGCGCAGCGCTCTCAGAACTTTGTTCCTCCCTGGCTCTCGGCGTAACAGGAAGCCTGGAGCTAAAGTTCAAATAGATCTGAGGATAAGGAAGAAGGGGTAGAGAGAAAGAGGACAGAGGGAACATTATATGGTATTGTTTTCGTACTGCAATGTCAAACATTTCAAACAGTAAAACATTACTGTTTATCTCATTTTCAGACTTGGTCTCTTCAGTAACTTTCGTGTTTTTTATGTATCATTCAGTACACATAAGCTAAAAGCAATACTTTTTTTTGCTGGGACCAACAAGCCAGCCTCAAGTTGAATGCTCTCTGATGCTGCACTTAAAACAGCTAAATGCTAACAATGACTATATTGAAATGGTTGTGTTTATAAGATATACACAGTTATTTATTTGGTCACCATTTTAGTTTAGCATGTTAGACATGATTGACACAGTGACTATTTTAACCGACACAGATATTGTGTTGTTTGAACCTGGCATAAAATCTTGTTTAATCTGTACAAAAATCAATTTGAAAAAAAACCCAAAAACTAGCCATATCATCTTTTATTCAACCACAATGTTTATGTCTTCTTACATTTTTGTGTGAATTTAAACAAGATACAAGGTGAAAATTAGCAGCCTTTCACCACTTTTTAAACATTTAACCTGCCAGTCATGCTCACATCTGAGTGGTATCTATCTTTTGATCTTCATCTTAGTAAGAAAGCAGATTGTATATCCCAAAATGTTTAAATGACATTGACATAAGGAATTTTCAAAGCTATTGGAATGTAAGCGGTGAGTCATGAGAACAATTGGACCCTGATGTGTAGCCTGATTAAATCAGACCAGCTGCAGTTCATACATATCTGCTCATGCTGTGAGAGGCCCCTAACCTTCACCTGAAGTATGTGTGAACTCAGTTTAAACGCAGTGTTTAAATGAGAAGTGACGCGTCTTCAAATAACAAGTGACTGGCTTTAGCCTTTAGCGTAGAAGACAATGTTTTGATTCAATACGTTTTGCCTTTCTTCTTTATTTTATATTTTGTGGAAGCTCAAAATGGTGTCAAAGGTAGGTCTAACAAATGAACTTTTACAATTTAGAGTCCCATATTTCTGCTGACTGCCTGTGAGTCTTCACAGTTCATTATTTTTAGGAATGGAATTTATAGCCGTAAAGGTGAAGCAAACAAATATCAAAGGGGAGCAACCTACATGCTTAGTGGCATCCGTCAGCTGTTGTTCAATCCTTTCCACGACCTTCCTGAAGGGAGGTCTGTTGAACGGGTCAGCATCCCAGCAGGACCTCATAATATGATACCTGCACAACAGCATAGAAACACAAAAACAATTGTATTTGCCTGCAGTTATTACATATTACATACCCCCTTTCTTTTTTCGTGTGTATATATATTTTTTGGATTATACTTGTGAACAGGATGAGAGCAGACTGCTATGCAAATCCCACACATTGTGTTTTTTTATATTCTCACCACCTCTTTCCACCATTTCACACCATCTCTCCTGTGATCGTTTTACACACACTTATTAACTTTTTTAAAACAACTCACATTTCACTGGGTGCAAACTCTGGAGCATCCATCCTCTTTCCTTCTTTTATCAGTTTGTAGAACTTGGCATCCACAGGCATTCCAGGATATGGACTGTTTCCTACATTTAGCGAAAAGATTCAGTTACATTGTGCAGCTCTGAAAAACACACACACAGACAGCCAGACAAACACACACAATTGAAAGATAGACTTACCTAGTGAGAAGATTTCCCACAGCAAGATACCGTATGACCAAACGTCACTTTCAAATGTATACACACACTCAAAGATACTTTCTGGAGACATCCATTTCACAGGCAGACGAGCCTGGGGGGAAAAAGCATTAAGTAAATAGGAAGTCGAATTAATTCAAAATGTAAAACCTTCCAAATCCCTAGTGATGATTTCTTAGTTTTTTGTGTTCTTTAAATGTGGTTTGTGTGAAACATATTAGTGGCTCCTTAATGAACAGACTTGTACAAAATGCCAGAAATGCACCCAGCCTTTGCCTCAGGATCTAAAAACTCAAAGTTCACAGCCCCTCTGTGCCACACACAACTGAAAAAAAAAGTTCAAAGACACATCTCACGATTGCAAAGTCATTAAGACGTCACAGGCACACGCCAACAGCTTTCTATCTCGTATAAATACTACTTTATCTTACACTATCTTTGTACCTGCGACCAATGCTATCATAATGGGTAGAGCAACATCTTTAGCTATGTCTGATCAAAAGCAATCAACTAGATAAGGAAGTCACTTAAGCATCACAAGCTGTAACATTACTGACAACAATTTTCCAAACAATATATTAAACTTATTTGCTATTTGTATGTGTGTCTCTTAAAGTGAGAGCGGAAAATACCTGCTTATGCTAACGTAACTTATTTTATACAGACCATTGGCTTAACAGTTGCTTACAGTTTATTGGGCTTTGATGTGACAGTTTACATGGTTAAGTAAGTAAATAATTAGTGTCATGTCATATGTGTCAACCATTTCCCATATTCAGTTTTCTAGCTTCACTTTACTTGGTGCGTTAGCAAGCTCCCGTTAGCTTTGTCAGTTCAGGTAAGGTCAGTGCAATCAATGGCACCTAGGTGTAGTCCTTAGGGACAATTTTTTTTTTTTTGGGGACTTGTTTGTTTGGGTTAGGGTTAAACCTGTTTTAATTTAGTATTGTGCAAATGTTCATTTGAGTAAATCTTCACACATTCAAACTCAAGTTTTAATGTAAAAATAGTTTAAAGAACCAGGACCTTCGGAGAGGTCACAAGTAGAATGTCAAAGGTGGAAGGATTTTCTAGTTTGTTGTTGGATGTGTTGTAAAACATTATCAAGGATTTATTTTAAGCTATCTTTTTCTTTCATTTTTAGCAGACATGTCTTAACAAACATACAGATATAATTAGCTTTTTAGTGATGTGTAACAGCCCGAAGCTGGAAGTTTGCTTACGCAGTACATCTGACAAGTAAAGACACAATAGACAAAGCAGGGACCTGCCCAATATGCTGGTTAATTCCTTTACTCATCTATTTAGACTGTTTCAAACCAGAACACTGAAGTACAGAGTTTGATTTAAGATTATAATAGAATGTTAAAGTGGGGGTTTCATAACAGACACCATTGTATCCTCTGTCACATCTTCAGTACGAACTTACGTTGCCTTTGACTACATAGTTGGAGTCCATGTTGATGTCTCGTGCCAGGCCAAAATCACAGATCTTTGCTACCCTTCCTTGAGTAAGGAGGATATTTCTGGCAGCCAGGTCTCTGTGGATACACTGGAAAAAATGCAGTACCGCTTTTAATATCAAATGAAACATGTCATATACATCCCAATCAATAACATAACATAAGGTTTGGATTAAGTGCTTTTTTCTAATGTTGTTTGGTAGTGATTTTCCACACTTGACTCTGTATCACACAACCACTGACACTGATACATGAGCTTACTGGTCACAGTATCTTGCCCTCGCAGCAAATAAATGTTTTAACAGCATGCTCCAACATGCATTTAAGATCCGTTTACTGGCTTTGCAAACATGATACTTGCTCTGTAAGATATCACGTCAACAAATTCACTTCACAGTTTAATCCAAAGGGTATGGGAGTTGTCATTCGATGCTCACATTTTTGGAAGCTAAGAACTCCATGCCTTTGGCCACTTGGTGTGAGAAGCTGAGGAGGTCTTCTGTGTCTAGAGACAGACCATCCTCTTCAAACATCTCACTCTCTTCATCTGCTTCAACATAGGAGCCACCTGAGAGGACAAAACATGACAGAGATTTTTTATTGGCCTGAATCCTATCGCATATTTTAAGACTGAGAGATTTGATGAATGACTGGCTTGCTTGCCTTTGCGTAGTGAGCGTCTCTTCTCAGAGGATGAGCTGAAAGGCGGGTTGCCAGCAGCAGAAGGCCTCATGGTCATGTAGCCGTTCAAGCTGTCACTGTGAAGAGGAAAGGAGCAGTCTGGTCTCAGCTAAGCAAAGCCACACATAGGCACACTGCTGTCCAAATACCCTCCTCCTACGCACACTCTGGATAGTAAATACTAGTACTCTCTTTTCTCTTACACACACAATATAACCTTCTTTACACCCATAAAGAACCTTACCCAGCTGTTTCTCTTTGCGGGATCACGTTGCGGTAGTAGCAGTCTTCTTCGAGCTTATAGCAGATAAATGATTCCCTCTTTCTGCGTAGAAAGTTAAGAAGGTCTCCAAAGCAGCAGTACTCTGTGATCACCAGTGTTGGGCCTGAAGACAGAGAAACATACCTTAAGATGATGACCTAACCAGATACATAGCTTTTATTAAAAACATTAGTCATTTTGCAAACATACAAAGATGGCAGACTTATTAAATTATGTTCACACACACACTGATGTTTCACTCTAAAATCTGAAATGATGATAAAAGACAACATGGCTGCCGCACCTCCAACAGTGCAGGCTCCCAGCAAGTTGACAATATTCATGTGGTTTCCCAAGTAACTGAGGACTTTCAGCTCTGACATCAAAGCCTCTTTCTCTGTGGCATGAGCACTAGCTGTTGGGGAAAAACATTTGAATATAATCAGTACACAGACAACAGGACACAGGTTGAACTTTGATTATGGATCATCATCTGGTATTTACAGGTTAAATACATTAGCTATTGATGGAAAGAAATTAAAATAAAAAGGTTCCTTTAAATATGATGATTCGAAGGAATGTGCAAACCACTGAACAAAAATATTCACATAACTAAGATCTGTAGCCAACAAGTGAGAATAATAAGACATGTGCAACAACGCTTACATTTGAGCATTTTCACAGCCACCGTCATGACTGAATCTGCTTTGGAGATGCCATATGCTGTGGCTTCCACCACTTTTCCAAATGCACCAGATCCCAGTGTCTTCCCTGAAAAAAGATGATGGAAATGAAACAGTTATTTCCCACCCTGTTCCCCTTCAACAAACTGGTTTTATACCACAGTTCCTAGAACAACACCAGTTTTAGCCCCCGGGCTGTGTACATAGGCACCAGGACATGCAGGATCCTGTTTAAGGATTGTTAAAAACACCACCCATAATATGTCAACAATATTATGTTTGCAGTGAAGGAGTGGGCTTTCATTATTTATGAGCGGTGAAACTGGTTAGTACCTAGACACATGGCTAAAAGATTGTGTAACTTTACACAGAAAGATTACAGTTTGTCAATCAGCATGAAGTTGCCTGTGGTTGACAGGATATACAGTATGTTATTCTGACTGCACTGTAAGGCCTCATTGTTGAAACTATTACTGACACAAACCCTCATATGTCCTAACATCATTATTTACCTGCGCCTACGCTGAAGACATTTGAAAGTCAGAAATTGATTGTGAATGCCTAAACAAAGCTCGCCGTTAAAATTGATAAAGGAGGGCAGCACTCTTACCAAAACGCAAGTTGTTCCGAGGAAACTCCCACTGGTGATCGTACGGTAACTGGGTGGGGTCAATGTAAACATAGTTGTTTCCATGTATGCCCTCGATTACTTTCCACTGAATCTGGTATTTGGGTTTCTGACAAGAATTCAAATAAAATTATACACATTATTAATGCTTCAATGCAGTTTCAACATGCTGTTCTTTTGACTTGCCATTTCTCAAAAATGATAGAAGAGGGCGTGCCATATGGGAAGAGAGCAGCGCTGTCTTACCTGCATGTACTTGTAGAACAGTATGATAAGGACAAGACAAAGGATGCCTGCTGCTGATACCGAGCCAATTAACAGAGGGGTAAACAGATCATGGGTGACAGTTCTTTCTGCAGGGAGATAGAAGTTAAATAGTGAGATACAAAAGCATTTGAAATAGAGTCTATTTGTGACTTCAATGGTCTGCTATGTTTTCACTCTAATAACCTCAGCCAGAGAGGACTTGTTCACCGTGAAGCACACTTTGGTATAATCAAAGCAAAAAAGATCTGTTCAATTGTTACATTCCCTGTTTTATTCTTTGTTTGCAATTTCTGCATATCATTTAATTTAACTGCTTGAAATCTGTTTTGATTATACAATACCTAACTGTATTTCTTTTTGCCTTACATGATTACATGTAATCAGTGTTCTATCCCTTTGTGTCTGGCTGTTTTTGATGCCTTATTGTTTTGCTCCTTTGCACAGTAGGGTGTAATAAGCTCTTTAGAGATAAGCAGCTTTTCCTCCACTTCAAATCTGAGAATGCAGAGTCTGCAGGAACTAATCCCCTGTAAACCTGTCAGTGGGTTCTATAGCTCTGTGTATTCCCTGCTGCAGCTCATTGACACCTCCAAGCCTCCCACTGCCCCAGAACACCAGCAGCGCCAGGACTCCTACTGAGCTCCACACTCTGAGCGCCTCCGCCTGGTCTGCTGTTACTCTGCGAAGCATAAAATTCCTCGGCACACGCTCCGAAAGGCTTGTCCAGCCTTGCCACAAACACACTTCTTCCTTATAATGCTCGCCCACATGCCCGCTGTAGCCACAGTTAGCCCCCCATGTCCTGCATAAACCTGGGTCTCCACATTCAGGCCGTGACAACTTTGCTGTACTTTCAGTGATTGCACTCAGAGTTCATTGTGAAGCTAAGGGAAGGCCGTTAAACAGAGCGGATTTGGAGTGATAAAGTAATTCCGACTAAAGCTAATTCCTATATGTAGGTTACACATCTTATCGTGGTCAAACATGTCTGAGGATTTCTCCTTGCCTTTGTTTAGCAAACAGATTATAAACCACCAACTTCTCGTTGTAAAACCACACTCATGGGTTAATCATAGCCAAAATCATGCTTGTAGTAAATATTTTTGAATTGGGGATTAAGTTCCATGTGGGGTTTATAGAACCACTAAAATAACTAGTTTTCTCAGTGCACGAGGAGAAATGAGTCATACGCTTAATAAACTATGAACATTAATACAAAAACTTTAAAAATGAACATCAGGTGGATTAAAATATGTAAGCGGAAAAGAGGAGATTTTCACGTTTTGTGTGCTATTATGTAATGTTGACTCCAATGGGCTAGATTATAATCTAAAGGTGAGGAGATGGAGAAGATTACATCAAATCCGTAACAAAACATGAGACTGACAGGCGCCCCCTTAAGAACAAGTGGCCTCTATTTAACCGACTGCATACTACTTTATTTACACTGGCGTGTATATTTCTGATAATTACTTACCGCTGATGGAAAAGAGTGTGTAGGCCTGCTCTCCCTCCACCGTCGCTACACACTCCAGAGTACTGAAACGTCCCCTGCTTACGTTCACCCGACTTTCCACCTCAGTCTTCCCAAACATGGGGCTGAACAGAGTCACAGTGATGACATTGTGCTCTTCCTGGGTGGCATTCACCTGTTGGGAGCACCTGAAGGCAGAAAATTGTTCATTGTTAAGGATTGGCTGTGAGGATCATTGATTGCCTCACTGTGACATCTGATCTTTCGCCTTATTCACTGAAGTAACACATTCTGGATTTCCTCAGACTTGAAACAGTTATTGTGATATAAAACATAACAAAACATGCAAAAGCAACGACACAAGTCAACCTGACGTCATGAAAATAGTTAGGAATTCAACCTGTGTTCATAAAATAGTAAAAAAAAAAACAACTTAGGGCTTATCTTCAAAGCACCACAACAGAAAAAGCAGCTGTTATCAAAATGTTCTATGAACACAGGCTCACTACACACTACTATCACTTTCCCGTTTTGCACATACATGAGCGTGACTGCATGCAATGAGTTTTAATTGGATTTGATTGTGATTACTAGTTACTGGATAAGTTTGGATAATCACTTGTGATTCACTGCCTGTACTGCTTTGGATTGGTGTTGCTATTGCAACCAGGTGCTCCTCCTTCAACACACTTTATGTTTGACACAACACAAACCGCGTCCAATTGGATCCAGGCAGACATCCAGGGATCCTACCAACAAGTTCATCTTTCCCCCGTCAAATCCCACAATCTGAACAATCCCTTCATCATCATTCCTGACTCTATCCAACGTGTCCTTAATGTGACCTTTAGTATCTGCGAGAGACTCTTCAGTCTTAGAGTTTTCCAAACGTCTAAACGTGAAACTGAAAATAAAGATCAGATCTGAACTGAGCATTACTGAGTATACATCTTGTGACTTCATTTGAACACACAGATTGCATGCTTCATCGCCATTGCAAAAGCCATTACATTTGTTGGCAAACATCAACATACTAATTGGATTTTTATTTGCTATAACGCATGATGCTTTTGATTTTGGTTTGGCAGCTTTTCGTTTGTTTAGTCAGTTTGAGGTCCGACCAGTCTGACTAATAACGTTTTACAATCCATGTTATTATTTGGACTGTAGTGGTGAGGTGCACTTATGAAACCATCCCAGCATGTTCTGTTTAAGCAAACTACTGTTTCTTTTGAACTAATAAACTAGGGTTAATGCTTTGACAAACCAAAGCTGTTTATGAAGCCCCATTAAACATGGTTGCAAATAAGTATTTGTCTATAAAGTTAAATATTAACTACTCAATAAGCAGCAAGTTATGTTGCCATTATAAAATATCATGTTAAGTTATTTAACTTTCAACAACTCATTAGGACTGTGAGTATTTTTTATTGGTCAGATTTAACTGGAGTTGTAGGAGTAACTACTGTTTCTGTCATTTATAACTTTTGATTATTGCAGACATTTTACAACCTACATTTCAATTTAGCTCTCCAACTGAAAACTATTAGGAAAAGCACAGACAAAACATTAACGCACCAAACTCTCATGTTAAAGAACCAAAAGTGTTTTACATTTGGAAGAAAAAAAGCTTTGAAAAAGGTATACAAGCTTTTATTAAAATCTCACCGGGCATATGGCTGCTCACAGTAGTACCAGGTGATCTGTGGGGCAGGAAATCCCTCTGCCACACAGCGTACCTGTCCGTCCACTGGACCCTCATGAGATACAATCTCTGGTTTACCTAGGAAAAACAAGTTAGTCAGAACATGTCAGGTAAGAGATGGATGACAAGCTGGAGTTTTTTTAAAATTTGCATTTAACCCTAGTGAGCTATACAGTGTAAGGTTGAGGGCAAGACCTCATTTCCTACAAAGAAAAAGGTCCATAAAACCCTTTCCCACATGTCAGCTCCCGAGGTTAATACAATTCATTATATGGCTTTAGGGAAGAAAAAACCTTTGAAAAAATCTTTAACACAACTTACTGATTACAAAGATGGTGAATGTGTGGTTTACTGAAGCGTCACCGTTGGAGGCTTGAAAGGTGTAAACTCCACTCTCTGACATTTTCAGTCGTACGAGCCTCAGCTCACTGCTGTACCTGAACATGAATGACATTTTTTAGCATGATTGTATTCATACATTTTTTGAAGAATGATTGCTTTTAATTTTTTTGTACAACACTGGCCAATTCTCTTTTGTGTTTGCCAGTCCTGCCCGAGAAAGATTTCTGAGAAGATATTTGCTATCGAAATGCCTTGGAGATCCTTTGAGGTTTTTCCAAAGTGCAATTTAAAATCACATTTTTCGAAGCTATTCTCATATTGAGGTTACTTTTTCCACCACAGTTGATGGATTTATTGATTTCCAATATAGGCCTAAAAGGTCATCTCATAATTTGTGCAGTTGGCGGTGGTGGTGAAGCCCATAGGGATTTGGCTTGGAAACCGGAAGGTCACCGGTTCCAGTCCACAAAAGACCAAGTGCTACCGATGTGTCCCTGAGCACATACGTAAAAGCACTTGCATAATTGCAGCCCACTCCTCCTTACATTAGAATGGGTCAAATGCAGAATGTAAATTTCCCTTCTGTGGGACAAACAATTTAGTATTTCTATTCGCAGTACAGAGAACAGTTTCTTTTCCCTCTATATTCAATTTATATTTGGACAGTTCCCGTTTCACTTGTGTTTACAGAACACTTTTTTCCAGCTGCTCTTCTCAGCTGGCTGTGACAAGTGTAGCTGATGCATTAACACTGCCCTAACCTGCAGCCAAACCAAAGGTGTTAAATTCCACTACGCACGGGTAATGAACATTTTCATCTATGTGGCAAAAGTGGAGCACTTGAAGCATGTGTGTTTTTCTCACCTGTATTCATGGACGTGTGTGGTGATGACATGGTCGGTTGTGTTCCTGAGCTGCTGACCCATGAAGCTCCAGGAGAATATGTGCAGTTTTGGATAAGCCTCCATCTCAACATTTAGGGGCAAATTCTCGCCTGATCGTACATGGATGGTTTCATTGATTGTGGGTGTTAAGTTGATGAATCCTTTTTCTGAAAAATAAAGAAATGAGACACTTTTATCAAGATTTGAAGAGGTCAAATGTTGTCTGTATTTTTTGGAGTCCAAATAATTGAAGTGTCCAGACCTCACAGTTCAAAGTTGAAGTTAACTAAAGCATCTTCAAACCTCTTCACACACTCACCGTAAACATCGAGCCACACTGACTTCGAGTTGACCCCTTTTTCATTCTTAGCTTCACATCGATACCGTCCAACGTCTTGAGGTCCGACCTGGGTGATGTTCAACGTGGCGCTGCGTACGTGTGTGAAGTTCTCCGACTGGATACGTGAAACACCGCCAACCTTTGGTGGTTGCTGTGGATACCAGACGGCACCCTGTCAACGCCCAGAGATCTCTAGAGATTAACCCCGTCTGCATATCTATCCTCGCCAAGCACACAAGTACTGACATAACCACACAACCGCCTGCATGCAAGTAAACACACTCACACTGTAGTCCACACGGTTCACAGAAAGCCAAGATCTTTGACCCCTCTCACTCTCTTTCATCAAACAACCACTGATACCAGTACATGTCAACCTTTCAGTTTAAACTTATTTGACGAATTAATGTTGTTTTTTCTAGTTTGGAACATTTTAATATAACAATGGTCAGTCAATAATCAATGCAGCTGACAGGTGTTTATCATTAGGTGTCATAACATTTCCTGACAGCAAGAAAAACAGAGAAGACAGGTTTACAACAAGTTCAGAAAACAACACACGTGGTGAGTATAAATCCAAAGGATGCTGATAGTTAGTGGTTGAGAGTTCCCACACATTTAAGTGAAATATCTGGTTTTACTTATCATAGCCTGTTTAAACTTAAAAAAGCAAACAATCAACACTCAAGGGTGAATTCACAAAAGGAATGTGCAGCTTTTGCTAACCCCAATTTTGGCAAAGCAAATAGCGTCTAGGTGATTCCATGCTACTTGCACCTACTAAAATTAACAACATTAGACCCTTTTCAAAGCAGTGAGCCTCACTGTAAGCACCTGTAAAATTCATAGAGACTAGCCCACTAACCACACGCTGTTAAAGTGTGCTTTAATACCGTAAGTTCAATACCTTTTGTGAATCCGATCGCGACACGTTAAAGATATGTTTTGAAATTCCGGGTTTTATCAGCAGCCACAAGACATTCTTTGTGAATTTGCCCACCAATCTCTATAACAATTGATCCACAAAAAAGCACCCAGCAAAGGAAAGGCAGAAGAGTCTCACCGAGCCAGGTGGGGTGACCCAGTTTAGATGGATGTCTCCATTGACATTAGTGGTGTTGCAGGTGAGGGATAGACGTTCATCCCTGATGAGAATCACTCTTTTGGATGCCTGCATCTCAATCACAGGAGGAGCAATTGGGACTAAAAGGAAATCAAAAGAAATTTGATTGAATTTTCAACCTGTGCTTTAGAAACAACAACACACATACATACATGCATTTTAAACACGTTACCTGGTCTCACGATCAAGTTGTATTTAATTGATTTGACTGGCTCTTCCTTGAGTCTTCCTGTGCACACATAACAACCTTCGTAGGACTTTCTTGTGTTGTGGATGGTGATGCCTTTCTCAAGGCTGGCAGAAAATTGGAGACCAGAGGCCAGAGCTCCACTCGAACACGTTTCCAGGCCCAGGTTGTCCAGACTTGGATCAGTTGCCAGGCAGGAGATGGAAGCATTGTCTCCCTCTCTAGTAAGAATCTTGTCCACCATTGATTTTCTGAAGGGATTGTCAGGATCTGCCAAAAATGTAGGCGTCAGAGCTGTAAGCGGGGCTGCATACTGAATTGTTGAGGCTTTAGTTTGTGACAGTCATGATGTTATAATGCTACACAAAAATATGCTTTTATCTTGGACTTTTTGCCAAATCACATTCCATGTTTCCATTGAAATATTGCACAAATGACGAATTACATTTTTTATGAATGTTGCATTTTCATCCAATATCATTTTGCAAAATCAGGAGTGGATTTCTTAAGACAAAAGCTGGTATAGCCAATTCTGCAGTCAGAAATGATGCAATTCTAAGAGTGTGAGTCAACCCTCATACTTCAAATGTATTTATTTAAGGAGTGTTATAGTCTCTTCATTACTTTACAGATGGTTTTTTTCAGCTCTAATTGTTCTTCTTTTGGGTGGAGACCATGGATTCATAGTGCTTCACTTACCCACAGATGACTGTATCTTCACAAGAAAAGCAGTGATTCACCGACAAAATGATGAAGAAGACTGCTAGCTAATAAACAAGGTTGTAAACAGTATTGAAAATAGTTTGAAATGACCATGTCATGCAATGCATCTGTCATCGTGTTTGCACTGACTGGGATCATTCACCACAGTGCGTCCGCAAAAAGAAACCAACAATAGTTTGTGATGGATTACAACCACAACTAAGGTTTGTTAAGTGTTTTTTTTAGCTGAACTAGATCAGCTGCTCATCTGTTGTATTTTAACCATGTGTGTTTGCCAAATAGACCAGAACTTATTTCGTAGAATTAAAATATCCAAACTATAATAGTAATTTCTAGAATTGTCACCATTACATCCCTGCCAAAGTAATGATTCTGCTGTGCATCTATAGAGGGATCTACCCTGTAACGGCAAATAGCAGTTAAAACCTTAAATTGTCCAATTACATAATTTAAATTAAAAACTCTTTTTGTGATTTTGGTACATTTAAGCCTTTCATCTACTAAGTAGTGACTGCTTGTTTCCTCATCGGTTATGTGTGGTTTGTGGAGCATGCAGTGATGGCAATGGGCCAATGGGATATGAAGAGAAGAGAATACAGTAAAACTCAGTCATGCACTTAATAAATAGTTACAGCATCTAGTGCACCTGTCCAGGGCAAAGATACTAACACCTTTGTCTGCGAGCACTCCCACACACACTGTTCCCTTCCTCCGCTTTACTCTGCAGTCTGTCTCACGCTGCTCTACATTTTAGTTATCGTTCTTCTCTCTCACACTCAAACACCACATATTATCTTACACGTGTAAGCAACTAAATACACTCAATTTCTGAGAGTTACATTAATCTACCTTTCACATAGACGTAGATAGAGGTTTGTGCTTTGGACATTTCCTCCAGGCAGATGTAGCGGCCCATGTGAGCTGGCTGAGCCTTTGGAATGCGCACTGTGGACATCCCAGTAACCTTTATCTCTCCCCGCACCTTCGGCCGGTCCTCCCGCTGCCACTGCATCACCTTCTCACCCTGGCAACGCAGCTCGAAGGGTTCGTTGAGCTCGAAAACAATGTGATTCCCAGCGGGGGTAATAGTTGGCTTGGTGTTCCCTATAAACCGATAGAGAGGGAAATCAATTGCATGTGAAACATGTCAAAATCATGATGGGCCAATTTGGGTCCGCAGCATTAGGTAGGAAAGCATCATGTATGATCATGGCCACATTGCTGATGTTTGTTCACCCAGAAGAAGAAAAAGAGATTTTTAGTTGTGCTAAGTAAAACATTGTTTTGCTAGAGCAACAGTTCCCAGCCCATAATTGCCTGAGGCTAACTTGTGACTCCTTGGCTGTATTTTACATCCTCAGTGTGGACACAAGCTGTGAGCAGTTAAACAAATGTCATAAAAAGCTGAAAATATGCAGTATTTCACAAGTAAAAACCCCAACTTAAACAATATGTTACAATACCTTTATTTTAGATTGTTTTAAAAGGGAAAGACTGATGCTGATCATCATAATGCAGATAAGATGCTTGGTGTAAAGCTCAACCTCTTGACATCTAAGTAATCTCTGTAATAACAAGGCCGAAGTTTAATTATATTATAGACAAGAAAACATGACATTCTTAAATCATCCCAAATAGAAAATGAGAAAACCATTGTGTGTAGCCTTAGGACAGGGAATGAATGATTATGGTATATGTTTCATGAGAAAACCATAACAACGGTTGAGGTTCTTCTTATATTGAAGCCACCTGTGACAAACACTGCAGGACTGTGGCTACAGCTTCCACTGGTGAAGTGGGCAGCGGGCGTGTTAAACATGGTGCTGCGGCCAAAGAGGCTCCCTCGCTCCTCCCTTCCTACTATGATACATTGAATAAATACACAACATTAAATTAATTTGTTGTCTTATTCCAACGTCCTGCACCGCAATATAGATTTGCCATGAAACAGGAAAAGGGTGTGGTAAGTTGACAGAAACGCTCTAAAACAGGAGAGCAAACAGCTATACCATTGTTTAGAAATTGATCAATTTAGAGAAGGTTAGTTCTGCTGGGTCTGTTTGCAGAGCATCTGCACCTATGTGTAAAGGTTTGGCTAACAATTGTGGAATTGAACTTAAAGGTTTGGTCATTTGAGGTAATATTTAAGAAATAAAATGATGTATGTGTTTATTGATTAGGGTAAAGTGAATTAGGGCTGTCGCCTGAGTGAACAAGCTTAGGACAAACTTAATAGCGTGACCTGCATCACATGACCAGCAAGCCTGTGCATACTGCGTTAAGATGAGGCATTCAAATTCCCTGATGATACCGATATGGCGTGAACATCAACGGACTCCCATGAGATCATTGTAGCTGTACTTTCAAGCTGTCGAACAGATGGAAATGAGGGTAGAGCAAAGATCCCACCTGATGCGGCCCTGAGCTGCAGGAGACCCACCGAGAACAGCAACACATTGTGGCTCACACTTTATCTGCGTTTGATGGCTGGTTGAGTGCAGCGTGCCAAAACAACGTTCAATAAGTGTGCAAGCCACGTCTGGAGAAATCTTAAACTGTTTTTCCTGACAAGATAAAAGTTGACTTTGGACTGAGTCTCCTCGCATTTGAATAGAATGAATAGCACTTAAATGTTAAACATCATATTAAACAACGAACCAAGACAAGTTTTATGTAAGAAAATAAGTAAAATACAATGTGGTGTTTATAGACCTTGACGTCTGGAGCTATATCCTGAAGATGATGTAAGAGGATAATAGTAAACCAAAAGGATCTGAAAGCTCCATAAAAGTAACACATGTGGCAAAACTCAAACAAAAGAAAAAGATAAAATTACACACGCATGCAAAGCAGTTCTACAAGTGTTTGTTTGCAATGCCTTCAATGAGTCAGAATGTGTCATTATATTTCCATAAAGACGGTTTTGTGCAAGGAGGAACACGTTATGAACCTGTTGCGTTTATTTAGCACATAACGACCAAAAATCCCCTCTGCATCACGCTCACATAACCCCCTACAACTGCCACTGTTTGATTACTTTTCTGTTAAAGGTGAGATGTTCTCTGGCGAATACATGAATTATTAAAGTAGCTCGTTGGCATCCGCATCATCAACCCAAGTATCCACTTCCCTCACCAGGTTTGAGTGAGTTTACTTCAGAACTCAATGCACCGCTTCCCAGAACAAAGACACATGAGTAGAAATGCACCATTCAGGCAATGCTGAGCAAGTGGAGCGATTAAATGCATGTAGATAACTGGGCAAAATCGAGCTGAATACATTCAGGCATTTAGATACAGTCGACCCTGTATTTTCCAAAAGTCAACAGCAACAAGTTGTCTGCATAGCCTCGCGCATCAAATGCAAATTATGAGTCTTACCTGGATGGAAGAGTAACTGTAAAAACACAGACAGCAGTATCCAGTGGTATTCCATAGTTATTATTCCATGGGTCTAGCCGTGAAGATGAGCCAGTGCCTCTCTGGTTGTCTCTACTCTACTCGCAGAGCTCCTCGGAGTTGTGGGAAGTTGACTGCGGGCTCTGATAGAGGCGCACTTATAAGTCTTTAAAGGCGCAGATGCACAGTACAGCTCGCAAAAGCAGCAGTCGTCGCCTGTATGCAAACATGTTGTTCTCCTGGAGCGCGCCAGAGGGGACGACACAGGCGGACCAGGTAGATCTGACTGACTGTGGCGTCAACAAAGCGTTTATAGGAGCCAGTGGTGGAGCTTATTACTCATGCCAAACACAGAGAGGGAGGCGTTTGGGACCTGCTATCTGCTATCTGCTTCCGAGAGAGAAAGACCAAGCGCACGTACAGATTGACAGAACAGCATATAGATTCAGACATGGAGTCGTTGTCATGTGTTATGATTACTCACATTTGTTAACAAAAACCATCGCCCTCACTTAAGTGTACAACATAACAATAGTTCTCCATTAAATCTTATAGTGATTTATCCCCCCCCCCCCCACACACACACACACACACACACGCACACACATGAAAACCCAACAAATCCCAAATGGAGACAAGAACATCACATAATGACCCTTTGTCTTTTGCCGCCTCATGATACCACACATGACTGTTTGTCAAAGCTGGCACGCACTCGCAGGCTTCTAGAGTTGGCTTAGTTTTACATGGGCTATAAAACAAGGAGACCGTATTAATTGTTGGTCGCTTAACGTTGACAGCAATGAGCAATTCCATCTTTATTGAAAACACCCAAAACAATCCACTCTGCCAACCACATCAAACATGCTCTTTAAGTTAATTCATTTGGCTGCACATCATTTGTCATATCCTCTGTCAAATTCTGGCCATTTATGAGTGTTTTTAACCTTCTGGATATGCACAAACGTTTCACAGTTCTACCTCACACTACCTCTTTTTAAAATCTGCACAGCCCTCCAATTTGAATACTATTTGTCATATATGTTTTTATTTTAGTGTCTGCAGTTTCTTGTATATTCAACTTTATTTTACAAATATCGTCTTTATTTTTCACGTTACAATATTCTTTAAAATAGTTTTATAATAGTAAAATGTTTTGCAACCTTTCTCTGTGTGTGTTCTGTGCACCTTTAACACCATAGCAAATTCCTCGTATTGTATTGTGTAAACCTATACTTGGTAGTCAACCCGATTCTGATATATATTGAATATTATTAATATTATAATACCTTTAAATTGGTTTAATATGGAAGGTGGACTGCTACTTGGAGAGGTCCCAGTTCACCTCCTAGGCCCTGCTGTGGTGTCCTTGAGCAAGGCACCGGACACCTCCAATCCCCCACTCCCCATTGCTCCCTGGGCGCTGCACAATAGTTGCCCACTGCTCCTAGTACTAGGATGGGTTAAATGCAGACGACACATTTCACTGTGTGTGCTCTGCTGTGTGCATGTGTGTGACCAATAAAGAGGGTTTCATCCTCCGATTCTAACTAGTTATGCATCACATTTAGCACACTTGAATGAAAAGTTTCAGCAGATGTTCCTCCAAATGGCAGCACTATCATAAAAGGTAAAACAATATATTAAAGATCTACTCCAGTGATTTAGTTTTGTACCTAGCCACAGTTTAGAGGACTGCTGATACCATGTGATATATGGTATTTATTACATACAAAATACAATATCAAAGCATCAGAAGCAGCGATGTATTGACTTATTTTCACATATATGAGTCAATCTTCAACAACACTCCTACATTTCCAATGTATCTCCTCAATAGAATTCATGTAAAATTAACTTAATATTTGATACTCCACGCCCCCAGTTTATTTGACTTTATAACAGGTTTCTGACAAATATTTTAAGAGCAGTAACCAGAGCCAATGAAGACATTGCTGAACTGTTATCATAGTAGTACTCTGCAGGACTTGTAAGCTGATCTGTATGTGTATAATTGTTGGAGAGTATTTTATCTCATAACATCTAATCACTTGTAATTTGGCCTCTATTTATTCATGCATGATTTGATGTCTTTCATTTTCTGTTGTTAAACACAGACTGAGACCCATTAAAAAAGCTAATGTGTTTTCATTTTTTGACAAATGTGACCGCCACATGCAAAGGACTTTTGGCATGGATGGAGTATTACCCCGCCCTAAACTCAAACGCCAGTAACCCAAACACTGTGCGAGAAATATAATACTTGTTTACTAAGTAACAACAAACAATTATGCGGTGGCTTCTTTTGACCCCAGGGAGTGAATGATTTTATTATTCATTTTTACCAAACATTACGGAAACTGAGGTGAATGCTGTGGTAACCTGTAATCAGTCAAAAGTAGAAAAAGGAGGCTCATCCAACAAGTGGTGAATGCTTGATATGACTATTAACTGTAAGGGGAACTTGTTATCTTTACACCTCTCATAATAGCTAACCAGTTCCTGGTCTGGAAATCCTCACTAACTGCTCATAAAGTTTGTGCAGTTGGTCATGAGTGCTATAGGTGCCACATGAAGTGCTGTATGCTGCCATATCAATATATTCATTTAACACAAGTCTCCTGCCATCCCACAGGGTGCCCTGGAGGAGAGTTTGAAATAACAAGCTCCTGTTTTCATTACGTGTGCAGAGCTGTCCTCACACAGAAAACATGCTTGCTGGAAGAATGTCTCTTCACCATTACAGTTATTAAACATAAATTCAAGCCAGGACGTATTTTTTTTCAATCAGCATTTGATATTATTTGAGAAACAACATGACATAAACAAACATAAAAAGGAGCAAGAATCATATATTGAATAGTGTGTGCATAGTGTAGATGGTAGAGAGTCAAGCCTCTTCAAGGGCCAGATTCATTCTGTCATTTAATATCTTCCCCGATCATTCCTCATAACGTGAGTAACACAGACCACTCTTAAAGGCTCTAATGGCTTACATACTGAAACCAAATCTCTAATTTAACTTCCTCGAAGCATTATCTCCTGTAAAAGACCCATCAATTATCACACATTGATTTTTCCATTCACATAAATGTCTTGCAGGATTGCACAAAATGATTTCTGTCTGATCAACATGCGAACACACATGGTGTCGACTCCACCAATAAAATAATTGTGTTTATCACAAAGTTTTCTGAATGATAAAACTAAATATATAAAAGCTATACTTGTTTTTTTCTTTTTCCTCTAACCAGAGCATCCATTCTTCCTCAAAATCCTGGCTGTAATGTGAGACCGTTTTGTCTTTTCTGTACTTGAGAGGAGGAGGCATCAGTTCATCTCTCTCCAAAACAAAGTTTTTACTGAGTCTCTGTCAAAAACATTTCCTCTGATGAGGCTGCTGGAAAAGGTCAGGGAGGCACAGGGATTATGTGAGAAAAAGGATGTAGGAACAGGATTGTTATTATGCTAAGTAATGTTTGTTTGAGTCCTTAACCGCACACTTATGAGCAACAGACTCATGTACAGTTAAATTAAGCTACTGCTCAGCTGCAGTCAGTCACTTGTTCAATTGCTTCAGTGATAGTGTCAAAAAAGTGCATACGTATGTGATGTCCTGAGGTATTAGAGAGTGGTTGGCTAGGGATCTGAGGGTTGGTTTATCCCCTAAATACATTAAACTTTAACTGACAGCAGAGCAACCCTTTGTTCCTTGCCAATGAAATGCCAACTAAAAAATAATAATAATGTCGACAATGATAGATTCTTTACAGATTTATGATAAAATATGTATTATTATTGAATGCAGCCACTTTTAAATGATATGGAGTTATTCTTTTAAAGCATTGTTTTTAATAAATACAACTAAAATAAACTGCAAAAACAACCAATGTACTAAACCTTGAACTAACTTTAAAGTATTAGGTAATAGGTATTTCTATTAGCAGAACATTCTCTATGTTATTCAAATTAAATATCCCTTTTAAAATATATTTTCTCTTTAATAACGTATGTACTTTGTCCAAAAAAGTCAGTCCTTCTGTAAAATGAGTGAAGCCGAAAACCCTTATTGCGAAAACAGAGGTAGTTTTTGGCCCTTTATCATACCTGTGTAAATATGGATAAAATGAAGATAGACAGCTATAATCCTTTAAAAAACAAGAAAAACAGTGTATATAAAGACTTGGGGCCCCCAGGACCTTCAAGGGGATCAAATGTAATAGGTGGGGTCACTCAGAGAGGCCCTATATAAACAACGGGAAACATGTTAGGAGCATATCTAATGTCCAGTTTGTGTCAATTTAATTAGATTAGATTAGATTAGATTCAACTTTACTGTCATTGCACAGAGTACAAGTACTAGGACAACGAAATGCAGTTACAACAAAATGCAGTGAGGAGTGGGTTGCGACACTTTAGTAAGAAGTCCCTGTTTTCTTTATTCATATACAGTATCTTCTTGTGCTTTTAATCAACCTCCTTTGCTGCACCTCATAAAACGTTCACCAGCAGGGTTGATGTATTTACATGTTGTTCAAGCATCTGTTTCCATTACAGCCGGCAACAAGAAGCCAAATCTTTTCACCTGAGGCTCTGCAATCACTTATCCCCTCTGTGGGTTGTGATCACTGTGTTTCAGTTCAACTCAATAAAGGTGTTATCAATTCCTGACCGGCCAGAAATGCTGCTTGGAATCACTATTCTAAAGTCGTGTTAAATTAATGTTGAAATTTCACAATCGATTTCTGTATTCAATGATTTTTCTCCCCTGCTGACCACACACCAACACGTTTTGTGTCCTAAACTTTGACTCAGTTTACACATAATATTTTGGACTCCCTTTATACATTTCTTGGCATTTCCTTAATCCCTTTTCCCTCAATTGCCGTCTACGGTACATCTGCTGTTGAAGGCTGGTTTAGCAAATACCTGGCTGACCTTGTTGCTTTTACAACCCTCATCGCCAAATGTGGTATATTGTTACATTGGAAGAGTCCCAACCCCTCTGTCACAACTTCTTGGTTAAAAGATTTAATGTATTTTCTCCGTTGAAAAATGTCAGGCTCACAGTCAAAGGATCTGGGAAGAAAGATTTAACAGAACTTTCGACTCCTTTCTCAACTTTAATTTACAACTTATAATTGTTATAATAATAGTTGTTATTATTAAGAATGCATTTTTCTCTGGGAGATTTATTATGGTTAAGGTTTTTTGTCTTTTTGTTTCTTCTTGTTTGGGTGAACAGAATTCGTATTCACATTTCATTTCCGTACTGTCTGTCACATGCTTTGAAGTTTGTTTGATAACTGTCATGTTAGTTGTCATAGAGGTGCTTGATTATCAAGTATAACTGTGAAAAAGAAAAGTTAAACACACAACCTTACCCCCTAAAACTTTGTGATCGTGCAGGGAGGTGACAGAAAGTTGACTCTGTAGCAATAGTGTGAAGAAGAACAGGCAGATTTACACTGGACATAATAATGCTCTGCTTTTATAAAGGTTCCTCTAATGTTGTGATGGGACCGTGGCAATGCTTTTTGAAGAGGAAATTAGTTCTCACTATCTCTGATATACATCATAGAGCAGCATTTCGTGCCAAACTTCCATGCTACATCAGTCACGTTCTGTCCATCCGCACGCACAACACACAGCATGAAGATTTGAGCACACAAGGCCTAACCAAATTAACAAGCTTGAATTATAAACAAGCTGATAAAAGAGCCATGCTTTTGAGGCAAATTTCTCAATGACCAAAACTTTGTGTAACAACTTCCGGACCCGTCACATGATGTAATGGGGCCCAAAAATACCTTTTCCCAACGACCTACATTGGAAAAATACAAGTCAATTTTTCCTTAGGTTAAACAACTTCTTAATATAAACACTTAAATGGCCATTTTCTTTTTATTATTGGGTGGTCAAGTTGTAAAATGCACTAATAACTGAATTCTTTAGATATTTGCTTCTGCCATTCATGGTCATGAGCCAAAATCGAGGTAATGAAGAGAACACCTTGTACACTTGCTCTGTGGGACTATAGCTGCAGACAATCACAAGACAACTCATTATATGATTAGGCATTTTTTACATTTTAGCTTCAGGCACCATTGAGAAAAATGAAAAGGAATGAACAGGATCCAACACTGTATCCAGTTTTGGTTTTTTTTACATCTAGGGTTAAATCCTTGAACTGTATGCTGCGAGCAACAAGTGCTGAGGTTAGTAAAACCGACTTATTGGCATATAAATCAATCACTATGGTAGGTGCAAATAAAATGCCGGAGCAGGGGATCCGGCTGTTGGTTTCAAGTATGGAGAGTGTTATCTGTAAGATGAGTAGGCCTACTGTGTGTCGCCATAGCTCCACTGTAGGCTATTTTAATGCAAACACATCCAATAGGTTCATGCTATTTGACAGCATCGCCCAGATGTGCCAATCACCTGGACGAGAAACAAACTTGTATTTGAGAGCATATTACTGTTGGTGTTTGCAACCCTCTGTCCCCCCTTTTCTTTTCAATATTTTGGAATACAACATTAAAATATAACAGAAAGAGTTAAAGGATGTTATTGTATTCTGAGGAAGTTATCTAGTTCATATTATATAAGGGTATTTATAATTGATTATAGCGGCTTGGCATATAATTGCATGTTGGCTGGTTGATCCACGCTCTCTCAGACAGAAATACCCCAACAACTATTGGAGAGCTTTCCATGAAATCCAGTACTCCAGGTGCGAAGAGAAGGAATCTGTGGCAACCTACCGGGTAGTTTTTGTACATTCAAGGTTAGCACGTGAATTTTACCATTACGTTTTTGTCCAATCAAGTCAAGATATTCATTTTTCAATACTTTGGCCAACTACCAACCAACAGGCTGACATTTCTATTAGTTGTCATGGACCTCAAGAGGTTCCAATACCACAGAGTCAGAATGACTGCTGCTTTTAAATAGGCGAAGTATTATGGTGTGAATTGTCAACTTTGCACTTCCTTCAATTTTTTACATATCACATGAACTTCAGGCAATCTCTCCCAACCATAATGCTCTGTTTGTGTTGAGCCATAAAGCTATTAACATGAAGCTAACAGTAGAGAGGAAGTAGCAGGGTGACACAGCTGTACTTTAATACTGTCTATACATGTGTACAGCGCGGAGGCCCAGCTGTCTGTTATCACCCTGAGGAGTTTAAAAACACTGTTTCCCAGAGACGGAAGGCTGTTGTTGTTTGAGTTTAGACACATTTACGAGTCGACGTAGTCATGACTGGAATTCGCAGCTTGGAGAGAAGAGAGGCCTTTTTGTTAGCTTGATCATTCACTCCACCAAGGCTCGTTTAATTGGAAAGTTTGTTTTGATAAGATTCATAAATAGACAACTCTGCAATTCCCTCCATACCCATTTGTTTGAGTTTCAAATGCTCTTAGGCATTAGGTAAAAAAAAGTTGTTTTCTTATGCCAATATTGACAGAAAAACTCAAGGTGTAATAACCTAGAGGTAGAAATACATTTGTACCCTGTGTTGACCCACTACATCTTGTAGTAAAAGCTATAATTGGAATAACAAATGACATGTTTTGTTTGGTTTTCTATAAAGAAATGTATGTCTTTCATTATATTCCACAAAGACAGTTAAAGAGTTCATCAAAAGCTGTAACGTCTTTTATATTTTCCCAACTGTTACAGTTTATTAGAGCTTTAAGTCTTTGAGATATAATATTGCTGAATCAATATTAAATTTGAAGCATGTGTTGACCAACGGCCTTCAATCTGCAACATCTTAGTCTGACACGGTAACCTGAGGCTAACAAATCTTTCCAGTTACATTTTGTGTGAAAACTAACTGTTGCTGGAACAAATCAAGTGATGGATGTCAATCATTTACTGATAACACCAGAACCTGATGCCCAGATTTGGATATGGTTTAAGGTTCACACTCATTTCCTCCTAAACCTCCATGACCAAAGAAACGCAGAACATTTTGTTTTTGCTCACCACACCAAGACATCAGATCTATGGTAATTATCCACAGTGGTTTTTGCAATTTGTTGTGTATAGACGCTTGTATTTTATTTCTGACTAAACCAACTTTGAATTTTCCGTTTTAAAGATACTTTAATTGCATCTTACAAAAGTTATGGTTTGCTACACACAGTACTGCTTGTTTAGTTTCTGTACTTGGTTGTGTGTTTTCTCTTTGTCATTGGGTTTTTCTGTATTTTGTTACTTTTTTCTGTATTGGGTTGGATGTTTTTTATTTTGTTTTATTTACAGTAGTTGGTTTGTATTTGTAGTCCTTTGTCCTGTAGTTGGTTGTGTTTTACTTCATTCAGTGCTTTTCTGTAATGAGTTTTGTGTATTTGCATTGAAGGAGCAAAATCCTGAGGTGAACAAATAAAACTATAACAGAAAATATGTTGTTCAACGACAACACATCACCTTGTGCTATTTCATTTCAAAAACATCAAAGTCTACAATAAAATGCATTTCAGAAGGCTCCTGTGTGCATCACATACAGTATCACATACCACTTTGACAAACAAGACGAGGAGTCCAGCTAACCTCAGATCTTACTCTGAATTCTCTTTATGTTAGAAAGTGTTACAGATGAAGATGAGTTAGTGCTGTCGGTGCTGAATGAGTGAAGCTGCAGCTGTATACGCTTTGCCAGAGCAATGCAGCATTAAAACCATCTCTACTAAGATCAGGTCAATAGGCCTTCAGCAAAAAAAGACATGTATGTGTATTTAGTGTGGCTGGGAATTTAATGTTTGATTCGTAACGCATGCAGGGCATATTCTGGCTATTTTTTAAACAAATTTAGAAGAGTAATGCAGTTTGGTGACTTTAGGGTTTATTTCTGTCAGTCTAGCATATGAAAAGAGTATCTTTTTTTGCCTTTCAGCCTGAGGCTCCTACAAAGTACCAACACAGCTCACTGTCACTGGTCACATGAATGGGAGGGTGTCATCCCCAGGCCAAAAAGCACATGACTACTATATTTGCTCAGTTGCACGTCAGTGCACATGCATCGAAACAGACGACCAGACAGACACACCAAAGCAAACACAAAGACACACACTCGCTGAAGATACTGTAAGATACAAAACAGTTTAATGCAAAAAACAAAACCTCACACACTGTTGCTTTGAGCAAACATCCTTGTGTCCGGCTCAAACCTTCCGAAACACAAGGCCCAGTGTTCCCAGCCAGAGCCATAAAATAAAGATGGGGAGGGGTTAAGTGAAAAACAAAATGAAAAGAAAACAATCATCACTCTGTGCTAAATTTCCAAGATGCCTGTGTGTGATTTAAATGGGATTAAGTGGTAATGCATATGCCAAGAGGGTTGTTGGTTTGTGGAAGTTTGGGAGCAGCGATCGGATACATTCTTTTTGTTACAAAAACATTTGGCTAGAGCAGCCAGTCAGCACTGGAAATGATTTCTTTAAGCAAAATAAAGTGGAATACTTTTGTTAAAAACCTTTTCATTTAACTGAGCGTGGACATCCAGAATTGAGGAAACAGCTTGCTGTAATGTGAGGCAGTCGGGTACATTAATGTTTAATTATACTATGTGGTGGAGTGGTGTAGGCAACAGTGGAACTGATAGCTGGGTGTCTGGTATCCTCAACAATCACCACTAAAGTCTAATTCCAAGTAGTGTTTGTCAAACCTCTTTTAAATTGAAGTTCCTTTTCATCGATAATTGAACATTATGTTAAAATCTAGTGTCATTCAAGCAGTGGATGTTGTGTAAATGTAACAGCTTTTGTAAAATGTATCTGTATGGTTCCTAAGCTGTTTGTGGAACCATAGAAGATTTATGCTTGTCGTGTTTTAACAACCCTGTGTGATAAATGAAATAGAAAACATACTTTGAACACAGATGACTAATGAGTCATGGTATGGCGTCAGTACTTTCGTTGCTAACTTTCATCTTTGAATTGACATGTGACTAATTGAAGACAGAGAAAGAGTTTGTTCTTTGACACAATACAACCTCTCACCAATTTCATTGACACGTTATATTCATAAGAATAAACATTTACTTTCATTATGGCGTGAGAAACACAAGACACAAATGAGAACGAATGTTTGTTTTTTCATATTTTATATTTTTTATATATTATATTATAGATAAGGTCTCAGGAGAGATGATATTTTACTGCTGAAGAATGAACTATATCGTTGATGCACATCCCAAACTCTTAGAGCTAAATAGAAAACATGTAGTCAAGGAGCAAAATGTGACCAAATAAAAGTTGGCTTTGGTACAAAAAAGAGTAAATACAAAAGGAAGTCTTAAAAGTGTTTGGAGTCCTGTACTGTCGCAGCCTCCAGCGGTCTCATATGATTCCTATAAGCAAAGTTTCACAGTCATGAGTTAGCATGTTTTCCTGGCTTGCAGCAAGTTTCCAACAACAAGGCCTATGTGATTACATCCATAAATTGGAAACAAATATAGAGATGAGATTTTAGGTATTCCTACACCGCATATGTATGTGTTTTTTAAAGTTAGGCTAAAAGGACTGATTATTTAATCTAAATGCTGTTTATTGTCCCATCTTCATGTGACAAATCATGACAGTATCTCTTATAGAGATGGTGTTCTAATCTGGATATGATGCCATGTTAAACAAAAAGCCTGGGAAGCACATGCTGGGGCCTCAGAGAAAGATCTTGAAATGGGACACCGGCCTGGAGGACACGTGGCGGCCAAGAGACAAATTTATTTTACAGCAGATCAGTCTAAACTCTGGACCGCTCCTGGACCTCTACTCTCCCAGAGGAGCGGAGAATGGAGACCACACAGACAGCAACAAGGCGTCGAGTTTCACAAGGGAGACTGATGTTACATATCAAACAAACCAAACAGATCGTTAATCTAATTGTCTAACACTCACTCCTGCAGTCCAATATATCAAAATCAGATTCCCTCTCACTCTTGCAAAGTAAAACATGATGCAATCATATTTCCATCAATCGCTCTCATGATTTATGATGTGGCACAGCCTTAGTCTATATTCCATATTGTTGAAAGAGATCTTTATTTGCCAAATCCAGTCTAGTGTCAGTTCAGTTTAAGTAGATGCACCGTTTGTGCTCTGTTTCTGGAATATTTTTGCTATTCAACCTTCCCTTAGCAAATCAAAAAAATCAGTTCTTCTTATTGAAAGGCAGCTAGGGTCAACAAGAATCCAATCATATGATGTGTTACATATTTCTGTGTGATAACCAGCCCCAAAAGGAGTTTTTTTTACACCAGGTTTGTTTAAGTGCACCATCTTCAACACATTTTGACTAAGACCAAAAACCCTGCAGGGCTCTAACTGTCCTCAGCGACTTGGTAGATTAGCCTGAGATATGAAGCCAACTGTGTGAAAGCACACAACTTTATAAATAAACAAGTGTTGACAATCAATAATGTGTGGCTTTGTGTCACTCCTCTCCCTTCAGCAAAATTGTTATCTTTTCACATTAGCACATTTGTTAGGTTAGGTTGTTAGGTTGATTTGACTTGCTTAACTAAAATCTCTGTGTGTGTGTGTGTGTGTGTGTGTGTGTGTGTGTGTGTGTGTGTGTGTGTGTGTGTGTGTGTGTGTGTGTGTGTGTGTGTGTGTGTGTGTGTGTGTGTGTGTGAGTGTGTGTGTGTGTGTATGTGTTAGTCTGAATAGCCATGAAATGTTCCCCAGAGAATTACTTTTAAAAGCTCTGTGACCACGTGTGTTTTCCTTAAATATCTCCTCATATCTCATCATCAAGTATGGTTTTAAGTGAAACAACTATCGGATTGCCATGTTTTCATCAGGTAATACTAATGACACTCCCTTCAGCTTAACTGTTAATTTAGTTTATTTCTTACAAGTGCTGATATTAATATTATCTAAATCTCTATTTTCATATTTCGTTCCAAAGCCTAAAAGAGTTCCCTTTTACTTTATGTGAATTGAAGCTTTGCATTTGTGAATAGACTCTCATCAGATATGTTTCTCTGGAATACATTTCCATAAACCCAACCGTTCTGCCAAACCTACAGTTACTTTACTGCATAATATTAACTCAGACACTTTACATGCATGTCACAACTTGAGCAAAGTTCAAATGGCACATTTGTCAGCATTATAAGGGGATATCTTATTCACCCCGTACACCACAGGGGGCTTCATTTTTCTCAACAACAAAGCTTCCTATGGGACCGTTCTGGGTTCAGTTATTATGTTCCAAGTAGGAATAACACTTAATCAGTGTGACATATTTGGATGTAATGCAGGTTTTTCTCTTATTAACTATTTGTTCCATTTGCAAGCCCGCGCTGAAAGAATGCAGTTCACATTTCACTTTGACAGATTCTGATGTATTTCACTGAACCCCCGATGTGAGGGGTTTCATTTATTGGCCCAGGTGCAAACATAAGCGATCATAAAGGAATCACAAAAAAATCCAAATCCAAACTCAAGCTGTTTAATTTCTGAGTCAAGCAAACCTGCATGTTAAAAAATAATAAACATGCATGTTTAAATGTGTATAGTTAAGATGATGAACTGTAATGCCTCAGGATTCCAGTAAAAGTCGCAGTTAAACAGCATGTTGTATAGTTGGCTTCATGCGATGGTTTCAAATGAATTGCAGGTGTATGCAGCTCTGGCCTGATCGATCATAAAACTGTTCTTTCCTCAAAACACACACCTTAAGGTGATGGTCGGGGTTGAGGCTAGTATTGAAATACACACACGTCTGCAGGCTCAGATTATTTTCAGCATGGTGACCCTTCCTCTTCTCTCAGTTCATCTCCCACCCTCAAGGCACTGAGCATTATCTAGACGCTATCTCCCTCTAGTGGACAGGGATGGTAACGACTAGTCACTCTGTTGTGAGCAAATACGTTTGGAAGGTTTAGTAAATCTGGAACCTGAACACAAACCATTACAAAGCAGCGACACTGTAAAAAAAAGTGCAGCTAATTTTTATGACTTGAAAATTGTTTGCACTGTGTTGCCAAAGCAGTGGTAGTGAGATCATGGCCCTCTGAAGGATGGCTTTCTTATTGCATACGTGATCATGGGACAGCTCTCTCTTGAGTCAAAGAAGGTTTATATATATGTTTCTAATTGCATATTATTATAAAGTATTATTGTTGTTATTGTATATTAAGCACACAATATGTTTGTAGTTGAATGCATAAAAAGTAAGTACTACTTTTACAAAAGTACTGTACTTACTGTACCTCAAATAAAAAAAGCAGTTTGATTAAGAAACCTTTCGACGGTTTCATTAAAGATATATCTTCTGAGACCAATAAGTTTTATATTTCCTTGTCCCAATTCTTTATCCCACAATCCTTTGGAAGTGAGAACCACCAGACTGAATCAACCGACTCCAAATTAAATAATTAAAAACAAACTCCACCTTGACGAGCAAGAACAGTAAAATCGGTGTAAGTTTTGGAGTAAAGACATAATAATATGTATGTTGCGGCATAATATCTATGCTTTGATAATACATTGTTGTACTGTGAGTGTGTGTGTGTGTGTGTGTGTGTGTGTGTGTGTGTGTGTGTGTGTGTGTGTGTGTGTGTGTGTGTGTGTGTGTGTGTGTGTGTATATGAGAATACAATATAAAACACATTTCTTTTTCCAGTCTTGTATTATTCATACTGATGTTGTTTACCAATATGTTATGTTGCCAAATATATGGGGGAGTGTCATTATGTTTGTCCCGGAGTGCTGAATATTCTATTGCATGTAATATCATTGTTGACAAAATTGAACAATAAAGTTATTTATTTGGTAGTTTCCTGTCATCCGGTAGACAAGCGCCTCATAAATCCTTATTCTGCAACTGATGTTTTTTCCATTTGGTTGTGTGATACTTTACAAAACACAGTGAGCAATGACAAGTCTTTACATTATAAATCATTTATTGAAATATAAATCATCTGAATGTACATGGTGTAACATAATGAAATACAGTATTAAATCGACATATTGGGTGTGATTACCTATAGTTACAGATACTGTACCGTCAACAACAAATCACTCACCTGCTGCACAAACATTCACATCCACACAGCTCTACACATCTACAGCCAAAGCAAGGCCTTTCTGAAGAACTTTTTTCTTGTTTTTATTTAACTGCAACATCCAAAACAATATGGAAAAAGCAAAAAGTGCAACAAATGATTGCAGATTATATCACAGTCAACAGGAAGAGGCAAAGGCAGTGGCACAGCTGGTACAGTAGCTGGAGGATACAGAGGATTACACAGAGGCTACACATAGCTGATGTATAACATCAGATCGACATAAATCTCTAGTCCATGTAGTGTCTTATTATAACTAGAACCTGCTAATAGACGTCAGGACATTAGATAAAATATGAGACAGGAGGACACAGCCACTAGTGAAGCTATCGGAGATATATATATATGTTTTGCCGTGTTTACGGACATGATGAACTGGGTTTCTCTTTGATTGCTTGAACTTTAAATTGATTACTTTCCATATCATACTTCAAAACATATGAATATTCTTAATCCACAAATATTTTCAGACTATATGATGATATTTTAGCAAATGTTTCCATAGTTTTTCCTTTTGTTAAGAGTTATATTCCCTTTGTTTTAACGGATTCATCAAAATCATTGGCGCCGCAGGGCTGACTTTGGGTGCAGGCGCTTAATATGTGCTTATATAAAATACTGTTTTCCCAATAAGTCTCTCTTATAAAACAACTCTCGATCTATTTACAATACAATCACACTTCGTTTTGTTTTTCAAAGCCAATATGACACATATGACTGAAGCCCTTATCAGGGATGATGATCATTATTTGAGAACATAATGTTGTATTTGGGCAAAAGATGAGACACCACAAAGATGCATGTACTCAAAAGCTCTATCCTGATAACCATTCAAACAGTTATGGTCAAAATCTACTCGTTATTCACAAATAATACATGTTTACATAATGATGAGGTACAAAAATAAATTTGAATTACCGCACATATTGAAAAAGTATATAGTCATGTAGAAAAAAAACAAAGTCCAGATTTTGTGCTTTCAAATCTGAGTCTTGCTACTGATCGTGCCAGCATCAGGTGCTTATGTTGTAGTGAGTGATTGTGGAGTCAGTTTACCTGCCAATGCTGTTGCTAGTATTGGACTCATTTATTTTAGTGCATCAGTAGTGGTTAAATATATCATAATGAACAATATCCTGTGGTGTTCATTTAGAGTTGCTGTCCAATTTGTTGAAATCGTCCCTTCTTGCTTATATTGCTGTTAAGAGAATGCCCGAGAATCAAGGTCTGCTAATTAAAAACACAATCTTTTCAACTTTTTTTATCTAGATATGTCCAACACACAGGCTCGGTGGTTCTTTTGAGTCCTTGATGTCATGTTCTCGTTAATGCTCACTCACTCCTCCAGCCCAACGAGGGGCAGTGTCCAGGGAGAAGTAAAGCGCGTACCGTTCTGTCACCACAGACTCATCCAAACAGTGAAGTGGTTTTGTTCTGTCCTCTGAACGGGCAGTCAGGGAGAAGGAATGGTGAGGATAGAGGGTCAACAGCCAGAGTCTTTGGTTGATTTACAAGTGTTTCTCTAGTTTCCTGTGTCCCTACACCCCCATTTATTTGCTGCTTCTACTCCACAGGCTGGATAGTTGTCACAGGAAGCTGTCCTCCCCAAGGTCACTACAGTCCAGACACATCTCGTCCAGCAGCGTGATGTCCTCAAGAGTCTCACCCTCGCGCTTAGCATAAGTAGAGCTGCTGGATCCCGTCTCAATGGCGCTCTCATCGGATGTCTGGGAGCTGAAGGAGACACGAAAGACTCAGGTCAGCATCTTCTGTGGTGAGTATGGGTTGGCAAAATCTAAAGACTGTGGACCTCCCCTCAGACAAAGCTTAAAAAAAGTCCAACCTCTCCTCTTAGTTTACTTGTTTAGGTTTGCTCAACCCCTCCCCCAAAACACTGTATTCCTGAAGTGAATGTTAAACCAAATGACACAAATTAAGTTTATTCTATGTAATCTTCTTTTGAATTCCACTTTTAATTCACTTCAATTCACAGAGCCTTCCCTGAAACAATTTGCAGCTCAGCCTCCCACTTTAAAAAACCCTCTGCTATAGAAAAACATAGAGTATTGGAGGTACATTCTTTATTCCATTTACCCGTGTCTGTTCCTCTTTCCATATTCATCGTCAGATATTGGGTCCAGGTCCGGCAGGGGGATGATGTAGCCGCTGTCAGAGCTCAGGCGCTGCTCGTCGAAGCCGCTTTCCCTGTCCTTCAGCTTGCCCTGGTTCTTGTAGGTGATGCCGATGTAGGCGTCGTCGTTTTCCACGCAAACCCGAGTCACAGCGGGGTGATCGCTCTTCAGGAACTCATGGTTCACCTTCTCATAATGCTGCAAATAAAGACAGATCATTATTAAATGCTTAAATGTAATGCACATTTTAGATGAAGCACAATGTCTTTGTTGTATTATTGTGATCACTGGTTGTGTTGGCAGCTGGGTGGTGCATTAAAAGTCAAAATCACACATCCTATTTATCCCCCAGTTGCTAGAGCAAGAGTCACTTCCTCCCTCTGCCTCCCAAATGTTTAAGAACTCTGTGGAGGCAGAAGTGAAGCTGTTTTCATGTGTGGTGTGCAGTTTAGGGGGGAAATTGAGGTTGGGTGGTGGAGGAGAGAACTGGAGCTGCGTCTTTACCCCGTAGTTACGGCAGACACTTTCACATCCAGCTGCTACATTTGTACTCTAATCACTCGTAGGTTGGTGTTTTACAGAAAAACACAGAGCCCAAAGACACACTCCTAATGCACTCTCAGGGGAAGTGGTAGGTATTTTTAAAGGACCAACCTGGTACTTAAAGAGTGTATTTGAATTATTTTTAACCTGCACTTACTGCTCTGCAATGTGAATGAAAACAAAAGCATGAGGATGTTTGAAAAATAATATGTATTAGTGGGGTCAGGAAGGAGAGGGGGTTAACTAGAAATCAGGTGTTGCGATGTGAGAGGTCAATGAGACTCACCCTCTTGTAGCTGGAGGGCAGCAAAGTGGATACAGTTTCACTCAGACCCAGGAAAGTCGGCCTCTTCTCCGGCTCACTGTTCCAGCACTTCATCATCATCTCATACCTAAAAAGAAAAGTAAAAAACAGGCAATGTTAGCGTAGAGAACAGAACAGAACGACCTGTCCTTCACCTTGTAATTTTGCCACGACTCATGTCAGCCAGTGTTTATCACGCATTCCTCATCTGTCAGGATGTCAGGGAAGCTTTATGTCATGCACAGCAACAGTACAGTCATCGTGAGAATTATAGCTTACACGTCATCAGGGGAGTGCTCCGGTTTGGACATCCTGAATCCACTCTTGATCTTGTTGTAGAAGCTTGAATCCACAACCATCCCTGGGTATGGGGTGCCACCTTCAGACCAAAACAGATTCTCATCAATTTACTATCCAACGTAAGTCTCAAGGACTTGTTTCATTTAATAGACGTTTGCAGGGGGCTCACCTAAGGAGAATATCTCCCAGAGCAGGATGCCATATGACCAAACATCACTGAGACTGGTGTACATGTTGTCAAAAATACTCTCTGGCGCCATCCACTTCACTGGTAGGAAAGTCTGTGTGATGATGGAGAGGAAATGTTCAATTACATTGGCTAAACCATGACGGAAAAATCTTAAAAGTGATATTAATGTATGAACAGAGACTTACACTCCCTTTGGAGACATAGTTGTTGTCATGCATGATGTCTCGGGCCAGTCCAAAGTCACAGATCTTCACTATCTTGCCCTGAGAGAGGAGGACATTCCTGGCAGCGAGATCCCGATGCACACACTGCAAAAAGAGAGAGTAAGGAAAGGTGAGGAGCAGCTCATTGAACACACCAAACACATTTCTCTCCCAAGGCTCTGCGTCTATTTCTATGTGGGTTTGAATTTGTCCGAGTTCATTTTTAATACTGTTTCATATTTCTTTATAAAGCATGGTCTTTGTGTAAACATGCCAGTAGGAGGGATGGCTGTGACCACTGGATATTTAGGGATAATAACTATGAAGCTGAATGACTAGCTTCTGGCTGCCCGGTAATTCTAGCCCTGGCTGTGCTGCTACTATATTCAGCCCCTGGCCTCTCTCCTGAGTGGGCTCAGCAGCCTTCACGAGACTGCTTATCATACAACTGCTGATTGTCTACGTCCCCCTTTTGGCCGGCACGGCTGTCACATTTTAGGACACAAAATCCACAACCAGTGGGAGGCAGGGGCATGTGAGGCTGCAGGACATGTGAGGTTTGCAAACCAGAACTATGTAGAGAATATAAAAACTGCATTTTCTTTCTAAAATGGCCTGTCCGTGGACAAAACGTACATTTTTGGAAGCCAGGAACTCCATGCCTTTGGCCACCTGGTAGGTAAAACTGAGCAGATCGGTAGTGGTGAGGCCCTCGTTCATGTCCTCTGATAGAAGGTCATCCATCTCGCCCTCTGGTTCAGAAGACACACACAGAAAACACCATGAGTATATGTTCATCATGTATTGTAAATATAGTACTGGCTGCTCAAACACTGGTTTTACTAATGGCAGGGAGAAACCAGGCATTATTATGTGTGTGCTACAATTATCCTCTCCATATAATTACAGGGTTGTACCAGTCCTAAATCCTGACAAGGGAGTACCCCTTAACCAACACAGACTCAAACACAGCACTAAAGTCAAGTGAGTACACAGAGTAGAGAGAGTGAAAAGGAAGACAGGGAGGAATTGTGTGTGCGTACCTTTCTGAGAAGGGGGGTGGTCATAATCAGATCTCTGGATGTCTGAGTACTTGGAGGCATTGTTCATCTCCAGCATGGGAACATACTGAGTGTTGTCACTCTGCTTCATATCCATGTAGTCTCCTTTGCTCTCAAAGGACAGAATCACATAGCTGTGCAAAGACAAGAGACACAAATGCTGTTAGTGATGAGGCGAGGACATGCTGTGGGTATATGAACCACATAAAACACAATGGTGGTAAAACGTTATGTTTTTTCAGCCCCCTATTGTGTGTTTGTCAATGTGTGTGTGTGCCCTTAAATCCTCTCCATCCCTCTGGCTGGGGTTAGAGGAAGATGTGGTTGGCCTAACATGGTAGCCGCGATTAAATCATGTTATGGTTAATTCGAGGTGTGGTCACTCTGAGTCATCCATCAACGCAGATGAGCCTCGGAGGGAAATAGAGGGTTTGCTGTTTCACCATGAACGTCTGAGCGAACAGAATTAACAGGTACCTCCATTACAATGAAATTAGGTTGAAAGCTGAGACCACTTCAGATTGTGATTTGATTAGGTGAAGACGCCAGACAATCCTCAACCATGGAGAGAATGGCGATAGAGTTACGGATTAAGGGGCAGGGGAAAAAATTAGTGTGTGTGAGACGACTGTGCAAATTGTGACGATGGCTGTAATATTTGGGAGTGGCTAAGGGGGATTGAATTGATGTAAAAAGTGTAATTTGTGTGTCCATTATTTCATATTTTCAAAACACAATAAGTGCCTGAATCACAAGGATTATTTCAGAAATAAATAGTGCATGTTCTGCAAGCATGCACATTTTGAAAAGTATATTGGTTACCTCCTGCTGCTCTCATCTGTGGGGTTGATTCCAAAGATATCCAGCTCTTTTTTAGTTTTCTCTGGGTTCAGGCTGAGGAAATTCTCTCTGTTCTTGTGCAGATGGTTGACCAGGTCCCCGTAGAAGCAGTATTCAGTGATAATGTAGATAGGGCCTGGGAACAACACAGCAGATAAAGTTGTGCATCGGCGTCAGTCTGCAGGCTAATCTTATCAGAGGCTCATAAATGCTAAAAGCACAGTCAAGAGGGCAAGCCTCCACTTTCCCATAAAAAGCCTATTAAAATACCACACCCACCAAGAGAGGAGACAAGGCTGTCAATCTTTTTGGCTGTTAGAGCAGTAAATGTGTACAAATGCCAAATCTGTATAACTGAGTGTGTGTGAATGCAGGTTTTGGCAGCATGTGGGTGTTTTTTTTATTTAAAGCGGTGATTGAATTGCAAGGGAAAGGCAACAATGGTTAACCTGACAGCTATTATACAGCATGTGTTTGCCTCTGAAGGAGAATGTGTGCGTGTCTTTATATTTCCAACGTGGGTGTGTATTATTCACCTGACTTGGTGCATGCTCCCAGGAGGTTAACAATGTTGAGATGTGGTCCGAGATGAGTCATGATCTTCAGTTCAGACATCAGGGCCTGTTTCTCACTGGAGCGGGCCGTGGCTGAAAGAAAGCACAGTAACCGTGACTATCCCCGCACAAAATCAGACCGTCAAACAAACCACATCCAAGACTTCTATCGTTATCTTGATCTTGGGGTAAATAAATGCTTTATTATTGTGCACTTTCTTTCTATAATTTTTCCCATCTCTACTGTTGCCCCAACAGGTACAGAGCTGTGCAACAGATGGTAAAACCAGCTGTAAGGGGTGGGGTTGCTACACTTTCAGCTACATTTTGGTATTAAATGTTAGCAAGCCTCATAGTTTGTGCCACTGATGGTGTTTATTATTGCAGTGTTTAATAAGATCATTCATTTTGTATATGAGTTACATGCACTCTAACCTGTCCACCCCCTTGTTTGGCAATTAGACGTCATAAAAAAATTGCCAAATTGACTATTAGAAATTCATGTTTGCAATATACTTGAACAAAAAGAAAAGTGAGGATTGAGGTATGCCTTACATTTTCATGTATAGTAGATTTATGTTGCAGAAGGAACAATTGCCCAAACTATAACTAATGAGCTTCACTTGTTTCATATCAGATGACTGGAAGCATCATAGCTTAAACGTTCTGTAATCAAATTGCAATCTGTTAAACTCACGTTTCAGCATTTTTGCTGCCACCTTCATGACAGGTTGTGAGCGGCTGAGTCCATAAGCAGTGCCCTCTACCACCTTCCCAAAGGCTCCAGAGCCCAGGATACGACCTAAGGAAAACACAACATAAACGATTAATAATAACGCAAAACAAAATATCCTGCACAAACACCCACAAGCACTTCAGAAGCCTCTGCTGTCTCCTCTTGTGACTTTTTCAGTGGCTGAATGTCCCCTTGATCACAGAGTCAAACCAAACCCCAGCCAGCAAACCCCTTCTGCCCGAGTGAGATAAGCACATGGCAGCCTCACTTCAAAGACACAGTGAGGCACTCTGACCAGAACATCCCTGCATGGTGGCCACAGAGCCACTGAGACAAGGACACCGCTTTTAGCACATTGTAAATAACAGTCAGCTTACCGAGCACGAGTCGGTCACGGGGGAATTCCCATCTGGAGTCGTAGGGAAGCTGCATGGGATCCACATAGATGTACTCATGGCCGTCTGGGCTAACAGACTCTATGACCCTCCAGCGGATCTCGTACCGTGGTTTCTGTAAGCAGAAACACAGAAAACCGGTCAGGTTAAAACTGTTGATGCGCTACATTTGTATATTTGGGAAATGTTTCTATTTTCAGCAATTTTTCATAGCCTTGCAAACTCTGCCTCCAAATGTTGTTTAATTTCTTAGCTCTACTAATAAATAAGATACTTTTTGTTATTTGGTGGATAGTTCCTAAACATTGCTAGTTGTCATAAACCACACTCATCATTTATTTTAAGATTCTGTATTTATGAATATGAAATCAGCAAACAAAGGCTTGATTTTGCAAAGCTCCCAAAATATATAAACATGCGGGAGAGTAGAAGCATAGATGTGAGAGTGAATATGTGAGAATGAATGCAGAATGGTGGTAACAGTACCTGTTTACAGATAATAACCAAGACAATGAGTGAGATGATGACAATGACCAGGAGCACCAGCACAGCAGCAGCTACAGTCAGCTCTGGGTGAGGGCCTGTTCGGGAGGAGAGCCAGCGGGCACACATGTTAGATGGAGATCACATTGAACATGGATGTAACATGTGTCCGGTGTAATGACAAAATGAAATGCTTGCAATCAATTATATCGATATGTGTGATATGAGATCAGAGCTGCTTAGTTGTTTGTTATTGTCATGTTGCATAAGTGTCTTTTCCTAGTTTTAATGCTGCACTACAGTAAAGTGAAACCATTTTTTTTATTAACCAGACTATTGAATAACTTGCCTTTAACCACTCAGTCATTATATCCACATTAATGTTATTTATTGTGGAAATACTATGGGAAAGCATAGTTATCGTGGAATTTTTTTAACCTTTTTTTGTTCTACTTGTTGCATGATAAAGGCCTTCTGTCAGGCCTACAAAACTAATAGATCAATCGGGCGTCTTTTTACCCTGACCAAAAGGTATGCAAACAGGGAAGGTGAGGGTGTGGGGGCGGTGTGCAGGCACTTGAGAAGGAGCAGGCGTAGGGGTGGGAGGTGAGTGCGGGGGTGTAAAGCTCATCTGGCAGGACCAAATGCCCAAATGATCACTTGCTTCCCCGAGTTAGCTGTCACAAAAAAAGCCCCATCCACACGGTTAAAGCGCAGCCCCCTGTCAGCTGTCTCACCACAAACCCATCGTGTGACAGCTGCTGTAACACTGACAGCCCTAACCCAGCCCTGAACACAGGCACTCACAAGCCTGTCGCACTGTGAGTGTTGGGATTGGAAGGAACATCAGAGGAAACAAGGTGGAAACAACAACCTCTGATGTTAATTTAAAAGCTGATTTGAGTGGAAAGGGGAAACACACATGCACGAGTGTTTGTGTTCTTACAACAACCAGCCATAAAGCAATGGGTCCCAGGGCCTCTCTCTAAAGCTGCACAAACACCTTGGAACTTCCTCCATTATATATACTATTTTTTTAAACTAAAGCTTACTCACTTTTACTGCTGTATTGCTCATTTCATTGACATTTTTAGTAGTTGTCCTTTTTCACGCATTGTGTGTTGTATTGGTGAACTTGTGTAATGTGAGGTATGTTATGACTGTGACTGCCATGAAAGGGGTGGTAAAATTAAAAGGTATTATTACCATTAGACACCAGTTTGACCTCCCTGCTGACGACAGCCATTTCGTTCCTGGCCAGGCAGCGCACCGCCAGCGTGCTTTCCAGATGACCAAACATCACTTGACTCTCCAGGTTTCTTTCCTCATCGAAGTGCGAGTCCATTGTGATCTCCGTGGAGTTGGTGGGGAGGGGCACCCAGGAAGACGTGTCATTGGCACAGCTTAATGTGAAAATAAGCACACAGATATATGATTAATTTAGAGGCCGAATGACTTCATGTATGTGGTTTCAAAAGTTATTTCTGTTGTCTGTCGAGCAGAACTTTGTTGCACTAAAGAAGACTTACTGTTTGATGTTCTTGCAGACGAACCACTCCACCACAGGAGTGGGCAGCCCTCTGGTTATGCACACCACAGCCTGGCCTTTGGCTGAGCCATGGTGGATGTCCATCAGGTCCACAATAACTGCGGGAACTGAAACATAGTCCGACAGAGTGTGTGAGGAAAAGACAAACTGTAACTGGGCCAAAAGGTTGTGAGACTAGTACCTAAGAACATAAAGGTAATGAAGGGTTTGGGGCATTCCTCGCTCTTACCTTTGACCTCCAGGTTTAACCCGACATCACGAATATGTTCTCCATTTTCGACTCGGATGGTGTAGTTCCCGCTGTCTTCCTCTTTGGCCCGGATCAGGGTAAGAACACTCATGTAGCTAAACAGAACAACAACAAACGAAACTGCAATAAACACACAGTAATATAAGTTCACTATCGCACTAAAGCCTAATGAAAGGCCTGGTTAATGTATGGGACTGTTTAGCTTGTCATTAGACTCACCTGGTCTCGCTGAGCTGCCGGAGGCTGGTGGTGATCTCCGCTGTCAAGTCGCTGAGTGGGATGCCGTCTTTGAGCCAGGTGACGTGAGCATTGGGGAAAGCGCTGATTTCAGCCCTGAACTCCCGAACCTCATCCAGCTCTGCTGATTCATATTCCCCGAACTCCGGTGAGACGGACAAAAACCTACTTGCTGTTAGACAATAGGAGAGGCCAACAATCAGTAATAGTTCATCACGACAGGAAAAAGACACATTTATGAGATAATGCCAAGTAAACATAATAAAGATTTCATACCAAAAACTCGAATGGCTAGTTCCTTTGTCTGGCTGTCATTACTGATGATATCAGTGATTGAGCAGGAGTAGATGCCGTTGTCCTTGGTTGAGGCCTGTGGGATTGTCAGGGTGTAAAGGATCTCCTGATTCCTCTTATTCTCATGAACTGTTTTGATAGCACGATTAGCCTGTTAAAACGATAAGGAAAATCAGCAGCTTTGAGTTTTTTGAATAGGCCTTTTGGGACACGAGTCACTTCTTTGGCGCTGCATAGGATGACCTGTGCTCTCACCAGTTTTCCTGGGTATTTCCAGTGGTCTTCGAGGATCTCAGATCCCCGAGCCAGACAGTTGACTGTGATGGTTTCTCCCACGAGCAGAGCAGTGCGTTTGGCTGTCAGCTCAACATGCAGCGCAGCGCCACCTGAGATACAACAAAAGGCCGGGACAAAATGTGTGAGGGCACAGATCCACTGGAGAAAACACAGAGCAGAATTTCAAAGGTAGGTCGGATTTGATTTGTGACTTGACACACATGTCCTTGCAAAGTTACAAAGTTGCACACACACCTTGCCAGCCGTGGACGATGTATTCCTCGCTGTAGTGTTCCTCTCCATTTACCACAGCCTTACAGACGTAGGTTCCAGCAGTGAATACTCCCAAAGCGCCCCTCTTGCTGTCATAAAAGCTGGGCACAGGCTGCTGGGTGTCAACGTTAACAAGGGTCACGTTGAAACTGGGATCAGACACCCGACATTGAATCTCCATCTCCTCTTGGTCAGACAGCACATGGTTGCCAAAAGGCACCAAGGACGGCACAAAGGGATTGTCTGGATCTGTTTTGGAGTAAGAAAAAAAGTTAATAAACCAAATTATAAAGTCAAATTATAAAAACACCCATGCTAAAATTTGCTGCGTACCTGGCACATAGATGTAGATGTTGCTGTCGTCTCTGTCGTCAGTGGTATTTCTGCTGTAGAAGCAGATGTAGTAACCGGTGTGCATTGCACTGGCGTTGTCCACAGTGATGGTGGTGACAAACAGGCCACTGTTGTCCTCCTGTGTTTGCTCGTGCACATCCAGTGGTGTCTCCCAGGCTAGTTTTCGCCTCTCCCCGACAGGTCAAGGTGAAAGGAGTGTGGAGGGGCACCACCTTCTCCTCCACATTGGGCAGCAGCACAGGGGCTGAGGATGGTGGGAACATCATTGCAGTGGGAGCTGAAGGAAAGTAAAGAATCATGTAAAGCACTCAGTCATAGATCATAAATCTATCTATGTATGTATTTATCTATCTTACCTTTTACTTTCAGGATAAAGGAGAAGTGAGCTGTGCGGGAGCCACTGATAGCTGTGATGGTATAATTCCCGTTGTCTTTCACCATAGGCTGCCGCAATGTCAGAATGCTTTGATACCTGTAAGAAAAAAAATTAGCAACAAATGTTAAACTTGATAATTATTATTTTTTGATTAGAAAGTTCAAGTGGCACTGTACTTTCACAGGAGGTTATGCACTGAAAGATTCTTTCAGGAAGTAACTGCCCCTAGTAAAAATATTCGCTGGTACATTGGTGAGGGAAATTTTCATTTTCATACATGAGCATGTTGACTGGTGAGCTTTGCTGGTAGACAGGTTATGTGTCCTTCAGACAGAGCTATTAGTTTCCCTGTTTCCAGTTTTTATGCTCAACTAACCGTCGCCTGCCTCCAGCTTCATAATAAATGACAGACATGACAGTGGGATCTCCTAATCCATCTCTCGGAAAGAAAGTACGTATTTTTTTAATTGTCATATTAGCTCTTTTTAAACTGATCAACAGCTGTCATAACTGAAACTTTAAAGCATCATAAATGTATCTATTAATAAATCACCAACATTAATTCTCACCGATTTCCTTCGAGGTGGCTTGTCTTGGTGAAGACGTAGAAGGTCTGTTGCATGGCTTTGCCGTCTTTCAGCCAAAGCACTTTAGGGGCTGGGTAGGCATCAATGAGGATGGTATACTCTGTCTCTTCCAAGATGCTGACAAATTCTGATGTTAGGATCCCGCTGTGATCCACTGCCACAAAGGAGTTTTCTTCTGAAGTGACAAACAGAAAATAATTTAACAACCAGCAAGTGATCATGGATTAAAATGTATAAAGAATGGGATTCAGTGACTAAAAAAAGAGCAGATTGAGGATTGAGATGTAGGTGGAAGGACAGAAAGGTAAATGGAAGGCCTGCTGCTTGACAAACATCTGCTGGAGCCATCCCATAAAACATAGTAGCTGATGTTGAAAGCAGAGGTGAATCTTTACGGTCGAGTGTTAGAAAATGACATCAACACAGCACAAAGAGCACCATGTGCACATATGTAAGGCCAAGACAAAGTATCTGAATGATGATGATATAACATTAAGTGGATGTAAGTCAGTGGTGTGATCACACATCAACAGTTCCCTGAAACAGATTCAAATGTATCCTGAATAGACAAAGACTTACCAAAGACGGTGACAGCCACACTGCTCACTTTGACCTCGCCGCTGATTACGTGGGTGATAGAGCACTCGTAGGAGCCGCTGTCCTGAGAGGTGGCTTTTGGGATCCTCAGGGTGTAGATGACCCCGTCAAGAGAGGTTTCCTTTATCTGAACTGCACCCATAGCCTATTAAGAGCAGAAGAATAATATAGATTTGAGATCCTACTCACCGGAAAAAAACAAACATCTGAGTTATAGGATATTTTAATGTTTTATCTCTCAGTGTTCTTCCGGTTAACAGGTACAATGTAGGAGAACTGGTGCACACGTCCTGCAGCTGGAGACTAATGGTTAAAACACTTGCTAGGCCACAGGAGATAAATCAGGATCACAGGGTCATTTAAAAGTCTGTAATTGCAACTGAGACCAAAACCAGGAGTCAAGACTCCAGCAATCCTACCCTAACCATCTCTGGAAAAGAGCTCAGAGGAATCCCACGTAGAATAACAGGCAACGTGTTGTATAGATTAAGAATGAGAATATAAATATAAACAAAACTAAAAAGCACATGAAACTATTTCAGATCCTTTAAGCTAACACTTCAAAAGCAGTAAATGTTTAGCTGGCTGTCATGTGCAGAAAACATCTGTCCTACAAGTATTTAGGTTACTGGGGTCAAAGGATTTACTATCCTGGTTTTCCTTCTTTTCAACTGCCTGCTCCCCTCAGGCCATTTGTCCTGAACTTCCCGTCAGCATCTTGCATAATTTGGGTTAACTGCAGCAAAAGCCTTTTGGCCTACGTGCTCATAATGAAGACACAACATTCAGTTGCTGCCTTCCTAACACATACTTTGTAACCACTAAGGGCCATTCTCAGAGCTATATTTCACTGGCCACTATTGCAGTAGGTTTAGGTCCAAAACCATTATTCGCTAATTTAAGGCTCAGTGCTGCTGGGTAGGAAATTACATGGAAATATGACAAAGGGTTGAAGGAAAAAGGACACGAAGGCTGGTAAATTAAAGCTGATTATGGATGAAGCCATATTGGAGACTACATTGAAATAACATTAAAAAAAACACAGAAAGGAAATGGGCTGCATCTTGCCTGTTTTTTGGGATGGAGCCACTGCTGCTGAAAGCCCAGTCCAATGGGAGCAAAACACGTGATGTTAAAGGACTGCCCTGCTCTCACCGTCTCCTCACTGGCTTTGACTTCCACGTCAAAATCGTCCATCTCCGCAGGGGCTAGAGGAACCACCAGAGAGCAGATATCAGCACTGTCATCTCACAGGTCCAAAGATAGAGACAACCTGATTACTAAGCGCTCATTTATCACAGAGGGGTGGCTCAGTAGGTCCTTATTACTCACTTACACTTAGAGTTAAAACAGACGTGTTAAGTCATCTCCCTCGGTGACAATGACATAATGTCATGGCACTCATGGAGTGAGATCATAGAGCGCTCTCATGGTAAACACTATTGAAGAGTGATTCCAGCTGTGCAGTTTTTTAATCATTATCCTATTATTTAAAGTGATTCTTAATGAAAAACATCAGAAGAGTTTAAGAAAATGTCAAACCATGTGAAATGTTCCATTTTTCTGCACTCTATGGTCAATACATTTGTCCCGACTTACCCTCAGTCTCCACAGTGTAAATCACACTTCTGATAGTGTGGCCGTTCACTGTGGTTTCACATTGGTACTGCCCAGGCATGAGGCCTGCAAAGAAACCCATTTTGTTGTCATAGTAGGCAGGCATCTCCTCTCCACTGGGGACACTCCTCAGGGTGACGTGGGAGTTGGGGTCTGACACACGGCAGGAGATGGGGACCCCATGTGACTCCATGGGGACTACCAAGTTTTCAGAGGTTTCTGGGACGAAGGGAGCCTGAGCATCTGGATGTGAAACAGAAGTTACACTGAGTTATGAGATGAGGGCGCAAAGGTGATCTACTTAATTTCATATTACTAAGTTTTACTTGTGGCAGCAGTTGTCCCTGTGTATCACTTTAGATGTGCATGGCAAGCACAGTAAATCCATGACAATTGTCACCAGAGGGGAAGAAAAAAAATGTCATTCACCTGGGACGAAGACATATATTCCAGCCTCATTGTCTTCTTCCGGTTCGCCCTCCAGGCCACTCTCCTGTGTTTGATAGGTGCACATGTAGTAGCCAGTGTTTTCTACAGTTGCGTTGTAAATGTAAAGGGTCGCCGTGTAGTATCCCGGGTGAACGAATGTGTTTTTCGGCAGGGGTTCAGCCCAACCGACGTTTCTTTTGCCGGTACAGCTTATGTTGAACACGGAACTGGGCTGCAGGACGAACTCTTCTTCGTTGGATACAATGGTAGGTGGCGACAGTCCGGAAGTCACTGAAAGATCGTTTTGAAAACATTAGAGAAACGTTCAAAACACGTGAAAAACAGCATTGTTATGCATAGGGCTACTACTGTATGTTTACCTGAAACCAGTACCACCAGCATACCCCCAAAGACGACAGAGGCCTTTACCCCATCCATGATTATGGATGTACTGGCCTGCAAGGACAGAAAGCGAATTATTTAGTCAACAAGTAAAGCAAACATGTTTGGGGTTATTTGTTTTTTTCCTGATAAGAAGTGGGATCACTGCCTCGACATTCTAAATAATTATACAAGATCATGATTTAATCAATACAATCATTGGCTCAGTGACTTCTTTAATGCCCCGGAAGCCAAGCCGTGCAGTTACACTAACCCCTTGCCGGTATCATGCTCCTGCTATAATAAACCCACAGAGATTTATTGAGGGATTTGTGGAACTTGGCAGCGAAACTTGTGGTCTCCCACCTCATTTCAGAACTGAAAAAGTAACACTGTTAAATTTATCACAGGGCTACATAAATTATTTTTCGTATGATGAGGGTGAAGATAACAAGACGGTAAATTCCAATGCGTTAGTGGACGGGTGGTGGATAGGTTGTAAAGGAGAGGCGGCTGTGGCTGCTGCGCTCCTCCTGGTGAACATGTGGACTGCCGCTAGAGGGCGACACAGTCCAGCTTTTGAGGGCACTGAGACTTTGAATCTCATTATATCCAAGTTTTTTTTTCTCGTCTCATTGAAGAAAATGTACACTTTTCATTGCTTTGACTGAAATCTGTTTTTGTTTTATAACCTAAAACGCAGTCCTGAATTTCTTTTTTTTCATTGTTTAATTTTACTTAAGACATTTTTAAGTTTAGTCCAGATTTATCAACTCATTTTAGAGATCTTCTCAGTTTTAGGTTACTCTGTCTGCCTGTGTGTCTCTTTTCCGTTATGTCGGTCTGTCTGATGTCGATTCAGGGGCCACAGTTTGAGAAGGGCTCACAAAAAAAATTCAATCATTCTAAACATTAGCCGTTCTTCTCCAATTCCTAAACAGACCACCTCTGCTTAAGAAGTTATTTGACATTTGTGAGCTTTATATTTCTGATTGTCTCTTTTCCTTTTGAGGGGACCTTTGTGGATATTCTGTATCTTCCATGGACAATGTCACCAAACAATAAAAACCGTTTGGCCCTTGGATAGCTTCCTGTGGCTTTGCGCTCTGGTTCGTTCTAATCGGCCTAAATCATGCAACCTGGGTTTCTTTAACTCCATAATTAGCGGACACAATTCGCACAAAAGTACACATCCGCGTGGGAATAGCTGACAAAACGCCTAGTGCGTGTTGACGTGTTTGTGAACACGCCTTGTCTCAAACAATGTCAATAAAGGAATTTTGCGTTTGCTTTGGCGAAGATCCTGCGGCCACTGCGCGTAAATCTAGATAACCCTGGAGTGGCAGTCAGACTGCTTGCATGTCCTTCTTTTATTCCGCTTTCCCAACAAACCACTCAACAAATGTGGCAGATAGCAAATGCATCGTCTTGCTTGGCTGGAAACATTTCAGCAACAGCTGATAAGGCATGCCTCGACTTTCTGCTCTTCACTCACGATGGTTAATTTCAATCCATGGACTTTAAAAAAAGAAGAAGCATCCGTCCAAAAAGGCAATTGTTCATTTAGCATGAACAAGGTTTTTTCATTTCTCTTTTGTCTAGATTTTTGGCCACAAGCAGTATTCCTATGCAAAAACCGTTGGTGACACAGCAGGGTAGGTGGTCAATAAAGAATGTGTTGTGGCTCCGAACACTAAGTTCTTCTTTCCTCTTTTTGAATCCATTCAGCTGCAGCTCTGAAGCTTCAGTCAGATTCAGTCCAGTGCCTCCAGGGCCGATTTTCTGTTTTAATTCCTCACATTCCACGACCAGACGAGAAAACAGTGTGATGAACATTTCCCAATGTGTTTCCTATTGCATGCCAGGCAGCATCCAACAATGGTGCCTTCATATACCGAGGTGACACCTCCAACTGTGAGGCCGAAACCGAGCGCTTTTATCCCGCAGAGTCGGGGATCCAGGGGTGAGACCATATGGTGCATGGGGAACAGATATCTAATCTAAAAGAAAATGCGTTGCCTTATGCAGAAGTTGCATACAACTTCCATTACAGCAGTGCAAGTGACTACAACTTTTCCAAAAACATTTCCAGAACTGTGCATATTGTTATAATTTGATAAACTAATTAAAACTGCAGTGAAACTCCTATTAAACATATAGCGTATAATTCCAGTTCTTATACATAACGCTATGTTCTATTAAAATAAACATCCTAAACTTTTTTTTTTTAATAAAAAAGACTGAGTAGAATTGTGGTTTAATCATCTTTTGGATCCCAGCAGCCTTTCAATTACCTTTTAGTAATCCCCTCTTTATATTCCTTTCGTGTAAGTATATCCACAGTGAATTGGCCGCTCCAAAAAGCGCAGTAAGGGTCCTTTGCAGCGGCTATAATCCTCAGAGATCCTGCGCTGTGAGAGCATATGTGCAACCCTCTGTCCGCATCCGCGACCGTCCTTACAACTGCTCTCCAGCTAAGCGACCTGTAACTGATTCAATGTTACAGTCCTCCCTCCTCCCTCCGAAAAAAGTAATCATCTAGCTCAAAGTAAATACCTCTCAGGAAATGACACCCCCCTCTCCTCCCTTCGAGCGCTGGACCCCTTTTCAAAGTAAGAGTCTTTTTAGGGGTAACATGCAGACGAATGTCCCCGGAGAAAACAGGGTAGGAAATGCATTTTCATGGAGTTTTTATATTGGAGAACTTTTGGAGGACAGAGGTCTGATGTGCTGTTGAGATTGTTATTATCCATCCGAATACTTTTTTTTTCTCCTGATATTATTGTTTTGTTTGTATATATGGTAGCAGTCCTTTTTCACAAGCATTAAAATATACAATTCTGAACTTGTTACACATTATTTATTACAGAATGGCATACTAACAAAAAGACACAGTTGTGCATCAGTGTAACTTGGAACAGTGGAGCGATGAACTCATAGAGGGCGCTCCAACACCACCATATCACAAGCACATCAGACCATCTCTCTCGTTCTCTTACACACACACACACACACACACACACACACACACACACACACACACACACGCACACGCACACGCAGAGTTGTTGTTTTACATTTCAATGAAAGAAATTACACTATAAGGACTCACCATTTTTTTTCAACAGAAAACAATGGTGAGTCCTGTTTACTGGCACACATGTGTCACCTGTCAACCAAGTTTTGGGGGTTTTAACCCAGCCCCCTCACCTTGGGGCTCTCCTGACCGGCAACAGGAGAATAATGGACCGCAATGAATCATCTATCTCTGGGCACAGACGAGAGGCATCAGACCGGTGCCTCTGCATGGAGCTCAGCCCCGGGGCCGATGATCTCCCCCTCTTTTCCCCCCAGCTCAATACAGCCGTTTGCCGCAATTAGCCTACTTCCACATGTTGCCGAAAGAACAGTGTCCTTGTTCTCAAAACAAAAGATCTCAACTTCGGAAGGACATTACCTTCAACCGTTTTAGAGGTTGGCACTTTTAGGGTTCTTTTAACACTTTTACTGGAAAAAAAACTTTAAGATGCATTCAGTTTAATTCCAGTGGCGGTTAAGAAGCTTTTATTGCTTTGTTGATTTGAATAAATTCAGCATAATAAAAGGCACTCTTTTAAAAACAACCAGATACTGATGAACATAACATGTTATAAACAAGTCTCATGCAGCAGCTCTGTCTTCTTTTAATTATCGACACTTTATTCCAAAGTTTGCTGAGTCACAACATTCTTGTATTATTTTACTTTATTATCTTTATATTTTGTACCTACGTTTGCAACTTCTTTTCTTAGATTGTTTTGGTTCGCACCACCAGACACCAAATTTAATTCCTTGTATGTGTAAACGCACCAATAAACTTGATTCTGGTTCTGATACGAATATGAGAAGCTTTCATTTATTTATTTCCCAAATATGCCCCACAATGCCATCACGTGTAAGTGTTGTTTGGTTAGCCAATATCAATTAAAAGATGGAGCTGGATGGAGGCAAATCAGCTTTTAATCATCATGGTGTGCACATCAGTTCCTAAAGCGATGCTGCCCTTTACCAACATTGCTCCTCTTCTTTATGGTGAATTGCCCCCCACTGTCCACCAGGGGGCTTCGAAAAGAACAGCAATTTGTATTGAAATAAGTAGCTTGTACTGTAACCCAAGTTCAAAGTGGACATACCGAATGATTATTAATAATTCTCTTTTAAAAAGGAACACATTTGGCATTTTCGCCTTTTATTAAATATTTCCCCACTTTGTCTTCCTTTTTCCAAAATCAACCGAACGCTTAGAAACTTAAGTTTTTAGGATTATTTTTATACCTGTAAATGCTAAGACTTTCGAGCTCATCCTGTTCCAGGCTAGTAGCTTAATTGTTATGAAAACGTTTTAAGTCAAGACAAATACCATGATTAATAAATATAGGCCACTGTACGACTTGCAATTCTCTGATTAAGAGTACATAAAACCAAACAGACCTTGGGACACATTATTAGAGAACAGCTCGTCCTGCGGTCACAGATGAGTGTTTGGAGATGATCCACAAATTGTCGCTGGCCTTCGGGCGGAGGTCTCTGTGGAAGCTGTCCAGTGTGCTGAAATACGTCTGTACCTGTCTTGGCAGTGTTCATATCTCAACCAAACACTCTATCGATTGATCTATAAATAAATAAAAAATAATTGCATTAATAAAATTCCCCTCCTTTTATTTTTCAGTAGCCTTAATTCCCTGGAGCAGTGGTCCGAGAGCAGATCAGAGGCCTTGCAGAGAACTCTCAAGGCTATACAGGTGAGTCTTTCTAATTAAAATAAAAACGAGAAAAATCTTCCTCGGAATAAATAAAGGATTTCAAACGTATACATTAAGATGTAATGCATATATGTGTACATATTTACATTTTCATATATTACGGTTGAAGAGCCCTAACCGTGTGTACTAAACTAAACAGATGTTAGGCATATACTGGTTAAGTGCCTTTACCAGTATATGTTAAGGTAAGCGGAAGACAAACTACAGAACAAAATAGCCTAATTCCTCAGTCAATCATTATCAACAAGCACAAGAACACAATTGTCTCAACAAATATAAATAAATAAAACTGAATGGTAAATGGTATTCCCAATGCTGCCTCTTCCTGTGTGTTAAAGACACATCTATTTGACTATTAAACGGTAAATAATAAACCTCAAAAAAGCATTTGCATAATACCAAGAGCCGATGGTGTCCAGTGGTGTGTAGTGGGGACTTGTTGGGGTTTAGCTCTGTAGATAACTGTAGTTAGTTCTACTACTATGACGATTTCCACGATTAAAAAAAAGTATATATAGGCTGCATTTAGGGTGGATTATATTGCACTGATTCATTAAGAAAGTGGACGTTTCTTCTGGAAAGACAACGCTGCTCTCTTCTTTTCCACACGGGCACTTCAGCTTCTAGCCTCCATCTCTCCGCATGAGACAGCAGCTGCAACCGGCTGAAAAGCGCTCTTATTAATTGTCTTTTGTCATGCGTAATTGCCACACTTTCAATGGTGGCCGAGGCCTGACGTCTTTGGAGTGGTCTCGTTACTGCAGTAGAAGGTGTTTGACGCTCTCATCTGAAATGTACAATCCCCACACTCAGATTTGCAACTTTTTTACATTTTTGTTTGATAAGTCTGATAAGAGGTTTTAGGGAGTGTGGAAGCTTATGGACAGATATCTTTATGACCCTGGACGAATGGATCCCAAAATGAGCTCCAGGCCATTGTGGTGGCCTTACAGTCTGAGGTCACGCCCTGTGGGGCTGAGGTGGGGGGAGTCTTTCTCAAAACTGCAGTTATTCCATTGTTAATCGCTTTAAATGGTGCATTGGTCTTTCACACCTGCAAGGGAACTCTAATTCGATTAATAGGAACTTCAATATTCATTAGGTGGCTTTCCCCCAATAATATATGATCACCATGCGGGATGTGAAAGGGGACCATTTATTCCCACTCTGAATGGGTCTGCGTGGGACCAAGACTTCACCTGCTTCCCCTCTCAATTAGGAATGTATCCCAAACTCTGACAGAAACGAGTTAAATTAGGCGTCAGCTAATTTCCAGTGGCCCCTCCCACGTAATCCCCCCTCAGAGTCTTTCCATTTGAGCGTGCCCCCTTTAATTCACCATAAGTTGAAAGGTTCAAATAGTGCCTAATGAAACAGTGACTAAATCGTTCTCTGTTGCTCGGAGGAACCCTGTAGCTGTCTCTCAAAGCTCTCTGAGCACACAGCCGCCGGGGGTCTCCGACTAAATGCGAGTCCCAAGGCAGGACAATCTAACCTGTCAAAGCCTTTGCCCACTTCTATATATCCTTGTTCTGTGGTTTCAAGCAATTGCAGCATAATCAACCAACGTGGGACCGAAAACGCAATTAAACTCGCTTTGGACGACCAAAATCTTTACAAAAGTGAACATTAATGGACTATTGGCTGCTCCCCGGGGGGCGTTATCGGTTACCCTTTTGTGGTCGGTCTAAGGAGAAATTACACTTTCATATCCCTTACTACTTTCAATTTGAATTAAATATCTCATATGGTTATATATGAATGCAGCTTTGTTAGGTTATGTTTCTGAACAAAAACCATGTGATTAACATGGGTATACAGTCTAATAAAATCGGAAAGAAAAGCGTTATGACTTAATAACAATGGCTGTCGATCGATATAAAAGACGTTGGAAAGGTTTGATATTTAAAGGTAATTGCACTTGTAAAAAATTCCACAATAGAAACAATGTATATGTATTGAAATCGTTAAGAGAACTTCTGAGAGTGCTTTTCGAGACCCTGACAGGAACTGATCTAACTTTTGAAGTTGTGATGTTTTACTGGATCGCATTTTATTGATAGGTGTTTTTCACATTTTTTCCACCCTTATATTCTCCTGTATATAAAGTCGTTTTAAACTATAATTGTGTAGGTGATAATATTTTTTATCACTACAGGGCCAGTGCTTAATAGTAGGCTAAACGTGCTATGAAAAAGGAAGTTTTATATAATAATAATCATAATCATAATAATAATCATAATTCATCTACCCATCTAATCATCTAAACACAGCTATTTTTGTTAAATATAACAATGAAGAACCTATTGATATTGCACATTTAGTTGATGTATCTCATCTTGCATTGATTTAAAAAATCCATTTGTCATTTTTTATCTTCCAGATTCTTTTTTATATGATCAAAAAAAAATATTTGCTGTATGATATTCTATATTTTTATAACCGAAATCCTCAGTGATCATTACAATCAATACATTCAGAACTTAAGTCAACTCGACATGTTTATTACAATAAATACACATATACATAGTTTACAAATAGTTGAGTACAGGTTCCACACAAGTTAGTCCTACTATTAACCACACAATCTCACCGACAGAAATGGGATATCAGGCAATAGTTAAAAACATTTGGGTAGTTGACTAGACCAAGGTAAGAATCCAGAATGGATCAAAACACATCATTATTACGGCATACATCAGGTCATGTTTCCCAATATTTCACGGCAGTGTTAAAACACATATTCACATTTTTCCTTTAATTTTAAAGGGGAATACACATGAAGTGAAGAACAACTGACACTTTTTAAACACTTCTTCTTAGTTTTCATGCATTTCATTTTTGTGATGATGCCCTCAACCATAACTGCAGCAGGGCAGAGTAGCCTAAGTGCCAGCAATGGGAATTGGAGAGTTGTTATCATACGGGTGACACCTCTTTCTCTTCTGAAGCAGAGGCCGGAGATAGAGACTCCTCATCCTCTGACCTTGAATAGTCTGTGTGACCGGTTGTGCACTTGCACCCGCTGTGTGCGCTCCTTTGGGTGGCTTTCCCCTCCTTCTTGTGCTTCACCCTGCGGTTCTGAAACCAGATTTTCACCTGTTTCTCTGACAGGTTCAAGTACGTGGCAATTTCGATTCTTCTCAGTCTCGAAAGATACATGTTCGTGGAAAACTCCCTTTCAAGTTCCAGGAGTTGCGTGCTTGTGAAAGCCGTGCGCATCCTTTTACCATTCTGTATGTGGCTGTTCTCTGAGGCACCTGAAGGAGAAAAAAAGATATCATGTTAGACGTTTAAAATTGTAGTATCACTACAGGTCTAAACTCAATTATAGACGCGAATGGCACACATCATCACGTGTAAATCATTGTGCGTAAAAGCCAAGCGTTTACTTTCATCTAACTGCCTGTGAGTGCATCATGAAGTGTACCAATATTATCAAACAGATGCTGTGGGTTGAGAATGTAGCAAACAGGTGGCTTACCGATAGACAGGCAGTGGTATCTCCTGGGATCTGTGACGCTGAAGGTGGGCGTGCAGACAGGTGTATGTCCCGGGTGCGCGAGTGCAGCAGACTGCTGGTGCGCCGCTATCCTCTGACAGTACTGCGCCTCCGCTCCTGGAAAGTGACTCTTCAGCATGGGAATGCCGCCGCGGGAAGAGTGGATGTGGGACGTGACGCACAGCGGGCAAACACAAAAAGTCCCTGTTTTCCTGGACGGGCACATCGGGGTAGTGACCGTCATCATGCTCGGAGAGTGCATGCTGATGGGAATAAGGAAGTCTTGCCCGGGATGCTCAATTGGTCCAGGTCGAACTGTATCCTTGATTATTAAAGAATCGACGTAAAAAGACCTCGACATGGCTGCGTTGCTGATAAGTGATCACCCGTGTACAAGATGATAGCTGTTTCTCATCTGAGCCCCTCGGGATCTCCAAAGGTGCTTATGTTTGATGGTTCAACAAAAGGGACCCCGAAGAGGGTTGGCCCTGCAGCGTCACCCACGTGCGCACCCAGCTCCAAGGGTTTATACTGTCAGCGACCCAAACCACGTGATGTCTCCCCTGGCCTCCAATCACAACTTGCAGATTTACTCTTTCGATCCCCAAATTAACAAAAGTATTACAATTATTATATAAATAATAAAATGAACATATAAAATAGTTATTTATATATTTTCTTGCTTTGCAAAGGCTTTCTTCATCGATTTTATAAAAACTATAACAAAAATAAAGCTTCATAAATGTCTTTTTAGAGCTGAAAGTTGTGGTTATGATGTGCAACTCGGCTTAAAATTACTTTTAGAATCTGGTCATGTATACATTCTTATTGTAAAATGTAATTATACATAATTTTTGGACTTGGATAACTTCTAAAACTTTAAACCTTTTATTAAATATATTCAATGGAACAGCTGAAAGAAGATTTCATGATCAGGAGCAATGGAAACAAATAGAAATATTCTATCCCCTGTTTTGTATACTTTATTATAAGAGAATAATCACTGCTTAAGTTTCCTGAGGGTGATTTAATAAATGTTTATTATTATTATATTATGTCCTTATTCAAGCTGTAGATCCATTAAAATTGGCTTACTCTCTAAAATGACTTGTTCCTTGTCCGACTTGTGGAGCAAAGCTTTATGACAGATTCCACCCAGACTTATTATTGTTACATAGTCAATTTATTTTCCCCAAATGCGATTTTAAAGAATTTTGCACGCGCTTATAACCACTAATTGCTCTGCAAACTAATCATAGGCTACTTTGGGTCTGGCTAGTCCAGGTTTCACTTCCAGCAATTAAAAAATTATGAACTGATGGCGAGTCTGGACTGTGGTTATTTGATGGCGATTAGGATTCAATTAGAAAGTGTTTATAATGGTCGGTCTGTGCAGGGGTAAACAGGCAGCTATTTCAGAAATGCGTTAATCCCTCATCTTGTGACAGTAATTAGCGAGTTTGATCCCCAGGCGGGTCACTGGTAGGTTTAGCTTCTGCTTTCATCTGCCAAGTAACGCCTCAAACCTTCAGACAGAGGTCCGTCAGTAGGTTTATGGTGCAGACGGCCAGGTCCAGCACAACATGTGTTAGATTCTCCTCTGACCTCAAGAAGAAACACATGTATTCCACAAACACAAGTGAAATCGGTCTGTTGTCGATCCCAAGTTTTGATAAGTCAGTTTTTGTTTATTTTCCACTTCATTTTCCTCTTCATCCTCTAATTTTGGAGCAAATACACGATTATAGCCAACTGAAGCACCTACTGAAGTGTGAGTTAAAATGCAGTCTTTTGAAATAATTAGGAAGTCTTTAAAATCCAACCAGGGTAATGACAAAAAATAAACATGTCTGTCACACAGACGGTAATTGCTATAATAAAGTGAATCCAGCGCTTGACAAGGAAGACACAGAGTTGTTATGGTACAGATAACAGTCTGAAACAAGAGAGGGAGAGAGTAAACCAAGCGGAATGATGTGTGGCGCGCGCCCTCGACACACCATGCGAGCTCTAATATTATTTTTCCATAATTCTGCACGATAAAATTTCATTGTCTATTAAGTAATCCCACAAATGAGATCCTTTATGAGGCTATAATGAGGCCTAATTGCCAGGACTAGTGGAGCCACGTGGAAGGATTTAGGAAGCATTAAGCTGTCGGGTACTGTGCACAGGCTGTTACCTAGCCATTACTTTCATAATTCAAGGAGAAAATTAGTCCATTTAAGGGAAAAATCCTTTGATTCCCTTTATTCTGCTCGGGGTGACAGGGCTGCAGTTTTTTTGTCCGCTTTGGTTAAGAAGCCAGTGTAACAAATGGGGCCGGTTCTATATCACTCACTGTTTAAATGCTAGATTATGGGAAAAAAAGAATTTCAGAAATGTGTAAAGCTCTCAGGGCCCCACCTCTTACTTTCTCCTCTTCTTTCTCTCTAAAGTTGTGCGCCTTTTACTTTATAGAGCAGCGGTTACCCTCCACTGTTCACTCTCTTTTCAAATCTAATGATGGGCAATTAATCACTGGCCCATTGAATAACATGAAATATAAATTAGAGATTTAAAAAAGTTTTCTCTTAATAGGTTACTTGGTGTACGTTTATTATCTTCTGTGGAAAACAGTATTTCTAGTACACGTAGAGTCTGTGCATCAAAGAGGTTCAAAAAGGTGTGTGTGTGTGTGTGTGTGTGTATGTATCCAGCTCCTCCCCGTAGTAAAAACACACAAACTTTGTAAAAGTGCACCGCTGAAGTTCCCCCCTCTCATTCACATCGCATCCCATGCCATATTATACCGTGAAGAAGTCCATTAATGTTTTGTTGAACAAGCGTCATTAACTTGTTTCAACGCCTTTTTACAAACCTTGCATTGTTGTGCAGGGCCAGTCTGCGGCCCATCTTGGCCAATACAGTGGATGATTTGCCCCTTTATTAGTTACCAGGCAACAGATCCTGAATACCAAAACTCAAAGGAAACACTCTGGTCCTCCATATAGATCTCAATGGCGTAGGGGGGGAAAATGAACAATGATCCTGTGGACAACATAATGCCACGCAATGACTTTTCATTAACAATTATCTGGTTGATGTGAATAGCAGCTGCAGTGGCTACTCTCCATCTCATGGTCTGCAGAGAAAAGGGGAGCGGCGAGAGAAAGAAGCTGGCCGCTGAATGGCATCCTGCAGGAGTTTAGGGGGTTCCTGCTCTCCATGAATGTGAAATCTAATTTATATCTCAGTGAATAATTAGGTTTCTATGCAAAAATGAGTTGGAGGTAATTGCATTTTAAAACACCGTGACAAGTTAGCCAGATAAACAAAGAGGAGCAGTCCCTTTTAATGTCTCACAACAGGAGGTCAACGTCACTAAGCTTATGTTTAAAGTTTAGTGCAAAAATGGAGTAGGAAGCATTTTCTCTTTAATGTAAAAATTGTTGTGTGGCAGTTGTATCTTCGGAAATGTCTACAAACGGTTACTGTGATTTGGAACAGGCATTACTGTTAGGGAGCATGGCCTTCACTCCTATAGAAAAGTAAAGTGACAGCTTCAGTGTAAGAAGAGGCTGCGGAACAAAGCCAGCGAGGGCCCTGTTGATGGCCTATAGAGATGTCCTGCACCAGGCTCCCTCTAATTAGGGAGACGCTTCTCAGTCTAACAGAGCTGCTCAGACCAGACACTCCAGACTGAAGTGTGCCCCTGTGCCAACGAGTGTGTCTGGATGTCCACACTCAGCGCAGCATGTGTATGTGTCTGCGTTTCATGGCGCACACAATTAACGAGCCTCGAAAATGAGATAAACACCGACTGATAGTGACGCCGATCACGGTTAAGTTCCCAGAGAAACGTCTTTATTAAAGCTCGTTGTTCGAGCCCTGATTTGTCCCTGTGCCTCTTCTGTTGTTTCCAAAAGACTAAGCAAATGCCATTACAGAGACAGCACAGAACAGCCCTTATTTCAATCTTTTCTTGCTTGAGTTGTCAAATAGTCCTGAAATTCAATCCTCTTTGTGATACAGTATGAAGCTATTCCATTGTTGGTCACTTTGTAGAGCATGTTCTCGCTTTAAAGACTCGCTGCATGCTGACTAGTTATCAGCTGTAAGGACTCATTATTCTGTTCCTCGCTGGTTTCCACAAAGAGCAAGATGCTGTCTTATTTTTGTTAATGATTTGCTTTTTATCTTTTCGAATGCATCCCAAAACATGCTCATCTACAAGGAAAATATCAACCATGGACACAAATAAACTCTTACTGAAATTCCCAAATTAAAAACAGCTGTGTTATAGATGGAGACCATCACCTCCTCTCTAAACAGCCTCAACCAAACCTGAAAGGTTCTCACCCCTCCTCTTCTCACAACCTGACTTCCCCTGAAATCTAAATCAGGAAATGTTTCAAAGAAGTGAATGACAGGAGTCCCTCCACCCGGTTACCCCGGCCAGTCTCTCGCTCAATCTAAAAGAGGTGATATTGTAGCCCTTTTTCTCACTTTTGAAAGGGGAAATCCCTGGGATTGAGCTTGTGTGCTGGAGCGGAAGCAGGCTGGAATGTGTGTCCGGGCCGCATCTTTTGTCGTCAGCCGGCACCATGAATAGACATGGGCCGCAATCTCTCTGTCCTCTGTTTATCAGACTGTGAAGAAGCAAACAAACCAAACTGTTTCATCCACACGTTATCGGCACCTTATACCTGTCAATCATGCTTTTTTTTCTTTCACTCTGAGGGGATGTTTGAGCTTTGCCTATGAAAGCCTTCTCTGAATTACATCCATAATCCCATGAGCACGTAGCAAATACATCCAATACCCTGCAGCTTTTTGGTTTTAATTAGCATCCTATTCACTGTACTGCTGTTTTAATTATCCTCCCTAAATTTAGGGAGGCATCTTTTCAGTTAGATAAATACTATTCCTGGTTTATTTTCCTATGCATTCTCTGTTCAGATTTAATATTGATTTGGGAAAGTGTCATGTTGAGTAAAGTTTGTCGTTATGGTGTTTATCATTCCAACCGGTTAGTGTCTTTCTGGCAGCTTGTCGCTCTCCCAGTGTTCCTTTCGCTTGAGGTCAAAAAGAGGTTTTCAAACAAATGGGAAAGCTTTCACGTTTCTTTATTGAGATGATGGCTGTATTTTCCTATCAATTATTACATATATAATGTGATTTATTGGAAGATATTCAGAAGTTTAAAGGGAAGTAGAGAGTGAGCTGTCAGGATGCAGCAGCACTCTGAGACTCTGACTGATTCTGCTCATATCCACAATGAAGAAAGCATCGATGTGATTTTCATTTTTTTTTCATCATTGATCGGCTGTTGGCATTTCAGTTATTTATATTCATTGGACTCTTTTGAATACACACAACCCAATGTTATTTAATTATTTTTGTGTTTTACACAGTCATGAATGCGTTACTTCTGTTGTTAAATGTAATTCTTTTAATTAGAAGATTATGAGATTTATATGGTAATTATCAGAAGGCACCCAGAGAGGGGTTATCAGATAGTAGAGCTAAGACAACAGATTTCAAGACCGGGAGGAATATATTTTCACCTAAACACTTTGCAGATACAATCAGCTTTACTAATTAGGTTGAAGATGCAGTTTAAGTTTTTGCAACACAATCATGTAAAAGTAAATGTAATCGAATTTTTACACTAGATAATGACTATGAAATTATCATTATGATAGAATGATGAAGTTTCAATTTATGAAACGGCCTGCTCCCAGAGTCTGTAAAAGCCACCAGAGCTGCTTACATTTTCAAATGACAATAGTAGTAATTGCTTTTTTGCATATTTTGAGGGCATCAAAAGGTTTGATAACAGAGAAACTCATCAAGTGGAGATTATTATGCAACAGGCTGTTAACTGGCTACAGGCAGTTTGGAGCATCTCATGAACTGGCTAGACATTGGAGGGCAGCTGCATCAGACATCTAGCTCCCTCCAGCATGTGCAATATGATACGAAAATGCACGTAATTGTGTTTAATTGTTAGAGAAATGTGTAAATCTATTCAATAAGCTAATACTGTTTAATTAAGATATGGAATATCAGAATCATTTAGTGTTTTTTATACAATATAAACCTTCTCAATTTTCCCTTTCAAAGATAGCAAGTGAAATCCCATGTCACATTGTTTACATAGACATCTACACTTTCTTCTTAAAGAAAGACTGATCAAATATAAACAAATATATATATATATATATATTAAAAAAATGCAGTGTTTTTAAGAATTAAATAAAATAAAACTGCATCCCCTTTCTTTACCAGTTCTGGTCCAATACTTTAAGAAAAAGTGCTCCTGTTTCTTTCTAATCAGTTTCTTTACAGAATATTTTTACAAAATAAATTGTCTGATTTAGTTTACGTAATAGAAATCATAAAAATGTAACTTAATTTAAATAATTTCTATGAATAAGATATGTACTTCCTATATTTTGCAGTTTACATTTTGGAAAATATAGGTCTTGTTCACCTAAGATATTTTGGAGTGTCATTGAAGCTCATGAGTAAATGAATAATGGCTGATTCCCATCTAGCTCCCTCAGTTTCAGATTCCTGGTATTGTGCATGCTGGCTCACTGTCATAATGACTTGAAGGACTCTTGAATATAACAGAGCCTTCGTTATTGTGATAATTACCCTTGTGCTTTTTCTACTGTGTCCAAATGTCTGCTGTGAAGAAGTTGCTTAGTTCAAACCAACAAAAAGTGTGTTGAAAACAGAACCTTTCAAAATAAATGATATATAAAGTAAATGCACATTTTATTTTCTGATTGGTTTACATTTCTGTTAGGAATAAACTAATCTTATATTAAATTAATATTAAAAGTGAATTTCATAAATTCTCAAAATTAAACAAGCATTTAAGCTGTGTGCTTTTTTTCTTTTCTTACAAATGACAACACTAAAGCTTTAATTTTCAACTCTACTACATGTGTCTGTTCGCTAAAATATATGATCACTTTATTTAGTAGTAAAATGTATTGCTTTACTATGTAAGAATATTTTTAAGGCAATAAATGAAGAGAAATTGTACAATAAGATTCCATTTAAAGACAATAAATCCTGATATTTAATATTTGGGATGGGGTTTATTTTTACAGTTCTATATTAGCATTGTAAAACATTTCTCCAACAGAAATCTGCATCCCTCTTGTCATAATCAGCCATTCATTGCATGATGCTTATCTTTATTCTCTTCTTCTTTTATAGTAAGTTAATTTAATGCAATTTAACAAGTGTTTTGCTCCACGCTGTTTGCATTTCCAAGTGCAGCGGTCTTGCTTTTCACCGTATCTAGACAGGGAGGTCAGGGCCGGGAGCTCCTGTCTGCATCGTCCCAGCTCTGTGCCAGCCAGATAAATGGATAGAGTGTTTGTAAGCTGTCTGAGCTTTGTGTTTGCACAGAGTCACAACTTTGTATGGAATTGAGGGGGAGTTGGGGGCAGCTACTTAGATTTGTATGCAGACTACATCGCTCAGCCACCCCCTGGTCCACTCTGTGTCCTCTCACCTGCCTGTTGCAGTAAATCATAGAGCTATCAAGTGAAGCGTGTTGATGGGCCTGCACGTGCAAGAGCTTTGCTGCACCTGCCGTGTGTGTGTGTGTGTGTGTGTGTGTGTGTGTGTGTGTGTGTGTGTGTGTGTGTGTGTGTGTGTGTGTGTGTGTGTGTGTGTGTGTGTGTGTGTGTGTGTGTGTGTGTGTGTGTGTGTGTGTGTGTGTGTGTGTGTGTGTGTGTGTGTGTGTGTGTGTGTGTGTGTGTGTGTGTGTTCTACAGAAGTAGTGAATGGTCTTTGAAATGTTTTAACTGTTTCTATTGATGTTTACTTCTCTGTATTCACATCTCCTCCCTGAATGTGATTCTTCATGCAGGCCTGGGGGTCGGCGATAAGAGAGCTTGGGAGAGCTGCCTAATTGTGTGTGTGTGTGTGTGTGTGTGTGTGTGTGTGTGTGTGTGTGTGTGTGTGTGTGCACGTTCACGGCTCTCTGTGATATAAGTAGGGATGGAAATAGAGGTAGCTGGGTGTCAAACAGGAGGTCTGCAGATGCCCGTCCGGCTAAGAGCTGCAAGGTCCCTCCCTTTGACGGAGTATCCATTCAGAGTCAATGAGCTGGGTCAAAGCCTGCACGTCAGGCTGCAGCTCGGCCTAGCACTGGGGCGGTCCAAGGGGTCAGTCTTATTCACATGGCGCTGTCATGCAAATGAACCCACCCACGCTTAAACAACTCTTGGAATTTTTATGTCTGCCCCCTGGCCTTTTTTTTTTTTTTTCATTTCTCCCTCTTTTTTCCTGCTTTCCTCACTCCCTTTCTCCCTCTTCTCCTCTCCAAATCTCTCTCCCCTGTATTCAGAAAGTCATTGACGAGACATTCAAAGCTTTTCAAATTGCCCAGCTTCATTGTGCCCACACTAAAGTGGGGGGGAATGGAGAGAGCTAGAGTGTAAAGAGGAGTGGGCCTAAATATACTCCGGTCTGAAAGTAGTTAGATCATGTTCTTTTCATGGTCCGATTAGAATCAAATCGATCCCCCCGCCCTCCTGACACTCCAAGGTTTGAAGAGGAGCGGCCGAACAAAGATTTCTCAGCGGAGACGGGGAATGAATAACCAAACCTGAATGCTAAACACACTCCTAAAAAGTCTCATTCTGAATCATGACAATACCCAAGAGAGTAAATTTGTTTTAAGTGTGAGTGAGAGATGTTTGTGTGGATGGAGAAAAGATATCTTTACAGTGAGGACAGTGTAGGAGCATCTTTGGATGAGACCTGATCTATATATAAATCAGAAAAACACACAGACCTCACTGGAGGATTTTTTCCAAAAAGGCTTAAAGCCTTGTGTTGATAAAGGAGGAATGTATACAAAGGTACTTGATCACAGATAAGTATCTGTTGCTAAAGAAGTATTTTTGTTTAATCCATAATACGTTTTCTTGAGGAGCAAGGTTACGTATACAAAGCACAAAGGAGTGGGTTGGGGTGAGGAGGATGGAGGTTCAGTGGTGTCCGATGACGGAGAGAACGACCCCTGGACACTGACTCTCCTCCAGGAAGGCGACTGCTGCGGGTGAGGGGAGGGTGGGAGGAGGGGATTTGAACTTGGTGACACCCTTTCTGCACCTGCAGCTGTGATAATCATCTACTTAAGTGTGATAGCTCTTATTTTATTGCCTTTTCCCGTTTTGATAGCACTTAATGCATTATGTATATATGTGTAGTTAATTGAGGAAACTAAGATGGAATATGTGTTGTGTTTACTAGAGCTGTCTGATTTGTTTTTATCTTTTCATTGGTTACCTGTTAACACCATATATCTCATATCTTCAGACAATGTGATCCCTTACAGAGTCTATGTTCAGACCCAAACTGAAGAGTTAAAAAAAGAACAATGGCAGTCATCTACTCAGTATACACACTTAAACTAATGATGTATAATACAACAGTCCTGCAAGGAATCCATTAATCATGACGCTCATTACGTTTGTGCTTTAGTGAATACATTTCGTTTAACTGTAAAGTGATTTTGGAGACTGAAGTGCTGGAGTGCTGTTGAACTGAATTATGTTGTACTATTATTTTGTCCACCGTATTTATATCGATGAGGGTAGAAACTCCTCTGTATAATGCACTACAGTTAAACAGCAACTCAAACTACATCGCTCAATATGACCCTAAAGTTGCATCAACATCTCTCTCAATCAAACATGAAGGATTTAATGGGGACTGTTGTATCGGACTGCATTAGTTTTAGCTTTCCTAATGAACTTGGCAAGTTTTATATAGCCTTGTCGAGAAACCTAAATGATTATTCCTCTAATTATATAAAGTTCAACCACATAATTGATGTATGCCTCAATAAAAATCAGTAATCCATTTTCTAGAAAACACTCTTGCAATTGAGCTGCATATCTTTAGCAAATTAAATATGAAAATGCATTATTTTTACTCAAGTTTTTACCTAATTACTTGCTGAAACACTGTATTCTGGCATTATTTGTTTATTTTCAATTGTTGGTGATGCAGCTCCTCCATTATTTGTTGCTTTGCATAATGTATCTCCAGCTTACCTTTATTAATCGGTCCATTACCACAATCAGCCTCCATCCAATAATTACAACTAATGCCGTGCAGCCAAACCTTGTACAAGCATTCTAAATTCTAGTGGAGATCCCAAAGTTTCCAAATATGCGGAATGCAGGAATGTGAAGAAAGATGCACAAGACATCAGGAATATTTTCACCTGCAGGAATGGCTACACAGACAGCTACAGTATGCAAACAGTGTGCAGTTTGATTATCCAGCTAAGAAAACATCTTGTACTGTATCTCGATTGAAGAGCAATGATACATGATATATATTGTTCTGTCAACATAGTGCAATAAGATGCTATGTACAAATAAGGCTTAAGGCTTATTGAAAGGGGATCTGGATATTAAAAGATGGTATCAACTGTGAATCTCTCCTCCCACCTTGATGGTTTACATGTGAAACCTTTCGGTAAACACGTTCAGCTTTACTCTTCACTGTGCACATTCTTTCACCCTGTAAATCTCTGTGCTGTTACAGGAACAGTCTGCTCCTGTAGCATGTAGCATGAAGTTGTTTGCGTTCTGAATCCTAAGAGGAGCCAAACAACACTCTAGAGGTGGAGGGACTGAGGGGTGGGACCACCCTGCAGCTGCCCCCTTCTCTCTCTCTCACTCCCACCTCATCCCTTCGTTCCCTCTCCTATTCATCCTGCAGCTGCAGTCCTATGCCCCTCTCTCTCACTCTGAAATCCAAAGTTTCTCTCTCTCTCTTTCTCTATTTGTCCCTGAGACACAAAGATGGATGGAGAAGCTCCTGGAATGGGGCGCACAATAGGTTGTGCCACAAGGTGAGCAGCCTCAGCTGCATACGGCCCAGTGCTGCCTTTTTTAGTTCCTGCGAGGCTCCTTACCCAACTTGAGTATGTGTGTGTGTGGGTTAAGGGGGGGTTGAGCGGCACAGTATGGCAACAGATGCTTTTGTTCGGCCTAAAGTCTGAAAGGGGCCTTGGGTGGGGGGCTTAGCAGTGTCAGAGCACAGAGTCATTTTTCTCTCCTTTTTCTCTTACTCTGCCTCTCTTTCTCTGTGTCTCCCTCTCCCCAGCTGTGCCTGCCGTGGCGGCTGAGCAAGAGGAAATGTGAGGGCAACGGCGTGATGGAATACGTAAGTGGGGCGCGCGGTTTTGGCCTGTTTTGTGGGCGACTTCATTAAAGGGTCGTTTATCTGGCCTGTGATCCTATTGTCCTTGGCCTTCTTTATCAGCCCTGGTGTGTCAGGGGGGCGTAATTGGCCGATTGGCAACGGTCTGCGCATGCTGAGGTGATTTATAAAGCTGTGAATGGAGCTGACTCCTCTCCGGGCAGCGCTCCCTCTCCCATATAGGAGACACTGCACTGCAGAATAACACTGACTAAATGCAGAAGAAATGTGAAAAGGATGAAACGTCCCCAAAGCTCTTTGTGCAAGTGTGAAATCAGAGGCTTGAATAAAAGCGCTCTTTTCCCTTGTCATCTATTTTCTCCACCTTTATACTCTATCTGACTTTGTTGTTTCACCTCTTTAGACTCTTTTTGCTCTCTGGAGCTCACTCGCCTTTCATACTTTTTTAATTTTCATTTCCTCTATTTTTCATCTTTTGAATTGAGTGTCACCTCCTTTTTCACCTTTAGCCAATCACACATGTGGTTCCCACTAGTGATGAAATGTAGAAAAAGGAAAATTGTAGATTGTTAGCTTTGTGTTTGTGTGGTTATTTTACTAATAGTGATCAAACATAACTATAAACATTCTAATACTAAGAAAAAATACCAATCCAAACTGGTTTCTTTAATTAATTTTTTTATAGATCCCAACCTACGATTTCCGGCAGTTGCATAAATACAGTGAACTTAAATGTCCATGAATACAACAAGACATGCTGACACTACAACAACAGATATGCAGTTTGTGGAGTGCTCAGCTGTTTGAAAGAAAGCCATGGTGCAGATTTTGTGATTGCAGGTGGGAGTGGGCGCTGGCTTTATGTGGTCCCATGGTGGGTTGAGGTTGGCTCTTAATGACCTCCTAATTAAAGCAGGCCCTCCTCTCAATGGGCTGATCATGCAGTGGAGGCCAGAGGTCATTTACAGGGCTGCTGGTGGCCAGAGTTCCTGCTCAATGCTAATTGCTCTCTAATAAACACAAATTAACCCAACGTAGTAATTTCAACAGGTTAACCGTATATACGAGTCCTCGTAACATTGGCAGAGTAGGTGTCATATTATTACCATACCTTTTTTGTTGTTTAAGTTTAGTCCGAATAAAATCACCTTCTAACCTCAGAGTGCAAACGGAGACTGAGAGTCTCTCAGGGAAGTTTGCATTGTCCTGCCACAGACGCAGAGCCTGAGTTCATTAAGCCAGCCTTAGTGTTTGTGTAAAGGCTAGACGGGACAACTCTAATCCCCGAGTGTTTGTCGGCTTGCAGATAAGGTCTGCAAACACAAGGCATTATAGGATTCACATGAAGATTCCTAAATGTTTTTGCCAAATGTAGGATTAATGCAAAAACCAATTAAGAAGGTATGTGTTGCCTGAAAACTCAACACAAGTGAAATGATGTGATTTTAAAATAAAGAAATTAAACATAAACTTAGTTGATTAATGAAAGAAATGCAACAAACAATAGTTTGTGTCAGGTTACCTTCCTCAGTTCTCTGAAACAGAGTCAGAGCTTCTGTCCACAGCCGAAGGAAGGCCAGGCTAGAAGGAGGGGCCTGGCTTGGATTTAATGTAGCTGATTGTGCCCCCATAATAAAAGGAACAGTTTCTTCTGTGTTAATTTTCAATTTTGTAGCTTTCTGTGTGCCCAGCCTTTGTGTCCAATTCTTCTACCCTCCCTAAACAGCACCACCGCCCCTCTCTTTTCCTTTTCTTTTCACTTCTCCTCTCGTCAGGCTGTGTAGATTATGTTGCTAAGGAGATTTTCCTCTTTCTTTTTTTTTGCTTTTTTCACTGTTTCCCATTGATTTGGTGTTAATGCGTTTTGAATGCCCCTTGGTGTGTGCCGAGCGCTGGGGGAGGAGGGGAGCACAGGGTCTTGGAGAGTGGAGGAATTTCAATCTGAAGCAGTTAGGTGGGGGTCTGTGTGGGTAAAGGCCCAAAGAGAGGCACTCAAGTGAGAACTGAAGTGGTTTGCAGCACTGAGGAACCTCTCGCGCTGCCACTCCCCTCTTCTTCCCCCACTCCTTTTCAGGGTCACTCCTTCATTGGCAGCCCACAGGTGCACTGTCAATCTTTTCTTTTCATACCCAAATACAAACCCATCAGTAAAACAAACATTTTATTCATCCTTTGGAAATCTGGAAAGAATTGTATCCAATTAGGCATTTACTCATATGCATTTCTTTTTTCAAATTGTGATTTTGTGGTGTTGGTTCAGAAGCCTATGTTTTATACAGCATCACAACCAAGAGTTACATTTATTTATTCACTTATATTTGGTACAAAGGTATGTAAGGAGTATATTACAGCACCAGCACTGTATTCCTTTGAAATATATATTGGATGTTTATGCAGCTCATGATTTTCTCCCAGTTCCAACGATCTGTGTCAATACAGGAAGGGAAGTGTCTTTTTATTTGGTCAAGTAAAATAAGTCATGGTGGTGATGTGCATTTCTGAATTATTTCACGGAAACTTGAGTTCACGGTGCACATGTTTACCTCATAACTGAACCATGTTGCTTTTGACATTAACTTGCCAATAGATGTGACAGATCAGCATTGGCAAAAAGTACATAGTTTTGGAAGGCAATTTCTTACAATTTGTCTCGTAGGAAGAACTTGTGTGCAGGACTTTAATTCCTAAGCTCCCTATGACATAGTGTGATCATGTCTGTTGCAATAAAAACTTGTGTGACATTGATTGCTGCTGGTGTTGGCCCTTGCACAGAATTTAAGTTTGTGAATTTGTTGCAATTAAGCATATTTTGTTTAGCTGTATTCCAGGTATTTCCTCAACTGTGGCTGTACGATATCCAGTTGTAAACAAAAGTCCCTAAACGATTACAGTTGTTCAGTAGTCCAATTCTCTTTATATGCAGAATTATAGTTTACCAAAACACTCCTTCCAACTTCTACCATCTTGGAGTATGCTTTTGTATTCGCAATACCTTAAATATACAGGTTAGGCTAAACTGGCTAGCATTGTTTTGCAACATTCTGCAAATGACACCTCTGAGGTTTTCTAAGTGGAGCTTGAACTAAGATGTGGACTGTCATTTGACTGATGGGACTGTAGTCATTTGGTTCATAGGGCAGTTTGTACAGAAATAACTTGTGTACCAAACTGAATGTTCTTTGACAACATGTATAGGACAACTTACATCACACAAACTATCTTTTTTGAATGATGTTTGTCATTTCTACAGTACCTTAAGGTATTGTGTCATTGCTGTATTTAGGTAAAACAATTAAACAGTATACTGATTTGGGGTCATTGGTCCGATGGCCCTAAAGTCGATGTGAAATTATAAAATGATACATATATATTTTTTATTTTCTTGAATTACATTTTTTATTTGTTGCTCAAGGATTAATAACTCATTACAGTAAGAAAGGGCAGATACAACTTTTTCCACCTTGTACATTTCATTTGCTTAACAGCATAATAAAAAAAACAAATGTAAACCTCTTTTGTTCCAGTCTATTATACTGTAGAGTCTACAGTGTAGACACATCATAATTGGTTTACTCTACCTCATTTCTTCCTCTCTGTAACTTTGTCTCACTTTCACCCACAGAAGCACAAACACATCTGTCCCTGCCCTGCAGCTGTGTGAAGACTATCCTCACATAATGACCTCTTAGACCATTTCATCAACAACGCCCCTTTACATAATTAGGCAATCAGAGATTCGCCTCCAGCAGCGGCTGCTGTTCGAAGGAAAGCTTTGACTTCTAGCAGCTGTGTATATTATCTGGGTTGAAGTCAGTGCAACATTAGAGAAGCAACACTGAGTTACCAAAGGAAACACTTAACCCCATCATATGCTTTCTCAGTTTCCTAGAAACCTTCGACGGTTACGATGAGTTTGATGTGTCTGTTGTCTTCAATCTTTTTCAAAAGGAAGCGCCACATCATAGCCAAATGATAAATGATTTTCATTATTTACCTTTCTAATTTGTTGCGACACTTCTTGAAAATTGAAGTGGTTAACCACCATTGTACCCCTGTTTGATGCCATGTGAGTTAAGTAGGGGATGTAATTTAAGGCTATGAGCCATGTCCTATTAATAGATCACACAACTACTTTATGTGAATGAAAGGTTGTGCTCATAGTTATAAACCCATAGTGCCTGCCCGACTGCAGTTCACCCTACTATACAACAGAGATTTATAGCATCTTTTAACTCATTGTTTGGTTTGTTCGCCTGCAACTTTATTGTTCTGGTTTCTTCTCACCACTCGCATGATTTCTCTTTTAGAATGAGCTCACAGCTGTTTTCAGTAAAAGTTGTGATAAATAGGGCCTAATTGGGCGTTACCTGCCCAACAACAGGCAGACAATGTGGGCCTCTCGCTAGTAAACATTGTGCAGCATTCAGCCACTTTCATATATTCTGGGGACAAAAATATGAGCTAAAAGGAGTGTGAAAGTTGGATTTCCATTTGCCAAGGAAATGCAGACATGACAAATGAGAGCTAATGCTATTCAGATAAGAAGAACAAAGTTAATTGTTAATTCTACATCATCTTATCCAGAGGTTTCCTTTTTGAAATAACAAAACTCTCCCCCCATTCGTTGTGATTCCTTCAGTTTGAGGCCCTCTTCTGTGTTTTTGATTGATTTTGGTTGAGGTTGAGATTGAGACCATGAGTGCAAAACTATATTTTGAAATGTAAACATGTTGTTTCCAGACATGTCCTTTCACCATTAATATTGGCTGGGCTCCACAAGACTAATGTCACAGGTGACTGCCGAGCTGGTTGGCTCTGTCAATTAAACCTATTCTAACACCACAGCCAGGGTTGACCTTTGACCTGTGACCCTAATTTAAGTAACCCTCACCAGTGTACTACAAGGAGACAAACACTCCCAGCTGCTGAGGTTCTCAATGGGCTTTAACTAAAGGGGAGGAGAGTCCACTCTGCAGCAGCAGACGAAGTGGGCTCAGGATTCTTGTAGTACACTTGTAGGAAGTCACTTGAGACTGTTGTGTCAGCAGATAAAAAAATAATTCAAATGTTCACAGACAATACACTCTCACCATGTGACGATTAAGAAACTTGACAACGGTACTTTGGGAAAATTATAATTTCAAATGACGTGCCAATGCCCACTTTCATCAGGTTCCAAAAAACAATCACATATTCAGTCCTGATGTTTGCGCTTCCCTCTGTGTTTATTTTCAGTGTTTGCTGGGAACCTCTCTGTGTAAACAAGTAAATTTATGCATGGTCTGTTGTGCCGGCATAAATTATATAATGTGTGAACAGAGAAAAGAAAGACAAGACACCTGACACATTTCTGTTTTTCAATAATGGAGCTGGTTTTGGTGGGAAAACTGATGGAATTACAGATTACTATGTAGCTCCATCTTCAATTATGGTCTGTCCTATTTGTTTAGTCGGTCTCGTCTTTGATTGGATAATGATACACTGAACGTTAACGAGAGATACAGCTGAACAAAGAAACATTTAATTCTCCATTTACACCCGTAATTATCCCTCCATGCTTTATCTCTGATGATGAACTGTAACCTTTTGTCTGAACAAATATGGGTTTACCAACATTTCAGAAAAAACACTCCGCTCCGATCACAAGTTCTCATCAAACTTGATGTTATGAGTCTCAACATGTTCAGTGTGATGTCATCTCTCCACCATGGAAGCTCTGTTTACTCAAAGATTTGCCTGCAGAAGACCATTGTTGGATCATATAATGGAAGGAGCTCTGATATTGTTTTGTATTCTATACTTCAGAAATATAAGGTCTCTATGGGAGCAGCTCTGGAAAAAAAGAAGACTCTGATATACAGTATGTACTGAAGTAACATTCAAAACAGTTTAATCGTCCAAGTTTCTTGACTGTATTTTATGACAAAAACACTCAGTCTTTTTTTTTTGCATACATTTGACTTTTTATCTCTTATTTATCTGCATTGTATTTAGTTAGTGCACGTTCAATTTTGTGCTTATTAAACAGAGGTTTTATGGACCAAGTTCGGCTGTGTCTCCACTTAAGTAAAATAAAAAAGCAAATTTTAATCATAAAAATGATATTTAAAGAACAGTTCTTACTCACTGATAATAAATAGATTAGAATGGATTGGAATATTTATAAAAAAGGAACATTTTAGATCACTTTTAAGAGATGGACAGAAAATTGTATCATAAAATGACATTTGATCAGCTATTGAATTTCCAGTACCGATGTTCAATTCATTAACACCATGTGATGATCCACCTGTAAACAAAGGTGGAACAGCACTGAGCATTGTTTTAACTCAAGAAGTCTCTTTACTCAAGTACACTTTTTGGCTGCTTTACTTACTTGATTCCTCGTACCTCTAGTAGAAATTCTGTTTATTTGCCTCTTTTTTCTAAATACATTTTATGAATGACCCCTGACTGAGCCAACTTTAAAATCTATCGTATATGTTTCTCAAATTTCCAAAATTACTCTGGACTATTCTTGGTACTTGATACGTTTAACATAAATGCAGGTTTTTAATGGGGGGATGGTGCAGACCGTAGTGGAGGTTCATTTCAATGCTATAAGTTATCTTAAAGACCTGTGGGAAAAATGAAAAACATTCCACTAATGTGGACACCACTTGTTCAGAGACAAATTCACAAGAAATGTTTTCAGCTGTACATTAACAACATATGCATGCACTGGCTGCTGGGGCCACCTGTTTTTTTCCCCTTTACATAACACACACAGACAAGAAAATACACGCACATATTGAACACACTCACACACACACATCCTGCGCAACAGTAGCTACAGCAGCTGCAGTGGGGTGCCATCACTGGTCATGTCTTCATACGTTTGATCCTTTTTGCTGGGAGCTTTACTCCTGCTAGAGAAAATACAGCAAAACTGAGCTAATGTGTGTCTTTGTCCTCCATGGGAGGGGAGAGCCTTTCTTCTCCCCAAGTACAAATCGCAAGACTTTGGCTGCATTCTTTCAGGACAGAGGGAGGCAATGGCAGAGAGAAAGATCCCAATCAGACATTGATCTGAACCAAACTAATCCCCCATTGGTGCCAATGTGACCTTAAAAAATCGGCTTAGAGCAGCTCAGTTTAACAGGACACGGTTTTCTATTTAAGTGGCCCCAGCACAGCCCACCCTAATTCTGCCACCCACAGACTTTAGTAGAAGAGAATTAAGACACATACATTCATAACACTTTTCATTACAGCGAGGATGGGACAGAGGGTTGTGTGGTTGGCGCCCTCACACAGCGAAACAGCTCTACAAGAGGGATAAGCCTGTGGGCCTGATGAGAGGAGATGGGATGAACTCTAACGTTTTATCTGTCAACCTCTGCTACCATTTTCCGTTTTGATGCTTTGAACTGGAGTTTTTTTTTTTTTTTTAGCTTTTTTTTTTCTTCTCCCAAGCGTGGGATTTGAGGTCCGTTATCTGCACGGTTTTTAAATTCAAGTTTTCCATGATATTAATGGATGAATACATACATATAGTTCTTATTTTAACAATGATGTCTCACATTGGAAATACTGTAAGTCAGTTTTGATAAAGGCCTATTGGAAGAAAGACATTATCTGATACATTTAAGCCACGCTAAACACCCTGTCCAGGATTGTTGATAGGGTTTTACCACTGCACATCATTCATAGATTTGTAAACAGTACTGCTAAACTGTGATGATAGCCCTTGTAAATTGCATCCAAAGCATTTCAGCAACAATAGCATAGCTTAATAGGTTGAAGGAATGGCAAAGTCCTGAAATTCAAACCAGACTAAAATATTTCACAAACCTTTGATGATGTGCCATGAAATTTGCAAACAGGTTCTATCACTTTCCATCAGATTAATATTTAATCCTCTTTTTTTGGTTTATGACAAACAATATCAGACCAAAATCACATCAGGTTCTGAGTGGTTTATACTGTCAAATAATTGATTTCAAAATGCTACCACTAGCTTTTAGAGCACTTAGGGATTTCAGTTATTTCTGATCTTTTGCTGCATTATCAACCATGCTTTTGTGTTCTCACAGTCACTCACAAACTAAACATGGAGAAGCAGAACATTTTTTATGCACCATATATCTGGAACAAGCTCTCAGAAAACTGCAGGTCCTCCTCAACTCTCAGTTCAAACTGTAACAATGAAATTGGTACTTATTTACCCAAAGTATTTCTTGTACCAGCCCTCCGATGTTTCGGTCCAGCTTCAGCTAAAAGCAATTCAAACTTAGATAAAATCAACACATCACACATTATCCAACATAATGCCTTTAAAACAAGGACAACATATCTGCAATGTTCTGTGTACAGGCCAGTGTCACATAAGATTTTCCTCGGCTGAAACTAACATCTTCACTACTGTTAGTGATTAGAGAGCATGAGCCCCGACAGCTGTAATCTCAGCTCCTCTGTGTCTGTGCCCGCCTGTCTGTCTGTGACTGTGTAGGAGGTTAGTGCATGAATGGATAAGAGGGATACTAGAAGGGACTTTGTTTTAGGGCGACCTTTTTTTATGCTTGTCTGAGAATACCAAACATTAAAGAGCCGACGGAAACATAAAAAATGTCGATCTGTGTTGTGGCTTGCTCGCTTACAGGCCTATCTGAAGACTGATGGCTATTTTCAGCATGGGTAAAAAAGTATCTCAGCTTTGTTTGAGAACCCAAACCCATTGTAGAGATGGAAAAAAGAATCAACCACAGTAAAACCAACCATATCCTGTGATTTATATGAGTTCCAATATGGCCGCGATCCTCCACCGCCACTTCCAGGGATCAACGGCTAAACCAACAGCCAGTAAGAGGCATTTGGGGTTGTTGGCAGTGGGCCAGGGCCTATGGAGGGGGTCCCATTATAAATGTAGATCCTCCTATTATAGAGCACACACCACAAAAATTCTGCTGACAGATATCACACCCGAGAATTGCACTGAACGCAGTTGCACATGGCAGACACTGAGAACTTGTAGTTCCTGTCAGTGTGCGATTCATTTTACGACATTACCCTTGTATGACACATATCTCTCCGTAATTACAGACACAGTCCAAACACTCGTGTTTATAAATAACAATGGGAATACATTTCAAAGGGTATTTCCCACTTTTTTTCTTTTAATATGAATGACTTGTGATCATGTTGAATGTGGAAAAAATTGAGAATTTGTTTGTTAGTTTCCACTCTTAGGCAACTCAGATGAGAGATTGTGTAAACTTTGACTCTGCCCAGTGAAGTGTCTGTTTACTGTTTAGTCTGCGCCATCCGACAACACAGGCCTGGCCAGCGTCCTGCCTCTCTGCAGGGAAGGTGTGTGTGTGTGTGTGTGTGTGTGTGTGTGTGTGTGTGTGTGTGTGTGTGTGTGTGTGTGTGTGTGTGTGTGTGTGTGTGTGTGTGTGTGTGTGTGTGTGTGTGTGTGTGTGTGTGTGTGTGTGTGTGTGTGTGTGTGTGTGTGTGTGTGTGTGTGTGTGTGTGTGTGTGTGTGTGCGCGCGCTCGTGTTCGTGTTCGTGTTCCAGCACCTTCGTAAATCACACAGTGGAGTTCTTCTCAATGTCTGGCTGACACATCAAAAGACTAGCAATTCTATCAAATCAAGACATGAACTGTAAGCGTCCCAACTACATCCAACTACACACACTCACACACACACACACACACACACACACACACACACACTGACTTCATACGCTTTAGCTCAGAGACCCTATTATGTCACGCTGGCTGTTGTAGTCACACATTTGTTTTGTCTGAGAAAGAGGCATGGTGGAACACAGGGGGGAGATGATGGCTAATCTGTTCGCAGGGATGCAGTAAGAGGATTTGGTTATCAGTTAAGGTCATTTGTAGGTGAAACCAATCCTGTGTTGCCTGACCCATCCCTGATCTGACTTACTTAAAATGTTATGAACTCAATTATAATGTATTGAACTTGGAAGCTTTAGTGTGTGCACCAACTGTTCATGCAGCATGTTGCTCCTACTAAGGCTGTTGAGTTGCTGCATTTCTACCTAATTTCCTTTCCCTCGGAGGTTGATTTGATTGGTTTGTTTGAAATTTTAAAACAGCTGTTTTGGCTTATTTGTGCTCACTAAATGACAGTGTCACTGTTGAAAGCCACGTCGGATTTGTCAACAGTGTCAGTCTCACCAAGATCTGAAATAAAACAATCCCTTCTTCTCTGTCAAACTTCTTTGAGTTCTGGATCAAAGTCCAGAGTGGAGCATTGTTCTCGATGGGTTTGATCACTGTGAAGAGCTCGCTGGAGACACACACTCTCAGGGTAAATGAGGCCGCTTACACAAACCACACCACTCTTAACTCCTCAAGACAGACAGATGCACTCGAGACTCTTCTGAAGACGCCCTCAATGCGTCTTCAGAGGAGACTAAAGTAGAAGAGCACCAATTACGGTAAATAATCCTTCTCAAGATCAACAATGTGCTGTAGAGCATGCAAGCCACAATAATATAATGGTACATCACTCCACCCTGCACTGTGTGATGGATACAAGAGAATAAGGTATAGCTTTGAAGATATTACATTTATGTTGCTGCTTTTTCATGGCATTTTATTGGCAAATGCATTAGTTTGAACATGTTTTAAATGTTTATTATTTTCAATTGAACTGGTAAAAACTATTGAAGGATGATCCTCCATCTCCCTGATCCCTCTTTATCTATAAGGAGCTCATCTCTGTCCTGTTCCTGAGACCAACTCTGCTTGAAAAGACAAACACTGCCCTCTATCTCTGTCAGATGGAAACACAGGAATATAATTTACCATCCGTTGTACTATCTAGAAATAATATGATGTATACCCTGACTGTCACCCATGGCCTGCGATTATGTGTTTGGCCTTGGACATTATATTTCTGCTGTAATAGAGTTTTGCATCGCTTTTCCCTCGATTGTTTATGGCTGAGAGTCACAAGCTGCAGTGTGGTCGGTGAATCGATAAATTGTTTCTCATAGGGAGCCAAAAGAATTTCATTTACCAGTCCAATGACAATGTGATGTCTTTTTTTATCCTGTTGTTGGGGAGGGAAGGTACCTCGGGGCCTTTCATTCAGCGAATCCCACTACGAAAACAGCCATTGTGATGCTGTCAGTCCAATCTGCATGTCAGCCTAGTATTGCTTTCTCACACGCTCCGTTTTATTAGTGAGGTTTTTGTAAGCAAAACAAAACTTTTGACATGTCCGCAGGGCAAAAGGGAGGAAGGGTATTAGATCCAGGATATCACGAAGGATGTAGCTATGTTACCATAACTTTAAAAACAAAAACAAGAAAAGAACTCCTTCAAAATAAAAGTTACAACCTTTTCCCTGTTGATGTTGCTTTTGCAGCAAACTTCTAGAAGCAGTATTAGGACTGAAAAGTATGGTAAATGACACGAAACTATTCAAAGCTACTTGTTTCTTTTTTTATATACAGTTTCAAGATACAGTTTGCAAGGGAATTTAAAGGAGAATTACCTAAAAATCTTCTAAGGGTTTGAAAAGTTAGTTAGTTTGAAAACGTTTACAGCAAAGTATACTTTGATACGTCTATGTAAGCGTATTTTAAAAAAAACTCTGATGTTTAAGCAAAATGAATTAAAATTACATTAAGTACTTTAGAATACGTAACAGATTAAATAGCATTTTGAATTGGTCAGTTTTTTTGTGCTAAATATATACACTGCAAAATGAAATATCCCTTCCACATGCACTGTCACTTTTAGTGATGGTAGTCCTCTGTGCAAAAATATGTTAGAAATCTTATGTGAAGCCGTTACAGATCTTTAGTGGTCCAAACTAGTCTCATCAAGTCGTTATCTTCCAAAGTTACAGCCTTTTTAGGGCAAAATTCACATTTTTGCTTACTGTCCTTTCACTGCAGCTCAGCAGGCAAATAGTGTCTGGAGTAACACAAAGAGGAAATGTATTTTTCTGTTTCACTTTGTATGATTTTATACAAAGCCTGATATTAGTTTTAGATTTTCATTATAAAATCTGTCTCAATTTCAGGGTAGGAACAAGATTGAGATATTTTATTTAAAAAATGGTTGAATACATCGTCCATTAACTTTTAATTTCTGACAACGGCATGCTTCATATAGCAGAATAGCTAAGTGACAGTTTCATTTATATTAGGGACAGAGTTGAAATACAATAATTACAAAGTTTGCTCCTTCGGGACACACATCCGACTGTAAGAGCACAAAGACACACACTCCCTCCTAATGAGACTCACCTGCCCCCCTGATGACCATTTCCCTACACCAGTGACAGTCTACTTTCATATATCTATTGTATTCATTTTATACGTGACAGCTCATCATGTCTTATCCCCCCTGTGGCCGTCTAGTTTCCATGGTGATAGTTTTTGGCTGTGTGCCTGTGCTTGCACCTGGGGAGGTGACCCATTACAGTGGAGGGGAACTGGTTACAAATGACAATGACCCCCGAGGCACTCACAATAATTTCTGTCACTTCTTCGCTCAGCCTGACCTGACGTTTGGCCTGCAGTGAGATTAAAAACCATCACTCCCGCAGAAAAACTCATCTCCAGTTGATAATGACTTCTTTCCACCTTTTTTATGTACAGGAGTTTGGATGACATGCTGGTTCCAAAATAAATAATCAAACTCATCTAAAAGTCAGCCTGTTTAGGGCAGAGCTCCCTCTGTCTTTGCAATAAGTCCTGTAGATGAAGATTCAGGGATTTCCATTAAATATTTATTACATGAAAACACAGCCAGAGCTCCACCTCTGCTGTATGCCGATCCATGTGGGAGGTCAGCTTAGTAACCTAACTCCACCTCTACCCTGTGTGAAGGAGGTGGGCCAAGATAAGGGACTTTAATGGACACATGCTGGGGAATTTGACATGGTTTGTTGGGGGGCTAATATTATTCACAGACATTCAGCTTTTTTACTTCCCATTTTTAATATTTTGAAACCACATCCTTCCTCGACTTCCACTATCCTGTATATATACAGTATATTTGTGTCTTTACCTCTATATTTGCCCTTCTTTCAGCCTTTTTTTGACACCTAAATCCTCATCATTTACCTTCCCATATCAATGAGGTGTTACTGATGCTCGGACCTCTAGTTTTTCCTCTGTGTCCTGATTCAGTAAACTAACCTTTTCTTTAGCCTCTGTAGGTTAGGGGGTTAAAGGTCAGGATGGATGGTCTGTTGGTATGACCTCCTGTAAACACTGTCACTCACACCGTCCTATGAATCATTCAGCATTTTGACCCTCTGGATGCTTCCTGCCAAAATGAATGTGATGTGAATTCATGCACAAGAGTCTGTATTCAGATTGTGTCCAAATGAATATCACAGTCTGCTGCTCAAAATAACTCAACTTCATATATTAAAAGACCCCTGATTGTGTCAGCCGCAGCATTTTCTGGTTTGTGTTTGATCCCTGCATCGACAGCATCCATGTTCTGCATTCCAAACATGCAGGGTTTTATGGCTGTTGTTGTCGGCGGTGGGGAAAAGCCAAAATCCAGGCTCTGTCTGCTGAAGTCATTAGGTTTGTGACGGACAGCCTCTGAAATGTTTTACTGTCAAAGGCATGGTGCCCAGGAACTCCCGCCCTCTCCCATGTCGACCCCCATAGCCAAGTGTACAAACACACACATGCACAGCCTGCCGTTGCGTGCACAGAACCTACACCCAAGCACTACTTAGTATACTTCACACCCATTTGTTTCGTTGCATAAGCTGTCATGAAAGGCATATCAACTCCAAGCATAACATATCAGGTATTTCGGCACACACATGGCACACGTATGCCTCCATATGAAGTCAATAATACATCTTACAGTTGTCAGCACCCCCAGACCCAAAATCTACAACCCATTCTGTACCTCCCCCTCCCTCTTGCTTTACGACATCTTTTGCTTTGAGCTGTTGACCAGAACGCAGGCATTAGACGCCCAGACCTGGTTTGTTTCCCATGAGCCGGTTTTTAGGAGAATGCCCCGGCGCAGACACAGAGGTCACCGCTCTGACAACAGAAAACGAATGGTGTGCTCATCTGCCGACTGACCAGCGTGAAAATCCGTCATTAGCCCTGACGTTAAACACTTTCACAGAGGTGTTTGCTTGCCTCTAATCCTTTGGACATGCGGGGACTGTGACAGCTCTGTGTAAACACAAAACACACACATTCACACACACATATGCATGCCTACAAATGGGTTGTGGCTTTTGTAAAACTTTCCAATTAAACGTGACTCATTTACAACATTGTCAAGCAGCAGGAAAGACCAGAAACAACATCAAGTGGTTGAGTTTCGGTATCGCTGCATCTGTAAACACTAGGATCTTGTGTTTAATTGACCAGAGATCATCAAAGCATCCAACTATGAGCAGTACCGTACTGGAAGTGTTTTTCATTAAAGCAACAGATCTTCTTACTATGAAAATGTCAAAGCATTTAGTCAAACATGATTTAAGAGTTTGAGCGAGCAGTCTGCTGATTTGTCAAACATGTGTAGGACAAATTAAGACTTGTATGGTTTGAAACCACAGGAAATGCAACACCGTGTTAGAAAACGCTTGCAAATGGATCCTCTGTTTATACCTTTCACCCTCCGAAAAAAGTCCTGATCCTAGGCATTTTTAGGAGAGGTGTCATGGCAGGGGCTCTGGCGTTGATGATGCTAAACAGACTCCAGATGTTGAAGGAGAGCAGAGGACAAGAGTGCAAGAGGCCTAACAGAGAGAGAGTACAGGGAGGGAAAAGCAACGATAGTCGCTGCTGGCCCCTCAGGACCCCACAGGGGACATGACTAACCGCCGGTTCACATCCGTCTCCTTCTTTCAACATAAAGTCATTCCTCGCTTTCCTCCTTTCCCTCTGCTACGCTACGTGTCAAAGCTCTTCTGGCAGCATTCCTCACATCAGACCTCCCTCTCTTATCAATACCATATCGGCTAAATTTACTATTTCCGTTGTCCATTCTGGTCTAATCTTGTCCTTTATTCTGAGTTTCATCTCTTTCCTTTACGCTTCTCTTTGCTTGTGGCCACTCTTGAGCGTACTCTTCACAGTGAATTCTCTGTCTGCAGGATACAGAGGAATATATTTATTGGCAACATAAATGCAAATGAATTCAGGACTTGGTTTATTCTCGCTCAAAGAGCTGGCTTGTTTTCCTGACAGCAATGTAGGGGTTAAGGAGGAATCTGCAGTTTCCAGTAATCGTCTTCTGAAACATACACACTGCACAAATGCTCCTGTATTTCTTCTATCAAAGCCCTTAACTTAAAAGAGCAATTCAGTTTGCAGGGACAGCAATCAGGTGATTTATTTTCATGAGCATTCGGCATTTCTACCTTTGTATAAAAGTGAGCTAAATATAGTACGAAAGAGAGCTGTTATTTCAAGGATACATGGAATTTTTCCATTAAAAGGATTTATCTGGGTTATCAGGGGCTTTATGGACACACACACACACACACACACACACACACACACACACACACACACACACACACACACACACACACACACACACACACACACACACACACACACACACACACATACACACACACACACAGAAAGAGAGCCGCAGGAAATATGTGCTACACTGCCATCTACAGAAACACACAGCTATTTCCTGCAGCACCACATCAGCAGTATCTCTTTAGATTTTAAATTGAATTAATAATTGTTACATTAATTTTTCTATTTCTGTATCCTCAGTTTAAAAGATAGTACTTCTTAAATCAAAGAACCCACATTTTTAGGTGCAAATTGAGCCACTATCACACCAGATTTAGTACAAATTAAACATAATTAAGCTGCTGTCAGTGCTCTTTAATAACTTACATCTTAACCTTAATCACAGTAAGCCCAATCTTCATCATTACGAAAAGAAACAACCATGATCTAGTGTACTCAAGACATATTAAAGACACTATAAATGATGGAAGCATTATCTAAAACGATGGCTATTTTAAAAATGTTAACCCTCGAACGTTGCATGACAGGAATTCTGCTGATCATGGCTTTTTAAAAACGTAATTTAATGAGTTAAGTAGCTGTACTTTGACACATTGGGTCAATGATAAAATAGAAGTGGATTTTACTAAACTCTTAGGGTGCTTTACAGTGTGTTGTATACACACACACACACACACACACACACACACACACACACACACACACACACACATTCTTGTACCATCCATGCTCGCATCAAGTGCAGTATACATTATGTGTGTCTATGATTGACACCAGCATTCATACGTGGAGCCGCTCAGGAAATTCACACTCTCATGACCTGCAGACTGTAGCTGGAATGTGCCTGATTGAAAAAATCTTCCCTCCCGAATCCCACCTGATTACTGAGCCGGCTTCCACTGACCCTGCCTGAGACGGAGTCACACCAGTCCATTGTGGCTAAAAGACTTCAATCAGAGCCGTGAGCCGGAGCTGTAATGACTTCCATCACACGGAGGAAATTGGACCGAATATCAATCTGCTTGTCTCTTTGACATATAGAAACGCACGGAGTGGTAAAGGCATTCAGACAGGTATGCACAGACTTGCACACGTACAGATTATTAGTACAAGCACGTTCACAACCAGCTCATACTCATGTCCGTTTTCTTCTTCTTTGTTTCTCTTATTACCGCTTCAGCGACAGACGCGTAAGATGCCACAAAAAAACAGCTCAGATGTTTTTTAGTTTCCATCTCAGTGCTCGGACCAATTCTAAAATATCAAAGGTACACCAGATACGTCAACCCCCTGCAGACTGTGCTCACAAAATCAAGAAGAAAACCTTCCAACAGCAATGAAAACCTTTTCAAATCAGACTTCCCACTGAGATATTCAGAGCCTTTATTGATTTACACCAAAACCAGTGATTTAAGCGATCAAATCTTTCACTGCTATATTCTCCCCAAGAGTTTAAATACTGAGAAAATGTCAAGAAAAATATAACTTGAAGATACATTCTGAATTGTTTGTATACATTACAAGATCAACAATGTTTCTAATGTCTGTTTGTTTAACCTTGTTTCAATCAGTGACATTTCCACTGTAAATACATGTCCCAGTGCTACACCACGCCAGAAAGATGCCTCACAGAGGGCTCGGTCTCCTCTGATAAATTGTGATTGACAAAAATCTCCAGTCAGCTGAGCGACCGTGCGTTGGCGACCAGAGGGGAGTGTTTATGGTCATGATAAACTATTGATGGTTATGTATGCAATCATCAAAAGATACGAAAGGCTCGCCAAGGAAGTTTGTGTTCCTGCAGAGCTCCAGTCCAGATGTTCACAGAGTGGGAGGAGGTGGAAAGACAAATATTAGTCTACTGGAAAGCTCCGAGGAGTGGGCTTTGGGTTCGAAAACATCAACATTAAGAGACAGAACACAAAAATGTTGGTAAAAGGAAGCAGGACACGAAAAAAAAAAAAAACGTTGTCTTGAAGCATCTTAGTCTCTGTGTTGTGATTCTTCAAATATATCAACTGTAAAATCAACAAGGATGTTTGGAGACAAAAATATTTTCCTAGCTAAACTGTTTTTACCTGTTTATGTATTGGGACTAAAAGAGACAAGGCTTCATAAAGTATACTTTGTGGTGAATAAAACAAGGTCAGCAGGGAACATCTTTCTTTTTATCGCCCACATAGAATATGTAAATGGAGAGTTATCTTATATCACTTCTTCAAGGATATCTATGTCGACGGGAAAACGTATCAAGTTTTCAAGGTTTAGGCCTTTCGTCATGATATTGTTTAAGTAATCAAAAGCTTTAAAACGCCACTGAGAAAGGAGGGAGGGGCAACGAGTCAGGCATAACTTCATTATTTGAGAAAATGTGTTAATGCATATGTTTATCTCCATGTGAAAAAGTGTGTTTTTGTGTTAAGTTGAGAACAATGGCCAGGTTTCACTGCCCTTAGCACCATAGATTAAGTCACCATGTATTTCTACCGTTGTGCCGTTGTAGCAGGTTTTCCGAGGGTTTCAGAAGCCGGAAACCTCGTCTAACCCTTGTCCTCTCCACATAACCCAGCAATCAAAGGCCCAGGGAAGCACCTTCCGTACAGTAAAGCAGCCTCCCAGTGCCTCTGGGGTCCTGTCGAAGGCAGGGCTCTGGGTGTTAAGTGACACCGAATTGAATTAGCAAATAAAATGGACAGGCTGGAGCAGAGTAATTTACCATGTCAGGGCAAATCAAATTATCCCTGGGGTGCAGATGGCAGTGTATCCATTACCAAAGCTCAACTGGTGAACGCAGGCTGCTGTTATCGTCACAATCCCAATTTCCTCTTCCTCACTCTGTGTAGGAGGGAGCATGCTTAATAGTGATGGTAGAATAATCAGTGGCTGATTAAAGAAGATTACTGCAGAGGTATTTAAGACACTGGAGAACGGCAAGACAAAGGATTTTCCAGATTTCTTGTGTGTCATTTTACTGTTTGTAGCACGTCAGAGTCAGCAAAACTGAAACAGTACTAAGAGTCAATCCCACCGTTTGGTTATAAATCAAAATACGCTCTCTTTGGATGAAAAACTGTAACTTATCAAATTCTGAAGGCAGACATGAATATGTAAAACAAATGCCATATCAATCCATCAACTAGCTGTTGAGATGGGTCAGAAATGGGAAGTTTATATCTCCTCATCTCGTTTTATGGTATTGCCTCCCACTTCATGAATAGCAACTTTGATAAGGACTTCTCCTTTTTGTCTACAAACACTTGATTGAGGGTTTGTAGGTGCCTCTTTTAATGAATAACCTTCAATGTAAGTAGCAGTCTCTTTATGTTGTGCTTAAGAATTGACATGAAGATTAATGGACAGCCTTTAATCAAACTTGTTAAATAATAATAGTAAGTACGTGTTTGACTAATCATTATTTTATTGTGCAGATATTTAATATGATGTAATGGCTGAATGTATGATTTGGTCAACACACTGTAATTGTTTCTCTTTTGTTAAAATCATATCCATCAAAGGTGCAATCAACCATTATTTGCCTTGATAAAGAAAATGGATAATTGATTGCAACCCTTGTATTCTGGTGGTTTGTGGCTCCGGTCGGGAACAAAGTGGTGAACTGAAAGTCTGACATGCAATATCTTGTGTCATGCCACGTGCATGACTAAGATATTGTTACAGGTGTTTCAAAAAGCCTAAGATATGAGTAAAGAAAGAGTAACAATTCAAGTGTTGGTATAGTGAATTTCAATTTTGTGCCCTCTGCAAGCTTTTTCCTAGACTGATACATCAGCCTCTCACCTATCCCCTTGCACAAATATTTAGGTTCCCCTGATACATCTAATAAAACTGTTTAGAAGGTCTCCCCGGTGTTTCACCTCAGAGGAAGGATGTAAACTATTTCACAGCGCTAAAAAGAGAGGAAGCAAGGACGCAAAGAGAGATTGAATGTCCACGCACACCTTGTGTAAATATTTGAGACATCTGCAGATTCTGGGTAACCTTTTCTGTCTCGAGGATTATTAACAGTTTCCTGTGATACATACTCTGCCTCACCTTTCAGGAACATGGTGTCTCATTTGCTATTGTTAACTCTGCACAGTGTATTTACTAGACATTGTTCAATGCTCTTTTGTAAAAAATCTGAATTTTTCTCAGACTGTTGAATAAAAATATCCTTCTCTGTCTGTTTTTGAAATGCACATACATCCCAAAAAAAGTAACATAGAAAAGGATGAATGGGGAGAGTCTGGCACTCTGTGTTCTGTCTGAGTCAGACTTTGCAAGCCTGAAGAGAATATATAACAGCACTTAGAAAATCAAATGTCTTCTTCTCTCCTCATGCACACGTTTCTCACCCCTTCCTGCTGGTGCTGAGACTTACATAAGTGGCATCACTGAATTAATATTTAAGGTTTGTTTGCGGATGGCGCTCCTTGTTTTTTGATGCTTGGCTTTCTCCATTGATGGTATTTCAATTGAGTTGTTACATCATCTGGAGCATGGCCACGAGTGAGATAAAAGAGCCCTGTGAGCCGTTATCGCAGGAAGCATGCAGTAGTATGGTCCCTGTGATGTGCATTAGGCGCTAACTGGGATGGCTGCTCATTAATTTCAATGTTCCCTTAGATGTGTTTCCAATGAATCCAGTTGTTACCACCAAGGTTATTTATCATCATGGATTGGTGCACTCATCTGATTAAAACAGAAAAACCTGCAAGAGTATTATATTTAAGTCTGATATGATATTGTGGAGGTTAATCTATGACGATCTTCTCACTGTGTGTGCTCCTGTACAAGTAAGAAGTGAGATGAATGTGATATTTGAGGTCAGTTGGTACTAACAATACAATACTCTCACTGCATGAGAGCCTCACAGTCAGTTTTCAGGCTGCGGGTGGCTGAGCGCGCTCCTTTCTTTTTTCAAAGATGACACGGTTTCGGTCCGATAGAAGCTGCATGATCGGTCTACCGTACGGCCCATTATCCAAGTCTCCCCATGATCACTTAATCCTTTAATAACTCAGAGGTGCTTGGTTCACGATGTCTTGTTTTCCATTTTTAAATGTATGAGATTATGTGACGTGAGGTTAGAAAGGTAACTTTAACAGAGCTGTGCTGCAGAATTGAATAATGTTACTAGGAAAATAATTATTTTTTCTATTTAGAAATGAATTAACTTAAGTACTTTCAATGTCAATGATATTTATTACATTTTAAATCAAAATAATCTCTGCAAAAAACATGTTTGAATGCTCTATCACCTTAAGGTTCATTCATCAGAGATCTGAGTGACTTGCAATTCATATACAAATCATTCCTTAAATCTACTCTCAATGACTTGTGAGTAAATGTAATACTCCCTCATAAAAGGACAACTTCACTCGCATCCAGAGAGTTACAGCTTCTTTTACCAGGCATGCCGATTCTATTATTCCTGATGGTTTTTGTAAGCAGTGAGCAGAAATGGAGATATTAAGACTCATTTTCCTACCAAAAGAAGAAGCCATTATTTTCTGAACATTATGAAAATCAAATTCCACAGCCTTGAAAATTGCCTGCGCTAAATAATCCGTCACCGTAACAAAGAAGTTGTAAATTCAGTCGGGTCAGAGTTTGTGTCTTTTATCATCATTTCCGCCCCTGAGTTGAGTCTTTTCACATCAGTCCTCACACTCTGGTTATTGTGAGTTACCTGACACTCTCAGGAAAAGATGAAATTTCTGCCAGGAAGTAATCCCTCCAAAAATATGTCGCATACCAAACTTTATTATCTCTATCATGCCTTTTTAGTTGGAGGGTTTTTGCAGGCAGAACAGCCGTTCATTTCAAGCTTGGTGTACCATCATACATTTTGTGCCTTTAAAAAATGACAAGAAACAAGTTTATGCCCACAAATCTAATTTATATAACAGGATGGATAAATGTAAAACAGAGCTGTCGACTGAAGGCCTGTAATAGGACTTTAAACTTTAAATAATGCTGGTATTCTTCATTGAAGTCTTTAAGGATGGTGGCCTCCATTATTAACGTCTTTAATGTGCCTATAAAATATGAGCTTTTGTTCATGAGGAACTGCATCAAACACATACCATAAGTCCTTACTCTATATAAAACTGCAGCAGTAACTTTTGGCACGCCACCCAGGTTCCCTTTCATGTGTCACTAGTTAGTCTTTATGTCTCTTTGTCATGTGCTGTACATCATCTACCGGTGTCCTAATTTTCTGTCAGCTCTCGCCAGGACTATGAGTAAGATGTCTTCACCCTGAGGGGTTCCTTCTTGGTTTTACATTTTTTAACATATTCTTTTTATACCTACAAAATCTCCTTAGCCTCCATGAGTCAGAGTGAAAAAGAAAAAATAATACCAAAGCTGTTTTCTTCCCTTTTCCACCATTGATTGAAGTGATTTCTGTCCGAGTTACGCTGTAATTGATCTGCATATTGAACCATGTTGTTGCATAATATTTTTTACATTATTCATATGTTGCTGAGCAAAGATATGTGAAACGTGGCCGAACATAGTGTACCATCAATCCAGCTTCTTTCCCATACTCTGGCTACTTGAGGGAGCAACATACATGTAACTTTCTCTTTACAACATGCACTTTATACTTAAGTAATTATTTTCCTCTTAAAGGGAAGAAATATGTGTTAGGCAATATTTACGCCTCGGCCCGTGTGTGAAGTAGATATGAGTTTACGACATGAGACATTCGGCATGTTGTGTAACATTTGTTCATTAATTATTAAATGAAAGTGATTACACTGTGGACCTTATTACGCAATGCAGAATCCCCAGATCCCGGGTGCTATATTCAGACATGCAGGGCTGCTGGTCAAAAGACTCTGCTCCGGAAACAGAGTAATGAATATTTGACATGGGTTTAAGATGAGGACCTTTTAAACTTTGCTGTTTCAGCGTTACTGTTCGGCTAAACTTGAAAAAAATCCAAATTACTAATCGTTAAATGGATCACCCATACACCAGTCGTGGCATGTGAAATGGGAAAGGTGTGCTAAGGTATAGAGGAAATTAAACAACCCAGTCTATTATCCAAGCTAATCGATTCTGACAGATTGTCAATTTCATTTATGAGAGCAACTTTAAGGTTAACAATTGCAATTAGCTTTGACATGTGGTGGGTGAAGGCAATCAGCCAGGTTGGACAGAGGATCTATAGCTTTGCATGTGTAATTAATGCATTCAGCTGTGCCCAGGGCTCTCCGCCGAACCGAACCAGCAAATTGCAGAGGCTGCTTTAAACCCGGGACAAGCGCAGGTGCAGATGTGAGCACATTTTATTGTGTGTGCAGTTCTTATCTCTCACAACCCCTCCCCTGCCTCTATGCTGCATGTGCGTGCATTGCTAGTACAGGAATATATAGAAAAAGGTAAATACAAACTTATTTTGGTGTATTTATTGGTTTTACATTACTGTGCATATACATTATGTGTCAGGACATGTGTGGCAGAGTTGACAGGCCATCAGAGCCGCTGTGGCAAATGAAAGTGATGCTCTGGAGGAGAGACGCCTGGAGGAAGGCTGGGAATAAACAGCCGGATCTGTGACGCACTTTGAAGCACACATCTGAGAGGAAGAAGAGGGGAAATAACAACTGAAGAGGGGACAACACTGAGTGGGAGGAAGATGTCCACCATTATAGAGCCAAATCTATAAATGACCAGACAGCAGGTTATCTTTTAAATGCAGAGTAGCTCAACTCTGCGGCCTTGAGTTGCTGCTAGAAGCCCTTTCAGCATCTCACACATCTACACAAGTGTATAGAAGCACACTTTGAGAATCAAGAGAGAGCCGGGAGGTTTGCCTGAAGAGCTTGTTTTGTAATTTAAAACATGCTCTGATCTCTTGTCTTTACCTTTCAACCATTCGAGTGAAGTGGGGGAAAGTTGCAAGAAAAAAATCTGAAAAAACTGCAATGCCTGTAGCAATGTCAACAGTCAGAGGATGATTACATTTCCTACAAGTTCTTGTCACACAAAGAAGACATGACACTGAGGTCCTCGTGCGGCACACATGACGTGATAAGAGAACTTGATGGTTCACAGAGTTGCTGCAGCACAAATACAGGTTTTCAAGAATGTATTTGCAGCAGGATTAGGGTCATGTTTTTGTGCCAGCATGATAAGAAGAGCTGAGATTACTGACATTCTTATCTAAAGCCCACCACCACTACGGGCAGGAATAGTCCGCTTACTATGACACAGAGGAGCAAGTTGTATGTAGGCGCACACACTGTTATCTTGATGTGTGTGCATGCAGGATGTGTTTTTTTTTTATAATCATTGTCTTCTCTAAGTTTTAAACCCAAGTCTCTGGCAGATTTTTTTGTGAAGTCTCCTCTCCCTCCTCTTTGTGTACATTGGGTACGACATAATGCAAAGCTTTTACAATAGATGAAGGTTAGAAGGTTAACAACAACAATTTGAAGGTGAAATGAGTGAAATTGACTAGTGCAGTTGTCATAATAAAATACTGCTTACATACACCTCTATTTCCGATTGCTAATGCTAAAGACCAAGGAGTCACAGCACAGCCCTGTCTCCTAAAAAAGGAGCTTTATAAACTACTAATTAGTTTTGCAAATTACATTTTGAAAGGAAATGTAATTATTGTCTGGATTTCATTTATTGGTAGTGCAGAGTGCATTCACATACAGGGTGGATGATAGGAAAATGAAAGCAAATCTGGCACAATGACAAGTCCTGCATGCAAGATGGTTGGGATTAGGGAGAGATGTAAAATGTCTGGAGGGTTTTATTGTAAACCTAACTTGTGCAATGTTTACATCCATGTTTTTCTCAGTTCAGGTAATTTTGCTTTGAATCTACTCATATTATGTAACATGTCATGTAACCTACAGTATATAAGGTAGAGGAACTGATATATCAATGCTTTAAAGAACATTTACCAGTTCAAATTACAAATACATTTAAATAAAAAAAATGTACAGTGGACTCAACCTGACATACTGTAGATGTGACATCAGTCTTGTGAAAAATGTACGACAATGCTTTAGAGTACAACATTCCTCTTCCTTGAACAGTTAATGGAATAGACTTTGTGTTTTATGCGAGTAACAGTCCTCCAAGGGCTATGGGTTGTAGTAATTAAGGCGCTGCTGGTTGTGGAGGTAAATTATTAATAAGTTGCTGAAACACAGCACACATCCACAGATCCATACACCCACAAATATCCTCCTACCCGAACCACTATGAGTAGTATAATGAACAAATGAGCTGGCAGAGACCTGCTGAGGTTCTGTGACGGATCACAGATAATTTTGAACCTTTTAGGATGAGATGCACTGAATGCAGGTCTCCCATTAACGGACAGCCGAGTGATGCAGAGCACAACCCCATATTAACTCTAATCGCTTCAATGTATTCACCAGCACATTCTGTATGATTAAGCCAGGAAGCATTCGCAGCCATCCACGATGCCATTTAAAACTGTGAAAATAAGCGGAGATAAAACCAGTGTGATCAGAGACTGTCAATCAACGGGACTTATAAGTTGGAGAAAGTACAAGATTGAATGTGTGACTTTGAGTTTATTCAAGTATGCATGTGGTCCTCTGAGAGGCCAACTGTGGCTGTTTGAAGTGTTTATGTGTTTGGTGTGTATATGCCTGGACGTGACTGGTGATACGTGATAAGGGTCATGGAGAGTGACAGGGTGGACAGCCAGCGGGAAAATGTCAGTGGTCAGGCAGTGTGAACTCTGGGTTATCTGACAGGGACTTCAGCTGGCACGCAAAGACATGCTGGCAGGCTTTGGCAATACCATGAAATCTGTGGCAGCCATATGAACACCATCTTGGTCCCACGACATGAGTCATAGTATATTGGGCATTTTAGCTGGCAATCAGACCTGAAACCCTGTCCGTCCGCATTGAATGAGGGTCAATGGGAGCTATATAGTGCCATTAATTAACCAGTTAAATCTCCTTTGTTCAATTCTTATAGCGGAACTACAAACAATTCATTCCCGTCGTACAGGAGTACTATTTCTTAACAATAACATTACTTCATTGTTGCGTATTTGCCTTCAAATTGCATGATTTCTTACCTATAAAAACTGATGGTTAAAGAACATTACCTGTGTGCCTCTGTGAACGACGAAGGTAACAAAACACAGCTAGTTTTTCAGTGATCTTGTCAGCATTTTGGCTCAATTATGTGCCAAGAAAGTTTGCAGCAAGTTAACTTTAGCCCTTTTTATCATTATCTTCCTATCCAGGCTAAGTTAGAGAGGCCAGTCGAGCTCACAGCATGCCTGTGTCAGTTCAACTGATTATAATGAAACAGACGTGGTGATAGGAATCATCAGAGGATAATTCAGTGCAGTGGTATTAAAAAAATGTGATTAGAAAACTGTTTGAAGATGCAAGATAAGATACATTTTAAACAGTTATATTGGAACAGCTTACAGTTATATCATTTGTTGATAGAATAACTACTTTGAATATAAGGATATTGTTGTTTTATCCAAACATACACTGATGCAGTAAAACATGTATGCATTCAATTGAGATAAAATAGACAATTCATCAGTGAGCTAAACATATCCTGGTTATTGTAACAGAACACAACTGTATTTGAATCTGAATGTTTTCTATGTTTCTCTATAGTGTGTACTATATTCAGATCATTGTGTAAGGCTCAGGATTTTAAACTGGATTTAATCATCCAAACACACAGAGATCATAACAGGTTATTATATGGAAGAGGCTTAGCTGAACAATGACTTCCCCTCCCCACCCTTCATTGTAGGGCGGAGACCTTTATTGCACTCCACTCTATCTGTTTATCTCTGTATATTTTAGCTTATAGTGTTACAATACACAAGCTTTAACCAAATCAAATTGTGCTCGACCTCTCTCAACACACTGGCATTATTTCTCCACTAGACGAGACCCAGGATACCTTTTGAAGTCAGTATACAAAAACCGCTTTGACAGAAAAACATAATACATGCATTGTTCAGTCAAATACTGCACATATTATTGTTGCAGTAACTCTTTTGAGTAAGGGTAAGCCTTCATAAATTAGCTTGAACTCATGCATTAGGCACAAAAAAGCATGCACTTATTCATTCAGTACTTGGGATAAAACACTATACACTATTATATAGTTACATTTATTTAGGTGTCACAAAGATGATTGACTCCATAGTAACAAATAGCTAATACGTCGCCATTAATCACCAGTGATAGTCGCACCATGGGGACAACTTTACTTACAGGTTTACAAACATGATGAGGTGGTTATTCAGGATTACAGCACTAATAATTACTTGCTCTATATTACCTCATACACACAACTATTAATTATTATACATTCTGGATAGTTCATGAATTATTGCATGCTTTTTTATGCATTAAGTCGTGAATGCAATTCATGATAATGAGTGTAGCCCTATCAATATGTAGCTGGTTAATATTTTTCACTCATCAAATGAATTTTCCCCAAAGTGGTGTAATCTTTTAGTGTACATTATTTATGTCTCGCTTGCAATTCAGATTCACAAGCAAAATAATTTGACTGACGAGATTTTATTTTATTAGTGGGAGTTTATCAGGCTCAAGAGATCCTCAATATGCAGTTGAGTGTTTTAAATCTGTATAGTTGTGTGTCTGGTTTGGCTTTTGGTTTTTCTCCGAAGAACAGGGTAAAATGCAGCAGGGTGTAGTAAAATGTTGTTTACTCCACAAGATCTCAGGCTTACAGTTTGTCAGAGGAAGTAAGAAAAGATCACAGAAGCAACTTACAAATCAGAACAGCCATCGGCAACAGGCAATCAGAAAAGGCAACGAGTTAAAGTGAAGTAAGAATGGCTCAAACACATATAGTGTTTGGAATAGCTGAAACCCTAAAGCTGCATAGCAACATAAGCAGTGCGACAAACCCCAATGCTAACTGCCCTCTATATATCCTGGGGAGCTAACGAGCAAACGAGCAGCAGCTGTGCAGGCAGGTGGCTGATCACAGGAGCAGTCAGGTGATGTAACAGAGGCTTCTGAGAATGCCTTCTGGGCAATCATGGCATGACTGAGTCCGACAAAATAATGCAGATCACAAAGAAACTGTTGTTGCAATTCAGGGAATTAATATTCATACATTTCAAAATGGAAAATGTCATTTTGTGGCTGTCTCATGTCAGAGAAGAATAAATGCAACTGTAAGTGTCCCATTATCCATTGTGCAAGTTAACTTTTCACAGCCACAGATTTATGAGTTTTCGGCAAAGAAAACACAAGTGATAATAATTACATTTATAATGGCTTCCTTCTGTTCAGTTTTTCAATAATGGTGGCAGTGTGACGATAAGCCAACATTTACAATACCAAGGCCCTGAAACAAAGCAGCTAAAAAAGTCATCAATAATTCCATTATTTACACCAATGTTTCTCAGCAGTAAAGTAAGTAAACATTTATTTTGTGGAATATTAGGGTTAGCTTCCACAACTCATGAAGTAAGGAGATATCGCAGGCTGTAAGTTAATTGTTGAAATATAACGAAATTAGTAGTTTATTAGTCAACTATTTTTGGGTTATCATGAAGCTGGTCGAACTTGTAAGCCAAATAGTTCCAAACGCTGTCAACAGCCTGACTTTTCACCCAACCATCTTGAGACATTTATTTTTACCACACAAACGTAAAATAGCAGAATGCGTAATAATCCATTTCTGTTTTGTACTCTCTACACGTAAACATGTTGTCTGAATAAAAAAAAAAGAAGCTTTCATTAAAGCTGGTCTTAGTCTAAATACTTGGTTCTTCACATGGTACAAGTCCAGTTAGCTTTAACTGTAAACTTAAATTGACTGTAAAGACATTGTATGATATTTGTGATGCAGCCTCTCGTTTCCTGCAGATATTGTGAAGGCTGCCAGTAAGAGCTACCTGACGTTTCGTGACTTAAACTAGAACTACAGAGTGGAAAAATACTTACGAAGATTGGTACTCCAGTGAAAGGACACTGATCCCACCTCACCTCCACACTGACCCCTGTCTACCTCTAAAAACTGTTGATACTTGAAGCTGCTGGTTTATGGAGAGTAGAAGCTGCTGACAGGCACCTCCCAAGAGCGCCATTAGGGCTGTCAGCAGCCGCTGAGCAGGAAATGCCCAGGCTTCAGGCCTATCAATGGATCCTTTCAACAGACACACACCAGCCCTGTTCAGGCAGGTAAACACAACGTAGTTCACACCCAGTGCCGCCGCTCCCATAACGCGCATTACGCGCTGTGCGTAGGGCACCAAGTGTCGAGGGGGCACCACCAAAAATAGCCTAATGAAAAATCGTCATAATAATTATAAGGCCGAAATGATTTCAGTAGACTATAGAAATATGAGGCACTTTTTAGGCATACTACTCAAAGGTACCGATGGTGCCCCCCTCTCCCCTCCCCCCTCCCCTCCCCACTCACTCATCACAACTCATAATGTTTTTTTATTGGGGGGGGGGGGGGGGGGGAGGGCATCATGAAGGAATTATGCTTAGGGCACCAAAATGGCTAGCAGCGGCACTGTTCACACCTCTTGTGCAAAGCAAAACGTACAATCTGAACATTGCAAACACTGAAGTCACTGAATCTCTGATTTATATGATGTATGTGCACGTATATTGTTTAATTAGAGGGCACAACTCTAGCTTATAAAAACTGAATCATGTTCTTTATAATTTAATAAAATATTTATATGAGTATGCCACCTCGATCCAAACTGTGAGATGAGGATTTGCAGTGTCTGATAAACAAAATCATCTCCAGGCTCCAAAGTAAGCATGCAATTATATGAATTAAAAGTCGTCTTTGCTCACACCTTTATGCAAAATCATCTTGGTAATTATAAGGAAGTTAGCACTGATGTAAATGAGGCAAGGGACACAGAGAAGGGGAAGAGGAGAGCGTCTGAGAGGATGAATTAGAGCATTAATTTAGGACCTGGCCTGAAGGGGATAGAGGTTGATAAATAAACAGATTTAGAAAATAAGGCAAGGATGAAAAACACAGCCCATCATCATAAATATTAAGCCATTATAATTCTAGTCGGCTGTGTGGTTTTACTTTATTAATGAGGAGAAATTAACACATTTTAAAAAGACAGCTTTGAAGAAAGTATTGTTGGAAGGATACAGGAAAAAAGTTTGTGTATGTCTGGATCTGTTTACCAGACAAGAGACAGACAGAGATAAGGGGAGAGAAAGGGAGGGAAACGTCCCCAGACAGCTGCTTTCCGTCGTTCTGCTTCATGCTCGGTCCATCTCTGTCGTTACTAGTGACTCGCCCTGCTTTCATCAGGATTTCTCACACATTCTCCTGTCTGTGTGTGTGTCTCCCTGTTGTTCGCAAGTCACCTTCTAGCAGTCAATCACGTTCAGCAAGTTGATATGATTCACAGCCAGAGACAGCATAGAGCTTCCCTAATGAGGGGGTTTGCGTCAGATGGAATATTAAACCAAGAACACATGCAGGTAGACTTTTGGTGTTGCATAATGTGATGTGAGCTTAATGATACGAAGCAGGACCTTCAGTTTGTCTGATTATCATACTGAGTCATTCCCCTCTAGGCTCTGAGACTTTCACATAACCTTGTCTAATCACTGATCTCCCACATCAAAAGTGTCAAGCTTCTTACATGATATCTGGCAAAAAGATGGTGTACGGACTGTGCCCTGAATTATAAGTCAAAGTTGTTACCTCTCCTGGAACAAGTTGTTCTCGCCTTTTTTCCTCCCCCCTTATCCGTCAGTCCGCCTCCTTTCCTCTTATATCTCTCCCTCACCCCTCTCTCACTGTCTGTGCACCCACCTCTCCTTTTGCCGCTCTGATAAGAAGACAAAAGATAAACAACCCCTCCAGCATCTGCCATCGATCGCCCTGAGGTAAAAGCTTAATGGCTTGGCTCAAAGTAATAACACTCCTGGAGTTCTCTCTACTGATGGGAATGATAGATTCGCTTCCCTCAGCCGCACCTACAGTTTGCAACCAGGGTGAAAGCAGGAGCACAGAGATTAGGACAAAGAGAAAAAGAAATATGCACCTCAAAGAAATGCTTCACAAGAACAAAAGGAAAGTTCTGTTCTTGAAGCAGGGGGTGTATTGTTAGCTGTGCCCTTCCTGACTGAGGTGGTTTAGGTTGTGCCCCACTTGTCACTCATCCTGATGAGAAGTCTGTGTTGAAATAGTGTCTCGTTTGTGTCTAAGGCAGCCAACATCCCTGTAGCCAATGTTCTCATCTGCCCAGGTCTCATTTAGCCATTGTTCCTTTGCCACTGATTTCCAATTTTGTTTTTATTACAGCTTCCCTGCCTGTGATTGCCTCAGCCCAGCTTGCTGCAGGGTATACATGCACAGACCCCGAGACGCAGATATCTTCTATTTCCCAAAAATGTCCCCAAATAATGTTGAAAACCTAATTTCATTCAAACAAGGGGGTTGAGGCAACACACAGCCTGATAATGTTGAATAGGATTTCATGGTCACTTTACTGTAACTCATTACTGAATACAAGCATATTCTGAACAACAGTTCCCTAAAAACACACTTCTGGTGCTGTGATTGTATTGGAGTAAGTGAAAAGTTTATCTGTCCAACAGCAAGTTTCAAATGTTTTACAATGATGGTAAGTGCTTTGTGGGAGGATTGTGGATGAATAAAGAAACTATAGAGAGCTAAAATCCTGATGTCACCCCTGGGCTAGCATCTCTAATTTTGGGAAGAAAACAACTCACATAACGATACATTTTGGACACATTTCCCTCTATTGCAGCACTTATAAGAAAATTAAGCTAAATAAAGTTAAATATAGATGTGTTTGCTAGAAAAGGTGTTGCTTATGTCATATTAACATAGTATCCATCATATATAAATATAGCTTTCTGATATAATTCTTTGACCTCAATAACGGGTACTTTTATTGAGAAGATTCATGAAGCAAATTATTGTTTTGCTTATTTGGAACATGTGCAATTTGTACTCAAATGCATGAATTTGCACTGACTCGTGCACATTTAAATGTGAACTAAATGTGTATGCCAAAGGGCCACAACTTAAGTTTCCTTGGCTATTAGTCCTCCTTTCTTCAGCCAAAGACATTTATATCTTACAAGCACTGATACTGTATTTGTTTGTTTCTTTAAACATACCATCTTGTAATTTGTGTTATTATAAGTGTCATTTTGAATCTAACCTGTGATGAGGATAGAAGGAAGAGTTGGGTAAATAAGGGGCCGAAATAAACACCCCAGCTAGTCACGACCTCTTTAACGCCTCTGTCTTTTCGAGTGGTTTTCTTCCACATTGGCTCTGACACTTTCTATAGCTCAGCCATCCAGACTCTCCCAGGAGACAATGACTTCTGCTGCTCTCCCAAGTCATCAGCAGCAGCTTTCTCTACTCTAGAGTATTTAAAACATTTACAGCGGTCCCAACTCACTGCAAACGTGTCAGACTCTATCATGCTCACCACAGAAGTACCAGGTGCTAGTCCAGAGCTAGAGTCAGAGCTGGGCCATAGGATGATTGTTATAGTGTGAAGCTTTGATAGAGTGACCAATATTCTGTATTCTACAGTCGGCGACATTCACTCATTAACACAGAGTTTTAGTAAGACACTCAATTAGGGGACTAATTAGCCATTCAGTCATTACAGTGACTTATTAGATTGAATGGTGTCAGAGATTGAAACAGTGTCATCCTCGGTACTAAAAATAACAATCTGCACTTCGGATGACTTCACTAATTCATGTGGGCTTCCAGAGACGCCACAGCACACACTGTAGCAATCCAGGACATTAAATTAATCAGCTAAGGAAATTGTGTTTACAAGGATTTCTCTCATTGACTTTTATTGAAACAAAGTTTATTCTGTCTCAGTAAAACATGGAGGTCAAACTCCATGAATTTGTTGATGAGGTGACAGTGAGCAGAGACAAGCCCCCTCTGCTACTGTGGGAACAGGCGTGACCTCTGACCCCTGACCTCACCACTGACGCTCTCTACGACTGACTGTCTCACTGCTCTGTGTGCTGCCTGATCACAAACACTCACCTTGGGCATGATACACTTGATGGATGATAACCGGTGAGCCACGAGGTCAGCCGTGTCAGCCCCGTGCAGAGTCAACCGGGTGACCCCACAGAGGTGTGTTTGTGTGGATGAGTATATGCGGATGCGTCACAGTTATTCAAGCAGATATGTTTGAATAAGCAGTGCTTGGAATTTAGCCTGGTCCCTGATCAAATAATAGGACACAACCTGCATGAATGGTTTGAAAGCTGCAGGTGCCAGGTGGATATTGCTTAGCAACAAGGAGAGGCTGCTTCTGTTGCATTGGGATACTTCATTATAACAGCATGATGTTGATTTTGAGATCTAAGCTGTAAAAAACTTGCTCAGACATGAACAAACACCCACGTGTGCGTCTCTGTGTGTGCTGGATATTCAGCTGATGGCCTTGAGTTCCTCCCGCGGAGTCGCACTGCAGTGGCTCCAGTCTCTTATGTGCATGGGCACGATGACTATATCTCCCCTCTTAATCTTCAAAGTCCTGACACTCATGAAAATGTCCCTCGGCGTCACCAACAACACCCTTCCTCCCCTTTCCCTCAGCAGCGCGTGGAAGAATATATGGGAGGTGGTGGAGATGTTACATAAGTGTGCTCTGATCGATGGGAACATTCTATCTCTGAGATCAGCAGGAGGTGGCTTAAAGACGTGATGTTACAGAGATGATGATTAGGGATTTAAAGAGAGAATCTCAATCCTCTGTAAAAACCGGCAATGATTACATTATTAGGAAGATCTATTCGGGAAGATGGTGCTATCTAATACGGATGTAGATTATGATTTTACATCTGAAGCCAGTTAGAGAAAAAAGGTAGTGTCGTCACGTGGTACAGGTTTGATAATCTGGTTTATTAATGATACACAGTGTGAAGAGAAAGCTTGTGAAAATGTTTGGCATTCATTTATGCTGCCCTTTTAAAGTGAGCAACGCCCATATTGCTACTTGCAGCTCCAATAAAACCCAATGTCACAGACCCTAGAGGACTCCACCTTTCATCTTGAAGGGCTACTAGGTAATGGCTGATATTTCCATAGGTAAATCTGAGAGTAGGCGACTCTAAAAAGCTCTATAAATGTATAAATGGAAGCAGCCTTTTTTTTTCTATTGGAAAGAAAACCACACAGTCAAACACGCAGATGAATTGGTTTTACTGTGTTACAACGCCTGTTAAGTAACCCTCATTGATGACTTCCTGTCATGCAGTCATCATGCAGCAGCTCACTTAAATGATATCCACCTACAGCGACCTTAGCTTTGCTGAAGATATTCAGTTTTTATTGTTTCCTACAAATGCCTGTAAGAGAACATGATGGCTAATAAAATAAAAGACGAGCTGTCCCGGTCTTCGTATGCTGGCTGGCAGAGGATTGGTTCTTGGTAGGAGAAAGTCACTGGAGTTAATTGTGATAAAGGTCTGTTCTCTGTTTGGGGGATGGACGGCAGGCCAACAAGAAGTTGTTAAGATAAAAGCAGTGGGAAAAACCAGGCATTAAAGGAGACAGAAAGATGTTTCTTCTCTCCGACCTGCAGTATACGGGAAACAATCAAAGACCTTTGTCAAGTCAGAATTGTCATGCTGAGTTGGGAACAAAGAAGAAGAAAACTCTTTGGATGAAGTAGTGCCAGTGTGCTGTTACTGACACTCATACTGACTGTGTGGGCTGCACAACTGAAGCTTCTTTGGCCAGCATACAGCTAGCTTTACATTTTAAAGTCTTAAGATTTTCTTCCTGGTTAATTTAAGACACCTACGTTTAGTTGCTAATGGCAATTACAGTTTACTACTACACGTTATTTTCTTTCAAACCACTGTTGCAGTTTGTGCTTAAAGTGTAGACAAACACGCTGTTTTACCTGTGATTTCTTCACAATTAAATCCATCTCATGTTGTACCTGTTTAATGATTGCAGAATGACCCAGCAGCAGACGGAAATAGCAATACCTTTATACAGCTTTGACCGGAACAGTGATTTCAGTGAGGTTGATTTCAACAAGATAAAAATGTGCTGGATTAGACACAGATCCTTTTCTGTGAACCCTTCGTGCCTAGATAGACCAAAATCCAAATCAAGCATGGGAATGCTGGACTCCCTCAGGGCCGCACCTTCCTATACGCAGAACACGCACAGTGCGTTGTGCCTCATGTTGCACTGGGGGCCTCATTTTATGCACTCTCGTAGGGCCTCAATTTGGCCAGGGGCAGCGCTGGAGTACGTTTACAAAAAACGTATATATAGAGAGATAATAACTGTTTAATAATTAATGTAGAAAATACAATTTGCCAAAATAATGCCTACAATTTGTTTGTATTGAAAGGTCATGTCTGACAAGATGTTCAAATATTGTAAAACAACTTTGGGGGGTGGCAAAGATTTCCAAAAGACAAAACCCACATGTTTTATTGGTTTGGATAGTGGGCAGATGATTCATGAGTGGAAACAACGCAAGAGTGAGCAATTGTTTACTGGATGGGTACTTGTTTTCAAAAAGTGTGTTTAGTCACTACAATAAGCTCGTAGAAGTCTCTGACACAAAAACTAAAAACACTATAGTGTTCACCAAACTCACTGAGTGAGTGTCTGCACTTCATTTCAGGTAAATAGGGCCTTGAACCGACAGGCATAAGCTCTCACACACTCACACACATATAGGCCTGTCCTGAGGCATCGGGAGAATAACATGCAGTTCAAGGGTCCGACTTGGATCAGAGGTCACATATTGAGTCTGTCCTCACAGCGACGTTCATCTCTGACACCTTTGAAGAGAGGTCGTACATCATGCTGGGGAGTCCTGCGTGTCAAACGAAAACCTTGTGTAACAAGGACCATCCTTCCTGTGTGTGTGTGTGTGTGTGTGTGTGTGTGTGTGTGTGTGTGTGTGTGTGTGTGTGTGTGTATGTATGTGTGTATGTGTGTGTGTGTGTGTGTGTGTGTGTGTGTGTGTGTGTGTGTGTGTGTGTGTGTGTGTGTGTGTGTGTGTGTGTGTGTGTGTGTTTAATTTGACTAATATTTACAGTGAAAGATGAGATACTTTGCTTTTTCATGTTTTAAAAAGGGTGTTTATTTAACAGCAATCTGATGTAACATTCACTACTGATATCTTCCGCAATATCAGAGTTATGCGCTTACTCATTCACATCAGAATATATGTTTGGAGGAAGCCTGGATAGTGTAGCCATCACAACATTTTCTTAACAACATACTTTCAAGTGTCAAATTATTGATCCTTTGTGTTGTACTCTGTCACACTTAAAAAGCTTTTTGTTTCCCATCTGAGAACTTAAGCCAACTTTCATTTCATTTCATCGGCAAAGATAATCAGCTCTCCTTCTGTGTCTCTGTGAAGCATACCAAGAATATCTGTGATCCTGTAGTTATAAGACACAACAATAATGATGGAGTATCCTCATTCAGTGTCTTATTTTCAGATGCTTGATCTATGGTTTGCTGTTTTCCAGATTTAAACCATTTTCTGATGGATGAGCCACAGATTCGGATATTGCCCTCCTCTCATCCACAGTTGACAATTATCTTCCCCTCTGCAGTGCTTTTCCTCTTAATCCCTCAATCTCTTCCTCCTTCAGTCATTATTGTGTGCTTCCTTACAGTGTCTCCTTCCCTTCCGGCTTTCCTCTATCTCTCTTAGCACACTCCCTGTCCCTCCCTCCGAGTGACTTTGTGGATTTTTGCATGCCCGTTACGTAATAGCACTCAGGGGACGAAGGCACTTCAATCAATACTTCAAACTGACGGCCCCGGAGGACTCGCTCCAAAAGCCACGTGACAACATGAGAGGATGACATTTGAAGAAGGAGGGGAGAGATGGCCCCAAAATACCTACTGCTACCAGCGGTGCTTAGACTCAAGGGGGCTGGATACAACTGGGAGGAAGAAAGAGAGGGAGAACACTGATGAGAGAGATTATAGACCACTGGAAGGAGGGAGGAACTTTAGGAAAAGTAAGAACAGGCAGATAAAAAACACACCCGCTTGGGGACACGAGCCCAGGGTGATTCATATGTCTCACTGAGATAAAAGCCCAATGAATAAATAGCAATGGAATTATTCATATTGTGGCATCAGAGGGGTACCACAAACTTTGTTTTAAAAAAGACAGTAAAGTAGCACACACTTTGTTTTGCAAAACACAGCTTTGTGTAAACACCCTGCTTATATTGCCTACAGCCTATTGAACCAAGAATCCAGCATCCCTGGTAATGCGTAATCGCCCCTCTGGCCTGAGCGAGCATCATCCCAGCGACGAGCCCCTGGACTGGGATTGGCTCTGTGCTCCTAGCCCCGAGGAAGGTGAAACCTCTGGGCTCCATAAATCTCCCACTGATGCCTGGTTCATGCTATTTCAGGTCTAAGTGGCCGCAGAGACCTGACTGTAAATGTGCGCTCTTTTTGTATAAGTCTATATTTATTTGAATCACCCCCTGTGAAGGCTTAATGTCCTCCTCTCAGGGTTAATCAAGTGAACCAACCACAGCGAGGGTTTGTGTGGAGGACGAGAAACAAGAGGAGATACATAGAGGCCAACTCCTCCATCCATAGAATTCTTACAGTAATACATTTAACTGGTATTTATTTCTCTGTAGCAGAGAGAGGTCTTTTGTGCTTTAGCTTAATGTCATGATAATTATATGATAATGAATCGCTGGTGAAGTCAAGCAGAGGAAGGAGGAGGAGCTCATGTGTGCACATGTCATATATGCAGTACATGCATGTGAATATGAGTGGGGCATCAAAGGGTGTATGATATGAGGAAGATTTGTGAAATGAATGCTGGAGTACAAGATGTGGCTTTTGCAGTGAAGATGACTTGACAGGTTTATTTTCAGGACCGCACGACATCAAAGTGTTTCTGTGTTCTTTGCGGCCGGTGTGTTTCAGATTCAGACCTTCTTGTTCTTGTTGCAAACCTAACCTTCATCTCACAGCCTCTGAACGCATTTTTATCCCAAGCAATCGTGTACACAATGTTCTAGATCATTCCTACAGAGGAGTTTTACGATAACAGACCAGAACTGTACCAGGACGTACTGCCTGTAAAAACAGACTGTATAGAATATGGAGGTAGTCTCTGTGCAGTTACACTTTCTGAAAAGCCATTGTGATGATCGAAATGTGCGGCTTCCGGCCAAAACGTCATGTACTATTTCCCTTATAAAATTTCCTTGCAGATGGATACACTTTAGCTCATCAAACTCAAGACATGTTTTAGTTATAAATAAGCTTTATTATAATTCAAATATAAACTTTAACACAAGTCCAACCGTTTGAGGCTGAAAGTTACTGTGAAAATTGTAATCCATTTATCAAGAGAGTGTGTACGTGTTCAGCTGTTCATACATCAAGATATCACAGTGGGGTGCATGCAGGGCCAAAGGCAAACTTTTTTCAACTCTGATTCATGAGTTACTCACACTCAGAAATATAACCTTTCTGAACAATTCATTTCAAGAGATTTTGGAGCAAAATAACACTAACCACAGCAGGGTTGCCATTTGCAGAACTGTTAATGGAGCAATTTCTTTGTACTTCCATGAACACCACAATGTGGTCAATTAGTGAGTCATTGCAGGCAGAGGGTTTCAGGTTCTTAGTCACAGCAGTAAAGAGCGCAGGTGGGTGAGAGTGAAAAGAGAAGTGAAGAAAGAATCTTTGAGTGGCTACATCAGAAATAGTTCAGAAAAGCCTCTGGTGTGTCTGTCCAGTATAGCCCAAATGCATTATTGAACAAGTTATAAAAGTCCATTAATAACATCCATGGATAGTATTCCATAAAGCCCAAACACACACTCTTTGCAATATTAATAGAGATCTGCTGACAGGAAGTATGGATAATGTCTCTTGTTTTGTAGACTTCTGCGGCCAGCGCTAACTTTGGTGACAAACAAATAGGGTTTTCTGTGATTGCTTCACAATAAATGCAATGCCTGTTTTGCTATTAGCAGCGAAAGGAAATGTTTGGTTGAATTGAGTGTAATTTAAAATCGAATCCTGCCGAGATTATTCATTTTCTGAGTCTTTGAATATAAACTCTTGTTGTGTTTTGTCATCTGATAAACAACTAAATATTTTCCAACTAGATTCTCCGGATAATTTTCTTACCAGCATGTTTCACTGTTAAAGTCTAAATATTCTAAGCCTGAATTCATACTAACTTTTATGTTGAAAGGTGTATGCTGAATGAATATGAATAGAATAACAGTTGTTGTAAACTGCCAACCTTAAACAAGTCAAAGGGGGTTAAAAGGTTTTCTTTAGGATTATAACATTGTGGAGTAATAAATTGCATTTCATGAATTTTATTGAATACACATCATATGAACTGATGTGACTGTAACTACACTTCTTTTCAACTGCTGTCAACAGGAGCCAAGGCCACTGACATGATGTCCCCCTACGGTCCAGTACTGGCTGTGTGTTATCACTTTGGATACAGTCACTAAGGACTCACATTTATGGAGGCAGCATGTGCCTGTTTCTGCAACTTTGTGACTTTGGCAGAGCAACATTATTCAGCAGCAATGCAGCCCTGGAGCAATACAATGTGCACTGTCCAGTCGTGGACGCTATTAAATGTCTTCTCAACAGAACAGCACACAATAGAGGTAAGTACTGCCATATTGCAATGAGGTACACTTCTGTGGTCCTGTGCGTTGTGAGAGTTGTCTACCAGCAGAGTAGTCGGCACAGATTTTTTGTTATCATGCATTTATTCAATCATCTCCTTTTTGACCTTCAGTTAATCTCGATGCTGTCCTGTAATTGAAATCTCATTTCCTAGAGAGTTCTGGCTAAAACTGCACCGTCATTATGTTACACAACCCAACACAGATCCAGAATAGAAACACAGGGAAGCGAACAAAACCTTTAGAGCCAACATTTCCGTGTGACTGTTGTGTGATGAATGGTCTGTCACGGACATCTCTCACTCTTCCACATACGTCTCACCCTCATCTCCGTCACATTGGCTGCGGCCCCGGTCGCTGGCCTGAGAGGCTGATCAATCAGCGTCAGCGATGACCTGTACAAATCCATCCATCATGGCTGCGCCTGAGGTGCTAGTGATGGCCTCTTCAGTGTTTAATGCTCATATTCAAACTCGGGAAGGCACAAACAAGTTCCTGGAATTCATTTCATTTGGATGAAGACTATTAGGATAATGATGATAAACATTGCTAATCCCCCTGTGTGCTTTGTTCCGGTATTACAATTGCAGTGCTGATCCACTGATCATTTCTCAGGGGATTTGGCGAGAGTTTGTGACAAAACACTGAATTTATTTTAGGATCCACAGGGCTTTGTATAAAGTTGTCTGTTGTGTAAGATAATTTTTTTAATTGCTCTGTGTTTAATCCTGACTTTGTCTCCCTCAAGTCTTCAATTAAATTATTATTTCCTGGGTCTTGAGGGTTGAATCCTTAGCCTGATGGTGAGACGTTATCAGTCGTTCACAGACATAAAAGGAAGGGAAGATTTGTTCTCTAAATTTAACTTTTTAATCTTAGCTTGACTCACTGCGCATTGTGCGAGATGAACGAGATATCTCCTAAACTAATTTGACTACATCAAATGTTTACGTGATGCCAACATGTGTATCTCCGGTGCGTGCTGAGCTACCTACAGATCAGACCTCTCCGGATTTCAGCTGTTTGGTTAATTATCACAGCCGATGCTCACAGGGCTGAGGGAGCAGGCTAAACTGTTTGCCTGCATTCGGTCCCAGTTCATTTAGCTGCTGCCCGCGGGACAGAAGCTCTTTATTATGAATGAGGCGCATTGATGTGCCTCAAAGTCAGAGGCTCATTAGAGTTAAATACTGTGCACTAGCTGAAGTTGCATCGTGTTGACTCCAGCAGCAGTAGGCTACATTACCACTCAGTCCTAACACCATCACTTTGAAGCGATGGCGCGCGTCTGACTGACATAGCTGCTTTGAACAGGCTAAACTACAATTTGTTTCTCAATCTGATGGTTGTTTTTCTTATCAGATGAATAAGAAATTCTGAATGTATACTGCATGTGTTATAAAACATGTACCAGCCGGCTCATTTTACACTATGTAATGGCTTTGAGATATTAAATGTATACAGCCAGCCTAAAAAAAACACAGTATGCGATCCAAAATCTGTACATTAGGTCTGCTACTGCTGTTAATGTCGCTATTTTCCGATCACACTTTTCAGGGGCTTTAAGACTTTAAAGCTCTCATCCATGTAAACACGATGGGTGAGCTGTGAGTATGTCAGTGTGGAACAGTGTTTCTAATCAGCTTTTGTAGGAGTTAGTTTCATAGCTTTTTTTGTATCTTAATGGATTATTTGATATTTTGAGGAATACACTTGTTAGCTCTTTAGAGAGTTATATTGTATCTATCTGTTAAATATCAGGCTTCAGCAGCCAGGCTAGTTTTTTCCCTGTTTGAAATGTGCTAATCTAAGCTACTTGCTAAATTCGCACAGATATAAGATACAAAGCACGGATCAGAAAACTTGAAACTCTACACTAAAAGTAAATAAGGCCATGCAGTGTATTAGCTAAATGGATATTGTCACCCAAGCCGCATCATTAGGCTTATAGATACTTGAATCCATATTTACTGCATACATAAAGCATGTTGTAAAAAAAACATCAATAGGAGAATTGAGGCCGTGCACCTCTAACTAACCACATGCTATGTTACAACTGTCCGTAATGTGTAACCTTTTCACCGCATCTTCTGTTACATCATTTTTGCTGTCACAGATTTACTGTCAAAAACACTCCGTTCTCAACGCGTGAAACAGAGTTCTACACAGCACAGAGTTGCTCATTGCTTTCATTTGAATAATTTAGCATATTATGCATAATGATGATTTTTTTCCCCCCTTCTTCTCTTCATTAAAATGACAAAAGAGAATGAAAGGAATTTAATCTATACATAATTTCCTACCTCACCAGTTCACTGTTTCCCTTTGATTGAAGGTGACTTCATAGCTCCTTCTTGTGTCCTAAAGTTAGCCTTCATTTCTGGCAACTCAGTGCATTATACTAATACGATGGGTTCTGCTGTAATGTTGCTTTCACTTGTGAGCATGTGTGCGTTTGTGTGTCTGAGAAAGAGAGTGTTTATGGTGATGAAAAGAGAGTACATGCACACAGCTCTCCTGGGGGTTGTTAACATGTTTATACGTGCGGCATGTCACTGTTCCTTTTCTACTTCAATTTAATTATTGATCCATTCTTAATTATGTAACATTTTCAGTTTAAAAATAGGCCTTCCCCTCAGTCAATATGCTTGGTCATTAGCATCTAAAACAATCCCAGCTAAAGCATTCTATAACACAGGATTAGGGGCTACCTAAATGGGATTACCAAGGACCCCTTTGGTATTAACTCTGAGATAAAGAGGCGCTTTTAATTCAAATACAACATGGGCGGCTTTGAACATATGAAATAGCACGAAATTCAGATCATTCTCATTCATCAATTGTGTGTGTGTGTGTGTGTGTGTGTGTGTGTGTGTGTGTGTGTGTGTGTGTGTGTGTGTGTGTGTGTGTGTGTGTGTGTGTGTGTGTGTGTGTGTGTGTGTGTGTGTGTGTGTGTGTGTGTGTGTGTGTGTGTGTGTGTGTGGTTTTGGCTAAATGGCTTTGTTCGGAGCCAACCTTGCTCTGTCACCATGCATAGCTTGCAAACACAAAAGAGCATAGCCATGCTGGAGAAACCTGGTGTGCCTGATTGCACTTACTTTTCTAAGAGAAAAAAGAGACAGTATTAGACAGGGGGAGAAAGGGACTGGCAAGAGTGTAGTCATCAGAGGAGGGGACATCATTTCTCCGAATCCTCAGGATCATTATACTCTCTAAAGCTTACAGCAGTTGGCATTGTACTTTAATCCTCCTCCAAAAATACACAGATAAGCGATTATGTTAATGCTGAAACCTTTGCTAAATAAAGAAATGTGTGCGTTTATGTTGGTTAAATTCCCGCTGGCTGTGCGTTAATGTTTGATAACTGCCAGTGTGTCTTCATGATAGGTCAGTTTCTATTTATGTCCGAGCCCCCTGCCCAACATAACCCTCCCCTTCCATTCTCTCTGTGATGCTAACCTCCACGTCTGCTCGACGTCACAGGACAGCCGCAGGGGAGGTCGAGGGAGGGAGGGGGAAAGAGGACCTGAGGGAAAGAGATGAGGAGGAGAGGGATGAAAGGAGCTGGTGTTGGAAAGAGCACGAGAGGGAGGGATAGAAAGAGAGGCAAAGCTCCAAGTGTGACCTAAGTGTCACTCCTGGTCCTCTCCCGCTCATTTCACACATATCTATTAATCTCTAGATCTGTTTTCCTCTCGTTCATTAACTATCTCTTTCCTCTTTTCCTTAAATTTATAATTTGGTTCGAAAGCCATCAGTCTCTCGCTGCTCTCCCCATGCTCTCCGCCTACACTTATTAGCCATGTCGGCTCTCACCCCGCTTTGTGATGTGAAGGCTCTCTTTTTCTTTCACACAGCAGCCGCCATCCTCAGTCTCCCCCGCATCATAATAACTTTAGACTCAAACACTCTCTTTATCTGACTCTGACCCTGTTTCTGCTAAGCTTTTCCGAGAAACTTGGGCAGCGCTGCTTGAATATCTTATGTCACCCTTAGGTTATAAAAACCGTATCCAGCATGTGAGTCTTGCAGATTTTCGACACACACAAAACAAAGAGGGATTGTCGCAAAAGCCTTTGAAAAATCTCTTTGTTGTACACTGAAGAAAAAGGATGGCAAGATTTTTGTCTTATCAACACATTTATTCAGTTTTTCTCAACTTTGCTGTTTTGGATCAATCTTACTGACTTTTGCATTATTTCCGGCTGCGGCAGACAGGTGCCATTAAAAAAAAACAGCAAACCAAAATAGTGGAGCATTAGTAGTTAAGGAGCAAGATATTCCCTTTAGGGGTTGACGAAGACCTGATTAGAAAGGGAGTAGAATCGAAACACAGCTATAAGTAAATTATGTTTTTGTGACAAACACCTTAGAAGATTTTTGCTTTTGGGCAGCAACCCCCTGTTAAACCAAATAGTTTGTACAGATTTAACAACAGTAAGATGTCACTTATAGTTATAATAGTATTAAAAGCAGTATTGCTGTAGCACTGCAGGTAAAGATGCGGAGTACACACTGTCCTACAAACAGGTATAATATCATTCCTTCAACAGTATTCCTTAGACATGGCTCTTGTCCTGGTCATGTGTAACAGTAAAGCTAAGCCCCCAGGTCGAATGAGAGCCATCAAGATGCTTCACATCAAAGACCGAGTTAACCACTGGTGGCCGGCTTAGAAGCAGAGCAGCTGCACTACTAAGAAAACTCAGAGAGACAAGCAGTGTACAGTGAAAATCAATACAACACAGAAATACTGCAGCAAAGCATGAAGCGTCACATACATGCAAAGCAATCAGTCGGAAAACTGGGGAGCAAAAAAACAAACGTGCCCCAGGTATCAATAGGGCAACAAAAAGCACATACATGGTGGTGAGTAGAATTACATTAGAGGCCTATTTCCATGGCAACAGACAGCCAGAAACAATGACCCTCACAAGTGGATATAAGAACACACAGACACTCAAATAACACTGATTTCATAATTACCATTTCATATTTATGCAATTTTGTGCGGCTTGTTCTCTGCAGTTTTCATGTCTTATTCTGAATACATTAATAATTTACTCAACAAATAAACATGTTGAATTCACTGTACTAATACGTTCTTAGAGCCCCTCTGGAAGTTAGCGTCTGTGAAGATCTAAGGCTTTTTTTGGACGGGCTGCTAAATGATCACAGTGTGGTACAGCAAGAGGAGGAGACATTTGTGAATATTCATAAAGATTAATTCATTCAGCACTCAACAGTCGCCCTCAAAATGATGTTTGCTTTCAGAAACACTGAACAGAAACAGAGCATAGCACATCCTCTACGGCAGTTATTTTGTCTTTGGAACATTTAGACACCATCACTGACCGTGTGTTGTTTCCATGCTAGGTGCTCATGCATGTGGACGATTCGCATGGCAGCGGAGTGGAGGGACTGTCTAATAAAAGGATGAGAGGATTACTGCTGTGATGAATGACTCCGTCTGTTCACATTCTTGTAAGTCCTGGTCAGCTGGACTGTTGCATCATAAGCCCAATTTAATCACTCCAAAAATACTATGAAATGATTAGAGCAAGACTAACACAGGCCCTAACACGCCTCTTTTTACTGTACTCTGCAACATGACCAAACTTTTACATAACCATAACTAACAGTATGAAAGATGGACCGTGTGGGAATTGGAGGAGATGACATGACATTTTTCAGGTGGGAGTTTCCCCATTAGGAGAAGACATTAAGGTGATTCACTGAAGTGGTCTTGACACAGATTCTGATACAAATGTCATGGAAAATTAGACTGTGGACACTCTCCATTTGCCTTCAATTCTCAGTGGACTGAGAGTGTGTTCACAGCTAAGGAGGTCCTACTGGGAGATCGAGGGCTTGTCAGGAACTGGGAAATAGGAAGGGTTCTGGGGGATTTAACAAATAGTGGCTGATCTTTTTTTGAACGGTTAGTTTTGAACAGTTGGTCAAATCCTGCGATGATCAAAGGAAATATGGAACGCTGCATGTTCACCCACATGCAATCTGTACAGCGTTGCTTCGAGAGAAAATCCAAACCCTTTCTATTTAATTGTTCTTATTCTCAATGTAATTTCTAGCACTATAAGACATTTTAATCAGCCTTCTATTGTCAGAGCCAATCAGGCTAATCTGCTGCTATTCAAGGCAGTTCCTGAGTGACATATGGGGTTGGCAGGGGTCGCTAGTAGCCGCTCACACTGGACCAGGATAATGAGACTGTCCTGCTGTCAAGCATCTGTGGCCCTGCTCTAGTTTTCCTTCGACACACACTAGTACACACAAACAAATACAAACACACTTACACACAGACACGTCCAGGCTTTTATAACCAGTGACAGTTGATTGTGTGCCCTCAAAGGAAGAAATATTGAAATAAATGTAAACATATTTGCAGTGAATCCTGCATTAGATTGATGGCTGATGTGTGTATGTGAGGGCATTTAGGTATTGGCTTGTTGGTGTGTGTCTTAATGCTAAGTTGAAGTTTTGGCAGCATAGAGATTAAGTGCATTCATCTTCATTTGCTGGTTGGCGTAAGCTGTGTCACCTGCTGGAACAGCAACGCTCTGTTTCCCCCCCGGAGACTCAGACCGCAGGTTCAACGCTAAAGACCGAACCAGACACACTCGCTTCATATCGCTCTGTCTCTCTCTTCTCATTCTGTATTCTGCTCAGCATCTGTCCCTCTTGTCCCAATGTCTCCCTCTTTTGTTACAATCTGGCTCGGTGTCACCGTGACATTTGACAAGTAGCATAACAAATAACACTATCCATCCTGTGCACTTTGAATGATGATGTTCACACCAGTGATTACTGCTTATAGAGCAGCTGTCACATCTGCACAGCTTTTGTCTGTGTCAAAAGTGGAGCCCCTTTTGACACCAGACTAATGACTTATTGAAAACGTCATTATTTCCCCATATTATTTTGTCAGAGCTGGGAATATTAAAATCGACTGCCCTATTTTATCACCATGCCTTTGTGTGCAAATGAGACCAGCATTGATGAAAGAGAAGTGCAACTCTTACATGAGAATGCTCCAAATCTCATCCTTTCTGAAGTCTGGCTCTAGAGTCTCTGAGTGTGTTAAGAGATGGGTGGGGTTTAGGTAGGTGGCAGCGGTCCAGGGGTGTCAATGCAGACAGTAATTGATGAGCTCCTGTCTGACGTGTGCTGTTTTCTGTGCTAATATAAGTATGTGAAAGTGAGGTGCATATGTTTGTCTGTGTGGCACTGAGACTGATGGAAAGCCACATTCTATTACCACACTGAGTGAAAGGGCGAGGGAAACAATACGAGACAGGAGCGCTTGTGTTTATCAGATGCCACCTTGAATTAGGTATAGCTGATGATTACCAGCATAAATTGAAAGCATTTCACTCAGAAAATGTATTCATGAAAGAGAAAAACATCAACTACGGTAAACAAGCTCAATTTTTCTGAGAGTACAATGAAAAGAGGTACAAAAAAAAAAAGAAAAAGCACATTCAATGCTCTGAGGGGTAAAACCAGCAGATACGTAGATGGCAAACTGGGTTTGTAGGAAAGATGAGGACTGTGTCTTTTTTCAGCCAGTAGGAAGTATGTGCGTAAGTTGCCTGTAGTGCTAAAACTGTTTTTCAGTCAGGTTTTTAAATTATTTCACAGGGACCAACTCTAAAAGCACTGGACTACCTTTGTTTGATTGTAGCCACTCAGTTCAGTGGCAAATCTCCCAAAACAAAAGTATCTAAAATTAGCCACATCTTGTTACGTAGATAAAGCACGTCTGAACTTGATGATTAATAAGGAATCGAGTTTCACGTGTGCAGTCAGTGCTGTTGTAGAGGTCTGGTCTAATTACTCATAACAGGAAATCTGGTATTTGTTCAAATTGATGATCCTCAGTCATTGAAGTTAGTACATCAATTTTATGGCACCATGAATCTCTACAAAATATCATGGCAATCCATCCAATATTAGTTGTGATATTTCATTTTGGATCAAAGTGTTGGATATGCATAGAATGGCTCAAAAGTGCAGCTTCTTAAAACGTCACAATCAAACACCTTTAGACTAAAACCATCTTATCATGTTTGCTACAGCTTCTCTAACATATCAACAAGCTAACCTGAAAGTGAGTCTCACCTTCACAATAACAGCAAACAAGCCGGCTTTAATGCATGACTACAGGTAAGACAAGCTGACCAGGAAGTTGCTGCAATAGGATTCCATTGGATTAAAGTGATTAACAAGACAGGAGCGGTGAGTCAATTGTAATCATGACCAATAGTTATAAAGGATAAAGTATTAAAATAATGATAGATTAGTAATACAGCACTTTTTAAAACAAAGTTACAAGCTGCTCAAATGGTTCAAACCAGAACATAAATAAAAAGAACATTGATATAAATGTTATGTTCAGTTAAGTGATTTTTAAGAAGTCCCTGATCCTGAAAGCCTAAACATAATAAGAGAAAAACACACAGGGACATTTCCACTTTAATCTATAGACCCAGCTTGCAGACTTTCCTACAGATATTATACATTCAGATTAAGTGATAGTCACAAATGATTATCATACAACAATAAACTACAGTTAGCCTCAGGTTTAATTGAGTTAGAGGAGTATAAATATATGAATAAAGCAGAGGCTACATTTAGTATGTACCATATTTCAATATCATTATTTAATGCAGCCTGGTTTTCGAGGTAGTGTTTTATATAAACACAGTGTGAAAGATGTGGTTGAGGCTAAATTAAAGCCCCTTGCAAAACGGACAAAGCAGAAAAGCTTAAAAGGCAGAACAAGTATTTCTTTAAGGTCAGACAAACTTGATTTTCTCTCAAAATAATCCCAAAACGTACGCTCACACCCACACCTGCACCCACACACAGTCGGCATTGAACGATCACATTAAAAGGACAAGAAGGAGGCTGTCTCCCTGGTGATGGTGGATGGTGGAGCTGGCTTGGTTGCTTATATTTGATGACCTTCGTTCTGCTGTTTCCACTCTTCAATATTCAAGCTACGGAGAGCGTTTGCTCCATGAAATATGGATGCTGTGTGTAAGGAAGGGAGACGACCGACCTTTCACTGCCACATGAGAATGGATAGAAAAAGAAACTGATGATGAGTATTTCAAAAAGTGACTTTAAAGGGAAATATTTCCTGACTTTGTATCTGCCAGTTCTTTTACTTTCTCATCTGCCATCTGAATTCAAATCAATGCAGGAAACGTAGAGGAAAGTGTGTCAGAGGAATGTGAAGCACATCTAAGTTGGGTAGAGATAGAGGGAGGTGTGTGTGTGTGTGTGTGTGTGTGTGTGTGTGTGTGTGTGTGTGTGTGTGTGTGTGTGTGTGTGTGTGTGTGTGTGTGTGTGTGTGTGTGTGTGTGTGTGTGTGTGTGTGTGTGTGTGTGTGTGTGTGTGTGTAATAAGAGAAAGTGTCCTAGAGAGACAGCAGAGATTGGTTTCACCTGCACCACAGTGTTTAGATAAACTCCAGCAGCAGGGAGCTATAGACTCAGCAGAAATGAAACAGGATGCAGGTTCAACTCAGCACTTCAAAGAGAACTTGGAAGTACAAGAAACTCCAAATATTTGAATCACTGTAGCAACACAGACAGTTTCATTTACTTTGAAAGTTTCACATTGGCATTTCCCACCAGTAGTTACATCCTGCCTCGGTATGCTATTTATCAGAGTCAGGAGAAGAGAGAGGAGACAGGAGTCTGTTCATGTGGAAAGGAAGTGGGCATGATATGACAGCTTCAAAGGTCACAGGGACCTACTCTACAGTTTCTTGTTCTTCAACCATCACTTAAGAGACTATACGCTCCACTACCTGATTGTTCAGTGAGTGTGAGCATCCAACAACTAGAGTGCATTTTCATCATCATCAGGCCAAAACCATCTTCAATCTGTACCTTCATTTTGATCTCAACCACACACCGGTACATTTTGTGGGAGAATGTGGTACACTTTTCCCAATTTTGACGGACAATTGCTGAAGATTTGCCCAGCTACAGGATCACATTTTACCATTATAACATAAAAACATATAACCCTAATCCTAAACTCCCTAGGCTTACATCACCTTTGTTGTTTAGCAAGTTTACTGTACATGAAAAGAAAGACTTAAGTTATTGATATTCTGACGCAGAGTAACCCATATGTGTTTTTTCTGCATATTCTGCCCAGACACATATTGAATTGATCTCAGAGTTACTCATAAGGAAACGTCATTTTGTGTCTGGAGCACCTGTGGCTGAGAGTCTGAGGGGTTCAAAGAGCAGCGTGAGGTAGGAAGAGCCGAGTGGGAAACCACATCTTAAAACGAGGATAACAACAGTTTTTGTGCAAAGCCAGAATCACACGCACAGATTTACAAAAGCAGCTTTTGTCATAGGGAAGCAAAACCATAGCATTAAAGAAGGTATTATAGTGTGTATGGTACACAAATATGTGCAGTGCATGGTAGTATTATCTAAGCCTGAGACATGTTATTTACTCAGATTATGGGCTTCCTGTGTAAAGACCAGAGCACAGTCCTTCTGTTTACTAAAATGGACTGCAGGAAATCAGTCGTGTAGGTAGGCATAAAATGTGTTGTGGGTTATTAAATGTTGATTGTGGTATGAATGAGGTCCTGTCAAAACTTGTAGCTCAAGCTTCTGGTGCCCTTTTGAAAGACATTTACATTTTTTCCTCGCAAAAATAAAGCTTGGTTTGATAGTGGTTCTGGTACACGTAGAAATATATCAACGGCTTCTCGTAACCCTCCATTTATCTGCTCCCTGCGTCACCCCACTGAATGGGAAATTACAGTTTCTCCCGTACTCCCAGAGCAGGTTTGGGCAGTTCTCTTGTTTACCTTTTCTGTGGCTCCACCCCTCTCCCCTGCCACTTCCTGATCACCTTGGCCTGTTAGAGGTGAGTAAGGTCTGAGCTCACACAGGGACAGTCTTCCCGCTTTGGGTTGTAGATTTCCCTCAAGACGGCCAGTCGGATATCATTTCCTCCACCTGAACACCTGCAGCCAATCGTCAGACTCTATGACTGGGACAAAGTCCTCTTTGCTGAGTCATTTTACACTCCTTTGCTCCCCCCAACTTCCCCCTGAATGGTTTAATGTTACACCCTCTGCGAGGCTTTACCTGCCCAGGTGAACTGCTCTGCTGAAAGTGAACGTTGCTCATGAAGCCATGTAAGTATACTTTCCCCACTACAAGTTGTTTTCTATCATAACTATAGTTGTAACTTGGTTCAAATCTTCCTCTATAGAAAGTTTGTCATTAGTTACAAAACAATGTTCCTTCGCTTTTTTGCTGGTCAGTGTTGTTTGCATGGAATTCATTTGCATTGAATCCTCGTGTGAGTGTTCACTTCACCTGACGTGTGTGTGATAGATGTAGGGTGGGTGTAATGATGTTGCTTGTGTAGTTTCTTTCTGTTACCTACGTGTATGTGATTTCTAATCTGAGACTCTCTTTTAGTGTTCAGTACAGTCTGTGCTGATCCAGTCAACCATTCTGATATTAGAGACACTTCACAGAGTTTCGCATCTGCCTGCAGCTGTTCCCCCAGACTGAGGTGTCAGGTCTGGCTAAAACTAAGCGCTGAGATATGAATTCAGAGAGGGACCGGCACACACACACACACACACACACGTATACATAGCCTTATGTAGAGATTATTGAAAGGGCAGGAATTACATTACCTATTTTCTTCACATCCTATATGATCATTCTAAGAAGAAATACATGTTTATTCTAAGTGGAACAGGATGTGCTAGATTTAAATAGTACTGACAATAGTAGTATGTCATGTTATATAATGCATGTACCATGCGATTCTTGACAGGGTGGGTATTGTCTAACACTAATTTTCGTCCCAATTGTCAATACAGACAGATTTCTTTTGTTAGTCATGTTACAGCTTTTTTAAATGTGTTTGGTTACGAAACTGATTTCTGCAGAAAGTTAGTCTTGCTGGAATTTTCAGTGATTCATCGACATGTCCCAACACAACAGACTATGCTTGTGTGTGTGTGTGTGTGTGTGTGTGTGTGTGTGTGTGTGTGTGTGTGTGTGTGTGTGTGTGTGTGTGTGTGTGTTGAGTTTTACACATTCTTTTTTCCCTTAACACCAGGCTTCCTTATGTTTATTTGTGCTCAAGGTCAGTGTTTATTAAAATGTTTCAATCAGCATTGGTGATTTAGTATCGGCGCGTTATTCTGACTTTTTTTTAACCTAATGATGAACTGATATATTCACAAACAACTTCTCATTCAGCACTCCTTCCTACTCTGTGCTGTAATTGTGTTTGTGAGCGTGGGCCCTGTGATTGTGTGTCAGCCTTCAAATTAGTTTGTTGCTTGATATGAATCAGAGGGCAGTTAATGGTCTTTTCCATGTGAGGCCACAGCTGCTTCAAATACAATGAGCAGGTGTAGTCTGTGTCAGCTCAAATACATTATAGCTTACGGTATGTCAGTATGTTGCGGCACTTAAAAGAAAATCTACAACGCTTAACAAACAAGTTAAGCAAAAGAAGACTGTTGTGTTTTGGCATTCTTTCCTCTCACTTATCTCATTTGGTTGACTGCGCCTCTAGCAGGGTGCGTTTGTTTGATTGATACAGATATGATTTGATTCAGTTGAGTGTGAAGAGTGGATATTTACATGCTACTTCAGTGTGGACAGCGAGAGTGCGGACGCAGACATATTCAGCTTGTCATTGGGTTGTTTTTCAAACTGAATTGTTAGGGAAAGGAGCTGACTTGGCGTCATTATTAACGCATCAAGTCTTTCAAGATCACAGGAGAGGAACATGAGAGTGAATCAACAACCCTAATTACATAAAATGTGCAATGTGTGAAGAAATAAGGTGTAGGCTGTTTTTAGGCAAACAGCCTTCCAGTCTTTTAATAGTTAAAGAGCCAGCCTTTTGAGCTTGACTTTGGTACAAAGACAAAGGAAACACTTTCACTTTGGTGTTTACAGTCCAAACACTGCTTTTTTATATCACTTTGTGATCAAAAGTGAAATAATAACCAGGATATAATTCAGCCTAAACTAAAATCCTCATAATGATCTTAGCTTGGTTATTGTAAGGCCGGTGTAGCTATTAATAAGACATCCTTAATGTGTAGTTAAGGTTCAGTCTCAGGCTCTCCTATATTGTCTCTAGAGCATGGAGCAGGATCACAGCCGGACAGGCGTTCAGGTCGTCCTCTCACTTCAGGCATTAGGAATGAACCGGAGAAAGCTGATGCTCCTTAGGCACGGGCGTGTTCTCTGTGTGAATTTGCCCATCTGTATGAGTGGGTGTGCAGAGGTGTGTGTCTCTGCATGGATGTACATGTATTTGTATGCAGGAAGTATTGTTGTAGGTTGATCTACATTCCAAACACAAAGTGTTATGGCTAATAGGTTTCAGGCAGGTGGAAAATAATTAAATGTCTTAAAATTCTGATTACTTTACTATGTTCCTTTTGTTAGTGTATTATCATTACTTCTTTAATATCAACGTTTCCCAAAGAGAACAGATAACACACTGATTCCCTTATCCTGTGCAGATAAGGAACTGGGGAGAATATCAAACCACCTTCATTTTTCATTTTCTTTAACTGCTTCTATTTTTTTTTCTGCTCCTGCCCTTAGATATTTCTCTGTCTCTCTTTTTTTATTCTATCCTTTTCTGTTTTAAGCTCATCCTGTGCAGTGATGAAAGTGCACCGCTCCATAGATCAGGGCAGACCTCAGACGCAGCAGGTGCCAGAGTGTGTGATGAATCAGCCATGTTACCGCAGGCTCTCAGTGGCAAAGTTCATCTTTGTTAAGACTGCTCAGCCTCTTCTTGTTAGCAGTCCCCTCCCAGACTCACCAAACACACTGAGCTTATAAAGCTGTCACAACTCGCCGTGTGTTTCCGTCATGCTGCTTATGTAAAAAGCAAAGGACGGCCTGTTTGTTTTGACAACTCCTTGGATACTCAGTAGACTTGCGTGTACTCGTACGTGTGCCTCCATGTTTGCCGCCATTAGCATATGGGATTCACTTCAAAGTGTATTGTTTGCTTTGACTTTATTTAGAGCACGGAAATGCATCCAATTAAAATAGAACTAGCACTTGGATGACATTTGTATTCTTCAGACTACAAACACCAGTTTTGTTCCTGTTTGTTGTTGTTGTTTTTTTTCACAAGATATAATGTCTCATTATTCAGCCAAGACCAAATAGCGGGTCCAGAAACAAAGCTTGTGGAGTGCCAACAAGATGGCTGTTGCCAAGGTGACGTGTCTGACTGAGCCCATCTGTTCGTGTCCATGTGCTCGAGAAGCCTGCCTGTTTTGGAAATGACGTGTGCATTGGCACGCTCATAGTGTCGAGTGCTTGTAAACCTGAGAGGCAGTAAATAAACAGTTTGAAATCATGTCACATCCAACACCATTTGTCATGCAGTACAGCGAGTGCGTGCTGGAGACTTATCTGTGTCTATCTGCCTCGACACTTGCTGCTGCAATGAGGATTATTGATGTTCTTGCATCCGAAGAAGAAACCCCAGTAGTTCGATATAACTCTTCTGTGCCAGCGGAGAAACAAATTCTCAAACAAATTGAGAAAAAGAAGAAAGAAAAGTTTGTAGGACTGCTGCGCACATTATGTGCTGCTGTTGTTCATCTTTGTGTTTAAGAGAAGCTCTGCTCTGGCAACACAGCCTATGAATATTTTCACACCCTGTTTACTTGAAATGATAACTGTGGCTGCTGACTCCCTTTCTTTGGTGGGGAAAAGCACCAATTCACTCAACTTCTATGCTCGTTGACTTTAGAGTAACTAGTAGTAGGACAGTATTGTGAACTTCTTTATTATGTTTCAGAGGAAAAGATTTTACTTTTTACTCCAAAACATTTCTCTGCAAAGTAACTGGCTAGTTGTTTAGATTCACATGTTATTTACAATTACATTCACAAGCTTTTTGGCCTGTGACCCCTTACTAAGAACAATGTATTTTGGGGGTCCCTTATAGACACAGTTGTTAGCAGTTCCACCAAAAATAAATGTTCTCTCTAGACCCTATTTATCATCTAACCAAGTCATCTCGTGACCCTTTTGAGGGGCCAGATCCCCATGTAAGGAACCACTTGACTATCAAGTTTAGTTTAACTACTTCCAGCATGGACAATCCTACATTGCTGCTACATATAATATTCCTTTTCCTCCCATAGATATATGCTGCTGATGACCTCCTCACTGGATTAAGCGAGACATCCCGACTCCAAATGAATATCCAGGACGAGAGTATACAGCCAGAAGTTGCCATGGCGATCGCAGGAGCATCTGCTCTACCCCTTTCCCCCTCAGAGTCTGGACTTTTGTCTCCGCTTCCTGACCTGTGCGCCTCATGTGGGTACAGCCATCAGCTGGAGGAGAACCATGAGTACCTCTACAAAGACGAGGTGGACGACGACCTTGTCTGTCACATCTGCCTGCAGGCGCTCATCAGGCCTCTGGACACGCCCTGCGGACATACCTACTGCCAGGAGTGTCTCACCAGTTTCCTGCTGGAAAGCGACTTTTGCCCGGTGTGCCGTGCACCCCTCATGCTGCAGAGCTGCAGGAAACCCAGTTTGCTGGTGCACAAGCTGCTGGACAAGCTGACTGTGGCTTGCCCCTTCACTGACTTTTGCACTGAAACCATGGCCCGTGGGGAAGTGCAAGACCACATCAAAAGCAGGTACGAGGGAAGAAGCAGTTTCTTATCTTTTTTAAAATATATTTCTATCCTTGCTATCTACTAACTACTATGCCCTTGCAGTAAACACACACCCTAGGTTTCCCACTCTCCTCTGCCTAACGTCATTAACCCACAGCTCCAGTCCCAAAGGGGAGAGTTATTCCTCCATCGAGGCTTTCATCTAAAATAGGCCTCGCTTCTCTTGTTTATATATCATTAAGAGACAGTTCTCTGGATTCTCTCAGTCTGGATCTGTTTTCATTAATACTCATTAACACTCGCCTAGCCCAAAGGGCCTCAGGGATAATTAGTGAATCCCACCACACATCACACACAAGAAGTGTTTTCTTATTCATTTGCACTTTATAAAACTCTATAAACTCTTAAAATGTTCTGCTTTTTTCCCTGCCCTTCCTCTCCTTTTTATTTTCCACCACCCACAAACACCAATATCTTCTGTCTGCTTTCCCGTCAGTCTTTCTATCTTTACCTACATTGCTCCATTGTTTCCCTACCTTTCTTTCTTCATGTAGTGTGTGTCTTAATGAGATGTGGAGCTCTGAGGACGACCCCCAGAGGGATTCAGCTATTCTACCATAGTAAGAAGGTGTTATCTGTGAAGGTGAGAGGCCATGGCCATAGGGAGAACTCCACACATTGTGTCGTGGCCTGTTCTTTTAAACTGTATCATCTTAACAGTGTCCAACAGTTATCTGTCCCAACCACTGCGCTACAGCTCTGATTCTAACATTGAAAACTTAAAAAAAATACAAATTGGGATCTCAAGTGAGGTAAAGCCTGTACTGATTCCCCATTTTACTGAAATGTTCTCCATGTTTGGTCCATGATCCAGTGATTCTGACTAACATGTGTTGATAAAGCTGGTTATTATGGTTGGCCTAGTACTTGTTGGGTTTTAACATGTGCAGATGAGTCGGGGATATTGGATTGGTAAACCAAACATTGGTTTGTACCACGGCTGAATAGATATCACTTCCCATTTTCCACAAGAAGTCACAGTTGTTTCTTTTAACCGGGGCCACAAACGGCCCCTAAAAATAGCTAAGTACTCATTATTTAACCATGACCCCAAAGGCGTGACCATAACAGAAAAGTAATTTTAACCCAAACCATGATCTTTCGCTAAGACTAACCAAGCCAATGTTGTGCCAAAACTCAAACACACCTTAACCACATCCACATGTCAGTTGCATGAGATTAAATGGAAGTTCATATACATTTGAACTACCTGGGGTTAAAATGAACCATATTTCTCTCTGTGTTTGTGGCCATGATGGCAGAGCACACTGTCTCTAGCCATATCCAGTAATCTGGCAGAGGGTCAGGAGCTGCAATGACTGAGACAGCCATCTGGTCAGAGATGATTTCATACTCATGTAATCATTCATGACCTTATCGGCCTTTGGTTAGAGCAATTGTCAATGTAAACACAATTAGTACAATTAAGAACAAAATCCAAACTGTTTGATAAACGTTATGTCTTGTTGGCTTTGTCCTGTAAAGGCAAGCACAGACTTTAGGCAGAAAATTCCTCCCCAACCGCTCAGTTATTTCTTTCCTTAGCCAATTACATGTGTTCACATGTTCATGTGCTGCTTAAAACAGGTTTTCTCTTCTCTTCTCTGAATGTCTTTTGCTCTCGTATTTTTGTTAATCAAATGAATTTACCCAGTGCGCCATGTGTGTGTATTACTGATGTTCTGCCTTGAGCATAATGGTGTTCCTTTTTGGCCTCTTTTTATGTAAAATGTTGCTGGTTTTCAAGTTAGCTTTCAAAGCCCACAGAGGAGCTCTTCAAAGCTTGTGTGAATATTTAGAAAATGAGATTTCCTGCAGTTACTATTATTTTATTCTGTAAGTTTACATGTGGCAGTTACTGTTTTATGTGACCTTTCTGTTGTGTATTGTTATCTATGAATGAGAAACAAACCGAGATTGAGAGAGAGAAAAGAGATAAGGCCACATAAGCCAGCTACGGTGACAGGTGGGTAAGCTAACCTGTTTTGCTACCCACATTATTCATAGCCCCATGATACCTTGATGAAAATATGGGCGTGACTGTCAATTATTCCTTTTGAACCAGCCTGTGGAATAGTTAATAGAGACATGAAGGTGTCGTCTTTTTTATAGATTTGAGCTTTTCAGTCACTGAATGATGTGGGAACACAACATGTCACACCTTCAAACGACTAATGTGGCGAGACCTGGGTCTTCTCTACCACCAATGATGGAAGAACGACTTCATGATGTGGCCCTGGAAAGTAATAAACCAAGTCAGCTTAACGTTATGAAGTTAAAGAGATCAGTTGCGCTAATGTGTGGCTTAAAGAGTGTATTGAACACCACACAAAGGTGGATTGTTCCTGTCAACGATGTTACTGCTGCTTTGTAATGATATCACCCATCTTCTTAGTGACAAACCCATAACTAAGAAAAAACCTATTTTGATTTTACATTAGTATTGCCTGGTGTGAGTTTATTACCAAAAGGTATAATTGAAAGACAGTTTGTGTGTTCGTTATGACGGTGTTTTTGTGAGTGTAAGTCAATGTGCAAGTGTACAGAAACGGCTCCTTTGGGGGCAGACTGGATTCTGTTCACAAACTGCATCCTGTCACAATCCAATTACATTTCCATTTCCTGCGAGCCCTGCGGTCTTCTTGCTGTGCGCACTGTTCAAATACCGCAGAATAACTTATGCCTCACGCATACATGCATTACAACATGCAAACAAACACACACTCACGCACACAAACACATTCAGCCTGTAACCACGCTACCTCCATCCATGTAATATTCATTCAGACAGGGTATTTACACCAGTTAAGTGTCTTTCTCGAGGGTAGCAGACAGCTGAGTGCTATAAAAATCGGATAACGGTGGGAAAAAGGTACCAGCAGGGGAACCAAGATAGGGTAAAAGAGCGGAGGAAAAAAAGTGAAGATAAAAATCCCAAAAAGTAGAAGGATGCTGAGTAAAATGTGAGTTTTTAAATAAACTTTCCATGAGTTAAAGTGGCTTCATAAACATCATTGGAATGGGATTGATTGTGGGACTTGACAGGATGAGATGAAAATAGATAAGCTGCAGTATTGCATATTCAAAGTTCTCTTGCCACCATTTCTCACTCCTGTGTTTACTACTGAAAAACACAGAGATTAGGGTGACACAAGAGAAGATGTGAATGAAACAATAAGAGAGGCTTGAGGAGAGAAATACACCTCTCAAACCCCTTTAAATGTACCTGGAATTTGTATTCAGCACCTTCGAGTGTGTGCCATTCACAGCCTTCAACATGTACCATAGTCCATCAATACACACCTCACCCTGTCAGTTCCCAGCTCTAAGTGCTTCCCAAGACCCGTGCTGTACACAATCAGGTTGTGAGGATAGACAGGGTTAACCTCTGTATTTGTGTGAAACATAAACCCCTTTATCCTTCCCTCTCTCTTTGTACTGTATACATTCTCAAATTGAAAGATTGAATGACTGATTGAATCAAAGAATGAATAGGCTCTTGAACAGAGGCTTCTTATTTTTTGCACCTGTCTGTCTCTTTCATGTCACTCAAAACAGAAAGCCCCATCACTGCAGAGAATATTGATTTGCCGGTGTGTTTTGGTCATGTTCTTTTTTTTCCACACATTGAGGCAGGTTCTGTTTAGCGATCAGACCAATCTACTGCACAGGGAGCAGTCCATCGTTGGAGAGGAGGGGAGAGGGCTTGAAGGCAACATATTTCCCCCTCTTCTTTATCCTCCCCCTTCATAAACCAACATATGTGCAGGCAGGGGGAGGTGAATGCAGAGGTTGTACGTGTGTGTATGTCTGAGATTGTGCGTATGTGAACACGCGTGAGGAGGGCACAGCCAATCAGAGCATCACCAGGTACCTCCCCCCCCTCGTGCCTTTGTTTGGTCTGCTCCATCTCCCCCCTCAGTGGTTTCTGCTGCAGTATAAGTCACAGCCTGCGCCGTTCTCTCTGACATACACACACACGCACACTCACACACACACCGATGGAGACAGATATGCACACACACGCAAACGAGTGCAAATCCTCTTACAACTCGCTAGTGCCCAGAGCAGATTAAGGGGCTGCACATCTCAAATTGTATTCCAAATGTGCCACCTTTGCATGGGTCTCCTTCCTCTTCTTCTTGCACTTTCTCCTCTTCCTCCTGTACCACAACGGGACTTCTGCTCTGCACCTGCTTCTGCTGCTTCTTCCTCCTCCGCTCCATCTTCAACCTCTGGCAACTGGCCCATTTGCCTCTGCAGCTGAGATGACCAGGCAGCCAGCCTGAGGCAGAGGGAAGAAACTGCCAGGCTCACACAGACACAGAGGTAAAGACAGAGAGGGGGGAACCCGAGGGGAAGAAAGAGGCTGAAAAGGTAGGAAGTGAAGGATTCATTCTGATCTGAGGGCGCCTCTGGAGAAGGAAGGCAGGCAAAGAGTTGGGTCAGTACGGCCAGGTTCGGAGAATTGGAGGTGGAGGAGGAAGAGGGGGAGGAGGGGGGACTAGAAGAGGAGAGAGCTTCAGCGCAGAGAGGAGAGGAAAGAAGTGAGGAAAAAGAGCTGAACGTTGATCATGAAGGCTCTGTTGCTGCTGGTCCTGCCCTGGCTCAGCCCGGCCAACTACACAGACAATTTGGGCAACCTGCACATCCTCTATTCTGAGCTGTGAGTACAACACTCAGCGTCCTCTTTTACCAACATCACCCCATCCGTCCCATCCATCAACAGTCCATTCAGCTGTTAATATGTCATTGTGCATGTCTTTCACTTCCTTTATCTGCCTTTATTTGTTTTTGTGTCAGTGCAGTACATCTATGCGTATTTGTGTGTAAATTCTGATGTTTACATTTTTGATCATCACTTAAAGAGTTACTGTGTGCCACTGGGGTGTGAAAATAAACATAGAATAGCTTTCTGATGCTCTGCTCATTGGTTTGTGTGGCTCTGGGATGCAGTAGAGGCAGCAGGTAGAGCTTTGTGCTGTCCAGGACAGTTTGGATGCTACAGCACTGCAGCATGGCATCTCCCTCTCTTTTTCTCTCCCACCCTCTCTCTATTTCTCTCTCTCTCACTCTGAGTGTATCTGTGAACTGTATTGGTTAGATTGAAATGCCGGCACACACTTGCTCCCAGTTGTTGCCTTTATTCACAGTGTGTGCGCGTGTCCTGTTAAGCATATGGCTGTAACCATGTTGTGTTTGTTTTTGGTGAAAGACTTTCGCCTCAGCATTAAAGATTCATAGCTGGCTATTCTACTACTGCAATCGCATCTGTTTAAGCCTTTGTGTCAACATACTCTTTACATATTTTAAATAAATCACCGTCAATACCACATAAATGCACATAGAAAGCACACCTGTCAGGGCACATTTTCACAGGCTTTCCTTTCAATAAATATTTAATCCGTAGCAAAGGTTAGATCCCCAAAGGCACTTAGATTGTTGGATATTGTTGTTGAATTTGACACCAGGGAACAAAGCTCTCATGGGGTGTGTCAACATTAGGACTGCAATTTATCATTGTATACATATAAATAAAATAATGGGAAAGGACCAAAACAATTCTACAGAGCTCGAGGGGAAATAATGTATTGCTGTTTTGTCAGACCAACAGTCCCAAACCGAAATATGTTTAGGTTACAGTGATATAAAACAGAGGAAAGGGGCAACTCCTCATAATTTAGAAGCTTATCAATAGTTTCAACTTATTTAACAAAGTGATCATTTTAGGAAAAGTCAACGAAACACCAGACAAAATCAAATTTTCACACTTTACATCACGCTTGGCACCTCTTCTTCGGAGCTGTGTTTCCCGCTCTGTATTGACCCTCAGACTCTCTTTATGTCGGAGTTAATGTTGACTATGTTCAGCAGCTCCATGTGAAGCCAAGGCTGTATGATCCCAAAGCTGGGTTTCTGCTCCTCTTTCCAGTCTGACGGAAATGTCCCATTATGCTGCATGAACACATGTAACAATGGAGCGCCTTGCAAATCCCCTCATTTCATTGTGTGCTCTCTCCACTGAGAGGGGCTTTAGCTCCTGCAGACACCAAGAGCCCATATTGGACGCCAGTTGATGCCAAAGTAGAGAGAATGGGAAAGAAGGGATAATATAGGCAAATGGACTGAATGGGTTGCAAGAAGAGAGGTAGCAGAGATGAAATCCTTACGAGTGATTATAAACTTGACAGACTGGGAGCAGGATGCAATAAGGATGGAAATGAAGTATATGACAAGAGAGGAGACGGAGATGAGAGAAGACTGTAGGGTATAAGGTCACTTCCTGTGCCTGTCTTCCATCTGGCAATACATACAGCTTCCATAGTGACCCAGTATGTTTGTAGATAAATCTTCAGATTTCCATCTTTGCCCACTGAGAGAGGAGTATTGACAGTCAGAGAGAAAGAGGGTGTCAGAGGGTGTTTCTGTGCTTGTGACAGTGAGGCTTTTTGCTGATTATGATATGACAGGGAGAGAAACCAGGAGCAGACAAACGCGGACGTGGTGTTTTTCTGCCTGGCTAGAGAGCAGTAGCACACCATTTGTCTTTATCCATACTGTTGACAGGAGCAGCCTGAAGCTCCCTCCGAGTTACCACCATCTCCGCATGCCTCTGTTTCTCTTGCTCCCTTTTTCCACTCCTCTTTCTCCGTACCCTCCTTTCTTTTTCTGATTTCTTTCACTTTAATGTGATTAATACAGTGAGTTGATATTGCGTGGGAAATGTGACAGTGGCTGCAATCTGTCTTACTCACACATAAGTGAGCGTGTGTACACATTATATTGGACATATGCAGGGTGTAGATCGTAATAGCAATGTAGAGTGAGAGTAAATGTTTCTCTGTGATGAAATGCTTAATATGGTTACTGCCGTTTCACCCAGTCAGCACTGGCCAATAAAATAGCAGCACTGGCACAGGAGAGAATCTACATTGTGTTAATTTTACTCCTCACACACATATGTACACACAATAAGACTTTCCTTTTTCCCTCCCACAGCCCGCATGGGTTCCCCTGATGATCGCAGTGCAGTGCTGTGGAGTATTAATGATTAATCTATGTTCATTTCTGTGCCGGTGCTGAGATGACTTAAACACTATGATTAGCTTAGCTTCCGTTCTTTCAGCCCTCATCTCGGAGGTGTTTGATCAACAAGAGCTATGCGCACGCCCAGTGCTCCAGACATCTTCGGCATGGAATCATTCTAACAGGATTAGCCGAGGAACTCGCTGAATCTGAACAATAAGTGTAATTTCTTTACGCCGGGTCCACCTCAAGTCAAAGGCAGTGCACCATGCCATGACCTATTGGGCCTCGTGGCAGTTTTTAAGTATAAGACAGGCTTCACTAATTAGACTTTTGTTTGGATTAAATATTAATCCCTGTTCTGGGGTGAGGCTGCTCTCACTGTTTTATTGTATCTAGCAGGCCAGACACACAGGGGAGGCCAGAGGAGAGTGGTTGAGAGATAACAAATCAAGCTACTTCCTACCCTCCTGAACAACTAGCCCATCTCTCTAAAAGGAGATAACATAAATCAGCCTAATTATTTATTTGCATGGCGTTTACAATATGAAGCACATTCTGTGAATCTGCCATGGGATTATTTAAATGAATGGGTAGTCAAAGTACACAAACTACACAATCAAGCACAGAAGAAAACATGGGACAAGGACACAAGTAGAGGAATCACTGAACATGTTCCCAAACAAACAGACGCATGCATAAATCTCAAATTACACAATAGAACAAAAGTATGCATGAAAATACGGACACCAAAACACACTTTTGACTATAATTGAAGAACACAGAACACAGTCACAAAAGAAGAGATGAATTATGTATGTATTCATTTATTCATGAACAGAAGTGAGTAGCAGGTCAGTGTTTACTTTCGCAGAGCCTTCCTCTCATCATGTGTCTCTGCTCAAGCAGAAATACAGCACACTAGGGGGGCAACCAGGTATTAGTGTCATCATCCAGAGAGGGTTTAAAAAGGGGATTGAGTTGGGTATTTTATAAGAAAAACATTTTACCAAACTTTAATATACCAGATTTGTTTCCGCAATGCAGTGCTCTTTTTTTTATCTGGGCTGATTCATACACTTCAAGTGCCCTACTTCTCCATATCTGGCTGGTGTTTGGGGTATATGAGGCACGACATGTTAAACATGCAGTATTTTCTACAGTCTATTGTCTGCAGTAGGCTTATCCGTAGGAGGGGATCTATATGGGCGGCCTGCAGAGTAGGGATCCAGCAGAGTGTAACTGACAGCAAAGCAGAGAGAAGTGAAGAGTTAATCTCTCACATGAACGGTGCCCTGCTGAGTGCCAGGGCTTTGGGTTCGACTGACCAGTGCTGGCTGAGTTTGCATGGCACAAGAAGGTACGTAAACAGGACACTGCCAAGGGCTAGTATAGCTTAGATTGAAAAATATAGGCTAAAAGGTGCCAATAGCAATGTGGGACAGCAGCCTAGCGGGAATTGTCTATGATAATATTCTGAAGTGTGGAGGGGATTACAGTTAGAGCTGCACCTCAGTGAGAGAAATGTTTTCATAGTATTTTACTGCAGACCTTAATAATGTTTGGCCCTTGAGCTGGGGTCGGGCTCAGCCAGAGAGCAGAGAATAAATCAGCTGTGCTCTTCTTCGCTGAGTTAGTCTGTTGTCATGGTTGAAACCAGATACTGACACAATAAATGCTGCATAAATGTCCTACCAGACCAATCATGAGGTCAGGGCTCTGGTGATGATTGTACATATTGATTGGCTGAAAAACCATGACTCAGAGTTTGGGCTGTAACTAACAGGCTGACTGGACTGACACAGCGCTTGGCTGGGAAGCCTCTGCACTCGTAAACATACAGATGCATCAAGCATGCCAAACCTGCCGAGCCACTGCTCTCTGCACAGGAGCACAAGGGAAAGTTCCATCACAAAGGCAGGATTTATGGTCTGTGTTGCCAGTTGAACGCATTCACTTTTGGTTTCTGTATGCATTCATCTTCAAAGGCTGTAAGAAGTCACACCCAACTAAACCTCGCCTCCTAGTTTAATTTAGTAAATCTGTCTTTAGAAACAAGCTTGGCCAAAAAATGTCCTCCCTCAGCAGAGACGGTCCCCTCACCCCTTCCTCATGCAGCAGCTGGGATTACCTCTCTCAGCAGGCGGATCCAATCAACACACCAGCGCATCCTCTGATTAACACTCGTCTAGTTCATCATTAACTGGATTACTCTTTCTTTATGTCGCTCTCTCTGTCTCCCCTCACTCTACGTATCTATCTATCACTCCGTTTATTCCCCAGCTATCAATCTTTGTTCATGTGTTTATCATATGGCCCAAGTGTGTGATAATAGAGGGATTGAAATATTAATCTTATCAAGAAAGAATGTTTAAATTATTATTTTCATTAAATTAATGACCGCCATCCCTCTCCATGTTGCCCCAGAATACTTATTTTGCTGCGGTGTGTAAGTGTGTGTGTGTGTTTGGGCCACAGGTGCTTCCCCAGAGCGCTGTACTTTTTTTTTTACCCTGCTCAGTAAGCTTGTCTTGTCTTAGCCAAAAGCTGTTATGGGCAGACTCACAGTTCCATCCCTGAATCAGCTGGATTAGATGTTGACTAAAGCCAGGGTCCATAAAACATTCCTGTTTTTTAACGACTGTTGTCCTTGCATTGTTTGTCTTAATTATGAGCATGGGGGGAAATTTAGTAGAGAGAAGGGCATGTCCTGACTTTTCTTATGATTTGTATGATTGTTAAGAATGTTTTGCTCTTGAGCTACGAACATTGAGTTATAGAAGATTAAAAATGGTCTTTCTCTTTGTGTAGCGTAATATGTGGAAGACATGAGTGCTGTATGTTTCCACACTCTGAACATCGTTGAACATTGTACCGATAGTGTGTGATTTCCGATAACCATTAGTGCTCCAAAAATAACTTAACACACACATCGCATGCTGTGATTTTAAAGCTTCTCTCTGTCACACAAGGCAGCCTCACGGATATTCCACACACACACACACACACACACACACACACACACACACACACACACACACACACACACACACACACACACACACACACACACACACACACACACACACACACACACACACACACACACACACACACATTCTTTACTGTGTAGAAACCTTCAGGCTCACAAAGCACCGGGGATTCTCTTCTCACAGTTTCTTACATGTCGCTCGGTGTTGCTGGTGTATTTTCAAAAGCATTAGAAAGTTGGTGTGAAAACTCGTTAGTAAAAAGTCTGTGCTGATGCTTTTAGATTAATAAGTATGCAAAGAGAAGTAAGAGCTCACAACCAGTTAGACTGTTAGAGTTAGCTAAGCTGTGGGTCATACACAGGTCATCAGCTGCACCCCAACAGACTCACTGTAGGATGACTTTGTAAATAAACAATGCTTTGGATCGAAATCCATTTGCATGATTACACTGTCGCAGCATGTGAAAATATGCCCACACCGCCAGTTCCTGTATCCGACTGTCTGACCTGGAATTGTCACCTCAGCGGGGGTAATTTGCACTATATGTGGAGTGTGGCCCAACATGATTGTCCGTGGCAGTCAGGCAGCAGAGAGAGTATTTGGGTTAGGAAGGATAATCCACTCACCCCTAAAGAGGATTGGAGAATCTCACAGGCTTTGATGAGTTGTGAGCTGGTGTTTATTTCAAATCACAAGAACAGGGCTGTTTGTGTCACAGCCAGGGCGCTTCGGCACGACCACCGCATCACAGAAAGCATGATGGGTAATTGCTACTGCGCTGGAGAGAGTCGGGAGTAAAGTAGTTGGAGGTAGAGGATGCAAAGGGCGGAGGCGAGTGGGATGTTATGGTGTCCTCGCTCCTTATCTTGCCACCGATCCCGGGGTTTAGAGAGATGATGTGATAACTGAGGCTTTGCTGACCGAGACACGGATACTGCAGTGCTAATGAGCATCCTCTAAGCTCAGTGATCATGTCCCACAAAATAATGCTGTATAAGAAAGGGAGAGCTTTGCACGAGCACTCAAATTCTCATTATATACAAATGGATGTTTGTTTTTGAGAGAAAAAGGGAGTGTGTTATGTGGAGTTTTTTGCAAGTGTACCACCCTTGATGCACTGCACGACTTCAGTGTGCAGATCTTATTGGCTTGCTTACCTTGCTTTTAAAACTCCAGGACCACCCCAGTGAAGCAGACAAGGGGTTTCTGTCATGCTTCCCTGCCTTTAAACTCAGAGTGCACACACTTTGGCCTCCACATTATATCTCAAGACATTACAACTCTAAGCAGCTGAGATGTGGCTACGCTGTTAAGGCATTTATTGTCCCCTGGAGAAAGGACATTTTAATTAACAGAAGACTAAGCCTTTTAATAAACCAGAGGCAGACTAAACAATGGCTGCCATCTCAAAGACGGTGTTGTGATGACCTTTGAGTTGTTGTGACGTCAACAACATGTCTATTTGTTGTTCCCAGTGAAAGCATTTAATATATTTTTATCAGATTTCTTGACAATCTGTGTCTGAGCTCTACAATCACTCTACATGTTTTAGAATAAGCCCCTTACGTTTTTACTAAGTCAAATTGAGTGTGAAGTAACCATTCATTAATTATTGCCCATTTTGCTAAGATTTGGGTGGTCTATAAGATTTATGAATGAACCTGTTTTCTACGGTGTTCGTCCATCTTAACTGACTGGCTGTGGTTTTCTATTTCCACTCCCCATGCTGAAACAGAGGAATGTTGTCTAGGTTTTAGAATTTATAAAGTCAGCCTTGACCAGAAGTCCTATATACTGTCTACTGTGTGGAAATGAAAAGGAATCAAATGTTCAGTCAAGCGTCGACAGTCAGTGCTGCTCCATAAGGGTTTGGTAGGAAGTGGAATCTATATATAGAGAAAGGTATTAACATCGGCTGGTAAGAATTTAAGAATAAATGACAGCATGTTTACACAGAAATGGTCACAGCTTCTCTAAGTTTTGCGACAATGAGGACAATTTGAATCTGTAATTTTCTTCTGGTTCAAGTAATTGTTATTTCGAGTGTGATGATACATTCTTAAGGCTCCACTTCGACACAAGGGTGCTGGATGCTAATATGCTCACACTGACAATGCTAATAGGAATGTTAAATGTACTCTGCCATTTTGGATAAGCATGTAGCTAAGGTCACATTTGCTAACTAAAACGTGAAAGCGCTTAAATGAGGCGACTATTTTGCATGTCATGGAACCATGTATTTAAAAAATTGAAAGGATTTCTATGATCCAATGAATGAAAAATGTTTACATTGATTTATTTACTCAAATAGAAAAAATCCCTTGAGATTAAAACCAAAAACATCTGACCTTTAGCATGAGTAATACATTTAGTGCTTTTGAATCCACATGGTTTTTCTACTTTTTTATGTCCAAATGCAGGCAATCTTCCCTATTGTATGGGATATTTGAGTCAGGAGCGTAATGACGGACTGAGCTGAAAATAGCAATCTAAAATCTTGACTAAATTCAACATATCATTAATATGTGACCTTTAATAGTTTTAAAATAAGAAAAAGGGTGGAACAACTTAAATGCTGTATCATCTTCACTGTACTTAAAACATGAGGAGAGTTGCTCGTATCAGCTTGAATACATGCACACATTTGTGTAACCTTAGGCATGCAGGTATTATTTTGGAGCCACTTAAAGGCAGTGATGTAAGAAGCAGCAGTGTTTTCAAGCTTTAATTCCTCTAATTGATAGTGAGTGACCTGAGGAAAGCTCTTCACCCCTGAAGGCTGTAGCACTGCCCTCTCCTCTACTGTAGATTGAAATATTGCTCTATTCAACCACTTTGCATTCTTAAGTGGTAGGTTGCTGCACAGACATGCTTGATAGCAATCAATTTACTGTTCTACTGAGTGAACCAAAATAACTCAGGCTGGCACTGCCCACACATGGGTGCACAGTTTAACATAGTGCAGTGTATCAATGTGTTATGTCACAGAGCTCAGAAGGAGATCAATAGGTACTTCAGCTTTGTGTAAGGCTGTATCTAACTGTGAGTCTGACCAGTGGCTACAAGTGAGATATAGAACCCACTTCAGGATGAAATGATTTTCCCTGTGAGATATGGACAGGGTGAATGACCCACTGACAGCTCTGTTATTGAGACAAAATGCTGCTTTTAGTAATGTTGTGCACTAAGGAGCGAATGGCCTCCCTAGACTCAAATCATGAATGTAGGAAAAAGGAAAAGGATGCAGTGTGGGAGGCAGGACCCCTTGATAAAGCCAAAGTAGCTTAACACCCAAGAGACACAATTACCTGGATTTAACCTTGCTGCTCGTTCTCTTACTAATTTACATAAACTGGAGGAAGGAAATAACTTGGCTATTAGAGTAATTATCTGTCTCTTTCCCAATGTAAGTCAATGGGGAAAAGTGTTTTTGCACCCACACAACGAGCACAGTAGTTGTAATTGCACAGTTTGGCCACTAAATAAATTGGCTTCAAAGCCAAGCACTCTCTCCCTCAGGGCTTGGCTGCAATGGTTCACCAGCTTGTAATCTTGTTTAATAAGAGACTCTGCAATGATGGCCACCATTTTCCCTTGATTTGACTGAACCTCTCCTTTTTGGCTCCATGTAAGGTCCAGTGGTGGCCCGCCCTTCATAGCACAGGAGAACGGATGACGCTCCTGTTGTTTTTCTGAGCTACTGTTGCGTGTTGCCTGGGTTTGATCCAGCTCATTAAAACCCAGTTAATGTTTGTACTGATGGCTCCGCAGAGACAGCCAGAGACACAAGCCAGTGTTATTCCTGCCTCTGATGAAGCGTCAGCTCAAAGCCTTTATGGCTTACAGATGGAGGAAAAATTTCCAACAGTACAATACTTTACTCTGTAGGGATATCTTTAATTTACACACAACTATTCCCAATTTAATATTGTCAATGTGAAAAGCCTTTTATTGTGTCTAGCAAAATATGTGCCTGACTGTGTACATGGGTGTGTATCTGTGTAAGTGTGTATGAGAGAGAAAGGCTGTAAATGTGTTGTGGTTGGGCTGTTGTTGACAGGGAGGAGACATCTGGAACCTAGAAATTAGATTTTTGAGAGAAACTACATTCAGACGATATCTGTTTCAAATTCAAATGTTGTGTCAGTTCCCCAACCTCCTTCCTGTCTGCCGGGTGTTTTCTTACATTTGTATTCAATCATCCGTCAGTGATACTCACACAGACTGCAACAGAGAACATCTTTCCCAGTATACAGATGCTGTCACAAAAAAAGGTTAACAAAAATGTGTATTTTATTTCATTTTTGAGATAAATATGACATTCTTTGACAGGTGCTGCATACATTTTAAAGTAAGAGCACCAGAAGATATAGTCAGCCACAACATTTGTACACAGGTTGTGTGGTGTGTTAGGAGGTGCAGTTTGAGCGTTGAGGTCAGATAAGCGGTCTTTGTGTGAGGCAGTCACAAAGCAGGAAGTACAGGTCAGCGTGCAGAAAACCTCAGGCTGGAGGCGATGCTGAAACCTCCTCACATTTATCTTGAGAATGTGACCTTTTCATCAGGCGCTAACATGAATTTTTGTGACTTTCACTCAACGGTTATAAGAGTTGCTGTTTATTGCTGCGTGTTCGATGAGTAGTTCATCACATAATTTGAGCATCCTGTGTCGGATCATCAATGTCATTATTTCATCAACATGTCAAGTGTTAATTTCTCCATGCCAACTTTATAATCTGGGTTTAGGGCTGACTTTTGACCCCTTTTTGCAGGTGTAAAGGGGCCTCTCACTATGGGCTCTCAGCAGACAGGAAGCGGCGCTCGCAGGAGGGCGAGTGCACCGACAGCACGTCAGAACTCACCATCGCCACGCTGCCAAATGACGGCCCGACCTCCGCCGCCGTGGCCCTCCTCTCTGACGAGCCTGGTCTGGTCAACCCCGCCTTTGATCCCAGCATGGAGGACAACAGTCAATCAGGCAGCACAACCAGCCTGGCCGCCCGCAGTAGCAGCAAGAAGAGTGAGTGTGAGTGGACGGACGGATGTCTGTATGTGGTCATGTTCAGTCCTGCATGACGTTAGCCTGTAGTTTTCTGAGAGAGAGAGAGACGTTGTAGGAGTGTGTGTTAGTCAGAGCGACAGATTGAAAATCAATAGACAGTAGAGAGCTTTATAGTCCCAGTTCCACAGTCCCCCAGTGGAAACCAGATGCTAGGTTCAAACATACTTTTACACCTGCAGACTTGAAACGTATAAAACAGGTGCTCGCTCAACCTCGAATACAGTCTTTGTTCTTTGTAATGTTCTCTGATAGAAATCCTATTAGCCAATTAGCTCTACTGTCTTGTGTTTTTTTGCACCAATCCATAAAAGCTCTCTTTGTGGAAAACAGTATAGAAACACAGAGAGAGAGCAAGAGAGAGAGGGAGATGAAGAGAGAAAGTCACTGAGAGGGCAGGGACATTATGCAGTCAAGGAGAGATGGAAGGAGAGGTAGGTTAAATATAGCCTCATGGAAGTGTGTGTTAACGCCTCATGACGTGAACAGCCCTTTCCCTCCATTTCTCCCACCTGTGAAACCAGGAAGCAGTCAGCCTCTTTGCCTATCCGTCCCTCTCCCCCCACCCCCCTAACGTGAGCTTACAGGCAGTGTAGACACCCAATGACGCTGCACCAGCACTTTAGGCCTGGATGGCTGAGCACCAACAACCACCATAAGCGCCACTACTGCTGAACAAGCTGACAGCTCCAGAAGCGGTTGGCGCTTTTAAAGAATAATGTGGCTGTCAGGAGCTCTTTCATCTCTCGGAGCCCGCATAGGGAAGGAGAGAGAGAGGGAGGGAGGGGCCCTGCAGAGGCTCGCTGCCCCTTGCTCTGTGCATTCGGGCTGGGACTGCTGTCATTTCACTGCAGACTCCTGTAGCCTGTTGGTCATTTTTCTAAAGAAAGCAAAGTACCAGTCAACAGTCTCCCTGCAGGCGTCTCATGTGGTCACATCACTGCTGTAGTTATGCAACCAAGTATAAACTCAGCCTAGATTGGCTTTGTTAATTAAAGAAGTGGTTTGAAAAGAGCTTCTCCATCCACTAAAAAAGAAACAATGTTAAAGTTGTTAAAAGCTGTAGAACAAACAAAACTTTCTACTTGAGGCGAAAAAACTAATTTTGCAGCAGTGACACCGTGGGTATCACAATGCAGAGGACTCCGTGAATAAAAGCACAAGATGGTCTGGAAAATAACCTTAACCTGTCTTATAAAGGTGCACTGTAATTTTCTAAAGAAAAGTTTTGTTTAAATTCAATGTTTCACACCAATTCATACTGTCAAGGCTGATTTTTTAATATTTAATATCCTGTTTAGATTTTTGTAAATACATATGATACACTGGTTCCATCACTCTCATAGTATTTGTTTTTTGGGCATTGAATAAAATCTTCAATATCTTCAGTAAACTATCTGCTCAGCAGCAAACAGCAGACATACACAGAGACTAGTGAACATAATGAATCATTTAGCAGTTGAAGAACCAGATATTTCCATCTGTTAAAAACATTGTTCTATGGCGCTTGGGCTATTAGAAACCCCTTAGGGTACATTTAATGAAATTGTCAAATCAAATACTTCAGCAACAATGCATAGTCCTATAGTTTATCTCTATCATAACGATGAAGGGGGAATAGGATTGCTGAAATCTTACCACAATTGCAAAATCTTGTTTCACAGTAATATAAACAACTGTGCATTGTTTTGGCTTTTATTAAGACTCGACACTCAACTCGATTGTACAATTTCATCTTCTTATCAGTTCAGTATAGCAAAACACCAAAAACACAGATTTCAGTCACTAAGCCAGGAGGCGGTATTCCATTGGCTCTGAGGAGGCAGATTCAGACATGTCCGGGCATGTTGAGTGTGAGGTAATACATAAAGTGCCTCTCTTTCTCCCCTGTGTGTTCTTTGCAGTCAGAAACTTTGATCGTTCTTCAGTGAGGAGCCGTTCCTTCAGGAGGTTGAACCGGGCATTCAGTGTCCTGCGGAGAACTAAGAGCGGGAACGCAGTGAGCAATGAGACATCTGAGGAGAGAGATAATGCCAGGAACTCCAACGTGCCACAGGAAGGTATGGATCAAGGCCTGCATCTCGTCTGTTTCTTCTGAGTTATGTGTATGTATGTGCTTGTTTTGTGCATTTGGTGTTGTTTCCCCAAAGAAGCCTCAAGGTGTGTGTATGTTTCAATATGGGTGTACCTGTGATGTTCCCCCTGCTGTACGAGGAGGGTGACACTGCTGGGAGCCCACAGTGTAACAGTAACATATGTTTCTTTAATAATTCAGCTGCAGATTGCATAAGTCCGCTCTGGCATCACAAGATATGGATCAGGAGGCAGAGTGGTAGCCTGAGGCTTTTTAGACAGGGATGTTATATGGGAGGTCACTGAAAACAAGGCCCGTGACCTTCTATTCTCGACCTCCAATCCTTCTGTTTCTCGCTCTCATTCTTCTCCTTTTCTTCTCCTCCTCCTCCTCCTCCTCTTCTCCTTCTCCCTCCAACACAACCAGCACCGACGTTTTTTTTTTTGCCCTATCTTGATGGAGGTGTCCCCTGAGAGCGCTGTGTTCTTAACATGGTAGCTCCATAAGAAGTTATTTAGTCAATGTGCTCTAGAGATATTTAATGGAATATCCACAGCCTGACCCTCGTGATATTTAAGTGGAGGAAATATAGTCGACCATAAGAGACCATAATGTGGAAGTAGAACTGCATCATGATGGGAAGAAGAGAAGGAATGTGGTGTTGCGTAAGAATGAAGGATGACAAACGATCAGGGACTAGATTATTCTCTGAGGCCATCACTGAAGAGGCTGGGAGAATATATTAAATATTCATTGCCTGCCGCTGGAGAGACAAAGATAGACGGAGAGGATAGAAGGTTGAAGTAGAGATAGATTCATACAAATGGAAAGAAGAGCGGATGCAGAGGAAGACAATTGAGATAAGGAAACAGATATAGGCATTGAGATGTCCCTAAGGATGGAGGAATGGATGAATAAAGAAATGACTGGATGAAGAAAGACAGTGGTTGAAAGCATGTGTGACAGAGAGAAGGAAGGGTTACATAATAGCTGTAGGTCTCTGTGTTAATGTGGTTTCCACCCTAGAAGCAATCTGCTGCGATAAAGGCAAAATATTGACTTTGGAATGGAGAAAGTGCACCGTGAGTAGAACGAACGACTCAGGCTACAGAGATAGAAGCACAAAGGGACACAGCCCACTGAGGAATAAGGAGAGGGATTCATTATTCATAACCAAATAAATATAAACAAGATGAGACATAAATGTTCTCTGGCATTGATTGGTTAAGGCTGTCGGCCAAAATCGCCACCAAAAAATCCCCACCCACCTCAACGTGGTTCAGTTTAGGATGCGTCATTCTGCTGTGAAGTGGAGTTCACCACTGGGCATGAGGGGAGGAGAGCACGGACAGCTGAATGAGATACTTTAAAACTAGCCAACATTGATTTACACCTGGCAGTTATTGATATGCCAGAATCCTGTATATGTAGAGTCTTGAGGTAAAAAGAAGATAGGTATATGCCTTTCTCGATTACATTTGTTACAGTGCACTGATTTGGATTTGTGCAGAATGTTGCTTATTATAACTGTAATCGCATCCCCGCCCAAGTCAAAAGCCTGTGGAAATGTCAAATTCAGGGTTTTCCCAAGCATACTCGCTACAGATGTATGTGACTAATGATACAAGCATTGAGCAGAATAATCAGCCAAGTACATTTTCCCTCTTGGCTTGTACAAGTTTGTTTTAGTAACTTGAGGGAGTAGAAACAGCTGGTTTTACTGCAGAATCTCTCCAACATTGTCTAGTACACGTTCTCACTCAATGTGTCTCTTTCTCTGTCTTTCTCCCACTTCTTTCTCTATTGTGTTTGGCTGTTTGTCAAACTTGATTTTATTTTTTTCAATGTACTGTACTGTATTGAACTCAGCCTTTTTGTTCTCTGCACTTTCTCCCTTAGTGCTGCCTCTTCCTCAGCTGCATCACCTGATCCCTGACGATGAACTCACCAGTATTAAGATCACAAGGGTGGATCCTTCAGACCCGCTTGCAATCAGCGTTGTCGGTGGCAATGAGACGCCCTTGGTTCGCGTCCTCATTCAGGATATATACAGAGAAGGTGTCATTGCTCGAGATGGACGCTTGCTGCCCGGGGACATGATCCTGAAGGTATCACAGTCAAAATTTGTTTCACAAATAAATACAAGCAATCGAAGTTCAATTTTAACCTACATCTCTGTTACCCCAACAGGTGAACGGCATTGACATCAGCAATGTACCCCACTGCTACGCCGTGGCAACGCTCAAACAGCCCTGCCAGCTCCTCCGGCTTACAGTGCTCAGAGAACAGCGCCATCGCTACCGCTCACATTCGCACAGCCACCCACATGGCCACGGGCACGGCCATGATGTCGCCGGGGGCCACCTATCACACGGTGTATCCCACCATCCCTTGAGGGACGATAGCATCCATGTGGTCCTGAATAAATCTGTTCCAGATGAGCAGCTGGGTATTAAGCTAGTGAGGCGGCCGGAAGAGCACGGCGTCTTCATCTTTCACCTACTGGAGGGCGGCCTGGCAGCACGTGACGGACAGTTGTGCGTTGGTGACCGCGTGCTGGCCATTAATGGGCATGATCTACGTTACGGAGCTCCAGAACATGCTGCTCTGCTTATCCAGGTCAGTCAGCAGGTCCTCCTTTAAATGAATCAATTAAAGCAGGATTTAGCGTTTTATGTAAAGTTCATAGTTGTGATTCGTCAAATGAGTCCACATGTTGTTGCAAACCCTAAACAACAGTGTTCTGTTCTTACCCCGAGTCCCTTAGGTATTAAAGATAATTGTGGTGATTCAGCCTAATTGTGTTGTGCTGTGCTGTTGTGTCTGCACTCACTGCAGTTAATAGTATTTAATTGTGATGATTCCCTAATGGACCGGGCCATGAGGCTGTCTCTGGTTCCTGGTTGATGCCAGTCAATGGTGGTGTGTTTGTGGTTAATAGTGGTTAATTGCAGTGTGTTTGTGGCTGACCATGCAAGGTCTCTGTTCCCTCGAGTTCCTGTCTGAGCACTCTGACTGGCCTCAGTGGAGCCAACATGGCCTCTCAGAGCAGGCACTTTCTGTCAGAGATTAACAACTGGCAGGGAAAAAATGCAATTAGTCCAGTTAAAGTAATAATTGGCTGGACTGGCTTATTAAGGAGGCAGCTCTGTGTTGAGGAAATCTCAGAGCAGTGACAGAAAAGCAGACAGCCCGTTTGTGTGTCTGTTGGACCACTTGCATGAATAAGTGTTGCTGGACTGTAAGTTCGGTACAATTCTGAGTCACTTACAAAGAGGTTACTCCCTAGATGTCAGTGACCATAGTTTTCCTGCAATTTTCTCCTTAAATGGCTTTTTCATCCAAATTAAAATAGAACATTTGATTTAGCCTATTCCTATTACAATCCAATTAAATAATGTCGTAACTCTGCTGCCTCCTTTTGTTCTCTAGGCAAGCGAGGAGGGTGTCCACTTCATCGTGTCTCGTCAGATTTGCCTGCCTACCCCGGATATCTTACAAGAAGCTCCGTGGGGTATGGACGGCCCTCCACCATATTCCCCTGTGGATATAGAGCAAACACTACTGGTAAGCAGCATAGACACATACACCTGGGACAGGAACAGGCGCAGTACACAGAGAGGAGCTGTGTTCCGCTGTCTCCACCTTCCATGATAAATACTCTACCCTTTCAGGTGCAAATGATCCATGGAGGTATTATTCTCCCATCAAAGCTGAGCATTGTCATTCAAGAAGTACCGCCGGCAGCCTTCCTTTCAGAGAATTGTTGCATCCATATCAACCATCTTTCTTTCTCACAGAAAACATCCCACATACGTGCTTTCCACTTCCTTTCCCCAAAATACTTTTTCCAGTTCCTTAACGAAACGTGCTAATATCTCTATTTCTAATAATAGATTTTTTTAGAGTCACTATTTTAAGATCAAAACTTGTGATTTCAAATTTGGTTTAAAAGTAAACAAAAAAGTTGGCCTCGCTATCCTTAAAAATGCATGATTGTGTATCTCGTACAACATACAATTTGGGGACAAATACCCTGTTAAATGGTGAGATAAATTGCTTTTCTAGGACATCTTGGAAATTCTCAAATTTAAACTTTAATTAATGTGCCCAGACAAGATGTATTCCAGCAACCACCCAAAAAATATTAAATATAATAAATACTAAATATAATGTGTTAGTGACCTTTAGAGGGGCCAGGTTATTTGTTTCCGTTTCTGTGCTTAGTCCAGTCTATTACTCTAGGTTTATATTGATATGCATAATATCCAACTTCTAATCATCTAATCATTTTTGGAATCATGCCAAGTGAGAAAATAAAACTCCCCCTGAGAAAATTTGCCAATACCTTACTTAACATCTTTTTTTGGATACTCTTTGGTCTTTACGGTGATTACTTGTTTACACAAATGTTCACATCGCAGTAACGATAGCACACAGCATCCATAGCATACAACCTACTGTGTGTGGGTTGGCAGTGTCGAGCCTCCGGGTCAGAAACGTGACAACGAGTGATCTCCTCCTGTGGCCGCAGCTGAAATGTGTGAATGCAGCACATTAGCAAAGCTGCACAGGCTACATCCCGTCAACCTCAATGTGTCCATGCCTTATTCATTACTACTCTACTCCCCCTCGCTCTCCCCCATGTGACACTCAAACACACTCGTCATAAATAAAATCTCACTCGCTTTTTTCCTCACACTGCCTCGTTCACAAAACCAAAACGCACATCAGGACGTCCATGAATAAATCAGTTGGTCTACATCGAACATCAACGCAAAGTGAAGAGGCACTTGAGCTGCCTGATCCTAATAACCACCATATATTATACATTACCAGTCATGCTAATGAGGTCATCAATTACATAGCAACTGTGTCTGTGTCAATGGACTCCTGTTCCCATAGCATGGCTGATATTCATATGAATTCTCCTACGTTAAGGGGCTATCACTAGTCCCAGAGAAAACAGCCCTTTATTAATATGCAAATGTGCTGCCTCACAATCTAATTACATTATGTAGACCAGGGGTTTTCAACCAGTGGTCCGCGGACCCCTGGTGGTCCGCGGCGGCATTGCATGTGGTCCGTGACAAGAGCCTATGTTGATCAGTTCACCATTGTTTTTTTTTAATATAAATTCGCTTTGATATTTCAACACATTTCCAGAATACCGTTACATATCGTGAAAAATATGTTTACAATAATATAAAGGAAATTCAAGCTGACAGAATGTAGCCTTGCGCCTATCCAGTCTATGGTAGCCTGTGATTCGCTAATGGTAATGAGTTGCGTCGCTAACCTCACTTATTATTCATTACGTACAGTCTTGCGAGCAAAGTTGACACACATTTATAAGCATAGCCGACGAGAGTATTTTAAGATAGGTTGTAGTACAGCAAACATTTGTTACATATGTACTAGTCTAGCTATATATCTAGCACCAATGGATCGTTTTGTAGTGAGGAAAGTGCCAGAGGGACAGGCTGCCATGACAGAGGGTCAGGCTGCCACGACAGAGGGACAGGCCGCCACGATAGGGCAAGGACAGGCTTCCGAAGCGTCAACTTCGCAAAAAAGACGAAAAAGAAAATACAATGAGGAATATGTTAAATATGGATTCACAGTGACGACAGACAGAGCAGGAGAGGAGGTACCACTGTGTTTCGTATGTTCAACAATTCTCTGTAATGAAGCTATGAAGCCGTCGAAACTTACGCGGCATATGGAGACGCATCACGTCCACTTGAAGGCCAAACCCGTTGAGTACATGCAACAGATGTTGCGTGATTTCAAAGGACAGCAGGCTACCATGAGGAAGAGTGCAAAAATAAATGAAAACGCACTGAAAGCATCGTATCTGGTCGCTCTCAGGGTTGCAAAAAGTAAGAAGCCCCATACCATTGCAGAGCAGCTTATATTGCCAGCAGCCATAGATATGTGCAGAGCTATGGTAAGCGAAGAATGTGCCAACAAATTAAAAACTATTCCGTTGTCAGACAACACAATCGGAAGACGAATTGGGGAAATGGCAAATGATGTCAAAGACCAGCTGATGGCAAAACTTCAGACAGTTCTGTTTTCCCTTCAAATCGACGAGACGACAGATGTTACTAATGATGCGCAACTGTTAACATTTGTGCGATACGAGGACAGTGGCACTATGTGCGAGGAATTTCTTTTTTGCAAACCACTGCCCGGGCGAACTACCGGTGTAGAAATATTTAAAGCACTGGACGATTTTTTCACGGAGCACAATATCTCGTGGCAGAGGTGCGTTGCATTATGCAGCGATGGGGCCCGAGCCATGAGTGGCAGCAAGACTGGACTGTTTGCGCATGTAAGGAGGGTGGCTCCGGGGGTAATTTGGACACACTGCCTGATTCATAGAGAGGCTCTCGCCTCCAAAGATCTCAGTGTTGAGCTCAGTGGTGTGTTTGATGTCGTTGTCAAGACGGTCAACTTCATAAAACGAAACGCATTGAATACACGCCTGTTTTCATCCCTATGCCATGACTTGGGAAGTGAACACAGCTCTCTCCTTTATCATTCAGAGGTGCGTTGGCTGTCTCGCGGCGCTGTGCTCGCCCGTGTGTTTGAACTACGCGGAGCTATCTACGAGTTCTTGTGCGAGAAGCATTCTGATCTGGCTTCCAATTTCAACGATAGTTACTGGTTAACTAAGCTGGCGTACCTCACAGATGTTTTTGCAGAGCTGAACAAGTTGAACAGCTCCATGCAAGGGAGAGATGCAAACGTCATGCAGCTCTACGAGAAGCTCGACGCATTTGTGAAAAAAATGTCAAAGTGGATCGAACGAGTGGAGAGCAATAACTTGGCGATGTTTCCTTCAGTTGAGGAATACCCTGACAGCACTGACATCAACGACACTATATGTGAGCATTTGAGGAAGCTTGTGCGTCAATTCGCAAAGTACTTCACTGATTCGGAAGAGTGGCGCCGTGACAGCAAGTGGATCCTGCTCCCATTCAGTGACGATGCATCAGTAGGGTCAAGTCTGACGGCTGTGGAAGAGGATAAGCTGATTGAGATGTCCACAGACTCTGTCAGGAGGCATATGTACGACACACAGCCCCTTGTTAAATTCTGGATAAGTTGCCAGACAGAATTTCCACAGCTTGCTGCAAAAGCAATGAGGTGTCTTTTGCCCTTTCCAACCACATACCTGTGTGAGAGTGGTTTTTCTACACTGGCGTACTTAAAGAATAAGTACAGGGCTAGGCTTGATCCAGAGAATGACATGAGACTGTCTCTGTCTACCATTTCGCCACGAATAGACAGGCTGTGTGGACTTCACCACGCCCAGATATCACACTGACAGGTAGGCCTAATTCTCCCATGTTTTCACTGTTACGACCCTGGCGGGTTTAGGCCCCGCCCTGTGTTAATGGTAAGCCTGTTCTCTCTCCCTGCTTTTCTCAATCTCTCTCTGCTTTTCTCAATCTCTCTGTCTCTACAGCAGGTGATTGGTGACAGGTCTGTCCTGGCTGGGTTATAAAAGCCCTGACCAGCCAGCAGTTGAGGCTGCCTTGGTCTTCATTTGTTGGATTTTGGTTCTCCGGTGTTGTTGGATTTTTGTTCTCCGTTGTTGTTTTGTCACACACCTAGACTGACTTTGCATGACATTTTTAGTTACTTTTCCCAATACTGAATTGCACAACACTTTATTATTCTTTATTCTTTCTTTAAAATAATCTTTAATTTAATTTAATTTAATAAATCTACTTTTATTATTATAAAATCTGCGTGGCCTCTCTTTCATGTTTCATGCATTGAGCTATGCATGTAACACCAAATACACACGCGCACGCGCAGGCACATCAGTGGGCCGCGGATTGCTTTCTAGTCCGAATGGTGGTCCCTGGGACAAAACCAGTTGAAAACCCCTGATGTAGACTATGGAAGGTGCCCTTGATGTAACAATTAGGTGCATATAATGTTTGGACTGAGTTATTGTTTTTATAAAAATGTGGATACACGAAAGCGATGCCATTGAGACAACGTCAGCTGTGGCATGTTTTTATATCTACTACCATGGAAGTGAAACAATAGATAGGAAACGGTATTAAGGCAAAACCCTTTCTCTGTGTGTTTCCTCTCCCATGTAAAGGATTCTTGTCAGAAGCCTGCATGCTATGAGAAGACCGTAACACTGACCAAGGAGCCGTATGACTCCCTGGGTATGACGGTGGCAGGTGGCATGTCCAGCCGAGGTTGGGACCTCCCCATTTACGTCACAAATGTGGACTCTGATGGAGTGGTGGGACAGGAGGGCTCCATCCGCAAAGGTATAATGAACTTCCAATGAACTCCTTGATGTCTCTTCCATTACTTACCTGCACATTGTTACAATAATTAGAATATTATAATTTTCAAGGAATAAAGGGATTGTCATGTTCAGGGCTTTCGTGCAAATAATTACTAAATTAGTGGATGTTGTTTTTAGTTCTGTACAGTTGTCCTCTACTTAAGCTCAAATTATGCTGACAGACAATAATGGATTTTGTTTTTGTTGATGAATATTTAGAATATAACAAACGGAGGGATTGATGAACACTTCAGATTCATGTTTCATTATGAAGTGTATTCATCCAGGAAAAGCCTGAGTGATGCTGCTGTGGATCAGTGCCTCGTAAATTGGCTCTTACACAAAAACACAAGCAAACATTTGCTTAGCAGGGCTCAGGACGTATTTTGTTACAGAGGAGTATTTGTGGAGTGCCTAATTATATCATTATATGAAATCAGTCAGCTCTGAAATACAGCAAAACACAGAGTAGCTAAAAAATAACTGGATGTAATAGCAGTAGCCTTGAGATCCCATATTGCAGTTGAAGGCAGGGGAGTGGGAGATTTCAGCCGAGTTTAATTGCTTATTCCAGTCTATCCAAATTAAAACACATTCAGCCTGTCATCACACTCGTTCTTTTTCTTAAACTCTGGATGAGAAAAACGCTAGGAGCCTAAAGCCTTCATAAAAACTGAGTAACTTGAGTCAGTTTGACCTGTGCATGGTTCAAGCTGCACATTACTTTGTCCTTATGGGACAACACAGCAGCAGCTGCTGTCTCTGTTTGTGGTTATGTAATATCTTAGTGTATTTGTTATATACAATTCATTTTTATTTGCATATCCACGCATCATAAGTGTGTCCTCTGGGTTGCTCATTAGCTGGTTGGACAATGCCGTCTATTTTTCTCTCTTCCACTCTCATAGCTAGGAGGCTTTTTAAAGCACAGGTGTCGCTTGGTTTCTATCCCTTTGTGTTGTAGCAGGAAGGTTGTTGAATATTAAAAAGGCAGATGATGAGTCCCTGCCCTCCGAGGTCTTTTGAAAAGCATTTATCAGGGTAGCAACCCTGGGCGGTGGATGAGCTGTGCTGTCCGCTTTCTCCTCCGCAGGTGACATCTTGTTAAACGTGAACGGTGTGGACTTGACGGGGGTGACGCGAGGCGAAGCAGTGGCCAACTTGAAGAACACCTCCTCCCCCGTTGTGCTCAAGGTCTTGGAGATGCGTCCTCCAGAAGACAGCATGCAGGAGTGCGCGATGCCACCCTGTCTCACACCTTCACCCACTGACAGCACCAAGAGCCCGGTTCCCAATGATGATTACTCACCAATCTGGGTGTCATGGCTGCAGCTACCCAGGTGAGCACCACTTGATGTCTCAGTTTTCACGAAATCTACATTTTTACCTTCTACACTCCTTTTTTCTGAGCCCAGTATAATTATATCCCCCCTACACACTGGTCCTTTTGACCTCTGCCAGCTGGTGCCAACTGAAATTTTGACAGAGCCAGCTGGGAAGAGAAACTCATTATACTTTCAAACTAACTTTCAGCTTAAATATTCACTGCTTCTATACCAGTAAAACTTCTGAGAATCAAAAACTTTCCCTCAGGTTTTAATATATTGGAAATTCTATCATTAGCACAGTTGCATGCTGACAGCGATAAACAACTGCTGCTCCCGTTAAGGGAGTTAAAAATGAAGCTTAAACATTTAAATGTTATTTTCATTTGAGGTATATTTATGAGATATAAAGTCCAACTATTCTCATTGTTACTCTTCCTATAGCACCTTTAAAAAAAGAAACCTTTGTCTTTCGAGCAGTGTCGGCTTCAGCAATCTAGCTCCTGCACACACTCAGCATGGATATACACTAGATACAATTCAAAGATGCAGTTGAAAGATTAGTGTTTTTTAATCTCTTTCTTGGCCCATGCAGGCATTTCTACTGCTGCAAAGACATTGTGCTGCGACGGAGCACTTCAGGCAGCTTGGGCTTCAGTATCGTGGGAGGTCAGGAGGAGGTCAACTGCAATCAATCCTTTTTTATCCGATCCATCGTGGAGGGGACCCCAGCCTACAATGATGGCAGGATAAGGTAGGCAGCCTACCCTTTGTTGCTTACGAGAAAATGTGTGGCATATTTATGCAAAATGAACATGAAATGTATTACTAATTTCTGTGTTTATCCTGTGGTACTTAATCATAAATTAAGCATTCTTTTTTAATGGTCATCTCGCTCTGTTTAGGTGTGGGGACATCTTGCTGGAGGTGAACAGAACGACTACATGGGGGATGACCCACACAGCCTTGGTACGCCTTTTAAAGGAGCTGCGGGGCAGAATCACCCTGACCATCGTCTCCTGGCCGGGCAGTCTGCTGTAGTGGTGCTAAGTCTTCAGTGGCACGGACCAAGGAATGTGGACTTCAGAGCTTTAGACTGGCTGACCACCCTAAGCTTGCTAAGTGGGAGAAGCTTAGAATAGTGCTATAGCTGTATGGATATCTAACTTCTGATGGACAGCTGAGACTTTGCCAGGAGTTTGGAGAGGGACAAACATGAGACTGGATTGTAACACCCCCCCCCCCCCCCCCCCCCCAAGAATGCTGAACAGGGAGGATCCAGGTCTGAGCCACTTCAGACTATAATGGTGGTGTTGTCTGTTTAGAGCAAATGTCTCTGGTGTAGCATACAGTGAGTCTGGTGGGTGGCTCCAGGGGAGACACAACACGTTGCCAATTCCAGTAGTTATATATTAGAGGTATGCGTTAAGTTGGACTCACATTTCTCTACTGTAAATGTTGGGTGTCTAAAAAAAGTACTGATCCAAGCACTTGTAATACGTTTCTTTTGTTTGTTTGTGGTATGGCCTTTTAATATCGGCTCCATTCTGTTTGTACTGACAGTGGTTGTCATTTTCATCTGTTGACCTGATGACACGTTGCCAAGTAGTAGTCTGTGTTGAGGTTTTTTTTATATTATTTCAGAAGTTATGGCTTGATTATCCAACCACTGGAAATAAAAAGAATATATTAAGAAAATGAAAATATCAATGTGTTCATAACATGTTAAAACATAATATTTAATTAGGTGACATTATGGAGGCCTTACAAATTTTCTTACTTTTAAGAAAAAAAAACTGACTTGGTTTCTGTGTATCAGTGGATGGTCTGAGGCCCATCTACTGTGGTTCTATCTGTCACGCTTCGGCCTGTGTAGTATATCTGATGGTACATTTGGTTAAATGATCAATAAAGTCATTTGAAAATGAAAGTTGTGAGAGTATACATACTTAAAATCCTTACTTCAACTCAACAAACACACTAAAAGCAGGCGCAACACAAACGTTTTGTTCACAATACATACAAATCTTAACAAAATTCACTGCAAAGTTAGATGCCAGAGGGCAATTCTTCTCATTAAATAGATTGAGGAACAGAAAGCCACTCAGATTTTAATTTCCTCTCTTGGCCAGCAGAGAACATCATGTTGATCTCCTTGTCCTTCCTATTTGTTGGCCTTTTTGTTTTTGTGTCTACTCTGACTTTCTCTGTCCTCACCACTGTCCCTCCTGCTCTTGTTGCTTCTGCTTCTGTGAAGGACATTGACAATATCATTATCATACCTCTATCCTTTTGTATTTGTTTTATAATGAGGACTATGTGACTCTGTTTCTCTGTCAGACCTGCTTGATGATTTTTTCCTTCCTTCGCTGTTGTCTCTGTGACTGCACACTCTGTGCCTCTCACTGAGCCTGTCAGAACTGTGGCGGCTGTGCCTTCGCTCCACTTCATCCCTGTTCCTCATCCTCTCTTTGCCACTGAAAAAAATCAAATGCAAATTGACCGTTTTACATTTCCTTCTAATGACACTGAAGGCTTTTTCATTAGGAAATAATTCAAAGTGGAAACCGAACTCAAAGCCCACGGCAAATTAATTTGTTGGCCTTTTTTCCTTTTTACCACCAGGAGAGAAATAAGTCAAAACTCAAGGGACCAAAACCTTAACCACAGTGCCTGCTGTCTGCATGCCCTAGCTTTTGTAGCCTCTCCCCTGGCCTTGACTTTAAGTAACAAAGAGCCAAACACTAGTGTCACAGCATGCCCTTAAAGCCAAGCATGCATGCCGCAGTATCCTCTGAGCCAAAAAAGACCTTTAAAAAATATATAATTCTGCAGTCCCATGAATGATTGATCTGTCACTACTTTATACCTTTTCTGACCTCTGAAAACACATACTGTATGCAAACACATGTAAAGGAAGATCAATCAACTGATGTTGGTTAAAATAAACAACTGCAAACATGGTTTCAACTAAAGACTATAGTGCAGTTCTTCAATATTGAAATAACCCTATTATAATTTTCAGAGTGACAACATTTTATGGTTACCACTTGTCATTTTTACCAGCATGATACGATATCTTTTAGCACAGCATTGTTAATAATTGCAAACATTCAGCTTTGACTATTAGCTTACTTAGTTTTTTATTAGTTTTAGCACGGAATTGGCATGAAAGAAATCCCCACTGGTATACTGTAGCGTCCCTGAACAATAGCTGCCTCCTTTAAACGATGCATTCATTACAGTGTAACCTTCAGAGGTCGTCCTTAGTGATCAGACGCTGGTTAGCTGTAAAACTGTGTCCTTCCAGGATGAGATTCACCATAACATGTTTCCACTATAGACTCTCTGTTCAATATGCTTAGCGAGTATACTACAACAGAAAAACACAAAATGAAGATATCCGTGTCAGCTTCACTCTGCCTTCTTCTAAACTGTGTAATGGGGATTTGGGAACTGGTTTCCAAAAAGGTTTCAAAAGCATGTTAAGTGTTGGGCTGTGATATTCATGCTTGACATCAACATATTAATAACAATTAATATGTTGATTCTACTAATTTGACTTCTGACACATCCTATGGCTTAATGTGTATTAAAAAAACTACATAGTCAATTATTTTTATAAAGAGTGCAAGAATTCTTTGTTATTATTGTTTAATGAAGAGATCAAAAATAAACATGCAAGTTTTGAGTCAAACTTAATCCAGCGACAATGGAGGACAGTGACAGATCTGCACCAAAACAAGATTAAACAGTTTATCTTCCTTCAACACGATTTGTTTCAGTTCATTGGACAGCGATTACCAACACACCCCGGGGTTTGTAAGGAAGAAATACTACAGTTTTTTTATTGGCCAATTGGACGTCCATTTAATCAGGATGGAACCCTGATTGTGTTAAGACACCAATGCCTTCAGTTTGCTCTATAATCAACAAAGACACTACTAAGAAGCAATATTTCTTTAGGAGGGTGAGTGTAAAATCAAACAAGATTGGGGGCTCAGGTCAATTTAAACCAACAAAAGAAAATAAGCGGAAAGTACTGCTGACGCTGTGAGAAACAAACTGCTTTGTGAAAGATTACCAGTGTGTGATGCCCCTTGGGAGGAGGTTTTAATCCTTCCAAGGAAAACAAGTGAACACGTTTTCAAGTGTGCTTATTTTTCCTGTAGATCATTTCCCTCCATTTTCAAGAGCAACACCAATGTTAGTCCATATTCTTGGTTTTGTTTTCTGCAATGCAAGAAGCAGTTTGGATTTCCTTATGCTGCTTCTCAATATATACTATCACATGGTGCACAGGGAGCCATTGCTAATTCAGATTGGATGGTCATAGCATAAGGAACTTCTACAATGATAGAATAGGAGTTGTGACAGCATAGAGAGGACACTGAGTTCAGATGACATTGTAGATATTCACTAATGAGAATCCTAGCATCCCAAAGGAGAACTTGTACTGTGTGTATACATTTAGAATATTTTATTTTCTCTCTCACACTCTCCTCAACACAAGTCTGCTTGGCACAGCTTGCAGATTTAGAATAATCACCCTGACCTTTAAGAATCATCACGCTGGCTGAAGGCATTTCTCTCTGCCATTATAAAAGTATCTTTTTCCTCAATAAAGTCTTAGGAAAACTACAGATACTGCACTGCTAAGTCAAACAGCTCGCACATGGCTGGAGTAATTATTACCATTCACTTGCTCAACACAGAGAAAGAGAGCGCCTTAAGGGGCAGAGTTGTTGCAAGTACAAAGCTAAATATATTCAATATTTGGAGACAGCTCTTGTGTTAGCAGTGTGGATTAGGACCCAAGGCCCACATTTGTTCTTGCTCAGAGCCATTAGTTTTACACAGAAACAACCACCTCACAGAACACCAAAAAAACACAGTGAGACAGTTCCCAAGGAGGCAGTGTTAGAAGGTCTAAATTATATTATGGGAGCCTCTGGATTTGTTTTTACATTTTATGATTGTATTCATCAGTAGCGCCCAGGCCTTTCAGGGCCTAAAGCCTAAGCCTGTCAAGATGTAATTTGGAACATTTCATCCCTGCAGTCGTTTAACTGAGAAAGCCAGAGGATTCAGTGAGGCACACTGAGGATATGAAACACAATTTATGATTGGCACAATTAACATGCAAGTATATCCACAAGAATTAATAGCAGCTGTGAGTTGATGGATAGAGTTTCACATCTAATGACAAATGGAGTAGGAGATGCTGGTATTTCAGCTACATTATACAGTAGTAAACAATCATTGTGGAGTCCCTAAAACAACGCAGCTGTGCCAGAGTGTTGCAGTACTTTGATTTCAACACTAAGGCAGCTTTTCGTTCTCCAAGATCAAACAGCATTGCCTTTTAAGATAAAAAAAATCAATAACTTAATTCAACCTTTTTTTGTGTCTTAACTAGTTCTCCTCTCTCCTCTTCCTACCTACTAGTCTAATGTGTGATAATCATGCTTGATATTAAGATATTAGAGCCAATTAATATGTAGATTCCACTAAAGTGACCTTAAAGAAACCGCACAGTCAACATTCCCTCCGATTAGTTTCAGTTCTTTGGACAGCGACTGCTTAGCCACCTGGGTTTGTAGGGAAGAACAATGCAGGATTGTTTGATTTGGCCAAAAGAAACCACCATTTAATCAAGTCATTGATGGAACCATGATTGTGTAAAAACACCATTGCCAATCAGTTTGCTCCAGACACAACAAAGACACTATGCCAATATTTCCTTTGGAGGGTTTGTGTAAAATTGAACAAAATTGGGGGCTCAGGTCAATTTAAACCTTGAAAAGAAAAGAAGCAGAAACTGCTGCTGAGTGTGAGAAACAAACATGTTTTGTAAAAGATTTCCAGTGTGCAGCGCCCTTGGGAACAGAGCTTTACCCTATAAAAAGCAAACAAGAGAGCAAGTGTTGTTCACTGTAAGTGGCAAACAGAATACTGATGCTTTACAGTATACAGTTTAAATAACATAGACAGAATGTAGCGTTGAATCCAAGGATAGGCCAGCACTGTGGAAGGAACATTTAAATTGATTGGGTACATGCCTTCAGATCGGCTCTGGAAAGAAATGTGGTTCATGCATGAAGTTGAGTCAGAAAGACAAAACATATGTAATATTAAGGGCTAAGTACGTTTCGTGGAGGGAAAATAAAAACAGATGGGGGTGGAATCCAATATAAATGGCCCCCAGTCAGACCCTGGAGCCAGGATAAAAGTGGAACTAGGCACAAAGCAGCTGAGGAAAATCGAGTAAAACTTACTGTATCCCTCTCTGCCTATAGTAGAATAACCCTTCGAGTTTTGCTATGCCTCCTGAATCCAAAACTAAACTTGGAAGGGGGTCAGGGCTGCTCCTCCAAATCACCAGACTACCATTGAAGTTGCATAGAGGATTCCTTTTTGCAATTACATGCAAGACTTATGAAACTCAACTTTTTTGCTAAGGAAAGCAATCACTGAATAAGACTGTTATTGTTAACTGGTGGAAATTAGGTTCAGGCAGGAAAATGTAAAATGCCATTGCAGTTATGAATTAGCAGCGCTCTAATTTGGTTTCAATGAATTGTATTACATCTGCGTTTTTTCAATTAGCAGCTCCTGTGCCATATTCAAAGTCAGCTAAACACTGCGTTCTCGCTGAGACTAGCCTTTCAACATTTTCTAATAAAGCTTTTCGGGCAAGTTTAAGCAAGAATACAACTATCATTTTAATTGCCTCATCACAGTGGGACTTCACTCAGTTATTATCACATGAACTTACTGGCTAGTGCATGCAAGCTTTTCAATCGACAAGTGATCAAACAGCCACAAGTATAATGATTCGATTTACGTCTCTTTGAACGTGTGCGATGCCATGTGCATGAATTGGATCAAGACAAAGAGTGGATATTGCGTGCTGCCATTGTCTTGTATGCACATGTGCACATGAAAGAGATGATGACAGAGTCTGAGGCAGTGCCAGCTGGACAGATGAGAGCCACATTTATCATCAAGACATGTGATTTGCAGTCAGTGTTGACCAAATGACCAAAGGGTGTCGGAGGCAGGGGGGGACACAGAAACACACAGTATATAACCCACTGGATGAATGCATGAGAGTGTTAAGCTCATGGAATCTATTAGTGGTGGTGGTAAATCCGGGGCATGCGGTCAAAACCACAGCTGATAACCAGTAGCTGATGCCCTGCCACACTTTGCCTGTGTGTGATTCAGAACAGCATATGTGGGCTACCAAGCACAGATTCTGCATCAGCACCCCGAATGCACAATGTAACACTAACTATGACCTCAGCAATGAAAAATAAGGATGGCTAGCTACATAAGGCTCCATCTGTTTCTTTCTATTTCACACACACACACACACACAAACACACACACACACACACACAAACACACACACACACACACACACACACACACACACACACACACACACACACACACACACACACACACACACACACACACACACACACACACACACACACACACACACACACACACACACAATGAATCCCTCCAGTTCCAGCCTAAAAATAGCTCACAGCAGAGTCATAAATCAATGTTACAGAAAACACATAACGTGTACATGTGAGCGTGTAAAGCCTGATCATGTGACCAGAATACGGGACACCATAGATCAACGGAGCACATAAGGTGTTAGCATTGCACATTGGACTCATGGTCCTTCGTGGATGTGACATTAGAACAAATCTTTTGGTGTGAATAAGCAAATCTCCTGTGCATTCGCTGTGCGTCTGTCACACGGATGTGAATCCCAACTTCCTGTGTTCTGCAGTTAGCCTACAGCCTCGCAGCTGTACCCATGTCCCGCTTGCCTCATTTGACCCAAAAGACTGTTCGGAGCTTAATGTACAAACCTGAACCTAGTCATTCAAATAATCTGGGCAAAAACTCATCACTTTAGGAGAAGTGCTGAAAAGCAGAACATTGTCTGAGGATATTTCAACTGACACAGTACAGTGAGAGATACTTGAGTTTGTCATTTTTGTTATTTTGCACTTATTTCCTTGCAAGTTCAGTAATAGTATAGCTGACACAGGAATTGAGTTTTATCATCAGAATTACAGCTTTTGCAACCATCAACAATTACTGAGAAATTTGTCAAAAATTCAGCTGCTGTCATTTGTTGTTTTATTGGGATAAAAGGCAAGTTCTTCGGATTGAGAGCAGTGGCCGAAGTGTCCCTGATCCCGAACATGTTCATGTTTTAGAAGAATGCACTGTTCGGGCATAATGTCACTCATCCTTTTGTGCATTTTTAGCCTTAGGTAAGCTGAGGAGTATGTAAGAAAGAGCATAGATGTGCCTGTATTTATGAGAGTTGACAGCTGCCTGACTTATAATTAAATAATAATTAAATAGACGTCGGGCAAATTGTCAACACTGAGTGTACGGAGAAAATGTAGGGCAAGATTTGGATTTTGCATGCATTTGGGCATGTTTGTGAGTGAGTGAGTGAGTGAGTGAGTGAGTGAGTGAGTGAGTGAGTGAGTGAGTGAGTGAGTGAGTGAGTGAGTGAGTGAGTGAGTGAGTGAGTGAGTGAGTGAGTGAGTGAGTGAGTCCACATTTGGTTGAACTGTGGCTGTCACACTGTAGGGTAATAGGGCACTACGTGAAATTTGGAGTGGATATCAGATTGGATTTTATCATACATGAGCCACAGGGAGGAAGGTCTCGAGTTTAATGCAGAGGAGCATAACCAAAAGTATTTCCTGGCAGACGCTTGCAAATACAGCAGTTACTCCTGTATCTACGCTGCTTACTGACCCAGCTCAGTGAACCAGAACAAAAACCTAATACAAAAAATATATATTTCTGCCTATCCTGGCAATAAAAGTCTGGAGCTGTTTTGCAATAGTGTGCATTTCTTCCCTATAGCTGTGCATATTTGCTGGAGAAACTCATAGACTCACACCCACCTCTGCAAAAATCAACACTTTACAGTGTCACACAAAACAAACTAACATTTGCTTTAGTATTTACATACTATGATACAGAGTAAGTTAAAGGTTAACTTGGAACTATAACATAAGTACAAGCCAAACATTTTCCAATCCATTTTTTCCTGTCTTCAGAGCCTTGGTTCTCTGCCACTTGAGCACATCAGTATTGTGCAGGCTCAGAAAACTGCCCTTAAATACTAGTAAAGAGTCATGCTGAAATACCACCCAACACTGCCAACACCCTGCACACACATCTCATGTCTCACCTGGTAAACAGACGTTTTGTTTCCTTCTCCTTGGTCTTTGTTCTATTTTTATCTTTACTTTGAATCAATCTACTCAGCAAATTTTGCTGTTCACACATGTACTTGTGTGACAGACAAAGATAGGCTGGCGGCAAATGCACACATATTAAAGTAGCCCAAAACAGACTAGATATTTGGGCGGGAACCAATATACTATATGTTGCCAAATCCAGAAGGTCACAGCTGTTAGGCAGACACTTGCATTCAACCGCTACAGAGGCACCCAAGAAGAGTGGAGAGAGGGAAATGTGAGGGAAGAGGATGCACTGACTTGAGCTTGATTAAAATGATATACAAAAGGGAAACAGAATTGAGAATGACATTCTTTAAATAAACAGACCTGGGGTAATTTGTTCATGAATATTTATGACTTCAAATCACTGAGGCCCACCTGTGTGGAGTGGAACATCTCCCCCTGTTTCTATCTCTGCCTCTTCTACTGCCTTTAGCACGGACGCGCTTTCTGGATTTCTCTCTGGAGTTTTCACCCTCTTCCTGTCGTAATATGAATTCCCAGGCCTTGGCAGTTTCACGAACCCCTGCGTTTAGGGCCATATTTCTTGGGATAAAGTAAGATACACCTAAGAGAAAAGAAAGAGCCATGACAGACAGCTGACTGGGGAGGACCAACAACAGACGTTGCCAGTAACTGCATCTGTTTTCATTTCCTCAATGTATAAACTTAGTATCAACAATGTATTTATAACAGAACTTGCCAACTATTTAAAAAGGTATTTCTTGATGAGTGTAACTTCTAAAAGAGTCCCATTTTTTAAAACTAATATATTGTGCAGACAAAACAACAAATATATAAACAAGTTGTACTGAAAACAATCAAAGCAATCCTCCCAAAGGCTGTAAATGCACATTGATCTGTCTGAAAGTCTGTAGGTCTTAAGGGTAAATAGCATGTTTTTATTGACCTGAAATTTCTCAGTATTCAAAGGCTGTTGTGAGAATGAAGTGAGGAAACTCCCAGAGCTGCTAACTCAAGGAATCCAATAATACATCCTAGCCAGAAGCAACATTCATCTTCAATCTTCACTAGCATAACATGCCCAGTACTCTTAACAGAATGAAGTACACAAATGTACCTGAAGAACATGGCTGGGAGGTGGAGGGATCGTCAAAGCCTTTTGAGTGTTCACTGAAAAAAATAAAAGGGAAAGGTCAGGTCCACATAATCTCTCTTTTTGACTCCACACCCTAGTTTAGGAAATGCTAGTTCTGTTAAAATATTACAGTACGTTTGTTTTGGTTCCCATCTGAAGTCCACGTGTAGTATTTCTTAATATCCTTATAAAATATAAATTCTGGGCTGGACAAATATGGCCAGTCATCATTCAACTTGATATATTACTTGTAAAACAGTGTGAGCAAAGATTTAGAGATTAATCAGTGGATTCAAATAATTGGACAGGTCTGCAACATTGATCAAAGCACTTCTCCAAATGCGCAGCTGTGTTTTCTAAGTGTTTGAAGTGACTGGCTCATTCTCAAGTAGCATTGTGTGCTCGCCAACCCATGAGGAATAGTAATATTACTGATACTATATGGGTCTTCTGTCCCTCCACCTGGCCTGGAACAACACCTGCTTTCAATTGAAAACTTCCGAATGTGGTAAAGGTGTGTATGAAGCTCATCCAACTGGTCCATTTCCCGCCAGGTTTCCAAACACACTGCGATAAATCCCATTGTAAGCAAATATATAATTTCCCCGTCAGCATTGACCCGGCCAGTTTCTTTCTCTACAATTTTTATTATCTGCAACAGACACATTGTAATATAGCAAGGCTTGTTTGTGAATGGAGACAGAATAAGTGAATGGAAGAGTGAGTCTGGGTTAGTGAGCATGCAGCTGCTGGCACGGCCCTAACAGGATAATAACTGTATGCGTAATGTTTCATCAAAGCACTCTGTATACTCAGTGCTCACATCTCTCACTTTGTGGCCTCTGTGTTTCATCCTTATGAACACTGATGATTTTGATTAAACTAAAATGCACATCAAGTTCCTTTAATGGCATTAACACATATTATGATTTCGACACATTTGTTAAAGAGAGTCAGACACAAAAGCCATACACAATTACTTTCATTGGAAAGCTTTTTCTATACAGATCAGGTAAAGTAGGGTTCAGTTTTGATTACACAGCATGCTAACATTGTGTTTTCTGTGCTTTTACCTATTTAGAGGTGCTTTTTCCAGTTGATTGCACTATTTTTATTTTTATTTGGCAAATACATTACATCATACTGAATTTGAGGATTTAAAAGACTGAAACTAAGGACTGTTCAGAAGGAGCATGATGCTACTTAACTCCCTATAAAGCACATCTTTCTGCTTTAGCACAACCGTTGTTCCAATACTTAACGTGATCGTTGGAAGGGCCTGTGGGCCTTGGCCCTGAACACATCATGGAAAGCCAGGGCAAAGATCATGCCAGGAAAACCTGCTGTTCTTAATATCCCCAAGAGATTGGATGAGCAGCAACAGTGAAGCCACGACTACGTGTATAGACACTACACATGTCTTTCAGAGGAAAGTTTTAAAGGAAATGATTCATAAAGCGTACAGGAGATGGCTGGCAGAGTTCAGAGGAACAGTGAGTCCCTGAAGGATGTGAGGATTTGGCAGATGGGTTTAGAAGTGAGAAAAAACATCCTTTAGGAGCGAGCACAGAGTGAATTCAGGCACACACAGACACAGCAAATTAGGGGAAATGGAGAGAGTAGGAATGAGATAAGACAAAAAAGATGAAGGGACAGGAAGCTAAAGAGACTAACAGAACGATGGAGTAACACAAGCTGGATATAGACAACATCCAAGAGAAACAAGCAGAGTAGAGCTGCATTTAAGGCCTTGTAAGAAAATTCACGAGAGCCTCGGGTACAACATGGCCCACTTGTGATGTGAGTAGTGTGAATTAGAGCTGAATGTGGGAGTTTGCAGACAGTTTGTGACATAGATCGGAAGAAGGGAAAGGGGAATGCCTTGGATACTGATAAACAGGTCTCAACAGGGTTGCTTTCTCACTTTATACCTTATATGGCCATTTGTCCAGCTGCCAAGATCAGCAACAGAGCACAGTGTACAGTGATACAACTGACCCAGCTCAGAATGGAAATCATTAGTGTCAGAAAACCTAGGCATGGCTTGTCCTTTGGTGTCAAAAAGAGAGACACTAGGTCTGCCTCCAAATTAGGGAACTGCTTCCAACAGCAATTGTTGTGTTTTAAATGTTCAGCACTAATGTTGCTTTTATTAATGATCTCTATTCCAGTCTCTGACTAATGTTTTTCTTTAAACATTTTTGCTGAATCTGTTATATCCGGGCCTGCACCTGAGTCAAACCTCCCTGAATAGAGATTGGTGTACTGTTTGCCTGATAAATCTCCAACCCACCTGCGCTTACCTACATACAGACCTCTGTAGTATAAGGACAAATTGCTGACAAATTTAGGGACTCACCTGTCCAATGAAGCAAGAGCTGGGGGTCCTCCACGGTAAAGGTGAGCTGTGTGGAAAAGCACAGAAGGCCATGACTACTGAAGTAAATTTACAATTTTACTACAGTCATTGAGATAACTTCTTTGTGCCCTAAAAAGATCTCAATATTCTGGATTCATGTGTGTCTATACTGTTTTCTGTATGTCATATTTGTGATATTGGTCAACAATGTGCTCTTAAGGACATTTATAGCCTTTGAGCAGTCTTATTGCGCAGATATTGCTGAGAAAAGTCTGAGACAAATACAGACTAACCCGTTTTTACCTCTACTCCAATGAAAAAATAATAATACAATGTTTTTTATTTTTTATTTTTCTGCCTTTTTTTCTCGCCAATTTGAAATGTCACATTCCCAGATGCAATGCAATCATTTTAACTGCCAATTTTATTGAATGCCTGAGGAGAGCAAAATTCAAGTATTACTACTTATAGGCTTGTTAACAGGATTTCTGCTTTTGCTGGAGATGAGCCTACTTTACAATTTAAGAAATAAAATCAGAAGACAGTTTGAGCCAAAGACAATTCAGGCATTGGCACAGTGAATGGGTTAAATAGTCGATTATGCCGGGGTATTTTCCTTCAAGGGGGCAGAAAATGTCAGAGCATAACAAAAGTAAACTTAAAATTAGTTTGATTTATACAGAAATAAAAGAAAGACACATCAAGTGTGGGAAGATCAATGTGTAAGCATTAATACAGATTAAAATATAACAGGAAAGCAAGCCATGATTTCAATATCATACATTACCAACATCATAACATTATCATGTATGGGATTACCCCTTTGAGGTATTGAAATTAGATCAAACTCTAAATGTCAGAGTAACAAAATGTGGCAAGGCCCTCTTTCCTATCCTTCCATCAATAAAACAGGAAGAGTCAAATGCCTGGGTGAACAGTTAATGGTCCGTCTTGCAATAATGTTCAAATTTTACGTGACCGAGCAAACGGTCAGTTCTGAATCACACACTGCACTGAGTACACATTCACATGCGTACACACACATAAAGCGACTCTTTTGAAGAGCAAAGGCAAAAACACACATTCACATCTGGATACCATCCCCTTCTTTTTTTTCCATATAGACCCCTAACATGAGAGAGGCTCAGAGCAACTTTCAACAGCATACAGAACATAAAAAATGGCTGAAACAGGAGAAAGCATAATAAGAGCTGTTAGAAGGTCAGGATTGAATATGAAAAAGGAGCACAGGGCTTCCCAGCTTTGTAAGTGAAATGTAGAACATCTTCCTTCCTTTTCAAATACATTCCCACAGAGTTGAGAGAGCCTGAACTGCTCACTATGGAAGACTGACCCAGCAAGGCCTTTGATACTTCAGACACCTGGGCACCCAAGGGAAGAAGGGTATACACAAACACACACACACACACACACACACACACACACACACACACACACACACACACACACACACACACACACACACACACACACACACACACACACACACACACACACACACACACACACACACACACACACACACACACACACACAAAGATATGCATGCTTCCATCAGTCTGTGAAAGAAAGGCCTGTAATGCTGAGGACAGGATATAGGCAATTCCTTTTAAGCAACTAACCATAAAAAATGCTAATTGATGAGGAACTGTGTGTAAACAAACATCTGACATAAAAATCCCTTACAACAAAGTCAATGAATGGTTCAACACCAAGACTAAATAGAAAAAATGATAAAAACTGGAACATGTTATTCCCATAGTAGTTGCCGTCAAGAAATGCTGTGTGGCGTGTATTGCATTCACAGTCACACATGCTCTCACAGTAAACACCAGCATGTCTACACACAAGACATCAATGTTAGCGTGAGTGAGTAATTGTTTCTACCTGTGGTGATATCAAGTGAGTGTTTGATGAGGGCTGGAGTTCTATGCTTGGCAGCATATGAGAGAGCTAATGGCTGAGGGCTAATTGCCGCTCGATTGTGCTTGCGAAGCTTACTTTCATGCTAATGTTTCACAGAGCTACAGGCTGGAGAGTTTAAGATGGAGGTGATATTTCACATCGAATCACATACTGCCGTTCTGGGTTACAGCAGAAGTCAGTGTTTTCTTTCCTTAGGTAAAGGCTACTGTCCCTTGTTCTCTGATATGCAGCAATCTGCATAGAAAGTGCACAATTCCTTTTGCAGTGACCCTTTCCTGTTGGCCTGTAAAGACCATTGCCCTTATCTGCTGGTCAAACAGCTGACTTTCTTAACTGCAAGCGACCCTATCAATACTAGCTGCAGACTTTTATTTGTTTAATTTTCTTGGAAATGAAGACAAAGCTTAAATCTTACTATTTTAAAACTGTATCTGCATGCTAATTGACAATATTTGTTTAGATTATAATGATAAGAGCAACAGAGATCAGTAGATCTCATCAATAACTCTGATCTGATTCTGGTCATGGTATGGTCGATTGAGAAAGAACTGCACATCTGCTCGGCTATGATCTTCAGTCAATGTATCAGTGCCCAATGGAAGGACACTCACATAAAAAGCTTTGTTGCTACACTGACTGTAGTGACCCACTAACCGGCTGTAGAAAGCATTAGCTGCAGCACAGAGCAGCAGTCAGCCTCACCTTGGCTCTGCGCTGTGCTGCACTGACAGATGACATAAGAACAACCTTACAATGACACAGTTCCACTTTTAAATCTGAGCATACTGTACTGTATCAAACACAGTTGGCATATAATGTGACCCGAATGAAAAACAAACACAAATTATAAGAAAAAAAGAAACCCCTTCTTCCCTCTGCTGTATTCCCTACGGTCAGGGTCTGTTCAGCACATTTCTTATGCCATAATATGCTGGCCATAGCACTTTCGTTTTTTATTTTTTTACCAGGGGCTATTTTTATCATGTTACACACATTTGCATTACAAAAGCAGGCTGGGTCTATAAGTTATAGCATGGGGAGTGGCCAAGATAAAAGCCACACAAATACTTCAAAGCTGCAGTCGGCAGGATGTTTCATATTTTGGTTGTATTAGCAGCTCTGGCATGGGTTCACCAGGCAATGTGGGGCTCACACTGAGGGGTATGTGAGGGGTAAGAAGGGGGCCTAGATCGGCGCATCTATTTTGGAACCTTTGAAGATGAAGATATGGCATGTGTTCAGCTGTGTGCTTAGGCCAAAAAGCTTTCCTGGATATCTATCTGATTCAATACAAAGACTAAGAGGAAGTCTGAACTGACAGCAGCTGGATGGCACCACAGACAGGAAGACATACATCCATACAATGTCTTTTAATGTGTATAAAAACACAGACACACACACACACACACACACACACACACACACACACACACACACACACACACACACACACACACACACACACACACACACACACACACACACACACACACACACACACACACACACACACACATTGTCAACCTCTGTCCTTCAACTCGACAGGATCATTTATTATGACACGTGTTGCAGCTTGACAAACAAACATGGTCGAAACGCCATTAGTCATTTGTGCAGCTGCATGGTGCGTTATGTGGCCCACAGGGGTTTCTAATGGGGCCCTTACCACCTGAAATTGCAATGTTTCCCTTAAATCTACTCCCCCAGTTTTTTAAAACAACTCCTCTGTTCACGATCTTTAGATGACAAAAAGCAGTACACAAGGGTATTTACCTAATAACTATAGAGATGATTATGAGAATGCATATAAATAAGTGTGTTGCTGTAGTGGTGGGTGACTTACGTGGTGGACTGGTAAATGCAAAGAGAGAGTTGAAGTTTGACGGAGAGGGCACATGATGAAAAACTCTATCCGCCTCAGGGGACATCTCAGTAACGACCTGCAATGTAAACATTGTGTGTATTAATAGTGTAAGTGACTTGTGTCTTTGTTTCTCACACACGCACACACACACACACACAGTACCTGATAATTGTGTCTTTTCACTTTGCGGCTAGTTCCAGGTTTTCCTCCAATCACATTATTTGTAGCACTTGGCTGTCTGTTGATCAGGTCACATGATTACCTCTCTACAACTACATCACATCCATGTGAAATGTTGATACAGTGCCAAAAATAGAAGGTTACTGTTCTTAAAGATGCATCACTTCTAATATTCAATTTTTTTAATGTACATTTATATAACATTATTAAAAGCAGGACTTTGTCCTAATCTCACTTCTCATGTTCATATCAAAACCAACTGAAGGTCCATTAACGCATTAAACCTCCTTATCTGGGTCATCTTGCCTTCTTCAAAAAGCAGCCCTTAAATGTCCTAAACCCTAACCAGCCCCACCCCCATCAAGCATGAATACACACACGCACGCACGCACGCACGCACGCACGCACGCACACACACACACACACACACACACACACACACACACACACACACACACACACACACACACACACACACACAGATGGGACAATAACCCATTTCTGTCACTAGCACTTAGTCATCAGCACAGAAAAACGTACAGGATAAAGGAATAACAACTACATCTAACGGCAGCTAAAAAAGGGAAGTGCTTAGAGCTCTTCAATGTCTTTTTTCTGCTTGCTTCAGCTTTGAAATACACACCAAATAAATAATTGAATTCAATAGTTGTGTAGGGAAGGGGCTCATGCTTACTTTTACATTCTCATGGAATAGGAATTCAAAGTCATGGGGAAAATGTTACTGAATCCCAAAGGACAGCTATATTGCATGGTAAGCAACAACAGTGAAGAACATTACAGAAAAATAAACAAATAAAGCAAGCCTTTCTTTGAGCAAGATCACATTTTTAAGACTCTGGGAGAATGAGACGGGTGCTGTATCAAAGCCTCATTAAACACACCACCCACTGCATAATAGAGTGTGTATATGTTGGTCATGCACAGTAAGACTTCTTGGTTCCCCCTCAGGCTTAACACTCAAAAACAGAGAGATGCATGACGCTATATAGTGCTCAGATCCACGTGACCTTCCCAGAGGGGCGACCTTGCAGATTTAGGAGAACATCATCAAGGGACAAGTGGCCAGTCCTTCCAGTAAGCATCCTCGACAACCATTCAACTTACTGGGGGGGAGTCAGAGCAGAGATGATGTTGTGTACAAACAAAAGGCATACAGCACATGGGCCGTAAATAAACAAAAAGGATGCTGGGGCTGGACGTTATTTACTTACATGTCAAGCATCTGCTGCTTATGAGTTTTTATATAAATAATGAGAGCCAGTAACTGGGCTATAAAGCAACATGAGCCTATCCTACCATCCATGTCTCCCACAGCTCTGATGCACGAAACTTCCCTTTAAAGCTTCACATTAATGGGAAGATGCCCATGCAAGGCACTCATTTAATGTAGATGAGTTTGTTTTTAACTACTTACTCAATTACTTTATATCGTACATGTTCAATTATTATATAGGATCATTATTATAATATACTATATTTGTCTTATTATTTCAATGTATCTAAATTGTTTTAATATTTGTATTTGGAGTATTATTTAAGCTCATAAACTCAAGTACCCTAGCAAAGTTAGACTACATCAAAGTATTTGAGTAAAAGTTCATTTCAGCCTTTAACCAGAATATTGGTCTCTATTTACCTCAACACTTTAGGATCCCTTGCCAATACAACCCTAATATGCTGAGCTCATCTTCAGAATATCAGAGGAAACAGATGGCAGCAGGGTGACAGTTGTTGTGACACAAACAAACAGACACATCCAGCTGCCAGTTTCTCATGGCTCTGAATTATAGAAAGCATTGGGTTGAAGAATCCAGGACACAGACACAGACAGTAGGTAAAACAAATGTTACCAACCTGGAAGTTGGGCTACCTGAGGAAGGATAAGCAGAACAATCTTTTTCTTCTTGTCTAGTGTGCCCCTTCTGGCCCTGGGTGGAACAACAAACATATCATAATGCTTTTCTATATTCTGCAGATATTCATTTCTACTTCAAATCAAACCAAGAGTAAAAGTATTCAAAATGGTGTTATATGAAGTGAATAGTTTATGAACCCTTTAAAAAAGAAGATGACTGACTAAATTAAAAATATCTTGTCTTACCAGGTATAGTTTTCTATTAGTTGCATGGACCTGTGCCTGTTTCTTGCAGTACATGTTCCAGATTTCTTCATCAAAACCATAGTTAAAGTAATCTGTGATGTCAGCACCTAAAAGAAAAAACAAACAAACAAACAAATGAATGAAAAAGTGTACAAAAAGTTAGGTAACATTGTCAAAAGAATAACAGGCTCAGAGTACAGCATTACTTACCAGCTGACCTCCATGGTTTTTCTCTTGGAGATTCAGTTCCATTTTGTGCTGGGATTTCCTCAAAATAGTTAAACTCCTCCATGTATAGCCCCCTTGTGTCATTGTAAGCTGTAAAACATTTGACAGGGTTCGACTCTCTGAAACAAATAGGGTTATGTTTTTTGTTTCACAAAAAAAGAAATAAGTCAAGAGAGCTGATGTGAAATGAAGCCAAAATAACTTAGTAAAGCGAGTTACCTAATAATGAGCATGTAGTTTTAGGGAGAAGTTCACCTACAGTATTTAAGTAAAAATATTGCCTGAGTCATCTGAACAGTAAATTCTCTGTCTCAACATCTACATTGAATTGAGACTTAGATTGCTTATTGAATTGGAAATAATTGTGATATTTTCTTTTTTGTTTTGTGCTTTTTTGTATTTAGACCCATCCCTCAAACCTACCTGTACTTACCAACTGTATGTGATGGCACGCTTCTTTCAGCATCAATTTTCAGAGGCACAGGTATGTCCTCAGAGCTGAAAGCAAAGTGCCAGCACATTATCATCATGAATATCATTGTCATCTTGACATTAACTTGAGAAACACTGTGTCTGGGTTGAGTGCTAATAACCTAGTTTGAAATGGCACCTCCTCACACAAGAATAATATACCCAAAAAAAACTATGAAAATATCTCAAAGCTACATTTTGACAGAAGTGGGTTCCTGACTAATGATGCTCATTCATATTATACCCAACAGGCAAAACAAAGGCAATCAAAGGCAATAAAAGGCTGACAAATGTTACATTCTTTTGTCAGAAGATGGAAAGTAAACAGTAACACTCTCATATGCATTGCTGCAGAAATCCCTGCATTCATCAGCACTGTCATTGTCACTTTCTTCATCATCTTGGACAGCTTTCCAATTACCCCATGACACAAAAGAAACAGATGAAAATAATAATCAAATCCACTTGCATATCAAAACACAGTTTATTTGACAGGCACTGGGAAAGAAATACAAAATAATGTGCAAAATGGATTATAATGAGAGCTAGAGATATGTTCTATGGTGAATATAGCTATTTTATCTTTAGACTGTTTCACGCATGCTAATAAAGTTCAGACCAGTTACCAACTAAGTGCCCAATGAATCCACCTGGAAAGAGGCATACCTTTAAACCAATATTTAGATGGATATTGTTCTGTTGGAAAACGCTAATATTGACTTGATATTATATTAGTTTTTAAGATACTATTATCCAGAAAGTTTGGTTCGAGTTCTTGGTTCTTGGGTCATTCTAACCATAGAGTGTCCTAACTTTAAGGGAACCAAAAACAAAGACACTAGATTGTTATCCCTTGAATATCTTACACATTCAATTTAATTTTCAACTCACAAAGACAAAACTATTGTTTAAGCTTTGTAAGTTACAGAAACGTACTGTAATTGCAAGGTTATGCTACATTTACTAAGGCAAACAGGCTGAAGAATGCAGACCACAGATATCATCAGTGCTCCAGTTGTGTGATTGCTTACATCCACATTCCCAGCTCACAAATAAACACTGCCGGCCTGGCAGCAGATTTAATGAGCATCAAAATACTTCTTAATGTTGCACATGACTGGCTGCACATTTCTGGGAGCAGACATGGTGCCATCACACGAATGTTGTGCAACTATAATGATCACTGTCATTATTGTACTGTGAAAAGTGTATAATAACCGAATGCTTCATTGCTGTAATGCAGTTGGTTCTAATTGGAAAACACGTCAGCAGAGTTCACTCAGCTAACTGTCAATAATGACCTGTCTAACCTGTGTGGTTTAAACTTCTTGATTATTTTATTAATCTAAGTTCAATGTAAGGTCAGTATGTTCTGTATTACAAAATATACTGCATGCTTATCGGAAGAAAATGGGTGTTTTAAAAGGTATTCATCGTTGAAGGAAGAAACCACTATAGGTACAGACAGTGTTTCAATTATTATAATCTGTCTCTCTTTTTAGACCTCTGACCAATCAGTGTGAAGAGTCAGTACATGTAGGTTCATGGGTTTAAGGTTTCACATCTTTTTAAATTAGCGTTTTTTTATAGACACCCCCATTTGAAAAACCTCTTATATTCTTCATTATTTGTTTTCTTTTTAGATTGTTGTTTTATAGGTTTTGACTTCTTTTTTTAATTGAACCTTTTTATAAGCGACATTCCCTTTTAAGTTGGTCTTTTAATAAGTTGACATTATTATTATTAATTATTTTGTTATTATTATTATTATTATTACTATTATTATCTTATTGGGGTTTTATTTTAATTGTTTTATTTATTTATTACATTTTTATATTTTATTGTTTTATTAGTTTTCCTTTATTTTACCGAGAGTGATAAAAAAAAAAGTTGTGTGATGTGTCAAAGGACTGAGCTGCACCTGGTGCATGAAAAGTGCTATACAAATAACACTTATTATCATTATTAATAAAGTAAAACAACAAAATTACTGGCATTAAAATATTAAGAAAGTAGTTAATAGTACTCACTAATCAGTTTTGCATTAATATGTACAAAATTTTAATATTGAGCCAAATGTTCAGATTGGTCTGACATAAAAAAGTAAAATGATTAATCTGCAAAGTAACAATTAGAGTGGAGAAAAACGTACCTTTCCATCTATAATGTAGTTGAATAAAAGTAAAACAGGATCAGTACATGGAAATACTAAACATCTAATTAGTTAGAATACTTTCTTATACAGAACAGTAGACCAAATACATTGTGCATACACTGCTTATCAGACAGTTCCATCACACACCTGCATAGGATTTGAAAGTCTTCTTTTTCCTCCTTGTCATTTTCGGGGATCAGGTCATAAATCACTGAAACGCGCGCAAACACATGGCACATTAAAGTCAAAGTGAGTGGCATGATTTAACACTTAAACTTTTGTAGGTTTACCAGTCCACATATACACATTTACGACCATCCATCACGTTCGCTCTTGTTAATCAAAATATTGTTTGTGTCGGCAGTAACAGTTCCTTAGTGTAAACGTAACCTTACATTGGTATATCTTTCCCTCTTCGTCTTCGCTGCCAGTGCTGTCGATGGAATCCAACTCCGATGAATACATTTTTGATATGTGAACAGATTTAATCAAATAAACACCTGAATTAAAAATACAACATCAACAAGTTGTTCACTTTGAAAACGGCAATGTTTGATCACTAAACAGTGCAGAAAAACAGAGAGTTGCCATGGACACAATTAAGAGAGAATCCAGCCTCGCACGTCACAACAGGTCTTGCATCATGTTGACCAACTGCAATTAGCTGGTTTAAATGTTGGACGTTTGACAACACGTTTTAAGGATATATAAGTGTAGTTGATCTTTTGATTTAATTCCAGTCATTGAAATGTCGTTGCTAGTAAATTGCAGTTTTTCCATATTGTCATTTTGATGAGGCAGCAGTAGATTTACTTTACACTTTCCCAATTATTTATACCAGAAATGGAGAAAAGAAAGAATAGCATTGTGGTCTGCTAAATATGCCACTCAATGCCACAACGAAAGAGGAAGTCAGTAATCTAGGACACAGACTAATCTTGTACTTACTGTAATGTAAACTTCAGGAGCATGGAGTCGAGACACAATGAGACACAATGATGTATTTGAAGTTAAAGCTAGAGAATTGACAAAGACATTTGCTCTAGCAACAAGGGAAAACGCTTGCCTAACCAATTCTGAAAATCTCTCAGTCAGTCCCATGTATTTAGCTGGTTCTGATACAACAATCTACGTTCTGCAGGACAAGACATAACAAATCACTGAAACGCCTTATCAGTGGAGGCCATCAGGCAGGAATAAGGAGACGAAACACAGTGAGCGCAGCACCCCAAGGTCGCAAACCTGTGCTCAGCAAGGGGAGCAGAAAGTGATAAAATATGTCAAAGGCAAATTTGCCTAGGACATTTTTTCCTCAACACTTACATATTTTTCCTACCACATCACCAACCCCTTTTTAAAAAAAAATAAAGTCGTAATTTATAGACCCAAAGCTCTATATTATAATGTATTTTCAACTTATTTCAGTGTATAGAAAGTATCTTGTATTTTCCCCAGTTTACGGTTGTGTAAATTAGGTGAAATTGTTTGTCATTTAAACCACTTTTTTCATTCTATTCTATTCTGTTCTATTCTATTCTATTGTACTCCCTTAACTAATATTGTTATTCATTGTATTTTTTTTCCTTTAATGTATTGTCCTTCATAAACGTGCTTTGGCTACACAAGCTTTGTCATTAACATTTCATTTGCGAAGCATTCGCTGGATGCCATAGCAACGACTCAGAGCTTTAGTGACGTTTTTATTCTGCGACGCGAAATTGCCACGTCACCTTTACGAGACTCGTGTGTTTGTTTTGTTGTTGGAGCTACTTTAGCTGTCATTTCTGATGCGTATTTGAATTTGTGGTATTGATAATTGGCAAAAATGCTTACGACGGAGGACTATACGCACTTTCCGGTCCAAATGTGGGAGAGGGTTCTTTCGAAGGTAAAGAAAGCGGTTGTTTTTATGGATGACAAGTGTGCAGAGGCTCTCCACTGGTGCGGAGGTGCTGCCGTCTTACTAGAGGCTGGAGCCAGAAATCTAAAGCAGTTTTCAAGCTTCGAAGCCTGCGCAGTGAACGAACCGAAAGCTGTGTTTGTAGTGAGCACTCTGTTAAAGGGAACTACGGTGGAGATCATTAAAGACATCATCTCCCTCAGTCACTTCCAGTACTGTGTTGTCATCACCACCGTTGCTCACTCCGTGCACCTGCTCGCCAACAATGTCACCACAGAAATGGAAGGGAGCCCTGTGTTTGAGCAGTTTGAAGAAAAGCTGTGCGAGTGGATGGGCAACATGAATTACACGGCAGAAGTCATGCATGTCCCTGTAGTGTTTGCCCCGGTGTCCCAGCAGCTACTCCTCACACCCATGTTTGCACACTTGTTTCCCCTGCTCCCTCCTGATCTGGAGGCAATAAATGCAAAGCGTCCAGAGAAGAAGAGATTTGGAAGCTTGGTCGACGTGGACATGAACTCTCTTCCTGTTGAACTGCAGTTTGAAATCAAATCCCTGGCTTCGGTATTAAATTCAGTGTTTGAAGCTACAGGCACCAGGGAAGAGAGCTTTGCTGTGGGTCCTATGAGCCGCATCATAGCAGGGGAACTCGCCAATCACCCTCAAGCAAAAAACCGGAGGAAGGTGGCCCCTAATAAAGCCTCCATCATTTTTGTGGACAGAACAATGGACATAACAGGTGAAAAATGCAATAACATTGTCCTGTGACCAGTATCATGGTTACATACAGTATATTGATGTTTACATAGCTAACAACTGTTAATACCACAGTGTAGAAATACTCACAAATAAGCCCCCTTGCTGAAATAAGTACTCAGATGTTGCTGCCATTAAACTAATCTGTTCATTTGAATTTTGTAATAGTATTAAATACTTTTGAAAAACAAAGTATATTATAATCTTACATCACTATAATGTCGACACTGGTAAAGGTGGAACTAATTTGAACTACTTTGTTAACGTTATCACACCCTGATTCTGATATTGGTGTTATTCATATAAATCTGCAAAGGAGCAAGTCATTTCATTTTTAAATTACATGTAGTGAAGTAAAAAGCACAATTTTTGCTTCTCAAATGTTATGATGTGTCACTGACCACTCTCACTACATACTGAATAGGCCTAGTTGTTCTTTTGTTTTCAGGAGCTGTTGGTCACCATGGCGACAACCTGGTCGAGAAGATTCTAAGTGTGCTTAAACCTTTACCTGGTCATGTGACAGACGTACAGGTGGACATGCTGGAGCTCACAAGTCTGCAGCGAACCCCTCTATCTCAGACCACCCTGGCCCCCGGCTGTCTTGCACAGACCCAGTAAGTAGCTCTCTAATGGTAGTTTGTTGATAGCAATATCACACATTTCGTAAAATGGTGTTTTACCGTACTGTCAATACACAAAGCTGTTATTATCACATACAACTGACTGATGGAAAATAACTTTTATTGGTGTTGATCATTTATCCCATCTCTCTATAGCTATGATTTAAAATAAATTAAAGAGCCGGAACAAGGAAAGGGAGTGTACTTTCACTGTTTTGCTAGAAAAGCTGTACGCAAAACATCTTACCATTACAGTATATCTCTAAAAATAAATGTATGATTGTATCATGTACACTTAATTTAAGACAGACTCCTTCCTTGGATTTGTGACCTATACTACAGACCGCCAGTAGGGTTGATCAATATGTTATGATTTTATACAGTCTATGTTACTTCTTACCTATGGCCCTAATTTTTACCCTAGTAAAGTTGGAGCACACCTGTGATTTCCTTTAGGGGAGCACTCAATCCCTCACACTCTCATTAACTGTGGTGTTGTATTTTCAGCTACAGGTGTGCATTTGGTAAACCATAGATTCAAGTTTGAAAAAAAGAACGACAATTAGTTCCAAGTTTTGAACCTGCCAGCCTGATTTGGCATTTGCTGTTTAACTAATCTCCAGATAACACCCACATCTTCAGGTTGAACAGTTGTCTCTTTCTGTTTGTGTAATGGTTAAATGTCTATGAGTGAATGGAGGTCATCTGAATAGAGATGGGTAACATAGCATTTCAAATCTAAATCCTGATTTAATCGCTTAATCTTTTAGGTCGAATGAAGAACCCATCCCCATCCCTAACACTGACACGACCACAATAAACATTTTGACATACTTTCCCCACCTGACCAAACACACATCCACTAGCCAAAGCCATTCCCCACTGAGTGACTTGAGTGGCACATGACCTGCATTAGGTGCCTGTGGTTCAGTGGAGCTTGCCTCTTTTCTTGACTGTGCAGATGCACGTGTTCAGCTCCTGCGGTGAGGCTGTTGTACATGGCAGGGATTAGTCCTACATCATGTGTTCCACTCCCGCTTTGCCCCCTTGATGTGGTTGCAGGAGGAAAAGAATTTGACTTAGAAGAAGAGTTTTGTGGCTTGAGCTGTCATGCCGTATGTCTGGCTGAATTGAGTTCATACGCAAGCTTACATACACACTCAATGCAGCCGGGACCATTCTCAACTAGGTGGGAGGTTTTGTTGTAATGGAACCAGTCTTACATGTTGCTAGTCAGCACTATTTAGACAGTTTGGACTGTAGCATATAATGTGAGCACAGCAGGGGCAGTTTGCTCCCACCCTCGGACGCAGGGCTCAGTTATAAGGCACGTGAACCTAGATCCCTACAATACACACAAATATGCATGTCTCAAGTCACTGTAGTTAAGTGTCTTGGTTGCACAAACACAGCTGAGTTGTCTCTGTGGATGATATTTGTTATGCATGGTTAAGGCTGCAGCAGCAAGCTTACTCTCTGACATTGCCAACCTATCACAAAGGTTTTAGTATGATGATGGATAAGAGGTTGGGATCAGTGGCTGTGCAGACGTTGAGGTAATGTTTGCGGCAATGTTTACAATTCTTTTTTCAGATCTTCCCACAGAGTGTCAGCCAAAGACCAAATTTCACAATGTTTAGATAACCGATTCAGATATTGTATACAACTGCTAGCAGATGCTAGAAAGCAAATAGACAAAAGAAGATATGTAGCTTAAAATAATAAGTAATACGGCAGGAGCTGTGTTTGTGAGGAGTATGTGATGATCAGGGACAGCCAGATCAGCGGGGGCATTATTGCATCAGTGCTATCTCCGAGCAGGTGGCCCAGTTGAGCCTTATCACAGATGTTTAGGAGATTGAACAGCTGCCTTGGCACTGCAAGAATGAAGCCTAGAGTTCCCACTTTATTTGACTGCCTTCAGGAGCACAGCTCACCACAGCTAGAGTTTAAGTCAATCTCTCTAATATGTTCAGGGCTGTACAAATGCATGTTTTAAGAGGTGTACTGCTCTTAAGCATTAATCTCTTAAGTCCATCAAAAATACGAAAGCACATATTTCTCAAATAAATAGTTTTCTTTGCATGATATGAAGTGTGCAAAGCAGCAGACCTTGCTGGCTCTTTGTGGTTTCCTTGTCTATACAATACGTTCTCTCCTACTTAATGTTTATATACCTATGATTTGTTGAGCTATTTTTAGTTCAGACCATTGTGTGTTTTGATTGGTTTAGTTGTGTAGACCCTTTCAAGCCTTTAAATAATAGGTGTGGACTTAATTTGGACCTTTTGTATGATATGTCCCTCAGTAATTCCAGGATATTTATATAGATTGCCCTGTCTTAAACATTCGGTGGGTGGTTGTTGCTTCCAGCTATCCTGGCAAGACCCCACACTTACTTTGCAATTACTGTCGTATTGTCTTTCATAACCTGGCGTGAATTTTCCTTATCCTACAACCTGACTTTTACTCTGTGGTTCCAGGTATTAAGCCTGAGAAAAAGTATACTTTGTGTGGGTGTTTATTCACAGACATTTTGCCTGCGCTGGTATTTTGTTTCACCATTCTTTTACTATGGCATTCTTCCCCCGCTATTAAATAGTGCCAGGAAGAACAGTTAGCTGTATATAGAAGGATGTTGAGTGAAAGTGGCAGTAGGAGGGTTGTTTTGTGTATATGTGTGTTTGTGGTCAGGTACCTTCGAGCCGAGTCTGTGTAATTTGCTGTGCTTGGCTGAACAGCTCTTGTGATCTTGAGGAAGACATGTGAACTCCACTGGCACAGGGCACCAAGTTTCCTTCAGTCTCAGACTGAACCCTGCACCCCCGTCATCTGGTCGCCTTCGACCTTGATCCTGTGGTGGGAGTGTGTGCCTGTGGGCAGAACCCAGTACGGGTGGCCAAGGTGCTCTAGGTCTGCCTCAGGAGCTGCTAAGCTTGAGCCAGCCTGAGTAACCGACCGCACCCTGCCATAAGAAAACACAGCGAGGCTGCCATCTCTTCAATTCTGCCCAGCACATCATGCATGGGTACCACCAGGAAGGAGGGAAAACACCTATTTCTGTCCCGGCTGGGAAAAATGAGCCTGAATAAAAAGCCATGCACTCTGAGTTCACACTGTATGGGGAAAAGAAACAAAAGCAGCAGAGATAGTAGAGTGTGGAGAGGAGAGAGCAGATGACAGACAGCTGAGGACAGCCAACCCTGGATTACCCTACCAAGAACAAAAAAAACATATTCACTCTATGGTGGCTCCTTATAGGCTACATTTTGTTTTGGTGTGATGTACTTAAATGCCATTAAATTAGGTATAGGCTAAAAAACAACTGTACTCCATCATCACTTACAATATCATTAGAGCTCCCCTACAGGCCCGCCTGTTGAGAATGCATTGAGGAATATAATGTTTGTTTTAACACTTTGTCTAGCACACAGGATATTGATTCTGGCCCAACAATAGGCTTCTTACATTGTATCTTGAAGAAAACTTAATTCTAACTGTCACTGCTTTCTGTGTTTTAACTCTCACCATAGTTGAAACTACATCTAATAATAAATGTTAGTCAGCTCAGGTCGTCATGCCAACAGAAAATAGTTTTTTCTTCTAGAATAAAACTTTGCACTTGATGGAAATTGCAGCCTTCCACACTTAAGTGAGAGCCAATAGCTGACTGAAACAGTCACAATTTCAAACAAAGGGAACCATTTTCCCTCTGGATCAAATGCGCCTGTGGGAAAGCAACACAGTTTAACTGCTTTCATCTTAGAACTTATCACCCTGATTTCATGAAGACTACCCTAAAGGTCAATGATAACTCTGACTGAGATAAAAAAAAAAGATCTTATATCTTTCAAACTTCTATAGTTATTTATAGGAGATGCAGCCATATCTTAGGATTCAGTGAGCTGACATGTCCCCTGGCCCATTTCAGATGTCTCTGTTTCTTCTGCTGCGGAATTCTTCTTCCTCCCCGGGTGTAGAACGTATCTCATCCTGAAACCCTCAGTACATCAATCAAGTAGATTATTTTCACCTGAACAACTTGTACTCCATGTTCCCATCAAGACTGAGATAACATAACCTATTCTGTCTTGTATGCCTTCTTCCATTCTGTAATTTGATATACACTGCAGATCACACTTTCTCTTTGGGAAAGAGTGTGCATGCATTTATTCAGTTGGATAACAAAACACCCCCCGAAGATGATACTTTAAATTCTCCAGTCCCGCTCCTTCAAAGAGCCCCTACTGTTGGCTCTCATTTGAAATGGTAAACTAGTCAAGAAACATGAGGGGAGAAAGAAACTCCTGCATTACCCTCAAACATCTCCCTTCATTTTCTCACATTCTTCAGCATTTTAACATTATGTCTACATTGCAATATAAGAAAGGTTTTCACATTTTTATATTTTATTTTGTCCCTACGTTTTTACAAATACAACCCACATAACAAATTTCGAAACAAATGTTGATTGGAGTTTTTTTCCAAGCTTTTTCTCTAATTGTGCATACCGTTTCTGTGTCAATCATACATACATAAACTGTGATTAACACACCTGTAATGTTAATTCATGGAAACATTCCTGCTCCTGCTATAAGATTTGTTTTATATTAACACATACAAGTTGCCTTTTGAGAGTGTTAACAACAATGTATTTCTCTACTATTTTATAGAAAACTATATATGGAGTTATCACTGAATGGGAAAGGCCAGGAAGTGCCCCTGGTACTTCTGCATTGGTGTGTTTTAGTATGTCTCTCCCTTCCTCTCCTCACTTCCTGCAGAACTCCTCTCGCCTTCTTTGCCTCTAAATCTGCTGGGTCATTTGTCCCCTCTTGCCAGGACACACAGACACTCAAGGCCAGGTCTGGTTTTAGTCCACCTCTCTCTCCCTCACATGTACATGAGGATGTTTACAGGAAACCGACAGTGTGTTTTGCCCCATTAAACACACTTCATAAATTAACTCACTGAGGGATTGCAGCTGACCTTGCACAATCCTGTTAGGTAGGACCTGTTACATACCTATTGACCTGTTTGAAAGTACACACACGCATACACAAACACACAAATATTTATGAGCTTTAATATCATTTCTCAGCTGTCAAAGTGACAGCTTATGTAGTATGGTGCTATAGGCAACCAGATCTTTTATTTTTTATATTTAACTCTGTGGTTTCTAGCTCTGCAGATATTTATTTGTAGAGATTTTATGATACCTTTTATCCAAGATTTCTACCATCAACGCAATATGATGCAATTACATTTTGTGTATTGTGTGATGTTGAGAGAAATACTCAAACATTTTAACACAAATTGGCCTTTACAGAAACAATAAAAGTAGCCTGTCCATTGTATTCCCATCAAACGCTGTCATTTGGACTAATATAGGTTTTCTCATTTTGATTACTACATTACAATTGTTCTCCAAGGTTTCTCAGAGACACACTGTATCTCAAAAGTGGTTATTGAAAAGGATAAAGCGAGACACTACTAGAGCTAAGTGAGAACATGTGTTTTTATTAGGGTGAACTGACCCTTGTGGCCACCTATCAAGGAGGCTTCATCAATCATATGTATGATTCACTTTTGAATCATTTTATTAATACTGTACTTACGGTACACGCTTGTTCGTTTGTGAGAGTGAGGTCAAAGTAAGGAAATAAACACTGACGTTTTCAACCAAATCTTGGAAGGGGCCACAGGATGGGAAGTCAATTTAAGAAATCCTGAGTCAGAACGGTTTGAGCCATTCTTTTCTGCTGCATCACCCTCTTCCAGGAATACTATCCCCCTCCTCACCCCCACACTCATTAATTTGTTGGGCACGGTCAGGGGTATTTCATCACTTTAATGATCTTACGTGTTCATTCTTCTCGTAGTATGCACGTCTTTCTGAAAAAAACTGTATTTGATGCTTAACTGCATTTTAATGGTTAACACTCATTACACATCTCGTGGAATTTAATCGGGATACTAACAGCCCCTCACTCACCAAACAGCCTTTCCAAGTCAGTCAGAGAGGATGTTCACTGTGGTTATACAACCCAAGAGCGAGGCTGCCCCCTTCAGTCTAGAGCTGAGCAGCCTTTGCAACAAACAGAGCCACACTGCGCTTAACGTTTGCAGATGGCCAACGACACGCGCCTGCATCCCCTCCCCCTCTCTCTTCCATAGTAGAGAAGTTACTCAACAAGGTTCCTGGCTGCTTATTGAGCCTGTCTCACACCCTGCCAGTATAAACCTCACCCCTCACCCCTCGGCCCAGCTTGCACCCCCGCCTTCATCTGACCAAATGGCCAAAGGTAAGCGTCAGGGGAGTGGGCCCTGTGGGGGGGCTGGTTGAGCCAAATTGGAACCATGTTTCATCCGCACTTGACTAAAGCACTCAGTTAAAAATATACACACGGATGCACAGTGTTGTGTGCAAACATATACAGATGCATGTGTACGGCCTGGTCACCCCATTGGTATTTCAAGCATGACAAGTATGCAGGACTTACACGATTTACGTAATCCTGGCAGTTCTAACACTCCATCAAGAGCAGGGGAGGTGTTTTCTGAAGGATTATGAAAAGTGTTTTCCAGAAATGAAACCATATCATAGCTGTTGACCAATAGCTACAACGTGTTATCTGTGTCTTAGTCACAGTATAATAAACTGAAACGATTGTAATTGAAAACCTGATTTATCCTTCTGGTTTCGTGATTTATTTGTCTCTGTTTTCACTGTATCAGTTTTTACGTTAGACTTTTGTCCTTTCTGAGTCGTGTTTGCCGGTCTTTGTGTCTGGTTCTAGTGTGAATATGGCGGGCCTCCCAGTGTGAGCCCCTCTCTTCCCCATCTACCCCCAGCCTAAGGTCTGGAACAGATTTCATCTGATATTAAACAGATGGCAGTAAGAAAGAAGAAAAGTAGGGAGAGAAGAAAAAAGTAAAAAAGACAGAAAAGAAAAACAGAGTGGATTCGTCAACGAGCTCCGTCCTCCCCTCCCTTCTCTGTGTCCTTAGCCTCGTTTCTCTCTTTGTCTCCATCGGTTACAGTTTCTGGTCACTCCTGAGAAAAGATAATGTGTTCTTGTCAGTCTTGCTGTCAAAATCAAAGACATAGATGTGAGCCTGTGATGCCCTTTTATCCAGCCAGCAATGTGTCACTGCCTTTTTGCAAGACATCTGAGAGCAGACTCGAATGTGTTTTATACAGAACACGTTAAGAGAAATAAGAGAAATTGTGACTCTCTAGGAAACTAATCCACAGGACACTCTGTTTCTTTCACGGAATGACTTGAAGCTGTTTCCACTGCTCCTTACAGATGGTAGTAGACTTACACACATGCCTTGTCCTCAGTTTCCCATTAGAGATGTGGATCAGTGTGTTTCATAACCTAGCGGATAATGAGACGAGGGACTGAGATGGTATCAAGAGGAGCCTTGGTCTCCAGAGTCTGTTGCTCTGCCACTGATGTAAGGACAGCACTGATCGGTCCAGAGGAATGTTGGCACACAGACTTTTAAGGTGGATTGAAAACATTCCCGATGTTCCCTCTGCTAATTTCAGTTTTTTCCTGTGAGGGGTCCCATAGGGGAGTCGTCACTCCCCGACCAGCATGCGCTCTATCATTGAGACGAGCACTCAATCACGTCCGTGTTGTCCCTTTTGTTTTTATACTCTGAGTCCTGCCTGTTCTGAGCAAACAGCACGAGCAGCAGCAGTTGCTCAGCTTGTTAATACTGTTCATTTTTTACCAAACTGTTTTTTTCTCTCCTCATGACTAAATGATCTGTTTGGCTGTTTTTCCAACCAGGTCACCAGCAGTGCAGACTCTATGGGAGGCCATGCTGACCAATAAACATAAAGAGGGGGTGATGGAGGTCCGTCGGCAACTAGTGGAAACAGCCAGCAAAGAGAAGCTGCCCATCAAGATGAGCATGGGTAAGAAACTGTGGAGTAAAACAAACAACAGTTCTTGTTTCATCAAATACAACACATACACATATGAGAAGAAAAATAAATAAAATGTATGTACATAAATCATAACAACGTATTGTTAGAGGAACGTGTGTCTGTAGTGTTTTGGAGCAGCTCCATAGCGCTCCCTACTGAGATCCAACTGCTCTGACTTGCCGTGTGTTTGCCCATGTGGCCACAGAGGAAATCTGAACCACATGTTGGCTCTATGACACACACACACACACACACACACACACACACACACACACACACACACACACACACACACACACACACACACACACACACACACACACACACACACACACACACACACACACACACACACACACACTCACATGCTCCCTAACACACGCTGCTTTTGGAACTTTTGTTGTTTGTTAATGAAGCAAAGGGGGCTCAGGCGAGGGATATAAATATGTGTTGGCACGCAAACATAAAGTCATTACATGTAAAGGACAGTGTCCTTATGCACACTTACCTTTATGCTGCACTCTGACACAAATAGGTAATGGTTGAAACTACACAAAAACACACATGTACCCAAACACACACACACACACACACACACACACACACACACACACACACACACACACACACACACACACACACACACACACACACACACACACATATGCAGGGCTAATGTGCAGGTTAGCATCTGGCAGGAACAGGGGGGGTTAAAAGGGAGGGGCCGTGTGGTCCCTCAGCGCCTATAATCTGTGAGGTAAAGAAGGTCTCGTCTCTCGTAACAAGCAGGTTGTAATATGTTGGAGGTCACACACACACACACACACACACACACACACACACACACACACACACACACACACACACACACACACACACACACACACACACACACACACACACACACACACACACTTTGCCAAGCATCTGCACACACATTGTGGTTTGTTTTCACACATTTGTGCAAAACATCAGTTCTTTTCAACCTAGACGCCTGCTACATTGTGGATTTAGTCAAATGCAGAACAACGCTAGATGAACGTGCATAATTGAAATAATAAAGAGATCAGGAGTGACAGGAAAAGCAAGAAAGTATGAAGAAGGTGCTGCCTGCTGACTGACATTAAAGCTGCTGCCGCCTGCTGACTGACAGTCTGTTGACTTAATGTCTTTCCTGAGAGAGAGAGTAAGAGACAGGCAGGGGGAGAAGGTGCCCTGTCAAACTCCTCACACACTGAACCCTTATACCCCGCTGGCAGAGGACCAGACTCCATGAAGCCCCCTAAGCTCCAATCACACCCACACACAGTTCCCATCCTGCCCACCACCAGCACCACCAGCGGAGTTCTCAATCCATCATGCTCTGCTCATGTGAGAGCAGGCTAAACCCAGAACGCTTAGCATTAATGCCTATCTGCTCTCTCAGTGCCCACTCACTCTGTAGGAGAGTAGAATTTTCCACTCTCACCGGAGCACATTATCACTCCGGTGGGTTTTATGCACATCATGAAGAAAATAGTGTTGGGATACCGCAGGCCCTGCATTCTCACACACACACACACACACACACACACACACACACACACACACACACACACACACACACACACACACACACACACACACACACACACACACACACACACACACACACACACACACAGACTCAACTTGGCTTCTTTTCATCTTATCAGGATAAGATCATCCAGAGAGCGACAGCGAAAATAATCAATTTCTCAGAGCCTGAGTATGACCCGTCAGGTCTCTCATAGCACAATAAGATGATGAAATTCCCTTGCTGTGTGTGGATATGTGTGTAGATAATTGTGTGGTTGTGCTGGGTCCAGTGTTTATATTGGGTGTTTTTGCTCTTAGCAGGGAATTAGTTAGACAGCTTTGGTTTCATCGTCTGTGAACGTGCGTTTATCTATTCATCTCTGTTGTGTATGTATGCATTCATATGTGTGCGTCACAAGGTTATACGGTTTGTGTATATATTGTGTGCACTGATACTGCAGTGTAAATGAGATGTGTTGACAGCGCCGTTCTCCCTGTGGCGCAGTCTTCTCTTTCAACAGCAGAGAGGACCAAGACTCAAGCTGTGAGATATGGTTTCAGATTAATATTCATGTTTTACAGTATCATCTCCCCTATTTCTTAATTACAAAGACACTAACATTTAATTTAATTTGAACAATCAAAGCATATATTAGGGTGTTAACTATTTAATCTCAACTCTCTACAGGCAAATGAAAGCAAATATCATCATAGATCAAAATCAATGGACATTTATTTTGGTGGAGGATTTTAATCAACAGACCCATTATAGCATTGTTAAATGCATTTTAGTCATCATGTACATAGTTACAGTATGCCACATAGTGCTGAACTCAAGTATTTTTTATTTTTTAAACATGTCTGAACAACTGTATGCATTCAATCAGAATACTCCAAGAAGGTAATATTTTATTTGTGATCAACAATAGTCTATTTACTTGAGAAAAAGTACTGTTTTGAATTTGGTCACCACTACATGACTTTTTTCCAAGAGATACTTCAATCCAGAAAACACTTACATACATTTTGAACATAAGAGAAAGCATAAAATATGTTGCTATGACACAGACACTAAGGAAGGTGTGAGAAATTTGGCGGTGAAGCTGCCCTGTTGTAACCTGTGCTCCTCACTCCTGTACGGTACAGTAGAGTCTTGAAAGGGGCCTCCACATACACCCACAAAAAGAAGCCCCAGGACTTTTCCCATCTTAAAGTGCATACATAAATGTGTGTCAGCCTTCCTGTGTCCCCTATCCATGTAGAATTACTTATGAGGCTGTCCAGTTGCTGAGACCAGCCACCATCAGACATCACTTAGCCTCTGAGTAACCCTGTGCACCCAGAATGCAAGTCATCTTCCAGTCACAGGACTAAATCACGGTTGGCCCCTGCCCTTTTTTGCATTGTTCAGGACTTTGATCGTGGCCCAACCTCAATTGCCACTTCTGCACATCAGGCTGAAATGGATAGGAGCTCCAGCAGTTTAGAGCATTTGACTTAAAGATGTGATTTGTTTTATGGCCGGTACTGCAATAAGTGCACCCAGAGGAACAGTGAAATGGCCTTAAGGTGCAGGTTTCCTCTGTAATCTTAGGTTGTATTCAAACAGCAACTTGGAACCTGAAAACCTTTGGGAATAAGTTGCTGGTGAACAAGACATACTGATTGGAATAACTAAATCTTTCTTGCCCACACTATTCATTCAACTGAACACTATATTAGAAGCATGTCATATACTGTACAGGACACTTGACCACAGTTTAACATTAACTGTATCAATAAAACTTGTCACACACCACATGTTAAATGTGTATATTTCAATGCATTGAAATGACTTTTAAAAAAACAACAGGCTTTTTGTGTATAAATATCCCAATAATGACTTAACAACTGAAATAAAGTTAATAAGGAAAACTGTGTTCAAAGCACAAGAACAGTGTGTTTTTACTGCTGCAGTCTCATTTATTTGAAGCTGAAAATAAGAGTGTTTCCAGTACTACTATTCCTCCAGAAACACCCCAGTATAAAACCACAGCTCAGCTGACAGATCATCTCCCAGAGATATAGTTTGCATCTGGCAACAAGATGCCTGAGGAATCACATAACTGTTTAGAAGGACGTTTAGTGACATAGATAAGAGCTCAGGCTCTGCAGGGCTGTTTGATTGTGTAATGGATAACAGGCTTTTGTGTGGCGTTCTTGTCTTCTTATTTTGTGTGATCTAGCCAAGCTGTAAAGCCTGAATATATTTGGCCTACAGTGTGCCATTCTTTGCCTGTTCTTGGGTGAAATTATGCTTGGCCTTGGCATTGGATGTATTTCCTGGTTCTGTGCTGAATTATGGTTGGCACATCAAGCTTAGAGAACCTTGGTTAAACTGCCAGGGTTTTATGGCTGGATATGTTCACAATAGAGCTTTTCAGGATTTGGAATATGTCTGGGTGTATGTCTGGAACTCATTCTTTAAAAATACTTTTATTTCAGTGAGAAAGCTATTTCCCTTTTGTAGAAACTCCTTCTGTATTGCAAGTACAGTAAGTGCCACACAACGCACTACATTTTTCACTTCAGTTTGGAAAGTTTGCTTCCAAACTTTTCAGAAATCTACTGTTCTGCTGTTTGGTTTACTTATCAGCTTATTGTAACTAGCTTCGCTGGATTATTCTTTCCAAAATGTCTTCCTGAAAATATTTCACATCCGAAGATTTTGTCTTCTATTTTTATAAAGCTAAAAAATGTGTTGCGAGACCCCAAACTCTTTACTGTTCTTGATATTTCTGCTCAATTCTTCTTATCCTGCCTGTCTGTTTCTCTTCTAGTCATGTGTTTGGCCCCGCTAAAGAAAACATTGGCCATGTAGTCCAACAGGAAATACTCCCACATCTGGTGCTGGTTCAGAACATCAACATGAAGAAGTAGGCTTTATGGGGAGTTAATGTGTGCCCCCTCTCAATCCCAGCTCCTAACACAGCCTCTCGTACCTCCAGGCCACCCTGTGCACCCCCCTCCTAGACTTTACACCCTTTAGTCAGCTCTTCCTGTGTCTCTGTGAATCTTTGTGAGAGAGGCGGCAGAGAGACGGGGAGACACCGGGTCCTAAACTCTGTGAGGAGTCCAGTCTTTATAGCTGACTGTTCATGTTCACAGATAAACTCAGATTTACAATTATTAGTCATACACAAGATGGGCTCCCAGGGACTCTTATCAGAGTTCCTGCACCTCTGATATATGGAGACTTACACAATAATGTTTAGTCATATACTGTGACTCATGAACACATCCCACTCTACCTGAAGCTTGCACACGTAGATAATATTCGATCTGCACAGCTTCATAAAATTCTGCACAGCTCTTCTTTTCACAGTTTTTGATCATTAAGATAATATTATTGTCTGGTTTAGTATCAGTCATTCCCCTCTGCCCTACGCTGAGTGTATGATAGTTCTTAAAAAGGTTGTTATGCTTGGGAAAAGGTTGTCTATTTGTTCTGATTTCCCTCTCCGCTCTTCCCATCAGGATGAATAATTGTGTGTGAGTCAGTGTGTGTGTGTCCATTGTGTGGGCCCGTTAACCGTATAGTTTTGTAATTGTTTTGAACGGATGGCACAGAAAAGACCTGTGTACAGTGTTGGGATTCTGAATTATCAATTTATACCTGTGATGGCTCCATAGATATTAACAGTACCTTCTCCCCTCCTCTCAGGCCGTGTGACCCCCGAGCAGCTGTGCTCCTACATGCAGCTGTTCAAGAGTAGTTGGGGGGCGCTAGAGAGTCACTGCGGGGTGCTCCAGCTGGGCCTGGCCACGGCCCAGACACTCCGCCACCCCAGCCTGCCCCGCTGGGATGCCTGCCTGGCCTTTGAGAGGCTGCTGCTGCAGGTCTGTACTCATCTAACACAAAACTGTTATCCATATGAGTTATAGGCAATAAAAAGTAAATAAAAAGTCAAAAATGGATTGCACAGATGCAAACAATTTGTGGATCACATAACTGGAAGATTGCAAACACATTTTTAACATCTATCCTTAACACTAACTGAGTGTAATAGAAGAGCAGCACATATGATGGCAATTTGTACACCTTGGTAATTATTCTTTTGAATCTTTCCCTTCGGGTAAATATTTTATTACCGACGCTCAGCAGGTAAGTGGCTGCTTGTGGTTTGCTAGATGGTGGCCAGAATGTTCTGTTAAACTGACAGGGACAGGAAAAAACGCAGATTCCTCTCCTTCATAAACAAGGTCAGTTGTGTTTGTAGGGTAAACATTTGGATCCAGTAAACACAGCAAAAATGCCAGATTTTCCATCATGTTGCTTTGAGGCCTTTTAGTTTAGTGAGGGCTGAGGTCAAGTTTACGGAGGCGGACAGCAGCGGATGTACATGTGTGTTTGACTGTGGAAAGGTCAGAGGGCAAAGCCTGATGGAGAGACAAAGGGGAGAGTGTAGGAATAAATGAGAAGCAAAGCCAGCCAGTCATCACTTCAGCTCTATAGCAGTGATCAACTGATATTGTGGGAAGCAGAGCAACAAGCTGAATGGCGCCATACCCTCCACTGTGAGATAATAAATGGTAAAGCCGATTTTATCCTTCTCTTACCTAGCTATTTTCATTTAGTTGCTTTGTATTCCTGAAGCTGTAAAGCAAGCAGCTGAATAGCAAAGTATTTAGGAACTTATTAAACTAAATCATGGAAAAGTAAAACAAGCTTGCAGCAGTGGCCTATGCCAAATTGGAATTTCAAAACAACCTCATAAACCGTGGTCCTCAGCTGGGGCCATCGCTGGTTTATTAACTAAAGGAAGAAGACTTTAGGGCTTATAGTCCCAGTATCCATTTACTTCATGACCGCACTTTGATCCACTCACCACCCTATGGTTATCTGCTATACCTGGATAATTCAAAGCACAACATTCTCAGCACTGTTTTGTAGTTTCAGTCTCATAACCACCAGGTTTTAGGAACTGGGTCCTGTTAAACTGATGATGACTAAGTAAATAACAGACCGTTGTTGTATTTAGCATCAGGATAGATAAAGAGCACCTGGCGTGGGTTCAAAATGAAATTCTTCAAAAATCAAATCTCACAATCAAGCCTTGAGCGCGATGTGAGAGTTGCTGTTTGCAATCAAAACGTCCCTGAGTTTTATTGAGGTATTAAGGGAAATGAGTAGTGTGTCCTCTGTGCCCCCTCTGTTTATTTAATTTCCATGTGAGTTTTTTTTTTCTCTGGCTCAACATAGACAGAGAGAAGTTAATTACATTACAAAAATGGTGGGATGAAATGCCTTTCAGCTCTGCCTGGCGGTTGGGCCGTGTTTGCTCTGCCTGAGTGTGTGAGGGCTGCTGTGGATAGTACTGGGCAAAGCTGGTCGCTCCATCGCTGGTGGACAGTGTGAGTTCATTCAGGTCAAGACTGTGGTGCCGCAGCGCCTTGAAGTGGCTTAACTGAGGCAAAGGGCCATTCAGTTCAGGGACCAGCCCAGTTTTTACTTTTCCAAATAGTTATGCCTATACTTTGTCTGCATAATATAATAATACTGTGCAATTGCTGCTTTGAGACCTAAAAAAACCCCATCAAATTGCTCATGGGGTAAAGCTTGAATATGAACTGTGATTTTGCATAATTTTTAATGGTGGCCTTTACATGAAGGAGATATACATGTGAGGGTCTTGCAGCTGTGAGATTTGTAAGATAGGGAAACAGCTGTGGTTAAGAAGCTTGAAATGATAGGTAATGTGGTAAGTGTGATACATGTTGTTTATACTGAATTTACAGATTACCTCCTCAATATAGGAATTTTATTTATGAGAGATGGTCAGATATCTTCTTGGCTGGCACTGCCACCCTGCTCGCACCTTTACCCCTCCCTGCTGCCCCGGCTGTCTGGCATGTAACTTGGTTTGGGTCTGAATGGGTCAGATTGAGCAGGCTTGGTCCAACTCCAGCCCGCAGTTACAGAATGTGTATGCTAGACGTCTGCAGCCAAAGCAAAACTCAACAGACTCACTCTTTCACCACTTCCCAGAACATCACAGGCACACTACCTTCCCATCATCGGACCGCCAGAGCCTCGACCTCACCAAACTAAACATGTACACTACTACTGTACATCCCTCCCAGAGAGAGCTGACTTAGTTACAGCAATTACTTTTTAAGGCTAGTATTGTCTTTGGGTGTGCTGTGCAGTCTACTGTTCATTAGTCTGTCACATCACTGAACATAGTAGCGATGACAGCGGTGCAGTGGAGAGGGGCTAACCTCTCTCACCCAGGCCTGTTGCTCTACTCTGCTGGGATTATAAGGGCAGGACTCTGCAAACATTCAAGCTCCGAGTTATTACTGGTCACAGCACAGCCGTATGTCCCGGCTCCTATGAGTCACTCATACTGCCTGCCTGGTCCTTATCTCTGTCTCTGCTTTGTGTTTGTTTTTAAGTCTGAAAGACTGTTTATATCTAAGTTTAAAAACAAGCTATGAACCTAACTCCCTTGACATTCTTTTACAGAAGCTGTAAAATGCTCAATATGTAGGCTACAATGACATTAGCAATCATTCTTACAAACACAAGATCCAAATGATTAATTTCTGAAATGTCAACATCTATCAGCATATGAAAAGGTAGTTACCAGGACAACCAATTAGAGGTCTTTGTGGGTCTACTTAGTAACAAGGATTGACACAGCTAATATCCAAATTACTTATCATGTTGATTTGGGTTCCTTGTCTAGATGTCAACATTGTAGTTCGAAACATGCTAGACTCTTGAGGTCTGTCTGGGAAAAGAGAGTTGTCTGGGAGCTTGAAAAATACACTGTATATTGGTCAGATGTAGAGAAATAGCCGGAGATAGGAAGACATGAAGCAAACGGCCCGGGTTAGAACCATGCTGTTGCACTAAGGACTCATCCTTTCCCTATGGTTTCAAATACTGATATATCTGCAATAAGCTTACACTGCTCACTCATTGGTTTTAGCTCTTGTAACGCATAGTGTAAGAGTTGGCCCAAGAGGAATATCAGTTCTCATCGTGTAATCATCCCAGGAAAGGAACTGTGTTTTTTGACACAAGAAAAAGAGTGAGAACTATCAACCTCAGGTGAAATTACACCTCTTTCCAACTGTGATTGCTCCATAATTGGTGAAACATCATGCTGCTGCAAGTGTTGGTGTTCTCTTTTTGGGTTTAAGACTATTCTCTATCTCTCTATCTCTATCTATCTATTCTGATTGGATCTTCAAGTTAAATCTTTTTTCAGGCTTTGTCGTGCTGAGTTGCTTTGTCTCTCTCTCAATTTTGTAGTGAGAGATTAGCTATATAGCCAGGTTGGAGCCTGGTGACCCACATATTCCATTATCTGCAGCAGTACAGTGATCAGGGTGTGCTGACCAAAGACTCATGACCCTTCACCTCAATCCCTTGACCCCTCCAGGACATACACTGACCTGTAGATGCTCAGACTCGCAGGTCTGCAGTCTGCCAGTAGTCTGACAATTAAAAGTTGTTTTCTGACAGAAGGCAGGCAGTCATATATGTAACATCTGGACTGTATCATTTCTTATGGTGACAGAAGAAAAAATGTTGATATTGGTCCCAAGTAACTTTCATCTTATCTGAGCTGCATGCCACAGACAGACAGGGGGCTTTAAGCCTGTAATTGGTCTTTCCCCGGGGTATGGAGCCCGTCCCCACATCCCAGACATTCCCTTTATTGTCCATTTCTGCTGTGTTCCTGCAGCCCCCAGTGAGGGGTGGTGGTGAGGGGGTGTTACTGTGTGTTGCTCGAGATTGTAACAAAGGGGTGTGAATGACTCCGGGGCACTGCTCTATGATGTCCAGTACTGACCTTCTCCAGTTCCCCACTGTTTAACAGCCCCACATTCGGACTGACCTGGTCTGACCGTCTCCCCATCCATCCACCTTTAGTACCTCACTCTGCCCTCTTACTGCCCCAGAGTGTCTGCTCCGAAACCCTCTCAACCCTGGAGCAAACAGATCTTCTCACAGAATGAGCCACAGGAGGTTCATGATCAACTCCGGTTGACCAAGTGGTTTCTTTGTCCTATCGCAATCCCTTTTCTCAAAACCATGCTTCCCTTGTAAATATGGCATGCTATATCACTGTTATGTGTTCTCCAAACAAATGCTGCAGTGTTACACACACACACACACACACACACACACACACACACACACACACACACACACACACACACACACACACACACACACACACACACACACACACACACACACACACACACACACACACGTACACGTACAACATGAACTATTGAGCTCAAAGTCAACACCACTGCGTTCTGAAACTTGCTGGAAGATAGTGGGCCGTATCAGAAGTTATTTACCTATCCCTTCCTTCCTGTGTTTAGTTGGGGAGGATTACAGTGGGAGAGAGGAACAGGGATGGAGTTCACTCCCAGGAAGACCCAGTAATAGCCCCCATCTGATGTCGTACCCCCCCTCGTTCTCAGTGCTAGTACCCTGAGACGGCTGTGTTTACATTGTTCTGCACAGCTCAGGCCTAATGTACTATCTGTTTAATAGGCAGAGAGAGGCCTGTTTATAGAGAGGGACCTTTTTAACAGAGGTGATGGGCTGGCAGGCCATAGGGCAAGACTAACTCATCTCACTTCCTGTTATCATTACCTCTCTTCTCTCAGACAGATAGGTGCTTGGCTTGCTCCACTCTCTGCATTACTTATCCCTAATCGCCTCGCCATCCTGCTGGCTATGATTGTGCTCAATCTGTCTCCCATGGAAAACTGAGGAACACAAGGAGACTCAATCAAGTTGCCTCATATTAAACTTTAGTGGCTCCACTTCCTTAGCTCAATAGTAATTTGCATGTGCTGCATTTTAAATGTTCTACTAAGCATCTTTCTACTAAATCTATATCTCAGCCCACTGAACTGAAACTTTATAGGAATTGCTTTGGTGCTAATAGCTGTAGAATTATAAAGCTACTGCTTTCAGAATGTTAAAGCTGAGAGAGTAAGAAGGGCCACTGAGGCTTTGATCCTCTAAACAGTTTCTCTTCTAGTTAAATCTGCTTGCATTGTGTTGTAATGTGTCAGATTTGCATTCACTGCATATGTGCATCAGTGGATGTTTTTTCCACTGGTCTCTATTGTTCACTGCGGCTGTTTTAACTGTGGAGTCAAAACCCATCTCGTCAGGAGGATTTTTCATGTGGCCTGGAGGTTTTTTCCCCCCCTCATGAATGTGTGTTTTTGAGGGTTCTGCAGGATTAAACTGAATGTTTTTCACAGCCACTGGGAAAGGGTTTTTCTCACACTTGCTGAAACCCAAACATGCAGAATGAAGGATCATTCTTGGTGATCATCCATACTGCTCCCTTCAGTTAAGCAATCTTTAGCCATTTCAGAACTCTGTTGCACTGATGCACTGCATTTCCCATCCTCCAGTGTTTGGGGCGAGGTGGTCTACGGAAAATGACCAGACGGGGCTCTTGGAGGTCCAACTAACACTCTCCATCCCTGGTCAATCAGGTCAGTGTGGTCGGCTGACTTGGCGTTCACACTTCATCTGAGTATGGTCCAAAAAGACACCACAGACTAGGGAAAAATCCCACAATGCCCAGCATTCACAGTTAAATTGTTAACAAGGAAGGTTGTAGAAAAGCTGACCTTATAAGAAGGTGGCGGGGGTTTCAAGAGACCCAACAATGACCCAGTGTCCTGGACAGAACTGACCAACGAACCACTTCATACCTTTTATATTCCTCTGACCCTTACTTTTTTTTGAATAATGTGACTTTTTGCAGTTTTCTCCACAATGTACTGCAACTGAAACTTCAGCCAGATGTGCTTTCAAGTAAGTGTGTGTGTGTGTGTGTGTGTGTGTGTGTGTGTGTGTGTGTGTGTGTGTGTGTGTGTGTGTGTGTGTGTGTGTGTGTGTGTGTGTGTGTGTGTGTGTGTGTGTGTGTGTGTGTGTGTGTGTGTGTGTGTGTGTGTGTGTGTGTGTGCTGTGCTGTGCATGTATGCATTCATGCATGTGCGTCCTTTAATGTGCTTATTCTGGTAACAGTGTCTTAACTTCCTGTTGTCACAAACAGGCTCTCTGTTCCCTGTAGGAAAGCTCCACCTCAGGACAGATTAACTATCAGGTCATTTGTCACTACCTGCTGAGCACAGGGCAGGGAAGGTCATGGCACACAGCACATGTGTCTTTGTGTCTGTATGTCTGATCTGAAATGGAGACAGAGAGACATTCCATGACCTTTGAGTGTCTTCTTTAGATACTGATTGACCCCTTAGAGCCTGATTAAAGATGTTTAGCCTGATGTCATTGTGATTGATCAGTTAAGGGTGAAGAGTATATTTGCGATCAGTAACAAATGAGAAACTCTACCACTGGCCCTTTCATAATTAGAATATTTTTTAGCCTGCAGATGGACTTGTGACTATCCAGTTTCTCTATGCTTGGTTGACTTATGATGAGTGCTCAGCCTGATGAGCTAGTGGACAGCTATCTCTCAGAAATGCTGGCGTCTTTGGACACAGTAGATTAGTAGTGCCCCCTGCTGCCAAATGTGACCAAAGACTTTCTGTAAACAGAGATGAATAGGGCAAGGTGGGGGAAGAAGGACCCCTTAGGTCGTGGAGCAAAGGTAGGACAAGGACTCCTCTTTGCTATAGCGTGTAATTGTACCCATCTGAAACCCCAGTCTGCACCTCCCTCTATCCTCAACCCCCGCCCCTCTGTTCGCTCATGCCCACCGTGCAGACCACCTTGTCGCCCCAGGGATTCGCCCAGTCACCCAAAGGGAACGAGGCGGACCAATCCTTATGGCAACTAAGCAGTGGGGGTCAAACTGGGTCAATCAGAGACAGATTCCTGCCACCCTTGCTCTGTCATTAATTACCCATAGTTCCCTGGGGCACTGCTCCATGTGTAACCACATAGCTCAGGAGGCTGGATCCAAGGGGTTTGAGTGTATGATCAGGTGGAGCACACCATTTGTTTTTATATGTGTATCTGTGACAGGGTCAGCGTGGTCTTTTAGTACTAGCTAAGTGTGTGTACCACCTCTGACAGTGTTTGAAAAGTGGTGTGTCAAATGGATATGTCATGTTTGGAATAATATCTCAATCCACAGTCCTTCAGCATCATGGATTTCAGCGCACAGACCCCAGTCCGCTGTAACTTTAAATGTTTATAGGCTGTGACAACATTAGCTGTATCTGGTTTTGAGCTCTGCATTCATCTTGAGCTGGTATTTGCATTTGTTAGGAATTATGGGGAAGAGAAAAAATGCATACCAATTCCCTTTTTTGTGTTTGTCAGGGTTTCCTTTGTTGTTCTTAGAATCATCTTATATGAGTTAGAAATTAAAGTCATCTGTGGAGGGATTTCTAGAGGGTGGTGACTCCATTCCTCTCTCAATGTGATTAACATTGGGGTGCAGAGAATAAGATGAAATGCCCCAGAGGCTTTTTGCTGAAGTCTGGAGGTAGTTAAACATCCTTCTGCAACTGTTTTATATTTTTTATTTGTAGCTATTTCCTTCTGTGTCTGTCTTTCTCCTCCCCCTACAATATTATTTTTAATTATCAATATGATTGGTTTTGTGTTGATTTAGATGAAAATGTCTTTGTTATATCTGTGTAATCTTGATTTTGAGTAGAACAGCCTATCTGGTACAGCAGTGCGAAGGCCTGTAAGAGACTGAAGCCAGAGCGACCGAGGTGAACATGTACGCATTGAGGAAATATTTGTGAATAGATATATCAGAAGTGCCTTAGAACTGCTGCCAAATTCTGGATATGTTTAGTGCAGTCACGACAAATGGAGACTGATTGACCACATGTTTGTTAGTTACAGAACACAGAAAGATGTGTTGTCAATGAGCTTTTCAATGTGAAATAAATACACAAAGGGTGTTGAAGTAACTCGAACATGTGGGCTATTATACAGCAAAGTATTTTAAAGTTTTGCTGGAAATGTTACTCAGTCTGTCATGGTGTATACCACTTGAGACCAAAACCAAGATGATCCAGCCTTCCATGCTACAATTTTATCCAATAGGAGAACATTTGAGGGAAAACCTCACTAATTCCTGTGTTTTCCTGCTCTAGCTTTCATCTGGAGTGAACTCATATGGCCCACTTTTCTTCTTCTATTGTTCTTAGCTTGCTCTACTTGGAGGCCTGTTTGTCCCCACTGCTGTTTTCATATAAATTGAAAAAGGAATGAAAGCGACCCAAAACAAGCATCAACAATGAACTGCTAATTATGAGCGGGAGGAAGATTGGAGGGGCTGGTGGAGGAGAAGGAGACGGATTTCTCATATGCCCACCATGTGCCCCCTCATCCCCTCCCCCGAGTATCCTTCTGCTTAACTCTCCATCTTCCCCATTGTTTCTCTTTCTTATGTTCTGGGTTATTTAAGATGCTGTCTGCGCTCTTTCATGTTTGCAGTTGTGGTGGTTCTGTGCTGTGAACATTGTGTGTCTAAACATCACAGCAAGCATAGCTGCTCTTCTCATCACTCCAGACATGAAGAGTGGTATTGACATAGACAAGATTTATGGTCTTTTACATGCATTGCGTGTTTGAGAGGCATAATGAATCTTACCGTATGATTTGATGAGTTCACATTGGGTGGTCATGTTTGTGTTGAAATTGTCCTGAGTTTTTTTACTAATATTCAATTGTGGTTATTAGGAGTTTTAGTAAACAACAATTAAGCACAGGCTCATGTGACACATTAAATACATACTGCACATCTGGCGGTGAAAAGTCCAGATGTCCTCATTCACACTGAGCTAACCACCACTCCACATCCTTTTTAAAACATAACAATACAGAGGTTAAACTGCAGAATCACATTTTATTTTTGCAAGTTTGCAATACTCCACACTGCTGTTGGCTGACTCTGCTCTTCTTTAATATGTCTTTTTCTTTTTCTCTGAATAGACAAAACTTTTGCTCAAAGCATTCAGTCAAAAATGTCATAATACATTACAAAATAAAACTGTTTTGTACATGACTGATTACAAGGATGAAATAAATTCCTTAAGCCACATTGTGTTACTATTGGTACACTAAACTACATTTAAAGTTACCCAAAACACAAGCCCAGCAATAAAACAAATACTCAGTTTGTTTTGAGAGTGAGAGGTGCTGACACAGCACTGTGGTCGTTTTGGAGGCTGTAGAGCATGGTTATGTTGCACTGCATTATAGAGAAAGCAGTTTGTAATGTTTTGTCCACTTCCACTAACGTCAGTGGAGGTTGCCAAAATATTACAAACACCTAGTTTATCGTAATAAAATGTTCTCACCTATAAATCTTAAGTTATGTGATACTCAAACGAACATGTTGCCTTGTTAACATTAAACAGCCATTTAAGTGTAGTTGGATTTATTTTCCAAGTGTTGCCTTTTTTCTAACACATTTAATTTTATAAATATATCTTACTTTTAAATGTTCTTACTCTCAATGTGCCAAGGGTAAAAAAAAAAAGGTCCGTTACTTACGTAAAAGTACCACACCATAGAAATAAATGCATCACAAGTGTAAGTGGTTCGTCCAACCAACAGTCTAAATATCTTGATGTTTCTGTTAATTCTGATTAAATACAATAAAATGCAGCACAGTATCACATTTAAACAGGTACAACCATAATATATTTGAAGTTTGTGATTAAGGATTGTTTAAACAATTAATTTGCTGCCACAACTGTCCTTCTTTTCTCAGATTTTTGACTCAGCTGATCAGTAGTCTCATATTGTAAGGCACATCATTTTGTGTTGTGATGCATTTTATTGTGTTGTATTATGTTTTGTATGTACAATCCTAATTTGTAAAGTCACACTATAGCTGTCAGATACAGTAAATGTAATGTGTTACAAAGGTTCCTGAAATGGAAACACTAAAGTAAAGTTGAAGTGCGTCAAAAAGATTTAGATAGTTAGATAGTTAATTAGTTAGTTCCCCAAAATGTTGTCAGTGTTACACAACTACAGTGTTTGACAGGGAATTAGCTATTTAAAGCAGCGATCAAAGTGAAGCTAAAGACAATATCAGCTAAGTGGTTTACCTTGGGAACTTGAGCATTTAAACGTTAAGTGACATTGTATTTCTCACGGTCTCAGTGGTGTTTGGAGTACCGGTGCCTCTTTGCTAGTGTGATGTGTTTTCTCCTTGTTTAGCAGCTATGCTCTGCACTGCATCACAAGATAGACAAACAGACAGACAAGGCATTAGTGATGTGTTTACCATCTGTTCAGGAAGGACAGACACGATGGGAGAGGATGAGGAAGAGAGACATTTTCACGGTGTACGAAGGCAAATGTTGGGGGGGACTTCTGAGGATTTACTACCAGACGTCAACCATTACTTATCAGAGAGGCCAGTCAAACATTGGTGTACCCTCTGTGGCAAACCGTCGTCCTTAACTTAGAGGAGAGGCCAGGGTTTGTCAATGATGCTGTCTTCTTTATTATACAAAACCCATCTGGGATGTGCACCCCAAAGGTGACAGGGAGATAATCACATTGGAAACAGCTGCCAAAATGTAGAAACCCCCTGCTGACTGAAAATACAACACCTTGAAACAACTCCGAGATCTTTCTTCTTCTCGTATCAGGCACACAAACGGTCAGAAAGTGTGGCAAAGCTGTTGCCTTTACTTGTTGAGGAGGATGCTTAATATGGCAGGGCAACACAGTTTGTGACTCAAGGATTCTAGGAAGTGAAGCCAATCCATTAAAGAGTTGTGCTATAGGGATTATGTATTTTTGTAGGCCAACACAGAATTTAGCATCACTATGGTTCTCTCAACATCAAAAAAAGTTTATGATACTTACACTTTTTGTTCCAAGAAATAATCTGAGCTAGTAAATGCCACATTTTAATCCTTTATATATATAAATTCAATCTACAGAAGTAAAAAGCTTAGTTAGGCTGTAAACAAACTACACTATGGTCACATGGTTCAGGTCTTAACCACTAAGCAAAAAGTTGGCTAGGGATGGAGCAATGACATTGAAAATCCGATTAAAAAAAGCTATTGTCTTCTAGATGAAGGAATCAGAAGTGCTAAAATGCTTACTAATTTCCCGGGTTTTAGGACTCATGTATGACTATATCTATATAAGAGATAAAGGGGATGGAAAAGGTTAGAGAAGGAAAGTTTACTCTACTGTTTTAGGTGTAGCAATCCATCCATGCCCTCCACTTTTTTCCAGCAATATCTCAGCGAGTCATAAATGATTGCCACACCAAACCTTAGTCAAGCTGATATTTGAGTTTTGTAAAGCACCTGAAAGTTCTAGCAGTGATTTTGTCAAAAATATAAGTTATGACTTCTCAAAGTTATAATAGTCTTTGGAGGATTTTTCTCAAGTCAGAAGAGTTGAAGAGTCTGTGTGATTTGGCCAGAGCAGTGAGAAATGATAGAGGGATACACATGGGAGTGGGTGAAGAAATCTGGGAAAAAGAGAGGCAATAATGGAGAGAATAAAAGAAAAAAGGAGGCTGTGTTCATGCTATGAATTTGTTTTGTTGCGCCTCCTAGTCATGTTTTTAACTGAGCTGTGGGCTTAATGCTCTGGGAATGTTTGTGCAGCAGAAACCCTGGGTGATGTTGTTTGTATTGTTCCATGCCCGCCTGTGTTTCGAACCATTGTCAGCAAACCAGCACTGTGTTTTGTTTTCTCTCACACACACACACACACACACACACACACACACACACACACACACACACACACACACACACACACACACACACACACACACACACACACACACACACACACACACACACACACACACACACACACACACACACACTCACTCACTCACCCCTCCACTCATCGCTCTTTAACTGTTCTTCTGCCCCGTCCTTGTTTGCATCTTTTGCATTTTGCCCCTTTTATGAGATATGATTTAATGCTGAACTAAATTACCATAAAGAGATCCTGGTGAACACTGCCGATATTCTAAGTGTTATATTGGATGGAATTTGTGCAGGGCAATGGGCGTTAGTGTGCAGACATGTAGTCTGCTGCAGGATCACTGTATGCCTGTGCTCTCTTTCATTCTAGCCTCCGTGTTGTGTCCAGCCCTCCCCATGATACTTCAGTAAACACAAGCATAACACATATACCTTCTGTTGCCAGTTTTTCTGTGTGTGTGTGTGTGTGTGTGTGTGTGTGTGTGTGTGTGTGTGTGTGTGTGTGTGTGTGTGTGTGTGTGTGTGTGTGTGTGTGTGTGTGTGTGTGTGTGTGTGTGTGTGTGTGTGTGTGTGTGTGTGTGTGTGTGTCTTTGTGCTCCAGCCAAACTGAGTTCTTAGTGTTTAGGTGGGGATCAGCAAGCTCCCATACAACCTGTCTTAGCGCTGTCACGTTAGTATATGTGACAGAGGACTGCTGTGTGAGCAGAACGCCGCCCTGTCCTAGGTCTTAGATTACTCACAGAACGAGCGTTCACTCTTCACGCTCTGCTGCTCTGATAGACACAGGGACAACTCACTTGTTAGAATAATATATTAAATATTGTGTCCAAGCATTTTTGAGGAGAGCTCAGGTCTCGTCTGTGATGATACCATTTTTGAAACTACTGAAGACCAAAAACATTTATTATCTCCTCTAAACTTTTATTTTGAAAGTTTCCTGGCCCTGCCTCACTATACCTTAATGTGGCTTTTTATTTCCAAACCCTATTTTCTGTCTCTTTCTTGTGTGAAAAAGGGTTTCCCATAAAAAACAGATTGGTTGAATATGCCTGTAACTGTTTATTTTGTGGTCTTTACCCAATAATGCATTTATTTGTATTTATGTCTGTGTGTGCACTACATTTCCACAATTAAACCTTTCTGTATGTCCATTGACACTGTTTTTTCTCATGTTAGCCTGCTCAGAACGGTAAATAATCAACACGATCATAATTGACTGGAAATAGAGAAGCAAGTGTGGCCCTGGGGGAGCATCATGTGTACAGGAGCACACTCACACTGACGTCACCGCAGCGATAACATCTCTCAGCAGATGTTTTACTACAATTCATTACAATCATCACAAACTTTATTCCTGTCTATCCTCCCAAGACAAGCTGGTTAGAATATTCTTGGAACTTTTTTTTTATATCTGAGCGTCATTTATTTATCTATCCAGGTGTGTGTACAAATGTGTGTTTGCAGGGAAATGGACGGAGATTAGTTGTGTTCCATTTCCCGTGTCTGTAATGACTGTTTTTAAAATGTTTATGGAAGAGCAGCCATGTGTGGGCGTGTTTGTCAGAGTCTACGATAGAGATACGCACAGGTTGTCAGGACAGCCTAGATTATGATGCAGAACATATTTACACGAAAAAACACACACACAAACACTCATCTAAATACGCAGTCCTCCGTTGCTCAGGCTTAGCCCCCCCTTCCTTTGAAACAGATGTGCCTCTTATCCATTTAGCCACAAATGCAGTTACCTCTGTGACCTCTGTGTTAATGTGGGGTTTAAAAAAGAAGCCCTGCCTCTCCCCATATGTGGCACACTCATCGACTGAACATACATGACTATACCAACATCTGTCCCTGAGCAGTGACTCACATCACGGTACAGTACCCAGTGACACATCTTATGTTATATTCATGCTGAATTCCATGTTTTATTCAAACTTCACTACAAAAACGTACTTAGCTCTGCGTCTACAGCAGCTTGTGATGACACCCTGCCAGGTTAGAAATGATCACATCAGAAGAGCTGAGGTCAGCAACGCAAGAATCAAACTTACACAGCTGCGCTCCACCTAGCATACAGCTAATGGTTTTTAAAATATCCAACACATCAACTCCAGTCCATTTCCTGTCTATTGAAGACTTCTCCAGGTCGGAAGATGGAGTTTTGGAGGGAAAGAAAAAAGGCAGATGAGGTTCAGTCCAAAAGACTGAGGCGTTTCTGATCTCGACGTGGTGCGACAGTGCCCCCTAATGTTTGAAAGTCCCTTCAAGACCTGAACCCCAGCATCTTTCATATGCAGAAACTTTTTCCCTCTTATGCAAACATGATCATATAAACTCAAAAATGTGTTTTCTTTTACATAAATCCGGCAGAAACAAATACAGTGAAGGGTCTCAGTTGCCACAAAACATTTACAAATCAGCAATCGGCCTGTTCCCAACCAGTCGTGACAAACTCTTATTTTGAAATAGCCTCTATTGTGCTGGTTAAACTTATTCACCCCCACCTCTTCCCCCTCCTCTCCATGTGTGAGACTGAAACTGGAATCAGATGTGCTGCTTTAATCTTTCACACTACATGTTTCTTCATTAAAAACAAAGCCAAAAAAAAGACGCAAGAGAAAGAAAGTGAACTGTCTTATGTCCGTGTTGCGCCTTCTATATTGTTCAGCTGTAGCAAACAATGAAACTCAACATCTGAAAATGTTGAACCCAGTTGCTTTGAATCCCCTCAAATACTTCTGTTTTATATTATTTCTTTCTGCTTTGTCTAGAAACTGTCTGTTTACCTCAGGATGTTTTCTCCCTGCTGGAGCCTCCTGCCTCAATTAGTAGTAGATGTAATGTACTATCCTTGGCAGTATTAGGTGGATGTTTATATGTGTGCGCATGTGCGTCATTCTTCTCATGAATGCGGATGATTCATTTTCTCGCAGTGTGAGAAAAAGTGCGGCGGTTCAACATGGCCCTTGGGTTTGTGGCTGCAGAGCAACTCTCATCTGGTAAATTACGCCATAATCTGTTGCAGTCTGTGGCAAAAATAAAGCCCCATTAATTCCCCTACAGTATGTTTCTAAATACTTGGAGTATACTGCCTTGATACACTTTTGCACAGTACAAGCTCAGTACGATTTCTATCTCACTAATTCTCCTACTGGCAGATTACAAGCCACAGGTTTTAGCCTGAGTGTGATAAGCAGGCAGGGTGTCGTGTGCCGGGCAGACAAAGTCCAGCCGCAGTGACCAGAATGTGACTGCCTGGCGGTGACAGGGCGGCACAGGGACTTTGTGTTTGTGTCTGTGATTGGGTCACACGTCTCTTCTAAATTATAGCCTTTATGCTCTCAGCAAGCCAACCTTTGACACACTTAGCAGAAGAGAAAAAAGTGCAGATTAAACGCTGAGAGACACATGTAGTCTGTAGCTTTTAGAGGAACAAACATTTAAGAGCTTTTGAGGGCTGATGCCTGTCCATCCCTCTCCAGCAAGCTGACCTTCAGCTGTGTGTCTCAGTGTGCAGGAGTCCATTGATTTCCCTCCCAACTGTCCAGCGTGCAGAGCCGCGACCAGGTCACTCAGCCGGGTAGAAACAAAACAGACCCTCCTCAGACTCTGTGTGGTAATTCAGGCCTCATTTAAAAGGAAAGATTTATGTCTCTGTGTTCCCACAAACATAACAGGCATCAGGCTGATGGAGCCAGACCAGGGGTCACCTTACCTTTAAGAGCTTTTCCATCCATTGCGCTGTCTATCATTCCATCTCTCACTTTACAACTATCTGTCAGTACAATCAATCCATTAATCAAATGGTCTTAGCTTTGGCAATTTATTTTTTTCCTTTACAGTTTAACTCTGATTCTCGGCTATATATATGTGAATGTTTTATTATTTTTAAGGTGAGACATGCAAGATTTAACCGACTGATGGACAAGCCACAGAGTAGCGGTCAGTCATTATTACATTCCATCATTTACTGAGTATTAATAGATTTGTTGTAAAGAAAATCTTGGTCTGTTTTCCTTTTGCATACAAACAGTGTTTTGCTTAGTCAAAAGGGTGATGATCAATCTGGAGAACGGAGTGTTGTACTGTGTCAGACATTGACATTTCAGTTTTTTACCTCAGTGCAGTTTAATATTACGCAAACACTCCTGGTGCAGCTATTTTTAGTCAAAAAATAACTGCATTTCTAACTTCATGTTGCACACCATGCAACTACAGCAGCTCTTCTTATCCATGTAAAAAATGTAGAAATTAACTTTTATCTTAACTTGTTTTGATGAACAACCTCAGTCAGTGTTAACCACTGTGACGGATGATGTGTGTTTTCTGTGACTGCTTCAATTCAGAGGAATGAAAGATTGTGCCACTTACTAGTTACTAGGCTACAGAAAATGATATCAACAATAGATAATAATATATAGAAGAGGCCAGGTGATATCTGACATTTAGCAGGTGTTGTTGTTCATTCAATTTAAATCTCTCATCTCGTATTTGAGCCTAAGAAACGTCACAACCACGCACATCTCAGTAAAGTGATGTGGCATTTCTAATGTAAAATCCAAATGTTTCATTGAGTTGGTTAATAAAAGAAAAGAGTGGAATAAATGAGAAATCAGTGATCTTCCACTGTACAGTATGATCCGCATACTTTCTCTGTCGTTGTGTTTAGAGTCCCATTTCCGCTCTCCTTCCTAAAGACCTGATCTGTTGTCCACACCTTTCACACAAGACAGAATAATTGCTTGTAAAAGAGATCCAGATATAAACTTTATATTTCCATTCCCGCTGAACTTAAGGCAGATTTCCGTCTTTTCATAAACAGACATTTTCCGGTGAACCCGTTCTCTGATTCATCATTGTCATCACCACAGGTTACAATGAGCATATGTCCCTGGTGAGATGCTGTACGTGTGCGAATGCGCTGCCAGGCTCAGATAAAGCGCACTCCTTTGCGAAATATCTGTCACAACTTTTGTGAGCTTGCTCTGAGGTTTTGTGTTGTTTACATGTTCCAAATCCTGCCAGCCTGTTAGGATGAAGACACATTTGTTTGTCTTCCAGCTGTTGTACTACAAATAGTAATCGTAGCTGAACGTAATTAAGAGGAAAAGTTTAGTTGCTGTCTTCTAACTTTCAAGATTTATGTATTTTGTTTTGAGAAGTTTGCCTGTTTCCCTCCCAGCTTTTTGTGTTGTTATTCGTGAATGCCAATTGAATGTGATTACATATTTTAAAATGAAGCACATGTGTGCATCTCCAAAGGAATGCACAATAGTTTTTCCTAGTTGCTTTGGTAATGATGAACTGTCTGACATTAATGTAAGGTTACTCCTGTCCAGGTTGACTAGAGCAACTGACCTATAGCCAACTTTGTTCATGGTCCCTTAAGGACCCCCACCTCCAGAACTCTCCCCTCCCCCTGCCTGCGGGCCCAGCAAAAGGTTCTTTGTGCAGGCAGTGAGCGAGGCAACTGAGGCCTGGTTCTGGTTAGTGCGTTCTGCTGCATCTGAAACACTCACCTTCCTCCAGGGGTTGCATCTGGAGCTGGTTTCCTGTTCAGGCTGGGCAGGGGCGGAGTTTGGCCCCGTCTCTCTGATTGGGCGAGATTTAGACTTTATGGACCCCAGGATGCTTAGATATGCCAAAACGTAATCTGTCAATCACTGGCAAAGCGATTCAAACCAGAGCTTAATGCAAGGGAAAGCTTATGATTGGTGCAAAGGCGCAACCATGAGCCAGTGATTTTGCACTCTGATACAAAAAACCCAGCGGCAAATTTAGCACCAGCCAATCTGCTGAGCCGGTTCAGAGAACAAAGAAGTGCTATGTTGTACATTTTCATCCAAAGTCTTTTTTTTTTTCCTTTGGGAAATATTTTTATCATAATAAAAAACTGTCAAGTCATTTACAGTAATGTCTTTTTTGAGTAATTGCAAACCCCCAAAAAATAGCATTGTTTGACAGAGCGATGCCATAGTTATTATATAATTGTGTGTAATACACACAATTAGAAAATGGCAGCAGGACCACTGCATTCAGTAATGGTGTGTAATAATAAAGTTAGCTTCCTGTTATTACTGCAGTAATTCTGTAGTTGAGGCCGTAAGCACTGCCCCTAAATCTGCACCATGGACCTTAAACGCCACATGAATTAGGCTGGATTTAGAGTCTGTCATTGAGAATATTTTTATAGCTTTTCCTGGGGAATTTGTTGCATAGGTTTTTGAAAGTTAGATTAATGCTTCAGTGGAACAATATCCTTAAAATATGTACTTAGATGAAACTGTTACCAACAGATAAAATATAGTTGAGTAGGAATGTTTTTAATTGTTGATGCATTCATCTGGTAAACCATAGAAAGTAATGAAATGTAGGTGGTCCAGATGGCAGAAAATCTAACCATTGAACATTTTGGCCCACTGTTTTAAATCTTCATTCTTATGTTTCAAATTCAGTGCATAAATCCTATTAAGTAAATCACATATAAAGTGAATGTAATGCGATTGTGCTATCGTAAATGCTTTGGAAAGTGCTCCATTCTGTTCCCAGAGGTGTAAAATACACTACCTTTCCAGTTAGCATGTGTGCCAGTGCTGTGAGTCAGGCATTGTTGAGTTTAGCTTCAGTGCTGGAAAGAGCTTTAGTCAGTCTTCCCACTCAAATTCTCTCAGTTAAGTCTCTTAGTTCTGTACCAAGACCTCCATTTCCTGCTCTGGCGCCGTGGCATGCAGCTGACAGCAGCTTTTATGGATCTCCTGAAGGGACACAGTTACGGTGCGTGCTTCCTCTCACACGTGAAAACATACAGTATAGCCTACACATGCTTCACATGCACAGTTTGAAGGGACCACAGAACAAACAAACTGGGATCCACTGTTGTAGGCAAATTAATTTGGAAAATCATTTATTTAATAAATACCCAATTACTATACTCACTTTTAAGAGTGATAATAAATCATGTTTTAAAGTAGCATCTTTCTGCTTTTAATCAATACTTAAATGCAAGGTAACCGTAGCAGCAATGGAAAACTACATGATGGTCAATTTGATAAAACCAATAACCTTGTTCAACAATCTGGCAGCTATGACCAAAACAACCTGTCAATCAGAGGACAAGAGAACAAGTTAAAGAGCGATATGCAAAAGACTCAGAGGTCCAGGAGGTAATACTAGTTCAGGTGTGATGAAATTACCTCTTGACAAATGATGTGGGGGCCCAGAGTCCCTCCAGAGCCTGTCTTTCATCTCCTCCTCTCTCAACTGACCCATACCGAGAGCTTCTGATGCCAAAGTAAGTTGGCAGCAGGTACTTCTCAGGCCAGCTTTGGTCAAAATGAAAGTGTAATTTGCTGATGGTGAGCATGCTTCTTTAAAAACCCTGAGAGTTGAATGAATGTCATCCTGGACAGACAGGTGTAGGCAGTCAATAGTTCTAAAGTGAGAGATGAAAGAAAAGTGCCTGGCTGTTTGCATTTCAACAAAAAACCCTTCATGTCGTCTCCTCGCTGCAGTTCAGCAGAAAGTTAGCAGGGGAAAGATCCCAAACATTGTTTGGCAGTTACAATGAGTGTAACTTGGAGAGGTTTTTGATTTCACAACGTTTAAGAAGAAAAATGTGTGGTTAGATTGTGTTTGAACGGTCCCGAAGGGTTAGTTGTTGGCCGGGATCTGAGGCAGGCAGGAGGCCTAGTTGGAGTGAACAGACAAACAGGAGAGTGTTCTCCTGATACCTACGATGACGATGAGAGGATGTGACTGATGCAGATGTCACTTTTTTGGAGTTGACTCAGCAATGACTTTATATTTAGGTTGAGCAAACCAGCAGAGTCATTGATGGACCTTGTATTGTGAACACTAAAACCGGGAAATCATTTTTCAAAAAGTCGTCTCCTCAGCTAATACTTCAGGGAAAGTCAGTCAGTTTTGTGGCTTTGGCTCACCATCTCGGGGTCTCATTGTATCACGTCTTTGGCTCAGTGAAGAGTTCTTCTGGGTCAGACACAAGATCCCCCCAGTGGGCCCACCACAAGGTCCAAAGCCTCTCATTCTGAGAGCCTGTTTGTCTTGGTGAGGGAAACACAAAGCTCTTTACAGAGGAATCCCTCGTTAAAATGAAATATATCCACGGAGGCATTTGTAGCTCTATGGGACAAAAATATGCATTCCTCTGGCGACAATACTTTCATGTACACTATCATCTAAAACATAATTCCTCTTGTAATTTCTAAGTAACTTTCTCAACTGCTTTTCTTCCTCTGCATTGTTTTTAACAGTCTCCCTCTGTTCCCCCTTTTCAGACATATCTGTTCTATTTCAATTTCTGAACAGATTAGCTCCACACCCTTGTTTTATTGGTCTATGAGCTCACTCTTGTTGCGAGAGTGGCCAGTGTTCTAAAAACGGTCTGCTGATCTACAGCATGTTGGACTGGAGTGCAACCATCGTGAAGGACCATTCAGACCCGCTTAGACAGGCTCACAAAAACAGGTCACTGCACCTGAACATTGGCAGTGTGTTTGCTTGTGTCTTTGTGTGTGCATTTGTGTGTTTCTGTCCAAATCTAACAAAAGAAAGAAACAAAATTAAGGGTTACCTTAGCCACTCACAAAGCTGTGAAATTAGCAAATGGAACGATGAGCTCACTCACACGGCGAGGGTTTAATTCAAACAGTTAAACTCACAGTAACTCACACAAGGACACCAACTTACAATAATACAGTCTAATGCCTAGGTAATATCAAACCATGTTTATACTCTCTCAATCATAAGCCAAGCTGCCAAGCCCCTACTCGAAAGGGGGACACAGCTAATGAATCAGTTAATCAACATGTCGTTTTTACACTCCGGCTTTCGGTACTTCCACGTTTAGCGGCTGCTGGTTGTACATTCATATTTACCTTAGAGACATGAGAGTGGTGTCATTCTCTCCACGGACCCAACGTTCCTTTAAAAGAGTTTTCCACTGATTTAGCAATCATCTGCTGTTCCACACATTCTTCTTCTTTGTCATACCTACTTAGCCTACAATACAACCTCGAAAGCTGACGGTTTGGGTGCTACGGTAGTAGAAGCTAATGCAGCCTCAAACTGCTATCCTGAAGCTGAGATGAGGAGTGAAGCATTTGCCAATTTATCAAGATTTGCGCTAATCCCTCTAGAGCCAAAAAAAAAGCTTTATACAGGATGTTTTTACATATGCAGATGTACTCCCTAACACCTGTAAACAGATTATTATTCTGTCAGTGGAGTCCCCCTTTAATCAACATTCCCATCATGACCCTTTGCACTACAGGCAGTAAAAATGTTTTTAAAAACGTATGGTATCTTTACATGTCTCTAAAAGGTACAAAAGATGCTCTCTTTTGACTGGCCACATGTTTTTTGTTTTTTTGTTCGTGTGTCACAGGCTCTTGGAGACTCTAACTTCCCCGCTGTGCTGAGGCAGCTGCTGCCCTTGATGAAACCCCGTGGAAGCGAGGACAGCACGACCTCCGGTTCGAGGTCCAGGGAGGATGAGAATGGGCCTGATGAGATGATCCTGCTGCTGGTCTACCTGTACTCCCTGGCCGACGAGGCGCAGCTGGCAGACCAGGACACAGAGGAGGAAGAGGAGGAAGTGGAGAAGCTGGAGAGGGAGCTGATAGGAGCGCTCACCCTGGTCCTCACCCGAGAGAACGAACTCAGCCCCTTGATCCAGAAACTCACCGGTGAGAGAGAGTTAATGTGGTCACAATTTTCATGATTGCTTCCAGGAGCTATGCTTGGTTTGCTAAATTTGCTGACGGTCAAAACCGAGAGAATTAGAGTAGGAGAGTGGGAAAAGCTGATTGTTTATTTCCTCTGTCGGCCTCCAAGGTTGTTAATGGGAGGATTTTTATCAAAGTCTTCACACCCCATCTCTCTCCTTATACCATTGCATCACAGTCTTTCAAGCACACACACACTTTCTGGTCAGTTTGGCAAGCGGCTACACAAACAGTGGAGTGTGGGAATGTCTGAACTTGCCTGTGTGAGAGAGAAATGACCCTTCCCGTTCACATGCTCAGCTCCTCTGCCATGACAATGAGCTTTACCTGTACGCCACACAGATATAGGAGCAATTTGTAACTTGTCCATAGGCACCAGCGTGTGTGTTTTTACTGGTTTCTTTAGTTTCCTCTGTTCACCACCAGTCATTGCTGGTTTAGCTGAGCTGGTAAACGTGTGGTAGAGCAGATCAAGGCCTTAAGATGAATTATCCATCCACCTCCACACCACAGCCAGCTGCACCTCCCAGAGTAATAGCGTCTTTAACCTTGAGCCGGTACACACACGGCCTCCTCCCCTGCCACATACTTCATAATTAGAGCTACTTTTAGTTTTGGCCTGCTCCACACCTTAGCACACACCCTGAAAAAATACACTCATATCGCACATAGGCTTATATGATATATATATATATATAGATGTGGTACATGTATGTAAAGCACTAATAAAGTTTGTAGGTCTTTCTTGCTCTTTTTTAAACTATTTTTCTTCTTATACTCTGTCTTTCCCTCTTCCTGTTCTACTTGGCTAAGTGCAGCTTGGAGTTGAGGGGCCTCTTGGCAGGCACCGGCCAAGAGATGTGGCTCATGTTAAAAACCTGACTCTCTGTTATAAACACTTGGAAATGACCCTGTCATAGTGTGCCAGGTGTGTTTTAGACAGAAAAAACGATATATGTGTGCACTCATGCGCATTTCTTGCCCATTCAGAGGAATTTGGCTGTGTGTGCACCCTGCTTTTAAACGTGAACGTGTGTATGCGCACGCACAAATGTCTGTGAGAGTTTTTATGGCAGGCGATGAAGCGCTTGGCCAGGGTAACTTGAGGCGGGGGGTCGTCTCTCTCTGCATCCAGAGCAAAACACTGATTGTGACATTCTACCCAATTAAAGACTCAAATGGAAACCAGACGTTGAATGAAACCTGGTCGCCATGAGAACAATGTTTTTACAAATGATTTTATTCTATTACCCTTGGCTACAGAACATGCAGAAACACAAGAACAGTAAACACATAAGAGAAGCAAAAACAAAGAGAAGAAATAACAAAAGTTTGGTTTAGGAAAGTGTGCAGAACAGGCTAATGCAACACAGCCCGAGCCCACTAACTACCTCCTTCTGAGAACTTAATTAAAGAGAATCTTCAGGAAATGGTGATCCTCAGACTACTTTACTCTGTAGTTTGTTTTGTAGTCTATGTTTCCTGTGAGGCCCGGCGGACCTGAGTTTTTCTGTGGTGATCAAACAAGACTGCAAGTGCGAGCGGCAAGAGACAGTTTGTCTGTTACATAATCAATGAGGTGGATATGCAGCTTTGTTTATGGAGATTTTTTGAAAGATAATGAATACCAGCAGTCAGTACATAGTGATATGACTCCAGCCAATCATTTTTTAAAGGCAAGTATTTTCCTGAAACTGTGGGGAACTGTAGCTTTTAAGCATACATTTATAATCACCCAAAAATAGAGTTTATTATGGGGTCTATTTTCAGGAGCAAATTTGGTGCGCTAGTGAGTATTTACTGCAGCAGAAAAAGTATATATGCGTCTACTCAAAATAACCTATAGTGCCCATGGATATCAAGGAACATATCACTCCATGCTGTGGCTCATTATAGTGTTTAGTAGGTCGTTGTTGAACAAACATGTAGGGAACGGTCTAATGATTGCTTTGTTTTTTTCTTGGATAGGAAATTAAGCGTTAACAGACACCTCAAATGTTAACTGTGTCATCACTGTGTGACCCTGCATGTGAAATTCCTTATCTACAGGACCGTCAGTTATGTCTATATTATTGTCTTAGGGTATGTCTTTGATAAAAGGGTTAAGAGGAAATATTCCAGAAAAAGGTTTCCGCTTATTGCAGCCTGGGAAATAAGTTCTTAAACCAAATCCTCCACAGCAGTCACCACAAGTGGAAAAAGTCTGAGGCTTTGGGCAAAGATGCAAATGGAGAACATTTGTAACAGTGTGACTGGATAAGGAACCCTCTGCTTCTCTATATCCTGGAGTTTGATTGGTTGCTGCCAGAGAGTCAATGGTGTGCATTGGTGGTGTGTGATTTGTTCAGGCTGGTAAAAATGACACTGAAACTGTTAAGAAAACTAGAGAAAAATACTTCTTTATGGATTTGTTTCCTGTCAGCCTTTGTGCTGAATCAAACTTCCTTCCTCTTTTTAATTTCTTCTTGTCTTTTCTCAACATTGAAGTACGGTGGGCTTAAAAGGAGGGCAGTCCAACCAAAATGTTGTTCATGCTTCACCCCATGACATGTAGCAATGACATGATGGACTGTGTCTGTACTTGTGTCAGTGTGGTGGTGTACAGCTAGTTAGAATGTGAAATCCCAGTCCAAACATTGTGATTTATTGTCAGCAGTGACAGCAGAGGGAAAGGTCACAAAATAAAGGAGGTCACAAAAAAGCTTTCTGAGTGCAAGACATGGATTTTTTTTACTGGAAATGGTTTCATGTCTTGATTCTCTCTCTCCCTGCCTCAGACACACATTGGGTTTGTTATTCATCCTGTCGCTGGGGTGTGCACGGGGCAAGGAGGGGCGCAGGAGGAGAGTCGGACCTCCCCAATGCGCTGTTTGGGTTGGCACAGCAACACGGGCCAGTCAAGGGACATGAAAGGGATCACACATAACTCTGGCCACTAACTCTCCGACTGCCTACATCTCAAACTTTTCTTTTCTTTGTTATTTTTTACATTTCTGTTTCCATTTCTCCGTCTTTCTCTCCTTCAACCACTGATCGGTTTCTTCTTTCCCTCTCTCTCTGAGGCCCTAAAGCACCAAGCTGGTTGCAGGAGGAAGTGAAGCATAAGTCTAATGATCGCGCCTGATTAAATATATATTCCCCTGTTGCACTGTGTTTATGAAATTAGTACCAATTATTTTTAATTGGTGGCATTTCTTTACTTCCTCCACTGTTACACAAACACACATATATGTCCGAGGTGAACAGTAGAGCCTGGGGTGCACAAAGCAGCCGGTGGCGTTGTTCTCTCTAGTTCACTTCATCAGATAAGCTGATGACATGGAGCTCAGGCTTTAATTAACAAAGGCTCATCAGCTCCTCCCTGCTGGGCAGACAGCCCTGGTGAACAGGCAGGGCCACACACAGAGACTGGAAGCAGACCCCCAGACTCGCACCCCACCAAGTCTGCTCACACGGTGGTTAGATCTCCATACTGTACCCATGTTTCCTTGTAACCATCCAACTTACTACTTTTCTGCTAAACAGGACCCAAAAGCACAGTGTGACAGAAGGTAGCAGGCAGGCGGGCTAGCTAACAACTACAACTCTTAAGATAGCATAGCAACATGAACCTTTATATAAACTGTCAAACACATGATGAAAACTGACAGATTGTGACTGTGTGGCAGTAACTTTGACTGGTTTCATGGACAAATGTGTCCAATTATTTATTCTGTGATATTCAATGTATTTTTGTTAAACCTTCAACTTTCTGTCCGCGCAGAGCAAATTGGGTTCTGTCTTTACTTTCCTCCAGTCTCTCCTTGTTCATTTCATCTCTGTATTTTTTAAAGCTTTAATAAGAAATGTTTTTAACCCGCATTCCCTACCCCCCAGCTAGGGATTATTAATTGCGTCTTTCCACTGACGTGGTATGCAGTCACACTGCCATTAATATCCCCTTAGCAAATATTATTTTAAGTAGTAGGCATCTTAGTCATTTTTTGTGGAATGTTTTTTTCTGATAGGTAGTAAATCCTCCCTTGTGATTTATATAATGTCCAATGTTGCGACATTACAAATGCAAGTATTTATCTGAGTAGAAAATGATCCTTGTCAGTTCTTCGGTTACATAGTTTACTGATAAAGCTATACTTTTGACATTTGCATTGTAAAAAAACAATGCTTCTGTTTTACCTTTCAGTGAGCTTTGAACAACAGGTTTTATTTTATAGTAGTCAAAATCATGTAGAGCTAACAACGGGTTTGCTGTGCCACTTTCAATTGACAACAAGAATCCTGACCAATGCTGTTGCACAAAATAAAAATCATAGAGTTATTTTATTGCACGACAGGCAAGATGCTCGATAAGCACCTGGGAAACAACATAACAATACATAGAACTCAATGAAAGCTTATGAAATTGTATCTCTTTACTAAATAATAACAAACAAATATATCACTCATAATCAAACCATCATCTTCTGTAAAATGATTGAAGTTAGTCGTAGCCACAGTCGGTCGGGTAGATTTCACAGAGCTAGCCCAGAGTGTAGTTCACACCTCTGTTTGTTTTATGGAGTGTGTTAGCGCTCAGCAGAAAATTCCTCTGCTTCTTATTTATGACAGGAAATGCACATCATAAAAGGCTCGTAAGCACTTGTATCTCCGCTGGGAATCGGCGTTGTAGAATGAAAAAGGACTCAATCGAGATCCCACACAGACTTGCAAATAGACACACACGCAGCCGCTCAACAAAGCAAAGGCAGAATTACACACCAGACATGCATAAAGGCCAGTTCCAGAGGGACTCTAACTGAGACAGCGGCCCCTAGCCCCTGCACACGCTGAAGTGCAGAGAACGGTCGGCCTCTGCCCCTTTGAGGGAGGGTCAGTCCAGCCAGCACGCTCTACCCGCTGCCTCTCTTATTCTGCAGGGACTCTCTTGGCTCCTCTTGGAAAACATCCTTCTCCATCTGTATACATAAGTTTCTGCTTTACAGTCTGTACACACTTCCACTGACGGACAAAGACATTTATTTTTTTAGGCGTTTGTGCTTTTTTTCAATAATCGGAAGGCCCTAGAAACAAATTTCTTGGCCCAAACATCATTCATAAATAAGTGCATGAGTTTGGCGGACTGTGTTTGCATGTGAGTCTGCTTTTTGCCAGACTGACTTGGTTTTACAGTGTATCTGCTTTTTATCTGTTTGTGCGGAAGAACTTGTTTACGTTTAGGATTCCAGTCAGCAGTGAAAGATGACCTGTCCTAATGTACCCGCTTTCCTCCCCAAACTGTCCCCTCGCACTCTCTCCAACCCCTCCCTCCACTCCTCCCTTCAACCAGTGAAACTTCCTTTTGAAATTTGTTTTGATTTAGAGGAACACCCTACCATACTTCCAACTCACAATCGTCAATGGACGTCCAGCTGTAAACTTGGCATTATCAGCTGTCAATAAACTCTTCATAGTTTCTTTTTAGGCCTAAAATCTCCTCGCTGCTTTTGGGGACTACGCCCTCAAACAAGAAGAACAGAATGATGCTTCCTGTGTTAGCGTTCTGTAAAGGCATTGGGAATAATCTAGCTCTCGTGGAAGTAAAACATTCAGTTCGAGGTTCTTCTGCTCGGTTCTCCTGGGTGGAGAATTCCTCCACGGCCTCGACACCAGATGGAAGCTCTCCTGGCGCAATGAGCTGGCCGGGTCATTTCCTGTCAGGAGGCCTGGTGTTAATCAAGGCCTGAGCCAGCGGGAACGCCCCCCTACTCCCCTACCTCCTTTTTTTTTTACAACCCCTCTCTTCTTACACCCCCTCATCTCGCAGAAAGGCTAAAAAATATAAATTTTCCCTCCTCCCCCATTTTCCCCTTCCCTTTTAGTTTCTGTTCTTTTGTCCTCCGTACCATACCCTGCTTTGTTTAGTACATGTCATACACTCCTCTCTAAATGTCTTTAGGCGGTCGTAAATCATTGGGAGGTAATGGTCTGTGCTATCAAAGTGACCCTATAGAGGACTGCAGGACAGCCAATAGATAGAAGCAGATAGTAAGGAATGAGAAGAAAGGAGTCTCTCTGTACTTGCAGTCCTGTATCTGGTCTGTTGTGTCTGTTGGTGTCTCCTGTTGTGCGATGGACTCAGTGGGAGATGGGCTTATCTTCTTGCTCCTCCTCCTCCTCCTCAGCTGACCTCCAGAATGACCAGACGCAGGCCTGCAGACGGGGGGGGGGGTTTTGCAAGACTTCTCCTGCTATGTCTTTCTTAATCACTTAATGGTCTACGTGCTTCATCTCCCCTGTTCAATGTTGAAACGTTGTGGTTTTTCCGGTCATTTACATGCTGGATGGTTCTGGACTGGATGCAGATGTGGCTCATGTTTCGTATTTTTGGATTAATGCATAAAAACACAATTTAGATGAACATTCAGATAGGCTTAGAATGAAAAACCCTCAAAGTTTGACCCTAACTTTGGGAAAGAAAAGCTAATATTTCATTGGATTTTGATGCTGTTGATTAGATTTGTGATTTATTTTTGATGAATGCAAGCTGTTTCAGGAACAAAATGTTGCTGTTTTGCTTTTGTTCTCCTTCAAAAACTAATAGTTAAGACAATAATCTCCATGACAATTTATTAGTGAAACAGCTGGAAGAAAACAAAGCAAGCAGCTAAGAAAGCAAATGACTGCTAGCATCTTCTCATATCCCATGATCTCAGGTTTCAGGTGTGCTGCTGCTCTGGAGACTTTTCCCTTTGCCAAAAAAAAGTAATTGTGATACGGCGTTCAAAGATTGCGCCCCATTTATTTGCCTGAAAAGCATGTGTGGGCTTCCCTCTCTTCTTACTTTCGTGTTTATATTCTTTCTTCAAAACTTCCTCTTTCTGAACAGACTTTCTGTCGAATACCTGCTACATGACTGAAAATAATACTTTGAATTTATTCAAGATTCAAGATTTTATTGTCATGAGCTACAGTGTAGATATGGCAATGAAAAGTCCAAGGCTCCTCCAACAATGTAACATTAATGTATATGGGACATAAAAGAAATAAAACCAATAAAGTAGTGAAAGAAATAACAGTTTTGAAATAAAATAGTGCAACAGATTGTGGCATATGTGCAGGCAAATACAAATAAAAAGGGTACAAGAAGAAGTCTATCTACCAGTATGATCTATACAAGAGATAACTATTTAGATTGTGGTAATATAAATATTAATCTTTTGGGTGTAGTAGCTCAGAAACACTTTTCCACTATTTCACAGTCTGCCTTTTTCCAAGGATTGTGTATGTTAAGTGGGGCCTCCTCGCCTTAAACGCGTCACAGCCAACAGCCAACCTTTACCAAATAATTTATCACAAACGTGGCCTTATTTATTTCTTCTTTCCCAATGGACAAATATCGTTGTTACTTTTGTGTCATTTCTAGGTATTCAATGCTGGAAATCTAATGCAAACCCTATATGAATAAAGCAAAGCCTGTACATGTGAATCGACCATGCATTCAGCCCAAACTTTTACCACTTGATACTTATGATTCATTTTTACAGGCTAATATCGTTTGGTATCGATGTCCTATTTCCAAGCCCTTAATGTTAGCTGTTTCTGTGCCAGGTTGACTCAGCCTGATAAAGCACAGACAGATTGTCGCTATCAATGGAACCTATTTCTCCATCACATTTTGTGTCTGACTCTCCATCATTTCAGCTTATCTTCTCTGTCTGCCTCTTGGTCCTCTTGGGCTGCCTCTCTCACTCTCTCTCTCATTCAAACACACACACACTGGACTGTTCTTTGATGCTGACAGCTGTTCTCCGTCTGCTCCGTGTCTGTAAGCTCAGCACTATCATATCCGACTCACTCTCCGTCCAGGTAAACGGCTCACTCTGATGGGCAGGGATACAAGAATGAATGAACTGGCTGTTGTAACATTTCCGCTGCAGTCTCGTAGATGTTGAGAAACAGTTTGGCGGAGAGGGCCGTCCGCTGCCGTTATCTCCGCCGTCCACACAGCGTGGGTGTGTATACGGTTATAATGACTGTCTGCAGAGAGGATTGCTGCAGTGGGGCCAGAGTAAACTCAGCACCCCCTGAAAATAAACACATTAGAAAACATATGCACACACAGACCCTGAAAACTGTCGCCCCTTACCCTAAGGCCACAGCGCCCCTGCTCTTATTGTAAACTTTCTTCCCTATCGGCCCTGACACAGAACACACAAATCTCCACATTGAAAACACACACTATTTTTGGCTTTGCTTTAATTTCCCTCACCGTACTGTAGCAAAAGCAAATCCTAAGAAAATCCACTGTAGCGAATGTGTTATTTCCAAGATAGGATGTATGGTTTTAATTTTCCTCCTTTTCCTGCTCCCCCTTCAACTCCTCCCTCCCTCACATATTGCTGCTGGAAGTGCTCACAATTCCTTAGTTACTGTACATCTCTTTCAGTAGCATCTCTCCAGAGTTTCACAGTTGTACACAACCTCTCTCTAATGAAACACTCAGTTATTTATCTCAGAGTGTTGACAAGGTGACATTAGGGTTTAGATTTAATGATTCAGATGTTGGAAATAGATCATACAGAGTGTCGAGCATCAACATTGAAACACATCACAACCTGTTGCATCACGAATGGAGTTAAAGTAATCACGTATCCAGAATATATAAGTGCTCCCGGAGTGTTATTTCTTCCTGAAGTGCTGTTAGACACACTAACGTGGCTTTTATAGCATTACTGCGGCAGGTCTGGTCCTCTCCTGTCTGCCTGTGTAGACTCATGCACTCGCACATATGCACACATAACGCTAACATCTGTCTCTCAGGTGGAGGCAGCCGCCCTTTGCTAGGCCTCCATGCATCACTGCTCCAGTCAAGAGGCTGAGCACACACACACACACACACACACACACACACACACACACACACACACACACACACACACACACACACACACACACACACACACACACACACACACACACACACACACACACTCACACACACATCAGCTGCCTCACACTTTCACTTGAACTTGATCTAAATAACTCTAAAACCAGCAAGCTTTATAGTAGTCCAAATGTTTTCCATTGTGATACCACTTTGCGGCAGATCCTGACCCATCCGTGACGGCCCTCTGTTGCGATGTGTGGGAGCGGATTAGCCCGTTGTGTGTTTTGAATGACAGGATTATGAAGTTTGTATGTTTCTGTAGGGCTGCTGTGTATAAGGATTCGGTGTTATCATGGCCGTTATTAGTGTTATGCTAACCCACTACTGTAAGCGGTGGATCCCTGGGCATAGGTTATTGGTAGTTGTTACGGTTTGTTTCTGTGTTTGTTATGAACAAAAGTGAAAAAGAGAAAATGGTTTTGAAATTATTCCTAACCCTAAGGGTGGCGTCAACATGTCAAGGTTAGAAGAAATAAGTGCTACGTCTACTAGCGGTCACTGTATGCTGGCTTCATCCACCCTGTAATCCGCTTTGATGTGGACCTAAACCCCACCAGGATGTGATGTTTGTGTAGGATGCCTGCCTGGATGGGTAATCCCGTTCTGTTGCGGGTATCCTTGTGTGATGTTGTCCAGCTCAGGGCAAACAGGAAGTAGAGCCACGATTAGGAGGATCTGACATTTGCAAGAGGAGCTTCCTGTGATAGGAGGCTTCCTCTGTGTCAATGGGACTCATCACCTTATATTGCCCCCTCTCACTAGCTGCCACTTGTCGTACAGTTCACTCACTCTGGTGCCAGGACATACCAGCTGTCACACATATTGACTTAGACATTAAAGGGTCAGTTGACATGAATTACAGAAAAAAATCGGCTCACTTACACCTAGTGGTATTTATTTATGTCTGTGCCTCCAGCCAAGTACAAGGAATGTGCAATGAATGGAGTTTTGTGGCCCTCGCATCATTAAACACTGACATTTAAACACACAAGACACCAGGTAACTCATTAGGTTGCACATGCTTGAGAGGGAATTGACATGTAGAATTATGATCCTCCTTTTTTGAAACTGCGAATAATTACTATTAAAAAAATATACATTTCCCGTATTTATTTTTCTTTGAAACAAAGAGAATGTAACAATTTAATAATAATATAATATTTGAAGGAAATCCTTAACATCTTGCAAACTGTTAAAAGCTGTGTACGCTGTGCATAACCGTAACCCTAATTTGTACTACTTTTCTTTTGTTATATCATTATTAATTTTGGAAAGTCTCTGTCAGGCACAATATCTTAAATGTAAAAGTGTTTTAAAAACTTGGTTGAACTTAACTTGATCAATAAGTCAGCATTCTCCAAAGTCTTACTGTGTCAGTCACATTCCTCTAATCTCCTCCCCAAGACACTAACCTTAAGTAAAAACAATATTTATTTACTTCCCTGTTTTACTTCCCATGGTGCCCCTTGTAATTTGTAATATCTCTGAAATAAAGCAGTAAAATCAGAAGTGAAAAACGTCTTTCCGCGGAACCAATTTAATTCAGAAACCCGTTTTAATTAGTAACTATAAAGAATGTTCCCATTGTCTGCTGTGGCAGTTTTCATAATATTTTATTTAAGCGTGAATTAGTATGCATCTGTGTTTTAAATCCCATGATGCTCCTCAGATCTTTTCCCCTTTACTTCAGAGTAAAACTTATCTCATCCCGCTGCAGCCTCAGCCTCCTCCCCACTGTGGGATTACACACTGATGCAACTCGTCTCGACTGATATGTGTTACTGTCACTTTAAAACAACATCAAAAAAGTCTTTGTCTCAAAAGCAGCTGTAAGTTAGAGATCATACCACTCTCTGTGCTCTTAGAACTTACAGACTTCGTGTTGGAGGCTTTGCTTGAGAGCAAAGCTTGGCACAGCGCCTCTTCACACTCCCGCGTCAAGAAGATGTGAGTCATCCCGCAGCACAATACTGTGTGTCTGAATGAGTAGATGAGTGTGAGTCACAGTTAAAGTGTGTGAGTGTACAAAAGAAGAAAGATAAATGAGCAGGGGGGAAAAAATGAATCTGTTACATGTGCTGCATTATACGAGCAGTGCATTGTCATCCGCTCTGTCTTTGCTGTGGAGCTTTTAGAGAGAAAGGCGACTCAAACATTCCAGATTAATCAATCAATCAATCTGCATGTGTCTGATGTTTGCTGCCTTTCAACATGTGGCTTCAATCTCTGTTTTCTGTTGCGTCCCACCCCTCTTTTACCCTTCACAGAGACTCGTGACCATTGAAGCAGTCTTTGTGGTTGAAAACAAGTCATTTCATACCGGATTTCACACAAAATTTGTCCTCTCTTCTTTCCTGCCATACTGGCTCTAAATATATCCACAGCAAAAGGATTCAAATGCAATAATGTCCTTCAGGAAAGATTATTGTACGAACGTCCAGGTTAAATTGTGTCGGTGTGTATATGCCGTTGTGGTGTGTTGACTGATGAGCCAGTAAACAAAGCCAGAGGCTCAGATATCAGTGCAGTTTATTGCTCTGGGTTCAGATCTGGCAGGCCCCGAGTTGTTTATTTGGCTTTCAGGTATCAAATTAAACCCACTACTCTCTCTCTCTCAATCACATGTGTATTTCCTCGGTCGGACCATGCAGTAATCGCTTTGTAGAATCAATAAACAGTCATGCATGAACTTGTTCGCACAAATACACAACTCATTGTCCAGCTCATATAGAAACTAATCTGTCTTTTCTGTTTCCCACAGATACACACTCATATTTTCCGACTTTTTTCCCATCATAGCTCACTTTTTCTCCCACTTATATACACTGCATGTACAAGGCTACTGTGTTCCCATGCTTTTGTCCCGGGTCAGTTTGGTTCAAAAGGTCAAACACAGATTCTCCTATTCACCTCTCCTGTCTCTCAGCGCGTGATTCAGAACAGCAGCACCCAGGGAGAGACTACACACACACACACACACACACACACACACACACACACACACACACACACACACACACACACACACACACACACACACACACACACACACACACACACACACACACAGCCACCACGGCCAACCTCTCCCTCCATCCCTGCAGCCACTATCAAAGGATCTGACCGGCGTCAACATTATCTATCTCTGTCTCCCATGGGAGCAGTCGAGCACATTGCACAGTTATCATTCAGCACACACACACACACACACACACACTCTCTCTCTTCTGTCTTCTCACACACTCACTCGTATACTCTCTCCGAGACATGCACGTACACACACGATACAGGCTGCAGATCAAAGGTTAATCATGTCTTTTCATCAGCTGCACCACCCTCTTCTCTATCCTTCCTCGTCCTGTCTAATGGTTGTGTTTATAGGTGTGTGTGTGTGTGGGGGGGGGGGTTTCGCGAACATGTGAACAAGCAGATATGTGTCTGTGGTTGTGGCAGTATTTCTCTACTCTAGTGGAAGTACTTTTTTTGCTTGCACTCTGTAAATAAACAGTCCTGTCCTCTTCTTCCATTGTTTTCTTTTATCTCTCTCCATCTCCTTTTTCCTATGAAAGAAATCTCTGATTACATTAGGTGATTTAATGAGAGCCAAGTGTTAACAAAAAATATGTTGTAAAATGGATATTAATTTGTCGTATGCTCCATAAAGTCTGTGCAATAGGGCCTTTCTATAATTTGATAAGTATGTGAGATTTTAGCTGCATGTTTAAGAGGCTGCAAGTGAACTGAAAATCCTGCTCCTGACTGTTTTTTTCTTGGTTCTGGGAAAGAAAAAGCAAGGAAGGGAATGGCACTTTCAGAGAGTAAACCCCTGTGTGAACCCCTCACTGACACAGGAAGTGCTTATTCATTCAGGAGGTGTACATTTACAGAAAACCCTCTTCTGCACCCTAAAATGAGATTTTCGAAATAGGGCAGAGGCACAAAATGGCTGTGAAGAACTGCAGCGTTTAAATCAAATGTAGGTTTTTAAGGCTCATACACTTTAGGTATATGATTGTAAAAGACATTTTTTTGTAGTTGGAAATGATTTACTCATGCAGCATGACTAGTGACCCTTGAAAAGTCCTCCTGTTCTTGAATAATGCTGTGAAGAGGAGTCTCTAGCTTCCTTGAGTTTTGCTTATGCGTTTTCTTTTGAATTTGAACTCTGAAATTGTCAAACATAATTTTCATTTCATTTCTATTCATGAGCTCATATTAATTAATAACCCTCTGCAAGTGAGTTTTCAGATCATCACTAAAACAAATGAAAAAATAAACGTTGCATTATTAGCGAAGGAGTTAAGTATATAAGCAAGTATATTTACAGTTTCATTCTAGCAATGTTTTCATTTTTCCAAAGTGTTTTGCAACTATCAATATTTCATCTCGTATTTATTAAGTATTTGATTTGACAATTTACTTATTATTCCTGATTTCTTCACTCTGTCTTGTTTTTGTTATTCGCGGTTTGTGCAATATGCTCAAACTAAGATATTTTACTTGACTGATTGTCTATTTGATATCTTATACATGAAAACCACAAGGAGTTACATCCGCCATCGTCTGTTGTGGATGTTTCTCAGAGCGTCAGGCAGATTTTCATGAGGAAATCCAGCAGCCTTGGCAGAGAACATGATATTCTGCCATGAATTATGGCACCCTTGCTCCATAGTTCATTAACGATAACCCCGGCAGTGAAGTTGGCCCGCGGCCGTGCCTCTCTTCCAGATCTAAGCTAGCATGGTGGTGTGGGCTTTGAGCAGCCAGGCTACACTCAGGGCTGCCACGCACATTATCATGCTCCCTAGTGTGTGGGATTGGACATTTGCCAACAGGCTTTTGAGCACTTTCACCCACTGATCTGTCCTACACTTGTTGGGCTTCTGATGACTTTTGAACCTACACGGCTTGGCATATTTACAGTGTTTCAAATCCTTAGATTCTGTGCAGCAAAGACAACAACAAACAGAACATAAATGGGCCACAGTCTGAATATTACTTTAATGTGTTTGCATGTGCTACAGATCTTAAAGTTTTCAAATACTGATGTGAAAAAATCTGAGGATTTAAAACTGGGAAGTGATGTTTCTTTTTAGAAATTGTGATACAAATATTCTACACCAATCAGACATGTATGGGCTCTATGGAACAAAGTTACATAACTAACTCAATTTTGACAACCACATCAGACAAAGCCTATATATAGAACCTAATAAAACTGTTTCCTGTTTTCTCCTCCCTGAGGATGCTACCAGTCCTACGCTCCTGAATATGGATCTATATTAAACATTAGGTGTATTTCCTGAAACACAAACAGTGCCTCCAGCTCAACCATCTGTTTGATTAGTATATTTTGCAGCAGTGTTTTAATTGTGTCTCTAGAGAGAGCAGGTGTGATTAAATAGAGGACACTTACCTAGACTTGAAGTGGCTTAAAGGATTAGTTAAACATTTTTCAAAAATATTTGCTTTCTTGTTGATAATGAACTGAGAAGATTTAAAACCACTCCCATGTTTATACGGTAAATATGAAGCTACAGTAGGCTACATCAAGCACCGTTAGCTTAGCTTAGCATAGATGCACATTTTTGTCACATAGATATCAGGCACAATGCTGATCTCTGCATGGATGTATGTTCTTCTCAGGGTTAGGTCTGACTGTGATACCTCAGTCTCTCTCAAATGTCTACCTGTGTCCAGTATGGTAGTCTATTAGTGTCAGATGTGCTATTTCAAAGCAGGTCAGGCCTCTTTTTAAACCATCATTGCCAGTTTGCAGGTCACAATTTATAAGGAGAGCTGACAGCACCTCCCAGATGTGGTCTGAAAAGTGCTGTACTTCAATCATACATGTCACACACCCAAGTATTTGACCAATGTAAATTGTCCCTCAAGTGGTGTTTTTGAAAGAGAAACAGGCAGAAGTGTGGTATAATAAAAGAGCAGGCTCAGAAGGTTATAGTCATTATTGTACACATTTTGGGTCAGTTTTCTCTTCAATTAAACTGAGCTGTGTGTGGGGATGTGCTGCGTTTTTTTAAACTGCAGAACTTTAAATATATTCACAAGTGCAATGTTTCACTTCTGTTATTTATAGTGGTCACTATTCGTGATAGGGAGCAAAAGAAAGCAAACAAGTAGCGCTAATGAGAAGTAGTAGAAGCTAAAAATGAACAGGAAAACACATGCAGATCAGAGAAGGGAAAGTGACTGTGTTTTTTCAGCAGGTTTCAAGTGGGTGCCTCACATCTGGGCCACAACCTCGCTGTATTATCTGAGATGGAGAGGTTGGACACAGTTCTGTTTTTTGTAAAGGAGGCTGATCTCCCTCAGGAGAACAAGAGAAAACAGTTCAGTCGTGGCAGCAGTTTGTTTAGAGGTGGGGGTTTATGTGTGTGTGGGTGTGTACATGTGTTGGGCTTCAGGGTTAAGTGAGCAGTGTAACAGTGCACCCTAGCGACCATGGGGAGAACTACATCAGGGGAGATCGTGTAAAACAGATAATCTCCTCTCTGTAATCAACGTCTTAGAGAACACGTTTTTTAAACGGCTGCAGTAACGTTTTTGTACGGCTCCATCATCACTGTTCCCCAATCATCTCGTCAAACACTTCTCATAGCAAACGGACCTAAAGCCTACATTTATTTTTATTGAAAAAGGAGGCATGTGACAAAGGCCAGATGTTCTTGCCAAGCGAAATATGTTAGCGCTTACACAATATTTGCTTAAGCGTTGTTTGTGAGCCTTGGATTTCTTGGTTTAATACATAGTAATACAACACAAACTTGAGTCTTGGCCAGAAGACAATAAAGTTGTCCATCCAGCTATCGCCTTAGACTCAAGGACAAGCTTACATACACACTTACTTACACACTTAAATACACTCTAACATGCATATTCACAGCAGTGTGCCCTAGCAGTCCCTGCATCGGGGCGACATTCCTCAGGATGCCTTTGAAGTGTTATGGTATTTCCACGCCATAATAAAACATGGATTTTTACATAACTTAAGAATAACCTTAATTATAGGATACAGCAATGATACAGTAGATCATCCTCAGTTTAACATCATTCTATACATCTGTGGATGTCCTTCTCCTTATGTGTATGTGTGCATGTTTATGTGTCTGACTATGCACATGTGTTTATGCATTCTTGTGCACCGGTGCAGCTTGTAACTCTAGCCCGGCATGTTGCTCCGAGGAACACCACAGATGTTCAGATGTTTCTCTTTGGAAAACAAACAGAACAGGGGCCATTTTCTCCAAGACAGAGGGACTGTCAAAATAAGAGCTGGCCCCCCCTTTGGACCTCTCCTCCAACAGTGACTCTCTTTATTCTTAGACATATTACTACTCTCTCTGTCTTTAAAACATGTTTTGCAGGTTGTTTTTTCCTGCATTTGTATATTTCAGGTTGACGTGTGAGATTATTCCGCAGTCTTTTTTTGATCTATGCTCGCACATGAGTCTGCGCCATCTATTACTCTTGAAGGGGAGGGGCTTTGAGGGTGATGATTTCTCAGACTATGAGAGATTTAAATGCTGAAAAGGGAGGGAAGGATTGGAGAAAACACAGTGGGAGAGCAGGACACTCCTCTCCTCCTTCGGCTCCACCTTTGATTAATGTCTTGCTCCCCACAGTGTATTGCAAAGCCTTGAGGGCTTCTAGGTGAAGTCCTTAGGGAGACAGGAATTGAGTAACAGAATAGAAACACATGATGAAAACAGTGCTACCCATGTGCTATTTCACATGTTATAGGCCTAACATTTGTCTTTCGACTTTATGATGTTGATAACATGGGTTATTTTAACCTGACGCATGCATCAGTCTTACAAATAAAAGCGCAATATAAGAGATGAAATGAAAGGCGAGTGCTGGCACAGAAAAGGCAGGTCGTTTGTATCTGGGCTGATAGTGGGAGATGGATGTGACAGAGTCGGAGCAGAGGGGAAGCAAACAAGCTGCTTGAGCTGTGAAATTGAAGAGGATCAAAGTGTCAGCGAGTCGTAAATAAATCCTGCCCCTTCCCCTGTGGATGGATGGAGCGGACATTGTATTACAGTGAATCTTACAGTGCTGTGAGACAGCTCTGTGAGCATCATGATACACCATGCAACTCTGTGTGTGCAGCTGTGTATGGATTTTTGAACACACACTGGACGCTTTTACAGAAGGCAATGCCACTATTATTACTCATGAAAACTAGGGAGGGGGTTATTGAATCTCGATTGGCCGGTACATTTTCCCAGAACCCTGTGTGTGTGTGTGTGTGTGTGTGTGTGTGTGTGTGTGTGTGTGTGTGTGTGTGTGTGTGTGTGTGTGTGTGTGTGTGTGTGTGTGTGTGTGTTTGATGCAATGCTGGAGAGTAGCAGTGCTGTGAGTTTGTTTCCTCTGGGCCACATGTCCTCTCCGGTGCTGAAGCAGCTCAGAGCTCAGCAGTAATGAGAAGTCCAGGTGCAGATTTTACCCGGAGGGAGGAAGTCCTTGTTTACTCATATTTAACTTCGTTTCTGACCTAGCCTTGCTTAGGCTTTTTAACCACCCTATACATGGTGCCAATGAAGTCACTTCAGTTCAGAAACTGTTGACACATTCAACAGGTTACCATCATGTAGATTTTGCAATTAAACACATGCTGATACAGATGGTTACCGGCATGTTTGGAATAAATGACCTGAGGATGAGGATGGAAAGATACATTTTTCAATTAATTCACAGGCTAGAACAAAAGCACAGGTGGGTAAGTTATTTTTGTGGGGTTTTTTTATTACATAATGTGCGTTCCACAGGATGACGAATGTGTGTTGGGGTCATGAGGTTTTTTGTTATATTTCTATAGATAATATTAAATATAGAAACAGAAATATAGAAATGTATTTTTTAATTAAATTATATATTTTTTATTTAACAACAAATCATAGCAGAATCTATCTCAGGGCTCTGTACTTTTTCTAATGTGTAGAAAGACCCAACAATACCCCATCATATACAGCCGTGGAAAAAATTAGGAGACCATTCCTATTTGTTCTTAAATCTTTATTTCTAAATGTATGGCAGCCATTCCAGTGTGTGTTGAATTCCAAAACCGAGACAAAAAGCCAGTAGTTTATAGAATACAGAAAAAAACAAAAACATTTAACACAAAAGACATAAGTAAAAAAATAAAACAAGAGAAACTGAAAATGCTGAAGTGGTCTCTTAATTTTTTCCGTGGCTGTATACTGTATATATCTTAAACAAATAAGTTCTGCCCTTTTGAAATATAATGATTACAGATAATAGTTTTGTAATTCTACATTTGGGGTTCTTACTCAAAGAGCAAAATGAGTGCCCATAAAGTGTAGGCTAAACCACTGACTTTAGGTTTAATGGCTGTACAACTTGAGCTGCAGTTGCCGACACACATTAAATTGTCCATTAAGTGAAGGAGACCATTACACAGTGGCAGATAAAACAGAGGCTTTGCACAGTGCGTCTGCCTGCGACCAACAGAGGGCTCAGTGGAAACACATTTTCTCGTCTCATAACAGCACATCTACTCTTATAGTAGTTTGCCTATGAAGTGTTATACTGTTTAGTCTGGAAATGCAGTCCTGCAGCTTTACACACTATACGTGCACCCTTATTCTGACAAAAAAAGCATTTCTCACATCCTATATATGCTGCCGATAGTTCACTGTCTGCATTGTCATTTCTGTCCTGTAGGGGGCAGAAGAACCCTACTTTAGCTCTTTGTGTTTCTCTTCTGTTTTCCGAAAGTACTGAGCACCTTTGTTTGAGTTACAGCAGTCTGGTCAACTCAGCATGATTCTCTCACTGTGAGCACTTTCTCTCTGAGGAATGGCCTGATGTCTGCAGTCGCTGACGCCCCGCCTCAGGAATGATCTCGAATTGAGGGGTGATGAAAACTGTCTCTTACCGGACAGGTCACACACAGACACACAGACACACACTCACAGTTTGAGTTGGAGTGTGCACACTTGATGGTGAACACAACCACCACATACTTTATCTAATTAAAAAACACTCTCTCCGTCCCGACTTGGCACATGCACACACTCAGTCATCACAGTGTTAATGACATTCTTTCACACACATGCAGGTACGATTGGGTAACAACTCTCTGCAAGCTCGGCTGGGTCCAGGGCCCGACCTACTGCAGACAAGTGTGGATTAATAATGAGTTTTATCACTTGGTGAGGTTACAAGTAGATATAAATGCTGTACTGAAGGACGCTTGTTTTGTTAGTTTTCGTAGTAATGCTCGAAACACTGTGGCTTTGTGTCAGAAATGTTAAAGGTAAGGAGCTGACGCATTCACACTTATTAGAGATTAAAATCCTTAAAGTGTAAACAAAGGAGTTGGAGGTCTGACATATTCATAAAATATCTTGAATAAGATGTTTTGCAGACAAGGTCAGTTTACTTGCGTCACTAAATTCTTTCAGACTTATGTAAGAGTTGCAGGATAAAGAGGTGTTACTTTATTTTCTTCTTAGTAACTTTTTCATGGTCAGCCAATTGCATGGGAAAATAGCTTTCAATCCTACAATGTTATAAAGCCTCCCTGAATCTGTACTGTTATTTAAAGCTCCCCTATTTCACATCGTGGAGAAAGCCAATGCAAAACATGCTTACATACACACACATGCATAAGTCTGTATGCACAGGTACCCCACATGCTGAAGCAAAGAGAGGGACACTGAGTGTGTTTGAGCTATGCTGTGCTTATTCAGTGCAAGCAGTCCTTTCAGCTTATATGAAAGTATTGGATTGCCATGTCGACCAACAGAAACATAAATCCTCGGACCGGCCAGATAAGCACCTTGTGACCCTGTATAAACTCGGACACCCTCAGTACGCAGGAGTAGCACATGTACTTTACTTTCAGAGCTTTGTTCCTGAGTGTTTCAGCTCCTTCTCTACCAACATGTGTTCTACACACTTTGATGAATAACAGTATTGCATGCAGCACAGTGTGATTATAACTTACCAATAACAGGGATTTAAATTACTGTAGACCTCTGTAATTCACAGGATTCTTCAGAGAATTATTAACGTTATGTGTCTCAGATCTTTAGAGCATTTCTGTACATTGTTGTTGTACTTCACTGATTTGTGTAGACCAAAATAAGAACTTTAAGAAGCATCGTAAAATGTCTTTCAATCACATGATGAAACTTCAGAGAATTATTCAAACTTTAAGAACAATTACAAAAAGGTTAAGAGCTGTAATAGTTGCCATTACAACTTTATAAGTTGCAAAAATCAGGCAGCCAGTATACTTCTCCATCATAATTCTTTAACACCACCAGTGTTTTTAAATACTGTGCTGAACCACTTTGATTTTAGCAGTGCATATGTATGTCTTTTAGCCATTTAGCAGCATGGATAGGCTTGAAATATCTCAACATCAGTTTGCAACCGTATTGTTATGTCCGAACATTAATGGTGACCAAAGGATGCAGCCTAAGGACTTTTGCTCTGATTTTTCTGAAGTACGTTTTAACAAACAATGCAAATAGTGTTAAATATGTGCGTAGTTTCAGATCAACAGTTTATACATTTGCTGAAGAATATGTAGCAGTAGTGTGTTAAAGCAGCTGCTGTTCCACTGATACTCAGTTACGCTAAGGAGCTGAAGCACTATGTACAGGATACTAAGCCAGACAGCCACAGTTGAACTGATGTAGAAAAGGGGTTTCTTTTACATCCCACCAGAACACACACACACACACACACACACACACACACACACACACACACACACACACACACACACACACACTCTCTCTTCTGCTCCCCCTTGTCATTCCATATGAAGGAGGGGACTCATGTTGCATTGCGTGCAGAGTTGTAATTTTGTCTGGAGTGGGTTGCATTCCCTGCGCCTTGCTAGATTTCACTGATTTACCTCTAAAAAAAATCTTGAAACAATGCAACCACTGGAATTACACCGCCATTCATGCAGGCACACACACACACACACACACACACACACACACACACACACACACACACACACACACACAGACACACACACACACACACACACACACACTTATACACTCTCAAAAACACACACAATTGTAATTACAAAGGGATCAAAGTGAAATTCAGAGAGTCTGATAGTCCAGCTAATAGTATATGGCAGCGAGGTGAAACAAATCATGAGGAACAATCTCAAAGACTCCTGGGTAAGCATCATGTTGAGAAAGTTGTATTTTCTTCTGTTAATACTGCAGTCATGAATCAGCAGGAAAATCTAGATATGTGTGAAATATAAAAGAGAACAATGAGACGCCTCGGCAAATGATATATAAAAGCCATATCGTTCCTCCTAGTCTGTTTGTAGGAGCGTTGTTACTATGGTAAATTAAGTTGTTGTGAGTTTGTCTCTGCGTAATGTCAGACTTCTTTTTGATTATCAGTCATTTGAGAGCCAGGCACCTAATTTAAAATACTTTAAGCCGGTTCTGGAAATTAGCGGCTGCCACTCTCTAATTGAGCAGATCATTGCCCTGTGATTTACGCCACCCGCCCTCACACACACACACACACACACACACACACACACACACACACACACACACACACACACACACACGCACACACACACACGCACACACACACAGCTCTCTGAATTACGTGCACCTTCATTCTTTTTAGTCATTTATTATACCCACGCACACCAGCAGAAACTCCCTTTTGGTGATGAGGTGTCTCCCTCCTCAGTGGGTGAGCTGTTTGATCTCCTCAAGCCTATTAGCAGACAGCCCAACATCTGAGGGTCTTGTTGCCGAGCCACTGTGCAGCCCACATGCTTTTCCACTAACACAACCACCCAGCTGACATGAAAGCATCCAGGAGACAGTGTTATAAAAGCAGTTCTCTCTGATCCCCACAGTTAGGCTGCCTTCGGTTGGCTCTGACCATGACATGTTTTCTTCATAAGTGGCACGGCAGAGACCACACCCTCATCAGCATGTGATAAATCACATCCACGGTGAACACACAGGCTCCTGCAGCAGGGAAGTCCTGAGGCTGGGGTTACTCTGTGTGCATGTATGAGCCTGATGATGTGTTCACTAAAGGGGTTCCTAAAGTCAGTAGACCCCATACAAAGCATGTGCATTTTGCTCTGCATTGTCCAATCAACTTCCCACTCCCTCACTGCAAGTAAGACCCGGGTACCCCTTACTAAAAACACAACTCTTTTTTTATCCTGGCTACCAAATTGTTTAATGATCTCCCCATTGATTATAGGACAGTGGAAAGCCTACACATATTCCATCGCAGACTGAAAACCCACCTGTTTTGACTGCACCTTGGCGAATAAAACTTAAAATAAATATTTTAACACACTTAGAAAGGTTTGGCTTATTCAAAGCAAATGCAGTAGCACTTACAATGGCTTATTGGTAACTTACGTACTGTGTATGTGTGTGTGTGTGTGTGTGTGTGTGTGTGTGTGTGTGTGTGTGTGTGTGTGTGTGTGTGTGTGTGTGTGTAAATCAGTATGAGGAGCATTGTTCTGCACTTCCTAAAGAGTCTATGAAGCAGCCCAGATTAACAGGTCTTGTGTTTTCTCTCAGAGGGGCCATTCTGGAAAGGATTAAAGCTTAACATAGGAATCCAGACTGCTGTGTGTGGACCCACCTTCATCAGTCAGACTTGCTACAGTAGTTGTATGAAGTTGGCATTATTTTCTTATAAAGCATCTAATGGATCAATTCTTCATTCAATTTCATTACATATTCAGTTTCAAACGCCCCAAAATGATTTTCTTTTTCAGTATGTACTCTAATAAGTGGCTAATTATTTTTTAAACCAGTGTTTTAAATATTATTTGATAAATTACTTTGCTGATCTGATCCAAAGATGCTTGTTAAGGAGGTATTTAAATGGGTGTAAAAACAAAATCTTATGGGTGTGTTAATGGAATCAAACCTCGGATCCAAGACAGGTGTTAATGGATTCTATACCCAAACGGTACATGTCCACGTGTCATCAGATCCGCTTGGCTTTATATCAACCTGATGATTGCACCACCTTTTGACCTTGAGGTGACATGTTTGCCATGTGACAGCTAGATTCATGAATGGAGCACATGGCTCTGAAAACCCATCACCTCTGTCTCTATTCATTCTGCGATACAGTAGACATTTTCCTCCGTAGCATTCCACATGAACATAAACACTTTGTCAACAAAAAAAAGAGGAGAAAGAGTGTCGCTCTTTCTCTTTAAAAATAACTTACTCCCGGATATTTAGAAGTAGCCTTATTGTCTACATTCCACTGATAAGTACAGAGCGATTAGTTTTTAGTTGTGGTGTCAGGCAGCGAGTTGTTGCAGTGTTTTGATGGTTGTTAAGGAAACATACTGCATTTTTTAATTCAAAGTTCCCTGCTTTCTTGAGCAGAAGCCATATTTTTTTGTAAGCAGACCAGTGTGACGGAGGTAAGTGACTCTGGTGCAATCATACTTTCACATTTTGGGGCGGATGCAATCTGATGTCTGTGGTTGGATCACATTTTCATCGGGCAAGATACTTGACCTCGAAATTGCTCCAATGGTCAACAGTGTGTGAATGTGTGTGAACATTAGCCTCCATGAGCAAGTGGCTCCTTCTATGACAACCTCTGTGTCTGTATACATTTGTGTGAATGTACAAATGTTGACTTGTATGTGTAAAAGAGCTTTGAAGGGTAGCAAACACCGGAAAAGCGCTATATGAATGCATTACTTTTACTTGATTATTGACATGCTTTGTGTATCCAGTTTACTGAATCATATTCTATTGTGATTTTTTACCTTGTTTTCTATCAGTCAATCATTTATTAATGACCCGATAACTCAGGGTTTTATGTAAACCGGGTAACATGGGCGCTGCGCCCTCTTACTTTCGTTATGTGCCCTCATCAGGGTGGGAATTTCACCGCGGCCATGACGGCCGTGATGCCCCGAAAATAATTGTACAACATACGGCCGTCATGGCCTTTGTGGCCCTGATACTGTTAAAATCTCGAAGTTGCTTTAAAAGCGTTAGTGCAGTGGTCTGGTCTCTGAACTGCATTAGTCATTGTAGCTTGGATTGGTTGCGTGCACGTCGCACGTCATACCTCGCATCATTCAATGTTAAAGTGATGCCAGAAAACAATATTTCTGTTCATCAAAAACTGTATTATTACTTCAAAAATAGGAAAATCTTGTCAAATACACCGTCAGACGGCATAGACAGCTTTGTTGTTTACGTCCACAGCGCCATGTTCTTACGAGAATTGACATATCTTGGCAAAGCATGAAGGGAAAGCTCATTATGGCATTGTCAGTATCATCACATTAGACACATGACTTACACAACAGACATTATTCAGATATTACCACAGGTATTCAGAGGCAGTATTCACCAAGGATTTGTTTGTTATTTGTTGGTTTTTATTATTCCGAACTCCATTCCTTAGTGATGCATTCCTCTGTGCCTTCTCTTTGGACTTCCAGCTTATGAGCGTCACAGGTTACACTCACAGCCCTCTTAGTTTCTATTGCTCCCCTCAGGCTCTGTTAAATCTTATTAAGAAAACCTTTAAAGAAGCGTTTCCTGCCTGCACTCTTTCTGTCCTCTGTATCTACACAAAAATCACATTTTCTCCTTAATGTTTCAGCTCGGAGCTGAGTCAGTATCGGATATTATGTCTGCGTCATCTTATAAAAGCAGGTTGTTGACTGTTAAACTGAATTGTTTCAGGAATTAGATGTGTAAAGACGTCGATGGCACTCAAGCTGTTCAAATGAGACATGTTATTTGTTGCTAAATGTGTAATCCTATAAAGATAAGCACTTTTGGTAAGAGAAAGCGGGGGGCGTATTAAATAAGCATTTATTCTCTTGATATGAATAAACCGGAAGGCAGCTCACATGTTTGCGTGAGAGACTCTGTTGGGTGTTTTGAATGAGGTGCGATGCCCTTATGGTGGGGGACGTGGCCGTGTCGCGTGAGATGAAATTAAACACAGGTGTTCAGCCTCGCAGCCAAGTTGGATGTTCCCCGATCAGTAGATGGACCTTCTGCCGCGATCAACATCCAAACAACAGGTTTCCACAGACCAATCCTGAGCCTGCACTGTATGCTTTGGCAATAAGTCAACCAGCTCCTTCTCAGAAGACATGCAATCACTCGAACATATTTACACACTCCTACCTAGCCCTTATGATGTATCCAGACCACTCCCATTTCAGTGCACCCCCTTGTACAGATACAGTGGATGTGCATCCAAGCAGCAGATTTAAACAGATGGTTTCTCCCACATCTTCATTCTTAATTACAGCATATTTGCATGTTTTATTGTTCACTATTCTCTTGTATTGTAGGGTTATTCAAAAGTTCTCGTAGACAAATATCAGTTGTAGTTTATTTTGTTGGATCTCCTCTGCAGGTGTTTGGAAAGATAAGACCCACATCTCACTGAGTCTTCACGCTCTGCTCCGTCAAATAGCCCTGCTGTTTTTCGTGAGAGTCTACCTCACAGCCAGGCCAGCGCAGGAGAGCTAGCAGCCAGGCCACACACTTTACATTCCCCAGGACAGCAACTCAAAACAAAGATTTGTCGTGCTAAATTTGATATTGGCTGTATGGGAAGGAAAAGGAGCCAACAGAGAACAAATAACAGAGTAAAGCCTGATAAAGTTCACTTCTCTCTCTCTGCTTACATTGATGTATTCCACAACTCATATAATGTGTCAAATAAAATGAAGCAAAGTATAAATGCCTTGTTAAAGGATATAAATTGTCTTTACAGTCAGTTTCCTTACATGTACATACACCATCAATTACGTACTTGTTTTACAGCAGTAAGGGTTAGTATGCCAGAGGGAGATGTTATTTTCAAGTGTATTACTCACATAGAAGTGTATCAGAATGCATGTGGTTTCAATGTAGAGCTGTATGATATCTGAGCATACCTTGTTTTACAGTCTTGAAGTAGGAGCTTTAAAGGATTTTCCTGTGTTTGATGGTAACCTGTGGTGGCAGAAGTCATGCAAATCCTTTCAAGTCTCGCCTTATTAGTCAAATCAAAGTTGGAGTGCTTGGTAATTCTAGCTACCCTTCACTGGGTGCAAGGCTTTGCTACTGAGTGATTGAAATTACCCAGTTTGTTTTATGCTCCACAGTGTTTTCCCAATTATTCCTGTATTATCATTATTAAATGTCTTGTGATAGCATCTTAGCTTGCTAACGTTGGCCTTTAGCTCAAATCTTTACTGTGCCTGTTTATATTCTGTTAGTTTTGTTGCATTATGGCTGGGTTTTTTTAAAGCATGTAAGGTGCATATGATATACTGTAAACTGTTTAATGTGTTTTGTGGCTTATATAATTTGTTGTTTTATGTGTTGTTTTTTTAACTGTGACCTTTCAAGGAAGCAAAGGGTAGACTTTACTCTCAAATAATTGTGGTGTGATACATAAAGCATAAAAATCATGGTTAATATTTTGCATGGTGTCTTCCATATACATTTATATGCCGGTGGAAAGAGGTACGATATCACAGGAAGGACCAACTGAGCCCTGAGAGGAGGAAGATGCTAAGTGGCTCCTGTTAGTTAATCTTCTTATCACATCACCCAGTTCATAGCATCTGACTGGGAGGAAGTGGAAGCTTAAAGTTCCAGAAAGAAAGGTCTGCCTAACAATATGACATTACTCTTTAAAAATACTTCCAGTTGTGTAAAAAAAAACCAATTTTATTGATTTATAGAACTGAAGGTGCAGTCATTAATGTCCATTGTTTGAAGCCTTTCAGAGGTAGCTTTGCTGTCAGAGTTTATTCGGGTTTGCTTTTATAGCTGACCTTCTTGTTAACAGAAGGCAGCTACATTCCTGAGCCGTGCCAGTGGGAAGTGCAGGTGCCAGCCGATCTACTTTGCCAACAGTGCTTTACACTGCCTGCTTTGATACCATACTCTGTCCTCTTTCACTGTCCCTCCGGCATCTCACTTTCAATCTGTTTACTTTTTGCTTTCACATTCTATGCTCTTTTTCCTGCCCTCTCTGTTTCTCTCCTTGTGTGTTTTGCTCTGTCATTTTGCATTTATTTCCCAGCAGGTCTTTGCTTCCCTACGCACTTCTTTGGAAAAAGAGGGAACATTAGCTTTTGATTAGACAGCAGTGTTTTCTGCTCAAATAAAGGAGCTCTTGTCCTCTCGCCGCCATGCGTTTACCTTGATAATTGGTTTCAGTGCACACCCAGCTGAGAAACCTTCTTGCATAAAACAAGATGTTTCATGTTACAGTCCATTTTTTTTTGCAGATTCAAATGTTTTCTTGCATGATTAGCCTTTTTAGGGTTCAGTTTAAAGGCACTGGAGGTGTTACTGATTTTATGTGAAACTACTTTACAGCCCGACACACAACAGCGATGCATTTTTTATAAATGCTTACAATTTCCCTCTGTGTTGATGTTTGATTTAGTTTATGTTCATTAAGTGAGAGTCTGCTTGTGTTTTGTGTTTGTTAGGTTGTGCAAAACCAGAGGAGCTGACCACAGATCGAGCCCATTCTGCGGTGGAGAAGATGTTCGACACACTCCGAGGTTTGAGTCACACCAGAGATCACCTGAAACAACTGCGCTCCGTCTACACCGCCAGCGACGGAGTTCACCAGGTCAAAAACACACACACACACACACACACACACACACACACACACACACACACACACACACACACACACACACACACACACAAACTGTTAACATCAAAACATACACTTTATGTTGCAGGTTAGGGTTTGCTCCTTTTAGTGGTCTATTCTTTAAACTATACAGTCTAAACAGTTCTAACAACAAATCTATATTCACCAAGAACAGGAGAATATTATTGCTCCTTGCACACAGCTTGTTTCACATATGTTTTATTCACCTATTTATTGCACTCTTGCCTGGCTAGCAATGGAGACACATATTTAGCAGAACTTCTTTACCTCCCATATTTTCGGCCCTCTCCAGGTTGCGTCACACAGGCATACAGCACAGAGAGAGACTCATTTTCATAGAGCTTGTAAAAATCTGAAGGTCTTTATGGGCATCTTAAATCTTCAGGAGTGTCAATAGTGCAGCTCCACTGCTGATGTCCTTCGCTAAGATTGAGAAGCTACAGTATATCATACAATTATAGGTCAGGAGCATAAAGGTTAGTCGATGAGAGTTCAAGATCCTGCTTTTTTCTTGCTTGAAATTATTTTTTTAGCAAAGGACATGGAATAAAACTTGGTCTTGAACCTCATTAAAGGTTTTTGATTCATTGGCTTTATTATCTTATTGTTACATAACCCTTCATCCATTCATAAAAATATGAGGTACGAAGCTGTGTTGTCATTGGAGGAGTAGCAGATGTTGCGTTCAGGATAGAGAAATTGTTTTTTTTAACTTGAACCTATAATGCAAAATCCACTTTTTCAGGTCGTTTATACATAAACATGTGTCCCCTTCGTAAAGTTTCAGGAAAAAGAAAATCCTCTCTCTTTTTGTACTGATCCATCTATATAAAAACCTGTATGAAAATGAGCTGATCAGATTTTGGCCACTTTGTGATGTCACAATGTTTTTTTGGGATCGTGCGTCCTTTATCCAATAACCCACCAAGGTAACCCCTGCCCACTTCATCCCCTGAATCTCCTCCTAGAGCTCCATAGTGTTTTTTTTCAAACCAAAAATATTGCAGAGGGGCGTGGCGAGCAGCAGCTCATTAAAGTTACAGATACAGGATCAGCGCTTTTGAAACCAGGCTGAAACAGAGGGGTTTATAGCATGCTACAATGCATGATCAGTTAGGTATTTCGAGCCAAACACTTAAGACAATGAGACATGTTTTGTATATATCTGAGACCTATAAGATATATTGTTGAAAACGAGTAGAATAGGGGACCTTTCATTGAGAAATGTCATCTGACTCTTAATGTTCTATCATTTTCTGAGGTTTTGTTGCAGGGTATCATTACTTCATTTCAGTGCTGCAGTCACACATCATGTCATTATAATAAAAGTGTTTGGATGAGTGTCTGAGTCCATATGTGTGTGTCGTTGTATGTGTGTGAGCCTCATTGTGTTTCTGTTGGGATTATACTGTCTGTCCTTGTTCCTGCTGCATTAACTAAATAATCTCATTAAAAGGAAGGGCAGGGTGATCTTTCAGCTCCAAGCTGTTCCTTAGAAACGTCGTTCTGTCCATCAGCCTCTCTCAGCATGCAGTCTCAGTACCAGGAGAGCAATACCTATCGGTCAGGATGCCTTCCTCTCATGAGAGATGTCCCTGAGTGCAGAACTTCTAGGTACAGACTTATGTGAGAAGTTATGACATGGGTTTCTTTGTTTTTTACTGCAAGTTATGTAAGATTTAGATGTCTTACAATGCCCAAAAAGAAATCTGTCAACAAAGCAGGATCATTTTACATCCCAGCATGCTCGTATGAATACCAGTGAGCAATGTGTGCTGTTGACATTGAATATAGCAATTGTATTAATTAATAAAGATGAGAGCATAACAATTTCTCCAATGACTCCAATCTCAACTCAGAATTCATCAGAGCCGCAGACAGCAGCTCTCATTTGCTCTCATGTAACATGTAAAGACGTTCTGGAGCAGCATAACATTCTCACCTTTTCTGAGCACATGTCTCTCTGAGTAACTGAACAGTGTAGAATTTCCATGAAAAAAACATCAATGAGTGACGGAGACTGTAGCAGCTGGTGTCTATTGCTGTCTGTGTACAGTTTTATTGAGACAAGCATTCACACTAAGAGCGGGTATTATATCACGGTTTAGGTTGTTTTATATCAGAGTTTTATTACGATACAGTTACTGTAAATTAGATTGACAAATGGTTGAAAATAAAATCATAGCATCATAGCAAGCTAAAAAGTACTGTGCATATGTTTGGCAATCATGAAGTCAGATTTCTTCCTTTTCTGGATCTCTTCTATAATAAATCTATTGATTTGTAAGAAAGAGATTGAGACATGTTGAAGACAACGTCCAAAAACACGTGAGCAGAAGCTGTGAGACTTTGGCCAATGTTTTTTTTATTTACAATTAACACAGTCTCTTGTAGAAAATAATCCCTTATAAATCAAATATATCAAGATAGCTACGACCCTTTGACCAATGACCACATCAGTAAATACAGTAAAGGGTCAGTTTACCGAAATTGTAAAATAACATATCCTCTCGTTTCCCCCTTTAAGTCTGAAATGAACTTTTTCAGTGCATTTATTTAAACAAAAAAAAAAAAGTATCTGGGCTTGAGACTTCTCTAAGTCACTGTGCCTTGCCAAGCAGTAATTCAGCCAGTAACGTAACCACAAATTGTCCTTTTTACACCTGTTTGTTGTGCATGAACGAATGATATACTAGCCGTGAGTCTTGGTAGAAAACATGCTGTTCTCTTTCTGAAATGAGGTGCATATTGAAACTTCTTTATATTGTTCACCACATTATTTCCAAGGCATTTTAGTCGGTTCGTTATTTGGCCCTCCGTGTGCTTTTGATTTAACTGTTGTTTTGCAAGACGAATAAGAGAATGTGTGATCACATGTTTGTGTGTATACATTCTCATTCTAATATTGCTTTCATCACTTAGGTGCCTGTGGTGGTAATTAAAGAGGATTGTTTTTCGCTTTTTAGATTGCAGACGAAAAGGGCGTGTGGGTGACCGTGATCTGGTTGTTTGCTGTTGATTTTGTATGTGTATGCATGAGCATGTTATTCAACAGGAGGTGAATCATTAATGTGTTTACTCCCGGTAAACTAGCAGTTTAGCTGGTGCAGGCTGACCCAGACATCACTGTCGTGTTGGAACAAGCATATATTAGTTTATATAAATCAGGTTTTGTACAACATGGACATCAGGATTTCCCCAGGTCTAATTCTGCTGCTCTCCAGGGGCCGAATGAGTGGGAGGCTGGGAGAGTGATGCACACTGATACTCCAAATTAAGGTGAAAGGAACATGTTGGCGGAAATACCTGGCACATTAGCATATAAACAGCAGTGTGTTTGTGTAGGTGTGTGTATGTAATGCTTGAATCATCAGTTACGTAGATTGAGGTTTTTTTTACGATCCAGATGTTCCGACAACATCCAAAGAAAAAGTTTTGTTCCAAACTTGCTTCCCATTTTTGTATATAGCCTTAATGTCCCTAACTTAAGTGGATTATGAGATGAAAGGACCCTGGGTACAGACATTCAGAAGACCCCTCAACCAATCCCACATGGGAGCAAGAAATGCAAATCTAATTGTTGTTTGGCCTCGTTTTGTTGTTGTTTTGTGACTTCTTGTGTTTGTTTTGCATCTGTCTCTGGTTTTGTGTTTCGTTGTTGTCATTATGGGTCTCTTTGTAATTGTTTTGAGTCTCTTTGTATTCTTGGTTTCTTGTGGTTGTTTTGAGTCTCTTTGTATTCTTGGTTTCTTGTGTTTTTTTTTAGTTCCTTTGTTGTCATTCTGTGTCTCTTTGTAATTGTTTTGAGTGTTTTTGCAGTAGTTTTGTGTTCCTTTTGTGGTGATTTTGTGCGTCTTTGTAATGTTTCAGGTCTCTTCGTAGTGCTTTTGTGTCTCTTTGTTGTATCTCTTTGCTGTTCCATTAATGGTCACCAGCTAGCCTCATGTAAAATAAAGGTATTCAACCTTTCTATTTTAAGACCTTTGCTATTTGGACTTCTTACATAAATCCCTGCCAAGTCTTATATGGGTCTTTATTGTTCTCTGAGACAGCAACCATAAAAAATAAAATGGAAAAATTTCTTGAATTCTTGATCCGCCAGCTTTGAGGCCTATAAATGGTACAATCCGTCCTGGGTATCTGGGCAGAGAAGGCTCTTTATGGATCACCTTTCAAAGAATAGGAGAAGGCATATCTGAGGCTTAAAAACATCTGACGGGAACCTACAAAACAGACTGTTTCAGTCTGGACCAATTGACCCACATTTCCCTCCCTGTCCCCATCCATAAAAGTAGTTTGGCATTTAAAAGTACCATTTATAGAACAATGTTTTCATGATTCCTCTCAGACTATCAAGTGTTTTATTCTTGACCTGATTTATACACTTTAGCTGTGACTCATAAGCGCCACAGAGCTGTTTTTAGCTTCATCCAACCGTGCAGGATATTTTCGTCCTGATTGCAGCAGTGTTCAAGCTCCTCTTTCTGAAGTGACTCAGAAGCTAGCAGCCTGTTTGGCCCACCAGAGTTGTTTATAACTGTCCGTCACACCTACGCCTATTCACACAAACATGCAGTCTAACAGAAGAGCCAACAGCTTTTCAATTAACAGATAAGCACTTTGTTTACTGTATCATGCTCAGATTTGTTGTTTGGTGTTTTGCAGGCGACCTATCGTCCTTTCCTGCGGCAGATCCTGGAGGAAGTCTTCCACCCTGACAGACCTGAATGTCCCGACATCGAGTACATGTCTGGTGGCCTCACGGACCTGCTCAAGACCGGCTTCAGCATGTTCATGAAGGTCAGATATTGCTGACTATCTCACACACACACACACCCACACACACACACACACACACACACACACACACACACACACACACACACACACACACACACACACACACACACACACACACACCCACACACACACACACACACACACACACACACACACACAAACACAACACATTTGTAGGTAATGGGGTCAGCTCTGTCAGATCCACTCTTATCCCTCCTTTAGCACAACTGCCTGCTATAAATAAAGTGCCCTCTTCCAATGCTTGCATTTGACCTGATTTTAAATTTGGGTAGGCTTATCATGTCTGCACATGTTCAGTGTTTACCCTTTAAGTCCAATGAACCATCAAAAGCTGTGTTGTACCACTATATATGATTTGTAATTTAAACTATTAATTTAGTTACTTACACCCAGTCACTGTTTGGGCTAAATATAATCCTCAAATGATAGCTGCTATCGGACTGACGCTTCTCAGAAACAGAAACACTGGAAGAGACACAAACACTGTCAGTGATTGAGTGTAACAAAAAAAACCTTTTATTCTTATGATCCTTATTTTCTTTAACAAGATGTTGAAGAGAATAGGAATTGTTGGCAGGAGTTTTACACGATCATTTTTTATTCTTTTAATCTTTGAATTTCAATTTGTTTCCCCTCGTATTTTAAGGCATCAGTGTTTTGGGTTACATTCATATTTTTGAAAACCTTTTCCTCCAAAAGACACGTCGTTTTGGGCTTGTGGGTAATGTTCATCCACCACAGAGCACATCACTGTCAAGATTTTGATTGTCCCACATCTGGGCCTGATTAAACGGATGATTACCCGAGGGGAGGCATTAGACGGGTTGTGTAACCACAGCCAGGTTTTACACAAATGTACAAACTTGGCCCACGAACCACCAACTCAGACGGACTGCATCTATAAACCTGGACTCGTAGCGTTCTGCAGGAGCACACCCTTTATGCTATAAAACAACCCAATAAAACATCTATTTTTAACCACAGAGCTGCTGTGTATGCTACAGTTTGTATCATTAAACACCGTGAACCCTGCAGTCTGGGTTCTGACTGAGGGAGAGCTTTTTCAAAAACTGTGTAAATGTGGGTTTATGTTTGAGGTGTTGTACATCTGATCTAGCTCCTGAAGTTCCTCCATCTGACTAAGACCAGCTACCAAATAAGCCTTTGAGTCATAGGCTGCTATTTTTTTTGACAATGATTGTGAAGCTTGACATCAGGTCTGGTTGACCTGACAGTATGTGAACAATGCTGGCAACATGATTCCAAACCTAAAAATCTGTCGGAGGCAGTCATCAGGGTGTCCGCTGCCTTGCTCAAGGGCACCACGCCCTGGGTGATCTGTGACCTCTCCAATTAGCAGTCCTCACTCCATATTTTAGGTCGTTTCGGGGACTCCAGACTTTCAGTCCAAGTGAACATATCATTTAAAAAATCAACAGGGACGATAAGGACGATTTTAATCATTTAAAGATACAATCAATACCCCCGTCTGAAAGCCAATAGGCTGTAATCATTGTAAAACACTTTTTTTTACTCAGCAATAACAAAATAAAACTCACCATAACCATCTTTCTAAATCTGTCCCCTGAAACATTCATTAACTTTAATCTGAATTTAGAAATACATTTCCAAAAAATACTACCACCATAACTTTGCTGTTTCCTGTGTCCCTGATGTTAAACGTGACACACGAGGAAGAAAAAATAAAAGGCGAAGGGGAAGGCGTCCCCGTACGACCACAATGGGAAGGCTATCTTTCCCTGATTTAAAAAAAAAAAAAAGTATATATTTGCTTGTTTTGGTAATAATTAGGGAACAAGCCAGAATTTAAATTTAAAGAATTTGCATTCATTAACATTATATTCATGAACATTAATGAGCTGTTGGTGTATTTTATCATCAACACACAATAGAATATTTTCCTCTCCTCACATTTCATCTCTGCACACTTCCATAAACCTGTCCCTGTCTCTCCCATGGCAGTACACATGTTTCAGACCCTTTGTGTGTAAGGAAATCTGCAGTCAGCGATTAACCCGCACATGTAGTTGAAGCGTCTGTGTCACTGAATCCGTGTTTTCAAATTCTCAATACACATGAATCATCCTTGACATGCTTCACGCCAGGCTGCTGGTACCACACGTGTAGAGCCACTCTCTCCCCAGCTCCGCCCCCCTGCGGCTCTGATTGCTGGGTTAGCATCTGCACGCTGCATGTGTGCTCCGTCTGCTGCTCGACAGCCAATGGCACACTCAGACATTATTTCCCCTAAGCCAATCAAGCTCAGCAGAAACACACTGACTGTACTTAGTGTAAAATGACATCTTAGAGACAGTCATTCATGTTCTTTGATGCACAAGCTAATTATTAATGAGTGAGTGAGTGAGTGAGTGCTATTCTGGAAAGGGGCTGCAGGATGATGGTTTTACCCGCATGTCTTGTATCAAAGTGTGTTTGAACACCTGCTTACAAATCCACGTGCCTGCCATTAAATCACTTATCTATTGAGCTTTAAGCCCATTCATCACTATCTACAATATCACATGTACAGAAAGTGGATTGTTTATCACAGACTAGTCTTTAGTAAGAAACTGAACATTTCCAATGGATTAGGAATGCACTGACAAATCACAATGTCCCGTTTCATGTCACAGGTGAGTCGCCCACATCCTAGCGACAACACTCTGCTATTCCTCTTCCTTGTTGGTGGCATCACGCCGTCAGAGCTTCGCCTCATCAAAGAGATCATTACCACACACAAACCAGGGACCCAGGTGAGTAGAGGCTAGATGAATATTCTACCTTTCCTGCTGTTTAAAGGTTTGAATCCTGTTCATTTTGTATCTGATTTGTTCAGTTTTTGTTTAGTTTTCTAAAGCAAATAAACAAAAACCCTGAAAATCTGAAGTTGCTGGTGAAGCATTTCCGATCTCTTTCGGAGAAAGAAACTCGAATATGTATTTACTGAATCAGTTTAAGATTTAATTGTTTATTCCCTTTGAAAGAAGTTCTTGATGCAGCTTTATTGACTAAACTATGTGTATTTTGATATGTCTTATTCCTGAATGTACTTTTTGAACTTTGCTTTCCAAGCATTGTTTGCAGAGCAGGAAAGCAACTAAGCATTTCTTCCAGTATTTCTTTACAATGTTGAGGTATTTCCATGCTATGCTCCTATTTTTCACTTCACTAATTTTTGTTTAATGTACACTAAGTACAATTTAAGTACTTTACTTGCAATGGTGCGAGTACATTTTGTAAACAACAGTTTTACTCTCTACGTTTTGTACTTTTTTGCTTCTTTATTTTGACATATTCGAGACTTTTGTCTTAGTGTTATATAATAATTGATTAAGATCTGAATATTTTTGTTCCATTGTCAAGAGAAACTGAAGCACTGTATTGATCGAGATGAATGAGTTTTTGTGGATGGTTGTATGTAAGGCTACCCATTATCAAAACGTTGAATGCTGAACTTTGAAAAATATACTTTTAAACCACTTAATTTAGTAAAGGTGAAACCCAAAGAGAAAAGTATTACATTCAATTTCCCTCGGGATAAATAAAGCTTCTTGAATCTTCATACAATCATGGGAGCACCTATAACCACCCAGTAGTCTTTGATACTTATGGATCAATTAAAAAAATGTGCACATAGAGATGATGTGTGAATGATTCATCAGTATTCACTTTATAAACCTTTGATATTCTACCACATTTACTCTTTAAGGGGTAGTAACACGTGCTGAACACTCATTAAAATGCTAATGAAAAGCGTTCATGTTCCTTAAGACATACAAATCTGTAAAGTTCAAATTCAGTCAGAAATATTCAAAGGGAGCGTCCTGAAATGAACTGGCATTACATCTCATTGGGTTGTCTCTTTAGTCATAATGAGAGATACATTCGAGGACACTGTGTGTGGCTGTGGCCATCAGAGGGCGGGTTTCAGACTGGAGAATGTGTGACATTGAACGAACATTACCACCGACCTATATACACAGGTGGCAGTATAACACGCCGATTGAGCTGTTGTGTCTGTCTGCGTATCACACTAAAGTGCAGATTACATATGCAGTCCACATAACACGCAAAACATGCAGATGAACGTGTTTTCGCTGTGAGAGGAGGGTGAGGGAGGAAAGGAGGGAGACCAGGCTGGGTAATGCGGGTTTGTCTTAATAAAAGGCTTTGAAAGGGAGGTCAGAGGCAATGAAAGGCCTGACGATGATCAAAGCCTCCCATCTGTAATCAGGAAAAGTGAATAAAGACGGGCTTATACAAAAACGGCTGGGCCACACACACGCTGACCTCAGAACACACACATACTGACCTGAGCACATGCATGCACTGTACGCTAGTGTGTGTGTGTACATGATGGCGGATGTCTGTGGGCCAGGCGCTGATGAATAGTTACAGTGAACTGCAAGGTTTCCGTCTTGCACTTGGACTAAATTCCTCCCAAACATAGTTACCCTGCCACTACAAACAGGCCCATTGCCATTTTAGGTGCTGACCCAGAGTTAGAGCAACACTGCTGCAGGAGAAACAGAGCTCCTCTGTTATACAACATACTGTAAGAGGACTGGGGATCTTATTCTAAAGTAGAAGTACTTAGGGAGAGCATATTTCAGCTGAAGTCACTTCAAGTATAGATAACACACTTTTCTCTTGGTATGAGGGTAAAGTAAAACCTTCCACACCAACTGTCATTTTCAGTGTTGCAAGATTGTTCAACTATTTTATTCAAATAAATTGACCCAGATTACCTTCCTCAAATGTTGCTTTTTTAAGTGTCAAATCCATGTAAACGTAACAGGTAAATGTAAAAGGTTTACACCAGTGGCTCTTTCTTTACCTAGACAAAAGACCTGAACTCTCAGTTGTTAAAATGTATCTAAAAACCTTTATTACATAAATGTGATCATGTTGGTGTCATGTTATCAGGACCAAGGACATCCAGTAAAGCTCTATTGACACTAACTGGATAATCCTGGAGATATATAATAAATAGATCAAATGAGTAACTAGTTGCAGAGGCACCTGATTCATGCTCCTTGCTGATTACCAACGTGCACGTTATTCACTCTGACATTCAGGTCATCCATGAGTGTCTTGTGTCACAGTGACCCGTTTTCACCTTCTGATGGTGTTGTGCTCTGCTCCAGGTGCTGGTTTTGTCTACCAGATTGCTGAGGCCGACGGATATCCCCGAGCTGCTCTTCACCACCCAAAGACTCTTGCCTTACATGAGTGTTTAAGGAGCCGTCACGTGGAAACACCCCCATGCACACACACGTGGAAGATCACATGAACACACGCAGACATCTTGACACCTCCTCAGGTGTGATTTGAGTGTCAGTAAATGAGAATCACTGTAAAAGCTGAAGAGAAAATCAAGGAAGCGATTCAGCTAGATGTAACATTCCTCTCCTGTTCATGTCTGTGGGATTTATTCTAAAGTAAAATCTAAAGCTATTATATTCAAGTATCTATTGGGTTTGTTTTTCTTGCAGACAGAATTAAACATGTAAATATCCATGTGTGTATTCCTCTCCTGCTTCCAAACAAAAACTCTCCATCCAAAGCCACTTTGTGGTCTTTTTCAGCAAGAGGTGTGAAATGACATCAAATGTTAATATGAAACAATAAAACCAGTGACTTTTCAAACACGGTTGTGTGATGATGCCTTTCATTTGCATACATCAGGATCAGTTGTTAGCCATTTTGACCAGGCTGTGTTAGAAGTAGGCTGTATGTGTAAACTCAAACTGTTGTGGTGGAGAATACACACACTCTGTTAGCGTCCATTCACACCTCCCCACAGCATACAGGGACGAGTAAGAGCAGAATAATTAACAACATGTTTCACAGCGTCTGCTTAGGCCGATCATTTCTCACACTAAGAGCTCGCCTACACCCTCCTGCATCCCCCTCCTCCCTTTCCATTCTCCCTTTATTCTCTTACGCATGAATCACCTCATCTATAGCTTTGTCATTTTACCCACCTAGACACCTGAATTGACAACCAATTGTTTTTTTAGGCTTTTATGACGGATTGAACTGGGATATTCATTAGTGACTAATTAGATTCTGGATTGCTTTCCTTTGGGAGATTTGTTCTCAGTAGAGCCTGAACATGAACTCTTCTACTGCTGTTGGTTCAGGCTTTTCTTTAGCTTTCTTGTCATATTGATTTTCTAGAGCCATGCGCAGCACCGAGGTTTCCGCTGTAGACAGATCCAAGGGCAGGAGAAGCGGCTGTACAGTCATGCTCGTCTTACACAATGCTATTCATTCATGCTGTTATCTAAGCATTTTATAAGAATGGGGTTCTCCATTGGTCAGATACCCTCATGTGTGTTAGTCAGAATCAGAATACCTTTATTTGTCCCACAGAGTCATCCCCCTTCACAGCAGCAGTGACGTTCCTCATTGTGTCTAAAAGCCAAGGACTTCCTATTGTTCGATTGTTAGGTTTTATTTGATGATTCAAAATACATACCATTGCCAACAACCATTGCATGTGTTAAAGATCAGATGATGAAACCACTATAAAGCCTGAAGGATTTTTTTCCATTGTGGTCCCCTAGTGTAGCACTTAACACCACACACATGGTAACCAACGCACGCTCTCTGCAAGTGCAGACGATACAATCAACATATTCATAGGAGGCGGCATTGTAGCCATGTCCACATGCTCTTATTATCTTGGTTATAAAGACTTAAATTGAAAATGCTACATGGTGCTTTAAGACCATTTCTTTAAGGTCAGTTTAAAATGTTCTGTGAAATACATAGTTCAGATTTTTGGGCAGAATATTACTGCTTTACACCATAGAGAGAAGTGTGATTTCTCATTGGACGAATGAGTCGGCAAGGACATCTTTAAACCTTCTCTTGTAAAACAGCTATGATATTTTAAGTACTGAAAAATAATTGATTAAGACCTTTGATACCATATTGTTAAACCATCTTAAGTTTCATGATTTGAAATGTATTGTCTGCTTAAGTCCTTGTTTCGGTTGTCATATACACAGTTCAAAACTGATAAATGAAAGCCCAGACACACAGAATTCAATTTCATCCTTTTATTGTGAACAAAAAGTCATGTTTGTAACAAATAAATAAATAACAATAAGCCCTTTGGATCATTCCTTTTTTTATAAAGTGCATCAGTGATAGTAAAGGCCACACGCTACATACGGTGTCTGCTGCCCCGCTACAACCCCACACCCCACTTCTCTGATCATTCTGTACAGTGATGCTTCTGAATGCTGCAAACATATACTGCAGGTATTAACATGCAAAACACTCAGTACACACACACATGGCTACACAGAGCCCTTGCTCAAGTGGCTGGTATAATAAAACCCAGCATTTAGTGGTGCCAAGTAGTGGCAGTCTGAATAAAGAAAAGCCACAATGGCCAGCACAGCTAAAAATAAGCTGCCTTCAGCGCTGCTGTTGCCAGGAGAGCTTAATTTTCTTTCTTTTTTTATGTGCAGAGAGTCTAGGGCTCACACAGCCTCACACGGCTGCTTCTGTGTCCATAAATGTAGTTTCTGCTCCTGTACAGACGATGAACCTCCTCACACATGCTACCTGACAGAGCGAACACCTGCAACTCAGAGGTCATTACCAAGAATCATCAGCGTCTCGGTACTTAGAGCCCACTGTTCATGTCACATCTGCCGTCTTCAGCCAGACTGATTCACTCTGATTCAGAGTGGAGAAGCATACATCTTCTGCCTGCTTTTCTCTCCTTTTGTCAATGCTTTCATTCTCTGGCCACCCGGGACCCATTTAAAATCTTAGGGCTCCTCACACTGAGGTGACAGTCCTGACTTTGGCTGACAGTGCTTGCTTGAAGCGCCTCTTCAGGTCTTGCATGTTGGGAGACTTTGGCCTGGGGATGAGGGGGGAACGCCTCTTCTCTGTGGCGGCGCTGGTGGAGTTGGAGGCAGGAGGCGACTGCTTGGCTAGCTGGCAGCACAGCCTGTGGAAAGCCTTGTGCACCTGGCTGTAGTCCTCGCTGGCAGACACTTCATAGAAAGAGCAGCCCAGAGTTCCCGCCAGCAAAGGGCCCTGCTGGGAATCGACCCGCCTCAGGTGCAGCAGGTCGGCCTTATTGGCCAGCAGGATCACCGGGGGCATGTTGGCGCCTCCGGTACGAACAACCTGCTGGTGCAACTGCTCGATCAAATCGAAGCTGCGGCGGTCTGTCACAGAGTACACCAGCACCACGGCATCAGCCCACTGGATGGAGCAGGTCACATGATCTGGTAAGTTAATGCCATTATCAGTCATCTGGAGAAGAAAGAATAAAGGAGACTTATTAGAAACACATCCCAGCACATTTACATAGAGAAAAATGTTAGGCATTGTCTATTGATCAAAAATGAAGATGTTCTGTTCCCTGACTTTATTGCAACTGATCTTGAGTAATGACAGGAATGCTGACTGAGGCAGACAGGAACTATAGGGTTACTGCTGCAGAACAGAGAGGTGTGGATGATGGAGTCTGGATCGGGATCAGGGTATCATTTACCCTGGCCTTAGACATCCATTAGCCTAAATGGGAGATTAGACAGCCAGACTGAAGGGCTCTACTCCGGGAGAAAATATACACACAGATCTTTGGTTTTTGGACTGGTGCCCGGTCACGAGAGGCTTAAATGATTTTAACAGCCAGACAGTGAATTAGATTATATTATCTTTGTATTGGATTAACCTCCACAGATTTTCATATGTTGAATTTTGCGGGCTCAGTTAATTTGCAGTCAGCCTAGGGAAAATAAACTGTCTGGTTTCTGTCTGGGAGAAGATGGCTAGGGGGGAAAATGATAAAAGGAAAGGATCTTACCTCCACACCAGGAGTGTCTTGAACCTGGATGGTTACTTGCTCTGCGTCCACCTGGACTTCTCTGGAGTAGAGATTACCTGAACACACAAAAGAAACAAAAATTACGTTAACACCAATTTCTTCACCAACAAAAAAAAAAGCCAATTTCGCCAAATTTCATCATTTTCAAATTGTTATTCTCAGTTACTCACCAGCATTTCTCTCATAGTCTCCGATGAAGCGCCTCGTTAGGAATCTCACCACGAGTGCTAAAATAAAGACAAAAAATACAATATTAGACAAATAAATAACTTGCACAACACAAATCAATTCAAGACTTAACTGAAAGTAAACAACAACTGGTTTGCTTTTTCTTACCTGTTTTTCCAACTCCGCTGCCTCCTATCACAGCTATTTTAATGACCCGGTTGGGGACCGAGGTCTCAGCTGGTGAAAACTCCGCAATGGAGCTCATGTTGTGGATGAGACGCATATTTGTTCCGTTCGTCGATTCCTCCCAAGTAAGAAAAAAATGGAAACAAAACGAGCTTCTTGTCCAAATATTTCAGGTTGAACGGATGAAGTTAATCCTGCATCGGGTTGTGTTTCGGTAGAAGGAAAACGAATCAACACTAGTGCATACAGCGTGAAGGAAGGAGTGCACTGAGTGAATGAGGTGCTGCTGAAAGGGGCTCGATGCTTTATAGGGCTCAGGAGGCGGTCTCATCTGATTGGGCGATAGTCAACCCCCCTTTCTTCCCCCTCCCTCGTGCGCCTCCACCTTCACGTGTATGTGCATGCTACACGCGAGAAATGCTGCGACAGGTGGGCTCTCTATCTGGGTGCCCTTATAAAACACCATATCATATGGATAGGGAATGTGAGGAGAATGTGGGTTTTTTCCACATAATTAATCAGTCACAATAATTAATCTTATTTATAAAGAAAACATAAATATATTAAAATAATTCCCATTAGTAAACTACAAATTAAATACATTATTTGAGCATTGGTCAAAATAAAACCAGCTATATTACCAGAAGATTTTTTTTTATTGTCATATTGTTTTTTACTTCTATTTATGTTTTTAGGATTTCTCTAATACTCTACTATTTTTAAGTAGACCAGTGCAAATTCTTAGTATGTGAAAATCTACTTGGCTCTCACCACATTTAAAAAGAAATTCTGCATGTTTTCAACCACAACACCACAGTTTTGTGAGGAAAGTTAGGATACGGATTGATTCTTTTCACTGTCCCAGTGTTGTACTGCAGCCGGTGACCTGTTCAGACATGCCCCTAAACTTGTGAGTCAACCACACAGGGGGTTAATGGCTGCTGATGTTGCACAAACAGAACCCCTCAGCACACTTGCACAAATGCTAAAATAACTCCTGCAAGCATTCATGCTGTGCATTAATAGGCTACGGCCCTCTACATCCAGAAATGACACAATATGTCAGCAAGTTAGGCAACAGAAATCTATTTTTAGGAGAGCAATGCAACATAGTTAAACATTGTTTGGTATTGTGTTTGACAGTTCATTACAGCAGCTGCACTCCGCTCTGATTTAACCTGTATCATCTCTTTGTCCTACTTTTCTTTTTCTTTGTCACGTCCCCCACATGCCTCCCTCTCTCCCTCTCTCATCTTTCAATTCTGTTCATGTGCTCTGAGGTATTTTGGCCTCCAGTTGCAGTGATTATAGTCTGGTATGTATTTTTGATAAGAGCGCTGATGACAGGCGACTGTGCTGAAATACAAAATTAGTGCAGAGGATTCGTGAGCAGACATGGTTACGAGGTGTGTACACAAGCACACACAGGACTATCCCTCTAACCACATCACAGTGAACTCCACCCAGCAGCATTATGGTAAAGGGCGAGCCTGTTTTCATGCTAATAGAAAATACTGTACATACCTGAATTTGTTGAAATGTAAACTGGATTCTTGAGTTTCTGTGTTCAAAAGGGGCTTTTTTAAATGAATGATGTGTGTGAGTTGTCACCAGTTTGTAATCTAAGCCCACGCTCTATTTGTGACACAGAAAGATAAAAGACATCAAGGTTATTCCCTCCTCTAACAACCAGGCGAGAAAGCTAATGATGACAGATAATAGAGGAGGCTGTGGAGGTGCTTCTACGCTGATATCCTACTGACCCTACGGGATTTGCTCTGAAACACTAAGTGACTCACACACACCAGAATCAGCAGTGACGACAAACGTGATTATGAAAGGATGCCACATCACTTCTTTTTTTTCTAAAAAAACAATGTTTAGGTGGTGATGATACATTTCACACTGCAGCACAGTAACTCTACTTCACTGTCTGTATATGTGTGCCTTTAGGCCGTAGTTGCCTTCACTTTCCCTGAGGGAGGGCTGGAGGTTAATTAAAATACCTTTGAGTCAAGGCGGACAATTATAGCCACAACAGCAGAACAAGGCCTGAGTTGGGGATCAGAGTGTCACTCACACACAAGTGACAATAGGTTGTTAGGGAGGGTAAAATGGGGGTAATCCTTTGGCGGGGTGTTGACAATAATCAGGGAGAATTTGGGGTATTCACTGCAGAGGAATGTCATGTCAATTGAGGGATTGGCGGAGTGGTTGAGGGGCAGGTGAAATCAGGAGGAGGAGGTGTTCTCAGAAGGATGTCCTTGTTGACAAAGAAGTGAGGACTGATTTCCCGAGGTGGGCTCACCTTTTACAGTGAGGCTGAGAAGAGCCATACAACCGTCACTTGCCCCCAGGCCTGATCCCTCAAAGGAGGGTCATTTGGGATATCAGAGAGACTGGGGCACTTTGGGGCTGCCTTGGGGTAAAGCTTCACAAGCTATGGTCAAATGCTTATCATGATAGATGTGTATCAATCTTATTGCCTTTCATCAGTGTCAGTGATTATTAGGAGAGACTTATGTTGGCCCTGGTCTTAGATTTGTTATATTGTAGTCACATTAAAGTTGTGTAAATGCTTGAAAAAAAAAGGTCCTTATTAAATTATCCATAAAAGTGTAATGTTTCATTTATAATTGAAGAAATAATTAAATGCAATGTAGAGTTTACTTTCTGTTGTCTTGAAGGACCTTAAATATGCATGAAGACAAGGGTCTGTCAGATAAATTCCCACATCTTGGATCATGGATCGTTTTAATTATTTGTTTATATCTACAGTACAAGTTTATTTGCATTTACACTGAGCAATGGAAATTGTATTGGCTCGCCACAAGCACAAACACAATGGAGGAGAGGTTGTTTTTTCTTATTGAAATGTGAACCTTTCAACATGATCAAGCATTTGCATATCTCTGAATGTTAACAACAGTATGGTAAGGGGGAAGGCAGTGGTGGTTTTAGGGGGTTGTGTGTGCTGTGGCACTGCCTCTGAATGACAAAAGCCTCCACCTTACTCACACCACCACCTCCTCCCACTGGAGGAATGTCAGCTCAATGTTTTTACATTGCCTTTACATTAAAGTCAAAGCCAGCTTCTTAAAAACATGATGGAAATTATTTAAATCTCGTTGCTCCATCTCTCATTCATGCAACCCTTATCCTGTTTACATTCCTCAGCTGATCTCTGGCGTACGATTGTTTTTCGCTCTCATTTCTGACGATTGACGAACATGTGTCAGTCTCCAAACTCTTTACGTGCCTACAGGTTTGGCTGTTGCATATATGTGCACATGACAGACACAGAGACAGATAGCACTATAGGTATTGCAGTAATAACAGATGGTAATGGTGATTTCGTCTGGTGTGCATGTGACCATAGATATGTATTTAAGGTAAGACGTTAAACTGTGGGATTATCCTGTTTACCCTGATTGAGAAGTTGTTTTTTTCCTTCTCACGTGTTAAAGCTCTGAGTGATGAAAGGTAAATGTGTACTCAATCTGTATGTAGTGGTTTGTAAAGTGAAATATTAAGTGGATGTTTTGATATGAGGGAGAGAGGAGATCATTTATTCACTGTATTTATTGAGAAAACATTGCTTTTCAGTACTGTTTTGTTCTGGTGGAGTTGGCATGTTTAGATAAATAAAGAGGGAGAATCTTAATGCTAATGATAATTCTCCAAACAAAATATATTTACAGATTGTTCTATCATTACTTTCTATTGTAGTGCTGGTGTGTGATGTCTGTATTTTAATGTTTAATGTTTAATGTATATATATTGGCTAAGTTTTCAGCTTTTATGCTTCTAATAAAAACACCTGCAATAATATTAGTTGTATTTTGATACAGTGAAACATGACCAGAGGTTAAAGAAAACCACGCAGCTGCCTTCTCCATGAATGAAGACTTTTGTTTCGTCCTCTGCTCCTCTTCCATGTGTATACAGTAAATAACGGTGTCATCAAAACATATTTAGGCGAAAAAGTAATGAGCCCAAGAATGAGCCCTGCAGTAAACCCATTAGACACTGATATATATATATATATATATATATATATATATATGCAAAACCAAAGTATTGGGGCAGAAACATCAAGTTAAAACTGTTATTTTATACTTTTTAAACGTCTTGTTGAATTCCTTTCCAGATATAATAACCATTTCAGCTTTAGCTTTTTTTCTTTCTCACACACACACACACACACACACACACACACACACACACACACACACACACACACACACACACACACACACACACACACACACACACACACACACACACACACACACACACACATTTCTTTCTATCTTATAAAAACAAGTTGTGGTAAAGGGAAAGGATACTATCAAGCTGTTATTGTTTTGCTTGCCAAATAATTAACGAGAATTGATCATAGGCGGAGGCTCACAGACGAGCGGTGACACTGGAGAGATAGTGTTTATACACGGGGGGTTCAGGTTTATGGTTTTTGGCCTCTGTTTGTAATTCTGACTGTCCCCTTGGGCCCTGTTTGTTCGTCTAGCCTGCTTTACTGCCCAGACTGAACGGAGCTGGAGTGCATGCTGGAGCGCATGCTGGAGGCAGATCAAGGTTCAGAGCAGGGCCTCTGTGGAGGTTTAATGTAGACGGACAGCTTCCTTGAGGGCTGAATTTGGGCCAGGGCTGGAGCTCTGATCCGTGGATGTGGTCACTGAGTGGCTTAAATTAAACTACTGCCAAGCCCTGCTTCAGATACTTTTAATTATACAACAGTATGAGAAACAGCCTGTACTCTATAGTACTGTATGTACTGCTTGATAATACATCAGGTTTGAAGTGGGTTTTTTGGTTTTTGTGAGCAACAATGGAGAAAATAAATGTGAGATTCTCATATGATTCTGGTTCTAATATGTTCTCTCAGCCTCTTCACAGCCTCAGCAGGACACGGGGCCCGCAGTAACAAGAGCTCAGTAATGAGTAGGGATAAAGATGCAGCTGCGCATGTGTAGTACTTTTCAGGTGTAGAATATGTTAAATGAAACAAAGAAAAAAAAGAACCGAATGTGCATGTAGGAAACCATCTCAGAAAACGTGTAGTCTGATCTTTTTGTAGTCAGACCTTACTCAAACATCTATCATCATCCTTACTTCATCGTGGTCATTGTCTTATACTGAACATTGATTACTTGTGTTTTTTCATAGTTTACACATGAATCTGTCATCTTTTGCCATCAACTCAGCTAATCTGTCAGTCCACTGTCTTCAAATGTAAATAGTTTAGTGTGAAAATTGACAGACAGGCTCAGTCCTGTCAGTACCTCTCACAGGACGAGTGAACCTGAATGCAGGTGGATTAGACACCTGTGTGTGGACACAAATCTGATGGCTCAAATTTGCACTACTAAACTCATAGAAAACACTGGGGTGTTAATGTGGTGTTTTAGTGTGTGACCTAAAGGACCTTCCCACAACATGCTGTAGACAGATGAGTAAAGCATATTTTAATGGATACCAGCAAAACAGAGGGGTTTGAGGTTTTGCTGTTAAAAGGATTGCACAGTATAGAGCTAGCTAAAAACAAAAAACATTTTGAAGGACCACCTGCTGTGAAATGTGAATATATGCTTGTTCCTCAAGTATATTTATGGTTAGACTTTTTTTTTTTTATGAGATGAAGCCCAAGGTGTTTCTTTACGAGGCTTATTATTTAAGTGCTTATTATTGCTTTGAAAATAATTGCATCTTGTCTTTTCCTCAGATGAGCACCCTGACTAAAAGGAGACATGGAGCACTCATTTTGGAGATGTATGGAGGTAATTGCATGCGTGCACTCACTGATGAGAGTGTCTTCACCTTGTTCCTGAGATTAACGCTCAGTTACTGATGCCATTCTGTCTAGTCTGGCAGTCGTCGGCCTGCATTGACCTTCACCTTTCACCTGGTTATTGTTCACTGTGAAGTTAACATAATAGTGAAGCACATTTGATTATTCCTCTCATTAAACTACCCTTCAGATCCTGCACATGCAGATGGACTCAGTAAAAGGATCCTCCAACATCCGTATGAGAATGTGCTTATGATTGAATGCTTCACTTTCATTCGTAAGCACATACACACCCACACAGACAACCTAGCAGCACCCTCACAGATATTGCACAAAGAATTGAAAACTGTGTTTGCCTGATTCAGACGCAGGCAGAGACGGATTTCCTAGATTCTCAAGGTCGCTTCTCTCTACAGCTGCGGCCCTTTGTGATGGTGCTCAAAAGGAATAGAGCATATGGGAAAACGGATGCTGCTGCATTTTTTATATAAGTTTGAGTGTAAGCGGAAGTGAAATGGTAGCTCCCATTTATCAACTCACCTGTAAACATATACATTTCAAGATGTAACGGGAAATATTTATTTATTATTATGTGGATGTTGGTCATATTTGAAGCTAATCCCTACATATTTAAGTGGTGGGTTAACTCATCATTGGTTATGTGTGAAACATGCTGTTTTCTTTGATGTGATTATCCCATTTCCTCTTTGTTAGGTTTACTGCTATAGACCAAGAGTATTCATGCCTCTGCCTCTCTTCAGCACCACCACAGGCGATACTTGGATGCTGGGTATGTACACACTCCATCCCTCCCAGCCTGGCTTTGAGCAACACATAATTAAATTATCTCTGCTACTGGAAGGTGTTGTGGTGTATCTGGGTCATTAGGTTGCCACTGAGTGAGATGAAGATGACACACACGTGTCAGTGTCCTTGAAGGGTACGCACTGCACTCCACGTGAAGATTGGTAGTACAATAAAAGGAGATAGACTTGCGTCAGACATCAATAAGGTGAGGGTAGCATAATGTGTCTCTTGATTCTCCTTCATTAGACCACTGAACACATGCAGAGAGAGCTGTCTCTTCTGAATGCTTCGCACATCACAAACAGAAACAGGTGACTAAAAGAAAACATTTCAAGGCTGTGATATTGTAGAGAAAGATGAAGATTTTCATTGCTTTGACATTTGAGTAGTTTTACTGACCAAACTGATCAATTTCGGAACTCATATATACATCATCTATAATTTATTTGTATATTTGTCATCATTTTATGCATCTTCTAAATGATAGTGCCTGCATGATCATTTACGCTAGTCTACTCTTGCTTTGTTTTTGTTCTTGTGTGTATGTGTATGTACAATTGGGCATTGTAGCATTGGGCTTGGTTTATTTGTCCAGCTGTCTTGATAATTGTTGGGATTTGTGTTCTTATTATGACGTAAAGTAAAAGCATATGTTGGAAAAGTAAAATAGTGTCCTCTTCTGTGGCAGATCCGACTGGTTTGGCTCACACAAAAAAACTCAAGGAAAGAGATTCATTTGTAAAGATTATTTGAACTATTCACCAAGGTTTTTAAAAAGGATGCAGCTGCATCACAGAGGAGCTCAACATCCTGCAGAAAACGAGATTTCTGTGCATGATTATTGCATCCAAAAATGCACTGAATTGTATTAGTCAAATGTGTTTTTCCTGCAGAACTACTGAAAGAAGGAAAGTGCACGTATAATGTTAGACTGCCTGATTCCCCAAATCCACTACATTTCCTATTGTCTCACTGACTTAAAACCTCACATTTCACAGTGAAGTGAAAATCAACAATGAGCCAGGAGGAAATTGGGGGGATTTGAGGCCACTATTGCAGTGTCTTCAAACTGCAGCATTGGGAAGTAATATATTACTTGGCAATATGTTAAAGTAACAAACAGTAAGGGTTGTCAATTTTAAATTCAGCATTTACATACATTTGCAATGCCTCCTTTGCGTCCATGCTACTTTTGCTGTAACAAATGTAAATTTCCCTCGCTGTGGGATTAATAAAGGATTTCAGATTTTATTTTTTTTTCTACATTGCTGATTCAGAGGCAGACTGAGGCTGATCTCCTTCAAGGTCACCTCTCTCGACTGCATCTTAGTCATAGTCTTTTACTTTGAAAAGTTGTGGGCTGGCTTGTTTGCTGTTGTGCAAGGAGCGAGAGGGATGATAACAGTTCAGTTAAGTTGATGATACCTTAGTGAGGGCCGGAAGTGTGATGACGTAGGTAAATTACTGCCAAAATAGAGGGTGCAATTAAATGAGAGCATAAGTCAGATCTGACACGGCCGAAAATTACATGAAAAACCCCAGAGAAAACATCATTGTGTCTGTTTCATGTATTCATGAAAGCAACATCACAGTCTCCTCGTCTGACATTTTCATGCTATAGTAGTTTTGTCTCTTAAGTGAGGCAGGAGCTTCCATTTTTCTGTTTTTCTACAAAACACAACCTCTCAAGGTCCTTTGCCCAGCTACAATCCAAACCCCAAGTTTTAGTCTGTGCTGAGTAAAGCAGATAAAGGCTGCTGTACATTCACCTAGCAGACCTCCAGTCTCCCAAGCACCTGGCAGAGTGAATTAATGCTGTTCACAGGACTGGAAAGTGGGTCAGGCTCCAGTGCTTTCTGCAGCCATCACTGTAGACATCCAGTTATACAAACAGATCTATTGTTGTAGGCCATGATCTGGACAAAATGCTAGTGAGCCTCCACAGGAGAAGAAGGACAGCTCAGGAATCTGGAGCTGCGATAGAGATGAGGAAAATATGAAGGGGATATAGTGTATATGCACACTTGTGTGTATGTGTGTGGCAGGAGGTTGTCTTATAAATGGCATGCAGATTTTCTGGCGCACTTTCCATTTACTGTAATCTAAAAGGTCCTTTAGTATTTAAATTAAAGCTGTAACAGGAACTATTATATACTATATATATACTATTATATACTAGTATCACTTATAGCCTGATTGCAAACTACCAATGTCCCTCTCCTTCTGTGATTATGTGATAGTATCATACAAAAGTAGGCCAGTACTTTTAACCAGTAACCAATATAATTACATATACTCACTCAAAAGGTAACATTTGTAGGTACTGAAACAGATTCAGTCTCTGGGGCCGACTGTATAAGATGGCCACAGTGAACTCTTCTGCTCCCTGCTTTGTGAAACGAGAACAAAGCGGCTTTTGTACAGTTGTCTACCTCACTGAAAGTGGTTTTGGAGCAAAACAGGTGCATTTTGGGATAATTCAGGCCGACAAGAGAGGAGTCTGCAAACTTAAAACAACAAACTGAACATGTGTGTATTTTTAAGGATCTTATGATTGTGAAACGTGCTATTTGATGTTTTTGTTTTGACAACAGACTTTCACAATCACAACTAGGCTTAACTTGTCTCATATATTTAAACACAGGGAAATGGACTTGGGTTTTCCAGTTGCTCCCAATGAAGTTATTGGTAAGACACACAAAGCTAAAACAAGAAATACATATACAGTATATAATGTGGAAAAACTGTATATACAGTATAAACATCTTTCAGCTTTATAGAGCAACAAGAAGAGAGGATGCAACAATCTGGGGTTGAGTAAGTGAATATATCAACAATGTTATTTATTGATAACATTTTTTTTTTAACAAAGCAGCATGAAATGATTCTGATTTCACAGCAAAGATTTTGTATGTTTCTCCCTTTTCTGTATTATTTTTTACTGATTTTGACAAACCAAACAATTTCAAGATATCCCTTTGAGCTCTGGGAAATTACATTTTGCATTTATTTTATTACATTGCCTATAAAAAAATTCATATTTAGAGTTTTCCATATTTTATTGTCTTACAACATTACATTGAAGAAGATTTAAAGACTCCCGGAGGTTGCACAGTCCCCAAGCAGCTCGAGTAGTTTTACAGAGCAGATTGGGGAAAGATTGAAACAGTAACTGAAATAGTTGGTTTTATTCACTAGCAATGATTTGGAGTACATTCCTAAACATTATCAGTATTTTATATTCATGATTGATATGTACAATGAGTAAGGATCTGCTTTCACTATCATATCAGGGTTTGTTATCAGGGTAAGCTGTATTTCCGGCCTTTTCCGGCACACTCAACAAAGAGTCAGCTGATTAAAATAATAAAATAATCAATCAAGAACATGTTTATCCTGTTCTGTGTCTTACTTTTGTGTTTTGAGTTCACTGTGTTCCCTGTTTGTTCGCTAATGACCAAGAGAACAGATGCCCAGCATGCCAATCCGTCAATACAGCGGTGAGTCTGCTGCTCATCCACATAACACAGTGCCAGTACCTCACATAGCCTGTCTCTTTGTTTATAGAAGCAGGGGTACAGAACATTTGGAACAGCGTGTACCGAATCCATTAAATGTGCCAAAACCTGTGTCTGTGCTAATAATAACTTATAATGCGCTCCTTCTCCTTTCCTTCCTGTTTCTCTGTTGTAGCCAAGTTCTTGCTATTTTTCCCCTCACCTCCTTTGATAAAACACAGGCAATGTGTATTTTAAAAGGTTTTAATGAGTGCAAAATGAGGAATGTTACTTGACTATGGGGCCTTGTCTGATTGGATTCAAGTTAATCATGACTAGAGGTCAAGATAAAGTTTAATTATGCACAGCATTTACGTGCCATAGGAATGTGGTAATGACTCTAACATGAGCAGACTTTTCTGAAAGCTCTCAAAGAGCAAGTGTTCTAAATTTGAGAAATCTGGTCATAACTGGTATGTTTTTGTAACACAACACTTCCCCCAAGGTGCAATTATGTTTCTACCATAAGACTTATCCAATATGGAGCACATACAATAGACAAGAGCTTCTTCGCACTATTGAAACAAGAGATGCCATTAAAAAAGTCAGGCTAACACATACACTAAAACCTGCCCCTTCCTTCCAATTTACCTGAAGAAATATCTTGCATACTGGTTCAAAAAAGCATCAAATAACTTATGGCAACCTGCACAAAATAAAATACAAACATAAAAAGGTCTGTGTCAGAGAAGCTGTGCAAAAGCCTCATATCCCATTATAGCATAAGCACCTATACATTTTGAACAAAGCAAGAGGGATAAACAAAAGTAAGTAAAAAGTTAAAACAATGCATGTGTTTTTCACTTCAAACCAAGCAGCTGGATCCTAAATGCAACAGGGAAACTTTAAAACCTAATGTTTGCTTGACAAAGAGTTATGATTTTGTTTAGCAAACATTCACATCACATCCAAACCATGGAATTTGTACCAACTGTGATACAGTACAAAAGACAAGCAGTTGTTCAATGTTTTTCAAAAGCCTGTGCAAAATGTCACAAGGCTGCAGTGAATCAGATTCTGTTCTCAGTGTTATTTTCTCTGAGGTACAGAAATGGTGCATTATTCATCCGCCTCTTTTTTCACAGGAAGTTGTGCAGCCAGCCTTGTTTAGTGGAAACATTTTCTGACCCTGGTGGGTTTTTTTTTTTTTTGCTGTTCTCTGTGTTTGCCTGCCTGTGTGTAGTGCACGTGCGCCCATATAGAAATCAAGACAATCCCTCTCACTTCTGATCTGAAGCACTGAGCAGAGAAGGTCCTCTGAGGTTCACTTGCTGGCTGGTGAAAAACCGTGGTGTGGATCCAAAGGTCCCGTCAACTCAATCAAAACATGGAGGCAAAACACTGGATAAGAGAGGTTAAAACTTCATATAAACACAGACTGAATTCTCCCACTTTCGCTTTTCATCTGAAGACTCCTGTCAACACATAAACTGACCTGCACCGCCTGAAAAGGAAGATAAAAGTGATGTTATCTCAACAACAAGACTCAGCAGATGTACAGAAGTTGTCATCAAACCTATATTTTGATTCTGGGTGACAATAAAAGTTAATCATATGTTAGTTTTCACATTATCCAAGTCCATCAGAAAGCACACAATGACATTAAAAGCAGTAGAGTCAGGAAAAGAGCAGCTTTAACCACAGTGCCAAATTCCAATGAAGTACATATGGAGTCTGGGACTGTTCTGTATAAATAAGCTTCCACCCCATGTCATTGTTTGCCTGCCAATCAGTATTCATACATAAACCCACGAGAAAGCGTCAATCAACAAATGTCTCATTAAAGAAGTGGCGCATATCAAACGTCTGAGGAACAATGAAACGTTCCCATCTTCCACAGCACAAACTGGCAACCCTGTTATCTGTTTTTCTGAGCATAGTTTTATCTCTCTGCTTTCCTGTTCCTTTTGAAGTCTGTTAATCATAATTATTTGTTGTTTTCCTTTCTTTTAGTTCACATATAAATTTTAAGGAGATAATTGCCAGGAGATTGTTGTGAAAGCACTGACAAAGACAGTGATGAATGAGAGTGTCCTGAGGGCCCCGGGACCCCTGCAGAGGGGACACCTAAGTGTGGTCAGCTAATTGGTGGTTTGAGTGCAGAATACCTGCAAATTGAATGATTAGTTATGTAGTCTACAAAATCTAAAGAATGATGAAAAGAGCCCTACAGTTTTATTGTATGGATTGTATTTTGTTTGGGAATTTACAATTCACAAAAATGCTAGTGCACTAACTATTACCACATTCCTTCCGAACAATTGCTGTTGTTTTTTCAGAAGCAAAAGGGTCTAATGAAAAACAACTCTATTAATTTACAGCATGATCAATTGTAAAGATAAATAAATAAATTGATAACTTTATAGTTATATTTATATTTAGAGAACATCTTGCATTCCAACATACAGTACAGCCTACAAAATCTCTTTAAACCTAGCTCAAAAATGAACTGCAATTCCCTCACACCATAGCGTCAAACCCTTGCTGCTGATTGGTTGCAGCTCACTCAAACCTTATTATACAAGTCCGTTTTTGGTTTTGTGATCCTGTCAATCAATCTCAGCAAATCTGAACCAATCAGCTCCGGAGTTCAGCTCATGTGGGCGGGGCTACTGCTTCCTTTACACACATCACGCCTGTTTGCTGCTCGTTGCTAACAACCTGCTGCCTGCAACTTCGCCTGTCCACCATCCACTCATGCATTAACGGTTTCCAGGTGTTTTTGAGATGTGTGTGAGGATGAAGCCGTGTCGACTCTGAGTGCAGGTTCAGCTCCGTGCTGCTGCATGGTGCTCCGCGTCTCTCTGCAGGCTTTCTGACTATTGGGGTTGCAGTCTGGCCTCCAGCCGCGGCTGCGATTTAACTTCATTTCTCAGCGTCGGCCTCTTCTCAAATCATGTTTATTTTATAAAGATGGCGGCGAGGGGCACACTGTAAACTAAATGACTGTCAGAAACATCGCCTCCATTTGTAATATGGTGAGTACCTTGCTGGTTATGTGTGTTGCTATCGATTTTGCCTGCAGCCACTGTGTTGAACCTGGTGTGTAATGATGTCCCGTCCCCCACCCCCCCTTGCAGTCAGACACACTGTGCAGGGGGAAGATGCACATGCATGTAAGAGATACTACGATTCACAGTTGTATCAGGTCTCGGTGCTCAGACGGGGCCTGCATCCCAAACATTCATATTAATGTTGAAGACCTTTACACACTGCTGCTTCGTTGTTTTGCGTCCTGCTGAGACACAATTCACATTTGCATAGCTGTCACCGATGATTGACAGGTGAATGAGGCAGCGCTCTGCCTTTGACAGCTTGTTGTCATTGCATAATGTGTTGCGGCTGCAGAGAGCTTCTGACATCCAGTATACTTAAGGGATACTAATGTCAGGAGCCTGCAGTGCTGATCTGCATTAATGGCCCGCACTACAAAGAGTTATTACCCAGCATCCCAAGCAGAACAGGTTTTATATATTTGGTTTTATTGTGAGTTTAACAGACACATTGGTCCAAGATAGGCCTCCTGACGAAGTGTTTCAGCACTGCTAAACACAAGTGAATTTTGAATGAACTGAGCTTTTGTGGACATTTGGCGTATTAACAGTTAATATAAGTGGTACTGTAAGTGAAAGGATGCAGCTTGTGTCCCCTGCACTACAGCCATTGTCTTGTTGTACAATAAGTTAGCTTCTCCTGTTTGCGGTAGGGTTGAGGGATATGCTTAAGATCATATGAATAATCTTCTAGTTAGGAGGACTGTAACTTTGTTATTATCAATTGATCTGTGTTTTATTTTATGATTTAATCAAATAATTGTGTTGTTTACAAAATAACACACTTGTTATAGTTTCCCACATCTCAAGATGATGTATAATTTGGTTTTCTACCATTTATGACAAAGAAAATAATCCAATCTTGGTTTTTTTCACTGTTCTTATTGAAAATGCTCGTTAGTATCCAAGAGACCAACAACACCTCTTTAATTTGTTTTTGACCCAAACAACAGTCCCGAACTCATAAATATTTAGTTTGCCATCATAGACAACTGAAAAGAAAAAGCACACATTTAAAACTGATAAGTGGTTGCATCTCTAGCTATATTTCTAATATTGAAATATTGAATATCGAAATTCCATACGAAATGACTTATTTGAATGAACTGTGTTCCACAAAAACTTCTTCTATGTGTATACAAAACCTTCAATAACTATTTTTGGATATGCCATTACATTGTTTAATATCACAATATTAATATAACTCACTCAATAAACTCATATTACTGTCTAACTGGTTCTGCTTTTATTGCAGCTTTTAGTATACTGCTAAAGTATAAAATATTGCTTATTGAATAAAATATGTACTTGCCCAACATTCATTTATTTAATTATTTTTGGAATAAAAGGCACCAATACAAAATAATCATAGTTATATTTTAAATATAAAAGGGCAGTTTTTCTGCTTTTATCGAACTCAAAAGACCTCAAAGAGTACAAACTAAATTATTCCATTATCATGTATTACTTTTGAGTATTTGCAATGTGTTGCCCAAAGACTCTCGGACATTTAAATGCACAAAATAAAATGAATCAATTTTATACAAAAGGTGAGGCTGAATACGTGTCCAACTTTACACAGTAATAAGTGACGGTGAGTATTATTATACAAAGCAAGTGACGACAGTGTGTGGGTGTCTTGGTTCTTCACAGGGTCTTCTGCTAAAGTATTTTTTTCCTTTTAATAAATTATACCAATGCCTTCTGTTAATCATGAAGGGCTAACATTTCAAAATGTGGGATCAGGAGTTATTAGGAGTTTGTTTTGAATCAATTTTAACAGACCTTTGTGCTGCATTACCAATATTTCTCTCCAGATATGTAATATAAAGGTCATGTTGTTTGCATTATAAAAGTTCCCACACAGAATGAGTCGGTTTGTATGGGTACAGTACATGGGCTTGTTTTCAGACTGGAAATGGTAAATCAGACAAAGAGGTATTCACTGTCTGCTTTGACAGAGAGAAATGAAAGTCATTGAAAGTCAAAGCCGTCCCCAAACTAAATTGTCTCTTCTGTGTTCTCAAAACAAAGCTGTGGTTCATTTAGAAAAGCTTTGAGCTCTGACAAGTGAAAAGGCTCCAACTAGAGATAAGTGGTGAGCCTCCGCAATCAGGGGGCGAATACTCCTGAATTTTGACATGGGTCTACCTATTTAGGCCATATCCTTTTTCTACTGTGACAGGAAGGTTTTGGGGGTGAGGAGAAAAAGGCTTTGAGATGAGCTACAAAATTATTAAAGAAACTGATACAGTGACATTTGGCTGAGAGGATCATTTTTTATCAATTATTCTGCATGCAAAAGAGGCCTCTATTATTTTTTAACCTCTTAGCTTTTAAACCCTCCATAACCAGTTGGTGCTTGTCTACTTACTCACTACTCACTACATTTACATATTCATTTGGCTGTCTGTACATGGACTAAATTAAACAAATCAGGCTTTCATTCTGGCCTCGTAACTTTCCATATTAAATGAATGATAAAAGAGATGATGGTGTTGGAAGTACGAATAACAAAAACACCTTTATGTTTTCCTGTCTCATGTTTTGTCTTTCAGGGCACCAATGCCTCTGCTCTGGAGAAAGACATCGGCCCGGAGCAGTTCCCAATCAACGAACACTACTTCGGATTGGTCAATGTGAGTATCACTAAAGCCTCTCATACATTAACAAAGGGCTTTGCCAAAAAACACTGGTGTCCTTTTTCAAAACAAACTGCCACGGGATTTACGTGAATCATGTCCTCTACTGGATAGGGAGCAGTGAAGGAGAGAGTGTTGTTTATGAGCCTGTTGCCCAACATCGGGATGTTCTGTATCTGTAATATCACATTCATGTAAACACCCAATTGTTTCAACACCCTACATAGATATATCTGCCAAGTTGGTAAAAACATTTGACCTATTCTGTAATTTTCCACCAGGTAATTCAAACAATAATCTAAAATAAAAATAGAGAGAAAAAATCTGTTGGTCCTCATCTTTGAGTGTGTCTGCTCTTTCCTTCCTACAGTTTGGAAACACATGTTACTGTAACTCAGTGCTACAGGCTCTCTACTTCTGCCGACCTTTTCGGGAGAACGTGCTGGCTTACAAAGCCCAGCAGAAGAAGAAGGAGAACCTGCTCACATGTCTGGCTGACCTCTTCCACTCGATTGCCACGCAGAAGAAGAAAGTGGGCGTCATCCCGCCCAAGAAGTTCATCTCCCGCCTACGGAAAGAGAACGGTGAGAGCCCAGATGATGTAAAGGAAATCATATAGGGACTGAAAACCTAAAAAGTGGATTGATATTTTTTACTATGCCTTTTGTCGACACCATCTTCACACAGATGGAAGCAATGAGTAGTGATTCAATTTATACATTTAAAGAAGGTGCACACAAAGCTATTCTTTGATATGCAATATAGCAAAAAGTAAATCATTAAAATTCACATGCAGGATGAAAGGGTTTTACAGTCAAACAGGTACATTAGAAAAATGATGACATTTTAGTATTACATTATTAGAATAAGCCATACAATCTAATTGTATATGTTAGGTAGGAATTTCAAAGTTAATCACTTGATTTAACACAAAATAACTGCAATGGACATTTTAAGTGCATATTTTTTAATGGAAAAGGCAGGAAGAACACAGGTGAAACTATTAACATCACCATTTCTGAGTTTCCACTACACATGTAATAGATATTACCAACACAATTTCAGGATCAGAGGAAAGTCTGCACTCTTGTATGCATGTTCATAACCAAACACAGGGGAGGTTAGTGGTTTTGCATTGTATGTCGATAGCAGTGCTGGCTTTGGTGTATTCTGAATATTCGAGGTGAGGGCATGTGCGTGTTGGAGGCAAGGTCATTTAGAGAGTGGCGCTGACAGAGAGGCTGACTGTTCTCTGCTGTCTATATTGAGGAAGCTCTTTATGTGAATGAACAATGAAGTCTCTGTTAGGACCCAGCTTCGGTCAGCTGCCTCCTCTCTCTCTCACTGACTCCAACTCCCCACTTCTCAGCTTTCCCATTTCCCATTCAGATCTGTCAAAACAGAAGTGTGTGTGGATGTTGGATTATTACTGTAAAAAATGAATAATAGCTGTTTTTTATTAATAACTATTTAACATTTTGTATGAAAATAATTTGCTTAAAACTCAATGAATTAAATTATTCTTAGTTGCATCCCTACATGAACATAAACATTGGATTCAGCATGGGCAGATAATCAATATTAAATTAAAGGAGACATGATCAATGGCCGAAAAAACCTTCCTGGGACATCCCCATAATTTTTTCTATGAATTATCACCATACATTTTTATCTCCCTGCAGATCTGTTCGACAACTACATGCAACAGGATGCCCACGAATTCCTGAACTACCTGCTGAACACGGTGGCCGACATCCTGCAAGAGGAGAAGAAGCAAGAAAAACAGAACGGGCGCCTCAAGAACAACGGCACCCCCGTCAGCACGGAGACAGAGAACGAGAACAAGACAGAGCCCACGTGGGTTCACGATATCTTCCAGGGCACGCTGACCAATGAGACGCGCTGCCTCAACTGTGAAACGGTGTGTGGCTCTGCTCTGTTTGTCCATTGAGTTCTTTTGGAGGGCGGTAGCATATTTAATATTGTCCCTGTGTCACACTGAATTAAGGATCTCTCCTGAATAAGTCTGGAACAGAGATTAGCCTTTTTTTGTATAAAAATGATGGAGTCATCGCACCCGGTGGGCTCCGGCCACATGCTTTACGTCAGGGCTAGCGTAGGCTTTGTCCTCACGGTTTTATGGGCAAAGAGTGGGACGGGTTGCCCTGAACAACCCCAGCAAACACCAAGGCACTGCAGTGCTCTGAGACAAAAGCTACCAAGTACAATCAGCATTTCAAAGACTGTGAGTGTGTATTTGCGTGGGCGGTTGGGTGATGTGTCAGCAGACCTCAGGCTTATCCTTACTGATCCTGTCAAAAAGGGTGACAGTTCAGTTACCTCAGTGTCTCTCTCTCTTTGACAGGTGAGCAGCAAAGATGAAGATTTTCTGGATCTCTCCGTGGATGTGGAGCAAAACACATCCATAACACACTGTCTCAGGTAGTGTTGATTTATTATACATTTAGTCACAGTTAAACGGGCTGACAGTAGATCACATTCCCTTCGGTCTGAATAAGATTTAATAACCAAGCCTCCTGTGGCATGCTTTCCCCCAGGGACTTCAGTAACACAGAGACTTTGTGCAGTGAATACAAATACTACTGTGAGGCGTGCTGCAGCAAGCAGGAAGCACAGAAGCGGTCAGTAAAGCGCTGAGCTCAATACCACTGTGGTGTGTGATGGTAGACGTCTCTAAACATGTATGTTTCTCTGCAGGATGCGGGTGAAGAAGCTTCCTATGATCCTGGCCCTGCACCTGAAGAGGTTTAAATACATGGAGCAGCTGCACCGCTACACCAAGCTGTCCTATCGAGTAGTTTTCCCCCTAGAGCTTCGTCTGTTCAACACGTCGGGGGATGCGGTTAACCTGGACCGCATGTACGATCTAGTGGCTGTGGTGGTTCACTGTGGCAGGTACAGTATGGTGATGGTACTCCTTTAGTTATATACAATGTTTTTATTCAATAGAATTATAAGGGACACACATCCTCCTTCCATTAGGCGTAATCGTACACGGCCATTTGTGAAGCAAAGTCCCATTTTTAAACATGAGCTAAAGTTAAATATATATTCTGCTTTCCAAAATAAGGTCAATTATAAAAAAACAATGGTGCTTCGAGGTAACATATATTTACTTGAAATCCAGATAAAACAACATTGAATATTTGTGTGAAATATGTGAAGCCAGATGAATTTTAATGTAAGAGTTTTGAGATTGCACCGTGTGTACACATCAGAGAGTCTCTGTTTGTCTTTGTTTCCTCAGTGGTCCAAACAGAGGTCATTACATCACCATAGTGAAGAGTCATGGCTTCTGGCTGCTGTTTGACGATGACATTGTGGAGGTGCGTCACTCTCAGGCTCAGCATGTTATGTTCTGCTGCAATGATCCTTGACTCATCTGTTTGTTCATTTGCTATTGTTCTTTATTATCACTTACCAGCATCTTATTTGTTTTGTGCAGAAAATTGATGCCCAGGCCATTGAGGAGTTTTACGGGCTTACCTCAGACATCTCCAAGAACTCAGAGTCGGGATATATTCTCTTCTACCAGTCCAGAGAGTGACTGGAGCTGCATCAGTGACACAGGAGAGACTAAATAGGATTTTTTAACCTTCAGCCTAACAGACTCAGACTCCCACCGTCTCCAACCCATCCTGCTCCCATTCTCCAAGTCTGACCTCTCTGATGTACGTGCCAGTCCTCTGTCCCAACCCCATCCTCTGGGTTTTATTTCGCTTCATCCTTCTCTCTGTAATTTGCTTCTTCCCTTTTAGTCACCTGCATCTGGACTGCACTTTAAAACCAAAGCAAAAATGCTTATCAGCACGACGGAAACAAAAAGGAGTCTACGTCCACATTGAGCTCCAGACGCTCCGTGAAGACCTGTAGAAGTAATTCTCCATCAGGAACATGATGGGGTGAAGGGTCCGGCTGCCAGAAATTGTGCTATATCACTTTTATGTATATAAGGTCTTCATCCATGATGCATCTCCCCCACACTGTCAATTCCTTTCATTTGGGCTACTTTTCCCATCACTGTCTAGTCCTTTGGTTAGGTTTATGTCCATGGTTGATGCATGTAAAGCGAATGAAGTTGGAAACAAACACTGTATAATGCTCATGGAGAGGTTTCATGCATTATTAATGGCTTTGAAGCAATATCTCAGCATTAATTAGATACAACTCAAAAGCTTTAAACTACCTAAACTTCAGCTGTAAATGCTGATAATGAAGAGGTCCCCTATAGAATCACTTTGTGAGCTTTTGCCTGCTGTTACAACTTTACAATTAACCTGAAATCCAACTGAGCCAAATGCTCCTACACTACACAAGAAAGGAAATATGTTTCTCTGTCAGACTGGTCCACATTGAAATCAGCTGAATCTATACTTTTTTATTCTGGACAAAAACTAATATTTATTCTACTTGTACGTATTTATTACTGTTATTTGTAATGCAGAAAGGTAGTTAATGAAGGTATCTGTGTAATATTGCTCCTCTGAGAGCTTTTTATGTTAAGACCCTTACTCTAAACTCTCAACATGAAGGACATGGTGTATGTAATACACAACTTTTATTGGACAGCACCAAAAACGATTTGGTTTTATCAGCTAAATTTGGTAATGTGCATGTTAAATGAAAATACATGACATCCCAGATCTGCCCAATCTTTTGATTGACAGGAAATATTCAAAACAGTGCAATAAGAGGTGAGGTTACCCAATGTGGAAGTTCCCAGTGAAACTAATATTAATAAAATGTAAATGTTAGAAGTAGATGTGTTTCTTAGCTGCTGATTATTTTCCCAGTGCTGTGTGTTTGTGTACTTTTGATATCAAACTAAATTCCCCCTTCACCACGTGAAATGCACACTACCAGCAGGGATGTTCTTTCATCCCTTTGTTTTTGTATTAACATCCAGAAATTTCTTCTTTTCTTTTTTTCATTCACATTTTGAACTACAGCTTCTTAGTTCTCTCTTGATTTGTCTCTTGACTTTATTGCCGTTGTGTCTGTCATATGTAGCACATTTTAATGCTAAACTACATAGAATTCAAATTCAATAGTGTTGATTCATGATATATCCCTTGTATTGTCAATGTGTTTTTTTTTCTGTGGCCCAGGGTTTATGGCCATACCCTGTAGTGACATCAAACAACTTGTTCTCATATGAATCACATTCCTATTTGCTGCACATCAGCAGAATTACTATTTCTAATGCATCTCCTTTTTAAATTAGAGTTAGGAAAGGATTGATTTGCTAGCTTAGTGTCTGTCCTTTCAGGAGAGGCAAGACTGGGTGTTGAATGCGCTTGTTTCTGCTGTCTCTTCCATTTAGTCTGTTATTCGGTGATATCACAAACACGTGCCAAACTAGAGTCGATACCGACTTTGCAGTCTTTGACAAAGCATTATTTTCTTTTTAAAGATACAACTGTACATATATATTATGTAGAAAAGACTACTGCATATAGGAAAATATTTTTTTAAAGTGAAGGTCTTAAAATGTAAAGACACTCAAGATTTAAGCTTGACACTGGCCATCATTGAAACTCCTTTAGAAAATACTGTGCTATTTTACAATCACTCAATTGCATAATCATATTTATGAAGAAGTCACCTTTCTTATTATTTATTTTTCTAGGTTGAACTGAGCCCAGATTGGAAATGGTAGCAGGTATAGTCTTGACACATTTTAGACCCAGGTGAGAGGAAAGAGACTCGCTGATCTTCCATTAACACTTATGCACTCGCCCTCATTGAGATGCTCAGTCACAGCACTTGGTCTGATATATTTTATTGTGGTACTGTTCTGCCTTGGAGAGCTCTGGTGCAGAGAGTCCTGCATCAAGTGGGATTTTATTGAGCTTATGGGAAGGGAAAGAGGATATGAATTGGTGTCTCCATTTGGTTGTAAACTGAAAGTGCACTTTATTAGTGATGAGCTACAATGCTTTAACATGAAAAACCACATTTTAACACACTAGTTTTGAGTTTTTTCTTCTATTCAATAAAATAACTCAAATGACTTGGAGTGTTTTTATTTACCTGCTGCTTCCTGTTATTTACTAGTCTGGGAATATGAGTCGTTAATACAACAGTTTCAGACACAATGGTTCAATTCATTTAGCCTACTGATGGCAATATCTTTTGCTACAGTGATCCACACTGAAATATAACTGTTGTACAATTTGTACAAACATTATCCCAACCAATCCTTTGGTGATCCTTTGCCTTTGTTATTGCACCACCACAATGTAAAGGGTGTATCGTAAAACGGTTTACCATTTCTGTCAGACTTTGCATGCGCAAAGGGCAATAGCTGTCATTATACGTTACTATTTATATACCAATGAAACCATTACTTCCTTTAATATAACATACAATAAAATGAATTAATACACAAGAAAGGACGAAAAATGGTAGAATACGAAAACTTGGGTAAACTGGGGTAATAAAAATAAACAGATTGCTCTTTCAGCGATTTTGTTGGATTGGTTGCTGTAGCATCAGTCAGTGCCACCTGTGCTAATTGGTTGTAAAACAGCAGGAGAAAGAAACAATGGAGAGAGAGGAGTCACGAAGAACACTAGGAAAGGCTAGCCTGTCATTGTTAAACTAAAACAAAAGAAAAATGAAAGCAACGACGTACATTTTTCAATAATATCAGTTCGTTAGGGAGGATTTAAGTGTGTGTGTGCAAACTGCTAAGCTAACGTCGGCTAGTCGTTAGATCAGAGCACGCCAATTGTTACCCGGAAGTGACCTTTGGTGTGTTATTGGGCTTTTTTGTCTAGGATTTCATCTTCGGAGCTCTCTGGTTTCATCTTTAGGACTACAGCTGCTCCAGCAGTCAGGACGAATGAGGAACTGTGAGTTTGACTGTGTGCTTATTCTCTGCTAAGCATAAATATTATCTTGGCTGCAGCGAACTTGTTGTTGCAGACTTGTAACCTTTGTATTTGCTTTTGTGTTCCCACTGTGAGGTTAAAGTTAAGTATTTGAACAAAGTTTGCCACAGGGAAATAGTAGTTTAAGTGGTGAGAAGGAGAGATTTAGCCAAATAAATGAAAGAAGGACTGCATTAGCCAGTTACATCATGTTGTTTTCAGATCATCTATTGATCTATTCATTTAGGAGGTGATTTTTAAAGTGCACTATCTCTTTAAAGGGGTATATTTTTTGTTATGTGTGTACATTGCAACAAACATTCAGTAAACTATTTGTCCATTTCATTCATCAAGAAGATGTCTTGGGTCCCTTGAAAAAAGACCTCAAGCAACTTAACTTTAGCAGTTTCTTTCATATTTTATCACTTCCCTCT